>NW_027094069.1:0-1332500 GCF_022702325.1 Drepanopeziza brunnea f. sp. 'multigermtubi'
CGTTCAGTTACGTATTGCTAAGGTTAATTGCGTCCTGTTACGAGAACTCATCAGCACCGCTAGGCGAAACAGTTTGATTCTTTGCAACTGACTGTCGGACTCCTACTCTTCTTGATTTCAATCTGCCTTCCAGCTACTCCCTAACCCTAACCCTAACCCTAACCTAACCCTAACCTTTTCCCCACCTTAACCCCTAACCCTAAACCTAACCCAACCCTGACCCTAACCAGAACCCTAACCCGGACCCTGGTTTGAGCTTACCTTATTACATTAGTCAGCCTTGGAAACTTCACGTGGTCATTGCTTACGGAGACTACCTTGAGAGAAGGGGACTTACGAGAAAGCGAATACCTTTCGGGGTATTTGCGGGACTTCTTCGGAGACCCTCGGAAAGAACTTATTTTAAGGGGTCCCGTTAGCACTACTAAGCAGAACCGTAGAGTCACTTAATACAAGAGGAAAACTGACCTAGAAAAAGAAGTAGAGCTTACGATAGAAACGGCGCAATACCTTCGATGAAAAGAATAAAAAGCGACAATCAAGAATCTCGCCCCTTGCATACTGCTATAGTATATAATAGAAGGGGATATCGGGTCATATATATAGACCGTAGACTTAGTAGCATCGCGTATATACTTTCGCTTATCGTATCCGGCTACGCCGCAAGGTTTACTCGGAACGTCAAAGTTAAAGTTTTGCACTTTGCTAACTAAGTGCACAGCTTACCTTAGCGAAGTATTTAATAGACTTTATGCACGCATATATGCGCGCATGCGCGCATATATGCACGCTTATCGTCGTATTAAATATACGAAACCTTAGAAAGCCGCGCGTCTAGTTTAAGTTTACGCGATTAATATAACTCGAATCCTTCGATATTAATACACTTGCATAAATCCTTTAGATCGAGGACTAAGGTTTACAAGTGAGCAAAAGTATTAATTGTATGACTTACTCGGCTTATACCGAGCTTACGCCGAAGCTTAAGTATATAATACTTAGCCGCCGTACGAGTCTTTAAAGAGCTAAGCGAAACAGTTTGATTCTTTGCAACTGATTATCGGACTCTTACTCTTCTTAATTTCAATTTGCCTTTTAGCTACTCTTTAACCTTAACCCTTTATTGATTGTTTGCACTCAATCTAATTATGCTTTCTACCGTTGTCTTTATCTAAGCATTTACCGTTAAATACAACGCCGACAACGTAGCGGTTGCGGGCTTTATCGACGAGCTTGCAGCTTGCGTTCCTCGCCCTTTTTAAGCCTACTTTCGCTTGATCTTCAAAGAGTGGTTCGATATCGGCGTGAAAGTCTTACATTGCTCTTACGCTATTGGTTCGCTTAAAGAACACTTCTTTGTCCACACCTTTCCTCTTTCTATTTAAAGTGCGCTAAAGGTGCTAGCAATTCAAGTGTTTAAAGAGTTCAAGAGAACAGACTCGTAAAACGCATAAGAAGCAAGTCTTATTACCGCTACTTTTAAATACCGTCTTAAAGTATATAAAGAGTGTATCGCGGTCAAAGAACAAGAGCTCAAGCATCTCGAATCCTTAGCCGACGATAAAGCAGCTAAGACTACAAAAGAACTCACGATTAAGAAAGTCACCGAGTCACTCGGCCCTTCTTTTTTAAGTACGGCAAACAAATCGAACGATTATCTTAAAGATGAGACTCGTACGTGCTCGCAACTAGGTGTGACTTAGCTCCGAAGGTCTTTTAGCCTCGGACTAATAAAACATTAAAATGAGCTTGCCGTAAAGCTGAATAAGCTGAAGCTTAAAGAAGATACGAATACCCACATAAGCAATTATAAGGCAAACGATATCACTCGCGTAGTTAAGCTCGCGGTTGCCAAGGCCTTAAACAAGTCTGATAAAGCGAAAAGCGTACCTCCGAAAGGTAAGTCTTTTAGTCTCCGCATTAAGGTCTTAACTAATTCAAGAGATAAGTGCTAAAAAGTCCAACCTCAAGCCGAACAAAGCCAAGGATAGCCCCAAACTAAAGAAACCCTAACCAAACTCAAGGAAAGAAGGAAAAAGAAATAAGAGTAAGAAAAAGAAACTAAAGAAGAATTAACGAGATTAAATAATCAGCTAGCTTCTTAATTAAAATAATTTCGGTTAAATGATTTGTCTTCTTACCTTCGCACGTAGTTTAAAAAACCCGTAGATATTAAAGCTTAATAGTTACTACTTTATAATAAACCTAAATATCTTAATAGTATTTCAAGTACTTAATCAAATATATTTCAAGGGCTTAACGTATTTCTTTTAGAAAATATATAGCAAACGCTATCATTAAACAAGAAATTTATTTTACACGATAAAATAAAACCACAACTAATACGCGAAGCTTAGCTAAAGCTCTAACGATCTATTAGAACTAAATTCTACTTTAAAGATCGACTAGTAAACCTAAGTTATATACCTTAGTTCTATATCAAGCAAGACGATTAAGATCCACCCAAAGCTTTTAATAAATTAAAAAGTGGATTAATAGAAATCAAACATGCATTATATAAACAGATCAATGCTTTGCCGAAGTTAACTCTACGCTATAACTTTAATTTACGAGATTTAAAGCAGTATTTAACCGAGAAGAATTACCTCGTTAAAATAACTAATAAAAATCTGGGCTTAAACGTTATTTCGCTTAATTAATATAAAGAACAAGTTGCAATCCACATAAGTAATACGAAAGCGTATACTCTATTAGATTTCATACCTATATCACTTAATAAACAGCTAAAGGAAATCTATAAATCCCTTTATCTGCTTGCTTTTATTAAAAAGTATATTCGCGCTAGCACGAATGATTTGCTTACGTTCTATATGATACTTAAAGTATACAAGCACCCGTGAGCCTTTAAACCAATCATCTTAAGCTATAGCTAGATAACGTCGCGAGTAGCGGAAGTAATAGATTACGCTTTATAACTAGAACTTTTTAACTTTTTAAGCGTTTTGACTTCGACACAAGATTTCTTAACAAAGATTAGAAAGATCGATTCTTTCGACGGGTGCTAGATTATAACGAGTGACGTTACAGCTATGTATACTAATATAAACCTTTTTCGGGCTATCGATTCGATTAAAACAATAATCGGACGAGCGTCGAAAGGAATTCAAAAAAGTGATTTAACGAAGATGATGGAATTCGTCTTATTAAATAACTTCTTTAAATGCTAAGATAAGATCTACTAACAACGCAATAGTTTAGCTATAAGCGTCGCTTGCGCTTTGATTTTAGCAAACCTTTATTACGGATTATACGAAAAAAGTCGTTTTAAATATCGCAATAATAAAATTAAATTCTACGGTCGCTTTATTAACGATGTCTGTCTTATTTATAAAAGCATAGAAAGCGAGCTGAACACTTGGTTAAGCGAATGGAAGCTATCAAGCTTAAATATTACGTAAGAATATTCTAAACATTCAGCTCACTTTTTAAACGTTAAGCTATTAATCGTAAAAGATCGATTAATTACGAAAATCTACGAGAAAGCACTTAATCGTTATATATATATTCCTTTTTCCAGTGCTCACCCTCTTGCAACCAAGAGAGCCTTCGTTAAGGCCGAGCGAATGAGATATAATATAATTTGCACGCGACCTGAAAAAGCGAAAGCGTGCGAACGCAAATTGTATTTAAATCTTTTAAGACGAGGTTATCCTTAAAAGATGCTAAATAAATAGTTTAGCGAGACCCTTAAAGTGATCGAGCGGCCTATCTTTAAGCTAATATTCCCCTTCGAATATAATCTAGTATAAGAATATATACGTATTAATCCGCTAAAAGACATCTTGCGAAAAATGTCTACTAAGGATTTCGATGATTTAAATAACATCGTAACCTCGCTAAAGCGGAAGAGAAGTTTATACGACTCTTTCAATCTTTATAATTTAACGCTATTAAATGCGTATAAGCCGAAAGAAGGAATATAATATTTGAAACGCCGTATTTTTAGCGATTTCTTTTATTATTAAACTTCAGTTTAAACCTTTAAAAAGAAGTACGAGAGCTGTCTACTCTTATTAAAAGCGAAGCGCGTTTGTATACTACCTAAGTAACAAGCGGCTCGACGCCCGTAGCGCTGAAAAGCGTTAATGCAGTGACGTCGGTGACGAGTAGCGAAGGTAGTGATAACGCCCTCGCTAACTAATAGACGCCGGCTATATTATATTTTAATAGATTCTAATACGATCTATCGAAACAAGAATACAAGATAAGAACAAAAAAGGTTAAAAGGCTTTAAGAAAGTGAGAAGTTCAAACCTTTTCTTTACCTTAACCTTTAACTTTAAACCTAACCCAACCTTGACCTTAACCAAAACCCTAACCCGGACCCTGGTTTAAGCTTACTTTACTACATTAATCAGCCTTAGAAACTTTACGTGGTCATTGCTTACGGAGACTACTTTGAAAGAAAAGGACTTACGAAAAAGCGAATACCTTTCGGGGTATTTACGGGACTTCTTCGGAGACCTTCGAAAAGAACCTATTTTAAAGGGTCCCGTTAGCACTACTAAGTAGAACCGTAGAGTCACTCAATACAAAAGGAAAACTGACTTAGAAAAAGAAGTGGAGCTTACGATAAAAACAGCGCAATACCTTCGATGAAAAAAATGAAAAGCGACAATCAAGAATCTCGCTCTTTGCATACTGCTATAGTATATAATAAAAGGGGATATCGGGTCATATATATAGACCGTAGACTTAGTAGCATCGCGTATATACTTTCGCTTATCGTATCCGACTACGCCGTAAAGTTTACTCGAAACGTTAAAGTTAAAGTTTTGCACTTTGCTAACTAAGTGCACAGCTTACTTTAACGAGGTATTTAATAAACTTTATGCACGCATATATGCGCGCATGCGCGCATATATACACGCTTATCGTCGTATTAAATATACGAAACCTTAGAAAGCCGCGCGTCTAGTTTAAGTTTGCGCGATTAATATAACTCGAATCCTTCGATATTAATACACTTGCATAAATCCCTTAGATCGAGGACTAAGGTTTACGAGTGAGCAAAGGTATTGATTGTATGACTTACTCGGCTTATACCGAGCTTACGCCGAAGCCTAGGTATATAATACCTAGCCGCCGTACGAGTCCTTGAAGAGCCAGGCGAAACAGTTTGATTCTTTGCAACTGACTGTCGGACTCCTACTCTTCTTGATTTCAATCTGCCTTCCAGCTACTCCCTAACCCTAACCCTAACCCTAACCCTAAGCGGGACTTCTTCGGAGACCCTCGGAAAGAACCTATTTTAAGGGGTCCCGTTAGCACTACCAAGCAGAACCGTGGAGTCACTTAATACAAGGGGAAAACTGACCTAGGAAAAGAAGTGGAGCTCACGATAGAAACGGCGCAATACCTTCGATGAAAAGAATGAAAAGCGACAATCAAGAATCTCGCCCTTTGCATACTGCTATAATATACAATAGAAAGGGATATCGGGTTATATATATAGACCGTAGACTTAGTAGCATCGCGTATATACTTTCGCTTATCGTATCCGGCTACGCCGCAAGGTTTACTCGGAACGTCAAAGTTAAAGTTTTGCACTTTGCTAACTAGGTGCATAGCTTACCTTGGCGAGGTATTTAATAGACTTTATGCACGCATATATGCGCGCATGCGCACATATATGCACGCTTATCGTCGTATTAAATATACGAAACCTTAGAAGGCCGCGCGTTTAGTTTAAGTTTGCGCGATTAATATAACTCGAATCTTTCGATATTGATACACTTGTATAAATCCTTCAGATCGAGGACTAAGGTTTACGGGTAAGCAAGGGTATTGATTGTATAACTTACTCGGCTTATACCGAGCTTACGCCGAAGCCTAAGTATATAATACCTAGCCGCCGTACGAGTCCCTGAAGAGCTAGGCGAAACAGTTTGATTCTTTGCAACTGACTGTCGGACTCCTACTCTTCTTGATTTCAATCTGCCTTCCAGCTACTCCCTAACCCTAACCCTAACCCTAAGCACTACCAAGCAGAACCGTGGAGTCACTCAATACAAGGGGAAAACTGACCTAGGAAAAGAAGTGGAGCTCACGATAAAAACGGCGCAATGCCTTCGATGAAAGGAATAAGAAGCGACAATCAAGAATCTCGCCTCTTGCATACTGCTATAGTATACAATAGAAGAGGATATCGAGTTATATATATAGACCGTAGACTTAGTAGCATCGCGTATATACTTTCGCTTATCGTATCCGGCTACGCCGCAAGGTTTACTCGGAACGTCAAAGTTAAAGTTTTGCACTTTGCTAACTAGGTACACAGCTTACCTTAGCGAGGTATTTAATAGACTTTATGCACGCATATATGCGCGCATGCGCGCATATATACACGCTTATCGTCGTATTAAATATACGAAACCTTGGAAGGCCGCGCGTCTAGTCTAAGTTTGCGCGATTAATATAACTCGAATCCTTCGATATTGATACACTTGCATAAATCCTTTAGATCGAGGACTAAGGTTTACGAGTGAGCAAGGGTATTGATTGTATGACTTACTCGGCCTATACCGAGCTTACGCCGAAGCCTAGGTATATAATACCTAGCCGCCGTACGAGTCCTTAAAGAGCCAGGCGAAACAGTTTGATTCTTTGCAACTGACTGTCGGACTCCTACTCTTCTTGATTTCAATCTGCCTTCCAGCTACTCCCTAACCCTAACCCTAACCCTAATATTAAACTTTTTAATAATAACGACGTTGTTTAATTTTAAATCTTTCGTTTTAACTTTATTTAATCCGTTTAACGCTTTTTTAAAGACTTTAGTTTTTCGCTCGACGACTAAAAGATTACTCGTTTTTGCTTCGATAAAATCGGTTAAGCGGAAGCGCTAAATTGACTTTAGCATTAAAAGATTCTTATCGTTAATAAAATAAGTAACGCCGTAATTATTAAAAAAAGTGCTATTAAATAGCTAATGCTTATTTATTAACCGTATTATAAAGACCGTTAAAGACAAGATTATCGATCGTATTAAAAAGCTTAAGATCGATAATAGCTATTAATACTTTTTTAAAGTATTTTAACTTATCGTTATTATTCGATTGCTTTTCTTTGCTTTTTAAAACGATCTTATCGACTTGAATTTATACTTAACTTTCTTTCGTAATCTCTTTTCGAAGCGCTTTAAATTTAAGCTTTTAAAGCTTTTTTTTTATAGCGACGATATTATTTCGATTCGGCTTTGCGAATCTACTTTCGTTAAAACCGTTAAAGCAATAACGAAAGATCTTGCATTTAATTACATCTTAATAATATATTCTCTTTTTAAAGTACGAGCACTTAAAACTTTTAGCAAGTCTTTTAAAACTATTAAAGCGTTTACCGGACTGCTTAAAAGCAATATCGTTAGCTTTATTACTTTTAAAAGTGCTACGAGTCGTTTGATTTTCGAAAGTAACGAATATATTAAAAAAGTTAAAATTCGGATTATTAATCTTTTCGTTGACTTAGCTTTCGTATTAATTAAAATAATCGTAAAAAGTTCGCTTTTAAAGCAATAACAACTCGTCGTTTCGAATAACTTTTACGAGCTTTAGCGACGCTTAAGTTAATAACTATTTTTCGCTAATAGCTTTTAAAAATACTTTTATCGCGAATATACTCGTCGTTTCGTAAAGCTCGTTTATTTTCGCTAACTTATAAATAGCTCGATGTTCTTTGATTTAAACCGTTAAAAAGACGCTCTTTTGCTTAATTACTTGTAAAGATTTATTATAATCTTGTGCTATCGATAACTTAAAGCTCGAGTTAAATAAACGGCATATTTCTTAAAGCTTTTTTATTAAGAATTAAATAAAAGTATTATCTTTTTTTATAGCCGTTAAGATCGCTTCTTCGAAAATAAAGCTTTTAACCGTTTGTTTGATTTAATTTATGATTTAATTGCTTTTGTTATTTAAGATCTTTTAATTGATTATAATAAAATTATATTCTTTTATATTATCGTTATATACCTTTCGAACGTCTTCGAATTCAGCTTCGCGTAATCGTAAAGGTTTATTAAAATCGTTTGCAAAAGCTCTTAAATGCTGTTTATCTTAAGCCTTTCGTTAACGGTTTTAGTTTTAAAACTATTCGTTATTAAGCTCCGTTATTATCTTTATAATAGATTTCGTTTTTAGTTTGATTTGCTCGATAAAAAGAGCAGGTTCTTTTACGCTAATACAAAGAGCTGCGTATTATTTTATGCTAAAGCGCTTAATAAAGTATTTGTAGTTCGTAATTTATTTTAAAAAGTCGCTACGATTTATAAAGTTCGTTTTATTAATTAAAAGAACCTCTTCTACTTTGTCGTTTATTATTGTAGCAATTGATTTTATAATTAGAGCTTTTGAAAAATTGATTGGAGTTCTTAAAAATAATAGGTATTAGTTATAAGAAATAAATATAATTAAAAAGAATAAATTGCAAAATGAAAATTATAACGAGATAGCGTTAAAGTGACTTGCAGAATTCGCTTTCGATTAATTCGAAAGTTGTTAAAGACTAACTGAATAGCTCGTAAGTGCAAATGTGGCTTTTAACTATAATGCTTACTAGCATTAAAATCAAGAAGAGATTTTATAAATTGAATAAAGCTTAGTATATTCTATTTAAGAAGCTCGTTAAGATTTATATACATGTACCTGAGAGCTCTAGTGTGCTAAAGGCGCTATTAAGCGAGGTTACATGACATGTCATATATAGCTTGGGTGGAACCATGCTTGTTCCGCACAACATAATACGAAACAAGTCATCTTTTTATCGATAGTAAGTACTCGTAACACGTTTAAGCTGACTTTTGATTATATTTAAGTAAGTTAAGTCAAGTATAAAAGGTTTTCTATTCGTCTAGCTTTACGTTTTTAATAAAGCTTATAGCTTTAAACGAAAGCTTTACAGTTTTCGTAACATCTATTTTAAAAAAAAAGTTTTAACGTGCGCCGTGCGGTAATAAATTGATTTAGCTCTTTTATATCCGGATTTTCGATAAGCGTCGGAAATAACCGTGTAGCGTCTTTAAGTTCCGTCGACAATTAACTTAATCGAGTAAGAATTGTACGGTCGCTTATAAAGATAACTATTTTTAATTAAGTAGTTGAATACTTTGTTCTTGAACTTTTAAAAGTCGTAAGTCTTAATCGAAAAAAAGCGCTTAAAAGTAATAAAGAATTAAACAATAAGCTTAAAGTCGACCGAGTAATCGTGCTTTAAAACTCTCTTTTTAGCTTATAAATTATAATTCACGAATCGTTTAACCGAGAATATTAAAATAATGCTTAGCTCGTTAATGACTTAATCGTTAATATCTTTTTTTTTCTTTTTTTTAATATTTAAAAAGTGCTCTTTTTCTTTTTTAAAAAGACCGTCCGTTATTGTGTTTTTAGTCTTAAAGATATACTTGATTTCAAAGTCTATTAATCTTATTTACGCAATTTAATTCGTAACGAAAGCTTTAAGCAAATCGCTCGTTGATTCGTTAAGTTAATCAATTAATACTTTAGCGTCGGTTTTTAAAATGAAATGAACTTCGTATAATTCGCTTTTTATCTTTTTTATAGCTTTTAAAGTACCGTAGCATTCTCGCTTAATCGCGTCGTACTTGCTTTTAACAAAGTTTTAAAGACTATTCTCGAACTTAACAAGATGTCGCTTTTTATCGAGGTCTTTTTATTGCAATACCGTTTTTTATTTTTTAAAACTAGCGTCTACCGTTAAATAGATTTTCTTTCTTTTTTTATTATAATCGATCTTAATAAGAGCGAAAGCAAAAAGCAAAGCTTCTTTAAGCAGCTTTATCGCTTTTTATTAAAGTTTTAACTACTCGAATTCGACTTCTTTTTTTATAATCGCGTAAATTAAAGCAGCAATCGTAAAGAAGTTTTTAATTTAGATTTTATAATAAACTACGATCTTAATAAAAGCTTAAGCTTTCGATACATCTTCGCACTTAGTTTATTTTAGTATCTTCTTAATTTTAACGGTTTAAAAGTAGCGTCTTTCGCTATTTGTAACGAATCTAACGATATTAAAGCTAAACATATAATATTAAAACTTCGTTCCGATAGTAATCTTAGTTCTTTTAAACCTTACGAGCACTTTATCGATGTTTTAAATATGTTTTAAAACGAATCGTTATATCTCGAGCAAAACTTCTTTATAATTATAAAAAGATCGAGACTTTTTAACTCTTACGTTATTTATATAAAGCAAGTAAACGTTAAGAATGCAATTTATAAAGATCTTATAGATAACTTTAACGAATTAAGCAATCGAATTAATAGCTTTTATAAGTATTTAAGTCATTTAAAGCAATCCGATAAGCGTTTGAATAGCTATTATGTTTTTAAACTTAACGTTAAAGAAAAATTAATCGTATTTAAAAAAGAAATCTAAGAGTATAGCTATCGTAAAACTAGCAAATTCGTTCGAAAACTAATCTACGTTCGAAGTAATATTAACGTTTTTAACCGTAATACGATTCATCTTAATTATAATAATAATCAGCTTGTATTTTCTTTTCTTTTTCTTTGCTATAATAAACTATTTGTTCCGGTAAAAGCTTTAGTATAATTCGAAAACCCTTTGCTTTAATCGCTTTTTTAATATAATGATAATCATTTCTTGCAAAGCTTTCGGTATTATAAACGTTTTCTTTTATTAGACTTCGTAAAGCATCGTCTTAATCTTTTAAAGTGATATAACTTTTTTCCGGACTTAATTAAAACAAGTAAAATCTTAAACTATCGCTTTTTCTCGATTTAAAAAGCATTAATAAAACAGCTCTCTTTCTTTCGAAATGACTTAAAAGCTAATTGTAAGTGCTTCGAATCGTTTTTTCGTTAATCTTGATCTAACTTTTAAGTTTGAAAACCTATTAGTAAAGTATTTCGAAAAAAGTCTTTTAAGCTTAAAAAGTCTCGCTTTCTTATCTTGCTTAAATTAATCGTCGATTTTTTTAAGTATCTCTTTATCCGATACTTTTAAATCTATCGGTTTAACTTTCTTCGCTTTCTTTTTATACATCGTATTAACCTTTATTATATTCTTTTTTAAAAGGTCTTTGTTATTATTGTTATGCGGAACAGGCATAGTTCCACCCAAGCTATATATAACATGTCATGTGACCTCGCTTAATAGCGCCCTTAGCACACTAGAGCTCTCAGGTATATGTATATAGATCTTGACGAGCTTCTTAGATAGAAAATACCAAGCTTTATTCAATCTACAAAATCTCTTTTTAATCTTAGTGCTAGTAAGCACTATAATTAAAAGCCATATTCGCACTCACGAGCTATTCAGTTAGTCTTTAATAACCTTCGAATTAATCGAGAGCGGATTCTGTAAATCACTTTAACGCTACTTCGCTATAACTTTCATTTTTTCTTTGCAATCTGTGACAGCCTGCCTTGTTACTTGCAGTCAGCTGATCACCCATCCAGGCCTAGCGCCTGTGGCCATGTATATAGACCTTCCTGAGCTCCCCGAGCTTCCTGTTTCCTCTCCTCACTTTGTATTCTAAGGTCAGAATTCATCAGTTCGTCACATTATACAAAGTCCTTCGATTAGGTCGTCGTATTACAGCTTATTGATTATTGCTTATTGTTACAGATTACGGCTTATTGATTATTGTCAAGAACGGAGTGAGTTACTTGTTGGGTGCTCCACGGTCTTCTTTTATTGCTTACAGATTATTGTCTCTTTTACGACCTCACCTCTTCCTCAGCTCTTCCGACCTAAAAGAGCTCCTCTCTCAATTTTTGCACTTCGGTTGCAAGACGAACTCTCTTCCCCACTCTTTTTCCTGGCGTTTCCGACACTCAAACGCCCCCCCCTCATTCCACCACCATGTCCTCCTACGAAGACGACGGCCCTTCCCCTCTTACGAGAATCGCTCAATTGGAGTCTCTCGTAGAGCAATTACGAATAGCCCTTTCGCCAGCGCAATGCGTTCTCTTTTCGGATCCCGATAAGTTCAATAATACAGTCCCTTTTTTCAACGCTTCAGCTCAAGACTTCGGAAGTTCGGAATTCAATTACAATATCGGTATTCTCGGACCAGCTAGCTTTCGCTTACGGTACGGTTCAGCGATAGGATGCTAAGCTCCCCTCTCTCACGGCCCAGCTCCTTATCGGCGGTAAAGCTCTTGGCGGACCCACTACTCAACTCAATTACGTTTACTCCGATACGGCTCCCGGTCCTCATTCAATCAATTTGAACTCAACTATACGGACTCGCTCAAACAGCCAAATTGATACTCTTTAACGTATATCGAGTACGCGCACGTCATTCAGCAACCTGAACGCTTTTCCGGCTCTCTCGGCCTTCCTAGCTTTTCGGTTCGTTTTTACGGGTTCCTTTTTCCTTCTTTCCGGCCTTCGGTTTTTCGGCTTTTTCGGCTCTTCGGTTCTTCCGGTCCTTTTGGTTTTTCTCCCGGCCCGTCCTACGGATTCTCTTCGTCCCTTTCGGCCCCTTTCGGTTCCTCAAAACCGCCCTCGCACGGCCACGGGCCCCCTTCTCTTCTAGCGACTTAACCGACCTCTCGGTACTCAAGTATTTGCACGTCACTTAGCAGCTTGAGCACTTGCAATACGCTTTCGGTTCCTTCGGCGCAATAGAACTCTTTCGACAATCAAACAAAGACTTAGCTTTTTAGAAGATCGAAATCCCACCCTCCAGCATGCTCCTCACAGCTCCCTCGATCAGCAAGCTTATCAATCTACCCGTTGTGGTGCAATCAATTTGGATTGCTGGGTGCTCCTTCCTTTTAGCTAAGCCTTGAACAAAAAGACGAGTTCTTTTCGAGAGAACAAAGGTCTAAGAGGGTTTGATTCAAACGAAAAGGAGGATATTTTAGCGGATTTGGAACGCTTCTAGAAGCTACGATCGGTAGCTTCGGCGTATTTTTTGGTTTTTTTTCAGCAATTCCACTCGTGAACCATAGTTCACGACTGAATTTTTTTTCCCTTCCTCTGTCAAGTACTTTTTGAGAGAGCTGGGACCGCTCTCTAAAGGGGTAGTGTGACAGCCTGCCTTGTTACTTGCAGTCAGCTGATCACCCATCCAGGCCTAGCGCCTGTGGCCATGTATATAGACCTTCCTGAGCTCCCCGAGCTTCCTGTTTCCTCTCCTCACTTTGTATTCTAAGGTCAGAATTCATCAGTTCGTCACACAATCTATCTTTTTCAATTATATTTATTCTTTATAACCAAAACCTACTACCTTTAAGAACTCTAATTAATTTTCAAAAGCTTTAGTCATAAAATCAATTATTACAATAATAAACGATAAAGTAAAAGAGGTTCTTTTAATTAATAAAACGAACTTTATAAGTTGTAGCGACTTTTTAAGATGGATTACGAACTATAAATACTTTATCAAGCGCTTTAATATAAAATAATACGCAGCTTCTCGTATTAGCGTAAAGGAACTTGCTTTTTCGATCGAGCAGATTAGACTAAAAACGAAGTCTATTATAAAGATAATAACGGAGCTTAATAACGAATAGTTTTAGACTTAAAACCGCTAACGAAAAGCTTAAGATGAATAGCATTTAAAAGCTTTTACAAACGATTTTACTAGACTTTTACGACCACGCGAAGCTAAATTCGAAGACGTCCGAAAGGTGTATAACGACAATATAAAAGAATACAACTTCGCTATAAACAACTAAAAGATCTTAAATAATAAAAGCAATCAAATTATAGATTAAATCAAAGAGACGGTTAAGAGCTTTATTTTCGAAGAAGCGATCTTGGCGGCTATAAAAAAGGATAATACCTTTATTTAATTTTTAATAAAAAAGCTTTAAGAAATATGCCGTCTATCCGATTCGAGCTTTAAATTATCGATAGCGCGAGATTATAACAAATCTTTACAAGTAGTTAAGCAAAAGAGCGTCTTTCTAGCGGTCTAGATTAAAGAACACCGAGCTATTTATAAATTAGCGAAGATAAACGAGCTTTACGAAACCACGAAAACATTCGCGATAAAAGCATTTTTAAAAGCTATTAGCGAGAAATAGTTATTAACTTAAGCGTCGCTAAAGCTCGTAAAAGTTATTTAAAACGACGAGCTATTATTATTTTAAAAGCGCACCTTTTACGATTACTTTAATTAATACGAAAGCTAAGTTAACGAAAAGACTAGCAATTTAAACTTTAATCTTTTTAGCGTATTCGTTACTTTCGGAGATTAAATTACTCGCAGCACCTCCGGAAGTAATAAAGCTAACGATACTGCTCTTAAGCAGTCCGGTAAACGCTTTAATAATTTTAAAAGACTTGCTAAAGGTTTTAAGTGCTCGTGCTTTAAAAAGAAAATATATTATTAAAATGCAATTAAGTATAAGATCTTTCGCTATTGCTTTAACGGTTTTAACGAAAGTGGATTCGTAAAGCCGAATCGAAATAATATCGTCGTTATAAAAAAAAGGCTTTAAAAGCTTAAGTTTAAAGCGCTTCGAAAAGAGATTACGAAGAAAGGTTAATGTAAACACCCTGCCTGATGGGGTACCTGCTATGGCCATTAGGGCCACATTAGACGGACCCATCTTTTATAAAAGGGCATATATCTTTTAGCTAGAATAATCAACGAGCTTTCTACTTACCTTTTCTGACACTTTTTTTGTAAGACTATAAAGTCTAGCCTTAAAACTAAGCTTTTATATAGCATATCTTTTTAAGTGCTTTTATATTAATGACTTACGCAAGGATTCAAACCTTTAGTCTTTATCTTTATATAGCTTATTACAATCGCTTAATTCGCAGTCAAGTTGATCTTCGTTGATCATTTAGCACTTTACTTTACAACTACAATATCAAAACAATCAAAACTTTATTCTCGATAAGTTCGGATATTAAAACGCTAAAATAGCTGAAATGCAATATTTCGGTTCTTTAATAAAAACTCTTTTTTATTATTAATAAAAAAGAATTTTCATTTATTAATAAAAATATCTTTTCGTATTTTAACTTTTATCTTGAATTAAAGCAATTGATATAATCCGGAGTTATTAGCGAAGCTAATCAATTGATTCTTAAGTTTTTTATAGTTTTGATCTTGATTATTAATTTACTTTTATAAAAGATCTACTTTTTTTAATCTCGGATCGAGAATACTTTGCGAAAATCGCTTATTTTACTCGTGAACTCGGTTTACGAATTAAAATTAAACAATTTAAAAACCTTTTATCAACTCGATTATTCTTAACACACACACATATCTGATTTTTAAAATACTAAAAACCTTTTTAAGATTTTTAATATCGAAGTCGGCGCAAAATCACTTTTTCTTTCGTTAAAATCCTTTAAATTTATTAAATCTTTTAATCGTATTCTTATAGGTTTCGGACTATCTTTATCTTACTTCGACTTTTAATTAAAACCTTTACTTTTATCGGAAACACTTGCTTCGAAAATGCTTTTTAAAATGAACACCGGTTTTAAGATCTATACTACTCTTCTTCCTTTTATTCTTTTTGCTTTTCTATTAAGCTTTGCGCTAATTATAATCGACTTTGCTATCTTTCACGCTTTTATAACTACTCGCATACTATTGCTAAGTGCTTTAAAAGCTCTTTGCTTTAATAGTATTAACATTATCGATTTTATCGAAAAGTACGAAGAGACTTATAATGATTTTAATATCTTTAAAAACGATCGGTTTATTAAGCTCTTTCGTTATTGCGATAACTTTCGCAAAAAAGTTATTAAAAGCTTGCTCGAATAAAAAGCTAAGAAAGATTAAGCTGCTTTCGTTAAAGCTTTAAGAGCCGAGTTTCGTAAGAACGATATTTAATAGATTAAAAACTCGATCGCTTTCTTACGAGAATTTATTATGTAAAAACGAAATGTTAACGACTTGAAAAACTATTATCGCACTTTTTCTCGAGTCTTCGAAAGGCTTACTTTTATGCACTTTTTAAGCAAGACTAAATAAAGCCGCTTGTTCTTTTTCGGATTGCTTGTCGAAATTCGAAACAAAACAATTAAGCATTATAAAGTCGACGAACTCGACTTAAACTCTTATACCGCTTTCGACGACTTCGCTATATTCGCTTTTAAAACCGATTAAAGTGTTAAGATTATCGAAGCTATAAATCGAGAAAAGTCTTTTTTAATTAACTTTATTAAAGATATTCGGACCTTGGTCAAAAAGCATACCGAGCTAGCTAGCGTTCTTGAATCTGCTAAGAAAGCTTTAATAATAATACCGTTTACTCGTAAACTACGGTTTACGAATGAAAAAGAAGAAATTAATAAAATAAGTTTTATAATTAAAAAGTTTTTTAATTTATAGATCGATGCGATTTATAATCGAATTAATTACTTTAAAGACTAAGTCGTTAACTTAACTTCTCGACGCTTTATTTAATTTTAGCTTTAAGTTCGATTCGAAGACTACGACGAAGCTCTTATTAAATATACCGCTTAAGATGCTTAAAGTAAGGTTAGCTTCGGAAGTAGAATTTAAATTGCTATTATCGGCTACGGACTATAAGGACGAAGAAGAAAAGGAAGTAAAAGATACGAGAGCTAAATGCAAGACTATAGCTTTTACGAGAACTTTAAAGACACAACTCAAGCTTTTTATTAATATCGAGATAAATATAAAGCTTTTAAAAATATAATTAATAAAAGATATATTTATATTAGTGATTACGGACGCTTTTGCTTAAAGCTTAAGAAGATCGGCGCTTTTATTATTTAAAAAAAGTAAAAAAAGACTTAATTTAAATTTATCGTATTAAACGTTCGTAAAACGAAATATAATAACATCTTAGAAAATCGACTTATTAACGGACTTAAGACTTATAGACACTTGCTTTCTTATTAACAACCAATCTAATAGCTAGCTTAATATTAGCTCGATTAAAATGTGTTGGTTACACAATAGGGTGCACACGTAAGACTTGATACGAATGGCAAATGGTTGCATTCGTGGTGTTGTTAAGCTTGAAGGAAGAAGGAAGCTATTCTAGCTGCGAGGTGCAGTTACATATAAGTGGTTGCTATACTAAGAGTGCACGTGCTAAGCACGGGCTACTTTTATTTCCGATCGAATCTTTAACTCCGATCTTTTTATTCTTACACTCGTAATTTTCTCTTTTGCAATTATAGTAGTTGCAATTGCAATTGCAATTCTAATACAAGTAAAAATAGCTTTTTCATTCTTAACGTTGTCGGTAAAAAATATTATCGCCGTTCTTTTTAAATTCGGCTTAACTTTCTTATGCTTTCTCCACTTAGCTTTCGACACGTACGTTAGCTTTATTCGTATCAATAAAGGTCGCTAACGACTTATTTAAGTTGATTTTCGTTATAAAGTCGGCTAAATTATCCTTTCTTTTAATCTATCTAACTTTTATAAGCTCTCGGCGCTCGTATGATTGTCTAAAAGCTATAATGTCGATTATTAAGCGCTTCTCTTTAATAGTTCCGAGCTTGATAAGGCATTCGTAAAAGGAATATAAGTCGGTATAAACGATTATAAGAACTTCGGAGATTTCTAGCTTGTTAGTAATCATTTTAAAAGTAGTAGCTACGCAAATAGCAATATTTATACCGAAGACTATGTTATAGATTTCCGAAGCAAATACGAAGCGTATCACTCGCTTGCATTTTGTCGAACTAATAGCAATAAGGTTTTCTTAGATAAGAAAAGAGCTGTTAAACTTCTTTTCGGTTGTTAAGATAATTAAAAAACCAATTTGTAAGCTGCAATCTTTGTTATTAGCAAAGCTCTCGTCTACGAATACGAACAGCTTCGTTAAACGTAAGTCGATATTAAAGTATAATAAACTTCGTTGTTAGTTTTCTATCATCTATGCAATTCTTTTATTTAAGAAAGTAATGTCGTTTAAAGTGAGGTCTTTTTGCTGAATCTGCGCGGCGGTAGATAAGTCGAAAATAGCTTCGAGCTAATACAAGCTTGCAATATAAGCTGTACGTGCTCGCTGCTTTAAGTAGTTGTCTTTATTTTCGATAACTAGCTCTAGCTTCTTCTTTTAGTCTTTTTGCTTAAGTAGAATCGAGCTATTAGCGAACTTCTTTAGTGTTCCTTTATTAAATGTCACTTTGTTTTTTATTATAAGCGTTTCTTTTAGTTTAGCGTTAAAATCAGCTTTCTTAAGCTCTTGCTTTTTTAAGTTATTGAACTCTTTGTCAGTTATTATTAGCGTATCGTCTGTTTGCATTCTAATGATAACGAATTTGCTAATTGTAAAGATTAATAAATAAAGGTCGTATATAAAAAAGACTATGAATAGCTTATCTTTATGGTGTTTGTAATAAGTGTCTTACTAATAAGTACTTGCTTCCGCAATCTCGTATAAAGGTTTACGAATCAATAAGATGTAGCTCGAAAGGTATAAATATTAAAAGTCCTTAGGCAAATACGTTAAGATCATACGCTCGAAGTAACGCTAACTCGATACGTAAGCTTAAGTAATATTTCGCAAAGACACTATTGCTTAATTAAAAGATTTTAAGAATAAAGCTAAAGAAATTATTAAACGCTAGCTATTGCGCTAAATAATCGAAGATTAAGTAAGAATATTATATTTGCTTTCGTCGCTTTAAGCTTGAATAATAAAGCGTGATTTTTCGTATGGTTCGGAAGTATTCTTGCTTTTAACTTTATCGACTATTCGAAAGTTGAATATGCGGCTTGTTCCGTAGACTGCAAAGTTGTATTCTACAACTTTAAATACTTCTTTCTTTATTAAGCCTTTTAGCTCTTAAAAGCGTGATTCTACGAATTGCTCGCCGGGCGTAATGATAACTCTTTCGTTTTTAAGCTTCGTAGAAAGCGCAACATCAGCCTTTTTTTTATAAGTAAAAAATATTATAATAATATCACTTTCGTAATTAAAAAATTGCTCGTCAAAATCTTTAAATTCTTTTATACTTGCAAAAAAGTGATAAGGGCTATAGCGAACTGTTAAACTGCTTTTCGGTTTGCGCGAGCGTAATCTAATTCTAATAGCTAAAGTGGTAGGTTGTTTTGTAAGCTGGACCGGTAGTAGTTCAGCTTTAAGTGATCGGTTCGATAGCAAGAATTCGAAGTTTAGCGTATTTAAGAGTGTATTATAATATAGTTTAATAACTATTAAGCGGAATTCGCTAATTCGGTCGTTTACGAGTACTTTGTAAGTCTCGTTTTCACGTGCAATTAGCTTATGCGGTCCAGTCTATTCGCTTTTGCTTAGTTTACTTTTTACTTCTTTATAGACTTTAACGTTTGATTGCAAAAAAAGGTTAAAGGTTTCTAAAGTATTTGGTCCATTTCGCATTGCTAAAGCGTCTTTGACTTTTCTCTTAACTTATAATCGACGAATCTCTTTGGTTGCAACTCGAAAGGCTTTTCGTCTCTTTATTATAGATAGTGCTAAAGAATCTGTCTTAAAAAAGCGTAAGTATGCGCCGTATACGAGCAATATAAAAACAATACTTCCGGGGCCGGCTGTATCGTTAATAACTTTAAAAGCCATTTAAAGTATTATATGCTTATCAACTCCTTTACTTGCTAGTTCCTCTTTCAAAATATTATATATTCTTCGGAGAAGGCCATAATAGCGCTCTACTTTTCCGACGCTATTATAAGCTTCTATTAAGACTACTTTAATCTTAATATTCATCGATTTTGCTTATTATTTAAACTCTTAAAAGCTTAAGTTAATTCTAGCGTTTATTACGATCATATCTAAAAAGCTTAAGTATATATCGATTTAATAATAACGTATTATATCTTATACGTGTTTTGCAATTATATTCTTAAGGAATCCTTTAAAACCGTAGCTTATAACTAAGTCTACGATATATAGTACGAAGTCTTCGTTAATATACATAATATTAATAATAATCGAATAATTAAATTTATACTTATTTTTTAAAGAGATTTTGAATCTACGAAAGGCTTGCTTATGTAGTTAACATTGCGTATAATATTTAATAATCTTCTCGAAGATATCGGTTTCAAATTCTTCACTTGCAGCTTTAAAAGTAATAGCAAAACGCTATATTAAAAGGTGTCTTTAGCGGCGATAAATTTAACGCAATTCTCTTTCGGTAAGGTAGTATGTAATAGTTTCTTGCTGACTAAGCAATAAAAATAAGTAGCCTTATTTTCTAACAACTAGCACGCTATTATAGCCTTGCACAAGCAGGTTTCTTAGATTGTTAAAATACACGCTAAGAGAATCTATGTCTTTTAAACAGATTAAAAAAAAGGTGTTAGTATTAACTATATAAAAAACAATTTTGCTAATTAGTGTTTGTACTTTTACGGTTCTTTTAATAGTAGCCGGGGTTTCGCCGAAGCTAATAATACCTTTTTAAGTAATAATCACTTATAGTTCAAGTAAGTAGTGCTAAAAAGCTTTCACTTATGCTTCTCTTGCAAAAGACTTATTTGCAGCTCTCGAATCGAGAAAGAACCTTTAGAATCGGTAAGCTGAATACCGAGAGTATAAAATATAAGTCTTTAATAGAACGGTCTTGTCTTCTTTAATTAAGGAGTTCATAACGTCCAAGGTAATAAAAGCGTAGTAAGCTAAGCGTTCTTGCAAAATTGCAATAGTCTCGGCGCCTATCACCTTTCTAGCTTTAATAAGAAAGGTCTAAGTAAAATAATTGCGGTCACCACGATCGTATTCGTCGTATTAATAGTTTTTAATAACGTATATTGCTTGATCTTAATGATTTTCTTCGTTTAAAATACCTTTTACTCTTTCGTAATCTACTAAGAAGCTTGCGAAATAAGCTAAGGTTATTAGTTGAGTGGTATAGTATATAGCGCCTTTTTTATACTCGTCGTAAAAGCGTTTTCGCTTTTCGAAAAAGTGTTTTATAAACCAGCAATCGGGCTTGCCGCAAATAAAGCATACTTTAAGCTTTTTACCTTCGTAAAAGCTTTTATTTCCTCTTTTACGTGTAAAACCTTTATTCTTACCTTTGCTTTTATTACCGCGATTATAGCTTTTTAAGCTACGATTATAGCTCTTACTTGATCTTTTATAGTTTCGATCGGTGTAATAAGTCTCGTGATTGCAATTAGTATCGTAATTATAATCGTTAAAAGCATAGTATATAATAAGAAGAGCTATGTATTCGAGTACTTAGCGCTCTTTTTAAATAGTACCGATTGCTAATCGTAATTGAGCAGCAACTCTTTCGTATGTATTAGCTAAGTTAAACATTACTAGTCTGCATTCTTCGACTTTATTACAAGCGCTAATAAGTTGATCGCGCAATACGTTATCGGTTTAGTATTCGAGTATAAGGCTTTGCTAACAGCTTTTTAAAAGCTTTATCGTAATCTTTAAGCATTTTAATCGAGTCTTTCCGATGTTTTCTTTATTTGCAATAACACTAGCGAATGTAATAGTTCTTTATAAGCTTATATAATGCTTTCGGTTTTTATCGGTTTCGAAGTATTAAGCTATAAAGTATATTATAGCTTCGAAATTGTAGCTTTTGTTAGCTATTTGATCGATATAATAAGCGTCTGCTGCTCCGGTAAGTATAACAAAGAAAGCTTTAACGTATAAAGCAAAAAGGATATCGTATGTTTCGCATAAGTTATAGAACTTTTTTAGCTTTACGAAAAGTATATCTTACATTCTTTTATTGTATTTAAGCTTTTTTTTATATTTATACATTTTATTAAGTCCGCTAATCAATTGCGCTAGGCTTGATCTTTAGCCTCTTTCAGCTGATTGGTCAAGGTCTCTTCTATTACCGCTTTCATTTCCTCTTTCTTTACCACTTCCTTTTCTACCTTCTTTTTTACCTTTTCCTTTACCTCTTCTTCTACTTCCTTTGTAATTGTCTTTGCGGTAAAAGTCCTTCGTATAATTGCTTTTACTATTATCACTTCCGCTTTCACTTTTATTTGCTTTTCGTCTTTGATGTTCGCGGTGTTCGAAAAGTAATACGTAAAGTTGTTTATAAACTAGTAAGTTAAGTAGAAGTCGAGATAAGGCCGAGTGAATCGGTAATAAAGGTTGTAATCGAAGGTTAAAAGGTAGTCGAAGATCAAGGGTGAACTTTTATTGTCTTTGCTATTAATAAAGTTGCTTATCGAATAATATATCGAATTATATATTATTCGGAAGTGAAGGTCGATACAGTTGAAGGTGTATCGGTAAGAAAGGTAATCGTATAATAAGTTGTATCGGTGTAAGAAGTATAAGAAGTAAAAGAGAAGATAAAGGTTTGACGGCAAGTCTGTATATTATTAAACTAAGTCGCTTTTTTCGTCTTGCTTTTTCGTAAAGTAGAAATACGAGAAATGTCGATCTATAAAGTAGTTTAGCAAAAGCTAAAGCATAGCTTACGCTACTTCTTAGATCTTTTATCTATACGTAATAAACGAAAAAGTGATTATATAAGTATCTTAGGATTGTGATATAACTTAGCTTAAACAATAGTTTAATCCATCCTTCGAAAAAGCTTTAATATATCTCTTACAAATTATCACTTATAACGTAGCGATAATCATCTTTGAATATATCGAAGGCTCGGATAATATACGAGTGAACGCAACTTTAAGTCTATTTAATCTTATCGAAAAGGTTAAAATCATCAGCTTCTTATATCTCTCGGTCGACTTTGAATTTGCCTCGGAAAGTCTATTCGAGTTCTTCGAAGCTATTTGCTAAAGGTCGAACAGATTTCTTTAAGAAAAAGGGAAAAGGAGGGTCTTCGAATTCGTAAAAAAAGAAGTTTCTGTTTCTGTCGTCCGCTATATTAGCGGTGGTAGTTGCGTAATAGACGCTACAACTAGTAATAGTACTGCCAATTGTATTAGGTTTCCGCTAGACTTGTTAAGAACTAACGGTTGCTTATAGCGTAGTTAATACCTTTAAGGAAGCAAAAACTACCTCTTCTTTTCTATACCTAGCTCATCTATAGTTAAGTATAAATTTAACCATTGATCAGTGTTGGTTACACAATAAGGTGCACACGTAAGACTTGATACGAATAGCAAGTGGTTGCATTCGTAGTATTATTAAGCTTAAAAGAAGAAAGAAGCTATTCTAGCTGCGAGGTGCAGTTACATGTGGGTGGTTGCTATGCCAAAGGTGCACGTGCCAAGCACGGGCCACCCTTATCCCCGATCGAGTCCTTAACTCCGATCCCCTCATTCCTACAAAATGCTTAGCAACTAACTAACTAATTAAAAAAGCTTATTATTATCTTTAAAAGACTAGTCGATATTAAGAATATTAATGCTATAAGATAGATCAATACGCTTAACTACTTATTTAATATAAAGGTTGCTTCGGTCGAGATCAATGCTGCCGTAAAAAACAAAGCTAAAAAGCTTTTCTTACTCTCGAAAAGATCTAAGCCTATTAAAATCAAAAAGAATATCCGATAATAAAGAAAGAAGAACTACGGCACTTTTAAAGCCCGTGCTTTTCAAGAATCGAGTACTGCTATAAAGATAGACTCGAAAGATAAGTTATTCGATAGTATAATTAAAGAAAAGTCTTTTAGACTTTCTAGATTAATTAAAGCCGACGAAGTTATAAAAGATGTAAAAAGAAAAGTTAAGATCATTTAACGAATGCTAAAAAGAAAGAAGAAAAGGACTTATAAACGAAAGAAGTTTATTGACTTTTACGTTACTATTAAAGCTTAAGAAAAAGTAATAGCGGCGATTATAAAATCGAAAATCGAAGTTTAAATTAAAGACTTGTTCGGACTTAGCTCTTGCTTCGACAAGCTATTAAGCTACTATATCTTAATAGTTTTCGATGCTAAAGAAAACGTAAAAGTCTTTTAAAGTAAGCTTATTTTTGTAAACGCCTTAACTATTAAACGTTTAAGTCGGAATAAAAAAAGCAAGCTAGACCTTTTAACGACGCAAATCCGCAAACAACTTATCGCTCGCAATTGCTTTAAAGTAGCGATAAAGACTTTAAAAGTTTTTATTAATATCGACGGTATAATTAAAAGCAGATCTTTTTTCGATAATAAATCTAAAGTCAACGTAATAAATAAAGAAGTAATTAAGATAACTAAACTACTTATTATAACGGATCGAGCTTTAATCTATATTATTATATTTAAAGATCTTTACAACTTTAATAAATAGATAAACGACGTCGAAGTTATTATCGGCGGAATCATTAACTACGCCGATTTCTTTATTATTAATAATAGTAGTTACGAGGTCATTTTAAGTATGCTTTTCTTTTTAAAATCTTAATTCTTTTTTTTTTATTTCGATAATAATACGATAAAAGCTTTTTTTTAAAACTACGATCGATTTACTTAAGGACAGATTATTATTATAAAAGACAAATCGGATTTAATCGAAGACTCGAGAAACTAATAACTAATATATAAGTTAAGATAGATGCTAAGCTAAAAAGAAGCTTAAAAAGAAGTTCCGCTCGTGAACTATAGTTTACGAATAAATCGATACAAAAATAATAAAATCATAAAAAAATAATTCAACTTAATATTAAGCAAAGCTTATTAAAATTAAAAACATTAAAAATATTTGCAATTAAACTCGATAAATCGGAAAATTTTATATTTATTATCGATAACAATAAAGACTTTTTAAAAAAGAATATAATAAAAGTTAATACGATATATAAAAGGAAAGCGGAGAAAGTTAGACCGATAGATTTAAAAGTATCGAATAAAAAGATACTTAAAAGAATCGACGATTAGTTTAAGCAAAATAAAAAAGCGAGACTTTTTAAGCTTAAAAGACCTTTTTCGAAATACTTTATTAATAGGTTTTTAAACTTAAAAGTTAGATCAAGATTAACGAAAAAACGATTCGAAGCATTTACGATTAGCTTTTAAGTCATTTCGAAAGAGAAAAAGCTGCTTTATTAATGCTTTTTAAATCGAAAAGAAGCGATAGCTTAAGATTTTACTTATTTTAATTAAGTCCGAAAGAAAGTCATATTATTTTAAAAGATCAAAACGGTGCTTTACGAAGCTTAATAAAAGAAAACGTTTACTATATCGAAAGCTTTACAAAAAATAATCATTTTTATACTAAAAGAACGATTAAAGCAAAAGGTCTTCGAATTATATTAAAGCTTTTATCGGAATAAGTAGTTTATTATAGCAAAAAAAAATAAAAGAAAATACAAGCTGATCATTGCTATAATTAAAATGAACCGTATAACGGTTAAAAACGTTAATATTGCTTCGAACGTAAACTAATTCTTAAACGAATTTGCTAGTCTTACGATAGCTAAACTCTTAGACTTTTTCTTTAAATACAATCAATTCTTTTTCGACGTTGAATCTAAAGATATAATAGCTATTTAAACGTTTATCGAACTGCTTTAAATAACTCGAATACTTATAAAAGCTATTAATTCGATCGCTTAATTCATTAAAGTTATTTATAAGATCTTTATAAACTGCATTTTTAACGTTTGCTTACTTTATATAAATAACGTAAAAGTTAAAAGATCGCGATCTTTTTATAATTACGAAAAAGTTTTACTCGAAATACGACGATTCGTTTTAAAACATATTTAAAATATCGATAAAATGCTTGTAAAGTTTAAAAGAGCTAAAACGACCGTCGGAACAAAGTCTTAATATTGCATGCTTAACTTTAATATCGTTAGATTCGTTACGGACAACGAAAGACGCTACTTTTAAATCGCTAAAATTAAAAAGATATTAAAATAGATTAAATGCGAAGATGTATCGGAAGCTCGAGCTTTTATTAAGATCGTAGTTTATTATAAAATTTAAATTAAAAACTTCTTTACGATTACTGCTTTAATCTACGCGATTATAAAAAAGAAAGTCGAATTCGAGTAGTTAAAGCTTTAGCAAAAAGCGATAAAGCTGCTTAAAAAAGCCTTGCTTTTTGCTTTCGCTTTTATTAAGATCGATTATAATAAAAACGGAAAGAAAATTTACTTAACGGTAAACGCTAGTCTTAAAAGATAAAAAATAGTATTATAGCAAAAGGATTCCGATAAAAAGCGATACTTTATTAAGTTCGAAAATAATCTTTAAAACTTTGCGGAAAATAAGTACGACGCGATTAAGCGAAAATGCCGCAATGCTTTAAAAGTTATAAAAAAGATAAAAAGCGAATTATACGAAGTTCACTTTATCTTAAAAACCGACGCTAAAGTATTAGTTGATTAACTTAACGGATTAGCGAGCGATTTGCTTAAAGCTTTCGTTACGAATTAGATTGCGTAAATAAGATTAATAGACTTTAAAGTCAAGCATATTTTTAAGATTAAAAACACAATAACGGACGATCTTTTTAAGAAAAGAAAAAAGCATTTTTTAAATATTAAAGAAAAAAAGAAAAAAGATATTAACGATTAAGTTACTAACGAGCTAAGCACTATTTTAATATTCTCGGTTAAACGACTCGTAAATTATAATTTACGAGCTAAAAAAAGAGTTTTAAAGCACGATTACTCGCTCGACTTTAAGCTTATTATTTAATTCTTTACTATTTTTAAACGCTTTTTTTCGATTAAGATTTACGACTTTTAAAAGTTTAAAAATAAAGCACTTAATTACTTAGTTAAAAATAGTTACTTTTACAAGCGAGCAAACAATTCTTACTCGATTAGATTAGTTGTCGACGGAACTTAAAAACGTTATATTGTTATTTCCGATTCTTATCGAGAATCCGAATATAAAAGAGCTGAATCAACTTATTACCGCACGTTAAAACTTTTCTTTTAAAATAAATGCTACGAAAACTGCAAGGCTTTCGTTTAAAGCTATAAGCTTTATTAAAAACGTAAAGCTAAACGAATAGAAAACCTTTTATACTCGATTTAACTTATTCAAATATAGTTAAAAGTTAGCTTAAACGTATTACGAATACTTACTACTAATAAAAGGATGACTTGCTTCGTATTAGCTAAAGAAGATCTATTTAAATAGCTAGAAAAGCGACTACTTCGATCGGTTAACGCCGAATTTATTATTAAGTTTCTTTAAAAAAATATCGTTTGTTATTACGGATTATTCGAAAGATTAACTATCGATAAAAGACTCGAAAACAAAGCTATTGCTAAGGCTTTCGTTATTAAATACGAGATCAAAAGGGTCTAGATCTCGAGCTATAATTTAAAAGCAAATAGAATAATCGAAAAAAAATATAAAAACATCTTAAATAGCTTATCGAAAGTCATAAATAAAAAATTTAAAGATTAAGTTCGCAAATTTAATAAGATGCTTTTTACGGTTCGGATATCGATACACGCACTTATTAAAGTTATTCTTTTTTTCTTAAACTACGGACGAAAAGCTGAGCTGCTTTTAAAGTTACGATAGCTAGTTTAAAAGCTATTGTTATAATAAGAAGTTCGATCTCGCGCTGATTTGCTTATTATAAAGTTTAAATAATTAAAACTCCGAAACGAAGATATCGACGAGATTATTTTAAAGAAAAAGCGCTATCGGCTTGCCGTTAAAGCTATTTAAAAACGAGTTAAGGTTTTAAAGTCGGAACTTATTAAAAAAAAAGATTTAATATTGCTTTACGACGTTAAACGCAGCATCGATATGTCCGCGGATATTAAATTAAACTACAAATAGTTAAGACTTTATATCGTTTTTAAGGCTTACGACAAAAGATATTATAAACTTTAAAAAACCGATAAGACTAAGCTTAAAAGCACTTTTGCAGCTAACCGCTTTAAACGATTCTACTGCCGCGATTAAACCTTCTTTTTTTTTAATAAAGACGACGAAGAAGAAAAAGAAAAAGATTCGGACTTTTTAGATAATTCGGACCTTAGCGAATACGAGCTTCCCGACGACGGCAAAAGTAAACTACTTAACTTAAAAGTGATCTCGAGACTTAAGTCTATTAACTTTCAAATCATTCTTTTAATACTTTCGAAAGAATAAAAATTAGCTTATAAAACTGTTTCTTAATCTATTCTTTTACTTTGTTTTTTTTACTTTCTTATCTTTTTTTTGTTTTATACTTATTTTATAAAAAGACGTGCTTTTAATAATCACTTTCTTTGTTTTAGTAAAGAAAGGTATTTCTTACGTTTATTCTTTTACTTTTAGGCTTGCTTTTTATTATATTCTCTATTCTTTCTTTATTCTTTTTACTTTATTAGTTATTTACTTGTCTTATACAAATTGTTTTTATTATTTAATTGTTTTTTTTATTTGTTTTAAGCTTATACGGCTATTTCTTATTTTTTATTTAAAACTGTTCTTTTGTTTTAAGCGTGTTTAACTACGTGTATTCGAAAGTAAACTGTTATTAGAAAGAATAGGTCCTTTTTATAAATATACTTATATAAGAAAGCTTTTTTTTCTTTTTTCTTAACATTTTCTCTTTTTATATAACAACAATTATAATAACACTATTACTTCTTTTTCTTAATTATATAATATTATATTAATATTAACGACTTTTAATTATTACTTAATTAATCATTATTATTATTAGCTTTTTATTCCGCTATTTTATGTTTAGCTCGTAAACCGTAATTTACGAGTCAGATATGCTTTTTAAGTCAGCCGCCGTTAAAAGAAAAGCTTTTATCCGTAATGCACTTTTTAATTTATTAATAAGCGAAAAGTAAGCTGTTTTAACTCGATAATCAAGTTTCGAATTAAAGTTCGAAAGACAAGTCATTAAGACCTTCGATGAGTTCTTTTAAACTTACCGTTAAATAAGCAACTTTAATCAATTAGCTATGCTTAAAGTAGCAACTTCCGATTTTAATAATAAATTAAGTAAAAAAGATGACTTGATCTTATAATACGATTAGTTTTTACGAATCGAATGCGCAAAAAAGAATATAAACGCCGAAAACTTTTTTTCAGCTTACGATTAGTTTATTATTAAAGTCACCGCTATTTACTTCTTACGCAATAAGAACGCTAAAAGATATAAACGAATCAAGAAAGCTCTCGATAGCGCTCGAAAGTAATTGCTATATAACGACCACTTTAAAGTTGTATGCACTTTAATTCGTAGCGCTCGTTAACTAAGCGTTATTTTAAAGAACTATACTTTTAACGCTTACGCTATCTAGGTCATCAACTATTATATTATTGCTTACGTCGCTTTTTAAAAGATTATAACTAATATAGCTCGAAGACGCAAGTTTATTAAACTTAATACTACGGTAGTTAATCTTACTTGCTAAGCCGTAAAAGATAAGAATAATATTAAATAAAAAAATAAGATCGTTATTTTTAACGAAAGACTTTTGAAAAAGCTAAAACTAAAGGTTTTATTATATAGCTTATTGATTTTAGCTTTCGATAATATTAAAAGCGAATACGACGAGCTTAAAAAACGTATAGAGTTTGCCGACGAGAATCAAATTTAAAATTTCGTTTTATAAAAAAAACCCGAATCTAAAATTCTATTCGTAAATTATAGTTTATAAGTAAAAGATAACTTAATAATCGAAGCGAGACTAAGTTAACCTTTTGCGTTTAAGACCTTTTTACTTAGATTATCTATTGCGCGCTTTTCGCTATTATTAACTTTATTTTAAAGATCGACGTTATTTTTTGCTAATAAGCTTTCGAACGCTAAACTAATTGCTTCGATCATGTCTACTTTACGCAAGTCTATCGACGCGAGCTCTTTTCTAGCTTTTAGACTTAAAGTGCAACGCGACTTTCTCGAGAACTAGTTATTATTAACACTATTCGTTAAAAAAAGAAATAGCTTCGAGTACGAATTAATTAAAGCTATATCAAACCGCTGCTTAAGACTTATCGAGATTAAAGACTTTATAAGTATAAACGTAGCTTTTATCAACTTTTATTAAGACTTTTATTAATTAGCTTTTAACCGCTTAAACTTAAACGAGAATATCGATAATGCTTTTTAAGTTGCCGCGAAATCAATTAAGAAAGCTATTAATTAAATCCGCAAGCTTTTAAAAGACGAATTTTTTAATAACGCGATCTTACGACTCTTCGACCGTCGTAGTTAAATAAAAGTAAATAAAGAAAAAAGCAAAGTAGTAAATTACTTTTTGCTATCCGAAATCTTTAATTTAAGCTTTAATAACGACGATTGCGATTACATAAAAGTCTTTTAAGAAGTAAAAAACGTATTAGAATTTAAAAATAGATTTAAAAAACTCTTTAATTTAAACGTTTAAACGAAGCTTTACTTTAGCCGCAAAGTCTTATCGTCCGTTATCGACTTATTAAATAAAGTCTTTTGCGAAGTTTACATTTTCGAATACGCTAAATATCTTAAGTTAGCTACGAAAAGCTTTATAATAGTAATAATCCGTTTTAATTTATATCGATTTATCGAAGCTTTTTAAACTAACGCTTTTAACAACTTTATGCTTTACTCGAGCAATTAATCGATATTCGTCATTAAGACTAAAAGCAGTATTTTAATTAAGAGAATATCTAGCTTAAGCTCTTTTAAGTTTAAAGCTAAGCCGATATCTTTTAATAAGCTGAACTAAAGCATTAGCTTAATAAGCACTGCTTAAAAAAACAGCCTTTTCAATATTATAAATGCAAGTAGTTATACGAAAGTTTAGCTTATATTAAGAGCTTCTTTCTTAAACGATAAGCACGGCAATTAAACCTTTTTTATTATTATAAATAAAAAGATCTAGATGTACTTGCATCACTTTCGAATTAATAATTCAAGAAGAGCCTCGATTAATACACTCTTTAATATAATGCACTCTTTAACTTAATAAGTCCTTCGAAGCTATTATAAATTATACTTTGCTGCTTTGCTTAATCGCCGAGACGAGAATTATAAGCTTATCGTTTACCCGGAACCCTTTTAGCTTTTTAAATGCAACAATAATGCTCGAATGATTGCGACTAAATACGACGCTAATATTAAACGATTCGTAAATCGTAGTTCACGAATAAAAAACAGAGTTTTAAACTATTATTTAATGCTTTACGACGTAAAGAATCAGATCGAAAGCTTAGCTATTTAACTTAAAAGCTATACTTACGATACTACTTTTAAAAAGACCGTTAAATAAAAAGCTTTTAAACTTAAGTCGAAGACTTTAAATGCTTTTAAAAACATTACGCTACGCTAACTTTTCGCTATAATCAATAATCTCGCTACTTTTATATCCGTTATTACGAAACAAAGTGTTTTCTTAAATATAAACGCTTTTTAAAATTCTTTTTACGAATAAGCAATCTTCTTTAATAACTATACCGCTTTACTAAACGATAATATTTTAGAAAATAAAATCAGCTTTGCAAAGCACGCTTATACGATCGTTTTAAGACGCATGCCGTTAACCTTTCGGTAAAAAGTTATTAATAAATTAAGCTAGCTTTTCGCTGCTATAATTTAGCTAGACTACGTTAATTTCGTATTAAAAGCTTTAATCGAAAGAATAAATTAAAACGAACTTCGAGTAATAAAAGAATTGATTATTATCTTTGCTATATCTCGAACTTAATTTTAAAAACACTTTATTAAGCATAAGAAAAAGTTGTTTTCGATATTTAAAAAAAGATTTGCTATTATCTTAAATGTTAAAACTAAAACTTACGAAGCTAAGTCCTTTTCTAAAAGCAAGAGCCGCCGAGCTAACGACTTTATAAACGCCGATAAGTTAAAGGATTTTAAAAAGAGCTTGCGACCGATTAAGTTGTTCTTCGACGACTTCGATTTAAGTATAAAGATCACTTTAAAAAGTGCGAAATCTACTTGTAAATTACAGTTTACGAGCTAAATCGACGATCTTAAAGCATTATCTTTTAATCGGAATCTTTAAATTGCGCATTCGATAAAGCTATAAAAGCTTTAGCTAACTTGCTTAAAGACGAAGACGATTTAATTAATAGCTTTAGACTTTATTTTAACTTCGCTAACCTTTCGTCGGCCAAGTTCATATTTATTAACGATATTATTAACAAGCGCAAAAACGATATGCGCTCTTTTACTTTTAAAAATGCTATTGCTAGTACGTTATCGTTTAATGCTAGCTTTGCTAAAAGAAAAAGACTTTCTCAGCTTAAGAAAAACGAAAGAATTAAAGACGTAAGCACGGAAAGAGACTATAAAAAAGCTGTTAAAGCGTAGTTTAGATGTTTAAACGTTTAGAGTTTAAAAACAAGATACTTTTCTCTTTTTTATATACTAGATTTTTCTTTCTTTTACACTTTTCTTTTTTTCTTTTTTGCTTAATAATAAGCGGAAGCGCTTACTTATTCTATAAAAGGACGGATATAAACACTTTGCTTAATAAAGTACTTATTATAACTATTAAAGCTATATTAAACGGACCTATCTTTTATAAAAGGGCATATATCTTTTAGCTAGAACAATCAACGAGCTTTCCACCCACCTTTTTTGACACTTCTTTTGTAAGACTATGAAGTCTAGCCTCAGAGCCAGGCTTCTATACAGCACATCTTTTTGGGTGCTTCTATATTAAGTATAAATTCAAGTCGATAAGATCGTTTTAAAAAGCAAAGAGAAGCAATCGAACGATAGCGATAAGTTAAAATACTTTAAAAAAGTATTAATAATTATTATCGATCTTAAGCTTTTTAATACGCTCGATAATCTTGTTTTTAACGGTCTTTATAGCACGGCTAATAATAAGCACTAGCTATTTAATAGCATTCTTTTCGATAATTGCGGCGCTATTCACTTTATTAACGATAAGAATTTTTTAATATTAAAGTTAATTCAACGCTTTCGCTTAACCGACTTTATCGAAGCTAAAACGAATAATCTTTTAATCGTCGAGCGAAAGACCAAAGTTTTTAAAAGAGCTTTAAACGAATTAAATAAAGCTAAGATAAAGGATTTAAAATTAAAAAACGTCGCTATCGTTAAGAAGTTTAATATTAATATCATTTCGAAAGCTCTTTTAAGCAAAGCTAGCGTATAATACTCGAGATATAACGCAACTTTCCGTTATAAAAAAGTTAAAAAAAGCGTCGTATTAAAAAAATTAAAAAAAAAGTTTAACTTTACGTTTTTTAAATATAAGCTATTTAATTATTCTTTATCTTAAATGATTCGTAGCTCCTTTTGCTTAATAATGTTTTTTATAACTTAAAAGCGCTTGCAAATACGCTATAAATTTTAAAAGAGCAATGTCTTTCGAGCTTTAAAAAAAGATTTATCGATATTTTAGCATTTACGAATAAGTTATTTAAATAAAAAAGCGCTCGAAGCGCTAGCTTACAACGCTAAAAGAATAAGACTTAAAATAATTATTAAAGTTGAATATAAAGCATATGCTATTACGCACGCTTAACAAGTTATATTTCGCCGTACGTTAAATAATAAAGCAGCTAAGCTATTTTATAAGATCGCTTAAGATTTATTTGATTTCTTTAATAGTTTCAACGAAAGCAAATAATTATTAATAATTAAAGATAAATATAATAAAAAGCTATTCGGCTTTATATTAAAAGACAAGTTGCAATTAACGGTTATAAAAGTGTTAAAGGAATTTAAAGCATAGACGAGACGCAAATACGGTTTTTTAATAGCTGTTATGCGTTATAATAACGATTCTTCGGTAATCGTAATCAACGTTATCGGCTTTATCGAATATCAAAGATAAGCGAAAGAAGTTAAAATCGAGTTAAAGCTTTTATTATCTTTTAATTACGAACTTAATAAAGAAGTTAAAAGAGCTAAGAGAGAAGTGATAAAACGGTTTATTAAAATAAAAGTAAAAGCAAAGCTTTTAAAGAAGTTCTGGCCTAAGATTATATTAGCCGCTATTTATTTTTATAATATAATACCGAAAGCGAAAAGCTTTATAAAGAGTCCGAATAAAGTGCTATAGCTTTAATTTAAGTAATATTTTAAATAATACGATCCGGCGATCTTTATACGGATCGACACCGACTTAAGACTAAATTATAGCGGTTTAATTGCGTATAGCGCTCGTACGTACTTAATAATTAAAGACCGAGAAGCTTTTCGTAATAAAAGAGCTTTTAAGGTTAAATCGAAAAGATATATAAGCTATTTAGTTAAATATATAGCTTTTAATATATATAAAGTCTATGTTCTTATGCTTTATAAAATAATTGTTATACGCAACGTAACGTTCGATAAGACTTAATTCTATCTTAAAAACGAAGAAAAATCGGTCGGCTAATCGATTAACGAGATTAAAAGCATCGTTATTAAATTAAAAAATATTAAAGACTTTAATTAAACAAAAGACGCTTTGTTTAATATAAAAAACGTTGTAAAAGATCGCTTAAAAAAGACGAATGCAGCTAATATAAAAGGTAAGCAGCCGTCAGACTTTATAAAGATTGACTTAAAAGGATTTAATTAAAGCTTAAAGAATGCGACTCTATTTAATTCGAGCGATGTATAAACGTTAAAAGCTTTAACTTTAATTGAAGACCTTATAAATACGTTTATATTAAAAGCAATTGCTTTATAAGACGATCTAATAGACTTTGACGATTCGAACTACACCGTTAAACGTTTCGTTAGCTTTTTAGTTAAGAGCAAAGGCGAAGGTGCTTTAAGATTATTAAAAGCAAGAAAAAGCACCGTAAGCGGGCAAAAACCTGGCCTTAATAAAAAAGCGCGCAAATTATACTTTTAAATTATTATTTAAAGCCGAAGCTCGGAAGGCTAAGCTATAAGCTGATTAACGAAAGCTTTTACGTTAATAACCGGCGGAGATTTAAACCGAATAATTAAAGAAAAGCTTTTAGACCTTCTTAAAGCGAGCATTAATAATAAAAAATTAAATTATAAACATTTTAAACAAAATTCCGACTTTAATAAAAAGCACTCACTTATTAATAGCTGTATTAAAAAACGCGCGAAGATATACGTAAGTGTTAGTAAGCTTTTTTTAAATAACTCTCGCGCCGATTCGAATTATTATTCGCGCGTTTTAAATTTTATATCGACTTTTTAAGCTAATAGCGAACCCGTGCGCGAAAATAATAAAGATTACGAAACATTGCACGCTATTATAACAGTTGCTACTTCGTTTAAGTTGTTATTAAAATAGCTTAATTCGTAAGAACGAAAACATTTAAAACTTTTTATTTATTAAAAAGAGCTATAACGGCACTTATATAATAAAGAGTCTATAAACGGAGCTTTTATAAAGCTGAATAATCTAAAGAAAAAGAATTATTAAAAAGTGATTCTCGAAAGCGAAGCTAAATTAAAACTTATACTTTTTAAATAAGTGTTTATATACAAAACTAGCTCGTCCGAAGAGATCGTAAAGTTCAGATCGAAGATTATTATTAAAAGTGACTTTTAAGACGAATTTATTATTTATTCAACTTACGCTGCTACGCTAGCAGCTAGATTTTTTAAGATTATAATAGCTATAATAGCCGAATTTAATTTAAAAGTAAAATAATTCGACGTCGTTAACGCTTTTATCAACGCTATAAGACATACGGATAGCGTTTTAATTACGTATTATTTCTTTAACGGTTTTAAGCAAAAAGGTATGCTCGTAAAAGTCGATAAAGCTTTATATAAACTTAAAGATTCGCTAGCTTTATAATATTTCGATTTCATAAGCATATTCGATAAATTAAAGCTTATACTATTCGATAAAGAACTATATATTTTCACGAATTTAAACAAAACGGTTTTTATAACGTTTTACGTAAACGATATTTAAGTTATATATTATTATTTTAATCTTTTTAAAGCGCAAAAGATCATTGACGGTTTTAATAAAGCGTATAAGATCGAAGCGATAAAAGATATTAAATAGTTTCTTAATATAAAAGTCGCTCGCGATTATTAGCGAAGAACGTTAACGCTTATGCACGACGCTTATATTAAAAAAATAACTAAGAAATTCGAACTTACGGACGGACGCTATTTAGTAATTTTATTATCGTTTTATAATTTAATTAAAAATAAAAAGATAGCTTCGCGAAAGCAAGTAAAAGAATACTAAGAGAAGGTTAGATCCGTGCTATATATAGCGATTATGCTACGCTTAAATATAGCTTTTGCAGCCTTTTAATTCTTTTATTTTAATATTAATTTAAGCGCGGAGCATTTCCGAGTTGTAAATTAGTATCTGCGATATTTATTTAGCTCGCGCTTTAAAAGTATTTAATACAGCTAGTTTAGCAAGTCGAAGCTAATAATAGCTTTTAACGCTTCTTACGCCGATAACGAAGAGATAAAGCGATCTTCTTAAAAGTATATTGTGTTTTTATTCGAAGGTGCGATCTTTTAAAAAGCTTTAAAGCAAGATACAATTATTATATTATCTATTAAAGCGGAGCTTTTTAGCATGGCCTTTATAATAAAAGAGATTATAGCGCTTTAACGATTTTTTAAAAAGCTGCGCTTTCGATTTGCGGCGCTTTAGGTAGTTTATTATAATAATTAATAAATAATTAAGCTTATAGCTAAGAAAAAGGAACGTATTTTTATTAAGCTTCGCTACGTCGATATTGTGGTAGAGTTGGGGCTTTGTATTTGTTTTGTCCATGTATATAGTACTAATGCTAAGCACCTTTGTTACGTGGGTGCGCTGCATGCTTTGGCCTTGCTAAGCACGTAGTTAAGTTACGTAGTTAAGTCACGTGCAAGCTTTTATATAAATAAGTAGTTGGTTCTTTTTTGAATTATTATTATATTATTATATAATATAATATACGTACTTATAGCACACATTCGAGTGTCTTTCGATCGTCTTTCTTTTCCTTTTTTATTTACTTACGATTCTATTATAGCTATATTTATATATATCTTTTGATTTGACGTTGAGTATATATCGGAGCTTTTCTTTTTTATATATATTTAATAACTTACGCAAAGAATCGAATTAAAGGTTGGTCTTTATACTTTCTTTAGACTTGCTTCCTTTGCGAAAAGCTATATATTCGGAGTCTACGTTATACGCTAAGCTATTAACTATATGCTTTTGCGGTATTTTTTCGAAGAGTATTCGATATACGCTAAGCTAATAATCAAGTGCTTTTGTATATAAGCTTCGAAGCTATTGCTTTAAAAGCGATCTTCTTTCGATTTGTGTTCGTTAAGCATGCTATTCGGTATACTCGATAAGTATTACTTAAAAAGTCGTTATTCTAGTTTAAGGATCGAGCTAGCTAAAGTTTAATTCGATATTTATAAAGTTTTATTTATTTAAGCTATTTTGTACGGCGATACGCTCGAAGTACTATTCGTTTAGTATACTTCATCTTTTTCGATTTAATATCGATTTTAATACGAGTTTGCTATTCTTTTTTCTTTAAGAAAGTGAGCAGTAGCTAAGTATCGGAAATATTACGCTAAGCTTAAGAAATTGAAAATTTAACACTTATTTCGCAACGGAGATTACGCATAAAGATTTCGATTTGCTTTCGAATATCTTTCGCTTCGGCAAATGAAAGATACGACGAGCGGAAATAAGTGTTATGCAATTTAAAACCGTTTCGGTGTCGCATTATATTAAAAGTAAGCTATATGCTTGCACGGAAGCTCGGCTAATAACCGACTTCGTTTTTATTTCGATACATTTAATCTTAACAATTACTTTTCCGCTTATTCGGATCTTACGTTTAAGAATTAAACGTATTATTAATATTATTTATTATATCGATTTAATTTCGATTATTTAGCTCGAAGCGATCGATACTCGACTCTTTAATAAATCACTTTTAACGCATCGAGATTTTATATCTTTATAATATTTCTTTATGTATTTAATATTTATTATAAATTGTATTTATTTTATTTTTGTTATTCATTTATATTTACATTTATATTATTTACATTATTTTCGTTTTCTTTTCGCATTCGTTTTAAGATACTTTTACATCTTAATCGATATTTATTTACTTAACTTAGCGGCTTTACGTTAAAACTCTTAGAAATCAAAAAGAACTATGACTTTTTCGATTTAAAAGGACTTCGGACTTAGCAAAAATGCTACTCGCAAGCTAATCGAGGACGAAATGAAAAGGATTCAAGCCCTTTTACCTTTTGTAAATGCTTCGAATTACGTGAGTATCCGTAGACCTTTTTTTAGATTTAAAGCTTTTAGAATGCTTGCTTTCGATAAAGCTAATATTACAGATTATATTCGCTAGCTCGAACGAGCGTTTAAAGACTACGGTATCGTTATCGATTCGGAGAAGAAGCAATGCTTTATTAAGTATAATATCTTTAGCCTTTTCGATTATAATATCCGTTGTAATATCGAGAGCTTCGGCGGCTTTTCGGACTCGAAAGTGACTTAAGACGACTTTAAATCGATAGTCAAAAAGGAGTATAAGGCTTTCGACTTAGCTAAGTAAAAGGATAGTATTAGCTTTTTAAACGACTTAAGCAATAAGTAGATAGTAAAAGAAAGAGCTTTTAAAGCAAAGCTTTTATAATTCATCCGCTAATTTAACTTTACGAGCTTTGCTTGCTTCGCTAATAAAGATATTACCGATAAGCAATTAAAGTAGAAGTTTTTCGATTACTTATTATTATTAATGCAAAATCGAATTTAAAAGAATATTAAACTTAAAAAAGATCACTTGCAAACGTATAATATAATATATATTATAATTAGCGACTTAATTAAGCAAGAACAGATCATTGCGAAACGGATTAAAGAATATAGCTACGTCGAGATCTTTAAAGCTTTTTTTCGTTATAACTTTTATTAAAACGAAAACTCTTGTCTTTAAGTACCGTTTATTATCTTCGAAAGCAAGCGAAACTTATACGTTTCGCTTTTTTATAGCACTTACTTTAATAGTACTTATACTTTTTTTTTTTACCGCGTAAGCATTACCGCTGCGAGTTCGATTATTTCGTTTATCGATCTTAATCTAAAGATCGAGGCTTTTACGGAACAGCTAGCGAAAGTTAGTATTTATTTAAGACTTACCGATAGCTTCGCTTTCGTACCGAAAGAAGCTTATGTAAACTTATTAAAAGCTGCTTAATATAAAAAGACTTAAGAGATCGCTTTGCATCGGGTCTACGAGATTAATACGGCCGACACTTATTCGAACCGAGGTTACGCTATATCGAAAAGGAAACGGTTTTTAAACGATTTTAATTGCATTTTCTATTAGTGCTAGCAAACTTTTGACTTATTTAACTATTAATAAAAGCTTTATAAATACTAGAATCAATGCTATTTGTTTATGCTTTAGTACGGACTAGCCTTTTACTTTAACGAAGCGGACTTGATGTATATAAGACCGTATCGAAAGGAAATATTATCGATTTTGTTTTAATTTCGAAACGATACTTTTAAGTACGAGCAAGTTTTAAAAAGAGTTCGTAAAATAATAAATGATCTTAATCTTAAGCGTCGTTATAAAGCTTTAAAAGCATAACGAGAATCTATTAAGAAAGCTGTACGAGAACGTATTAAAGCGCTTATTCGAGCAGCTAACGGCGGTAATGCGAAGGCTTTTCGTATTAACGATTTTAATACTTCGGATATGATTCGCTAACGATGCATTATATTAGCGGATTTATATGCTTGCGTGTTTAATACGAAAGCTATTATTGCATTAGTAAAAACTCGAGCGCGTAACGCGGCTTTTCGAGTTACGCTATACTTGCTAAAAGACGCTTTTTCGGTAAAAGCAAAAGTTTAATTTATTTATAGCTAGCTTAAGGTTACTTTCGCTAAGCTAATGAAAATAAATAAACTTAAGCTCGTTTACACCGCGATTCTTAATCGAAACGCTTTACGACCGAAGGACTTACGGAATTTGCCCGTTATATTGTTAAAAGCTTTTAAAGCTGCACTTAAGCTTAAAGCTAAGCTTTTTAAGATTGTTAAATCATACGAAAGGCTTAGCAAAGTGATCTTTTTTTTAAAAATAGATTACGAAGCGATTCGTATTAAGCTTTTAAAAAAGCGCGATTTGCTAAAGAACTTAACTTTTAATAAGACTATTGCGTTCTTCGTTGCTTTTTTTATTTTTAAACGATTTTTTTTCGAAGGTATGATCGATAAGATGATTTAATAAACTTTTATTAGCGAGAGCGCTATTAATTGCTTTTAAGCTACGGTTAGCGTTATAAAAGCTTCGGAAGATTGCTTGATTATAAGTAGCAAGCTTATATCGAAAGCGACGGATGATCCGATAAAAGACGGATCTGCTTCGAAGCTTTAAAGACTTATTTAAAAAGAAGATAATATCTTTTTATTTAATAGCGATCTATTTTGCAAAGTAACGAGTCGCTTTATCGGTGAAGCGCTTTATCGTAAAAATTTACCTTTTCTTTTTTCTTTTATTACTTCGACTTACGATCGAATTATTAAAGAAGCAGACCTTATATAAGTCTTTACTTAGTTAAGACGGATCTTATATCGAGATGCTATTGCTTAGCGGTCTTAGCTTAAACGCTTATTCGAATTCTTTTAAATAATTAAGCTTTAATTGCAAAAGAATATCCGTAGCAATTAAATTAAGCACCGCCGATGCAATACGCTTTTCGCGCTCGAATCTCTTTCGATTTAAAGACGGTTTTGCTTTATTTTTATTATTAGCTTTATTCCGACTCTTTTTATAATTATATTCTACGATGTTTTTTAGTTTTAATATTTTTTTTTCGATTAGTTTACTCGTAAAGATTAGCGTACTTTGCGAACCGTAAACGAGAGTGATACGGAACTTTTTTCGACGAAAATCGGCTTTGCTTCGACGTTCGGCTAGTTATTCTTTAAATACTTTTATTATTATTCGCTAACTTTTAAAGTTATCGTTAATATTCTCGGATAGTCTTTTATTATTAATACGCGAGCTATACTCGATACAAGTGCGGAGGTTAGCGTTATTATTTACGACGCCGCGGTTAAATTCGAAGTCTTTATAGCTTACGATTAAAAGATAAGCTTTTGAATAATTATCGGTTTATTATCGCGTTTTATTAAATACGTTAATAATGTATTTATTAATATCAGAAGTGCTACGATTCGTACTCGATTTTACGTTATAGATTCGTTAAGGTTTCGACTTATACTCGGTTACCTTTTTATACGTAAAGCAAGAATCGGTCTTCGATACTTTTCGGATTATAAAAGTAGCTTTGTTATTGCTATAGTTATTGATCCGTTTACGAGCTAAGTTACTTAAGCTAAAGTGAGCGATAAAACGAATTAATACGACGAAGCCGTCGATTGCTTAAAAGAATAAAGTATAAGCTTTATTTATTACGATAAGTCTTCGAGTAATAGCGGTAGCGACTCGAAAAACTAATAATCGGCCTCGTTAAAAGCGCTGAAGTCGGTATATTAAAAGCTTCTTGCTTTTCGCTTAGTTTCGAGAGCGAAACGTTGCAGCATCGAAAGAAAGACGACTTTATTATTTAAAAGCAGTTTATCGATGTTTTTGCTTTTACGGAATGCGATTTATACGATCTTTTAATAACTTGCTAGATAAATGTCGTTAGCATCGATAACTTTATAATCCGCTATTACGATTATATCGACTATTAGAATTCGATACTTTATCGGACTCGAAAAAAGATCTTTTCGGACTCGATTAAAGTGTTCGGCATATATAAGATTAAAGATAAAAAGATTAAGCTAATTAACGAAGCAAACGGCGTAAGAGCAATATTAAGTAGCAAAGTTGATTAATACGAGCTATCGAAGGTTAAAGATACGTTATAAGAGCAAGTAAAAGAATATAAGCAATACTTTTTTCCGCGTATTGCTAATATACCGAAAGGCTTTCGAATTATACTCGAACGCATAGCGAACTTAGATATCGGTAATATACTACGGCTTAAAGAAAAGGATTTATTTAAAAAAATAATATTAAGCAAAGAAAAATCAATCGTATTCGCTTAGTAAGAGTGCGGTAAGTTTTACGACGACGTATTATCATCGATTAAGCTTAAAATTATCTTATATACGGCTTAATAAGCTTTTAACTACTCGTATTCGAAAGCTTTATAGCTTATTATTATTAAAATGCTTTAAGACAAGCTAGATAAAGGAGTTTTAAAGTATTGCGAAAGATCGTATCGGAATCAGTGGTTTTTAATAGCTAAAAAGCAGCCGGGCTAGTATCGACTTATTAATTTAACAACTTTATTTAATACAATTATACGAAGAAACGCTAATCTACTTTTAATTGTAAATGAGTTTATTAAAAAGTTTTTTAGTTGCTAGATAGCTAGCTTAATCGACTTTTATTCGAGCTATGATTAGCAAATACTTTATTAATCGAGTAAAGACTTTATCGCTTTTTTTATACCGCTAAGTTTTCTTCGATACATTACTTTTTCGTAAAGTGTTATAAACTCGGTAGCTCAATTCGTTCGAATAGTTAATCTTATCTTAAAGCTTTTATAATTTAAAGTCTTTATATTATTTATCGACGATATTAAAGTGAAAAGATTACAAACGGATTATTTCGACGAAAAAGTATTCTCGAGTATACGCCGATTCGTGCTCGAATACATTTAAAATATCGATAAGACTTTAAAACGGATTAAGCGCGCTAGTGTTATAATTAAAGAAAAGTCATAGTTTTGCCGAGATAAGATAAATGTGATAAGATTCGTATGCAATTCGAGAAGTCGAGAACCCGTTGCGGATAAAGTTATTAAAATTAATAACTAGAAAACTTTTGAAAACGTTATTAAAGTTAAAGGATTTTTAAGCTTTTGCTTTTACTTTCGCATTTAAGTTAAAGGATTCGTATATATTGCTGACCTTTTTTACAACTTTATAAAAAAAGATATAGATTAATAATAGATCGAAGCGCATTCGAAAGCTATGCGAATGCTATAAGATGCTTTAACAACGGCTTCGGTTTTAATTAAGATCGATTACGAAGATTAAAATAAAGAAATAGTAATAAGAACGGACGCTAGCTTAAAAAGATAAAAAAGATATATTAGCTAACGCGAAACTACTTTTAGTAAAATGCAATCGGCTCGATACGAATCTAAAGCTTAAACGAAAGCAAAACGGAATTACGACGTTATTAAACGAAAGTGCCGCGAAATACTTAAGGTTTTTAAAAAACTTAAGCTATAGATTATCGAAGTGCATTTTATTTTCGAGACTAACGCTAAAGTGCTCGTTGCTTAGCTTTAACGAAGAGCTATCGATATACCTTCGGCTTTAATTATACGCTAGTTAATTTAAATTAATTTTTTCGACTTTAAAGTCCGATATATTTTCGATAAGGATTATATCGCTGCCGATGCATTATCGAAACGGCTACGGCACTTCGATGATTTAAGCGAAAAGGATAAGAATAAGTTCGATAATAGCTTGCTAGCCGACTTAAGACTTATTAAAGCTCGAGACGGCTTCGAAAGACTTTCGACGGACTTTTTAATAGATATTCGTTAATTTATTTTTAAAGATATATTTTAACGCTCGAAAGAAACGAAAAATGCAAACTTAAACGAGTTTAACGACGATTACGATTACGAAAGTTTTTTAAACTTAATCGAATACTTTTTAAAATCAATTCGGATAGCTATCTTTTTAACGATTTTGCGAAGACTTAAGGACTTAAATAAAGTAGAATGTTATAAGTTTAAAAAAAAGGCTATTAAATACGAAGTGAACGATAAGAAACTTTAGAGACTCTCGACGAAAGGTCTTTTTTCTTTCCGATTAGTAGTCGATAAGCCTTCGATTAAGACGGATATTATTACGGCTTATTACGATAAAAGTAGTTATAAAAGCCGTGAATCAACTTACTATCGTATATCTTAGCGCTACTTTTAAAATAGATGTTATACGGACGTCAAACGATTCGTTAAGACTTGTAAAGAATGCTAGCATCGAGTAATTAATAAGCTCGAAGAGCTATTATATTTTATTCGATTTAATAGCTTAATGAAACGTTAGGCTATCGATATTATTTATTTACTTGCACGCAATAGCAAGAGCTATTTAGTTATTGCTAAAGACGATATAAGTAAATAAGTCGAAGCGAAAGCGATTCGGATTCGAGACTCGCTTTCGGTAGCTAAGTTTATTTAAAAAGATATCATTTACCGCTATAAGATTTTCTTTTAATTAATAATCGACGGAAGTTCGAAGTTTAAAAAAAAAGTAATCGATTTACTTAATAATTAAAGAATCAATCGAGTCGTAATCTTAATATACTATTTTTAAGCGAATAAAATAGTAGAACGCGGCCACGGATTAATTAAAGACGCATTAAATAAACTTAAAAGCATCGATTAGATTGCGCAATTGCTAATCGTTTTATTCGCCGACCGTACTTCGGTGCATATTCTTACCGGATTCACCTTTTTTTATATAATATATAGCAAAGAAGCAATGCTTTCGATTAAGATCCGAATTTAGTTTTAAGCTACGTTATTTTAAAAGTTAGTAACTAATCGTGCTAAGCTTATCGAATTAAAGGCACGCTAGTTTCGGATGCGAGACGAAGACGTTACGGAGGCTATACTTAAGAAAACCCGTTGCCGTTAAAAGAGAAAAGATGCTTTTAATAGTAAAAAGAACCTTCGAATCAGACTTTTAAAAGTAAGTGATTTAGTTTTTAAGCACGATTCGGTACGTAAAGTAGATATATTTAACGTTAAGAAGCTAGATTTTCGGTAGCTTAGCTTTTATTAAATTTCGTTAGTAAATATAAAAGGATATTATAAGTTGAAAAAGTTAAAAGAAGACGAAGCTTTATTAAACGGAATATTTGCTGGCAATTGATTAAAGAAGTTTTACGTGCGATACATTTTCGAAGCGTTACCACCTCGCTTTAAGCTTTATATAAAGAGATCTTTAAAATAGCTTTTACTAGATGAAGTGGCCGAGTCCGGCTTTTAGATCAAGCGTTTAAATAGATTTGTTATTCGATTATTTAGCTTTACGAAAGAGCAACGGAGCTAATACGCAAGAGTCTTTATAAGTAATGATAAAAAGGCAATAGAAAGTGATTAAGTTATAAGAGCATGATTATACGTAAAAGAAAGGTCGAGTTTAGATTTGATTTTTGATTTTTTTTTTGTTTAAGTTTAGTTTTTTTTGTTTTCTTTTTTTTTATACTTTTTTTATTTCCTTTTTTATATTGAAAAGCCTTACGTTATTACACTTATATGCCTTCGATTTATTATATACGAGCATGTTATACATATAAAGCGGATCTTATTCGAAGGTTGATTAAAAAGAGCATACGAAAAATTTATTGCATTAATTACTTAATAAGCTGCTGATACGCGATAAAAACTCTTTCGATCTTATAACTTAAGGTTAAGTAGAATAGTGCGAGAGCCTTTCGCAGCACTTTAAGCATTGCTTTTACTTTTTAAAGTCTTACCGATGTTGCTACGATTCGAACCTTTCGTAAAACTACGAGTATTGCTACGGCTAGAACCTCGCGAAAAAGAACTATCGGTATTGCCGCGATTAAAAGCTTAGCGAGCACTTTAGCGGAGCTTCTTTGCTTAAAGAAGTGCTAGCGATTTCGAAGATAAAGATAAAAGAGATAAAGATTTTTCGGCAATCTATCGTAATTAGATCGAAAAGGAATTATAAAAGGTTCGTAATATATATTTACGCGGCTAAGAAAGTTACTTAGCAAGGTATTATTTCGATCTATTACAATTAAGATTTAACGCAGCAGGTCTAGCGAAGCTAGATCGGCGGTAGTAGCGGCGGCAAGTAAACGTAACGCCGAGACGGGATTTAAGCTAGCTAAAAGACCTTTAGCATTAGCGGCGGCAAGAGAAGCAGCGGCGATACGAGCTCGAAGAAAAAAAGAAGCATCGCTAATATAAAAGGCAAGAGCACGGCGGGTCTTTATAAAGAGGTTATTTGCAATCGTGCTTTTACGAAAAACGTCGTCGGCCGTTTTAGTTTTATTATTTATAGCCGTTATCGCATTTATTAAGATTATACCGGCATTAACGACTTCTGCGAAAAGCTATCGAATCGGAATCAGAACGAGTATAAGACGGAAAGTAAAATAACTTATAAAGATGTAAGTTGACTTAATAACACGGTAACGCTTGCATTTAATAGATTTATCAGCGGAGAAGATGCATCGACTCGTAATATTATCGATAGTTTTGCTTGCGTAGCTTACGCATCGAAAACAGATCGATAATATAATAATAAAAATAAAGTTGATAAGTGATAATGCTAAAAAGAAGATAAAAAGGTATAAGGTTAATATAAGAAAAAAGTTGATTGTTTATAATAAGACTTCGAGTGTATATTACCGCTTTTGTTTTCTTTATTACGTTATCGCTTTAAGCCTTGCGCTATTATCGATTCGGTAGTGCGTCATTACTTGACCGCTTAAACCGGCGCACGCTTATCTTAATAATAATATTAACGCTCGAGTTGATATTGTTTTTTGTAATTAAATAAGAGTATTATAAAAGATATAAGAAAGAGTTAGACTCGAAAGATTATCTTGCATTTTCGTTGCTATTTTTATTTTTTTTATTATATTATATACGCTTCGTATTAACACCGATCTAGCGATGTATTATTGAATAGTACTTTAAGATTATATTGCGACCGTGCTATTCGGCTATATGCTCGTTTTGCAAACCTAACCTTATTACTTTAATAAGAGGTGACTCGAAAGCGAGTCTGATTCGAAAGAAGGACGTATATAATAGAGTTAAGGCTTTGTATTTGTTTTGTTTATATATATAGTACTGATGCTAAGCACTTTTGTTACGTGGGTGCGCTGCATGCTTTAGCCTTGCTAAGCACGTAATTAAGTTACGTAGTTAAGTTACGTGCAAGCTTTTATATAAACGAGTAGTTGATTCCTTTTTGAACTATTATCACATTATTATATAATATAATATACGTACTTATAGCACATATTCGAGTGTTTTTCGATCGTTTTCTTTTTCTTCTTTTATTCACTTACGATTCTATTATAGCTATATTTATATATATCTCTTAATTTAACGTTGGGTATATATCGGAGCTCTTCCTTTCTACAATATTTATAATATATAACTGCGTTAAAAGCACTTTAAAAAGAGCTTTCAAGTTCAATATCTTTTTATTAACGAGATACACGTTAATAGTCTTATTAAAAACCTGACTCGATAAAAGTTTAAAAGCTTTATTAAGCTTTTAAATTTATAAAACGCTCGCGCGTCCGTCGAGAAGCTTTAATAGCACGTATATACTATTTACTTATTATATTTTATTTTATTTTATTTGCACGTAATTTAAAAGAAAACATTTATTTAGCAATCTTAATCGTTATTTTATCTTATCTTATACGCTTTTACTTTTCGCTTTTTATAATAAAAGATCGACCAAAGCTCTTAGCAATCTTTTTACTTTAGCTCGGCGCTTTGCAAGAGTTATAGCAACGGCGAGCGCCGCCGCGAAAGCAGCAAGCGTAATAATTAACGCAAGAAAAGCGACGATAATAAGTACGACGAAAGCGACGAGAGTTGCGGAAGCGACGAAAGTAATAAAGGCGGCAAGCGCAAAAGCTGTTATAATAGCAGATTAAAGCTTTTGCATAAAGTCCGAAAAAAAGTTTTAATTAAAAAGAGCTGCTTGAATTAGATTATTTCGTAAGTTAAAAAGCTTGACTTACGAAGAAGTGATATGCTCGAAGCGCTTCGCGTTATCGGATTACGGTTCGCTGCTATAAGACTATTTAATTTAATAAAAGCTATATTTAAATTGAAAGTCTTAAGAGTAAAAGCAAAACTTGCAAAGCTATCGAAATTACTTTTAAAACTTTTACTTTTACTCGCTAAACCGCCCGGACTATTAACAATACTTTTTAAAAAAGCAATATCTAAAGCGAGCTATTATCGTATAGCATCTCGGAGACCTCGGCGAACTTTTTATATAGCATTATTGTCTTTAGCGCTTACGAAGTTATCGAAAGCGATATTAGCAGCGGTAAAAGCAATAGTGCAGTTGCTATAGCTACTTTTAGCATACCGAAGATAGCGTATAACGCTTGTATCGCAATTATAGCAGTCTTTATTAAACCTCGATGTGATCTTATTATTAATGCACTTAATACACTTTAAAGCTTTAACGGTCGTCGGCATAAGCAAACGCTTAATAAAAAGGTTTAAAAAAAAAAGCGAAAGTTCGAAGATAAAAGTGCGAAGTATAACCGCCGCCGCCGCCGCAATTATAGCAGCAGCGATAGCTAAAGCGGATAAAAGATTCTCTTAATAGTTAGCATAAAAATATTAATCTATTAAAAGCACTTACTCTTAAACGGCCTTAGCCGCGCTTAACGATTCTATTAAATTAAATTATGTTGTGCGGAATAGGCATAGTTCCACCCAAGCTATATGTGACATGTCATGTGACCTCGCTTAATAGCGCTCTTAGCATACTAGAGCTCTTAAGTATATATACATAGATCTTAACGAGCTTTTTAAATAAAATATACTAAGCTTTATTTAATTTATAAAATCTTTTCTTGATCTTAATGCTAATAAGCACTATAGTTAAGAGCTACATTCGCACTTACGAGCTATTCAGTTAGTTTTTAATAACTTTCGAATTAATCGAGAGCGGATTTTGCAAGTTACTTTAACGTTATTTTATTATAACTTTCATTTTTGCAATCTGTCTTTTTTTAATTATATTTATTCTTTACAATTAATACTTACTACTTTTAAGAACTTTAATTAATTTTTAAAAGCTTTAATTATAAAATCAATTGCTATAATAATAAACGACAAAGTAAAAAAGGTTCTTTTAATTAATAAAACGAACTTTATAAGTTGTAGCGACTTTTTAAAATAGATTATAAATTATAAATACTTTATTAAGCGCTTTAGTATAAAACAATACGCATTTCTTCGTATTAGCGTAAAAGAACTTACTTTTTTTATCGAGCAAATCAAATTAAAAACGAAGTCTGCTATAAAGATAATAACGAAGCTTAATAACGAATAGTTTTAAGAATAAGACCGCTAACGAAAAGCTTAAAAAGAACTGCACTTAAAAGCTCTTGCAAACGATCTTAATAAACTTTTAAAGCTAAAAGACGCTAAATTCGAAGACGTTCGAAAAGCGTATAACGACAATATAAAAGAATACAACTTCGCTATAAATAACTAAAAGGTCTTAAGTAATAAAAGCAATTAAATCATAGACTAAATTAAAAAGACGATTAAAAGCTTTATTCTCGAAAAAGCGATCTTAACGGCTTTAAAAGAAAATAATACTTTTATTTAATTCTTAATAAAAAAGCTTTAAAAAATATATCGTTTATTCGATTCGAGCTTTAAGCTATCGATAGCACGAGATTATAATAAATCTTTGCAAGCAATTAAGCAAAAGAGCGTCTTTTTAGCAGTATAAATTAAAAAACACCGAGCTATTTATAAATTAGCGAAAATAAACAACTTTTACGAAACGACGAGTATATTCGCGACGAAAGTATTCTTAAAAGTTATTAGCGAAAAATAATCATTAATTTAAGCGTCGCTAAAGCTCGTAAAAGTCATTCGAAACGACGAGCTATTATTGCTTTAAAAGCACACCTTTTACGATTACTTTAATTAGTACGAAAGCTAAGTCGAAGAAAAGACTAGCAATTCGAACTTTAACTTTTTTAGCGTATTCGCTACTTTCGAAGATTAAACTACTCGTAATACTTTCGAAAGTAATAAAGCTAACGACATTGCTTTTAAGCAATCCGGTAAACGCTCCGATAGCTTTAAAAGACTTGCTAAAGGTTTTAAGTGCTCGTGCTTTAAAAAGAGAAACTATTATTAAGACGCAATCAAATGTAAAATCTTTCGCTATTGCTTTAACGGTCTTAACGAAAGTAGATTCGTAAAGCCGAACCGAAATGATATCGTCGTTATAAAGAAAAGGCTTTAAGAGCTTAAGTTTAAAGCGCTTTAAAAAGAGATTACGAAAAAAAGTTAAGCATAGATTCAAATCGATAAGATCGTTTTAAAAAGCAAAGAAAAGCAATCGAATAATAGCGATAAGTTAAAATACTTTAAAAAAGTGTTAATAGCTATGATCGATCTTAAGCTCTTTAATACGTTCGATAATTTTATTTTTAACGGTTTTTATAGCACGGCTAATAATAAGCATTAGCTATTTAATAGCACTCTTTTCGATAATTGCGGCGCTATTTACTTTATTAACGATAAGAATCTTTTAAAGCTAAAGTTAATTTAACGCTTTCGCTTAATCGACTTCATCGAAGCTGAAACGAATAGCTTTTTAATCGTCGAGCGAAGTATTAAAGTTTTTAAAAGAGCTTTAAACGGATTAAATAAAGCTAAAACAAAAGATTTAAAGTTAAAAAACGTTATTATCGTTAAAAAGTTTAATATTAATATTATCTCGAAAGCTCTTTTAAGCAAAGCTAGCGTGTAATACTTAAGATATAACGCAACTCTTTATTACGAAAAGATCAAAGAAAGCGTCGTATTAAAAAAGTTAAAAAAGAAGTTTAATTTTACGTTTTTTAAATACAAGCTATTTAATTATTTTTTGCTTTAATTGATTCGTAGCTCTCTTTGCTTAATGATGTTCTTTATAACTTAAAAGCGCTTGTAAACACGTTATAAATTCTAAAAAAGCAATATCTTCCGAGCTTTAAAAAAAGATTTATCGGTACTTTAGCATTTACGAATAGATCATTTAAGCAAAAAAGCGCTCGAAGCGCTAGCTTACAATATTAAAAAAATAAAACTCAAAAGAATTATTAAAGTTGAATATAAAGCATATGCTATTACGCACGCTTAACAAGTTATATCTCGCCGTACGTTAAATAATAAAGCAATTAAGCTATTTTATAAGATCGCTTAAAATCTATTCGACTTTCTTAACGGTTTTAACGAAAGCAAATAATTATTAATAATTAAAAATAAATATAATAAAAAGCTATTCGGCTTTATACTAAAGGACAAGTTGCAATTAACGATTATAAAAGTGCTAAAGGAATTTAAAGCATAGACGAGACGCAAATACGGTCTTTTAATAGCTATTATACGCTATAATAACGATTCTTCGATAATCGTAATTAATGTTATTAGCTTTATTAAATATTAAAAATAAGCGAAAAAGGTTAAGATCGAGTTAAAGCTTTTATTATCTTTTAATTACGAACTTAATAAAAGAACTGAAAAGGTTAAAAGAAAGGTGATAGAACGGTTTATTAAAATAAAAATAAAAGTAAAGCTTTTAAAAAAGCTTTAGCTTGAAACTATACTAGCCGCTATCTACTTTTATAATATAATATCGAAAGCTAAGAGCTTTATAAAAAGTCCGAATGAAGTGCTATAGCTTTAGTTCAAGTAATATTTTAAGTAATACGATTCGGCGATCTTTATACGGATCGATACCGACTTGAGACTAAATTATAGCGGTTTGGTTACGTATAGCGTTCGTGCGTACTTAATAAATAAAGACCGAGAAGCTCTTTGCAATAAAAGAGCGTTTAAAGTTAAACTAAAAAAACATATAAGCTATTTAATTAAATATATAGCTTTTAATATATATAAGGTTTATGTTTTTGCGCTTTATAAAATGATTGTTATACGCAACGTAACGTTCGATGAAACTTAATTTTATTTTAAAAACGAGAAAAAATCGATCAGCTAATCGATTAGCGAGATTAAAAGCATCGTTATTAAATTAAAAGATATTAAAGACTCTAATCAAACAAAAGACGCTTTGTTTAATATAAAGAACGTTGCAAAAGATCGCTTAAAAAAGACGAATGCAATTGATGTAAAAAGTGAGCAGCCGTTAGATTTTATAAAAGTTAACTTAAAAAGATTTAGTTAAAGCTTAAAAGATGCGACTTTATTTAATCCGAGCGATGCATAAACGTTAAGAGCTTTAATTCTAATTAAAGACTTTATAAATACGTTTATATTAAAAGCAATTGCTTTACGAAACGATTTAATAAACCTTAACGATTCGAACTACACCGTTAAACGTCTCGTTAGCTTTTTAATTAAAAGCAAAAGCGAAAGTGCTTTAAGACTATTAAAAGTAAAAAAGAGCACCGTAAACGAATAAAAACCTAGCTTTAATAAAAGAGCGCGCAAATTATACTTTTAAGTTATTATTTAAAGCCGAAGCTCGAAAGGCTAAGTTATAAGCCGATTAACGAAAGCTTTTACGTTAATAATCGGCGCCGGAGATTTAAATCGAACAATTAAAAAAAAGCTTTTAGACTTTTTTAAAGCGAGTATTAATAATAAAAAATTAAATTATAAACACTTTAAATAAAATTCCGACTTTAATAAAGAGTACTCACTTATTAATAGCCGTATTAAAAAACGCGCGAAGATATACGTAAGTGTTAATAAGATTCTCTTAAATAACTTTCGCGTTAATTCGAACCGCTATTTGCGCGTTTTAGATTTTGTATCGACTTTTTAAGCTAATAGCGAACTCGTGCGCGAAGATAATAAAGATTACGAAACATTGCACGTTGTTATAGCAACTGCTACTTCGTTTAAGCTATTATTAAAACAGCTTAACTCGTAAAAACGAAAACATTTAAAACCTTTTACTTATTAAAAAGAGCTATAACGACACTTATATAATAAAGAGTTTAAAGACGGAGCTTTTATAAAGCTAAATAATCTAAAGAAAAAGAATTGCTAAAAAGTTATTTTCGAAAGCGAAGCTAAATTAAAACTTATACCTTTTAAGTAAGTGTTTATATACAAGATTAGCTCGTTCGGAAAAATCGTAAGGTTTAGATCGAAGATTATAATTAAAAGCGACTTTTAAGACGAATCTATTATTTATTTAACTTACGCTGTTACGCTAGCAACTAGATCGTTTAAAATAATAATAGCTATAGCAGCCGAATTTGATTTAAAAGTAAAACAATTCGACGTCGTTAACGCTTTTATCAACGCTATAAGATATACGAACAGCGTTTTAATTACGTATTATCTTTTTAACGGTTTTAAGTAAAAAAGTATGTTCGTAAAAGTCGATAAAGCTTTATATAAACTTAAAGACTCGCTAGTTTTATAGTATTTCGATTTCATAAGCATACTCGATAAATTAAAGCTTATACTATTCGATAAAAAACCGTGTATTTTCACGAATCTAAACAAAACGGTTTTTATAACGTTTTACGTAAACGATATTCAACTTATATATTATTACTTTAATCTTTTTAAAGCGCAAAAGATTATTAACGGTTTTAATAAAGCGTATAAGATCGAAGCGATAAAAGATATTAAATAGTTTTTTAATATAAGAGTCGCTCGAAACCGTTAGCGAAAAACGCTAACGCTTATGCACGACGCTTATATTAAAAAAATAGCTAAGAAATTCGAACTTACGGACGGACGCTGCTTAGCAATTTTATTATTATTTTATAACTTAATTAAGAATAAAAAGATAGCTTCGCGGAAGCAAGTGAAAAAGTATTAAAAGAAGATTAAATCCGTATTATATATAGCGATTATATTACGCTTAAATATAGCTTTTGCAGCTTTTTAACTCTTTTACTTTAGCATTAATTTAAGCGCGAAGCACTTTTAAGCTATAAACTAGTGTTTGCGATATTTATTTAACTCGCGCTTTAAAAGTATTCAATATAACTAGTTTAATAAATCAAAGCTAATGATAGCTTTTAACGCTTCTTACGCCGATAACGAAAAGACAAAGCGATTTTCTTAAAAGTACATTATGTTTTTGTTCGAAAGTGCGATCTTTTAGAAAGCTTTAAAGCAAGATACAATTACTATATCATTTATTAAAGCGGAGCTTTTTAGCATGGCTTTTATAATAAAAGAGATTATAGCGCTTTAACGGTTTTTTAAAGAGTTGCACTTTCGTTTTGCAGCGCTTTAAATAGTCTATTATAATAATTAATAAACAATTAAGCTTATAGCTAATGAAAAGGAGCGTATCTTTATTAAGTTTCGCTACGTTGATATTCATAATATATAGCTGCGCTAAGAGCACTTTAAAAAGAGCTTTTAAGTTTAATATCTTTTTATTAAAAAAATATACGTTAACGGTCTTATAAAAAACCTGACTCGATAAAAGTTTAAAAGCTTTATCAAGCTTTTAAATTTATAAGACGCTCGCGCGTTAATCGAGAAGCTTTAATAGCACGTATATGCTATTTACTTATTACATTTCTTTTTTTTTTTTTTGCACGTAATTTAAAAGAAAACATTTATTTAACAATCTTAACCGTTATTTTATTTTATTTTATACGCTTTTACCTTTCGCTTTTTATAATAAAAGATCGATTAAAGCTTTTAGCAATCTTTTTACTTTAGCTCGGCGCTCCGTAAGAGTCATAGCAACGGCGAGCGCCGCCGCGAAAGCGGTAAGCGCAACGACTAGCGCAAAAAGAGCAACGATAATAAATATAATAAAAGCGACGAAAGCAGCGAAAGCGACGGAAGCAATAAAGGCGGCTAGCGCAAGCGCAAAAGCTGCTATAGCAGCAGATTAAAGCCTTTGTATAAAGTCCGAAAGAAAGTTTTAATTAAAAGGAGCTGCTTAAATTAAATCATTTCGTAAGTTAAAAAGCTTGACTTACGAAAAGGTAATATGCTCGAAGCGCTTCGCGTCACCGGACTACGGTTCGCTATTATAAAACTATTTAATTTAATAAAAGCTACATTTAAATTGAAAGTCTTAAGAGCAAAAGCAAAACTTATAAAGCTATCGAGACTATTTCTAAAACCTCTACTTTTATTCGCTAGACCGCCCGGACTATTAATAGCACCTTTTAAAAGAGCAGCATTTAAAGCGAGCTATTATCGTATAACATCTCGAAGACCTCGGCGAACTCTTTATATAATACTATTATCTTTAACGCTTATAAAGTTATCGAAAGCGATATTAGCAGCGGTAAAAGCAGCGGTGCAATTGCTATAGCTACCTTTAGCACACCGGAGACAGCGAATGACGCTCGTATCGCAATTATAATAATCTCTATTAGACTTCGATATAATTTTACTATTAATACACTTTATACACTTTAAAGCTTTAACGATCGTTAACATAAGCAAGCGCTTAATAAAAAGGTCTAAAAGAAAGGGCGAAGCTTCGAGAGTAAGAGTGCGTAATATAATCGCCGCAATCGCCGCAATTGTAGCAGCAGCAATAGCTAAAGCAAAAAAAGGATTCTTTTAATAATTAACATAAATATATTAATTTATTAAAAGCACTTACTCTTAAACAGCCTCGGCCGCGCTTAACGATTCTATTAAATTGAGTTACTTGCTTAAAAAGCATTATATAAATAGATAAAAGTTAAGTGTTTGTTATAATAGAAAAGAACGCGCTTCTACTTATATAACAACGCGATAAAAACGGCGCTAAAGACTTCCGCTACGTAATAAGACCGACTTAAGAAAGAATTGCATTCTTGATTAATACTTAATTAATAATAACAACCGTTATTTATTTGTTTAAACTGCGATAACAATCTCTTTTATTTATATCGAATTTAAAAAGCTTAATCACTTATTTTTTTTCTTTTCTATTTGCTTGCAGCTTAGCAGCTACGCTATTAACTTAAAAGGTGTATTGTGCGGAACAAGCATAGTTTTACTTAAGCTACATGTGATATATTATGTGACTTCGCTTAATAGCGCCTTTAGCACACTAAAGCTTTCAAGTACATGTACATAGATCTTGACGAGCTTCTTAAATAAAATATACCAAGCTTTATTTAATCCACAAAATCTCCTCCTGATCTTAGTGCTAGTAAGCACTACAAATTATTTGCTTAAAAAGCATTATGTAAATAAATAAAAATTAAGTATTTATTATAATAAAAACGAACGCGCTTTTACTTATATAATAACGCGATAAAGACGGCGCTAAAGACCTTCGCTACGTGATAAGACCGATTTAAGAAAGAATTGCATTTTTGATTAATACTTAATTAATAATAATAACCGCTATTTATTTATTTTAAATTGCGATAACAATCTCTTTTGTTTATATCGAGTTTAAAAAGCTTAATTATTTTTTTTTTCTTTTTTGTTTGCTTGCAGCTCAATAGCTACTTTGCTGACTTAAAAAGTGTGTTATGCGGAACAAGCATAGTTCTACTTAAGCTATATATAACATATCATATGACCTCGTTTAATAGCGCCCTTAGCATATTAAAGCTCTTAAGTACATATACATAGATCTTGACGAGCTTCTTAAATAAAAAATACCAAGCTTCATTCAATCCACAGAATCTCTTCTTGATCTTAGTGCTGGTAAGCATTATAATTATCGATAATAAACATAAAATTTTCCGATTTATCGAGTTTAATTATAAATATTTTTAATGTTTTTGATTTTAATAAGCTTTGCTTAATATTAAGTTGAATTGTTTTTTTATAATTTTATTATTTTTATGCCGATTTATTCGTAAACTATAATTTACGAGCAGAATTTTCTTTTAAGCTTCTCTTTAGCTTAGTATCTATTTTAGCTTGCATGCTAGCTATTAGTTTTTCGAGTCTTCGATTAAATCCGATTTATTTTTTGCAATAGTAATTTATCTTTAAGTAGATCGATCGTAGTTTTAAAAAAAAGCTTTTATCGTGCTATTATCGAAGTAAGAAAAAGAGAATTAAGACTTTAAAAAGAAAAGAATGCTTAAGATGACTTCGTAACTGCTATTATTAATAATAAAGAAATCGGCGTAGTTAATAATCTTATTAATAATAATTTCGACGTCGTTTATCTATTTATCGAAGTTATAAAGATCTTCGAACACAATAATATAAACTAAAGTTCGATCTGTTATAATAAGTAGTTTAGCTATTTTAGCTACTTCTTTGTTTATTACATTGACTTTAAATCTATTATCGAAGAAAGATCTACTTTTAATTATACCGTCGATATTAATAAAAACTTTTAAGATCTTTATCGCTACTTCGAAGCAATTGCAAGCGATAAGTTGTTTACGAATTTGCGTCGCTAAAAAGTCTAGCTTGCTTTTTTTATTTCGACTTAAACGTTTAATAGTTAAAGCGTTTACAAGAATAAGCTTACTTTGAAAGACTTTTACGTTTTCTTTAGCATCGAGAATTATTAAAATATAATAGCTTAATAGCTTGTCGAAGCGAAAGCTAAGTCTGAACAAGTCTTTAATTTAAACCTTGATTTTCGATTTCATAATCGCCGCCACTGCTTTTTCTTAAGCTTTAATAATAACGTAAAAGTTAATAAACTTCTTTCGTTTATAAGTCTTTTTTTTCTTTCTTTTTGATACTCGCTAAGTGATTTTAACTTTTCTTTTTATATCTTTTATAGCTTCGTCGGCTTTAGCTTGTTTAAAAGACTTTTCTTTAATTATATTATCGAATAACTTATCTTTTAAATCTATCTTTATAATAGTATCCGATTCTTAAAAAGCACGAGCTTTAAAAGTGCCGTAATTCTTTTCCTTTTGTTATTGAATATTCTTTTTAACCTTAATAAGCTTAAATCTTTTCGAAAGCGAAAGAAGCTTTTTAGCTTTGTCTTTTGCAATAGCGTTGATCTCGACCGAAGCAACTTTTATGCTAGATAAATAGCTAAGCGTGTTGATCTATTTTATAATATTAATATTTTTAATATCGACTAGTCTTTTAAAGGTAATAATAAGTTCACTTAGCTAATTAATTAGTCGCTAAGGATTTTGATCTAGCTAATACTAAGTTAACTGTTAGATTAATTGTTAATAAGAAAGTAAGTGTTTATAAGTCTTAAGTCTGCTAGTAAGTCGATTTTCTAAGATGTTATCGTATTCCGTCTTACGAACGTTTAATACGATAGATTTAAACTAAGTCTTTCTTTGCTTTTTTTAAATAATAAAAGCATCGATCTTTTTAAGTCATAAGCAAAAGCGTTCGTAATTACTAATATAAATATATCTTTTATTAACTATATTTTTAAAAGCTTTATATTCATCTCGATATTAATAAAAAGCTTAAGTTATATCTTTAAAGTTCTCGCAAAAGCTATAGTCTTGCATTTAATTCTCGTATCTTTTATTTTTTCTTTTTTTTTGTTTTTATAATTCGTAATCGATAGCAGCAATATAAACTTTATTTCCAAAGCTAACTCTACTTCGAGTATCTTAAGCGGTATACTTAATAAGAGCTTCGTCGTAGTCTTCGAATCGAACTTAAAGCTAAGATTAAATAACGCGTCGAAAAGTTAAGTTAGCGACTTAATCTTCGAAGTAATCAATTTGATTATAAATCGCATCGATTTATAATTTAAAAAACTTTTTAATTATAAAACTTACTTTATTAATTTCTTTTTTTTTATTCGTAAACCGTAGTTTACGAGTAAACGGTACTACTATTAAAGCTTTCTTAATATACTTAAGAACGCTAGCTAACTTAGTGTACTCTTTAATTAAAGTCCGTATATCTTTAATAAAATTAATTAAAAAAGACTTTTTTTAATTTATAGCTTCGATAGTCTTAGCATTTTAATCGGTTTTAAAAGCGAATATAGCGAAGTCGTCGAAAGCAATATAAAAGTTTAAGTCGAACTCGTCGATTTTGCAATACTTAATCGTTTTATTTCGGATTTCGATAAGCAATTCGAAAAAGAACAAGCGGCTTTATTCGGTCTTGCTTAAGAAGTGCATTGAAATAAGCTTTTCGAAGACTTAAAAGAAAATGCGATAATAGTTTTTCAAGTTATTAACATCTCGTTTTTATATAGCAAATTCTCGTAAAAAAGCGACCGAGTCTTTAATTTATTAAGTATCGTTTTTACGAAACTCGGCTTTTAAAGCTTTAACGAAAGCAGCTTAATCTTTCTTAGCTTTTTATTCGAGCAAGCTTTTAATAACCTCTTTGCGAAAGTTATCGTAATAACGAAAGAGCTTAACGAACCGATCGTTTTTAAAGATATTAAAATTATTATAAGTCTCTTCGTACTTTTCGATAAAATCGGTGACATTAGTATTATTAAAGCAAAAAGCTCTTAAAGCACTTAACAATAGCATACGAGTAATCATAAAAGCGTAAAAGATAGCAAGATCGATTATAATTAACGCAAAACTTAGTAAAAAAGCAAAAAAAAGAAAATTAATATAGATCTTAAGACCGATATTGATTTTAAAAAGCATTTCCGAAGCAAGTGTTTCCGATAAAAGTAAAAGTTCTAATTGAAAGTCGAAGTAAAATAAAAATAGTCCGAAGCTTATAAGAACACGATTAAAAGATTTAATAAATTTAAAAGATTTTAACGAAAAGAAAAGTGATTCGGCGCCGACTTCGATATTAAGAATCTTAAGAAAGTTTTCGGTATTTTAAAAACTAAATATATATATATATTGAAAATGATCGGGTTAATAAAAGGTTTTTAAATTATTTAATTTTGACTCGTAAACCGGGTTTACGAGCAAAATAAGCGATTTTCGCAAAGTATTCTCGATCCGAAATTAAAAAGAATAGACTTTTTGCAAAAGTAAACTAATAATTAAAATTAAAATTATAAAAAACTTAAGAATCAATTGATTAGCTTCGCTAATAACTCCGGATTATATTAATTGCTTTAATTTAAAACGAAAGCTAAAGTATAAAAGAATATTTTTATTAATAAATGAAAATTCTTTTTTATTAATAATAAAAAAAAGTTTTTGCTAAAGAGCCGAAATATTGCATTTCGGCTATTACAGCGTCTCGGTGTCCGAACTTATCGAGAATAAGGTTTTAATTGTTTTAAAGTTATAATTATAAAGTGTAAAAAAAGCTGAATAATAAACGAAAGTCAACTTAATTGCGAATCAAGCGATTATAATAAGCTGTATAAAGATAAAGACTAAAAGTTTGAATCCTTACGTAAGTCACTAATATAAAAGCATTTAAAAAGACGTGTTATACAAAAGCTTAATACTAAGGCTAGACCTTATAGTCTTATAAAGAAGTGCTAAAAAAGATAAGTGGAAAGCTCGTTGATTATTCTAGCTAAAAGATATGTGCCCTTTTATAAAAGATAGGTCCGTCTAGTGTAGCCTTAGTGGCCATAGCAGGTACCCTATCAGGCAAGGTGTTTACAATGTGTGCCGTTTTATAAAAGCTGGGTCCGTCTAGTATGGCCTTAATGGCCATGGCAGGTACCCTATCAGGCAGGGTGTTTATAATGCGAACGCTTATCGAAGCTTTCTTAGCTTAAGCTAAGATCTTTTCGTTAATATGCTTCGCTATTTTAAAAATCTCGTTGAAAAAGCTTTTGATTTTAATAAAAACCTTTTAAATAGCGTACGTATATTATTTAATCGAAATAATCGCTTTCGTAACTTTAAGAACCTTTTAATATACTTTTTTAATTTTATTTATAATAAAAAGATTTTTCGCTTTAAAGTTGATCGAAGTAAGTGTTTAATTAATACGAATAGCTTTAAAACGAAAAATAATAATTATATCGACGCCGTTTAGTTTATTAATAATAGCTTTATAAGCGGCGTAGCTATCAAGACGAGCTAAAAGTACGACGGAAAGTACTAGAATCAAGACTCGCTTATCTTAACGTATCTTAAATTGTTCGTTAAAAGACTTGCGAATAGCTTAAAAGCTCGTAAGTTTACGAGTCTTTACAAATCTTATTTTTATAACGAAAAAAGATCGAAATAGCTTAGCGATTGCCGATTAAATAATAGCTTTTAAGTTTTTTAAAGTTTTCAAAAGCTTCGCGGAATTTATTTATAAAATAAACTTAAAAAAAACCGTTTGCTCGCTATTATAAAAAGCAGTCGAAAGAAAAGAAAGAATAGCCGCTTTAATAGTTGCGTATAAATAAGTACGCATAAACGTAAAAAGACTTTTAAAAAACTCTTGCGTATAATATCGAAATTCGAAGTCGAGTTGATCGTTTATAATCTAGTTCGAAGCGGAAGCGTATTGCTATTAAACTCGTCGTTTAATAGCAACTGCGCGGTCGATGTCGTTAAAGTAGCTTTCGATAGCTTTCGTCGCCGTATTAATAATCGATGTTCTTCGTTTTAATACGAAAAGAAAAAGCTATAAATTAATAATAGCATTCTTTTTTCTCTTTTTAAAGTGCTAAGTAAAGTTAAACAGCGATGCAACGTCTTAAAGCTATATATAATTAGCGTTATTAATACCAGGGCAAAGGACCAAGTTCTTTGTAGTGTCACCAACGAGCTAATTATTCGATTTATAAAAATCTTTATATATTAAAGTAAATTATAAAATAAATAATAATAGAAACTGAATAAATCTAAAAGTAATTGGCGCAAGAAATAATTTATCTAATTATTTATTATAAAAAAGAAACCTCTTTGAATACTTCTTTTTATAAAAGAGACCTTAAACCCTTTTACGAATTACTTATATTTTAATAATTTAATATAAGACGAGGACCCCTTTAAACCCCTTTTTTTACTAAGAAAACCTAAGACCCTTTTGCGAATTACTTATATTTAATAATTTATTATAAAAGGAGGACCCTTTTAAACCTCCGTTTTTATTAAGGAAACCTTAGACTCTTTTGCAAATTGCTTATATTTAATAATTTAATATAAGGGGGAGACCCCCTTAAACCCCCCTTTTTTACTAAGGAAACCTCAGCTCCTTTTGCGAATTATTTATACTTAATAATTTAATATAAAAAGGGACCCCTTTAAACCCCCCTTTTTATTAAGGAAACCTCAGACCTATTTGCAAATTACTTATATTTGATAATTTAATATAAAAGGAGGACCCTCTTAAACCCTTCTTTTTACTAAGAAATCTTATACCCTTTTGCGAATTAATTATATTTAATAATTTATTATAAAAAGGGAATCCGTTTAAACTTTTTTTTTCTAAAGAAACTCTAGACCACTTTGCGAATTGCTTATATTTGATAATTTTATATAAAAGGGGGACCCTTTTAAACCCCTCTTTTTATTAAGAAATCCTATACCCTTTTGCGAATTACTTATATTTAAGGCAGCAGCGTGCGTTACGTAAGGCAGCGACGTGCGTTACGTATAGCAGCCTTACGTAAGTTACGTGTGGAAGCCTTACGTAGGCTACGTATAGCAGCCTAGCTGCAGTGCTTTACGTATTACGTAAAGCAGTGCCAGCGACGTGCGTTACGTAAGGCAACGACGTGCGTTACGTAAAGCAGCGACGTGCGTTACGTGTGGCACACTAGCAGCCTTACGTAGGTTACGTGTGGTAGCCTTACGTAAGTTAAGTGTGACAGCCTTACGTAAGTTAGGTGTGGCAGCCTTACGTAAGTTAAGTGTGGCAGCCTTACGTAAGTTACGTGTAGCAACCTTACGTAAGTTACGTGTAGCAGCTTTACGTACGTTACGTATAGCAGCCTTACGTACGTTACGTGTAGCAGCGACGTGCGTTACGTAAGGCAGCGACGTGCGTTACGTATAGCAGCCTTACGTAAGTTACGTGTAGCAGCCTTACGTAAGTTACGTATAGCAGCTTTACGTACGTTACGTATAGCAGCCTTACGTAAGTTACGTATAGCAGCCTTACGTAAGTTACGTATAGCAGCTTTACGTACGTTACGTGTAGCAGCGACGTGCGTTACGTATAGCAGAATTAATAGCGGTGACTGAATTAAGCTTAGCTATAAGACATATTTAATTCGAGCCGACCCTTTCCGAAATCTAGAATTATCTGCCGACATTTCTCTTAGCATTGCTTAGAAATCCTGTCAGATCGGTATAAATAATCTCACGTGATTGAATAACTAATCACCACCATAACCCTTGGAATTTATCTTGGGTCACCGTTAGTGACAATTATTATTATCCGCGGAAGATCGAAATAAAATGACGAGAACTATTTCTCGAGCTATGCGGCGAGCGCAACGAGCTATTGATCTAGTTCTAGCGGATTTTTAAAGAAACCGTATCTTAAGAATCGAATACAATGAAAATCAAATCGTTATAAATAAGTTAAAAATATCGTATTAAATGATTAAGATAAGGCAGAGTGTTTACAATACCGGAACGAAAGCATTATTTTGTATCACGTTGGACTTCGTGTTTTGTTTTTGTTTGTTCACCGTCACTTTTGCCTCTGCACAATTTATCTGCATTATTTATATCAACTCAGCTAGAATTTTTTTCTCAATAGTTCGCAGTATCTCGAGCTTCGAAGTCTGGCTTGCCATCAGATAAAGCACATTGCCAAGTACTCTTACATGGACATCAAAATCTGCGGACCCTTGAAACAGCTTCTTCTGAAGACCTGTGGCGGCAGTTGAACTGTAGCCTAATCATCATATAAGTCAGTCACATATTCGTCATCGAACCTCGTTGTTGAGTCAGCTTACCAGCATTGGCATCCTGCAAGCTGATAGCAAGCACAGATCCCAAAGCAATAACACTCCCGACCTCCTTCCGATGTGAGACTTTCTCAACAAACTCTTTCGACCACGAGCTCCACACATCAGTCTTCCCATATCTCGGCGACTGGCTTCCCGTCCTCTCCGCTTCAAGAGCAGGACCCTGCCAATCATCCCTGAACGGCTTCCAATTCTCCCCCTTCTCCATCTTAAGCATCATATCCAGACTCGTGTTCGCAACATGACAGCCCACCGGATGGGCAGTATAGCTATGCCCATGCAACAATGCATCCCTCTTCTCGCTTCCAAGAAATGCCTCGTAGATGGCTTCACTCGCAAGCGTCGTACATAGTGGTACGAGGCCGCCGGTAAGCAGTTTCGCATGTGTGGATATGTCGGGCTGGACCTGGAGGAAGGAGGCGGAGCTGAAGCGGCCGAGGCGATATAGGCCCGTGAAGACTTCGTCAAAGATCACGGGGAGGCCGGTCCAAGTGTTGGCGGCTTGGGTAAGGGGTGCCGTGGTGCCAAAGAGGTTGGTGCTGGCGCGGACTACTTCCACGAGGGTGTGTTGGAATAGGGGGTCGCTGATCATGTTTAGCGAGCGCCATGAATAAACAACGGGGTCGTTGTTTGGACTTACGCGAAGAGCATCCCACCGGCTCCGAGGATCACGGGCTGCAATGCTGTCAGTATCGGCATCTACATCCTGGCATATGCTTCTTACTTCCATAATCAAAGCACCAAATCTCATTCCCTCCTCATTCACAAGCTTCTTCAGCTTCTCTTCGATAAACGTTTGATACTTGCGACCCGGGCTCGTCTTTAAGCGAGCCTCAACATCAAAGATCTCAGCGAGTTCACCAAACGTCTCGAGTTCGCCAAATTCCTTCTCCATGCCCTTCGGCGGCTCCACACGCCACACCCCCTTCACCATCTTCACCTGCGGAAAGTCAAACCAGTACCCGCGCCCCTGATACCAGTGCACTTTCTCGTTATATAGACTCGGCTCCGAGCAGTCCATGGCGCCAATCGTGTCACCGTGGTAGCTCCCTTTCAAGCCGAGCACGCCCACAGCGGACTGCGTCTCGGGCGCGGACCACCCGTAGCGAGCGCAGGAGGCCGTCAGGGCCATCTTCGTGGCGACCTCCATGCCCGTGCTGCCGTTGTCGGAGAAGAAGACTTTGGCGAGTCGGGGGTTGTGGAGGTTCTGGAGGAGGGTCTGGGTGAGCTTGAGGGCCGGCTCGTGGACGGTGCCGGCAAACATGACGCTGGGAGGACACGGGAGAGTTAGTCTTTGGTTAATTCCAGAAGCTTTCGAGAGGAGAGGGTTTGAGATGGATCAGATGTCCTGGACAAGGAAAAGACGGGCTCCCCGTGACCTACTGTCCGAAGCGACCTGCTGCGTAAGCTGCCGCCAGGGAGAGATCTGGAATGCCGTGCCCGAGACCCTGAGTCCACCAGCTTGCGCTCCCGTCAAAGGTGGGTGCTAGGATGGTCTCCCGGTCTGTGGAGGAGGAGGAGGCCACGTGTGTTTGGAAGAAGTCGCCGGAGGCAGAGTCGATGGTTGTGATAGTGTTCGGGGACACGTCTGTGTGCTGGGTGAAGGGGTACCATATGTTCTGATGAGCCTGGCGTGACATCGTCTCGAGAGATTGGATACGCGAGGTATGCTTTTCGGCGAGGAGGTCGATGGTCTCGTCGACGATGGGGAGCTCGCTGGTTCTGAGGTAATACTCCAACATGCGCTCGACGTCTTCTTGTTGCGTTTTCCCCTGTGGGGGCGGTAAGGGCAGTGCTAGCGACAACACCCCTTTCTTTTCAAAATAAGATGTGAGGTAGTCATGGTTTTGGTACTTGGACTCCTCGAATTGCAGCACGAGGACTAAGTCATAGCCTCTGATGTGCAGCGACTCGAAGGCCGAGATGGATGCGGAGATGCCACCCAGTCGATGGTCGGCCACCAAGCACACAGGCAGCCTCAGCGGTCTGAAAAGGTCTGCTTGAGAGCTTCCGCTCGGTGTAGGAGAATGAACACCTCCGGCTGTCTCCACCAGGATTGTGCCTGGTCCCGACTGTGCACACGATGTAAGATGCTTCAGTACTTGCTCTTGGATCTCCGAGTCTGGGAGTGGCTTCTTACGTGATTAGACCCGTCTTTTCATATACGGATGGGGATTCATTCACCTTGGCTGAGCGCGCTGCAATATGAGGGCTGACGGCTTCGTCGAATTGGAAGAGACAGTGGGTTCTGGTCTCGGGGGAGAAGCGAGCCAGATGCCGGTCGTCGGCTTCGTCTAGGGGTCCGGTTGATACGGGCTTCAGGTACCACATTGCTTCACTTGGATACTTCCGGGCGAAGGCCTTGCAGAGGACTGTGGACAAGATGGTTTTGCCGACATTGGTATTCGCTCCGTAGATCTGGTAGGATCTCAAAGTCCTCCATAGAGAGGCGTTTCGGAGGGCCATTCTTGCCAAAGTTCTACATCGAGATCGATCAGCTAATGTTCCTGGGACAATCAATTACTTGCATACTCAAATACATTGAGGTCTTGCAAGTTTCGGTCCTGGTCCCTTTACGATTTTTGCTCAACTCTCCGTTGTTCTCCCCGCCCGTATTCATTCGTCGTATTTGCGGTAGCGAGTGCGAGGTATGGCCCCTTCGCTAAACCAGAAGATCCGGTAATGATCGCTCGCGCCGAGCCGAGAGGTCTTGAAAGTTGACAAGCGCCCGGCAATATTTATCTCCAATTCTTTGATTGTATTGTGTGGTTGTTAATGATGTTCAAATGCACCACTCGGTCGAATGGTTGTAGATATTCCTTCCAGTCAATATCCAGGCCCCCGATCAACCGGGCCTGGTGTTGAGCCGATCGATTGGGTTTAACTGATGCCAACGCAAGGGAAAGTTACTGTACTGTACCAAGCACCACGCCCCCAACAACAAGCAATAAGTGGTTCAACAATTGTCATCCAGGTCTCTGACAGCTCTGACAGGCTCCCAGACTGGGCCAAACCTTACGCCGATCGCTCCAACCATCGAAGCAAGGGCATCAAACCCATCGAAGCCCCTTCTCGGCCTAAACTCTAAAGTATGTCCACACACTCTGAGCTATGTGGGGTGGGTGTTTTCCGCGGTTATGATCAGACGATCATACTCTGGAATCATCCCCGGTAGTAAGCCAGTTGCATCGACGGATCCGAAAGAAAAGGAGAATCGAAAGAAAAAAAAAAAAAAAAAAAAAAAAAAAAAAAAACATGCGTGGAACTCCAGCATCTCGGTTCCTCGTCACCAACTGTAGAGCTCTGCTCGGGGAAGGCAAGTCAACATCTCTGGTCCGGAGGTATGGAACGGTCTCAGCAGTGACTGCGCAAGTCCTGAATCCCTCATCGACTTTTGATAAGGCCCTGGCAGCGACCGCTCCTCGCAATGACTGGACGAAGGAGGAAATCAAGGAGGTGTATGATACTCCGTTGATGAATCTGGCGTTTGCAGCTGTAAGTTACAGATACATACATATGCTTCAGAAGTCATGTCTCCTAGCTAATGTTCGAATCTCAGGGAACGATTCACAGAAAGTTTCATAACCCCGCAGCGATTCAGATGTGTACCCTCATGAACATCAAAACGGGGGGCTGTACCGAGGATTGCTCATACGTAAGTTTTGGTTCTCGAAGAACTACTCCAGATGCCGAGTTAACTCGTACGCAGTGTGCACAGTCTTCTCGATACTCAACCGGCCTCAAGGCATCCAAGATGGTAAATGTCGAATCGGTCCTCGACGCAGCTCGGATTGCCAAGGACAACGGAAGCACTCGATTCTGCATGGGAGCCGCCTGGAGAGACATGCGAGGGCGCAAGAGCGGCTTGAAAAATATCAAAGCGATGGTCAATGGGATCCGAGGAATGGGTATGGAAGTCTGCGTTACGCTGGGCATGATTGATCTTGAACAGGCCAAGGAGTTAAAGGAAGCGGGTTTGACAGCATACAACCACAACGTCGACACCTCAAGGGATTTCTACCCTTCCGTCATCTCGACTCGGACTTATGACGAGCGGCTCCAGACCATTCAGAACGTGCGAGATGCAGGGCTCAATGTCTGCACGGGAGGAATTTTGGGGCTGGGGGAGAAGCCAAGCGACCACGTCGGGCTGATCCACACGGTGGCAACACTTCCTTCTCATCCCGAAAGCTTTCCCGTCAACACTCTGGTTCCCATAAAAGGGACACCCCTCGGAGACAATGAGCCATCTCCCTTCGATGCAACTCTGAGGACGATTGCGACGGCCCGCATGGTCATGCCGAGGACCATCATCCGTCTCGCCGCGGGACGCACCACGCTGTCGGAAGAACAGCAGATTCTCTGCTTCATGGCGGGTGCCAATGCTGTCTTCACCGGGGAGAAGATGCTTACGACGGCTTGTAATGGGTGGGATGAGGATCGGATAATCTTCGACAAGTGGGGTTTGAGACCGATGGAGAGCTTTGAGGTGGAGGCGCTGAGAGAGCTGGTTTCAACTTCTGCACCGCTGGAGATGCAGGAAGAGAGGCCTGTTATTGCAGCGGCATGATGTTTTTGATAGATGATTACCATTTGCGTTTTCGCACCTCGTCCAACTCTTCAGTGTCTTGAGTCTTTGGTTTTGACGCCGTCGCTCACGGGCCGTTAACGTAAACGTCGTAAGCGAGGCTCTCCTTTTCCGTTCACCGCAGATGGGGGGACATTAGAAATGACTTTCAAATCGCAATAAGTACCCAACTTATCATTTTGAGCTTCGGGTAATTCAACACCGATTGATGCTCTCACCCGCCAGTATCCAAGTTGAATTCTAGCTCCTTCATAGCACAGCCTTGATCAATGTGGCTTTACTTGATTCAGCCTCCCTTTTCATTTCCAGCCAGCTTCCAATTCTCGCAACGAGCCTGTTCACGTCCTCGTAGGTGTTGCCAGCGTGCAAACACACGCGAACCCTCTGCGTACCCTCAGGGACAGTGGGAGGAAAGATGGGCCGGACAACGAAGCCAGCATCTTGACAGTACTTCGCTAAACTCCGGGGTTCCGGACTCAACAGCGCAAAGATTGGTGATCGGGGGACTTCTTTGGGGAGCTCCAGCAGCGCAATTCCGCGTCCACTCCGGGGCTGGAGAATAGACAACTGATGGAAAAAGTGCCCAACGAGGTCATTTAGGTGGACAATAAGCTGCGAAACCGTCAGTGACGCGAGGATTCTGGCCGGCTTGAAAGCGTACCGGTTCTGTGACTCCTTGTTTCATAAGAGAATACATGACTTTTATGGCAGCCAGACCAGGGAAAGACATCGAGGTGCTGTAGATTAACGGCCGCGCATAGTTGATCAGGTACTCTCTAGTTAAAGGCGAGCAAAGAATCGCAGCTAGTGAAGTTAGATGTAGATCCACGACTTAGAAAAGAAAAATAAAAATGGGCGACATCACCTCCATTGCAAGCTAATCCCTTGCCAAAGGTATGCAACCTGGCGAAAAACCTGCTCTCAAGTCCTAGGCTGCACACGATTCCCCTCCCCTGCGACCCATAGACCCCGTTCGAATGGGCCTCGTCCACGACGACCAGCCCATTCCCATTCGGCAGCATCTCCTCCACCAGACCCAGGATCTCCTCCAGCGGCGCCAGGTCTCCATCCATCGAGTACAGACTCTCCACGGCCACAAACACATTCCCTTCCCCACGCCTTACTCTCTCATCACCTCGCCGCACCTCCTCAATCTTCAGCCTCAGGTCGCTCACGTCATTGTGAGCGAAGGACTTGCGCGCGCCCGCGCGCGACAATCGCATGCCCTCGTGCACACTCGCGTGCACAAACTCGTCAAACAGAACCACGTCGCCGCGCTGCGGCACGCACGCGAAGAAGCCCGCGTTGGCATCGAAGCCGGAATTGAACAGCAGCGCCGCCTCCGCGTGATGGAAACGTGCGATGTCGGCCTCGATGCCTTCGGCGTAGGCGGAGTTGCCGTCGAGGAGACGTGAACCCCCGCTGCCGAGGTGGAAGAGGGGGGACGTGGTGAGCTCTTCCAGGTAGGCGGCTTTGAAGAGCGGGGAGCTGGAGAGCGAAAGGAAGTCGTTGGAGGAGAAGTCGATGGCGTCTGGGGGGGCGGTGGTGAGGGCGCGAAAGGCCGAGTTGGATTTGCGGTTGTGGAGGAGGAGGGACATTGATTTGTAGATTGGAGGAGGCATTGTTTTTTTTTTTTCTTTTGAAGCAAGTCGATAAAGGGTCTTGGTCCGTCAGATCTCTGATGATCCAAGAACTCACCTATCAAAGCAATTGAGCAAAGTCATGGATCTTAAGTGACAAGCATCATCTTAAGCTAGTGATTGAGTTCGGAAAGTCTATCGTGCATTCCTCAGGGCCTGGACTGGTGGGGACGGACGATGAATGCCTACACACGTGATGACGCCCTGGTAGCTATCCAGGAGGCAGTAGGTACTGCGTAAGGGAAAGCATATACGATAACAGGAACTCTTAAAATCCGACTAAGCCTCCGGCAAGCGCGGTTATCATTATCCTTCACATACAAAAGAAGAGTTGATCTGATCATCCACGTGATGATCGGCTTTGAAAGTCCTCAAGACATGGTGATGGGATCCACTCACTCCAGTCGCAAGTTGGCCGGTCGCTTTTCCTGCGAAAGTATATTTGTTTTGTTTTTGGATTTAGGGGCTCGCTTAATGAGCCGCGAGATGTTAGCTTTCTCCTTACCCTTTTTATTGCCGCGTTTAAGCTTTAGCAACAGTAGATATTTTACATATTATCAGAAATCAGCTCAGCCCTGAACGAATCCCAACGGTTTTTTTGATTTAACCATTCGTCTTTGCAAAGAGTTTCTGCCGTAGGTCTTGCATTCATTCTTAGTAATAGTCTTCTTAAGAGCGATGCAAGCAACGGTTTTTCCAGCATTTCATTCTTAGCAATAGCCCCTTCTAAAGCAATTCATAATCAAACGTCGTTCCAAATTATCAGTTCTAGAAACCGTACTATACAAACTAGAGTTTGTACAGACCCAAGTTTTAAGCCAGTTTAGTTGGACCAAATGGCCCCTAAGTGTGCCGCTTACACTAGGTTCTGAATATGAAGAGGAGGTGGAAATGGTACCGGTACTACTACGTAGTATATACACACGCCTTAAACCTTAAACTAAAGTCCAAAGTATTACGCCGAAAAGCGGAGTATCGGAGTGTGTATCATGCAGCAAGCACGATGACGAAGAGAAAGAAAAGACTGCAGCATAGCGAAACAGAATAGAAGAACAGGATAGTATGCCGGGATCTATTGATTCCTATCTTAAACCTAAGATGTTCTTTTCCATTGCCTTCACACCATCTCTGACGTTGGGCGAGAAATGTTTCCTCAGCAGCTCTCCTTCCCAAATGGTGGCAGCAAAGGGGTTGCTGCCTTCAACCTCTCCAGTCAACGCGTCGAAGACGCCATCTCCACGTCGCTCTTCCGTATTCCACAACGAAGCGACCTTCTTCTCCTGAATTTTGGTGACTTTGCCAAGGAACGTGACCATCGCAGTGCATGACTTCTCCGGTAGATGGAGCGATGTTGTAGCAAGTTGCTTCGTGAAGGCGGCGATGCGGAGAGGTGGAACGGCACGAGCAGCCAGGTTGGGGGTGAGGATCGACGAGAGAGAGCGGAGGAGGAGAACAGTCGTGGTTTGGATGTTGACTTTGTTTTCGTGAGACCATGTCGGCATGTTAGGATCTGGAAGATGCAGGGACTTGGCGCTCAGTTCGATGTCGGGGTTCAGGGAGAGGGCGTGCAGGGTTCGGTAGAGGTGGGTGATAAAGAAAGTAAGATCAAGACTGAGGCTTGCTTGGGCTTTGGCGGCGTCTTGACCCTCGAGCAGAGCGAATGCTGTGATGATGCAGAGGAGTGCTTCGCGGGTAAGATTCCTCGATGTTTCTATGTCCTCAGGGTCCTCATCAACATCGTCACCTGTCTCGGCATGGCCGATGAGATCCTTCAAAGCCTCGAGAAGGTCCCCGAACAGGTCCTGGTTGATGAGATGTGCGTAGCGAGCCAACCCTTCCAATACAGCACCCATGAGGTGGGCGGATCGCATTTTCAGAATCCGCAAGTACGTGACGAATACCAGCTTCAAGGTCTCGGACTGCATTCGGTCCCGGTCCTCATGGCTCACAGTAGCATCAGCCTGTTCCATCTCCTTCTCAACCGCCTTCCGCTCCTTCATCATCTTCCTCTCCTTCTTGGTCCGGAACACCCTCTTCTCCTTGATTTTTCTCTCGAATTTGTTCTCGGGTTTGTCGATATGGTTTGTCGATGCTCTCCATGAGAATTCGGTCAGCAGCCGCAGATGCAAAAACGTATTCAAGACGCTCTCGTCCACACGGTACGACCGCTCCTTCATCATCCTCGTCAAAATGGCCACGGCGTCCAGAGACGGAGTGCCATCTTCGTCATCCCGGAATACAGTCTCGATTGTTTCTCGACATTTGACAAAGTCCTCGTCCTTGATCCTCACGCTGAGCTTCTTCGCCAGAATTTTCAACAAATCTCCACGGAAATTGAAGTGCGGCACCTCAGTTAGCAGAGAACAGACACAGGACACCGCGACACTTCCTAAGCTCGCCCCTCCGTCCCTCGAATTCCCGGATCTCCCAGACTGTGCCAGCTTCCCCAACTCACGAACGTACCCTTGGTATCCGCCGACAAGAGCCTGCTCATAGGCTCTTAGCTTCCGCACCTCCTTGGACACCTTGGTCTCCATGTCCACCTCTGACAACGGTCGTATCCTGTAGCCTGGAATGACATCTTTGTAAACCGAAAGTTGGACCTTCAGAGCCAGCTTTTTGATCGTCGTGTTGTGATGCTGCCCAAATTGCGCTAAAGCCTTGAAGGCCCCCACGTGCTCTTCCGGATCCTCTTGGGTGACCATCAATGCTATCCGGGCCATTTCCTCCTGTGCCTCGAGAATCTGCTGTCGCATCGGAACGATGGGTTTTTTCTCGACTTCGGGCTCATCTTCCTCAGACTCCTCCGCGCCCAGCCATTCCTTTTCGCTGTCGGCATCCTTGGTTTCCTCTGGAACCTCGAGCTCCTGGATCAAACCATCTGATGTTTTGATTGGCAGCCGTGTGCTCTCCTTGTCCTTCTTCTTGCCGATCCGCGGTCTCGCCTCGTAGTCCTGCTCTAGATTCCAGCTCGACGCCTGCTTGAAGAAGTCGCTGGTCTGGGGCACATTGTCGAGGGTGGATGGGGATGAATCCTCGCCATCAGTGGGAGGAGGAGTAAGCTTGCGCCTTTTTATTGCTGGAACTCGAGCCATATTTCGTCGTATGTGAGACTCCGTGGGTGGAGAGAAAATTAGAATTCAAGCACTGTGGCTCCAAATTTTGAAGATACGGAAAAAGCTCATCCGGAGCCGGAAAAATATCTCTCCAGGTCCACAAAAAAAATGTAGCCAAAGGTCAAAGCATCTTACAACGATTTTGAGCTGCAACATCATCCCTCCCCACCGACGACTTCACGATGCGCCCTCTCACAGAGACCGAGACGCAGACCCTGTTCGCAAAATTAGCCAACTACACCGGCAACTCTCTCAAGAACCTCATTGCGCCGCTGGACAATGGCCCCAATGCCGATCGATTCGTCTTCCGCCTGCACCAGGTTCGACCCTCTAGCTTCCAGGAATGATGAAAACTGACTGATGGATTGAAAAGTCGCGATGCTACTATGTGCGTCTATCTCTAGCCAATCTTGCCGTCTCGGTTTCAAGAGACAAGCTGCTGTCGCTAGGAACTTGTCTGGGAAAGTTCACGAAGACGGGCAAATTCAGACTTCACATCACCGCCCTGCCCATTCTCTCGGAGCACGCACGGTATAAAGTCTGGGTTAAGGCGAACGGAGAGATGCCGTTCTTGTATGGGGGACACATCGTCAAGGCACATGTTGGCAGATGGTCGGAGGATTGCCCGGAGCATCAGGGTGTGATAGTGTACTCGATGAACGACACACCGTTGGGATTTGGAGTGACGGCGAGAAGTACACAGGAAGCGAGAAGATTGGACCCTACCGGTATCACTTGTTTCCGACAGGCGGACTGTGGAGAATACCTGAGAGATGAGGATAGCTTGTTTGCGACCAGCTGATGAGATGGAAGGAAAGCACTGGCACTAGAAGTGGCTCTTCAGGCGTTGGACTGGGTATGGCGGAGTTCCTCGGCGTCTAGATATTATAGAAATATTGTCTGGTCTGGCCAAAAGTGATTGTGGTTCTGGCTTGGAATTTGATACACAAATAACTTGTAAGGTCTTCGAAGCATTACATACAACAAGATTGCATACACATATGAATCGTAGTGATTGCTGGCATTTATTGACCATCTGCGTCAAGTGACTCGTTCTAATCTCAATGCGAGTCTGCCTAATGCAGCGCAGCTTCAACCCAAATGCCCAAATCTCGAGCGCTCGCCGGAATAGGGTTTTCCCGCACCGTCCAAATATTTCATTGCTTCCTAGCAATCAACTCACAACGATCATACTCGATGAGAGAAAGCAATACCAAACGGAGATACCGGAGCTGCTTGATACTGGGCCTCCACTCATGATGCGATAACGTCGATAAATATCTTGCCATGCTGCGACCAAAACCACCCGTCTGCCTGCTCTGTTCATTCAGAGCGGCGCGAAATGCCTCCCAGCAATGGACCCCCCAACAAACAGCGTCTCTGAGCACGAAATACCAATCCAAAGGGAGTGCGAGACCAAATCGAATGGGTCTGGCAAAGGCGACAGTTGTGCGATCAACAGGCCCAGCAAAGCGCGGCGCAAAGCCTGGGAGACGACCACAAGATGGACCATTTGGAGGCATGAACTTGAAGACGGCTGGCATCAGAGGGGTTCCCGAAAGAGGCCCAGCAAGAAGCATGGAAACGAAGGGCCCTGTGGAGAAGGGGCCAGCTGGGCGAGGCTCGAAGGACAGAAAGGACCGCGGATTTAAGGCATTGAAGATGCAGAGGTCTCTTGCACCCGTCTCATACGACCAGCGGACGAGGATCAAATCACGGATCGCGGATGTAGACTCGTTCGAGAACTTTTCTCTTCTTGAATCCGTGAAAAACTCGATAGCCACGCAGGCTCTGCCGGGCATGGTTGGTTTGGCTCCTACGCCAGTACAAAAGATTGCCATCCCAATGCTACTTGGAGAGAAGAATGCAAGGAGGCGCAAGACAGATACAGAGCGACAAGAATTCTTGGTTGCTGCGGAGACTGGCTCGGGGAAGACTTTGGCATACGTTCTGCCGATGATCAACGCTGTCAAGCTTGCTGAGAAGGAGGATGCCGATATTGAGGCCCATCAGAAGGCTCTCGACGAGGAACGTCTGAAGCAAAATGACTTGACCTTGGTATCTCCACCTCTGTCCAATATGCCGCATCCGACTACTGGAAGGCCACGGGCCATTATCTTGGTACCTACGGCGGAGCTTGTTACTCAAGTCGGGAATCTTGTCAAGTCGTTGTCGCATACTGTCAAATTTCGCTCGGCAATGATCTCGTCCTCGTTCAGTGGAACAGTCATTCGCAACCGTCTCTTCTCGCCCAAGGGAATCGATATCCTGGTTTCAACTCCTCATCTTCTCTCCTCTATCGCCGACTCAGATCCTAACATCCTCTCCCGGGTCACGCATCTGATAGTCGACGAGGCCGACTCCCTAATGGACCGCGGTTTTGCCCCTCTCACATCGGCAATCATCGACCGAGCGACCCCCTCCCTCAAGCAACTCATCCTCTGCTCTGCTACTATCCCACGGAGTTTGGACGGCTACCTGCGAAAACGATTCCCGGACATCCAGCGTCTCGTCACCCCCAATCTGCATGCTATTCCTCGTCGTGTCCAGCTCGGTGTTGTTGATGTTGAGCGAACTCCTTACCAGGGAAACAAAAACCTTGCAGCAGCAGACACCATCTGGTCTATCGGCAAGGCAGCCGCAGATCACGATGGACCGGTCAAAGGCATGATTGACGTAAAACGAATCCTCGTGTTCGTCAACGAGCGGGAGAAAACTCAAGAAGTTGCTGATTATCTTGTCTCCAAGGGTATCGATGCCATTGCGCTCAGTCGTGATACCCCCGACCATAGACAATCCGAGATGCTTGCTTCCTTCACCTCTGCAGAACCTCTCAACGCGCCTAAGGCAGAGCATCCAGGTTCTTTCGCCGAGAACCAGCCCAACTTCGTTCCCATTGGGCAAGTGGCTCCACCTGTGAAGCGCAAGTTAAATAATGTCAAAGTCGTAGTCACGACTGATTTGGGGTCTCGGGGTATTGACACTCTGGCTGTTCGGCACGTTATCTTGTATGATGTACCGCACTCTACTATAGACTTCATCCATAGACTCGGAAGGACCGGGCGAATGGGTAGGAGAGGCAGAGGTATTGTACTTGTTGGAAAGAATGACAGGAGGGATGTCGTGGCTGAGGTCAAGGACGGTATGTTCAAGGGACAGGCGCTGATCTAGAAAGGCAGATCTCAACTATGGCGTTTGGGTTGTAAAAAATGTACAAAACTGTGTTGCCACACGGGTCTGAGCGATTTCCCATGTTCATTTCAGGATCTTTTCTCGTTCTCGTGTTCTGCGCTTATCTCCCTCCCTCTTGTTGACATAAATCGACATGGTACATATCGATGTTTTGCTTGCTACCATCAAGTGTAGTCTGTATCCGCCACGCCCTTCTTCTGCTCTTTCCATCGCGTTGTTCGTTATGTTGATCGTCGTCTGGTACCTCTCTACCTTCTGGTAAAGGATTTCCTTGAGCAATCCCTTCATTTAGCTTTGCGTACCAGATAGCATCTTCATTCCAGCACTCTTTCCTTACAGAATCTCGAAGTGGAAGCTATAGACCGAGCCGCCGGACCGGTGCCCTCTTTGAGCATCGTGTCGTAGACCTCCGTCTCGCAAGAGATCCGTGGGGGTGGTTCAAGTACGAGGGGACGTGGTTAAGTTGTTGTTCTCCTCGGAAGTACTGCGCAGATCACCGATCTTGATAATGTTCTCGTGGCCGGTGCCTTTCCGAGAAAATCGAACTTCCGGTCCTTTGCAACTGCATTTCCATTGATATTAGTATCCCTGGGGCTGTTCCTTTCGACTAATCCCGTCGCCGGGTAAGTGTGGAAGCATACCGTGTCAAAGCCCTTGGTCCTATCTTCGTAACTTTTTGGTATATCATTTCGAAGGCTGTCAAGCTAGGCTGGATATGTTGGGGATTGATCGAGTGTGGGCCAGACGGACTTGTTTTTCCAAACGCTGAGCTCAAGTCTGCTGCTGCCAGGGAGCCGTGCGAGGGTCAATATCTCTCGAAAATCATTTCTCTGGTGAGTAGTTTCCCCTCATATTATGAGAGATCGCATAAGGACACAGACACTGGACGGCAATAGTTCAAAGTCAATTCATTATCGACCCCTCGCTCAACATCTCTCTGGCACGTTTCCATCACACGTTCCCTAATATGCGCCGCCACCTGCCTCAGCCTCATCTGCACCCTCCGAGAATAGCATTTCCTCCGTCGTCTGATGTCCCTCCCCCTTGAAATACTTCTTCAACACCTCGCTCCACTTGAACACCTCTTCCCCCGGGCCGTCCGCCCGCTGGAAAAGCGTCATACAAGCCCAGAGCTTCTCCTCGTCGATCCCGCTCCCCATCAGCGCCCAAGCACGCTTCTGATTCGCCTGGAGGACCGCTCTCGATATCTCTACCAGTCTGGCTCGCAAGACCGGATGCTCCAAGTACGCCTGGGCTTCGGCCAAGCCGGTGATGCCGTAGCGCTGGCCCCGGATTGAGGTCGACAGGCCTTTAAGCTGCGGGAAGATGTACCAGATCCAGTGCGTGGCCTTGCGTCCCGATCTGATCTCGGACAGGGCGGCGTTGTAGCTGTTGTCTTTGTTTTGTGCCGTGACGAACCGCTCCAGGTTGAACGGGTCAGGATTTGGGTCGTGGGGGTTGAATGCAAAACCCATTTTGAATGGTGTTTTTGGTGTTGATGAGGCCACAGGGTAATGGAGATGAGATGACGGGAAGCTAATTGAGCTTCCGTTCACAATATCGATGCCTCCGTTGGTATGAAATGCTGTAGTGACTCTGTAGAAATATCCCTTGCAACTAGTCGATTCTGAAATGCAAGTCTTTCGCAAGGTGAGAAGAAGCAAGTCACTCGAATTCGTCGCTTTATCTATCTTTCATCCGTTTCCCGTTTTCGTTTCGTACTGTAAAGCCCGCTTTGGGAATCGAGTCGAGGCTCTTTGTCCGTCTCGTGTCCGTATTACAGGATTTCGCTTTCGGATGTCACTTCCTTGTTTCGCCGCTGAGTAAGCAACGATCGATCGGCTGCAAGCAGCAAGTCTTCATGCGGTCATCTCTCGGTATCTCTATAATGCATTTTTTTTCCAGTAATAGCGAAGCCCGTCATGAATTTCAGAAATATTGCCATCCATCTCTTCCTGATAGGAGGGAATCGGTGTGGATATCTACTTATGCATAAAAGCTTCTCCCCTCCGCAAGACAATGTAAACATTACCCCCCCCAAAAATCCGAAAAAGAAAAATTGGAAAAAAGTGCAAAACTCGAATGGAAAGCTCATTACAACGAATTGTTGTTACAAGGTTTCCATCTACAAACCTAATTGAATAGGTTTTATGGGGGTGGTGTCAACCGGTGGAGTTCGGATAGCCATGAAGCTATTAAGCCACTGAGCCATCGCGTTCGTCCACCTGTTGACAATAATGGCGTTCACATTGAGTTATATATCTCAAGCAAAAGTTTTTAAGCAGTAGCCGACCATCTCCCCCCCCCCCCCCCCCCTCCTCTCTCTCTATCTCTCTCTATCTCTCTCTATCTCTCTCGTCCCAAGACTGAACTACGGCTCCTACTACTGCTTCTGTTTACTCCCCTTCTTGTTTACATTATCTAATCCAAGGAATCAAACAAATTTCTTCCGCAACCAACTCCCCTGCTACTCTACATGCCAGAAGGCCTTTTTGAAAAGATATGAAAGTAACAAATCAAAGCTGGGTGGTATCTACTCTACTCCCGAGTCACAAATTCAGCTCAAGGATATTTGGTTTCCCATCCCAAGCATCCACGTCGATGTCTGGGTCTCGGCCGATATCGAGTGAGAGGATTCGCTGGTTGTATGGCCTATCTTCTGGAAATATGTTTCGTGGGTACGATCAAGGATTAAGTTGGATAATCAGTATGTCTTTTACGATCCCGGGAGGAGGAGGAGAATATTGTACAGCCAGCCCGGAGAGGGAAGGCTGGAGGCGGACAGTGCCTGCGCTGGAACGTCCGGCGGTTGCTGCTATAAGTTAACTCCGGGTGTGGCATGTATCTATTTACCTGGCACGGCAGAACACAAAAAGAGTCACTTATGCAGGGACAGTATCAAATTCACAGATATCTTCCAGTTCGGATGCAATCGTGATTTCATTAGACGCGCCCTACCAGCTTACAACTCAGGAGAAGCAGTGGAAGTAGGCCCCGAGCCCAGAGGCACTTCCAAAGAACACAGCACCCAGGAAACATTCGGTTGTTGATGCCTTTAATCCCAAGCCCTTTAAGAAAGTCTCAAAACTGTTTTCCTGGAGTCGTGTCCAAACCCGTGACTACCACTCTCCATCTGTCCATGCTGTATCGTCTCCGAAATCTGACTGGCAGGGTATTGTCACCACATACGCACGGTACACGGCGAGAAATCCCAGTATCGTACATCTTCTCCTATTCGGGTGAAGGTTTGTCGGCAGGGGGAGCGGCAGCCTTATGCGTCGGCGAAGTTCTTCCGCTTTTGAAAAACGGTTTTTGGGGAGCCGGTTCCTGCTTCGAGCTGGGGTGGTGGAATTGCAAACTTGGGCGCTGCTTTCTTTGCCTTTTTGATCTTCTCCTCGGCGCATTCACGGCAGTAGAAGCGCTCCATTATGTGGTTTACAGTTGGCATGAACAGTCCAGGGAAAGGACTTGAAAGACACGGGATAGTCAGCAGACATTCATTCTTCAAGAAGGTTCACAGGTATAAGATGAGGAGACAACGAAGCGTTGAAATAGAAGATGGCGAAGGGGCGGAGGCCGGGCTTACTTACTGAGCTTTGTTTTGAATTGATGGCATGATGGCCCATTCGCACATCTTAAGCTCCTTCAGCTCTTGGCAGCCACACGCGTAGACGACGACGACTTCCGAGCACATGTTTGGAAAGAAGATAGTTAAGGGTGGGAAGTTTGCGCTTCGACGGAGGATAAGTGCGGTGTTGGCGAGCAGGCGTTGGATTTGAAAGACCGATCGTGAGGATGATATCTTGTTTCTTTCCACTCGAGCAGGTGGATGGTGGAAATTTCTTGCAGCTTGAGGCGCGTTCCAAGGCAGAGATGGATGGCGGTGGAAGAGTTGATATTTTGATTGAAAGAAGTGGGTGAAGCTCGGTCTAACTACACCTGGCGCTAGTCGGTAGCGCGCCTTCCTACCGACAGGAAACTACGGATAAAAAGTGAATTCACCTCCCATTCATACAAGAGACGAAAGCAAGCTGGCTCTAAGCGGCCTCAACACTTGATTCGCCGAATAGAATCTAGTCCTTCTGTGGTATTCACGATAGTTCGAGATGATCTGAGTCATACTTCAAGTTCTATCAAAGGCCTCAAATCCAGACTTTAGACAAGTGAAATCCCACTTGTTTCATATCACGCAGTAATAGGTTTTTTGAATTGAATAGTACTAGATCGACGCGGATTGACCTTCCAAGCCTTGACGTTGAATGGGCCCACAGTAGTAGTAGTAGTAGTAGTAGTATTGATTTGCGTCGGGCGTTCGCCTGCCTCCCTGGGATCTCGTACGGTGACCTGCTAAGCTAAGGAGTTACATACAAGACAGCCCTAGAAAGCATTTCAAGGTGGAGCAGCACGGCTGCCATCAACTGCGCCCTTCCCTTGCGGATAAGATGGATCACAGAAAGAGAAGACTCTGGCAAGGTAGAAAACCGAAGAGGCAGGTCAAAGTATGCCATCGCAGGCTTAGAATCTCAGCGACTGCGAGTCGTAGAACGACATGAGTCGAGGCCGAACCGAGGTCAGCCAGATACGGGCCCATAGTAAATGAGACGGTAACGAACATTTACCAGCCGATATGGCTCTAGGAGGGACTTTCCAGTTTTCCTGATAGCGAATTCTTAAAATGGACAGCGTTTGATTCTGGTTCATCCTCGAGCTCTGAAGCCCTTTTTCAGTCATGTTGATTCTTGATTGAGCAACAACCATAAACAATAGTTCAGGCGGAGACGAATCTTAACCATAGATATCGACTCTAAATTATATTGAAAAGTTTATATGTACAAGAAATAAATAGTGGGGTGCTAAATCAGTGCTGAAATACTAGAGCACAACAACGGTAGAAAGCACTAACTTCCAACCGGCCGAGAGAGAATTCCGGATGTTCCCTCCGGCGACATATGACTTCCACACAACGTAGATCTTTCTAATCAGAAAAAGACTCGGAATAATTTCTCTGTAATTTGGACGATTACGTTTGCTGGAGTAGAGATTTAAAGAGCATCAAGTCTTTGCAGACTGTTATACCACAAGATTCCCCTAGAAGCTTGGGGAGTGTGCTGTACGTCTCATGATTTGATGACTTCGGCGGACACAGAGACATTTGAAACATGCAAGCGATTGCTAGGCAGGAACAGAGATAGGACTGTTTTGCAGATTTGCATGAAAAATATACGACTCAAAAAAAACATGAGAGGAGAGGAAAGGGGGGGGGGGGGTTGCAGGGTGGAAAGGAAAGAAAAACAACTGATGGAAGCACAGAACGCAAGAATACGAATCATTTTGCAATATCCTGGCAAGCAAACGAAAAATGGCATAAAGACATAAGCGTCATGTTTCAGTGTAAGGTGTAGGTAAATTCAAGTCTACAGAATTCTGTCAGGACTGCAGCACGAGAACTGCATTGAATCTCTTCAACAGAAGCCACCTCGGAGAGATGAGATATGACAGACAAGTACGCTCATATCTGTCTGCGCCAATTCAGACTTGCCATACATGGCAAACTGAAAACCATCCTATACTCGGCATAGCTGTTCATGCTCGCCGCATACTTTTACCCAGTAATTCATGAATCATGCGGCACTTCTTCAATGCACTCACTGCCTTCCCTCACCATAATGAATTACCACGTTCCTTTTCAATTCCTGACACGTTCCGAAGCGAATGCTACATTCAGTCGACATGGCTTCTGTAAGTTTTCCGGGCGGCAACGCAAGAGGCTTTGGTTCGCAGGTGGTTGATGTCGTCGACGCCGCCATGGCTGTAAGCGCAGGCCGAGCTCCACTGCTCGCATAAATAGGGGGCCCTAGCGAGATTTGTTGATTCGCCACTGGGATGTCGAGATCCGGCACTTCTAGACCAACTTTCGCCTCGGATGTTCTGATAGATCTCTGGATCTCAAGTTTGCAAGCATGGCTAAAGAAGGGGATGCTTGTCATGGTTCGGCTTAGATTTTTCTTCTTCTCTTTTTCGACTTGCAGGTTGGCTGGCTTCGGCGGAAGTGCTTCGTTCGTTCAGTTCTTTGTCAGGGATTCGAGATGGCATGTCAGCAGTCTTGATTCCTGCGTCTGTCAAACCTGCTGTTGCCAATTCTATCGAGATTATATCAGGATAATATACGGAACCACCATCGATATCGGTATTGCGTCCCCACGTAGGACCGGTCGAAACGAGCTCCCATGAAGTCCGCATCCCGTGATTTTGATATCTATTGATAGGCCAGTCAGGCTTTCCACCCGATGACTAAATTGATGCTGGCAGGCAGCAGAATGCTGGCGTCGTCGTCTCCCGCTGACAGACGGCCACTTCACTCGGGTGTTGGTGTTGCACGATCGACCTGCTTGACACGTGTCGCGCGAGGCGAAGAAGCGTCTCCAGATTACGGGATCACGGGATCACGGGTCGTATTATATCGTATATACTCCGTATACATACCACATAATATACAGTATACCGTAGTATATACTCCGATTACCTATCATATTGCATTGCATTTGCATTGCATGAACAAATGAGCCGAACAACAGGGGCGGAGGGGCGGAGGGGCGGGCTGGTGCTGGTGGTGCTGGTGGCGCTGGCACTTGGCACTTGGCACTTGGCCCGCTGGGATGGGTTGGCTCCACTCGCCGGGGAAAACGGAAAAAAAAAGATGTCGCGGACCCTGACGACATGCGCCAACTCACCTCCCTCCTCCACCGTCTGGATACTACCGGTACCTAGATTCACTCCTCGAGACTCGACCTTGGGATTTCATATCATGATCTATCCTCATCCGCATCCGCATCCGCATCCTTATCCTTTTCCTCAATCTCATCCTCATCCTCATCCTCAGCCTCATCCTCAGCCTCATCCTCTCTCTACCCACCCTTCCCCTCTCGACATCATCCATCCTCCCCCCCCAACATGTCCTTGAGAGGATCTCCCATCGGCTGGTTCAAAGAGAAGCGTCAATCCTCCCATTCCGGCATCCCCGCTGCAAAGAGACCCGCGACGGCAGCCGGCGCCTTTCCCTGGGCCGACGATCGCGACATCTCCAAGCTGGTCGAGCGTGCCGTGCTGGCCGCCTTTGAGAGCGATGCCTTCAAGATCGCCGTCGCGTCGCACATTGACCCGGCCTTTGCCAAAACCCAGGAGAAGCTCGGCCAGATCAGAACCGCCAACCTCAATCTAGAATCCGCACTGCAGGCCCATATCGAGGATGTCCCGACGCTGCTGCATCCCATCCAGGATCACCTGACCAGTCTGGTGATACCGGATTATGCCCAGGATCTGGAGGCGCTGGGAGGAGGTCAGAAGAGGCTGGAAGCCCAAGTGAACGACCTTGTCATCCCGGATCACGGCAAGGAATTGAACGAGATTGCGTCCACGCAGTCCCAGCTGCTGACGACGATGGAAAGTCGCTTCGAGAGCCTGGGCAGCCGTATGGATGACCTCGACCGGAGGCTTGGGGAGATCAACGAGGCCGCGGTCAATGCCGACTTGCGGACGGCCATCAGGTTTGGCGAGATCTCCAATGAGCTCCAGGACCGGAATACGACTCTGGGCGACCGAGTCTGGGGCGTGGAGCGAGAGCTGGGCAAGAAAGTCGATGCTCTGCAACGGAAGGTCGTGGCTGCCTGCGAGGACGTGGGCAGGCTGGTGAGGAACAACCACGAGGTAGTGGAGACGATGCGCGCCAAGTTGGAAGAGGACGACGTCCTCGCCGCGGTCACCAAGGCGAATTCAAGAGCTGAATTTTCCGAGAAGGCATTCCGACGAAGCATCACAGCCATCCACGATAAGGTCTCGGCCCTAGACACGTCGGCCATCTCGACCCAGACTGCGAGGTTGGAGGCGATAGAGAGAGGCGTCTCGGACTTCAGGAAGGAAGCCGAAGCCGCGAAAAATCTGGCATCCATCAGCTCCAAGTTCTTGTCTGCCAATACGTCCAAGCTGGACACGATCGCGGCCGCGGTGGGAAAGATGCAGATCACGGTCGAATCGACGAATGAGACGTGCCACGTGGTCTCCGAGTTCCAGGAACAGAACGCGGAATCCATCAAGGAGGATGTCGAGGCGGTCCGGATGCATGTCCGCTCTCTCGACAACCTCGCTGTGACCCATGCGAAGAGACTCAGTGAGACTTCGTCAATGTTCACAAGAGTGGAAACGGCTCTGACGGGGTCGAATGCGAATACGATCAGCAAGCTGGAAGATTTGGAGTCTACCATCAGCAGAGTCGAAGATGGCCTAAAGCCTCTATCCGCTCACACGGCCAAGCTGGACAACCTACAAACGAACATGGCGGGGGTGGTGAGAGATGTGAAGCCTCACAGAGGACTCCTCGATGACTTGGCCTCAACACTTTCAGAACTACGATCAAACGTCGATTCCGCCTTCGCTTCCCACACAGAGTCACTCGATACCATTCAGCAAAAAGTGTACGACACCTCTTCCTTGGATCAGCTGACGTCCAGTCTGTCGGAAGTTAAAGCGAGTATTGAGCGAAAACTTGCCTCGTCACTGGAATCGAGCTCCAAATGTACGGTGGAGCAGATTAATTCGCAACTCGGGGCAATGGATCTGAATCTGCAAGCTAAACTCAAGTCGATTGCAGAGGATGCCAAGCTTCGCGCCGAGAAGATCGATGCCTCGACTGTCGAAGTTCTCGAGGAAGTCCGGTCGACGAAAGCATTCCTGAAAACCGAAAATGCCGATCGCAGTGAGCAGTTTCGTTCCACCAGGGAATTGATCAAGGCAAGCCAGGCGGCACACGCGAATGACGCCAAGGCGACGATACGGATGCTCCAAGAGGTACAGGAGGCAAGCAAAGAAGATGAGATTCTCCTGCAGATCGAATCTTGGACTCAGACGTGCATTTCCAAGCAAGCGGCGGAAGTTGCCTCGGTCAAGGAGTTGCTACATTCATCACGTGAGCGTGGAGAGACATGGCACAAATCGATCACTGAGATTGGCGAAAAGAGCTCTGAGATATCCGAAATCCTTCGATCTGGGAACTTTGAGTCGTCAAGTACGACCAGGGAGCTGGCGGTTCTCAAGTCTATGCTGGAAAACGGGGCCATACGGTCGAAGGAAACTGACAGTAATACGGAACTTGTGCTTCAGTCGCTCCAGGCTGGCATTGAACAGATCAAGGATAGTACTACATGGAGCAAAATCGAGGAGTTGGTCCTGCAGAACGGAATTTCCATGGCAAATTCACACGAGGCAGTCCTCGCTCTTGACAAGGAGGTCAGGTCCGGTGAAGAAAAAATTCAGTTGGCTATTCGAGAAGTTCAAACGGCGTTGGCCAAAAATCTCCTGGATGCCGCTGCAAGCATAAACTCGTCAAACAGCGACGTTTTTGCCGAACTTAAGGCAGAGCTGGGCTCGAAGATCTCCATATCAACCAATGTCCTGAGAGCGGATTTCAAGTCAATCGACCTATCCCCGACAACGACTGCTGTAGAAGCCCTCAAAGATGAAATCTCATCATCTCTTCAGGCTGCACATAGCGATAGAGTTTTGATCGCGGATGGTATCAAGTCAAGCGTTTCTACTGCGATCGATACTCTCGTGACCGACGTCCGGGACTTTGGGAATGTCCACAGTCGCGAGCTACAGCAAAACGGTGCAGTGCTGCTGCATATTGAGGAGGCTGCCAAGACTAATGCGAATTCGCTTGCATCAGACTTGGCTAGCATCCAAAAGGCCGTCGGACCGGTCTCTGAGGTTACCGAGGATATTGCTCTCCTCCTTGCTGCGGTTGAGAAGCTCGACCAGACGTCAGAGTCCAACACGGCAAAGCTAATGACAGTTGAGAAATCGGTGCTCTCTACAAGTACTCGACTCGATGCAGTATCCGACGACTTGAAGTCCAACACAAAAAGCTTGACGAGTATCAACGACTCTATTCTTGCCACACAATCACAGCTCGATGCCGTATCGAGCGAATTGAAGGCCAGTATCAACTCCTCTGGGTCAGAGACATTGACGGCAGTAGAAGCGAGGAACACCAGTATTTCAGAGCTACGACAAGTCAGCGGGGACCTAGACCAAAATGCCAAAGCCAATGCAGCAATCCTGAAAACCATTCAGGAATCGGTCCTTACTACACGTAGTCAACTCGATAACGTATCAGACAATTTGCAGAACGCGATTGACACATCTGGATCGAAGACTCTAGTGGCCGTGGAAGCCGGTAACAGAGACATTTCGGAGCTGCGACAAATTACCAGGGATCTGGATCAGACTGCGAAGGTCAACGCCGCAAGCCTTGCAGCCATTCAAGAGTCAGCCCTCACCACACGCACGCAGCTCGATTCGTTATCCAGCGACTTGCAGACAGCAATTGATACATCTGGATCAAGGACAATGGCAGCAGTAGACGCTGGGTTCACAGGCGTTCAAGAGTTACGCAACTCCGGTGAGGAGCAAGTGGCAAGATTACGCGGTGATATTGAGAAGGTCTTTGAGAAGGCTTCTAGTGACACCAGCAAGTGTTTTGAATCTATGAAGCTGGACATCTCAGGCCTCGCCGAATCGGCTAAACGCAACAATACCGATTTGACGTCCACAGTGGTGGCAGGGTTGGATGTCGTCAAGTCTCAAATTACAGGTCAGTAAATTTCACCGCGAGACTCGGGGGGCGATAATTTCATTGGTTGTCATCTCCTTTACTTCCTGGCACATTCAGCGGGGACCAAACACTGACATTACCGATTAGATATGGGTCAAGAAATTGACACCAGATTGGAAAAGACATCCAGCGGGACTAACAAGGCTTTGGAAACAATCATCCTGGATGTCTCAAGTCTGAAAGAATCATCCCTTCGTGACGGCTCAACGACAATGATGCTGTCCAGCTTTGAAGACCTCAAGTCACATGTCACCACTCGCGTTCAAGACATCCATGCTGATCTGGAGAGATTGGCAGTGGAGACTGCAAAGTCACAAGACGAAACCCGGGTAATCAAGTGTGAGGTTATGACAACACGTGAGGCAGTGGTTAGCCACGCCGAGAAGTCTGAAATGTCTGTGACGTCGAATTTGGAGGCTGCTCAGGCATCGATCATCCGGGAAGTCGGAAATTTGAGGAAGATTCTGTGCTCCGATCTGTCCGAGATCATTGTCAGTGAAGCTCGAGGTACATCTGGGGCTGCGGTAGCGGAGATACAGCAGACGAAAAGTTACTTGGAAAGCAAGCTCCTAGAGTCGAACCAGCAGAATCTCAGCAGCACATCTCAGAAGCTCGATTCCATCTCCCAGGAGGCATCTGGAAATGCGATGAAATTGCATGAGGCCACCCTCGCAGCAATCGAAACAGGAAGCAAGTCCTCCTCGGATATCGTGGTACGCGAGACTGGCAAGGTGAACGACTTGATCGAGACAGTCAGGGAAGCTTTTTCTTCTAGGACGGACAACACGAATCAATGGCTGGAGACTCTTCGCGCATCTCTGGGAAAGATTTCTGAAGATCTGGACAGAGAGTTCAAGGCTGCTGCGATTGAGAGGAAGGATGCCGGAGAGATTGCGGGTGACCATTTGGTCAGCGTAAGAAACTTGGTCCAGCAGCAAACGACGGCCATCGCGGATATTCAATCTGGCCAGCACGACCTTCTTTCTGAAGTCAGGGTTGTTGGCGCATCTACAGATTCTAAGTATAAATCTCTCTCCGAGATTGTTGTCCGGGAAAGTCAAGGCATATTGGCAGGCCAGACAGACCTGGCCCAGCAAGAGACCACGGCTCGTGCGGCCCTGGAGTCCAGACAGCAAGAAATTCTTTCCGGAGTAAGTGACATCCAGAAATCCACGGAGACCATCCACCAAACCCTAGAGGATCGCACCAGCACTTTGTCGGACAGCATCAACATGGGATTCTCAGACGCCATCGTACACAGAACCGCGGCCGAAAAGTCTTGCGAGGCCAGTATGGTTACGCTTTCGGGACTTATCACACAGGAGGCCGAAACCACCCGAATCGCCCTGGGATCGACACAGGACCGAGTTGTTTCCGATGTCACCAGCGTGAGTGCATTTCTGGATACCATCGGTAAATCACTGGAGCAGCGGACTGATAAACTCTCTGGCGACATTAGCAGAGGATTCGCGGAAGCCAGTACACAGAGGAGCGAGGCGAAGGAAACACTCAGCGCCAACCTGACCACGGTTTCCGCATCTCTCAAGCAGGAGATGGAAAGCACGACTTCGGCCATGGAAGCTACGCACAAAGATCTCCAGGCCGAGATGGAAAAGTCCCACCGATCTTTGGAATCCTTCGCCCAGAGGTCACAGCAGAGCGCGGACACGTTGTTGGGCGCTACCCAAAAGGGGTTCGAAAGCGCTACCATCGAGTCGACCGAGTCAAGAAAGGCACAAGCTTGTCATTTCGCGACATTATCAGAGTCCATTCTTGGCGGAGCAAAGACGACGAGTGACGCCGTTGAAGCCTTGCATCAGGGCATCACAGCGGAAGTGAAGAAGACGAATTTCGATCTGAAGCACAGCTTGGGAGGGCTCAAGCTACACGCGGAGCAAATGTCAAGCAGTCAGAATAGTGCGATTGCGGGTCTCGGGGACGAGATCAGGTCTCTCGACGGCAAGACACAGGAACGCTTCGCTCGTCTCGAGGCTTCAGGCGAGGCGCGCACGAACGCCTTGTCCGGCACCATCGACCAGATGACCATCTCTTTCCAGACCGAACTCGACAGCATCACGGACAACATGAAGACGATCGACGCCGCCGTGCGCGTCAACAGCGCTGCCATCGCCCGCGTCGACAAGGCCGTTCTCGAGTCCTCGTCGCAGGTCAAGAACGTCGTCCTGGACCACAGCAATCGCGAGCTGCTCGCCTCCCTCGACGAGGAATTGCACGCGACGAGCCGCCGCGTGCGCGCCATGGCCGAGTTCGAGATCCCCCGCCTTGAAGCCATCGCCAGGAAGTCCCGCGACGCGGTCGAAGTCATTGGCGGGCGCGTTATCGGCACGACCAAGAAGTTCGACGAGATGGTTGCGCACCACGGCCAGAAACATCAGCCTAATAATAACAGCAACGCGCTGCTGCTGGACCGGAGCGAGATGTTTTTGATGAGTGCGAGCGCGAGCGGACGGCTTCGGAAGGGTAGTAATGCCAGTACCTCGTCGAGGAGTAAGGATAGTGCGCATTATAGGATGGCGGCTATTGAGACGGGGCGGTCTTAGAGGAGAGCAGACTGCGAAGTGGGATTTTTATTTCTTTTGTTTCTTTTTCTTATAGGCATGGCTTGGTTTGGGGGAATGATTGGCCGGTGGTTGGTGGTTGGTTGGTTGCTGGTGGTTTTCTTTTTCCTTTGTTCATTTCTCTCTCTCTCTCTCTCTCTCTCTCTCTCTCTCTCTCTCTCTCTCTCTCTCTATCTCCATCTCTCGCGAAAGTTGCCAGCGATGCACACTCTCAGATCTGTTAACCTATATCTATATATATATACATACATACATACATGCGTGGATTTACTTACTTACCTACTTACCTACTATACTATATTAACATACCGAGATAGGACTAGTGGTGGCGTTGGGGATCGTTCGTTCGTTCTTTCTCTTCTCTTCTCTTCTCTTCTCTTCTCTTCTCTTCTCTTCTCTTCTCCTCTCTTTTCTCTCGTCATCCATTTCCATTCCATTTTCATTTTCCTTTTCTTTTTCCTTTCTCTAATTTTCTTTTATCATCTATACCTATAAACCATGTAGATAGGATTTCGCTGCCGCTGTCGCGTTCATGGCGACGAGACCGATGCATAATAGATGGATAGATGTATAGATGTATAGATGTATAGATAGGTAGACGGACGAATGGGTGATGGCGTCTTTTTGATTACGTTTTATATATACATTTTATACATACATTTTATAGATACTTTTTATATACATCTCAATTTCAGTGGTACGGTATAATAGCTGCTATACCTACATACAGGTAGATATTTGGAGATGCTTTTTATGAAGAAGAAAAGAAAAAAAACCACCCCTCCAAAAAGGAATTTCAAGACCAATGAATTAATTATCTCTCTTGAGTTTGCAGAACTGAATTACCCTAAGCAATTGCTCGCTCGAGGTAAAAATGGATGGATGCAATTGATCGCTCGCGCTACCATTTGCTGTTCTGTTCTATGTGTGTATCTTTATGCATTCATGTACCGCCCGCCCGCCAATCATATCACTTCGTTTCGTTTCGTTTCCTATCATACACCCATCCATTCTCGTGCCCTAGCCACCGACGACCTCAAGTCTTACCCCACCCAGATCCAGGTTGGCCATGCATCTGGTCTGCCATGCCAAAATACCGCCCGAGATCCGTTCCGATCCAATGCAACCCCCCAAACGCCATTCGCCTTGCCTCCCACACAGAATCCATCCCAAGCCCCATATATACAATGTGGACTACCCATCCGATACGTCCAAATCCCCACCCCCAAAGTGCGATCCAATCTACCACGTTTCGGAAATGTACTGCCCAGCCTCCCTTTTCAGCTTCCAGAAGTTCTCCGCCTCCTCGCGCACAAGGTTGCCCTTCAGCATGACAGCATCGATCAGGGCCTCCTCGACGCCCTCTCCCATGCCTTTACTGCTGCCGCAGACAAATACGCGGCCATCCAGAGCGTTGATGATGAACCACACCAGGTCGGCCTGGGCCCGAACCTCGTCCTGGACATACTTGCCCTTGCCCGTGTGCTTTCGCGACTGCACCACCTTCTTCACCTCCTTCTCGTGCATCCCCCACTCGCCCGAGTATAGCTCGTCGAGGAGAGAATCTCGAACACCCTGCAGGACCCAGACTTTATTCGCGCAGTTGGCGTTCTTGAGCCGGCGTTGCACAAAACCGCGAAACGGAGCGATACCGACACCAGCACCAATCAGCAGCATGGGGCCGTCCGACACGAATTCTTTCGCGAGCGGATTGGCCATCAAGCCCTTGAACATGGGCACCCGCAGATCAATCTTCTCCCCTCTCTTCTCGGCCTCGATGAACTCCTTCGCCTGACGCTCAAAAAAGCCCGATCCAACCCCGGTGCGGGGACCACCACGCCAGTCGGGAGTCTCGTGGACGGTCACGGCAAACTCAATCAAGCGACGGCAACCGTCCTTGTACACGCAGTTCTCTTGTGGGTCGTTGGACAAGCTGTATAAGCGCATCATCAGCTGCTGAAGGTGTGAGAGCAGGGTATCGAGGGGTGGCTTCGAAGAGGGGAAGGCGTGCAGGAGTTGGTTGACGGTGATGTGGGAGCCGGTTCTCAAGTCGCAGAAAGCGCCCTGGCCTTCGGCTGAGCAGAGGAACAGCAGTATCTTCTTCTCGTTGGGATCGGAGGCGTATTCGGCGAGGACGCGCAGCAGAGGCTTGGTTGGAGGGTAGGACTGGACGTCGCTGCACCAGGTGAGGAGTACGCGGCGGGTGGTCGTTATCTCGCGGGCCTGGTCCTCACCCCACACGGTAGGCCATCTGCCGCTGTCGGTCTTGAGGAGGATGTCACGATCGCGCAGATAACGGGGTACGAGGAGGAGGTCGAACAGATCATCCACAACAGAGCTCTCGTTGGGTGCCATCACTCCGATGGCTCCTCCCACCTTGAAGTCCACGCCCGACTCCTCGGGGTAGTCTGTCACATCGAGGTCAAAATGGTATGTTCTCTTCTCGGCGCCGGGTTTCGTCAGCTCGCGGGCGGAATGGATCTTGGCTGAGTAGACATCATAAGGGGGGTGCGGCTGGACGAAGCTGGGAGGGTGGACTCGGGTATCGATCTTGACGGGCTCGTTGGATGGATGGGGGGTGAAGTCAATGGCCGTAGAAAGCTCTGGCGAAGAGGTACCCGAGTCCGCCGGTGGTTGGATCGCCGCACCCTTCTTGATGCTCTCAATATGGACATGCTGAGGAGGCAGATCAGGAATGCCAGACAGGGTCGCCGGGATAGGACCAATTTTCAAGCCCAGCGCTTTAAAGGCGTCATTATCGGGGACCGGAACGCGCTCGAAGCTCAGGCCATCCGTCTTCTGAACCGCCATGCAGCATCCGCCACCACAGCACTTCTCCACTAGCCGAGTGCCCGGCTCCCCGATAAGTCTCTGCAGGTCGGCGGCATTCTGGGAGATGAGCTTGGTGGAGGCGCGACGGGGGCGGGGAGGCTCTTCGATCTCGTCGGCGGAAGAAGAGGAGGAGTAGCTCAGGGCTGGGACGGCAGATTCAGACGTGACGGGTTCTTTCGGGATGCAGTGGGAGGTGGTCATAGTACGGAGGGCTATCGGGCGCGTCATGGTGATGGTTGATCGGAGGTTGATAGGGGGTTGAAAGGAGGAGGATGCAGCGTCGAAGTAGGAACTGGTGACGGTGACGGATGGTAGTAGTGGTGTCAAGAAGGAAAAGAGGTGTGTGGTGTAGTCGAGGATGAAGAGGAAGAGGAGGAAGAAGAAAGGGAAAAGAAAGAAAAGAACAGAAAGGTAGGAGAGAGGTGTGTGCTTATAAAAAGGAGTTGGGCTGGATTGGGCTCGGCCGGGGTTTATTTGGCGAGGGACCTTGACCGGAGTAGGAAGTAGGAAGTCGTCAGCAAGAGATGGAAGATGCGTAGGTAGAAGGGTCGAAGGGTAAAAGATCTCCTTCTTGCCCGGGCATATTTGGGTGGGAAGGGGTGGCGGATTTGATGTGGGGTCCATGATCCGAGAACTGGCCGGGTGGGGGGTGGGGTGCGAGTACAGCGGATCACATCAGATCAGATAAGCAGGGGCACCTTCCCTCCACCTCGGCTGAAACAGGTACCCGATACAGTAGCGTTGGGGAAAGAATGTTGAAAAGACGATTGATTAAGTAATACCCTACCAATCAACTATCGAATTACGGGTCGACGTCATGGAAAATGGCAAGTTCCTGCTTCCGGAGTGCACCTCAACCCGCAAAGCTCGTCGCATGCGGGGCACCTGCCAATGCCAAGGGCCGATCTCGGATGCCCAAGATCTACCAAGATCTTATCAGATCGCCTTTCCACCAGTGCTCGACCACCCACCGCGTCCCCCCTCTGCTTCTCGGTGCAAAGCGTGGCTTGTCGTGACTTGATTTGCCTGGCGGGATAAGATGTGACATGGGCGGTCAGAGAATCAAAGGGAAGAGTGAAGGAGAAGAAAGAGAAGACTTTGACCAACTTAACTGACACAGCCGGTGCAAGCGATACGGACGGCCCGCTTTCTCAAGTATATTCGCACAATACACGGCAAGAAGTCGGCCCGATTAGTATACAGTCCGTACGGATATTGCACCCGTCGGTCGGGCGGCCGGTCGGCCGGTCGGTCAAATCTCCGATCAAAAAAAGGGGTAATTAATCTTATCTAATCTGATCATCACCCAGCTCAGAGGCTTACCAAGAGAAGGGTCACATGATTAGCAGCCACCACTCTATCACGTGGGAAGAGCCACATCCACATCCACATTCATATTCACATTCACATCCACATCCACATCCACATCCTCATCAACATCAACATCAATATCAACATCGCCATTGCTCGACAAGCAGGTACCGACGGGCATATCAAGCACCCAATACCTTCGCTGTACATTTACTTATATCTCCGTCTGCCCAGTTCAGAACTGCGCCAATCACAAGCACAGCGATCCATATTTCGAGATTCGTAAAAGCCAACGTGCTCTCAAAAGCAACGCAAGATCTGCGCCGGGCTCTGAAAAAAAAAAAGACGTATCCTACCTGAACGTAGATATGCAATGAGTCTCTAATCATGAGTAGGGAAAACTTGTGATCTCTAACACAGTAAGTAAAGTAGAAAAGGTGCTGGCTTGGACTGGGGTACTCGGGGCTCTGCTCGTCGGTTCCCTCCGCGACGTGCAGCAAGGTTTAATACGACTTACGACTTATGACTTACGACTTACTTACTTACGACTTACTTATTTCTCAGACGAAGCGGGAGAAGCAAATATACGTATATATACTGAGATCAAATGGCAGGAAAGCTGCCGTCGCCTATTCGACGAAGTAAAAGTACCGAAGTACTATCTGCATGTATCGACGACGTCTATTGTAACCACACGGATGGAGCAACAGTATTACTCTCAAGTCAAGAGAGGGTGAGATGCGAACCAGATGAAGCGAGTATTCAGGCTGATCAACGAGTATGTAAGAGTATAGATTGCAATTGAAGAAGGTTGTTATTTTACCGAATCTACCTAGAGATTAGCGACGTCGGCTTCTTAGATTACGAAGAAAGAATCAAATATGTTCGACAATAAACTGTCCCTTGCATTTGAAGGATAGAGAATGTCGCCGGGGGGGCACTTGCCTCTCTTTTGTCCGTTTTGGATAGCCAAAGTCAGAAAATGCTCGGGGGCAGATAGCTATCCCAAACAGAGACTTGCTTCTTGCTTGCCACTCTTTCTTTTGTCGAAGAATCAATATCATTCTGATGATCGAATAACAAGCATTCTTCTTGGCTATCAGTTACTTGATAGATAAATAAAATTCTGTTTTTCGCGGCACACCCTCTCGCAATGCCTTGACGAGTCCAGCACCCGACGACACTGCGGGTGTCACGCCGACGAGGCTTCTCTCCCCCGACACCCAGATTCCCGCCTACAACTTCGTGAACTTCGAGACGTACTCTCAATCTTGTGATATACCTACCACCCGACAGACCCTCGCGACCCGCACCATTGGGCAATCAACGTACCCACGCCGCGGCATACCAATGCCACTTTCCAAGTGCATGACGAGGTTTGGGGACGGGGATACTACGTCGCTCGCCCAAGGTGGAATGTCCGCCCTCAAAGGGCCAGGCTGCACCGAGTCTCGGTATTTGTGGATCGGATACTGTGGGAATTGTTTGCTTCTTCTGGATTGGCTTCGATTTCTTAGCCACACTCGATGCTACCTTGTTATTTTGGGTTGTGTGATTCGCTTTCTCGGTCTTCTTCTTCCTTGGACCAGGGTCAGATTCCTCATGGTCCTCTCTATCCTATTTTCTTTTCTGGACCACTGGTTGACCCCTTTGGTTTGCCTGAGCCATATTCCCACTCAAGGCTGCTTGAATGGGATCATCGGTCGTGGAAGAAGTGAGTGTTGCACTATAAGGAGTCAAGAATTCGGTGTCCGAGCAGTTTTCTGGTGTGGTGGTTTGTATCGATGCGCTCAGCATTTGGATCGAAGTGAGAGACGAAGCTCTGCTTATATACCCTAGCTACTCCTCGGGCGCACCTTCCAAAGACGATAGCGATATTCTCCAGCACATTCTCGGCTCTTATGCCAGCCAGCTACGTTGTAAATTGCCACCGTGAATTAAGTTGCGTGTCCTCGCTTGGTTAACTTGATTGTAAATATGGGGCTTAGGGCGGGCGCAACGCAATGCGGAAGTAAGGTAGTCCGGTAGTGGTACCGAATACAGCGAAACATCTCTCTCGCAGTGCATAAATCGAAGCCGAATTCGTCGACTAGGAATCCCAAGCGAATCCCCTCCCTGTTGCACGCAAAGTGAAGACGATGAACGACGAATGGCGAGCTTGAAAAGGGGCGAGTGGAGCTGCTCTCGTGACCTTTATACGAAGTATCTCCATCTCAACGGTAAGACCCGCTATTCTGAACGTGACCAGGGACTAGCGACCCCACTAAAGTGACGCTACCGTATCCACTTATCCATCCACTTACCCCGCATTCTCAGGGGCGCACAGACACAGACACAGCTCGATTTGGTGGTACGATCAATCCAGAAAACCACGTGAGCATTTCACTTCAGTCAGCTCGATCCAGCTCTGGTCCTTCGAATTCTTCTTCTTCTTTTACTTCTCCTTCTCCTCCTCCTCCTCCTCCTCCTCCGTCAGCTTATCCCCCATACAACCCAGAAACATCAATACCATCAATTCATCTTCCCCTTCCAAACAAACAGCAACCAAGCCATCCATCGCAATCATGGCAGCCACCGACCCCGTCCCGATCATCAAGGTGTTATTCACACTGCATGCTGGCATGGACGCCATGGACTTCATCGGCCCTCTCGAAGTCTTGACCCAGGCCAGGCACAGTCCCAATGATGAGAGTAAGTCAAGATGTATATCTTCAATCCCAATCTCAATTCCGCAGCTTTCAATTCCCCGGCCCCGGCGGCGAGCTCAACTTGAGCTACCCCGCAAATCCACTTACCCCCCGCATTAGCATGGCACGATCATCACCAAGCGGCGGTGGACTCGAGCGAGCTACTGATTTGCTGCTATATATCCAGAGCCACCTCCAATACCAATGCCATCAATTTCTTCATAACATCCTGCCGATGTCTATCTTCAATCCTCGTTTTCAGCATCTGCGAGTCCAAAACCACCATCTAAACAAGTGTGAAAGAAGCTAACGCTACCGACCCTACCCCTACAGCCACCAAAGCTTTCTCGGCCACCTTCGTCGCCGCCGACGAGCTCACCGTCTCCGCCCAGGGCGTCTCCTTTCAAGCCCACATGGGCTTCAAGGAAGCCTACGGCCGCCTCTCCGAATTCGACATCCTCGTCGTCCCCGGCGGCTCCGTCGATTCGCTCCTGAAATCCAAGTCCGAACCCATCGGCCTCATCAAAGCCTTCGCCGACCTCCAGAAGAAGCACCCCGAGAAGGAGCGTACCGTCTTCTCCGTCTGTACGGGCTCCCTGCTGCTCGCCCAAGCTGGCATCCTCTCCGGTCTCTCGGCCACCACACACCCCGACTCCTACGCCAAGTTCGAGAAGATCTGCTCCGAGATCTCGCAGCGCGATCTGGCCGAGCGATGCGATGTTGTCGAGGAACGATATGTGGTCAACAACCTCCGCTTTGATATTGGTGACGAGAACGAGAACCCATATATCCGTCGCAAGTCCGACGCTCGCCGAACCTCCGTAGGCCGCAAGGGCAGCAATGCGTGGAAGGAGAGCAACGCCCGCCGCGAGAGCAACGCGCGTCGTGCTGCGCTCCGCCTGGGTGGGTTGCGCGTCCTGACATCGGGTGGCATCACAACTGGTTTGGATGCAAGCCTGTATCTGGTGAGTATTATGGTGAGCGAAGAGGCGGCAACGGAGGTTGAGCGTATCATGCAGTATGAATGGAAGAAGGGCATTGTGGTTGATGGAATTGATATCTAAGGCGTACGGCGTTGCAAAAGCCAGAGCCATGCTGTGCGTTGGGCGTGAGTTTCTGCTGCGGGACCGGACGGATGTTTTATACAGCGTGATAGGATCGCGACTGATGATTGGGATATGGATATCTGGCTGTAGGTAGCTCGGGTAGCTTTGCTTTTGTTCTGATATGAAATCTCAACTTCTGACCAAGTATCTGCACTCGCACGGCCTCGCCCAATGGATTTTCTCGCCAAGTAGGTTTGCTGAAGTTGCCACACGTTCTAGCTATGGCAAGTGCCTGGCATGCTATCCCTTCCAGCGCCAGGAAGCACGCTCGCATAGGATGCCGGATTCCACTTTATGCCTATGAAATATTAAATTAAATATTCTTCAAACTCCTACCTACTTAGATATATCTACCAAAATCACGGTCCTCTGATCTGCCTTCTACTCAAATCCTTTCTTTCTTTCTTTTTTTTTTTTTCATATACCGGGTCATATCAAATGCTTGCCGTGATGCAACAAAGTGAAAAAAAAAAAAGCTGCTCTCCAAGATAAGGATCGAGGAATGCTTTTTTTTGGTACGTACTTGGAAGGATTGGTATTACTTGTGCTTATTTATAGTTATACTTCTAGGTACTTCTAGGTACTTCTAGGTACTTCTAGGTACTTCTAGGTACTTATAGGTACTTATAGGTACTTGTAGGTGTACTTATAGGTGTACTTATAGCCGTACCTATACCTATACCGAGACAGGACAGCTTTGAACATGTTTAGAAAGCTAGGTGTCTATGATCTAAGAGATAGTTTGAGTGGATGGGCTTTAGCTTGTTGAAATATATATATATGTGTATTTATGTATGTATGTATATGTATGTATATATATATGTATGTATGTATATGTATGTATATGTATATATATATAGTCCTTGGATTCGGAGAACTCGGAGCGTGGCGCAGGGGCTAGGGCTGGGGCTGGGGGGATACAGGTACGAGTTAGCGGTTTTGAACTTTTTGCTTGCGAGGTTTGGTTAGGATGGATGGTTATGTGGATATATGGGTATATAGATGTGCTGAGTGAGGCTGGTTGGGTTGTTGAGGGGCTGGTTGGTATATTGGGGGTTTTGGAAAGGTGGAGGGTGGAGGGTGGAGGGTAAAGATGATGATGAAGGTGAGTGTTTGTTTTTATAGATGAAGACTGAATTATGGAATTGTGAAAGGAGGAGAAGAAAAGAAGAGGAAAAAGGGGAAAAAATTGCTTGCTTGGTTTTCGGTTTTGGAAATTGATGAGAGGGGTGGTTGGATGTGTTGGGGACTGGCGGGCTATGGCTGATGTGTAGGATTCCGATTCTGAAAGGTTTTTTTTTTTTTTTTTTTTTTTTTTTTTTTTTTTTTTTTGGAAAGAAGGGAAGAGGGGATTTGCTTGGCTATTAAAAAAGAAAATAAGCTCTGTGCTAATTCTTGAACGTTGCGATACTCTTGGCTGCGAATGTACAGAAGAGGTATTATACATCTCTAGGACGAGGCACAAGAAACGGCTTAATAAATATACCTAGCGATAATATTGCGACTACGCACGAAATTACCCAATCTCCTTTAGGGCATCTGAATTTCTCAATTTTGGAAGCATGCGAAGATGAGAAGTGAAAGATTACAAAGGTATAATTGCTGCTATTTTAAATCTCTATAATGTTTTCAAGCAAGTGAACATGCGCCACTTTTCCACACCGCATCAATAGGTTCCAAAATTGACTTTCAGGTCTTGGATCGAGTTTCTTCCTGTTTCGGCCCTTGGTTGATAGCTTGGGAAGGGCTTTGAGTGCGATTGAGGCGCGCTCTGGTTGATCGGCGAAGCCTTTGGCTTTCAATCTACTGCCTGTGCTATTTTCTGGTTAGAAGCTGAAAAAAAAAAAAAAAAAAAAAAAAGGAGCTGAAGATATTTTCTTATAGCTTTTCTAAGGGCGGAAGTGAATATAATGCAAATGATGCTAGCTATGCAACCAGGCCATGCAGTACCACGGTCCTGTACTCAGGCACGCACCCACTGATAAAACGAGCTTCAGAAATCATTGCAAGCTCTCATTCATGCCTTGGAACAGTTGTACAAATAGACCCTTCCTCTATACCTCCTCCCGAGCATCTTCCATCTGCGCAAGCCATTCGATCCACCGGCGTGGACGTTACCCTAGACGATTCGTGAGACGCCAAACTCCAAGCCTCGTTCGCGAAAGGCGCTTTCCAAGACTGACGATCGTTGGGCTGTAAACAACTTCGAACAGGTCGTCAAGCACTCGGTCGATTCTGTTTCTTCCGCGGAGCCTATATGGGTTCGTCTAGGATGACGTCGCAGCGCGCATGTCTCCCCTGATTGCCAGGTACCAGCTCTCTCACTATTATACATTGCATCCGGTAGTCGACCGAATGTCATCTGTTAACCAGCTAAGAAATTTCCCCAATTCATTCACCGCTTAGCGGCTGAGAACATCCATTGTGGCAGGCAGCCTCTCTCTAGCACGAGAGAGAGACGCATGCGGAATTCCGAAAAGGCGCGCATGCGAGAGCAGCGGGATAGAAAGCGGAGTGACAGCAGGAGCGGGATCGGGGTCGGGTACTTTACATACATTCAAGATAGCGACGGGAAGCCTCTTCTTGGCTCCGATGTCCTAGGTGGAGCTGGCTTAGATGCATCGCGAAGAGAGATGCGATTCATTATAGGAGGAGGAGGAGAGAGGACGATTACTCGTTTATAGAAAGCCGAAAGACTATATAGTCTGAGCTCCGCTAGCAGATGTCACTGCCCATCTGCTGATGGAGCTGGCTTGGATAGCGTGATTCTAGAAACCCGTTCGCAAGGGAAAAAGCATGGTGTTATATGTCCGGTCAAGCTGATGCGATAATCACTTGGAGATATTCGCTGTGAATTCGAGGTTAGCTCTATCGCTGTGAATTCGAGATGAGCTCTTTGGAAAGAGGTACTGTATTTGACAGTTTAATCACATCTGTGAGATCAGCCCCAATGCAACAATTCAATTTCACAGCTTCGGACATGGGATGAGTCTTGTCTGATCAGGTCAGGCAGCGCATAAATACACCAGACACACACACCCACCCATCCCTATCCGCAGCGTACTCCTCGAAAATCAAAGACCCCAGTAGGTGCGAGTACTTCATGAAATGCTCGACAAGCCCGGAGATCCAGCAGCCATGAAGAGAGCAGAGAATCCCAGTCAAGGATTCTCCAGCACTTCAGCTACGTACTGTACCCATCCATGACCTTTCCACCAAGATGTTAAAAAAGAAAGGGGGGAATTCAACCCCTCAGACTGGGTTTGAATTTGAATAGGTATTTACAAAATCGATAGATAGAGTTGCTGCTGTCAATGAGCAAACTCCTGCCATGCTCATGCTGCTGTCATATACCTACCACCTACCTACCTACGCCCTGCTCAAACAATTCAAATCCCAAGAGCGGATCTCCCAGAGTTCAGGAGCGGCGGTTTACACACACACACAAACACTCATTTCTCAATCCCCGACCCCGACAGACTATCAAAAAGAAAAGAAGAGGAGATGACGCTTTCCACTCCAAGAGCGCATTGCTCACCCAGAATATCACAAAGGGATCGCGTAATGAGTTTCGCAGTAACTACCGAGAGAAGAAGTATAAATGTAGACCGATATCAAGTAAGTTGACGTAAATGGCAAGCAGCTTACGTAACATCAAAGCGAGCTTGGGAGTGCACCTACCAAGGTATATACGCGCAATTAAGAGTTTACAGAATTTGAAAAGGGGTGTTTGTTTAAATGATTTGAAGTTCGAAATAATAGTATATCTCTAGTCGTCAATGGTCAATACCTCTAGCTCCATCACCAAAACGTGACCTTTATACATCCACAACCGCGAATCCTTAATAACGTGACCTAATCCAATTCTAAGATAGAGAGAGGAACATGCTAAAAGAGGCGACGTGCTACATCAGCGAGTCTCATAGTCTCAGTCTTCGAAACCTTCGTAACCTGAAAACGAAAGTAATCGAATAGCTCCTCAATAAGAAGACCTCTTAAGGTCTTGACCCAAGATACAGCGACGTAACTCAATCCAATAACGTGATCTCTCACAGTCAAATTCGTAACTATCCTATCGGCTATAATCCCTTAGGATTTGTAAACAGTAATAGCGAAAGCAATAGTAAAAGGGAGCTATATCCGAGTGCAAGCCACATTCCCTAACATAAACTCTCTCTTTGAAAGAGTAATCGGCACGACTTATTAACCTTTAGCGTTTTTACAAAGGTAAGGTCCATCGTACTTATCGAAGGCGACCAGCATAATAGGAATATCCTGATCACAATCAGCTCTAGGAAGCCAATTAAAATCTTCCACGATACCTAGAGCACCATTGACCAGGCCTCTCTCAGTCCAACGATTCTCTCGATATGATATGTAACTCAAAGACAGTAATGAGCTTAAGGGAAAAGAGACTATAATTTTATTCATTCATTCATTCACTCGTCCATTCATTCATTCATTCATCAACTTACCCCCTGATCACTGGCAGCTACGAGAAAGAAAAAAAACCCCCCTGCCGACTTAGCATCTCTATGCTCATAGCTTCAGGCAGGCTCAAAGAAGATGAAGATGATGTACCGTCCTCACTTGATCCAAGGTGTGGAGAGCCCGTCGCTTCTTATGTTATCTGATGAAACTCGTAAATAGATCGAGCTCAAGGACATGAACTTAGAACATCGCACAATGAATGCTACAGGCTGTTTTCCAACAAATTGTATTTGCATAAACGAGATACATCCAAATCTCTCCCCACTCCTGCTAAAACCGACCCCTCAATGGCCACCCGTGGTAGGCAAGCCCAGGCCCACCTTGAAACTATCATAAATCAACCACTGGAACGCGGTCAGAGTTCCAATCATCAGGATTCGAACCGGTAGTCCATTCCACAGCCCCTTGAACCCGATGTTGCCGTATATACGACTCATGGCCTTGCCAGCACCCTCTCCGGGCTTGCGATCTGAGTTAAGCTTGGAGACCATGACATCGGCAGGATGCGAGACGACTGCACACCCGATACCTGCGATATATCCTCCCAGAAAAGAGACACCGGTTTGCTGCAAGCCGCTGTACGAAGACTTGGGCTTGCCCAGGGATCTGTAGATGGCATTGACCGTGGTTTCGAAGGTTGCGAATTTGACCATAGTGTAGGGGATCTGGCGAGCCCAGAGGGGGTAGAGGCCTTTATAGAGGCTGCTCTCTATTAGCAAGCAATAATATCTGCTGACTTGGGGAAGAGAACATACCCAGCATACCCCTCCTCCTTAATCACCTTTCCCATGCCCTCTCTCAGAGTATGGGCAAACGGCGGCAAGGTCGTCTGCATCCTGACCTTCACAGCTTCGAACGGACACAACGCGAGATCCGCGATAAACTCCGCGCTGGCACTCGCCGCCAGAAACACGGCAGTCTGGTTCATGTTTGGGAACAATTGCTCCCCGTATGTGTACTTGAATACCTCGTAGAACCCGTACTTACCTCCGCCCTGCATACAGTATCCGACGAACGTGGGGGACCACCCAAAGAACACCCCACGGAGCCCCTCGCCTTTGTAGATTTTAGACCAGGCTTGCAGGTTGGAGGAGTAGAGCTTGGAGTCGACCTGGCGACGGCATTTTACGAGATCGAGGGGGCAAACTGCTGCATGTGTTGGGCCACAGGCTGGGGCGGAAGCAATTCTTAGCATATATTCTTTGTTTTGGACGGGGGAGAGAGGTCAAATATGATTGCTGTTGTCGTCGTCGTTGGTGTAGGCCAATGAGGAGGGGAGGGCATTCACGAACCGACTATCCCGCCCAGTCCGCATGCAGCAAAGTATTTCCCACTGTATAGCTCGATGCCTGGCTTCGGGAGGGCTTTCTCGATTGTTGACATTGTCGCGATATTGAATTGCAACCAACAAGTAGGACCCTTGCTTGGGGGGAAGCTTGTTGCGCGATCCGGGAATTCAAGCTTTAACCCAAACTCTTGTTTGTCAACAAAGAGCCCTTTGTGAAGCGAATGACGCAATTGAAGCTATACAGAAGAGACTCAAGGGGCGAGGAGAGAGATTGAAAAGAGAATGACGGGAAAAGAGAGCGGAGTCGAGGCGTCTCAATGTTTATGTATTTACCTACTGGTCAAGTCTGGTCCTGCCGCTCTTTCCTGAATCCCGCCCGGCCCTCTCGGACTGCGGGGCAAGGGTAGCTCTCTGCGACGTCATTAGTGGGGCCTGTGGCTTGGCTGATTGCTGACTACAGTAGGTACCGGTATACATCCGATAATCTACCTGAACATCAAGCTTACTTCTCGTGACCTCACTGCATTTCAATTCATTTGACAGCTCGCTATCATCGGTCCGGTGCTGGGCCCGGTGGTAGCGACTTAGTGTTAGATACGGTATCATTTGCAATGTTTTCGAAGTTCTGCTTTCAAGAAATTTGTATGTCGCGTGATCAAATTAGCACGTGGAGGGAACACACTGCTCTTTCCCTATAGGGAAGCTGGCCAAGTCACGAGATTTCTTGTTCCGGACGGTCAATTCGCTGCATGCCTTTCACTTCTCCTGCTTTAGAGACATGCTTGAATATCTTGTATTCTGGATTCTGCATCCCAATGATCTCTTCCCCCGTTGAAGTCTAAAGCTCTTAAGACGGTTGCTACCTTCTATCTCCCCTGAGAACATTGTTCACTTCCGCCTCCCCCCCCCCCCCACCAAAAAAAATGAAAAAAAAAAAAAAAAAAAAACTTGCGGCACCGCAGCTCCTAAATCCCTGGCTTTCATTTTACGATTGGTATCGCCCGAGCAAGCAGAGCCTCATCAACGACTGCAACTCGCGTGACCAACACGCTAGTACATAACCCCCAATGAAAAAAGTAGCAAAACTCCGGTCACATATCCTCTCCGGCGTCCCGGGGAAGACATGCGCCTTGAAAACCCTTTAACCCGAAGGAAAGGATTTTAATCAGATTAGCAAATGAAGCAGGTGTGACCCCGCTACACCACCAGAGCCGTGCTCTGGTGGTGATGTGAAGCCCAGCATTGCTACGCTATATAACACAGGTAAAAAATATTTTAAGAGGTCCGCTAGTCTAAGGCTTCCACTAAGGCCGGAGAGAACGATCTATCATCAGGTGACAATCGCAGTTCTCTTTTGGTGTTGATTACAATACGGATCACCACCATCACTTACTTTTTTTCCTTTCTTTAATCACAGCCTGCAGGCAGTTCTCAACAGTGTCCCACGTCAGGAAATGGGCCTCACTTTCCCCTTTCTCAGACTTAACTATCTCAACCCCATGAATATCACGTTCGATCCGCAAAATCTCAAGAAAGCATGCTCTTACATATGGACTTCGAATGATGTAGCTATTTTCGATCCCCAGTCTACCAAACCCAGTAATGCATTGCAATAGGCACAAAACAGCTCTCCAGTGGTCTAGCCATTCGGAAGAAAGACCATGCCAACCGAATCCCCAGCGAAGGATACATTGTGGCTCCACAAGCATTCCCAAGTCCTGACATCAGTCTCCTCCAGACTCTGAAGCCGGGCTTTGATCTCCTGCTGGACTTTGATCGCCCACTGCAACTTGATCGCCTACTGGAATCTCATCGTCCGCTTCGTGTAAGCTTGGAGGACCGCCCGTGGAAGGCCCACTGCTAGGCGAGGAAGTTAAATACGGCGGGGACCCCACCGGCGAGTTCTCCTGGGGCCTAGAAGACGCCTCTGAATGATACCCCAAAGACTCTTCCGACGACGACGCATCCGATTCCACTATCCACTCTTCCGTAACTGCCGTCTGCACACAAACCCACTTGAACTTGATACCCTCAAATGCTCTCAGTCCCAGCTCTTGAGCCGAGAAGGTCGGATCGTCCGCGAGCCGGAGCAGCCTGCGTATCAGCGGGTCCTGGATAAGCTTTGTCGTGGGACCCTCGCGCGTGGTGCACTTGGCGTAGAGCGAGACGGTGATGTTGTTCTGGAAGATGGGCCGGCCGTCTGACCTGTGCATTATTTGGCCGTCGCTGTCGAGGACGGGGGTCGCGCCCCAGAATCCGGAGCAGATGACGCCGAGGTAGCCGTGGTATTCGCTTCCGACGACGGTGAGCAGTTGGCCGATTACCAATCTGGTTCGGATTAGTCGCTCGGCGCAATGCTTGAAATCAGGATGCGAGACCATGATATCGAGTGGGGTGGCAAACGGGCGTTGATAGGTTTGTTGGGTAAGTTGTTGGTTGAGGATAGCGATACTTGGTCGAGACGAGGAAGTCGGATTTGGCTGTGGAGGTTTCGAGGAACTGCTTTGCGATGTTGATATCTGATTGGAAAGAATGCGAATCTGCGACGGCTGGCTTTCTTTTTATAGTTGAGGGGTAGCTTCAGTTAATCATCGTATTCTAGCCAATTTACGGGAGTGCACGGCTATATGCTTGAAGTGCTGCTTGAATCACAAGGTACAGAAAATAAACTCATCCATATATAGCATTAGCGAAGAATCAGAGTCAGAGTGTCTGACCCAACTTAATAGGTATAAACGTGATAAGACATGAATCAGACAACATCTCACGAGAGTAGCTTACCGGTTTGCCTTCTCGCAATAATACATATAGCAAAGAAGATCTCACAGAAGTAGCAGGAGCAAAAAGAAGACGCCTCCAGCTGATCGACTCGGAATGACCAAAGAGTTACAATCCTCTTCCGAAGCATAAGCCCACCTTGCAAGTACATACGCAGCCCCTATATCCCGAGGAGCACAAGAAGAGCAGAACAAGTCAGCTTATTTACCATCGGCCTCGAAAAGCAACTCTGCCAGGATCCTCACAGACGCAGTGCTGGTCGCTCTGCGACTCTGACATAGCTACGCTTTCGAGCTACCTGCGGCAGTCTCTGCCTTGCTTGCTTCTTTGGTTTTCTGTCCTTGACGAAAGCTCTCTCTGTCACTTATGATTTATTCTATGTGTAAAAAAAAGGGCGCAGATGATAGCAGCCTTTGATCTACTACTTTACAATTGCTTTCTAGAGACGTCTTGTATACAACTCCTTAGCTTAGCACGTCCCAGTACCTTGTAGGAGGTCCTAGGGCGGCAAGCTCCGCTTGCTACCCGCCCGACGACAATAAATACGATAATAACAATAAGAAACGCAGGGAGTGCAACGATGTCGCTGACATTGCCCTGAGTTTCAGTTTAAAATTTGCCGAAGATAATGTCTTTCCGCAGTGTTCCCCGCAGAATCTGGCAAACGCTTTCGCTCGCTCTCTCACTTACTATGTTGCGACTTTTTAACTATATTGAAACCGTACCGCAAATCTAAGGGTTTGGTAGAAAAAAAAAGAACCTTGCTCTTTCGCTTGACATGTCAATCCAACGGCTTTATATTTTAAAGCAGGCGAATGATAATAGATACAAGACCAACGGGAGCAACAACTCTTCATATAATCTACCACACTCCCTTTAATTCCTCTATATCCCCTAAGGAAGCCAAAATATGAAGATACGGGACTCGTCAAAAAATATTTCAGCAAAAATTTTCTCATCGCATGTTCCACGAGACATGTCTCTCCCTCTTGTGAACTAAAAGGGGGACACTCGCATCTAGCAGAGAGCCTCTCCAGTGTAAGATCAGAGACCCTGGCTCTGTTGAATATGCCAGGCCAAGTACAGAACTGACAAAGGCTGTAGGAATCTTCGTGCCCAGGATAAGACAATGTGTTGAAAAGGGACGCAGTAGGCAACGATGTGGGCTACAGTCGACTGAACGATATCTTTTCGCTGCTCCATCCTCTATTGAGCTGCAGCAAATGATTTCAGAGCTGCATCATGGTAATAGGATGCAACAACTAAAGCGATGGATATACGGGCTCGGCATCCGTTTGCATTGTGAAGGTGAAGGTGAAGGTGAAGGTGAAGGTGAAGGGCGAAGTGCTTGCATACATACATATATGCAGGCAGCCGTCCGAATCCGAATCTGAATCCGTTTGCTGCCTGGCCGGAGAAGAAGATTCGTCCTTCGCACTCAACCCATCGAAGTTCTTTTTCCAAGTTGTCGAATGTCAATCTAAATTCTGCTGCTGCTGCTGCTGCTGTTGTTGTCGTTGTTGTTGTTGTTGCAGGTTGCAAGTCGCAGGTACGAGTCCTTCATGCCTCTCACGTGAGGTTCCCACTAAAATTAGTGCTTCCGATTTAGTGCGTCCTGGTTCGGCAGCCACGAATTTGTACTTAAGAACCTGAGAATCTCGACTTCCATCCATTCTATCCACCTCAGCAACCATCCCCCGACATCACCTCAACGCCCCTCCAAAGCTCGTCAAGATGGCAAAAAAGGCACTCGCAGGCAAGGAAAACGGCCAACCCGTTGCTGGGAAGGCTGCTGGCATTAAGTCTGGAGCCCAGTCCATCACGAGAGGCAACCTCTTCGCGGCGCTGGAGGACAAGGACGGCAACCCCTCGACCGCTGCCGAGTTCATGAAGGGTCCTCGCGATGATGGGGAAGTGTTCTTCCACCTTGATCCGGACGTCGCCGATGATGACCGAAAGGTATATATTCAACTTCTAATATACAGCTTCTCGCCTCTTCTTTTTCCTGGGTATATTACATGGTCAAGCACTGTGCTGAATTGTAGTAGGATGCTGAGAGCCGAGTTCTGATCCTGAACTATATCAACCACCACCTTACTCGGGACATGGCTCGATTGGTTCCTGGTGACCTTGAGCCAAGCAAGAACACCGAGATCATGCACCGTACCGCTTACAAGAATGTCATCCTTGATGTCGGTGTTCACGCCTACCGCCACGAGAACCAGGTCGAAACCATGCAGGCCTTCGTCAAACTCGCTGATGCTGATATTGAAGGCGACGGAATTGATGGTACCATCTGGGGAGAATACGCCGCAAACACCGAGGAAGCCGAGAAGGACAAGGCAACCAAGATTGTCTCTGAGCTTGCAACCATGGGCGTCTTCTACTGGGTTCCTCGCTGGAAGTATGTGGTCAACTCCCTCCACAAGCGCATGAATGGTAAGCAGCACTCCCTTTCCGCCTATTACGTCCATTCCATCGTTGGCGACTGTACTAACCCTCATCTATAGCGTATGACAAGTTCGGTACCAAAGTTGCAGAGCTCCCTGAGCCAAAGTTCTTTGATGCTGCTGAGGGCGGCAATGAGGACAACAGCATTGAGATCGAGGAGGAATACGGTATCTTCTCTGGTTCCAGTGGTCAGATCATTGGTCCCAAGGGCTCCAAGATCCAAAAGATCAAGGCGGAGACCGGTGTCAAGGATATCAAGATGCCGCAGAAGGACGAGTATAACCGCCCTCGGGCTCGTGATATCGTTATGGTTAATATCATCGGTACCCAGTTCACTATCAATAAGGCCAAGAAGGCTATCCAGGTTGTGGTCGATGAGTGGGCAAGTTTTCTCCGGTCTGAGAGCTTTTGAGCAAATGCTAATATTCATGTGCAGAAGAATGCGCCTCGCCCTCAGCGTGATGGTGGTGCTAGCATGTACGCCGCTGCGCCTGGATGGGGTGACGAGGGTGGCAACGGTGGCGGAGGAAACCACACTGTAATTCAAGCCTCGGGTGACTGGGAGTCCGTTCCTGCTACCTCTGCCGACTGGGACACTGTTTCTGCTGCTCCTGCTGGTGGCGAGGGTGGCAAGAGCTGGGCAGACGATGCCAATGCTTCTGCTGCTGCCAATATTGTCAGCTATGACTGGTAAATGGTTTTCTGGTTCCTCTGACTTTTGCTTCTAAAGCCTAGCCGGTGGCAGAGTTCTTTTTATTTCTGGTTGCACCTGCGACTTGAGTTTTTCTCCTGCGGGTTATGGTCACAAGGGCGTCTCTAGGCATTTGTACACTGAGGATACTATGATCTGATGACCTGGGCTGCATGTTGACGGAACAAGGTCATGGCAGCTTGCTGGTACTGAATGATGAATATTTCTTCGTGTCATCTGACGTCGTCTCATGCTCTTCTTGCTGCTTGTGAAGGTTTCCCACAACGCTGTGCTTGATGTGATATCAGGACATGATGTTTCCAACATACTTTCAACCAAACCTCTACAGTATATGAACCCCCTCTCCCCCAGCCCCAGAGTCTCGATTCCCAGCTGAGAAGCTGTGGGAAGGTAGGAAAGGGGTACAAGACCGAAATACTGCAACGCGATTGCAGATCTGCTTTTGCATAACAGAAGCTCAAGTAGGATATTTATCTTTCTGTCAACGCAACTCATCATGGCTTTCCACCACACCTCATACGTACATCAGCAATCCGAAAACAACCTACCTTCCCCCCACTTCCCTTGAATTCCGCTGAATAACACTGATATAACCTCACTTCGAGGATCCATCGGCCTTTCTGATGTATAATAAACACGAATTAAAGCGTCTTCTTATTTCGACACCTTAATCTCTCCCTGTTTATTCTCTTCCTCGTCTGAGCGTGTATGATCTAACTTAGGGAAAGTCGATTTGAGTTAGGTTAAGTCAAGTCATATCAAGTCAAATCATACACAGCGCATCACATCCCTACCTCAACGCCGTACTTCTTTCTGCTTTAAATCCAAAATTCAAAAACCAACAGCCAATAGCTAACCAACAGCCAACCAAAAACCAACAGACAGGCAGCCCGCAGACCCTCCCTCCCCCCTCACACCATCCCCAACGAAAGCCAATATAGCGAAGAAAGTATTGGAATATAGGGTTTCACCGATTCCTCTGTACGGACGAGCCTCTTCGCTACTCCCACGTGGACAGCTCTCAGCACTCTCTCATACTAGAATCAAAACCTTCTACACTCTTGATTCTATCAGAAAGAAGTGTTTTTGACTAAGTTCAGTTCGGTTCGGTTCAGTTCGGTTTACGCACACAGTGATGGTGGTCTTTTTTGTTTCTGGATTTCAAGAGAGGGGATGGGAATAGGAATGAGAGGTGAGAGGGAATACGAATATTAAACCGAGCAGAGAAGAAAAGTGCTCTTCAGACCTGAGCTCTACCGAGTCCGGTTGTATCCAGAGGAGATCCTCGTCGTGGTCCTGGCTTGCAGCTGGTTCTTCGCAGAAGCTGTGCTCCGCTACTTGGATCCTTGGAAAAGTACGGGTATCGTTTTTGTTCGGGCAACGTGGCAGGTGTAGAGGGAGAGGGCTTCGAGGAAGTGGGAGAGAGGCAGGATATTGGTGTCAGTTCAGGGCCGGGTTGGGCATGTAGGAGAATTTGGAGGAGTGGCGGACTGGACGGATGGGAGTGGGTGGCAGGTATATGATATGGTCGGTCCGAAAGGGCTGTAAGTGTCTGCTGAATATGGATGTCGGGATCAGGAGAGGAGGGAGGAGGTCCTTGTTGTGAGTTCCAAAATGGGATCGATCTAGCTGCTTGCTTTGGTCAATGGGGGTTACCTGTCTTTGTCAAATGCTTGGGAAGAAGATCGGGTATATATTAGGCTTGAGGATTACTGTTGTTGTTGTTTTTCTTGGGGATGGAGACTAGTTAACCCACAGCTGGGTATCAGAGGCCGGAACAGGGAGCTTGGCTTTCCTTCTATACCATCCTTATTTATAGTATACTCTTGGCCTGGCCCCGATCGGAAGCTCAAGGATATATATTTCACGTTAGATTTATTTTTGAATTGTGACAAAGAAGGAGTTCTATGGTAGTCCAAGGCACAGTCGCTCAAAGAAGGTCACGAGACTTTTACACTCGCGCGACCCGGCCTTTCCAGTCTCGTCTGTTTACAAAAGTCCGACAGATCGAAATTCCAAGTCCGAGCGCAACGTCCGCAACATCTACAACGTCCATAATGGCGAAACGCAAGTACGCACTCGATGCGCTGGTAAGCCGACTTCACCTCGTCCTGCCACTTGCGAGAAAGCTGACCACTGTTTGTCCAAACCAGTCTTTGATCTTCAGTTGTAAGGCAATCCCGCGTCTAATCCGCACCCGCCTCACCCGGATTTCAAATTCAACCGTGGCTTCAATAGAATCTTGGGAGGCTTCGAAGAAGCGTGCTATAGATACACCAAGGAATAAGGGACTCCAGACGGGATCATACCTTAAGTAAGTTCTCAAACATAGCCTACTCTTTTGTCTTCCTCAAAATGTACTTACTAGGTGAATTGTTGTTGTTGTTGTTGTATTTATTTACGTCGGGCGGGTAGCAGGCAAAGCCTGCCGCCCTAAGACCTTTTATAAGGTACGGCGACGTGCTAAGTTAAAGAGTTACATATAAGAAGGCCTTAGAAAGCAATTTAAAGTGTTATAGCGAAGGCTATTATCGCATGCGCTCTTCTTTTACAAATAAGATAAATCATATAAAAAGAAACCTTTTATTAAAAGAGAATTACAAAAAAAAGAGTTAAGCATATATAAACTGCTATAGCTAGTTAAAAGCGAGCTGTTTACGTCGTAAAGCGATAAGAATCAAGGCCGGATCGAAGTTAGCCGAGTACAAAAGAAAAAGTGAATACGAAAGCATAAACTTTAAAAGAAAACTTAATATAATACATTAATGCTAAAAAGAATTCTTTCGAAAGCGCATTACGCTATTTTAAAGTCTTAGTTTTATAACGCGGTTGATTTAACGAGCTTTTATAGCTTAAGTAAAGCGAAGCGTATTTCGTTTTCTTTATTAAAGCAATATCAGTTAGTTAGAATAGCACTTTTATCGAGTGCAATGCTTAAAATAAAACTCCGTAATAATTAAAAAAGCTTGAAAATCGGCCGGATTATTAAAAAGACTTTTAAAGAAGTCGTAAGCTTTCGAGATCGTGCTTAAAAAAGTCCGCGGTCGAGTCTTATAAAGCTAAAAGAAAAAGCGTCGTTGCGTGAATCGGCAAAAAGCTATATGCAAAAAAGACTTGCGTTTACCGCAAGCACACTTTAAGTTAGCGTCGTAATGCTAGAACTTAATATAATATTAAGTAAAGTCTTCGTGCGTAGTTCGGATCGCAAGTAGTTTATATAAAACATATCGTAAGAGTTTTAGTTTCGAAAAAAGCTTGATTAAGTATAAAAAGCTTTATTTCCGATACAAGCGTAAAAGCTTAAAAAAGCTTGCGCTTTATTAAGCTTTTCGTACTTTATTTTGTATATCGCGGAAAAGTGTGCGGATGCTATTAATCGTAAGTTACGATGCTAAACTAATATCTTAATCCGGTTTTTTTACTTTTAAGTCTGCAAGCTTATCCGCTCGTTCGTTCTTTTTAATGCTTATATGCTTTAAAAACTATCGTATTCGCACGTTTCGAGTCTTTATTATTTTTTAAACGTTTAAGAACGCTTATTACGATAATAAAAAAGCATTTTTACGAAAATATTAAATAATTGATATGCTATCGATGCAAAGCTAGATCCGTTTCGCCGTCGGATAAGCGTATACTATTCGTTCGAAGCTTTTCTATGCTTTTATCGCTTTTGCGTTAAAGACGTAAAAGCAGTCGTTGATAAAGCCGTACTCGTAGCTTATTTTTTATCGTCTTTAATAAACTACGTACTCGTAGCTTATTAATCGATTGCTTTAATTATATTATTTTAACTCGTTTAAAAAGATCGTAATATCTTTTAACGAAAGCTATTGCTATTATGCTTCGAATGCAATAGCAGCTTTTTTTTTCGTTTTACCGTTCGCCGAGTTTCGTTTGCTTTTCGATATAAAATGCAAAAAGACGAAGCGAAAGCAAAGAACGTTTAAAAAGAAAGTTCTTAATTTTTAAATCTTAATCTCGAAGATCTTAATAATCTTTACGCTACGATTGCGTTATCGAATTCGCAAAAGTATCCGGCTAATTAATAAGTGCTTATCGTCTACCGTCTTTAATCTTATTGCAAACTTAGCTTTAGCTTCTTTTAAAGCCGTAGCGCCGGAAAAGAGCTCGGCATTTCGAAAGAGCGTTATCGTTAATATCGTTTTTTAAACCGAAAGTACTTCGCGCGCTATAAAAGTTATCGTTTTATTAATAAAGTCAATTATCTTTTCGACTCGAGCGCTAATAGCTTTTAGTTTTTCGGACTTGCAGATTAAGCGATAGCGCTTTGCGTACTACGCTTCCGTGCCGTAAAGCATCGAAAGTAATACGTAAGTAATAATTGCTTTGCGTAATAAAGCTATAAAAAAGCCGTAAATTATCTTAACGAGATTACGGATATGCTAAGCGACTTTTTTAACTTTAACTGCTCGTTCTTAAACGTGTCGACGAAACTTTAGCTTACGATTAAATTAAACTTTAAACTATCGTATCGCAAATGTATTTTTATCTTTCGGATTTATAATAATATACAAAATAATTATAATATCGATTACGAAAAGAAAAACATACGTACTTTTCTTATAAAAGAAATACATTATTTCGATCTTTTTTAAAGCGAAAGCGATTTTATAAGTGTTACTTTACTTAATAATAAAATTAATATCGTTTCGAAGCATAACGATATTCCGGTCGAAAGTGCGATTAACGCGATATAAGCAGATATCGTTAGCGTACTCGAAGCGTAATATCCGATCTTAATTAAATAGCTTAATTAAGTAAAGCATATAAAGCATTAGTAATAGCGGAGATCTTTACGAAATGCCGCACTTTACGTCGTAAATATTCGTAATTTCTTTTTTTAATCGGACTTTAACTTTATAATTTAAAAGAAAAGATTTTATTAGCTTAAGTAATAAGTACGATTAGCTTTGCTCCGTTATACGTTTAAAAAAGCGACGAGTTAAGATCGTATCGAAAGCTTTTTAAACGTTTATAATAATTATAATGATTTAGTATTTAACTATAAGTACGGACTCGATATCGTATATTAAGCATAAAGCGAAGTTTAATACAAAGCGTTGTAAAAAAGCTTTCGCGTATTATAAGCTAAAGACGTCGTTAATAAAAGCAATTTACGCAATTCTTTTCGTAACGATGCGCTTTAATCTTTTAAAGATATACGAAAGCAAAGCAATCGATCGTTAAAAGCGGATAAAAGTCTTATTTTTTTTTTTTACTTTAAAGATCATCGAGATTTTAACGAGCTTTTACGTATTCGAAAAATAATAAAAAGCTAAACACTTATTAAAAAAGCTATAAAAGAAGTAATAAACGTATTATTAATATGCTTTAAGTAATTGTACGGTGATCTTATTCGTTTTAAGTAAAGTGCTTATTATTTTAATTACGTAAGACTTTACTTTTTTTAATAATACCGTAATATCTTAAAAAAGCCGGCTAATGCTTTTTTAACTAGCGAGTAAATCGTAATCGAAGTCGTTAGCGGCGCTAAACCGTTTAAAAATGCTTTTTCGTAACGCGTCCGCTTTCTTTTTAATATCTTCGATAGCTTCGTCGTTAATTATTAAAAAAAGCGATTTCAAGTTCGAAGTAAGCTTATACTAGCTTATAACTTTATATAAATTTTAATTCGATTTCACTTCGTCGATTACGTAAGTTTAATAAGCCTTTTTAACTTTTTTAATTATAACGAGCTAGTCTTGCGTTTTTTAAATCGGTTTTCCGTTGTATATTACGAAGCGCGTTATTAAGTGTTTCTTATACGCTGTTTAGCAATTTGCCGTTTATTATAATGCAGCCGTTAGCTCTTTTTAAGCGAGCTATTTCGCAACTTTTAAAGTAAAGTTGAAAGCAATAATTAAGCTAATCGCAAGCTGATCGAGTTCTTCGATAAAATGTATCGTTTACGAATCGAAAAGTTAGTTTACGCTTAACGTTATAAGCGAAGCGAATTTCTCGAAGTTTTAATTTAGTACTCGGTATTAAAAGCGCTTTAAAAGAACGACTTTTCGGTTAAAGATAATCGTAATTTAAGTCTCGTAGTCTAAGCTTAAATAAAGATCGAAGCGAATTATCGTTTAAGCAAACGAGATATTTAAAAAAGTTAAGTTTAAAACGTAATTAGCTTTATAAGTAAAGTCGCTCGAAAGTTTAATATAATCTATTTTATTAGCATTAAATTAAGCCGCAAAGTCTTTTCTTCGGCTTTTAAGCTTAACTTTTAATTCGAATATATCGTATTATATATTAAAGTCTTTTTTAATTAAGCATTTAAAAAAAAAGACGAAGTAAATAATATAATTTATAATCGAATCTATTAAAAGTTGTTAATAAACGTTTAAAGTAACGAAGCCGTTTATATCGACTTATAAAAGATCTTTATTACGAATAAAACGGCGTTATTAAATGCGAAGACTTACGCTTTTACGTACGTAAGTTATTATTCGTAATCGCTTAACGAAGTATTAAGCATCGTTTTAATTATCTTACGATTTTATCGAAGCATAACATTTATAAAACGAATAGTTTTAAGTTTTAATGCTCGAGTGCGTATACAGCTTTTAAATACAAATAACGTTAATGTTTACCGAATAACAAAAGTAAAATAAAGCAATATAATATAGCTGCCTTTTGCTTACGTTCGCTTAATAGACTTAGATTTCTTTAAAAAGCTATCGATTATAACGAGTGCCGCAATGCCGTATCGGCGTACTTAATATATAAAGTTGTTTTAAGCATTTTAGCTAATAGTAATGCTCGAGCTTTTTATAAACGAAAAGGATAAGCTAATAGTATTGTTTACGTAATAGTCCGATATCGTTATTAACGTGTCTTTTTTTTCGTTTATAATAAAGAAAGCGCTGTTTATTAAAGTCTTTTCGTTAAGGTTTTTGCGCGTAGCTATATTACGTAAAAGTCTCGTAGCTTGCGTAAAAGATTAAAAAGAAGATTATAAAAAAACGGCTTAAAAAGAAGTCGCTCGCTCGTGCTTTTGCATCGTAAAAGCGCGTCTTTTTCGAAAAAGAGCCGCGTTAATACCGATAGCAAAAGTCTTTAATTAAAAAGTCGAAATCGGTTCGTTCTTTTTCGTTATAAAAGCAATAGCAATAACGTAAGCTTAAGCTTTTAATCGTCGAACGGCGCTTAGCTCTTTTTTAATAAAAGTGATTACTTTGCCGTTAATTCGCTTAAAAGCCGTAAAGCAGTTCTTATAATTAGCTTCGTACGAGCCGTAATAGTTTATATAACGAAAAAGTGCTATATAATCTTTGCCGTCGAGCCCGTCGTGCTAATCTTTTCGCTCGCTATAATAAAAGCAACGTGCGTACCGAATGCATTTAGCCGAGTTATATTAGCTGAAGCAACTAAAGTCGTACTTTTTAATAAGTTGCTTTTTATCGATTAATCGAAAGTAGTTGTTACAACCGAACAATTTAAAGTTGCGGACTTCTTTTAAAAAAGAAACTATCTAGCAAGTTAAGCCGATCGCTAAGTTAGCTCCGTGCTAAAAAATGCGAACGCTTACCGGAGTTCTTTTAACTTAAGCTAAGATCTTTTCGTCGATATACTCCGCCGTCTTAAAAATCTCGTTAAAAAAGCTTTTGATTTTAGCAAAAACCTTTTAAATAGCGTACGTATATTATTTAATCGAAATAATCGCTTTCGTAGCTTTAAGAACCTTTTAATATACTTTTTTAGCTTTATCTATAATAAAAAGGTCTTTCGCTTTAAAGTTGATCGAAGTAAGTGCTTAATTAATGCGAATAGCTTTAAAACGAAAGATAATAATTATATCGACGCCGTTTAATTTATCGGTAATAGCTTTACGAGCGGCGTAGCTATCGAAACGAGTTAAAAGTGCGGCGGAAAGTACTTGAATCAAGACTCGCTTGTTTTAGCGTATTTTAAGTTGTTCGCTAAAAGACTTGCGAGTAGCTTAAAAGCTCGTAAGTTTGCGGGTCTTTGCAAGTCTTATTTTTATAACGGAAGAGGATCGAAACAGCTTAACGATTGTTAATTAAGCGATAGCTTTTAAGTTTTTTAAAATCTTCGAAAGCCTCGCGGAATCTGCTTATAAAACAGACTTAAAAAAAGCCGTTTGCTCGCTGCTATAAAGAAAGGTCGAAAGAAAAAGAAGAGTAGCTGCTTCGGTAATTGCGTATAAATAAGTACGTATAAACGTAAAAAGACTTTTAAAGAACTCTTACGTATAATATCGAAATTCGAAGTCCGGTTGGTCGTTTATAATTTAATTTGAAGCGGAAGCGTATTATTGCTAAACTCGTCGTTTAATAGCAGCCGCGCGGTCGATATCGTCGAAATAGCTTTCGATAGCTTTCGTCGCTGTATTAATAATCGGTGCTCTTCGTTTTAATACGAAAAGAAAAGGCTGCAAATTAATAGCAGCGTTCTTTTTTCTTTTCTTAAAGTGCTAAGTAAAGTTAAACGGCGATGCAACGTCTTAAGGCCGTGTATAATCGGCGTTATTAATATTGTTATTGTCCGCGAAAGACCGCGATAAAGTGATAAGAACTATTTCTCGAGCTATGCGGCGAGCGCAACGAGCTATTGATTTGGTTCTAGCGGATTCTTAAGGAAACCGTATCTTAAAAATCGAATACAATGAAAATCAAGTCGTTGTAAGCAAGTTGAAAATTTCGTATTAAATAATTAAGATGTTCGAAGATGTCTATTCGTCTGTTGTACTTACTAGGTGAAGGGAACTGGGAACAACAATTATTAAGATCGAGGTTGGCGAAGGTCACACATCTAAACGCTACTACATCCACAAGGACTTCCTCTGCAGCAAAATCCCGTTCTTTGACAAAATGTTCAACGGCGGGTTCGCCGAAGCGTCTTCGGGGAAAGCCCACTTACCAGAAGACGATCCTGATATGTTCGACGTTCTTTGTCGATGGATCTATACCGACGAATTCCGGATGTGGGATGAGGAGAGGGAAGATGATGTCGATTTCAAAACCTCCCAGACCATTCTGATGTACCTCTTCCTCGACAAACTGTGCATCAGAGAGCTCGGTGACGAAATGATCAGCGTTCTCATGTACTCATGGATAAAGTCGGAACACTTCCCTGGTCTCGAGCATCTTACCGCGGCATTGTCGCAGCTACCCGAGCATTGCAACTTCCGCAAATGCTTCTTGTATTCCTATCATTTCCTCTTGAATGGGCTCGTACTTTCTGAAAGAACCATCGAACAATGGCCGACTGCTGCTATGGGCAAGATTCTGTCCGACGACCCGGCTCTGACCTTGGAATATGTCGAGTTTTTGCGGACTCAGCCTCGAGGAGCCATTGCTCAGGATCCGCGGGAGATGCCGTTCTGCACGTTTCACGCACATGGGGAGGGTGTGGAATGCCCATTCAGGTCGGGAGAGCGAGCCAGGGATACTACTGCAATGAAGGATACTGCGAAGACGACGTTGCTACATCAGAGGTGATAGCGAGTTTTTGTTAGGTGCTGGATAAGGGATAGGGGTGCATAGGGTGTACATAGCTTTGCAACTCATCTTCCAGGAGACGTGGCAGTTGGTACCTCAATACAAAGCCAACTCCTTGACGAACTACTTTCATGGTTGTTATCTCTGGATCATTCCTCGGGTGCGGATTCGTAAGAGACACTTCCCTTTGCACTGCTCTCCATGGCCCAAGTGACATGAAGTGGAGTGTCTGGTCTGCATTAGAAACCCAAGGCCGCTCTTTTTATAAGTCTTTCTTCTCCTACTTAATTGCTTAACTGTGAACTGAACGCATGCATATTGTGGTGGATTTGGGGGTCTGTATCTGTTTTGTCCATGTATATAGTATTGATGCTAGGCACCTTTGTTACGTGGGTGCATCGCATGCTCTTGCTCTGCCAGGCACGTGGTTAGGTCACGTGCATACTCCTATATAGACGAGTAGTTGGTTCCTCCCTGAACCACCATCAATACAACACAATACACATACATACAGAACACAATCGAGTGTCCTCGAACGTCCTTCTTCTCCCCTCCTTTTCACCTACGATTCTACCATGATTATATATATATATATCTCTTGATTTGACGTTGGGTATATGTCGGAGCTCTTCCCCTCCACAATATCACATCCCCTATCCGATCAACTAAGAAGGATTTTCAGAGCCACTTTTTTTTCTTTTTCGGTGCTCTTGAAACCTTCAGCCTCAGTCCCTAGGGGGCACTCACTGCCTTGCTTCGCGATACCAAATCAAACCATCTTTCACGTGATAGCGAGTCCCGGATTAAGTCTTCCGAGGTATTGATGTATCCATGTTACGTTCGTATAAATCCACCAGCCTGTTATTCATCCCAGTCGGCATTTCATTTATGTTTTGCTCTCTGGTCCATAGTTCCTGCACCCGAGCGACACCTGGCGTGTAGGGTCTTGAAGTTGATCGCGCGCTAGTCCCGCAAAGCTTATTCCGAGGGAGGACAGCGGGATTTGCTTTATAGATATTCCGCGCAACATCTACTCCGTAAGTATCATTACATCTTAATATTATTTTTCATATCTGTTACATTGAAATCAGATCCCCGCAGCCGTGGGATGTCATTCTCTAGTATATACTGTACTCGGCACTTGAACTTGCCTCGTTCTACCGCGGTCTGGAGACTTTGCTCCCGCTTCTCAAATACCGTCTCCCTACCTTTTTCTTTTCTTAGTTTTTTCATGGCCAGCCGGCGGTTAGATTACTTCTCTCCTCTGGTTTACCATGTCTCAGCATAGCTTGGGATATTCCATTCTCATCTAGATGTTTACATGCCAAGGCCTAGCCGAACGCAAAGGGTGACAGTCAGTCGATGTACGGAAGGAATAAGGCGTGTTAGTGCAGTGCGCCTTAGCACGCACCAAGTCTCAGAGGAATTTGTATTCTTTCCTTCCCTCTGGGAAGAAGCTATCATCTCTGCTCCTACTTCTTTTCGGGAAGAATGATTGTGACTCGTGCTTCCCGTCCAGCCGAACACTATGCTCCGCAGGCTGCGCACCATTTCGAAATGGCCAAATTCAAAGGCGTGTTTCATGCCAGCGATTCTATTTCTTTTATATTTGTTTCCAAGAGGATATATCGCATCAGGAGGCAGAAAAGTGATAGAAGGCTTAGTGCTGCGCTCTGATCATAAACGCGCCCTTCCGTCACGTCTGTCAACTTCCTCGATCATGGATACATCATTTCACTCCTCGGCATCTCATCATTTCGAATTGGCAGATTTTCGAGGTTCATCTCGCATCATCGCGCTTTTCAATCCTATGTGTCTGTATTCGAGCAGACATCTCGCATCACGAGGTAGACAGGTGACAGAAGGCTTGGTGCGGCGCTCTGACCACAACAAACACGTCCCTTCGTCACGTCTGTCCACTTCCTCTATTATCTATGCACTATTTGAATTCTCGGCTTTGCATGACTCCGTACGTTGCTCTGATCTTTTCACGCGCTTGGGTAGGGCATAAGTACAATCCTGAGCCTGGGACAGTTCCCTTTGGTGGCTAAGCCCTGCATGATGCTGCTGGGTGCAATGCGTTGTCGTTGTCACTGGTGTTTTGTAGATTATACATTGATCATACTGCCTCTGTTTGGGAAACTCTGATCTTGAGATGATACCGGGGACTCCGCTGAGACGCTTCAGACTGCGGCTGACTTTCAAAACCGAGCTGTACTTTGTCTACAGGTCCCGTTTGGGATCTCCCGTCTGTGCGGAGCTAACATTTCGTTCATCCATATCCGAGCGCCATTCAGTTTACACTCCAGCCTGCTACTGTAACAACTCAGGGTTGCCTTGCACATCCAGCTTCCATACAAGTCTCTTCTTAGGGATGTGCGTTAAGCATGGAAGCCGAGTCCCCCTGCTGCTGGACGTGTTTCCAGGAGGAGCCTCATCTTTGCCCTATCAGAATGCCATTAGTTCGTTTGAAACCCTATTTGGATGCAGCAAGAGCACTGACCTAGCTTGCCACTCATGCTCCGAGTGGTTTGAGGCTCGTTCACCATGGCATCTGATGGGTGTCACGTTTGAAGCAAGTCAGTGGGCTTCAAGGCGGCGTCTTCAGGTGGCGTTTGAGCTATCCTCGACACCGCCTCTTGAAACCCGCTGGTAGGACTGGAAAGATATATATATTGCGGGCGGCGCCCTCCCTCTTTCGAAATCATCAGTTCTTCATTTCATTGCAATCTACTTCATTTCCTTCAGTACATCCTAACTTCTTCCGTACATCCTTACTTCTTTAATAATTACCCATCTTGTTTATCCGTTTTCATTTAAATCGTAGGCCGGTCCTTCAAAATGCAATACTCTTCCGCTCTTCTCTACGTGGCCTTCGCTGTCACTTCCGTCTACTCCCACGGTGTCGTTACTGAGGTGCAGGGAGCCAACAGTCAGTCTCCTTCCATCCCGTCCATCCCCTCCATCCCCTCAACGCTTCGCTAAACATTGAGTAAACAGATGTCAACATGCCCGCGCTGTCCGTGATTGACGGTACTCCTCGTGACTCCCCGAGTCCATTCTCCGGGGCCGAGGCCGACACTTCGATCCTCAACCCTGCCCAGGCCGCTGCCATGCCTCTGGGAAAGACCTCCAAGGGCGCCGTCGATGCCAAGAACGTGATGGCTGCCTTCATGAGCGGACCAGGTGAGCTTTCTCCTTCTTTCCGACTGCGATCTCCCTTTCTGCTCGATTGATTGATGGATGGATTTGCCATCTCCCCCGGTGGGAACGCAAAATGCTAATCTCGTCTTCCTCTGCTCCAGTCAACGTGACCGCCCGCGCCATCCACGAAGCGAGCAGCCTCTACCGCCGCGCCGCCGTCACCAACCCCAAGGGCGTCGCCACCCCCAAGGGCACCGTCGAGGGCGGTGTCGCCGCCGCGGCCGGCGTGGGCGCCATGATGGGTCTCCCCACCACCGACGACAACGGCATGATCTCCATGACCATCCACCAAGTCAACCAAGACGGGGCCGGGCCCTTCTCCGCCATGGTCGACCCCACCTCGGGCGGCACCGACGCGGCGGCCTTCAAGCCCGCCACCATGCCCCAGAACGTGCCCGGTATCGGGATCGCCGGTATCTCTACCGCGGCCGTCATGGACTTCCCTGCCAAGATGCAGATGCCGGCCGGCATGACCTGCTCCGGCACGATCGGGGACGCGACCAATGTCTGCGTGGCGAAGATGAGCAACGGCCCGCCCCAGTTCTTCGGCGGGAGCATCGCCTTCACGCAGAGCTCGGCGGCGAAGAAGCGCGCGATCGAGTACAACATGAAGATGCGCCGCAGTGCCCAGCTGGCGCGCCGTTCGGAGGAGTAGAGTCGCGTCGCGTGGAGAGGAGCGGAGTTGAGTAGGGCGTGACATGTTGCATTCGCTACAATCTGGCAGGTATACATATAATATATATAGAGTAGAGAAGAGAGAAGAGAGAGAGAGAGAGAGAGAGAGAGGTAGAGGGGGCACGGGAGATACATGCAACCCGATCTAATCGCAGGAAAGGAGGATCTGGGAAGGTGAAAGTGAGAGGGGGGGGGGGTTGGATTTCTGGAGATCGCACCCCCCGTTCTTTAAATAGTAATGAATAGCTCTTTTCTGTCTTTACCATATATGATGTCTATTGGAAATACGGACAATGTGTTCTCTCTTTCTATATATATGTACGTATACACGGTAAAATACTTATGGTACGAGATTGGCGACTAGCACTAAGACTTAACGCAAATATATATATATATCTTAGTAGTTTACCATTTTTCAATATGACGGCAAAGGGAGGGAAGGTAAATTTGTTATTGTTGTTGTATTTATTAACGTCGGGCGGGTAGCAGGCGAAGCTTGCCGCCCTGGGACCTCTTATAAGGTACGGCGACGTATTAAGCTAAGGAGTTATATACAAGAAAGCCTTAGAAAGCAATTCAAAGTGCTATAGCGAAGGCTATTATCGCATGCGCTCTTTTTTTATAAATAAGATGGATTATATAGAAAAGAAACCTTTTATTAAAGGAAAATTATAAAAAAAAGAGTTAAGCAAGTATAAACTGCTATAGCTAGCTAAAAGCGAGCTATTTACGTCGCGTAGCGATAAGAATCAAAGCCGGACTAAAGTTAGCCGAATATAAAAGAAAAGGAAAAGAAAAAGTGAATATAAAAGCTTAAACTTTAAAAGAAAACTTAATATAATATATTAATATTAAAAAGAATTCTTTCGAAAGCGTATTACGCTATTTTAAAGTCTTAATCTCGTAACGCGATTAATTTAACGAGCTTTTATAATTTAAATAAAGCGGAGCGTACTTTGTTCTCTTTACCGAAGTGTCGTGCGGGAATATTAAGGTTATAAGACTGGTTACTGCAATGTGCATTGCAGGTCTGCTTTTGCACATCACGAAGCAATATCAATTAATTAAAATAGCACTTTTATTAAATGCAATGCTTAAAGTAGAACTCCGTAATAATTAAAAAAGCTTGAAAGTCGGCCGAATTATTAAAAAGACTTTTAAAAAAGTCGTAAGCTTTCGAAATCGTGCTCGAAAAGGTTCGCGATCGAGTCTTATAAAATTAAAAAAAAAAGCGTCGCTGCGTAAATCGGCAAAAAGCTAAGTGCAAAAAAGACTTGCGTTTGCTATAAGCATACTTTAAGTTAGCATCGTAATATTAAAACTTAATATAATATTAAGTAAAGTTTTCGTGCGTAATTCGGATCGCAAGTAATTTATATAAAATATATCGTAAAAGTTTTAGCTTCGAAAAAAGCTTAATTAAATATAAAAAGCTTTATTTTCGATACGAGCGTAAAAGCTTAAGAAAACTTGCGCTTTATTAAGCTTTTCGTATTTTATTTTATATATTATAAAAAAGTGTACGGATGCCGCTAATTGTAAGTTGCGATGCTAAATTAATATTTTAATTCGGTTTCTTTGCTTTTAAATTTATAAGCTTATCCGCTCGTTCGTTTTTTTTAATATTTATATGCTTTAAAGATTATCGTATTCGTACGTCTCGAGTCTTTATTACTTTTTAAACGTTTAAAAACGCTTATTATAATAATAAAAAAGCATTTTCGTAAAAATATTAAATAATTAATATGCTATCGATGCAAAGCTAGATCCGTTTTGCTATTAAATAAGCGTGTACTACTCGTTCGAAGCTTTTTTATGCTTTTATCGCTTTCGTATTAAAAACGTAAAAGCAATTATTAATAAAATTATATTCGTAGTTTATCTTTTAACGTTTTTAATAAATTACGTATTCGTAGCTTATTAATCGATTGCTTTAATCGTATTATTTTAACTCGTTCGAAAAAATCGTAATATCTTTTAGCGAAAGCTATTGCTATTATATTTCGAACGCAGCAATAGCTTTTTTCTTCGTTTTATTATTCGCTAAGTCCCGTTTGCTCTTTAATATAAAGTGCGAAGAGACGAAGCGAAAGCGAAAAACGTTTAAAAAAAAAGTTTTTAATTTTTAAATTTTAATTTCGAGGATTTTAATAATTTTCGCGCTGCGATCGCGTTATCGGATTCGCAAAAGTATCCGGCTAATTAATAAGTGCTTATCGTTTACCGTTTTTAATTTTATTGCAAACTTAACTTTAGCTTTTTTTAAAGTCGTAACGCCGAAAAAAAGCTCGGCATTTCGAAAAAGCGTTGCCGTTAATATCGTTTTTTAAATCGAAAGCATTTTGCTCGCCGCGAAAATTATCATTTTATTAATAAAGTTAATTATCTTTTCGACTCGAGCGTTAATAATTTTTAATTTTTCGGACTTGCAGATTAAGCGATAGCGCTTTACGTATTACGCTTTTATGCCGTATAGTATCGAAAGCAGCACGCAAGTAATAATTGCTTTGCGCAATAAAACTATAAATAAATTATAAATTATTTTAATAAGATTGCAAATATATTAAGCGAATTTTTTAATTTTAGCCGCTCGTTTTCGAACGTATCGGCGAAACTTTAGCTTGCGATTAAACTAAACTTTAAGCTATCGTATCGTAAATATATTTCTGTTTTTCGAACTTATAATAATGCACGAAATAATTATAATATCAATTACAAAAAAAAAAAAGCATACGTACCTTTTTTATAAAAGAAATGCATTATCTTGATCTTTTTTAAAGCGAAAGCGATTTTATAAATATTATTTTACTTAATAATAAAATTAATATCGTTTTAAAGCATAACGATATTCCGATCGAAAATACAATTAACGCGATATAAATAAATATCGTTAGCGTACTCGAAGCGCAATATCCGATCTTAATTAAATAGTGTGGTGGAGTTGCGGCTTTATATTTGTTTTGTCCATGTATATAATACTGATGCTAAGCACCTTTGTCACGTAGGTGCGCTGCATGCTTTAGCTCTACTAAGCACGTAATTAAGTCACGTGCAGGCTCTTATATAGACGAGTAATTGGTTCTTCTTTAAACTAGCATCATATTATTATATAATATAATACACGTACTCACAACACACATTCGAGTGTCTTTCGATCGTCTTCCTTTTCTCTTTTTATTCACTTACGATTTTATTATAACTATATTCATATATATCTCTTGATTTAACGTTAAGTATATGTCGGAGCTCTTTTTCTTTATATATATTTAATAACTTACGTAAAGAATCGAATTAAAAGTTAGTTTTTATACCTTCTTTAAACTTGCTTCTTTTGCGAGAAGCTATATATTCGGAGTTTACGTCATACGCTAAGCTATTAACTATATGCTTTTGCGGTACTCTTTCGAAAAGTATTCGATATACGCTAAGCTAATAATCAAGTGCTTTTGCATATAAGCTTCGAAGCTATTGTTTTAAAAGCGATCTTTCTTCGATTTATATCCGTCGAGCATGCTATTCGATATACTCGATAGATACTATTTAAAAAGTCGTTACTTTAATTCGAAGATCGAGCTAGCTAAAGTTCAATTCGGTATTTATAAAGTTCTATTCATTTAAGCTACTTTGTACGGCGATACGCTCGAAATATTATTCGTTTAATATACTTTATTTCTTTCGATTCAATATCGCTTTTAATACGAGTTTGCTGCTTTTCTTTTTTTAAAAAGATAAGTAATAGCTAAGTATCGAAAATACTACGTTAAGCTTAAAAAGTTGAAAATTCAACACTTACTTCGCAATAAAGATTACGCATAAAGACTTCGAATTGCTTTCGAATATCTTTCGCTTTAATAAATAAAAAATATAGCGAGCGGAAATAAGTGTTATGCAATTCAAAACCGTTTCGATATCGCATTATATTAAAAGCAAGCTATATGCTTATATAAAAGCTCGGCTATTACTCGACTTCGTTTTTATTTCGATACACTTAATCTTAATAATTACTTTTCCGTTTATTCGGATCTTACGTTTAAAAGTTAAATGTATTATTAATATCATTTATTATATCGATTTAATTTCGATTATTTAACTCGACGCGATCGATATTCGACTTTTTAATAAATCACTTTCGACGCATCGAGATCTTATATTTTTATAACATTTCTTTATGTATTTAATATTTATTATAAATTGTACTTATTTTATTTTTATTATTCATTTATATTTACATTTATATTATTCTCGTTCTTTTTTCGCATCCGTTTCGAAACACTTTTACACTTTAATCGATATTTATTAATTCAACTTAGCGAGCTTACGTTAAAGCTTTCGGAAATTAAAAAAAACTATAACTTCTTCGATTTAAAAGGATTTCGGACTTAATAAAAATGCTACTCGCAAGTTAACCGACGACGAAGTAAAGAAGATTTAAGCCTTTTTACTTTTCGTAAATGCTTTAAATTACGTAAGTATTCGTAAACTTCTTTTTAAACTTAAAGCTTTTAAAATGCTTGCTTTCGACAAAGCTAATATTACGGATTATATTCGCTAGCTCGAACGAGCGTTTAAAGATTACGATATCGTTATCGATTCGAAGAAAAAGCAATGCTTTGCTAAGTATAATATCTTTAGCCTTTTCGATTATAATATACGTTATAATATCGAGAGCTTCGGCGGCTTTTCGGACTCGAAAGTAACTTAAAACGACTTCAAATTAGTAATTAAAGAAAAGTATAAAGCTTTCGATTTAGCTAAATGAAAAGATAATATTAGCTTCTTAAACGACTTAAGCAATAAGTAAATAGTAAAAAAAAAAGCTTTTAAAGCAAAGCTTTTATAATTCACTCGTTAATTTAATCTTACAAGCTTTATTTGCTTCGCTAATAAAGATATTACCGATAAGCAATTAAAGTAAAAGTTCTTCGATTGCTTATTATTATCGATATAAAATCGGACTTAAAAGAACGTTAAACTTAAAGAAGATCACTTGTAAACGTATAATATAATATATATTATAATTAGCGATTTAATTAAGTAAAAATAGATTATTACGGAACGGATTAAAAAATACGGCTACGCCGAAATCTTTAAAGCTTTTTCTCGTTATAACTTTTATTAAAACGAAAACTCTTGTCTTTAAGTACCGTTTGTTATTTTCGAAAGCAAGCGAAACTTATACGTTTCGCTCTTTTATAACATTTACTCCGATAGTACTTATATTTTTCTTTTTTATCGCGCAAGCATCACCGTTATAAATTCGATTATTTCGTTTATCGATCTTGACTTAAAGATCGAAGCTCTTATAAAATAGCTAGCGAAAGTTAATATTTATTTAAAACTTATCGACAGCTTCGCTTTCGTATTAAAAAAAGCTTATATAAACTTATTAAAAGCAGCTTAATACGAAAAGACTTAAAAAATCGCTTTACACCGAGTCTACGAGATTAATACGGCCGACACTTATTCGAACCGAAGTTACGTTATATCGAAAAAGAAACGGTCTTCAAACGATTTTACGTGCATTTTCTATTAGTGCTAGCAAACTTTTAATCTACTTAGCTATTAATAAAAGCTTTATAAATATTAAAATCAATATTATTTATTTATGCTTTAATATAGACTTGCTTTTTACTTTAACGAAGCGGACTTAATATATATAAGATTATATCGAAAAGAAATACTATCGATTTCGTTTTAATTTCGAAACGATACTTTTAAGTATAAGCAAGTTTTAAAAAAGGTTCGTAAGATAATAAATGATCTTAATCTTAAGCGTCGTTATAAAGCTTTAAAAGCATAACGAAAATTTATTAAAGAAGCTGTACGAGAACGTATTAAAGCGCTTATTCGAATAACTAACAGCGGCAATGCGAAAGCTTTTCGTATTAACGACTTTAATACTTCGGATATAATTCGCTAACGATGTATTATATTAGCGGATTTATATGCTTAAGTGTTTAATACAAAAGCTATTATTGCACCGGTAAAGACTCGAGCGCGTAACGCAACTTCTCGAGTTACGTTATACTCGTTAAAAGACGCTCTTTTAGCAAAAGCAAAAGTCTAGTTTATTTATAGCTAATTTAAAATTACTTTCGTTAAACTAATAGAAATAAATAAACTCGAGCCCGCTTATACCGCGATTCTTAATCGAAACGCTTTACGATCGAAAGACTTACGAAATCTGCTCGTTATATTGTTAAAAGCTTTTAAAGCTGCACTTAAGCTTAAAGCTAAGCTTTTTAAAACTATTAAATCATACGAAAAGCTTAGCAAAGTAATCTCTTTTTTAAGAATAGATTACGAAGCGACTCGTATTAAGCTTTTAAAAAAGCGCGATTTGCTTAAGAACTTAACTTTTAATAAAACTATTACGTTCTTCGCTGCTTTTTTTATTTTTAAACAATCTTTTTCCGAAAGTATAATCGATAAGATAATTTAATAAACTTTTACTAGCGAAAGCGTTATTAATTGCTTTTAAGCTACGATTAGCGTTGCGAAAGCTTTAAAAGATTGCTTGATTATAAGTAATAAGCTTATACCGAAAGCGACGGATAATCCGGTAAAAGACGGACTTACTTTAAAGCTTTAGCGACTTATTTAAAAAAAAAGTAATATCTTTTTATCTAATAGCGATTTATTTTGCAAAGTAATAAGTCGCTTTATCGGTAAAACGCTTTATCGCAAGAATTTACTTTTTCTTTTTTCTTTTGCTACTTCGACTTACAGCCGAATCATCGGTAAAGCAGACTTTATATAAGTCTTTATTCGATTAAAACGGATCTTATATAAAAATGCTATTGCTTAACGGTCTTAGCTTAAACGCTTATTCGAATTCTTTTAAATAATTAAGCTTTAATTACAAAAGAATATCCGTAGCAATTAAATTAAGCACCGCCGACGCAATACGCTTTTCGCATTCGAAGCGCTTTCGATTTAAAGACGTTTCTGCTTTATTTTTATTATCGGCTTTATTTCGATTCTTTTTATAATCGTGTTTTATAATGTTTTTTAATTTTAATATCTCTTTTTCGATTAGTTTATTCGTAAAGATTAGCGTACTTTACGGATTACAATCGAAAATAATACAAAATTTTTTTTAACGGAAATCGGCTTTGCTTCGACGTTTAATTAATTATTCTTTAAATACTTTTATTATTATTCGCTAACTCTTAAAGTTATTATTAATATACTCAGCTAATTTTTAATTATTAATACGCGAGCTATACTCGATACAAGTGCGAAAATTCGCGTTATCACTTACGACGCCGCAATTAAATTCGAAGTCTTTATAGCTTACGATTAAAAGATAAGCTTTCGAATAATTATCGGTTTATTATCGCGCTTTATCGAATACGCTGATAATATGTTTGTTAATATCGAGAGTGCTACGATCCGTACTCGATTCTACGTTATAGATTCGCTAAGGTTTCGACTTATACTCGGCTACTTTTTTATACGCAAAGCAAGAATCGGTCTTCGATACTTTTCGGATTATAAAAGTAGCTTTATTATTACAATAGTTATTAATTCGTTTACGAGCTAAGTTACTTAAATTAAAGTAAGCGATAAAACGAATTAATACGACGAAGCTATCGATCGCTTAAAAAAGCAAAGTATAAGCTTTATTTATTACGATGAATCTTCGAATAGCAGCGGTAGCGATTCGAAAAACTAATAATCGGCTTCGTTAAAAGCGCCGAAGTCGGTATATTAAAAGCTTTTTGCTTTTCGCTTAGTTTCGAAAGCGAAACGTTATAGCATCGAAAAAAAAACGACTTTATTATTTAAAAGCAGTTTATCGATGTTTTTGCTTTTACGAAATACGATTTTTTAATAACTTATTAAATAAATGCCGTTAGCACCGATAACTTTATAACTCGCTGCTACGATCATATCGACTATTAGAATTCGACACTTTATCGGACTCGAAAAAAAATCTTTTCGGATTCGGCTAAAGTATTCGATATATATAAAATTAAAAATAAAAAAATCAAGCTAATTAACGAAGCAAACGGCGTAAAAGCAGTATTAAATAGCAAAGTTAATTAGTACGAGCTATCGAAAGCTAAAGATACGCTATAAGAACAAGTAAAAGAATATAAGCAATACTTTTTTTTGCGCATTGCCGATATATCGAAAAGCTTTCGAATCATACTTAAACGCATAACGAACTTAAATATCGGTAATATACTACGGCTTAAAAAAAAAGATTTGTTTAAAGAGATGATATTAAGCAAAGAAAAATCAATCGCATTCGCTTAATAAAAATGCGGTAAGTTTTATAACGACGTATCACTACCGATTAAGCTTAAAACTATCTTATATATAGCTTAACAAGCTCTTAATTACTCGTGTCCGAAAACCTTATAGCTTATTATTATTAAAATGCTTTAAGATAAGCTTAATAAAAGAGTTTTAAAGTATTGCGAAAGACCGTATTAAAATCAATAGTTTTTAATAGCTAAAAAGTAACCGGGCTAATACCGACTCATCAACTTAGCAATTCTATTCAATGCAATTATACGGAAGGACGCTAATCTACCTTTAATTATAAATAAGTTTGCCGAAAAGTTTTTTAGTTGTTAAATAGCTAGCTTAATCGACTTTTATTCGAGCTATAATTAATAAACACTTTATTAGTCAAGTAAAGACTTTACCGCTTTCTTTACACTATTAAGTCTTTTCCGATGCATTACTTTTTCGCAAAGTATTATAAACTCGATAGCTTAATTCGTTCGAATAATTAATCTTATTTTAAAGCTTTTGCAACTTAAAGTCTTTATGTTATTTATCGACGATATTAAGATAAAAAGATTACAAACGGATTATTCTAACGAAAAAGCACTTTCGAGTATACGCCGATTCGTGCTTGAATATATTTAAAACATCGATAAGACTTTAAAACGGATTGAGCGCGTTAGTGCTATAATCGAAGAAAAATTACAATTCTGCCGAGATAAAATAAATATAATAAGATTTATATGCAATTCGAAAGGTCGAAAACCCGCTACGGATAAAGTTATTAAAATTAATAATTAAAAAATTTTTAAAAACGTTATTAAAGTTAAAAGATTTTTAAGCTTTTGCTTTTACTTCCGCATTTAAATTAAAAGATTCGTATATATTATTAACCTTTTTTACAACTTTATAAAAAAAGATATAAATTAATAATAAACCGAAGCGCATTCGAAAGCTATGCGAATATTATAAAATACTTTAACGACGGCTTTAGTTTTAATTAAAATCGATTACAAAGATTAAAATAAAGAAATAGTAATAAAAACGGACGCTAACTTAAAAAGATAAAAAAGATATATTAGCTAACGCGAGATTACTTTTAGCAAAGTGCAGCCGGCTCGGTACGAGTCCGAAGCTTAAACGGAAGTAAAATAAAACTACGACGCTATTAAACGGAAATGCTGCGAAATACTTAAGGTTTTTAAAAAACTTAAGCTATAAATTATTAAAGTGCACTTTATCTTCGAAACTAATGCTAAAGTGCTTGTTATTTAGTTTCGACGAAAAGCTATCGATATACTTTCGGCTTTAATTATACGCTAGCTAGCTTAGATTAATCTTTTCGACTTTAAAGTCCGATATGTTTTCGATAAAAATTACACCGTTATCGATGCATTATCAAAACGGCTACGGCACTCCGATGATTTAAGCGAAAAAAATAAAAATGAATTCGATAATAGCTTGCTAGCCGACTTAAGACTTATTAAAGCTTAAAACGGCTTTAAAGAACTTTCGACAAACCTTTTAATAAATATTCGCTAATCTATTTTCAAAGACATGTTTTAACGCTCGAAAGAAGCGGAGAATGCAAACTTAAACGAGTTTAACGACGATTACGATAACGAAAGTCTTTTAAACTTAATTAAATACTTTTCGAAATTAATTCGAATAACTACTTTTTTAACGATTTTGCGAAGACTTAAAAACTTAAATAAAGTAAAATGCTATAAGTTCAAAAAAGAAGCTATTAAATACAAAGTGAACGATAAGAAACTTTAAAGACTCTCGACGAAAGGTCTTTCTTTTCGATTAATAATTAATAAGCTTTCGATTAAAACGGATATTATTACGGCTTGTTACGATAAAAATAATTATAAAAGCCGTAAATTAACTTATTATCGTGTTTCTTAACGCTACTTTTAAAATAAATGCTATACGAACGTTAAACAATTCGTTAAGACTTATAAAGAATGCTAGCATCGAACAATTAATAAGCTCGAAAAGCTATTGCATTCTACCCGATTTAATAGCTTAATAAAACGTTAAGCTATCGATATCATTTATCTACTTGCGCGCAATAGCAAAAGCTATTTAATTATTATTAAAGATAATATAAGTAAATAAGTCGAAGCGAAAGCGATTCGGACTCGAGACTCGCTTTCGATAATTAAATTTATTTAAAAAGACATTATCTGCTGTTATAAGATTTTCTTTTAATTAATAATCGACGGAGGTTCGGAGTTTAAAAAAAAAGTAATCGACTTATTTAACAATTAAAAAATCAATCGAGTCGTAGTCTTAGTATATTACTTTTAAGCGAATAGAATAATAAAACGCGGCTACGAGTTAATTAAAAACGCATTAAGTAAGCTTAAAAGCATCGACTAGATTGCGCAATTGCTAGCCGTCTTATTCGCCGACCGCACTTCGATATATACTCTTATCGGATTCACTTTTTTTTATATAATATATAATAAAAAAGCAATGCTTTCGATTAAGACTCGAATCTAGTCTTAAGCTACGTTATTTTAAAAACTAATAATTAATCGTGCTAAGCTTATCGAGTTAAGAGCACGCTAGTTCCGGATACGAGACGAAGATGCTACGAAAGCTACACTTAAGAAAACCCGTTGCTATTAAAAAAGAAAAGATACTTTTAATAGTAAAAAGAACTTTCGAATCAGACTTTTAAAAGTAAGTGACTTAGTTTTTAAGTACGATTCGATACGTAAAATAAATATATTCAACGTTAAGAAGCTGGATTTTCGGTAGCTTAGCTTTTATTAAATTTCGTCGGTAAATACAAAAAGATATTATAAATTAAAAAAGCTAAAAGAAGATAAGGCTTTGCTAGATAAGACATTTGCCGGCAATCGATTAAAGAAGTTTTACGTACGATATACTTTCAAAGCGTTATCACTTCGCTTTAAGTTTTAAATAAAAAGATCTTTAAAATAGCTTTTATTAAATGAAATAGCCGAGTCCAGCTTTTAAATTAAGCGCTTAAATAGATTTGTCATTCGATTATTTAGCTTTACGAAAAACCAACGAAGCTAATACGCAAGAGTCTTTATAAGCAGTGATAAAGAAGCAATAGAAAGTGATTAAGTTATAAAAGCATGATTATACGTAAAAAAAAGACGAGTTTAAATTTGATTTTTAATTTTTTCTTTATTTAAGTTTAGTTTTTCTTGTTTTCTTTCTTTTTATACTTTTTTTATTTTCTTCTTTATATTAAAAAGCTTTACGTTATTATACTTATATGCTTTCGATTTATTATATATAAGCATGTCATATATACAAAGCGGACTTTACTCGGAAGCTGATTAAAAAAAGCATACGAAAAATCTATTACATTAATTACTTAATAAGCTATTAATACGCGATAAAAACCTTTTCGACTTTATAACTTAAGACTAAGTAGAATAATGCGAGAGCTTTTCGTAGCACTTTAAGCATTGCTTTTATTTTTCGAAGTCTTATTAATATTGCTACGACTCGAACTTTTCGAAAAACTATCGGTATTACCGCGATTAAAAGCTTAGCGAACATTTCGGCGGAGCCTTTTCGCAATAAAAAGTGCTAGCGATTCTAAAGATAAAGATAAAAAAAACGAAGACTTTTCGGCAATCTATTTTAATTAAATCGAAAAGGAATTATAAAAAGTTCGCAATATATATTTACGCAACTAAAAAAGTTACTTAATAAAGTATTGTTTCGATTTATTGCAGCTAAGATTTAACGCAATAGATCTAGCGAAGCTAGATTAACGGTAGCAGCGGCGGCAAATAAGCGTAACGCTAAGACGAGACTTAAGCTAGCTAAAAGACCTTTAGCATTAGCGGCGGCAAAAGAAGCAATAGCGATACGAGCTCGAAGAGAAAAAGAAGCATTATTAACTCGAAAAGCAAGAGCACGGCGAGTTTTTATAAAAAAGTTATTTGCAATTATGCTTTTACGAAAAACGTCGTCGGCCGTTTTAATTCTATTATTTATAGCCGTTATCGCATTTATCAAGACTATACTAGTATTAACGACTTTTACGAAAAGCTATCGAATCGGAGTTAAAACGAGTGTAAGACGGAAGATAAAATAACTTACGAAGATGCAAGTTGACTTAATAGCATAGCAACGCTTGCATTTAATAGATTTGTTAAAAGAGAAGATGCACCGACTCGCGGTATTATCGATAGTTTTGCTTACGTAGCTTACGTATCGAAAGCAGATCGAAAACATAATAATAAAAGATAAAGTTGTTAAGTAGTAATGTTAAAAGAAAGATAAAAAAGTATAAGATTAATATAAAAAGAAAATTGATTATTTATAGCAAGACTTTAAGTATATAATACCGCTTTTGTTTTCTTTATTACGTTATCGCTTTAAGCTCTGCGTTATTATCGATTCAGTAGTGCGTTACTACTTAACCGCTTAAACCGGCGCACGCTTATCTTAACGATAATACTAACGCTCGAATTGATATTATTCTTGTAATTGAATAAAAGTATTATAAAAGATATAAAAAAGAGTTAGACTTAAAAGATTATCTTGCATTTTCGTTGCTATTTTTATTTTCTTTATTATATTATATACGCTTTGTATCAACACCGATCCGGCGATGCATTATTAAGTAGTACTTTAAGATTATATTGCGATCGTGCAATTCGGCTATATGCTCGTCTTGTAAGCACAACTTTATTACTTTAATAAGAAGTGATTCGAAAGCGAGTTTAATTCGAAAAAAAGACGTATATAATAAAGTTGCGGCTTTGTATTTGTTTTGTTTATATATATAATACTAATGCTAAGCACTTTTGTTACGTAAGTGCGCTGCATGCTCTAGCTTTGTTAAGCACGTAATTAAGTTACGTGCAAGCTCTTATATAAACGAGTAGTTGGTTCTTTTTTAAATTAGCATTACATCATTACATAATATAATACACGTACTTATAGTATACATTCGAGTGTCCTTCGATCGTCCTCCTTTTCCCTCTTTATTCATTTACGATTCTACTATAGCTATATTCATATATATCTTTTGATTTGACGTTAAGTATATATCGAAGCTCTTCCTTTCCATAATAGCTCGGTTAAGTAAAGCATATAAAGCATCGATAATAACGGAGATCTTTACGAAATGCTGCATTTTATATTATAAATATTCGTAATTTCTTTTTTTAATCGGACTTTAATTTTACGGTTTATCAAAAAAGATTTTATTAACTTAAGTAATAAGTACGGTTAGCTTTGCTTTATTATGCGTTTAAAAAAGCGACGAATTAAAATCGCATCGAAAGCTTTTTAAACGTTTATAATAATTATAATAACTTAATATTTAATTGCAAATGCAAATTCGATATCGTATATTAAACACGAAGCGAAGTCTAATGTAAAGCGCCGTAAAAAAGCTTTCGCGTATTATAAGTTAAAAACGTCGTTAATAAAAGCAATTTACGCAATTCTTTTCGTAACGATGCGCTTTAATCTTTTAAAAATGCACGAAAGCAAAGCAATCGATCGTTAAAAGCGGATAAAAGTTTTATTTTTTTTCTTTACTTTAAAGATTATTAAAACTTTAGCAAGCTTTTACGCATTCGAAAAATAATAAAAAGCTAAGCATTTATTAAAAAAGCTATAAAAGAAATAATAAACGTATTGCTAGCATGCTTTAAGCAATCGTACGATAATCTTATTTATCTTAAGTAAAATGCTTATTACTTCGATTATATAAGACTTTACTTTTTTTAATAATACCGTAATATTTTAAAAGAGCCGGCTAATGCCTTTTTAATTAACGAATAAATCGTAATCGAGGTCGTCGGCGGCGCTAAATCGTTTAAAAATGCTTTTTCGTAGCGCGTCCGCTTTTTTTTTAATATCTTCGATAGCTTCGTCGTTGATAATTAAAAAAGGCGATTTTAAGTTCGAAATAAGCTTATGTTAGCTTATAACTTTATATAAATCTTAATCCGATTTCATTTTATCGATTACGTAAGTTTAATAAGCTTTTTTAGTTTTCTTAATTATAGCGAATTAATCTCGCGTTTTTTAAATCGGTTTTCCGTCGTATATTATAAAGCGCGCTATTAAGTATTTCTTATACGCTATCTAGCAATTTGCCGTTTATTATAATATAGCCGTTAGCCCTTTTCGAATAAATTGTTTTGCAACTTTTAAAATAAAATTAAAAGCAATAGCTAAGTTAATCGTAAGCTGATCGAATTCTTTAATAAAATGTATCGTTTACGAATCGGAAAATTGATTTACGCTTAACGTTATAAGCGAAGCGAATTTCTCGAAGTTTTAATTCGATATTTAGTATTAAAAGCGCTTTAAAAAAACGATTTCTCGGCTAAAGATAATCGTGATTTAAATCTCGTAATTTAAGCTCGAATAAAGATCGAAGCGAATTATCATTTAAGCAAATAAGATATTTAAAAAATTTAAGTTTAAAACGTAATTAACTTTATAAATAAAGTCGCTCGAAAATCTAATATAATTTATTTTATTAGCATTGGACTAAGCCGTAAGGTTTTCTTTTCGGCTTTTAAGCTCAACTTTTAATTCGAATATATCGTGCTATACGTTAAAGTCCTTTTTAATTAAGCACTTAAAATTATTATTATTATTATATTTATTAACGTCGGGCGGGTAGCAAGCGAAGCTTGCCGCCCTAGGACCTCTTATAAGGTACGGCGACGTGTTAAGCTAAAGAATTATATATAAGAAAGCCTTAGAAAGTAATTTAAAGTGCTATAGCGAAAGCTATTATCGCATGCGCCTTTCTTTTATAAATAAAATAAATTATATAAAAAAGAAACCTTTTATTAAAAGAAAACTATAAAAGAAAAAGTTAAGCAAGTATAGATTGCTATAGTTAATTAAAAGCGAATTGTTTACGTCGCGTAGCGATAAAAATCAAAGCCGGACCGAAGTTAGCCGGGTATAAAAAAAAAGAAAAGAAAAAGTAAATATAAAAGCTTAAACTTTAAAAGAAAACTTAATATAATATATTAATATTAAAAAGAATTCTTTCGAAAGCGTATTACGCTATCTTAAAGTCTTAGTCTCGTAACGCGGTTAATCTAACGAGCTTTTACAGCTTAAGTAAAGCGGAGCGTATTCCGTTCTTTTTATCGAAGCAATATTAATTAGCTAAAGTAATACTTTTATTAAGTATAATACTTAAAGTAAAACTCCGTGATAATCAAAAAAGCTTGAAAATCGGCCGGATTATTAAAAAGACTTTTAAAAAAGTCGTAAGCTTTCGAAATCGTGCTCGAAAAAGTCCGCGGTCGAGTTTTATAAAGCTAAGAAAAAAAGCGTTATTATATAAATTAGCAAAAAGTTAAATGCAAAAAAGACTTGCGTTTATCGTAAGCATACTTTAAGTTAATATCGTAATATTAAAACTTAATATAATATTAAATAAAGTCTTCGTGCGTAATTCGGATCGCAAGTAATTTATATAAAATATATCGTAAAAGTTCTAGCTTCGAAAAAGGCTTAATTAAGTATAAAAAGCTTTATTTTCGATACGAGCGTAAAAGCTTAAAAGAGCTTGCGCTTTATTAAGCTTTTCGTGCTTTATTTTATATATCGCGAAAGAGTATGCGAATGCCGCTAATCGTAAGTTGCGATATTAAACTAATATTTTAATTCGGTTTCTTTGCTTTTAAGTTTGCAAGCTTATCCGCTCGTTCGTTCTTTTTAATGCTTATATGCTTTAAAGATTATCGTATTTATACGTTTCGAATCTCTATTACTTTTTAAACGTTTAAAAACGCTTATTGCGATAATAAAAAAGCATTTTTACGAAGATATCAAATAATTAATATGCTATCGATATAAAGCTAAATCCGTTTCGCCGTCGGATAAACGTATATTACTCGTTCGAAGCTTTTTTATACTTTTATCGCTTTCGTATTAAAAACGTAAAAGCAATCGTTAATAAAGCCGTACTCGTAGCTTGTCTTTTAACGTCTTTAATAGATTACGTACTCGTAGCTTATTAATCGATTGCTTTAATCGTATTGTTTTGATCCGTTCGAAAAGATCGTAATATCTTTTAGCGAAAGCTATTGCTATTATGCTTCGAACGCGGCAATAGCTTTCTTTTTCGTTTTGCTATCCGCCGAATCCCGTTTGCTTTTCGATATAAAATGCGAAAAAACGAAGCGAAAGCGAAAAACGTTTAAAAAAAAAGTTTTTAATCTTTAAATCTTAATCTCGAAGATCTTAATAGTCTTTGCGCTGCGATTGCGTTATCGGATTCGTAAAAGTATTCGGTTAACTAATAAGTGCTTATCGTCTACCGTTTTTAGTTTTATTGCAAATTTAATTTTAGCTTTTTTTAAAGCTATAGCGCCGAAAGAAAGCTCGGCATCTCGAAAAAGCGTTGCCGTTAATATCGTTTTTTAAATCGAGAGCACTTCGCGCGCCGCGAAGATTATCGTTTTATTAATAAAATCAATTATCTTTTCGATTCGAGCGCTAATAACTTTTAATCTTTCGGACTTGCAAATTAAGCGATAGCGCTTTACGTATTACGCTTTCGTATCGTATAATATTAAAAGCAATACGCAAATAATAATTGCTTTGCGTAATAAAACCGCAAATAAATCGTAAACTATTTTAACGAGATTGCGAATATATTAAGCGACTTTTTTAGCTTTAGCCGCTCGTTTTTAAACGTATCGGCGGAACTTTAGCTTACGATTAAACTAAACTTTAAGCTATCGTATCGCAAATATATCTTCGTCTTTTAAACTCGTAATAATATACGAAATAATTATAATATCGATTATAAAAGAAAAAGCATACGTACTTTTCTTACGAAAAAAGTGTATTATCTCGATCTTTTTTAAAGCGAAAGCGATCTTATAAATATTACTTTATTTAATAATAAAATTGATATCGTTTTAAAGCATAACGATATTCCGGTCGAAAGTGCGATTAACGCGATACAAGCAGATATCGTTAACGTACTCGAAGCGCAATATGTGACGACCTTAAGCGATTACTTAAAGGAACTCACGGGAGCGCAAAGGTTTATATGAAAGCTTAAGAGAATCTTAAAGTAATAACTTAGAATCAATAATTACCGAGTATAAAAGTCGAAGGTAGCTAAGGTTTATATATACGAAAGTAAAAGCGCTAAAGACTCGTGAACTATAGTTTATAAGTCAAAAGCGGAGAATAAAAGAATACGAAAGAAAAAAAAAAGGAAGTAGCTTAGCGCATGTAAAGTGCGTCTAAAAGACTTAGCGTATCGTTACACTACCTTCTCGTCCGAAAAAAGCTCGTTCTCGAGCGTTTATCTATTGCTTTATCACTACTTAAGTAATCGTAATCATCAATACCGTTTGAATAAGCTTTGATCTATTCGAAAAGCTTTGCGAAAAGGCCGAAGAGCTCTTTGTGTTTTAAACAAAAGTCACGTATTTTAAAAAGAGCGTACATAAAATCGGAAGCGAAGTACTAAGTAAAGTCAATATCGCAGCCGAGCTAAGAAGCGCAGTACTTAAAGTGCTTTTTAGTTTAGCGTATAGCTAAAATGTTTTTCACTTCGTACTTAAGTTCGTTAATAATATTAATCGAGTTAAGTTTAAGAATGATTTGCTCGAAAGTAAAGTCATTAAGAGCTTTTCGTAGCCGTTTAAAATAAAAGACTAAATGAACTTTCATTAACTCGAAGAGCTTAAATTTAAAGCTGTTATAAACGTTATCGATAACCTCGAACGGTCTGTTCGTCGAGTTATCGAGCTTCTTTAACAGTCGAAAAGTAAAGAACGAGCGCATGTTTAATCAAACTTTATTATTAACGTCGAAGTTAACCGAGCGCTTTAATTTATTAGCTTGTTTAGCTATACGGTCTTAAGCGCGCTAGAAGTGCTCTTTAACAAAGTTTTAAGCTTCGAAGTAGCGGTTAGCGTAAGCGCGAGCTTAGTCTTAGTTAAGCTTGCGAGAAAAGGTTTAATCGTTAAATCGTTTTAAGCTTTAATTTTAAATAGTCCGGAGAGCGTAGCCGTAAATTACTTTAAAAAAGAAAAGATCGCTAAAAGAGTCGTAAAAAAGCGTTAATTAAGCGAAGTCTATTATAAAAAGGAACTCATTCTAATCGTCTTAATAGTAGCTTACGAAAGGACGAAAGCGCTTTTGCAAGTACTAGTTATAAATTTCGATTTGATTATTAATTTTAAAGTGTGCGGCGGTATTAAAAGTCAGTTTAATGCCGAAGATCTTATTAAATTCTTTTTAAAACTCGGACTAGTATTAAGGTCTTTTATTAAAAGTTAATATTAAAAGAGCTTTAAAATACTTATAGATATAGTAAATATAAAGCTTAGCGAAGCTTTTAGCATCGATAAACTTATAATAAAAGATCGAGATTGCTTGCTTAAAAAAGCGGTCGATTATTATAAAGACGTTATTATAGCTGTGTTTATCTTTATTAAAGCTACAAAAGTTTATAGTAACGTGCTTTTAAAAACGCGAAAAGATCGGGAAAAGTTAAAGCAAATTAAGTTTTTTATCGCGAAGCATTAAAGCTCGTTTGCAAGCGTAGCAATTGCGATAGTACTAATTAACGAATCTAGCTATACTATGCTAATAGTACTATGTTGTAAAAAGCTTATAAGTTTTGCGAGAGCTAAAGTATATTGTAAATACTTAGTCGTAGACTTCTCGAACGAATAACGAGCGTAAGTTTTAAACGTTAAGAACTAATAAGCGGCCGTTATAAAGCAGCAAGTCGTCTTTTATAATAAGTTTAGCTCGTAAACCGTAGTTTACGAATAAAGACTTAGCTTTAAAAGCTTAAATTCGAAGTGCTATGAAACTAAAAGCGGTCCGATTAGCTTTTAAGACTTAATTAATAATCCGGAATATTAATAAGAGCTTTACGATCTTTTCGATAGTAACGGCGGTTTTCGAAAGTATAAGTTAGCGTAACTTTTCGATTAAGAGTCGTAAGTCAACGTTATCGGCGCAAAGCAGCGTTTGCAAGCGCTAAGTGCGCTTAAAGCTATTTTAAAAAAAAAGCTCTTCGATGCGACGTATTAGCGCGTTAGCTAAAAAGTTGTCTTTACTTGGTCTATACGTAATAATAAAGTTATAATCGAAGAAAAGCTTTACTTAGCGTGCTTAACGAGCGTTGAAGGTCTTAAAAGTCATAAAGTACTTTAAAGCTTTATAATCGGTGATTACTTAAACTTAATAAAAAAAACCGGCGAGTTTAGCGCGGAAGTTATTAAAAAAGCGTATAATAATTAGCATCTCTTTATTATAAACGACGTAATTAAGCTTAGCGAAAGCTATAGTTTTAAAATAATAAGCGATTAGTAGCTAATCGGAATTATGCTTTTAAAAAAAGACCGAAGCGATTACGCCGTTTAAAGCGTTAATCTTTAGCATATAAAAAAGGTTTTAGTTGTAATGCTATAAGATTAGCGTAATAATCAAAGCGAGCTTTAAAAGGTCGAAGCTCTTTTAATATTAAGAATTGAATAAAAAAAGAACGTTAGCCTTAATCAAGTGCATTAAAAGCTTTGCGATCACGCTGTAATCTCGAATGAATCGGCGGTAAAAGTTATAAAATCTAAAAAAGCTTTAAACGCTTTTAACGGTTGTAAAAAGCGCTTAATGCTTTATTATCGACGTTTTGTTCGAATCTATTTTTAAGCTTTCGATAAAAATAATAAAGCTTAAGTATTTCACTTTAATAGTATTAAATTCGTATTTTTTAATATCAACTTAAAAGCTAGCGTCGTCGAGTCGTTAAAGAACTTAGCGAACGTAATAAGCGTGCTTTAAAAGGTCGGAAGAGTAAATTAAAATATCGTTTAAATATACCGTGCAAAAAATATTTAAAAAGTCGAAGAAAAAGTCATTTATATAGCGTTAATAAATAGCAGGTCTATTAATCAGTTCGAATAAAAAGACCTTGCACTTATAAGCATCGTAGCGTGTTTTAAATATTATAAGCTCTTTTAAAGCTAAGTCTATCCGTATTTTATAAAAAGCTTGCCGAATATCGAGTTTCGTAAAGATTTTAGCTCTTAAGAGACGTACGAAAGTCTTATCGATTAAAAAAAAAAAGTATCGATCTTTACGAATAAAATTGTTTAGCGCGCGGAAATTAATATAAAAGCGGAAAAAACCGTCTTGCTTCTTAGCAAACAAGACTAAAGCTGCAAATAGCGCTATTAAAAGTTCGATAAAAACTTTATTAAGATTGTCGATAAAGTAAGCTTTAATAAGCTTTAGCTTAAAGATCGATATCTTATATAATAATAAGTATCGAAGCGCTTTTTCTTTTCTTTTAAGAAGCTCGATTTTGTGATCGTAAAGCTTATATAATATTAGCACGTTGCTAGCGGCTTTAAAAAACACGTATACGTAATCGGAGTATTCGAGAAAAATAAAAAAGTCGTTAATAAGCTTTAACAGTTCCGTTACAAAATCAATAGCAAAGATAAAGCCGTTAATAAAGCGTGTTAACGCTGCTTAATAGTTAGCTTGAATAAAAGCAATCGTTTAACGCTCGGAGATTAAGCAATCGAGCTTATAAAAAGACGTAAAAAACAGTTTTACGTTTTTTTAGCGAGCGATTATATAAAAAGCGTATTTGTTGGATTGCTTCCAAGCGATTGGGAATATATTCGTAAGGTCGTAACGGTCGTCAAAGTACTTGCAATTGCAAAACACTCGGTTGATAAGGTATCTGAATTCTGTCTGCTCTCCAAGGCTCAAGGGAGCTGACTCCTTCTATACGATTAGAAAGAATCACGTGCACTAGCTAACTAATAGGTTTACTTGTCAAGTTAAGGGTCCCTTGACTGCTGACATGCTAAGCGAGACATGCCAAGTGGCCCGTGAACTATGGTTCACGGGTGAGTTCCCCAACTACTACTACTAGCTAGCTAAGGTCGATATAGAGATACCGACAGTATTCGAAAACGCCGTTGATTTTAAGATTTTTATTAATTTTGTATTTAAATGTTTAGCAAAAGCGTTTAACGAGTAAAAGAAGTTTTACGAAAGCGATATCGGTTAACATAAGCTTACGGTTTATTTAAGATATTGATTTAACATAGTCTTTAAAAAAAGTGTTTTTCGTAAAGCGAAAGAGTGACGGCTTTACGAGAAAGTAAATAAAAGAAAAGGGTTCAACGATCTTAAAAGAAGAAGCGAAAGGAAGACGATTCTAAAAAAAAAAAAAAATTTTTGCGATTATCGTTACTGCTTAATCTACTCGTGAATTATAATTCATAAGTGAATTAACGTTATAAGCTTTTTAAAAGCGGTTTAAAGCTCGATCACGCTTGTTAGCGTCGTGTTAATAACGAGCGTTTACTTTACGTTAATTAAAGTATATAATCTTAATAAGTTTAACGTAAATAGCGGTCGAAAAGTTAAAATAAAGCTAATAGAGCTTGCAGCAAGCGTAATCAAAGAGAATCTAATGCTTAACTAGTTATGCTTATCCGAAGATCACGCTATAATTTTTAAAGTTAATAATAATAAAAAAAGTAAAAGATTAAACGCGCTTATCAATCGTAAAGTTAAGAAGTGCAAAATATAAGATAATAGCTTTACGAGCTTTATTATATAATTTAATAAAAAATAAAGCCGAGAAGAGTTAAATCAAAGGTTTAAAAAAAAAAAAAGTGATTTAAATAACGTTAAGTTAATTAGCGCGTACTTATTAGCTCTTAAGTCGAGCAAAGCAGATACTTTGTACGAAAAGCTATTCTTAATAAAAGTAACAGGTATAATTATAGCTTTACCGCTAAAGAGCTTCGTAAGGTCGAAGTATCGTATATTTCGAAGCTAGCTTAAGAAAGAAGCTTTATTTAAGCTTCGACGTTTCTTTTATTATCGAGAGCGTCGGAATTAGCAAAAAGAAGCTTTTAATGATCTTTAAGAGCGTCGGAGTAAAGCTTATCGTCCGAGTTATCCGAATAAAAGCCGTATTCGAATCTAGCGCTATATTTTATCTCGTTGATTAAGTAATAGCGAAAGAGCTTCAGCGTATTCGAGTCTTTGCGAAACGATTTAAAAGTCTTAATCGCTAACTTAAAAGCGTTTCTGAAAAAAGAGAATTTATTAAATCGATTAGATCGATTTGCATTAGCGCTAAAGCTATTAAAAGTTTAGCGCTAAAAAGTAAAGAAAGAGACGAAAGCTAAGCTACTTTAACGGTTTTCGTAATAAGTGATTTGCTTAACCGCTGCTCTTTAAGCTAAGCGGGATTCGTTACGAGCTCTATTATAAGAGCTCTTCGCGAATTAAATGTTATACTTAACTTGTAAAGCGTCGTAAAGCTTTGCAAACGCGTATTAACTAGTAGCTAATTATTAGACAGCGGTTTAAAAGTCTTTGAAAGTTGTAGTCTTAACAAATTTTAAATAGAGCTAGTCGCGCAGCGTTTTAATAATCTTAAAACGTAAGGCTTTACGTAATCGGTCTTCGTCTTTGATTTCGGCGGTAGCGGCAAGCTCTAAGAAAACAAAATAAAAGTTTTAGAATTGCTAATTAAGTTTTATATAAAGTTTTTCGAACTTAATTAACGCTTTAGCTTTTTTAACGAAGTCGTTTAAAAACTCGAAAGCGATCTAGACGAGTTCCGAGGCGGTTACGAGGTTATTACGATCTATAATTAAAAAGGCTAAAAACAAGTGAGCTATTCTTTCGGTTTAGTTAAAAACGTAGTTTTTACGCTAGCGTTTTGTAAAAAAGTATTTATCGAAAGCTTTTAAGTTATCGAAAACGCAAGCTTGCTAGTAGCGTGCTCAATAGCTTATACCGTTTAAGAGCTTTTGTTTAAGGTTAAGGATTCGCTTGATACGAGCTCGACCTTAAAAAGCTAAAGAAAAGGCTTTAAAAGTATTGAACTTAGCTAAAGTGCGAAAGTTGGTTAGCTTATAAAAAGAAAGTGGTTTATCGTCGTCGGCGAAAAAGCGGCGAAAGTTAACGGTTTTATAAGTAGAAAGAGTAGTTTAAGAGACCGAGAGCTTGTATAGCTCTTTGCTTTTAAAGTTATCTTCGAAAGACATTTAAAGAAGCTCTAACGAGCGTTCCGTAATTAGCAAGACCGCTTAGAGCTGGTCTAGTTCTTTTCGAGCTCGACGAGCCTCTTTTTCAGCCTTTTCAACGAAGGTTTTTTATTCGTTAGCGCTTTTATCGAGCTCTTCGTTACGGGTTTTCATGTTTGCGAAAAGCTTCTTAAGCTTAGCGGCTTCTCGTTAAGACTAAAAGAAAGCTTAATATTAGGCTAAAGCTTCCTCGAGGTTAATAAAAGCCGAAGGATCATCTTTATCGTCTTGCTTATTAATAGCTTCTTTTTAAGTAAAAGGAACTGCTAGTTAAACCGTAAAAGAAAAAGAAAGAGCTACTAAAGCAGCTTTAAGAAGTGTGCGAAGGATTTTACTCGCGGAGCGAAGGTTGTTGTATTGTATAAGTGCTATCCTTTAAGTTATACTTAAAATAAGCTTTCTCGTAACCGTTAAAGTCGTCTGAGTGTTTTTTAACGTTTAACTATTAAGGAATTCTAAAGAAGAAGAATATTATTAAAGCCGTTCTCGGCGGAGTAAAATAGTTGTTAATAATATAACGACCTTAAGCGATTACTTAAAAAAACTCATAAGAGCGCAAAGGTTTACATAAGAGCTTAAAAGAATCTTAAAGTAATGACTTAAAATCAACAACTACCGAGTATAAAGGTCGAAAGTAGTTAAGGTCTATATATACGAAAGTAAGAGCGCTAAAGACTCGTAAACTATAGTTCATAAGTCAAAAGCGGAGAATAAGAGAATACGAAGGAAAAAAAGAGGGAAGTAGCTTGGCGCATGTGAAGTGCGTCCAGGAGACCTGGCGTGTCGTCACACAATATTCGATTTTAATTAAATAGCTCGGCTAAGTAAAGCATATAAAGCATCGGTAATAGTAAAGATCTTTGCGGAGTGCCGCACTTTACGTCGTAAATATTTATAATTTCTTTTTTTAATCGGATTTTAACTTTGCGGTTTAAAAAAAAAGATTTTATTAATTTAAATAATAAATATAGCTAGCTTTGCTTCGTTATACGTTTAAAAAAGCGACGAGTTAAAACCGTATCGAAAGCTTTTTAAACGTTTATAATAATTATAATAACTTAATATTTAATTGCAAATGCGAACTCGATATCGTATATTAAGCACGAAGCGAAGTTTAATGCAAAGCGCTATAAGAAAGCTCTCGCGTGCTATAAATTAAAAACGTCGTTAATAAAAGTAGTTTACGCAATTTTCTTTATAATAATACGCTTTAATCTTTTAAAAATATACGAAAGCAAAGCAATCGATTATTAAAAGCGGATAAAAGTCTTATCTTTTTTCTTTACTTTAAAGATCATCGAGATCTCGGCGAGCTTTTACGCATTCGAGAAATAATAAAAAGCTAAACACCTATTAAAAAAGCTATAAAAAAAGTGATAAACGTATTGCTAATATGCTTTAAGCAATCGTACGGTGATTTTATCCGTCTCGAATAAAGTGCTTATCATTTCGATTACGTAAAACTTTACTTTTTTTAATAATATCGTAATATCTTAAAAGAGCCGGCTAATGCTTTTTTAACTAGCGAGTAAGTTGTAATTAAAGTCGTTAACGGCGCTAAACCGTTTAAAAATGCTTTTTCGTAACGCGTTCGCTTTTTCTTTAATATTTTTAATAGCTTCGTCGTTAATTATTAAAAAAAGCGATTTTAAGTTCGAAATAAGCTTATGCTAACTTATAACTTTATATAAGTTTTAGTTCGATTTTACTTCGTCGATTACGTAAGTCTAATAAACCCTTTTAGCTTTCTTAATTATAACGAGCTAATCTCGCGTTTTTTAAGTCGGTTTTCCGTCGTATATTATAAAGCGCGCTGCTAAGTGTTTCTTATACGCTATCTAGCAATCTGCCGTTTATTATAATGCAGCCGTCAGCCTTTCTCGAGCAAGCTATTCCGCAACTTTTAAAGCAAAATTAAAAGTAATAATTAAGCTAATCGCAAGCTAATCGAGTTTCTCGATAGAATATATCGTTTATAAATCAAAGAGTTAATCTACGCTTAACGCTATAAGCGAAGCGAATTTCTTAAAGTCTTAGTTCGATACTCGATATTAAAAGCGCTTTAAAAGAACGACTTTTCAGCTAAAGATAATCGTAACTTAAGTCTCGTAATCTAAGCTCGAATAAAGATCGAAGCGAACTATCGTTTAAGCAAACGAGATATTTAAAAAGGTCAAGTCTAAAACGTAACTAGCTTTATAAGTAAAGTCGCTCGGGAGTCCAATATAATCCATCCTATTAGCATTGGACCAAGCCGCAAAGTCTCTTCTTCGGCCCTTAAGCTCAACCCTTGGTTCGAACATATTAAGCACTTAAAAGAAAAGACGAAGTAAATAATATAGTTTATAATCGAGTCTATTAAAAGTTGCTAATAAACGTTTAAAATAGCGAAGCCGTTTATATCGACTTATAAAAGATCTTTATTATAAATAAAACGGCGTTGCTAAGTGTAAAGACTTACGCTTTTGCGTACGTAAATTATTATTCGTAATCGCTTAATAAAATATTAAGCATCGTTTTAATTATCTTACGATTTTATCGAAGCATAACATTCGTAAAACAAATAGTTTTAAATTTTAATACTCGAATGCGTATACGGCTTTTAAATATAAATAACGTTAATATTTGCCGAATAGCAAAAGTAAAGTAAAGTAATATAATATAACTGCCTTTTACTTACGTTCGCTTAATAGACTTAGATTTCTTTAAAAAGCTATCGATTACGGCGAATACCGCGATGCCGTATTAGCGTGCTTAATATATAAAGTTGTTTTAAGCATTTTAATTAATAATAATGCTCGAGTTTTTTATAAACGAAAAAGATAAGCTAATAGTATTATTTACGTAATAGTTCGATATTATTATTAACGTATTCTTTTTTTCGTTTACGATAAAAAAAGCGTTATTTATTAAAGTCTTTTTATTAAAATTCTTACGCGTAATCGTATTGCGTAAAAGTCTTATAGCTTGCGTAAAAGACTAAAAAAAAGATTATAAAAAGACGGCTTAAAAAAAGGTCGCTCGCTTATACTTTTGCATCGTAAAAGCGCGTTTTTTTCGAAAAAAAGCTGCGTTAATATTAATAGTAAAAGTTTTTAATTAAAAAGCCGAAGTTAATTCGTTTTTTTCCGTTATAAAAGCAATAGTAATAGCGTAAGCTTAAGCTTTTAATCGTCGAACGGCGCTTAGCTTTTTTTTAATAAAAATAATCATTTTATTATTAATTCGCTTAAAAGCCGCAAAGCAGTTTTTATAATTAGCTTCGTATAAGCCGTAGCAGTTCGCATAATAAAAAGACGCTGTATAGTTTTTGCCGTCGAGCTCGTCGTATTAGTTTCGTCGCTCGCCGTAATAAAAGCAGCGTACGTGCCGAATGCATTTAGCCGAGTTATATTAATCGAAGCAGTTAAAGTCGTGCTTTTTAATAAGTTGCTTTTTATCGATTAATTGAAAATAATTATTATAATCGAATAACTTAAAGCTACGAACCTTTTTTAAAAAAGAGATTATTTAGCAAATTAAGCTAATCGCCGGATCGGCTTCGTATTAAAAAATGCGGACGCTTATAAAAGCTTTTTCGACTTAAGCTAAGATTTTTTTATCGATATGCTTCGCTATTTTAAAAATCTCGTTAAAAAGGCTTTTAATTTCGGCAAAGACCTTTTAAATAACGTACGTATATTATTTAATTGAAATAATCGCTCTCGTAGCTTTAAAAACCTTTTAATATACTTTTTTAGCTTTATTTATAATAAAAAGGTCTTTCGCTTTAAAGTTAATCGAAATAAGTGCTTAATTAATACAAGTAGCTTTAAAACGAAAGATAATAATTATATCGACGCCGTTTAATTTATCGGTAATAACTTTACGAGCGGCGTAATTATCGGAACGAATTAAAAATACGGCGGAAAATATTTAAATCAAAACTCGCTTATTTTAGCGTATCTTAAATTGTTCGTTAAAAAACTTGCGAGTAGCTTAAAAGCTCGTAAGTTTACGGATCTTTATAAGTTTTATTTTTATAAAAAAAAAAAATCGAGATAACTTAACGATTATCGATTAAGCAGCAGCTTTTAAGTTTTTTAAAGTTTTCGAAAGCCTCGCGAAATCTGCTTATAAAACAAACTTAAAAGAGGCCGTTTGCTCGCTGCTATAAAAAAAAGTCGAAAGAAAAAAAAAATAACTGCTTCGATAATTACGTATAAATAAGTACGCATAAACGTAAAAAGACTTTTAAAAAACTCTTACGCATAATATCGAGATTCGAAATCAAGTTGGTCGTTTATAATTTAATCCGAAGCGAAAGCGTATTGCTATTAAACTCGTCGTTTAATAGCAGCCGCGCGGTCGATATCGTCGAAGTAGCTCTCGATAACTTTCGTCGCCGTATTAATAATCGATGCTTTTCGTTTTAATACGAAAAGAAAAAGCTGCAAATTAATAATAGCGTTCTTTTTTCTCTTTTTAAAATACTAAATAAAGTTGGACGGCGATATAGCGTCTTAAAGCCGTATATAATCGGCGTTATTAATATTATTATTATCCGCGAAAAACCGAAATAAAATAACGAAAACTATTTCTCGAGCTATGCGGCGAGCGCAACGAGCTATTGATCTGGTTCTAGCGGATTCTTAAAGAAACCGTATCTTAGGCTGCTCCATGGGGTAGAGGCCCCATGGGGTTTTCCTCCCCATTCCCCCCATAAGGTCTTGGCCGATAAAGGACTTTTTTTTTTAAACCTTATAAAGAGGATTTTTTTAAGTCAAATTCCTTACGGAGGATGGGAAAACCCTATAGGTTTAAAGTGGGACAGCTAAAAATAATATATGTAGAGCTGTTAAAAATAAAACAAATTTACGAATATTTATTAATTTTATTTAATCATTATATTTATTTATTATATTTATTAATCATATATGTTATACTTTACAATTATATTGCATTATATTATAATAAATTAAAATTACTAAATAAAACTTTTAGTTATGATTTCTCGCAATTTCTTAACTAACGCTATATCTTTGTTTTAAATCGTTATTCGTTTAGCGTGAATAGCACATAAGTTCGTTACTAAAAGTGATTAGTAAATCGATTAGTAAATCGATTAGTAAATCGATTAATAAATAAATATATAAGTACTTACTTTCAAACTCTTTTACGAAGAATGCTTTTAAAGCTTCTTATAAACATTTTAAAGCACCGCTTTAAAATTTAAAGTCTTGTTTAAAATCGTAAGTGATCTTTCGAACAAGACGCTAGAAAAAAGTCTTTTTAATAAGAAGCTCGGTGCCTTTTTAATATCGTCGGATCTCTTTTAACGCAATAGCTATATAAATCAGTAATTATACTTGAGAATCAATTTATTAATTGATTGAACTTACTTCTTAGCTTATAGCGACGGCGCTTTCGTTAGCTTAAACTTCTTTTTTTCGCAACAACTACAGACTTTTTAAGATATTTGCTTTTTTTAGATTTTTAACGAGAAAAAGTTTTAGCTGCCGAAAGTGATTTGCTAGCTAATAGAACGGAGCGAGCAGCTTTAGCCGTCGAAAGTGATTTTTTAGCTCTTTTATATTAAGAAAGAAGAATATCATTTTCACTTAAGTTTTTTTTATCATCGCTTTGCTTTTTTTTATTTATATCATTATAAAGCATCGTTTTCGTCGCGGTTTTTGTAGCTATAATTAGGCTCGAGATAGTAAAAGACTTTTTAAAAGCTTTTTACGCGAAAGCTTTTTTAGTACGATTGCTAATAAAAGCAAAAGAAGGTTCAGCAGTTGCAAAAGAATTGTTTCTAGCACTTAAATCGTAAGACGGATCTTCGTTTTAAAACTAAGCTAATGCACTCGCTTAGCTCGTCGATTATTATATTGCTTTTAAAGCAGTTTTAAAACAATTAGCGAACGAAAGAAAAAGGTTTAAAAAGATTAAACTTATTGAAAGCTGTTAATACTTATGCTAATATTATTAAGAACGATGCCTTTATTTATTTCGAATTGAATAGCCAGAGTAAATTTGATTGCGTTTGCTAAAGAAAAATTTGATTAATAAATATTTATTAATTATAAGTCAAAAACATTACCGGATCGAAGTCTAAGAAATAATAAATGCTAGTCTATATTTGCGCGAGAGTTTATTAGTGTTTGAAAAGCGTCACTTAAAATAATAGAAATTAGCAATTATTAATTAATAAAGTAATTAATACTTATTAGCTTGACCTTAAGAAATTCAGCGAGAAAAGGACGAAGATAAATCGATTTTTTATTATAGACTTGCAATACCGCGCGAGGTTTCAAGAATTTTTGTAAATGCTTATTAGCTATTTGCAATTGATTTATTAATCAATTTATTAATTAAATATTAACCGGATAGCTATCGAGTTATAATAGCGCAGCGCTTAGCAAAAGTAAAGTTAAGAATTTCTATAAATGCTTATTAGCTATTTGCAATTGATTTACTAATTAATTTATTAATCAAATACTAATCGGATAGCTATCGAGTTGTAATAGCGCGGCGCTTAGCAAAAGTAAAGTCTAGCGCATCCGTAACTAATTGAGCTTTACTAGACTAAAGATAAGGATTTGCGTTAAGCAAAGTAATTGAAAAAGTATTAATAATACTCCGATTAATTAAATATAAACTTACTTTATTCACTTTGCAAATTTAAGTTTTTTTTTTCTACGCTTTCGCCGCGTATTATATCTGCTTTACTTTTTTATGCTTCGTTTTTATCTGCTTGACCTTTAGCCGCTTAACCTTTAGCCGCTTGACCTTTAGCCGCTTGACTTTTAGCCGCTTAACCTTTAATCGCTTGATTCTTAATTGCTTTATTAATTAACTTATTTTAGCTTGCGTCATCTCTTTTAGCCGTAATGCTTAGTATATTAATAAAAAGAGATCGGTCCGAAAGTAAAAGTTCGTTTAGTAAAAAAGCTATTTAAAAGTATTAATAAAAAGACTTAATCGCGATAATCTAGTTTACGATTAGTAAATTGATAATTTTAAACAAGAAAAAGACGACTTTATAAAGCAATGAATAGCGTTGTATTTAAAAGCGTAGCAAATAAGAAAGCGATAGTTATAATTGATTATTAAATAATAATAAAAAGGAATCAGACTTTACTTTATAAAATAAAAATTGCGCGGAGCGGCCGCTTTATCTTAGCTCCGGCCGCTTTATTTTAGTTGCAGCTACTTTATCACTTCGTAAATTCACTAGCGGCCGCGCTAAGATGTTTTAAAAATAGAATATACGAGTTTACTTTTAATCTTAATACCTTTATTTTATTACTTTTGATTTTACTTTAAACAATTACTCTTAATGTTTAGCTTCTTTATAATACTATTTAATATAGCCGCTTATCAGCTTGATTCGATAAAAAGTATTATTGCAAATACAAATCAGCTTGATTTAATAAAAAAGATTGAAAAATCTATAATAAAAATCATTTTCTTATTTATTAATCTATTTACTAATCAAAAACGTCTTTCTTAAAATGCGGCTGATACGACGGCAATCGTAGCGGCAAGCAATCCGGTGCTAAGAAACCTTAGCAAGCGTAAAGTAAATATCTTTTTTACGTAGTATTTTAACTTTTATTAATTTATTAATTTTTCTTAAAAAAGAAGGCTAAAAAGAAGCTAATTATCAACCAATCCTTATACGATAAGGGCTAATGCTCGTACAGCAAAGCTAAAACAAAATCCTTAAGCAAATAAGCTTTAAAAAGCTAAAAGACGAAATCAAGCGGCCGTTAATTAGCTTTTTGCAATTTAAAAACAAACCTTAAAATATTCTTAAGCATTAAAAGCTAAAAGGAAAACTCGATAAGCCGAAATGCGAAAGAATCTTATAAATAAACGGTACTTTTTCTTTTCTTTAATTTATTAAGTAATTTACTAATCGATTTTAAAAAGAATCGAAGCATCTACGCAGATAATCTTATTATGCAAGCCGCTTCTTTTACAACTAAATTCAATGATAGAAAATACTTGAATAGCGATTAAGTTAATAAAGCATTCAATTCAAACGAAAAAGTTTATAAAGAATTTAATTTGCGAAAAGACGAAAAAGAAAATAATAATATACTTCGCGATAGATACGTTTCGATTACCGATAAAAAGATAAAAAAAGTCACTCGGCAATTAGCACGCTAGCACGCATAAGTAAGCATTTATTTTATTTAAATATTTATATTTTGCTAATAATATAAAGTCACGCTATATAATAACCGTTTAGCAATTTCGTCGCTACTAGCAAAGTGTAGCGCGGTCTTTAATAAAAAAGTGCCGAGCTGCTAATTTAAAAAATAGAAAAGCTTTTTTTAAATTGATAACTTAAGACTTAGCAAGCACGGTTTTAAAACGAACTAAATAAGAATTCATTTTATTATGCTTTTAATCAATTAAACTAATATTATAACTTTTAGTTTTCATTTAATCAAGCCTCTTTACGTCTACTTTTCTTTTAATAAAAAAAAGTATTAACAAGCTAAAATTAAAGCAAATACTAATAAGATTGAATACGAATTGCCGAGTCTAGCCGCTTAATAGAATATAAAAAGATTCGAAAAGAATGCTAAATTTAAAAAAGCTAATTGCGATCTTATTTTATTTTAACGCGTTATGCAATTGATTTAAAAAAAAGACGAGCTAGCTCCGGAATTGTTTTACGGCGTTAAAAATAGCGATACGGAATTAAGATCATTTTTAAACTTAATACTTAAGTTTATATAAAATAGAATTTACGATTAATTACAAATTTTGTATTTTATAAAAATACTTTTATTTATCTTATTTATTAATTATATTTATTAATAATACTTATTAATTATATTTACTTATTATATTTATTAATTATATTTATTAATCATATTTATTAATCATATTTACTAATTATATTTACTAATTATATTTACTAATTATATTTACTAATTATATTTACTAATCACATTTATTAATCGTCGGTTTCTTATATAACGATACGCTAAGTCTTATAACGACACGCTAAGTCTTTTAAACGCACTTCATATGCGTTAAGCTACTTCTTTTTTTTTTTCTTTCGCATTTTTCGTATTCTTTTATTCTTTGCTTTTAACTTATAAACTATAGTTCACGAGTCTTTAACGCTTTTACTTTCGTATATATAAACTTTAACTACTTTCGACTTTTACACTTAATAGTTATTGATTTTAAGTCATTACTTTAAGATTCTCTTAAGCTCTTATATAAACCTCGCGCTCTCGTAAGTTCTTTTAAGTAATTGCTTAAAGTCGTTATAAGTCTTTTAAACGCACTTTACATGCGCTAAACTACTTCTCTTATTTTTTCTTTCGTATTCTTCGTATTCTTTTATTCTCCGCTTTTAACTTATAAACTATAATTCACGAGTCTTTAACGCTTTTACTTTCGTATATATAAACTTTAGCTACTTTCGACTTTTACATTCGATAATTATTAATTTTAAATCATTACTTTAAGATTCTCTTAAGCTCTTATATAAACCTTCGCGCTCTCGTAAGTTCTTTTAAGTAATCGCTTAAGGTCGTTACATCTTAAAGTTTTAAATAAAAAGAATTGACCGACTTATTGTATTTAAAATCGATATAAATATATTAATAAATTATTTTAATATTTAAATTTATAAATTATATTTAAAGTTAATTATATATATATTTTATTTAATATAATAACGATTTTAAAACTATTTATATAAACTCATCTATTAATTTATAATAATAAAATTTAAAAGGCCTTCGCAAGCTATCGAATTTATTATCTTTCTTTCTTACGATACTTTCTTTTTGTATATAAAAAGTCTTTTACTCGCTAACAATATTAATTCTATAATATCCGTCGTTATGTTCGTTTTTATTAATCTATTTAACAGATAGCTTAATTTTATAGCCGTTATTTAAAAACCGCTTAACTCGATATTCGTCTATTCCAACTAACTAGCTACGATTACGCTTTTTTTCGTCTAGCATTTCTATTGCACACCGAGCGTTTCGATCGTTCGTTCGTCTAATAGAAAAAGAATAATAAGTTTTATTATTTACTTCGATAAGAATCGAGTTTAGTTAGTTTGCAATCTTTAATAAATTAATAACTTAATTAATATATAAATAATAAAACGGCACTTACAAATAAATCGGCAAGCGTCCGTTAAAATATAAATTTCTTTTATTTATTCTTTAGCTATAATAAATATTCGAGCTTATAAATATAATTATAAGCTAATACGATTATAAAGTGTTCTATCGTTTTATATAATAAATTTTTAATTAAATGCTTTTATTTTTAATATTTATCAGATTATATTAATTTTTTTTACCGCATAGCAGCAGCCGAAAAAAAAGCTGCAAAAATTATATTTAAATTAAGATTTTTATAAGCACTTTATCCTTGTATACTAATTAAACTTTAATAAATTTAAGTAAGTACTTGTTATAACGACTTTAAGCGATTATTTAAAGAATTTATAAAAAAGCGAAAAGATCATATAAAGCTTAAGAAAATTATAAAATCATTATTTGAATTTAAAGTTAATAATTATCGAAAGTAAAAGTTGAAAAAAACTAAGTATTAGATTCTTTTTAAACGATTAAAAAATATATTCGTAACTTCGTAACGGTCGTCAAAGTACTTGCAATTGCAAAATACTCGATTATAAAAGTATTTGAATTTTAATTGCTCTTTAAAATTCAAAAGAGCTGATTCCTTTTATATGATTAAAAAGAATCACGCGCACTAGCTAATTAATAAGTTTACTAGTTAAGTTAAAGGTCCTTTAACTAGTATAATATGCTGAGCGAAGCATGTTAAGTGGCCCGTGAACTCCCTTAAATACTACTAGCTAGCTAAGGTCGATATAAATATATCGATATTAAGGTTTATATATAAAAAGGTTGTTCGTAATAGTCAACTTAAGTAAAAAGAGCTTAAAAGTGTTAAAAGATATAATTATAATTAAGCTTTAATAAAAAGGAAATAAAAAAAAATGAAAAGATAAAAAAAAAACCGCTAATTAAAACTTAACGCTTGCAAGAATGCTGCTTAAAAAGAATTAAGCGTAAGCAAAACCCTTTTTAAAAATAAACTAACTTAATAAAATATATTTAAATTATAAAATGATGTTATATAATATTCAAGTATATAAGACGTTGATATATAAGTTCAAATCAATAGTTTAATAGCAAATTCGCTAGAATTTAAACATGTTTTCTTAAGCTATTGATTCGTTTTTATCTTAAATTACTTCAATTACTTACGAAGATACCGATTTATTTTAAAGTCAAAAGTTCGAAAGCTTTATAATTAGTTTTTTTAGCTTAATACTATTAGCAATTATTAAATGTTCTAATCAATATTATATTTAAAACGTTAAAGAGATTAAGACTTTTAATACTTGGTAGTCATAGACCTTATAGTATTCTTAATAACAAAAGGCTAATCAAAATCTTTTGCGAATCGATTAAAATAAAAAGAAAACTTCTTTTATATAAACTAGATTCGTTTAAGCAGCTAAGAAATCAATAAAAGAGCTTGTAGTATGCTATAAAAAGTGCGATCGAGCTTTAAAGCATCCGAAGCTAAAGGCTTTTAAAACGAAAGCATTAGCCGATCATTAGAAAACAGATGTTTACAAACGCGTCGTAAGTAAGTTAAAACAAAAGCTTCGGCAAACTCAATTAAGATTTAAATCTCTTTAACGCAATTTAATACGTTTGTTTTTATTTATAAATTCGGTTAATAAATCTAGTAAATTTAATTAGTAAATCTAATTAATAAATCGGATTAGTAAATCTAATTAGTAAATCTAATTAATAAATTTGATTAATAAATCTAATTAGTAAATCGGATTAGTAAATCTGATTAATAAATAATAAAATTAATATTTAATAGACATATTTATCACGAAGAACGCTTTTGCATTAAGACTTAAAATCAGCATTTCGAAAAGGTGTTTTAAATATTATATTATCTACGCGAAGCTCGTTTCGAATAATTAATAACTCGGATTAAAAATCTTTTTGCGAATTATAAAACTTACATCTTAAGCTCTTTAATACTTTAATTATTAAACGAGACTTCGACGATAAGATTCTAGAAATTGATCGCTATTTACTAAACAATTTATTAGCTAATCAAAAACTTAGCATTTCATTAGACTATTAGTTTAGCATTAAGCGCTATTCTTTTATATGCATAATCGAAACTACAATTACAAAAGATTAGCATATAATTTAGCTTATACTTAGATTTATATACGTTAAGTTCAATTATATAAAAAAAGAATTAATAAGAATTATTTACGAACGCTTTATTAAATTAAGCTTAATAAAAAAGATAATCGCGATTATAACGGATAACGCATCTTCGAATAATATAATAATAAAAGAGTTGCTTAAATGCGTCGAAGATGCATTTAAAAAAAAGCTTTTTATAAGCTAAGAGATTCTATACGTTTCGTATATAACTTACGTCTTGCAATTATCTTTTAAAGCGTTGCTCGAACCGCGATTATCGCTAATAAACGAAAGCTTAAAAAAGCATTAAAAAGAAGATTTTGATATAAACGAGCTAAAAAAAGCAAGAAGACGCGATAAACGAAAGATTGCATATACACTTACGATTATAAGTTTTTTTTTTTAAAAAAAATATTTACTAATTATATTTACTAATCATTGATTAACGTACTTAAGTTCGGAAGTTTATTAAGTATGTTACGGCTAGCTAACTTCGAAAATCGCGATTTAATAAAACGATAAAAGCTTTTATCGACGATTCAAAGCATCTTTTAACGAAAAGCTTAAAGCTTATTTTAAATGTTATTATAAAATAAGATTCTACATTCTATATGCTTAATCGATTTATAACTTTTAAAGATATTATTTAAAGATATTATATAAAAATCGATAAAATAAGTATTTTCAAATTATTTAATACTTAATAAAAGCAAATCTTATAGCTAATCGATATCCTTCGACCGTTTCACTTTTTAACTATGCATTTAAGTGAAGAGCTTAGTCTTATTATTCAATACGGATTTTTAATATTCGATAAAATATTCGAACGTTTAAATAAAGCACAAGCACGATTAAAGTTTAAATATATAAAGATTTCGAAAAAAGATCGCAATGATTTTAAATAGATCTTACAATTAAAAAAAAGCGTTATTAATGCTATCGAGAAATTAAATAAGTATTATAAGAAAACGCAAAAGCCGTTAAAAGATATTTTTACTTTCGCGATAATCTTATATTTTGCTATTAAGCTAAAGACTTTCGACTTAAATTTTTTTTAGCTTTACGAAAGTAAAGATTAATCTGCAATATATCGAGCGAGATTCGAAAAGCTTTTTAACGAACATTATAAGTCTTTAATATCTATAGCTTAACGTATTAATAATATTAAAGCAATCGATCGTCAATCGATAGCCGCTTTATTACTCCGCGGCAAATTAATATTAAGTTCTTTTTTACAAGCTTCTTTCGAAGATACAGATCACGAGTCGTCGAAAATGCATGATTATCTTTTAGCTCGTAAGTTTAAAATTTTAATTTAAAACCTTAATTTTATTGATTTTTATTAATTAAGTTTAGCGGTCGACGGACGAGAGATTTTAACTTCTTAACGAAACCTTAAGCCTCGGTACTTTAATCTAGCTCGAATAGCTAGAGATTTTCTATGCATTTCTTTAATTAGTGTTTGCGTAAAAAAGGTATTTAATATTGCAAAAGATATTTGCGATTATCGTCGCGGTAATTTATCGCTATTTGTTGGATTGCTTCTAAGCGATTGGGAATATATATTCGTAAGGTCGTAACGGTCGTCAAAGTACTTGCAATTGCAAAACACTCGGTTGATAAAGTATCTGAATTCTGTCTGCTCCCCAAGGCTCAGGGGAGCTAATTCCTTCTATACGATTAGAAGGAATCACGTGCACTAGCTAGCTAATAGGTTTACTTGTTAAGTTAAGGGTCCCTTGACTGCTGACATGCTAAGCGAGGCATGCCAAGTGGCCCGTGAACCATGGTTCACGAGTGAGCTTCCCCAACTACTACTACTACTACTATTACTACTAGCTAAAGTCGATATGGATATACCGACACCGGCAACTCTCTCTTTGGCAAATAGTGCTTTGCCAACTGCTATATCGACCGAAAAAAGAAGGAAGGTAATTAAACAAAGGAAAAACAATCTCCCTCTTCCTTTTACAGCGGCCTTTCCACCCATCTATCGACTTGCACCTTCAAGGTATTAGTCAAAACTAGCTCTTGCAAAAAGATATTAGCCTTGATTTTGGTTATAGCGTTAGCAAGGTTAAATTTGCCTCCGATCCAGCGTACCTTAAAGAGCTCTCGCCTTTCGTATAACTCTCGAATAACTATAATATCGATCATTAAACGCTTTTCTTTAATAGTCCTTAGTTTTATTATGCACTCGTAAAGCGAGTAAGAGTTAATGCACACGATTACAAAGAAGTTAAGGATTCTTAGCTAAGCCGTGATTTAAGCAAAAGTAGTCGACATAGCAATAGCTATATCGATACTTAAAGACATCGCGTATAGCTCAAAGGCTAATACTGCTTTTATCACCCTTTTGCACTTTTGTAACACTTAATATAAGATGTTACCCGTTAAAGTGAACTCGTTTTCATTTACGTAAGCCTTATTGCTAAAGATAGCTACGAAACCGATCTAAGAGCTAAAGTCAGCGTTGTTAGCAAACGCTTCGTCTACGAATACAAAGAGCTTCGCAATCTTCAAGTCTAAAGGCACGTAATAGATCCTTCGAGTTGAGTGATCGATCAGCTATTAGATCACCTTATTAAAAGCTTTGTAGTCCTCGTCTTTCGGTTCTTAGTGCTAGGCGGCCATCGATAGAGCGCAAGATGCCTTTAGATAACAAATAGTAGCCAAATACGCCCTTCGGGCACGTTGCTCTAAGTACTCTTTAGCTCGTGTGGCTAAATCGAGCTTAATCATTGTAAGCCTCTCACTTTGCCCTTTTTGCCCAACTGATAGTCCGAACCCTTTTTTATCTAAAGATAGCTTGCATCTATTAAAAATCATTGGCTCGGCGTGTATAAGGGTCTCCATTTCTTTGCTCTTTAGCTTGGATTTGACCAGCTCCTTCTCTTCCTTTGCCCTTATAGTTAGATTAACAACTATAAGAACATCATCCGTTTGTAAGGCAGCTATTCTTAGCTGATCTTTATTAGTTAATACAAAGAAGCAAGAATCAAAGCTCGATTGCTTTATCTCGAGGTTGTCCGTAAAATGCTTTGAAAAACGCTTATATTAATGCGTTCTTGCCTCAAGGATCTTATACAAAAAGCCAGTCATAAAGAACAAAGTGCCGAAGGGGAATCGATAAGTGATCTCTTTAAGTAGTCGCACGACGATTATTCGAATAAGCTTCGTGCTTAACTAAGTATAAGCTTAAGTGATATCTTTGCTATAAACTTGACACTCGTAGTCTTTTATTAAAAAAAGAGCTAAAGCACAACAGAGTCTTTGGCCCGCTCGCTGCACCGTAAGTGACTCGGTAAATACCTTCGTTTTGCTTTTGTCCTAGAAGGCTTAGACCATTATACGAGACTTCTCGTATAGCGTAAGTGTTCCCTTGCCCTTGATCTTATCAACAAACCTAGATCCGAAGATCCTAGCGCCCTTAACGCGTAAGTCGGTGCCCGAGATCACTTAAAAGATGCCTTAGGCCATCAATCTAGCTAATTCCTTTGCTCTAGACTCTTGAAATAATGCCCCGGGGCTCTTAATGATTCCCTCGGCTCGTAGCTTAGCTAAGAGCTTATAGTCCCGGCGTTCTTTATCGGTAATCAACACTTCGGAGTCCTTAGTAAATAAAACGTAAGAATCGCTCTCTTCTTCGTCGAGCACGGTCGGGATACTAAGATCGTACTTCTAATAAAGTATCTAGACCATTAGTATTATTAACTTCTAAGGATTAGCAAGTTGAGGGTTAAAGGGGTTGTTTGTTAGTCTTAGCGAGCTTCTTGGATTAAGCGATTTCGGTGGATTAAGCGAATGTTAAGGTTTAAGCGAATTTCGTATTTCCAGCTCTTTTTCGCTTTCGCTTTAATCATCTTCTACCTTTTCTTCCACCTCTTTTTTTACCTTTACCTTAAGTACTTGCAACTCCTTTAGCAGCTTTTCAACTTCAGAGTAGTAAGGTTTTATTGAGGTTGACCTGAATTCCGTAAGCTTCGGACAAGCTATTGTGCACGTATGCCCTTGCTTGCTAAGCAGCTAAAAGAGGCCCTTCCACCTTTGGTTTTCTCGCCACACTAGCACCCGTGAGCCAATAAGGAGGTCTAAGGTATGCTCCGTAATTGGGCTATTCCTCCTCTTGAGCGCGTCCTTAACTTGCTTCGTAGCGTGGCATTTTCGTACTTCTCTTATAGCCTTGTTGATAGCAGCAGCACGCTCTTAAGTAGACGCGGCAGGTCGATCTTGCTCCGTCAGCCTCGGTAAGGTCTTAAAAACGAAGAGTGTAAGAATCAGGCCATTAGGTCCAGCTGTGTCGTTAATAGCTTTAATAGCTATTTGAAGCCGGTCCTCTCTTAAAGCTTTTAGAAGCTCCTTTGTGACGATCTTAAAAGCGCGTCGCATAAAGACGTGGTAGCGTTCTACTAGCTCGACGCTATGATAAGCTTCTATAAGCATCTGCCTTAAAGTGCTGCTAATACCTTTAAAGTAACCTCGGAACGTTGCCGAATTGAAGTTGGTTCCGAAATCGTGCACTACGTTTATAGAAGGTCCGACGTAAGTATTAACTTAACATCGACTGAATCTCTTAAGTAAGTGCTGTGCAGACATGCTTTTAAAGAAGGTAGCGGCCTGAAAATTAGTAAAATCGCAAACGACGTGTAATACGTTCTTGCCGTCAAAGTGCATTACGTCCACGTATATTATATCATTAAAGTCAGTATCGTCTTTAAGTCTGATACTAAACCTCCTTGGAAAGCGTCCGAATACTTAGCAATAGTAGCAAAACTTTTGGATGTTATAAAGCAAATCTCGCTTAAATTCGTGCTCGGCCCTTTTAAGAACAGCAGCAAATCGACTTGCTAAAAAGTGGCCAAAACGCTTGTGGATAGTCCTTAATTGTTCTTCCGTAAAGTGGCAGTAAACGGTCTCGCCTTCGGTATTATAATAAGTAGCAGCGTGCTTTTTACTTAGTAGTATCTATACGTACTTAAACATCTTTACTATTAGTATTTCCTTCTTCCCTTAAACTAGCACGTTCCGCAAGTTATCCAAGATCACCTTATGCTTGTTTATGTTAGCTAATAAGAGTAAGAAAGGTACGTCGCTTTTTATAACGTAGAACTCCACTTGACTTAGAAGGGTATCTAAGGTAACTGCTTTAATAGAAGTGGCAGAGCCGATACCGTATTTAACGGACTTCTCTTCTGCCCGAGATGTATTTAATTGGACCTCGGGGTACCTCTTTTAAAGTGCTCGTAGCTGGAGCAAGCTAGCGGTAGAGAAATTGGCTGCTCCGCTGTCAATCATAAGGCTTATGAACACGTTTTCAGAATACTTAAAGGCTATATAAGTCTTTGCTTTACCCGCGAGCATACGCGGATCTTGCTCGAGCATCTTTTGAGTCTCTACTTAGCTAATAAGAGCGTAGAATGCCGTTTGAATCTCTAGCTGTTTGTATACTTCGTTAGCGTTAAAGGTGCCGTAGGTAGTCATAAAACCTTCCGATATATTAGCGTGGCTGCCCGATTCGAATAGCTCGTTTGATAAGCTTGCGATGAACTGATCGAATTCTTCCGTAAATATAAGTGGCAAGCCTTCGATCGACGCTACGTATTAAGAAAATTTGCTTCTCGTCACCTTTTTTGCGTCCTTAAAGGCTTAGAACTTGGCGACGGATGCTTTCTTTTCGTCGAGGGTGTAGTTAGTGCTCTAGCAACTTGGCTTTTTGCAAACAAAACACCTTTTCTCACCCTTAATAGCCTTGGCAGCTTTTTTACCTTCGAAGTATTAGCGGTCTTGAATAAAGCATTCGTATTCTTCGTCTAAATCGAAGTCAGCCTTTAAAGTGTTGTGCTAAAAGCAGGTATGATCGTGTAGCTCGTTAGAGCTCGCGTAAGCTCTACTCGCTTTAGCAAGAGGTCGGGAGGTCTTAGTTGCAAACGCAATAGCTTTGCGAATGTCGGCAACTGCGGCGGTAAAAGTAAAAGCAAGGTTCATTCGTGCAATCGTAGTCTTTAGCACGTTTTTACAAGCTGAATATAGCTTGTTAGCAAAACTTCGATCATCTTTTAAACCTGGTCGTAAAGAGCCTTGAATCCCTTTGAGCTTTTTAACGAGCTTCTTAAAGCACTCGCTAAGCGAGGTCCTTGGATTCTCTTTCTTGATCAAATCTAGCGAAATTTCTTTTTAACGGTCGTATTTTGCTTGCCGCCGGTGGTCAATCTCGAAGTGGTCTTTTATTACAATAGCGTTTGCTTTGAAAGTCGGAAGTCTGGCCTTGATAACGTGATTATAATAAAAGGTTATAGCTTCTTTTGTAAGCATAATCGAGAACGCCGCTAAGTAGTCCTCGGAGGTCAAACCGTATCGACTTGCTTAGTCAGCAAAAATTCTTAATTAAGTCTTGAAGTCATCGTCGGGTCTTGAATACTTCAGCTCCTTAGGAAAGCTTCGCGCGAACAAAGCTAATTCCTTCGCTCTTAGGTGAAGGTCTGCTGCTCTTAGCTTAAGGAAATCGTTTCTATCATCGTTAAAAGCGCTTGAAGTGCCGTACGTAAGCGTGCTTTGCCTGGCCAATAGTCTGATCGGTAAGGGGTTACCGATATAGTTGCCGGTGGTCCGTCCTTTTCTAAGGTCCTTAAGAGGCTCATTTCCGAATCCGGGGTCCTTTGAAGGTCCGTTTCCGAATCCTTTTGATGGTTTAGAAAGGCCGTTCTTACTTCTTTCGTGCTCGTAGCCTCGATCTCTTTGCCAATCTCCCCCGTTTCCTTTTCGTCGGTCATCGTCAAGATCGCCAAAGCTATTCGGGTTACCGGCTAAGGCTCTAGCTTAATGATATCCGTACCTTTAAGCGCGCTCTTAGCGATCCTTATACCTCTAGTATCCTTCTTATCGATACGTAGCTTGTTAAGAGATCTAAGGAGCTTGTCGGTACGTCCGAAGGTGCTGGATCCCTCTTTCGGGTTGCTAAGGTTGGGCACGGAAATCTGCACGCTGTCCTTAGTAAAAGCTAATTTTGTCCGGAATGCTCTTAGGTTTTAGCGGGTCTTCTTTTAGCGTATAGCTGCTATTGCCTTGCGTATTATCAGGCCCGATTATGTTTTCGAAGCCGTTATTGTTGCTACTCGGCCTTGGATTTTAAGAAACCCGGTTATAGCTCTTAAGAAAGGGGTTTAAGGGCCGCTAAGGTGATTTTAGCTCTTGTATAATTAGCGTATTGCGTAGCGGTTGCTAAATTAAGAGCGTCGAGTACGCTAAAGTGCTTCGTCGTAGCCCTTCGTTAAATTGTATAACGTAAGTCCGTAACTCCGCTATTTGCTTTGCTATCACCTTTATATTTTGCTTTATATTCCTCTTCTCTTTCGCAAATTCTTCGCGTAACCTCCGAATCTCTTCCCCTTCCTTTTTTAATACTTCTTTTTCCTTCCTTTTTGGACTTCGTAAGGGTAATAAAGGTGGTTGAGGCGTATTATCTTCGTCGTCCGTAAGGTTTTCGGCGGTCTACCTTGAATCGAAGCCTAAGGGTGCTGCTTGCTGCTCTTTTATTTCCTAGAAGGTTCATTAGTGTTGCTGCTCGTCGTTCAAGAGCTTGACCATCCTATTAGCGTAGCCCCTTTGCTTTAAGGGACACTATACGCCTTTAGATATCAAGTGTTCTTTAAGGCTAATAAAGGTAGCAAACTTAAGGCCTCGTCTTGTATTGTCCTCCGTCATCGTAAAACTCGTTTAATCTTAGCGTAAGAAAGCGTGCCGGAATAAGCTTTATAAGTCGTAATCCTTTAGCCTTTTACACTTCGCATCTAGGAAGTCGTTCACTATCGCTCGGGCCGTGATCTCATTGTTTGGCCTTGCGTATAGTAGCTCGTTTAAATCAAATAAGATGCTCGACATCTCGTCGTCTGGTCCTTTCAAGAGGCTTGGGAGTCCTGGGTATAGTGGTCCTTTTAGCTGAATAGCTGGGGGTTCCGTGGGTAGTGATGAGACTCGAAAGGTATAATACCTTACTGCTCTTTGTCGGCTGGACTCCCTACTTGGAGGTCTAATTGCTCGATCGGCCATAGTTATTGTCTGCTCGTACGTAGATCGATCGTGTTAGTTAGGTTTACTGTGTGTAGCAAGCGCGGCTCTACAGCTTTAAAGGTTGTATAAAAGTGACTTGGTTCGGAATCACTCTTTTATAAGAATAAAAGAAAATCGGTAGTATAAGAAGCGACTTGGTACGGAATCGCTCTTCCGTTATAAAAGGAAGGAAGTATCGTAGTAAAAGGTATCCTCGCTATAAAGTATTCTTAGCTTCTCTATGATTGATCACTTAGTAGTAAATCAACCACTGATTAGTATTGGATTGCTTCTAAGCGATTGGGAATATATATTCGTAAGGTCGTAACGGTCGTCAAAGTACTTGCAATTGCAAAACACTCGGTTGATAAAGTATCTGAATTCTGTCTGCTCTTTAAGGCTCAAGGGAGCTGATTCCTTCTATACGATTAGAAGGAATCACGTGCACTAGCTAGCTAATAGGTTTACTTGTCAAGTTGGGGGTCCCTTGACTGCTGACATGCTAAGCGAGGCATGCCAAGTGGCCCGTGAACCATGGTTCACGGGTGAGCTTCCCCAACTACTACTACTACTACTATTACTACTAGCTAAGGTCGATATGGATATACCGACACTATTAATAATCGCAAAAAAAATAACTGCTTTATATTTTAAGATATGTAATACTCGCTTAAATAAAGCTCGGCACTTATTCGAATCGATTTTAATAAATTACAATAATTTAAATAAAGATCAGCTTAAAGAAGAATTCGAATAAAAAATACAAAAGTTTTAAGAATAGCAAAATCGTTAATTTCAAAGCTTATCTTATTTTAAATATATCTTTACTTGCGATAATCTTGCGATCGATTAAGACTTTCGAATAATAAGTTTTAAGTAACGAAAAGCTAAGTTGATAATATTAAAAGCTGAAGTGCGAGAATCACGTAAGTTTAAATAATGTTGATTTTATAAATATTTATTAATTATATTAAATAAAAAAGAATTTAAATAAGTTTCAAGATATTGATAAAGATGTTTCGTTTAAAATGCGACAGCTACGGTACGGAAAGTCTTTAAATTACGAAAGGCATTTAAAAAGTAAGTTAATTTACTTGCGATATTTTTACTTTTTATCGATTTATTAATCGATTTACTAATCGATTTACTAATCGATTTACTAACTATTATATAAGATTATACAAAGCGCATTCTTCCGCTTCTTAAAGCAAAGTCGTAGCAAATCGATTATATTCTTTATAAAAAAAACCAAGCAAAATAAATCAATCGAAAGTAGCTACGGATTTACTTTTCGATAAGCAAACTCAAGATGATATAGATTAGAACGTTTTTAATGATATAAAAAACGAAAACGATTTAGAAAATTTAGATTCGAACGGTACGAACGAATCGATTAGCTTTAAACGCTATATAAACTATAAAAATAAAGTGCAACGAAGTACGATATTATATAATATACGCTTTTATTTAAATATAAATTCTAACTTAAATATTAGCGATAGCAAATTTATACGATCAAAACGATTCGAATGATATTTCTTAATAAAATTATTTTGACGCGGAAGAAATATCAAGCTTTAAGCAAGGTAATAAAAGGATAATAAGTAGAAAGGAAGCTAATAGAATACCGGACTCGGCTTCGCTATCTTATAGAACTTTAAATGCCGCTTAAACTTCGAAACCTAGTATTTCGAAACTTAAAACTCTTTTAATCGTTATTTAAAGTTAAAGTAAATCAATTATTATATATAAGTTTAACGACTTTAAATCTAATACTTTTATAAGCGAACGAATTACAAATTTATCATCAACTTTAAAGCGCAAACGAATAAAAGAAAAAGAAGATAATGAAGCGGGATTAATACAAAATAAAAAAAAAGAAGCTTCTTCTAGAATCAAGCGTTTAATTGCAAAGAGTATCGCTCTTGCTAAGTTTTATAATTAGCGATTTTGATTTTATTTACTGAATTGCTTTTTTTATATCATTAAGTTTTTGTATTTATTTGTTTACAATTGATTGCAATAATTAATTGAATTCTTTTTTATCGATATCTTTAGTTTTTTTATTATTATTAATATATTTATATCGACCTTAGCTAGCTAGCTAAGAATACCGGTAGTAGTAATTAAAAGAAAAGTTCACTCGTGAACCATAGTTCATAAGTCAGTTACGTGTAATAGCTTTACGTACGCTACGTATAACAGCCTTACGTAAGTTACGTATAGCAGCCTTAAGTACGTTAAGTATAGCACGTAAGTTACGTATAGCAGCCTTACGTAAGTTACGTGTAGCAGCTTTAAGTACGTTAAGTATAGCAGCCTTAAGTACGTTAGGTATAGCAGCCTTACGTAAGTTACGTATAGCAGCCTTACGTAGTTTACGTGTAGCAGCTTTAAGTACGTTAAGTGTAGCAGCCTTACGTAAGTTACGTATAGCAGCTTTACGTAAGTTACGTGTAGCAGCCTTAAGTACGTTAGGTATAGCAGCCTTACGTAAGTTACGTATAGCAGCCTTACGTAAGTTACGTATAGCAGCTTTAAGTACGTTAATTCTTTTTATGCAGCATTTACTAATCAGATTTACTAATCAGATTTACTAATTAGATTTACTAATCAGATTACGTACGGTAAAGCACGTACTATAGCCGAGCTATAGCCGAGCTATAGCAGCCTTAAGTACGTTAAGTATAGCAGCCTTACGTAAGTTACGTATAGCAGCTTTACGTAAGTTACGTATAGCAGCTTTAAGTACGTTAAGTGTAGCAGCCTTACGTAGGTTACGTGTGACAGCCTTACGTAAGTTACGTATAGCAGCCTTAAGTACGTTAATTCTTTTTATATAGCATTTACTAATCAGATTTACTAATTAGATTTACTAATTAGATTTACTAATCAGATTACGTACGGTAAAGCACGTGCTATAGCCGAGTTATAGCCGAGCTATAGCAGCCTTAAGTACGTTAAGTGTAGCAGCCTTACGTAAATTACGTATAGCAGCCTTACGTAGTTTACGTATAGCAGCCTTAAGTACGTTAAGTGTAGCAGCTTTACGTAAGTTACGTATAGCAGCTTTACGTAAGTTACGTATAGCAGCTTTACGTAAGTTACGTATAGCAGCCTTACGTAAGTTACGTATAGCAGCTTTACGTAAGTTACGTGTAGCAGCCTTACGTAAGTTACGTATAACAGCTTTAAGTACGTTAATTCTTTTTATACAGCATTTATTAATTAGATTTACTAATCAGATTTACTAATTAGATTACGTACGGTAAAGCACGTGCTATAGCCGAGCTATAGCCGAGCTATAGCCGAGCTAAGCACGTGTAGCAAAAGGACGTGCAGCATGCAAGGTTTCTTTCCGTGCAGCATTTATTAATCAAATTTACTAATCAGATTTATTAATCAGATTTACTAATCAGATTTACTAAGCGAAGCGTTCCTTCTTTGTTCCGCGTCGAGTTCGTGTTTTAAATATTGTAATTCACTTTTATTAAATCGAGGCATTGCGATTATTATTAAGCGACGCGTTATTTTCTTTGTTCCGCGTCGATTTATTGTTTTAAAACGCGTTATTTTCTTTGTTTCGCGTCGATTTATTGTTTTAAATATTATAATTCACTTTTAATGAATCGAAGCAATGCCTCGATTACGATTAAGCTATACTTTTATTTTTATATAAGTACTCGCTCCCTTTCCTTTTCCTTTTCTTTTTTTTATCATCACTACAACTACTTTCTATTCAACTTCTTAACTTTAACTTCAACACTTAACTTCAACTTCTTAACTTTAATACTTAACTTCTTAACCTTAACTTCAACACTCAACTTCTTAACCTTAACACTTAACTTCTTAACTAACTTTAATACTCAATTACAACTACACTCAACTTAAGTAATTATTTTCCTTTTGATTCTTTGCTTTTTGATTCTTTGCTTTAAGCTAATTATTTTCTTTATTTAGCAATGTCGATTCCTTTCTTTTATAACGCTATAGTCGAGGTCAACTCTTTTAGCACCGGTAGCAACAAGCTAATCAACGAGATACTTAGTCGCTATAAAGATTTCGTAGTCGTTTATGCTAATAGTAACGTTGTTAATTCAATATTTACTTGCTATGATAAAGAAGATACCGCTTTGTTTTTAAGACTAATCGGCCTCGATTACGAATAAAAAAGTCGCAAAGGTTTTGTCGATAAGTTCGGCATCAAGCATTACGGTGCTAACAAAGTTAATAATAACATCTATATTCTATAATCACTGATTGATTTTTTATTTAAAAAGAGAGCGCTTAAGTCTTTTGTCTCCTCGACCACTTTGTCTCTTTCCTTAACCTAATTAGAAAGCAATTCACTTATAAAGATATTAAGGTTCGATTGATCTTAAGTGATCTTACTCTTAAGCTTTTCGATAGCGATTATGCTGAAGCTAAAAGCATTTTGAAAGAGCTATTAATGCTATACCCCTTCACTATCGATAGCACCTTAGCATATAAACGCTTCACCTTCAAGTTCTCGGATGAAAATGAATTTAAGTAGAGCAACAAGTGCTAAAAGCTAAGAGAGCTACTTGAGTCAAACGAGATTTATTTGAACTATGCTTACAAGCAAGAGCTTAAGCTAAAAGCAAAGACCGAGTTAAACGTATTCTACGTAACTGCAAAAGGACGGGTCTTTATCAACTCTTTGTAACTAATAGACTTAAGCTAAAGAACGGGTCTTTATCAACCCTTAAGCCTTTATAACTAATAAATTTGACTAATACTTTAAGTCTCTAATTAATAAATGTGATTAGTAAATATAATTAGTAAATGTGATTAGTAAATGTGATTAGTAAATGTAATTAGTAAACTTGATTAGTAATTATGTATATGCATATTTTTATGTATATAAACCCTATGGAGTAACCCTACGCCTTATAAGGTTTCCCCATAGGGAGGGGCAGAATTTTGTACCCCCCGTGGGTTCCCCCGTAAGGAGGACCCAAAACTCCGTGGGGCCCCATGGGGCCCCATGGAGCAGCCTACCGTATCTTAAGAATCGAATGCAATGAAAATCAAGTCGTTGTGAACAAGTTGAAAATTTCGTATTAAATAATTAAGATAAGCGGGAAGGAAGGTAAAAGGATCTTAAAAGGAGGTCTTTATTCGTTTCTCTGTCTTCTTCTTGCTCCTCCTGCTCACCCTCTTCATCACCTTCTTTATCACGGCATGAAATGAAAACCAAAACCAGAACAAAAAAAGGAAAGGAAAACAAGGGAAAAAAAAAAATTTTAAAAAAAAGGAGACAAGAGAACAAGAATAAGAAAAAGAAAAAGAGAGAATAAGAATAAGAATAAGAAAAAGAGAGAGAGGGAGGGAATAAGAAAAAAGAGAAAAGAAAAAAAAAAGGGGGGGGGGGGGGGGGGGGGGGGGGGGTTAGTTCGCAAGTTCAAAAACACCCCCGCCTTTCGAACTAGATTCTTCTCTGCCTGCTGTGTGTTATTTCGACGATTTTGTATATGTATATATATATATATATATATATAATACGACAGATATACGAGAAGGTGGGATTGGATTGAGATTGAGATTGAGACTGCGATTGGGATTGGGATTGAGATTGAGATTGGATTGCGATTGGGAGTGGATTAGGATTCGGATTGGTTACTGATGTTGATGTTGATGTTGATGTTGACGTTGACGTTGATGTTGAGGTGGGGGAGAAAGAAGAGAAGACCAGGTTTGCTTGATTTGACTTGACTTGGCTTGGCTTGGCTTGGCTTGGCTTGGTTTGGTGGATTCGGTCTATTCCTGTAAAAGTGGTGGGCTGGCAGGTATGGTTTCGTGCTGTAGGCGAGGAAGAGGAGGAGGGAGGGAGAGGGGGAGAGAGGGGGGGAGAGAGAGAGATTTAGAGGGATGGGAGGAGGGTGGGTGGAGGGTGGGTGGAGGATGGGTGGTCTTCGGAGCTGGGGGTGGAGTTGAGGTTGAGGTTGAGGTTGAGGTTGGAGCTGGACGGAAGATGAATCTGGTTTGGAGGCTACGGCTAAGGCTTACGCTTCGAGTCACTTGTTTTTTTTTTTTTTGTTTTTTTGTTTTTTGGTGGGGGATACTGTATTTTTTCTTGCTGTAGAAGAAGAAGAAGAAGAAGAAGAGACGAGAGAAGAGAAAATGTTGCTTCTTGTTTTACCCCGAGGTAATCACGAAGATGTCGCTGGAAGGCAGTTGCAATGCCGCAGCGTTGACGGCGTGATCTGCAATCCGCCGTCCGCGAGAAGTGGGGAGACTGGATACTTTTTTCCTCGGCGGACTTCTGGTTCTCCTCCTCTCCCAGCCAGCCCACCCAGCACACTCAACGGGCCACGCCAGCGCCGACTCTACACGCAATATGCTCGAGGAAGAAGCTCCGCGAGAGGATACGCACTCGGAGACTTAGCGCGGGGCTTCTGAGAGTTCATCGTAGATCCGGATCCGGGCTTTTGCGCAGCTATCCACGGGATGCTCACAGCCCTGCCTATCTCTCTGGGCTGGCGCTGATTGCTTTGGAACCGGCGATGCTACGCTGCTGCTCTGTGCTCAGAGGAGGAGAGGTGGACGAGAAGCCGACGCACGCCTCTCCAGGCTACAAGCTATCCTTCCTACTGCGTTGTGATGCAAGGGCCTTCGAAAGAGATTTGAGTGCATGCATGCATTCGTTGCCTTTGACTTGTGGGGCGACGGCAAGCCTTGCTGCTATCATAAGGCCGCTAGATACTACGTCCCAGGCGTAAGTATTACCCCTCGAGGCTGTCTCAAAAGTTTAGTTTCCACTTTAAACCCCCTGTTTTCCCTACCCTCGAGGGGTAATACTTACGCCTGCGACGTAGTATCTATCTAAGAAGCCCCCCGCTGCCACCAGTCCGGTGCTAGCTCTAGAGGAGCCTCGTTTCGTCGGCGTGGGGATACCTACTGTATTAACATACATACATACATGCCCTTTCTGGGTAAGGCAGGTAGGTATGTGTTTCTCTGGCGTGGGAAGCTAATCCAATCCAGTCCCGTTGATCTATTGCAACGTCCTCTGCCCGTTGCTGTGAATTTATGTTGTTTTTCTTCTTCTCGAGATGATGATCGTGGCGTCTTTTCCCATGGCCAGTCCTTTTACCCCTCATTCTTAGCCTTGGCCTTGGCCTTACCTTACTTAGCCTTACCTTATCCTTACCCCAGACCCCAGACCCCAGACCCCAGACCCCAGACCCCAGATTCTCTTAATCCGGGGAAGATAAGCAGATAAGCAGATAAGGAGGCGCCGAGTGGTCCTACAACGCGGGGTAAAGGGCCGTCCCCCAATGAGCATCCCGTGCACGGTCAGCACTTGCTGTATTGGGCTCTGGGCATTAGGCTCTGGGTAATGAATGGGCTTCAGGGTTTACAGCTCCCTTTGGGCATCACAGTCACGGGATCCAAGGCATTTAAAGGATGGATGGTTCTCTCTCTCTCTCTCTCTCTCTCTCTCTCTCTCTCTCTCTCTCTCTCTCTCTCTGAGACCTCAACTTCTCAATTCCTGAACTCCGCCTGTCCGTCTGATCGATCCATCTCCGTCTCCGCCTCTACATCCTCCACCGACGTCTAACGTCTCGTCTTTCCTCTCATCGAGAGTATTCTCTCTGCAGCGAGTTGATCTCCTGCCACTACCACTCCACTCCCACTCCACCCCCACGCCCCCAACCAGCGCCAACACAATGTCACCCATAGCCCGCAGCGCCATCCTCTCCGCGCTCGCACGCACCCGCGTCCCCCGCGCAAGCGCCACGCAGTTCCGCTCCGTAGGCTCGTCGGCCATCCCCCGAGCCGTAGGCGGACAGGCAGCCTGGGGTGCGCACTGGAAGAAGTCGGGCAGCGTGGCGATGATGTGAGTGGTTTTTTTTTCTCTCGGCTGGAGCGAGCTGGTGGGAAACTCGGGACTCGGGATTCGACGCACGCTGACCCGGGGTCCGTCTCTGCACAGGTATTTCCCCGTCGTTGCTGTCGTTATGTTCTGGCCTTATGCGGTGCCGCCGGTTATGGATTACGTTGAGGCGAGGCTCTGAGGCGATTGTGAAGGGGGAAGGGGGAAGGGGGAGTAAGGGGGGTGTAGACGGAGACGCGTTGGGACGAGGGTAGTGGAACCTGGGAAGGAATGGTCCTGGTGTGATTACGTCGGGGCGTTTTGCAACTGCCACTTAGGTCATTCATTCATCCATCCATCTATCCATCCATCTGGGAATGGCATATCGGGCTGAAGAGTTGGACATTCATCACCCGGAATACCTATCAAGTGCATGCATCTATAGAAATCCACATGAATACCCCGATCAATGTCGCGACTGGCACCGGATCCCAAAATCTGCTCTGGAGATGAACAAATGCGCGAACGGCGAGGCAAGCGGCGGTAGCATGGGTTAGGTTGGGTTGGGTTGGGTTGGGTTGGCATATATACATTCTCTTCCGCAGAACCGGTAAAGAACAGTAAAAAAAACACTTGAAAGTTGAGAAAGAAAGAAAGAAAGAAGAAAAGAAAGGAAAAGGAAGAGAAAAAGAGAGAAAAAGGGCTGTCTTGTACAGTACAGTGTGAGAGGAGATTACTTGCTAACTAACTAACTAATTAAGTAATCAAACAATCAACCAATCAAACAATCAATCGAAAAGCTGCGTGAGTGAATGATTCTGGACACCTACAACCTGGGATTCTGATGGGGATTATAATGGTTAGTTGGTTGGTTGGTTGGTTGATTGATTGGGCTTTTCTTCTTTTAGGTTGAAGTTAGCTAGCTATTTATCTGTCTGTCTGTCTGTCTGTCTGTCTGTCTGTCTGCACTGATAAGATGAAGGCGCTGAGTTGCTTGCTGCTTATGTGATGGGTTTTGATTTTCTTTGCTTTGCTCTGCCTATCCATCCATCCATCCATCCATCCATCCACCCACCCGCCCCCCCCTTCCCTTCCCTCCCCTTCCCTATGGGAAATCCCAAGGCGGCAGGCAGCCCGCCGCCCGACGTAGATAGATACCTTAGATAGATAAATACAGCAACAATGATAACAACAACAACATGAACAACAATCTACTTTGCCTTTTCTCGTCCGTCCCCTTTCATGTATCTATCTATCTATCTATGCTCGCTGGCTAGCCACGCCCACGCCCATATCCATCAACTCCCGGATCGGATCGGATCGGATCGGATCTGAGCTGATTTGCTACTCTGCTGTCTTCCATCCACCATCCATCCATCTGCCCATCTTCTCTCTTCTTTTTCTTCTTCTCTTCTTTTCTCCTCCTCTTCTCTCTTCTCTCTTCTTCTTTTCTCTCTCTTCTTTCCCCTTCCCGAAAGCGGTTTTCGCCCATCCCATCCCATCCCATCCCAGCCCAGCCCAATCGCTCTCCCAATTCTCAATGCCCACCCCTCTCGATTCAGACCCCCTCCTTATCCGGTTGTTTGGCGGTGTCTGCGTGTCTGCGTGTCTGCGTGTCTGTGTCTGTGTGTGTGTGTGTCTGTGTGTCTGTCTGTCTGTGTTATAGCTGTAGCTGTAGCTGGGCTGGCTGGCTGGCATGGTGCGGGCTACAGGACAGAGCACACGAGGATGGGGATGGAGAGATGCGTTCTGGGGATTGGTGTTTTTTTTTTTTTTTTTTTTTTTTTTTTTTTTTACGGGATTGGTTGGTTTTGGTTGTGGGTGAGCTGAGAAGGGAAGCCACGGCGGCGTTTTTCCGGCGCGGAGCTCGTTGTTTTTTTTTTTTTTTTTTTTTTTGTTTTTTTGTTTTTTCTGGCTGACTGACTGACTGACTGACTGACTGGCTGGCTGATAGACTGATTGAATGCAGGCGAGCTGAGAAGGGAGGCCGCCGCCGTGTCAGAGAGGAAGCGTGCGTTTCCTGCGCGCTGGCTGACCGACGGTCAGGCCGAGTTGGGGATGGAAAGGCTGAAGGCGAGCTGAGAAGCAAGGCCTCAGCGGTGTTTCCCGACGAGGTGTTCCTCGCGGCCTTGTGCCCGCCGGTTGATTGGAGGCGGGCTGAAAAGCTTTTCCGGGCTCGCGATGCGATGTTTTATCGTTGGAGCCGGTGAGGAAATGGCATACCGCGGAAGAGGAAGCGGTCCCGAGGAGGACATTCCGAGAAGGTAGGCCGCGCTGGTAGCGAAGAGAGAAGCTCTCCCCCTTTCTTTTTCCCTCTGCCAGCTGATTGAAGGCGAGCGGGGAAGAGCGGCTGAGAGAAGCTTGCGTTTTCTGCTTGCCAGCGGACCAAAGACGGGTTGAAGGTGGTCGGTCGACGGCCGCCAAAGTCCGATTTCTCGATTCACTGTCCATCGATCGTGTGGCTGCTGTGGAGAAGTATACCGCGGCGCGCTGAAGGAAGAAAGAAGAGAACCATCGGCGCCAAGGACCCGAATTGCTCTGCCGGTGTTTTTCGGAGAGGAATCTTCGCGCACTGTGCTCGCCCCGCTGTTTGAGTGATTGATTGATTGATTGAGAAGCAGGTGAGCTGAAGAGGGAAGTGCTCGAATACTCCGAGGCCGTCCTCGATCCCATGTGCATCGATCGTGTAGCTAGCCTGTGGAGAAGCGGCATGCGGCGAGATGGAAAGGGGTGCAGGGAGAGAACAGTCGGTGGAGACGGGAGGCCCGACAGACCGGTGGCGGCGAGAACGGCTCGCGCGCAGGGTCTTGTTTGTTGGTTTGGAGGCCTGGTTTGTTTGCCGGTTGACCCGCGCCTCTGCGGATTGTCGGCGCGCTTTGCTTCCGAGTTGCCTTCTCGTGCTCTCGATTCCCCTTCCCTCCTGTAGCCACAAGATGGAAGGGAAGAGAGCGAGGGGAGGATGGGGGCCAGTCGATTGAAGCCGAGCTGGGTTCAATGGGCAGGCCACGACAGTGTCGGAAAGATATTCTTGGTTCTTGCTTGCCAGCTGGATTGGAAGAAAGCTGGAAAGCTTTCGAGTCCTCGATTCAATTCCATCTTGTAGCCACAAGCCAGGAAAGAGGAGGAAAGAGGGAAACTAGTAGCCATGTCGTTGTTTGAGTGAAGGCCAAAGTCTGTGCTTGCCAGCTGATTGAGAGAAAGCTGACAAGAGTCCGAGTTCTCGATTCGATCCTTATCTTGTAGCCACAAGATGGAAAGGAAGAGGACAATCGGAAGAAGAAGACTAGTAGCCATGTCGTTGTTTTAGTGAAGGCCAAGGTCTGTGCTTGCCAGCTGATTGAGAGAAAGCTGACAAGAGTCCGAGTTCTCGATTCGATCCTATCTTGTAGCCACAAGATGGAAAGGAAGAGGACAATCGGAAGAAGAAGACCAGTAGCCATGTCGTTGTTTGAGTGAAGGCCAAAGTCTGTGCTTGCCAGCTGATTGAGAGCAAGCTGACAAGAGTCCGAGTTCTCGATTCGATCTCTATCTTGTAGCCACAAGCCAGGAAAGAAGAGGAAAGAGGAAGACTATTAGCCATGTCGTTGTTTGAGTGAAGGCCAAGGTCTGTGCTTGCTAGCTGATTGAGAGAAAGCTGACAAGAATCCGAGTTCTCGATTCCATCCTATCTTGTAGCCACAAGATGGAAAGGAAGAGGACAATCGGAAGAAGAAGACTAGTAGCCATGTCGTTGTTTGAGTGAAGGCCAAAGTCTGTGCTTGCTAGCTGATTGAGAGCAAGTTGAAAAGTAGAAGTGGTTGTCAGCTTCGAATCCTCGATTCAATGTCCATCTTGTAGCCACAAGAGGAAAAAGAAGAGAACAGAAGCCGGTGGATTGCAGGCGAGCGGATACACCGGTGTTGGAGAGAAAAACTCGCGATGCTTGCTGCTAGCTGACCGGAGTCGCATTGAAAAGTGTTTGGGTTCTCGATTCGGTGTCCATCTTGTAGCCACAAGATGGAGCAAGAAGAGAACTGCCCAGGGAATGGAGGCCGGTAGAATGGAGGCCAGCGGCCGGCCATGCTGGTATCAAAGAGGGGTCTTTGGTTTTGGGTTGCCAGCTGACCGAGGCCGAGTTGAAGACGCAAGTGGTCGCGCGTTCCGAGTTCTCGGATTCAATGTCCATCTTGTAGCCACAGGATGGAGAGAGAAGAGAACTGCACGAGGGTGATGATCTCGGCGGTGTTGGAAAGAAGTTCTTGATTTCCGACTGATTGGAAGCCGCGTAGAGAATTGTCCGAGTTCTCGATTCATTTCCATCTTGTAGCCACAAGATGGAGAAGAGAACTGCAAGAGGGTGATGATCTCGGCGGTGTTGGAAAGAAGTTTTTGATTGCCGACTGATTGGAAGCCGCGTAGAAGATTGTCCGAGGTCTCGATTCATCTCCATCAAGAGGCACAAGATGGAGGAAGAAGAGAATTGCACGAGGGTGATGATCTCGGCGGTGTTGGAAAGAAGTTTTTGATTGCCGACTGATTGGAAGCCGTAGAGAATTGTCTGAGTTCTCGATTCGATTTCCATCTTGTAGCCACAAGTTGGAAAGAGAAGAGAACTGTCAGAGAATTATGGTCGCGCTGGGGTTGGGAAGAGATTTTTGGTTGCCAGCGGATTCGAGGCCGAGTAGAAGATTGTCCAAGTTCTCGATTCGATTTTCATCTTGTAGCCACAAGGTAGAAAAGAAGAGAACTGTCAGAGAATTATGGTCGCGCTGGGGTTGGGAAGAGATTTTTGGTTGCCAGCGGATTCGAGGCCGAGTAGAAGATTGTCCGAGTTCTCGATTCAATATCCATCTTGTAGCCACAAGCTGGAAAGAGAAGAGAACAGTCTGATAATGGAGGCTGTGTCGCTGTTTGGATGAAGCCACACTGATGTCCGAACGGAAGCTACACACTGCTGTCCAAACGGGAATCAAACAGCTGTCTGAATGAAGGTCATACAGCTGTCTGAGAGAAGGCCACGTCGCTGTTTGAATGAAGCCACGCTGTTGTCCGAACGGTAGCCACACACTGCTATCCGAACGAAGCCGATTTGAGAAGGGATTGTAGAATCCGAGTTCTCAATTCGCTGTCCACCGTGTAGCCGTGAAGAAGAAGCGTACAGCGAGACGGAGAAGGGGGAAGACCACGCCGATTCTGAACGGAAGCCACACTGCTGTCCGAACGAGGAACACGACGCTGTCTGAGTGAGAACCACACTGCTAAACCACACTGCAGTCTGAACGGAAGCCACACCGCTGTCCGAACGAAGCCGAGGTGACCGGAGCCGAGTTGAAAAGTGGTCGTGAGATCTGAGTTCTTGATTCGATGTCCATCGTATAGCTGTGAAGAAGTATACAGCGAGATATAAAGATTGGGGGTTGATCGGAGAATGATGGCCACACCGGTGTCGGAAGTTCTCATTCCCATGTTCGTCATGTAGCAGCTGTGAGGAAGAAGCATACAACACGAGGAAGAATGAAGAAGACAGTCGCAGAATGATGGCGACACCGTTGTTTGTCGGAGAGGAAAGCTCACGCATGCCGGGCGAAGCCGAGATGAGAGTTGAAGTAGTCGTCAGCCGTATCCTGCCAGTGATCGTATGGTTTGAGTCCGAAAAGAAGTCAAACTCGCACACAACGCACACACAAGTCGCATCTTCCACTAGCCAGGCACAACTCTGGCGTAGTAGGGAATGCAATGGTATCGTACTCGTACATAACGCACACAAAAGTCGCATCTTCCACTAGCCGGGCACAACTCCGGCGTAGCAGGGAACGCAAGAAACACGCACAAAAAGTCGCATCTTCCACTAGCCGGGCACAACTCCGGCGTAGTAGGGAATGCAATGGTATCGTACTCGTACACAACGCACACAAAAGTCGCATCTTCCACTAGCCGGGCACAACTCCGGCGTAGCAGGAAATGCAAGAAACACGCACACAAAGTCGCATCATCTACTACCCGGGCACAACTCCGGCGTAGTAGGAAAATCAAGAGACGCGTAAGATATTGAAAAGCTAAGCCGACGGAGCAGGCTGGAAATGCGCAGAGTCGGACGACACGGCGGCTGAAATTCCAGCGTTTGCCCGTGACAAAGCGGAAGAGATGGCCATCTCTTCCTCAAATCGAACGGTCTAGTAGTTGACAGAGTCACGGGCTAGACTGGAAATGCGCAAAGTTGAACGACTTGGCGGCCGACAGTCCGAAGACTTGCGCAAAGACGAACTACTCGGCGGCCGACATTCCAGCTTCGCCCGTGGCAAAGTCCTAAAATAACATCTTCCCTAGTTGACAGAGTCATAGGTTAGTCTGGAAGCGCAAAGTTGAACGACTTGGCGGCCGACAGTCCGAAGACATGCGCAAAGACGAACGACTCGGCGATCGACAGTCCAGCTTTGCCCGTGACAATGTCGATAGGGGTCAACCTGCGCACTATCGGTTGAAGAATGAACCAGTCTGGTTCACCAACGCCCAATAGCGCGAGGTGACAAAAGATGTGGTGGCGGCCACAAGGACCGAGCAGGAAGCCGAAACGCCCGCGACGGTGGTGGAGGCAAGCCTCGATCCATCCACGCCGCTGGGCTTGAAGAGTACCCAAGAGACAAATGTCAACCAGATACACAGGAAGACAAAAGCCCAAGGGATGTGAAAGATGACGGAGTCGGAAGTTTCTCCGTCACTTGGCGTGACCTCTTCATCGGCGACCTGGTCCTGCTGGCCGCCACAAAAACACTCGGAGGGGAAGCTGCCAGGAAGGGAGAACGCCGCCCGCGTCTCCGCCTTCTCCAGCTTGGCTTCGAGGACCTTGGTATGAGCCAAGGCCTCCGTCTTCTCCCCGTCTGCGATATCCAGCGTGCCCTGGAGGGCACGCTTTCCATACTCCAGACTCTTGACCCTGCCTTCGGACTCCTCGAGTCCGGCTCTCAGAGCCTTTCTCTCGGCGTCCAACAGCACGATGACCTTGTCTTGGTCAATCATTGCTGCGGCGGACTCCCGGATGTAATCTGATGGCGAGATTACACCGTTGGAGATGCCTGCTGCATCCAGAGCTCCGATCGCGTCCTTGAGCTGTCGCTCGTAGCTGGCGATCCGCTCAGCTTGCTCAAGGACCGTCTTGCTCTTGGAAGCGACGGCATCCTGCGCCCGCCTGAAGGCTTTGGCCATCAGACCCTCCTGCAGCTTGCCGGCATTGCCGGCCATCGCTGCCTCCAGTTGCCCCTTCAGCATCTGGACCTCCTCCCCCAGGGCCTCTGCCCGTCTCGACTCCTCAGCAATGCTCTTGGCATGCTTCTTCCCCATCTCCTCCGCTCTCTTCACCTCCACAGCAATGCTCTTGGCATGCTTCTCCTCCACCCGCGCCAACTCCTCAGCGATGCTCTTGGCATGCTGCTCCTCCAACTTCCTCATGCCCTCGGCATGCTCCCTCTCCTGCCTCTCCAAGGCCTCCCTCAATCCCCCGGCGACATCGCGCCATCCCCGAGCCTCCTCCGAAGCAACCCGTTGCTCCTTCAGGTGCTCCTTCAGTCGGAGCACCTGAACACTTGCTCTCGCCAGAGCCTCCTTCTCCCGTCTGACCACTCTCTTGGTGGCCCGCGAATGTCTCTTGGCGACCTTCGCTGTGGTGGCCGGAGCCACGCACGACGACGAAGTGCTCGAGACATTCTCGGGGCCACTGCCGAGAGGGGTGCCAGATTGGCCATTGGTGGCGGCGTCCTGGCTGCCGCCCGACGTCTGCTGAGCCACGGGGCTCGCGACGGACGGGACGGGGGCGGCAGCGGGAGCGGCAAAGACCGGCGCCGCAGTGGAAGCACTCGAGGCAGCCTGGGGCTGCAGGCTCGAGGCAACCTGACGCTGCGGGCTCTTCTGGCCCGAAGACCGGGATCCGAAGGCGGAGGAAGGGGAGGCATCCGACGTCCCAGGGACGCCGAAGCGGACCTCCTTCTTCCTCAACATTGGCGGAGAGAAGCGGGAAAGCACTCCTCCACCGGAGACAGGGCTCGTGGCAGCCGCGGCAGCGGGCTGGACTTGCGTCAAGCCTTGCGGCTTGACGACCGACGATCCAGCCATGCCGAAGGCAGAGCCCGAGCTGCTGCTCATTCCTCCACCGGGAGCCAAACTCGGGGCGGCCGCGGCAGCGGGCTGGACTTGCGTCAAGCCTTGCGGCGAGACGACCGACGATCCAGCCATGCCAGCGGCGAAGCCGAAGTTGCTCCCCATTCCTCCACCGAAGGTAAAGCTCGGAGCTGCCGAGACAGAGGGCCGGACTTGCGTCAAGCCTCGCGACTTGACTGCCGGCATTCCGGCCATGCCAGGACCAGCTCCGAGGATTCCTCCCTTTCCTCCTCCCATCCCTCCCATCCCCAAACCCATACCTTCACCAAATGTGAAGGCGAACGGTGTAGCTGCCGGGGCAGCGGGCTGAACCTGCGCCAAGCCTCGCGGCTCAGCGACCGACGGAACAGTAGCCGCGCCCGGGGCGGCGGATCCGAAACCGAAGTCGAACCCCATTCCGGCACCGAACGCGAAGCCTCCGCCGGGGGCGGAGGTCTGCGGCGGCGGAATCAGCGAGTCGACTTCGGCTTCCAAGTCATCCAACGCGTCGTCAGTCCATCCAAAGTCGTCATCCGCATCAGCGGAGTCGGCGGCAGAGGAGGAGGCGAGGTCGGCCTGGGCCGCAGCAGGTGCGACGGCGGCGGCGGCGGGAGCAGGAGCTCCGGCGGCGGCGGCGGCAGCAATCTCGGCATTGGCCCAGGCGGTGGCGATGGATTCGGCGGAGTAAGACATCTTGCCGTTTGGGTTTGAGTTTGGTTGGTGTGTGTGTGTGTGGTGTGTGTATGTGTGGTGTGTGTGTGTGTAGGGGTGTGTGTGTGAGTGTGAGTGGGAGTGTGTGTGAGTGTGAGTGTGAGTGTATGTGTGAGTGTGATTGTGTTGTTGTTGTTGTGTGTGTTTGTGGTTGTGGTTGCGGTTGTGTAACTGAGTGTGTGGTTGAGGAAACAAAGTTGGTTGCAGTCTCCCACTAATATCAGTGCGAAATCAAAAAGGACGCTAAACTAGCGTCGCGTGGTAGCGCAGCCACGTGGAAGAGGAACGAAAGGTGAGAAGGTGAAAATTTCAACTTCCGCTAGCACTAGCGCCGAATTTCGCGCTTTCCCCCCCACACATTCACTTTACGAGTTCACCTTTGCCACCCGGGTGCGCGCATCTATATTGAATGGAGACGAGATCACAGGGATACAATATCAAGCGTTAGGATTGTTTATATATATGATAGCAAAATTGGCAACGCGTTGTCGACGCGATTGCCGTCTGAAATCGGATTGTTGACAATTAAGCGAATTTTCCAAATGTGCACCCACACATAGGGCTCAGGGCTATTGTTTACTGGGGAGGCATATTCGCTCATCCTGCCACATCTATGGTGTACATTCTCGACAATCTGATAGGTGATGCGCGATTCTTTTATACTAATATTCTTCGTATCGGGAAAGGTGTGGTTCTCTCTCTTTCCCAAAAAAATCGAGTTTGGCCGTTTTGGTGTGTGGGTTTAAACCGAAGCTTCGATCTCAAAGGCACGATTAGGGCGATGTCCCGTTCGCGTTTGGGAGGTTGGTATGCATTGGAGCTTTGAAACTTGAGAGACTATTTACTGATGAATTTGAACTAGATATATGCGCCATGAGAAGATGAGGAAGAAGAAGAAGATGATAAGGATGAATAAGAGAATATTTCCGCATAGTACTTGCAGATTATCATTTCAGCACAGATCGCGACATACACTCACTCCACGCCGCCTATGAGGAACTGTTCCATCGACGAGTTCACACCTCTTTACCTTCGCCGACCCAAGACAGGACTGCAATACAATACATACAATGGCTATTACCCCGCGTAGAAGTCCTATTCCAGGACTGGATATCAAAGCTGCTGCGAGCATATGGCGGTGGAAGTCAGGATATCGGAAACAGAGGGAGGACTCGAAAGCTGCTCTTGTAGATCCCAAAGTATCAGTCGATGTCTTCTTGCTCTCCTCTACACCTCTGATATGATAGATCCAGCCAAGTAGTGGCCAAATCCTCACCACAAGGCGCAGCTACTGTTCAGTCCAACGGCTCACGGTTCACGGAAGGAATAGGAATGGTTGAACGTACCGGAGTTAGAGAGGGAGCAGTTCAATGCAATACAATACACTATGTCCCCTCTCTTCTCTAGCAGCATTGCAGAATTACTGACGAATATGTTCCTTGCGCGCCTCACCTCCCCCACCCCCGAGGCGACGCGGCTTTTGGTGATTGGATACCAGCCCTGCCTGCCTGCCAGCCGACCAGCGAGCTTTCACGACGTCGAAACACCACTTTGCGAGCGAACATCGAGGAATGGATTGAAAATAGGACAAGGGATACTATAAGAGGGAGCCGAGAGATAATAAAGAGACAGAGAAGGAGCTGAGAGATCCTCTTCCGGCAGCTCTCGATTCGAGAAGTTCAAGAGAGGATTTGTCTCGCCGCAGACGGAGATCCGCGAAGTAGATGGGTCAGAATAACGAGTAGTCGTATCAATAATCGTAGCAGTAGCAGTAATACTTTTCCCATCTCGTCTCTTCTTCTCAAGTCAGATAGACCTCTCCCTTACTGCCTTAACTTTATATTTCTGATTAAACTCTCCATCTTCCATAAGAGTAGATAGACACACATATATAGCTACAGATATAGATCCCCAGGATTGCCACACGCAAAGAAAAACAAAAAATTAAGAAAAACAGAAAGATGGATTGATTGCACGCACCTGCCCTACCAGTCACCCAACAAGCAATCCTATTTATTTCATGCCTTGAAAACACACATGCACACAGAAACACAAATGATTTACAAACCGCCCTCAGCCTCACGCATCTCCCTCACTCTGTGTGAAGCCTCTGAATCCATACTACCCGATTTGAAAGGATGTTTCTAGTATCTCTTTCAGCTTACACGGACTCTTATCGCAAATGCATTTCGCACTGTCGTTGAAATACAGTTTGTCCGCCAAGCAGCTAAGGACGGGAGTAAAGTGGGTGGGTGGGGGCCCGGGGTAGGGCTGCATTAGTTAGCGAGGGTCCTGTTTTCTCCGAAAAGCTTGATGTCGGTGCGAATTGATTTCATGGAGAGTCTGAGCCGGTATTTGTGGTAATTGATATTGTATGGATTGCTAGGAATTGAAGGCAAAGAGGATGAGTTGCTTGTCTGGATGGATAGATGGTACGTGGACGGGTTTTGCGACATGGGGCTGACTAGGATGTATTTTGGTGGTAGGGGTGGGTAGTGGAGGACTTTTTACTTAGACGAGCCTTGTTTTTAGACAGAGGCAACTAACTTCCCAATGGCCAAAGAGTTTCAAGATATCAAATCAAATAAGAGGTTTCGTAGGTAAAGTTCTCTGCTTCTCTTCGAGAAATTTTAGTCTCGAATATTTCCTTAATTGCTTAATAATATTCTGAGTTGTATGAATATCTATATATTTGTTTACATCTCAACTTATACTATCCCCAACCTCTCCCGGATCCCAGCACAGATACCTCCTAATTCACCCACACTCCTACAAGCCGCGTACGTAAACCGATCCGGCCTCACAACCACAAAGGTCATACCCCCGAGGTCCTTCCCGATGCGATACATATCATAGTACCGCGGCTTCGGCCGGCCTCTACACAGCGCTTCACACGCCGCAAACTCCTCTGCGGTCGCCAGCCGGAACGCAGTAGTAGTAGTAGTAGTAGTGTCGCGTCGTGGTTGTGGTGGGTGCGCATCGAGAGGGGGTATGAGAACTTCTGACTGCTGCACGAGGAAGGTCGCTTCGTCAGCCCGGACGTAGTCGTTCGACAGCCGGTCGATGTCGATGTCCAGCAGCGATTCGCGCGCGGCGTCGACTTCGGCGAGGGATTGTACTAGGACGAGCAGCTGGAACAGGCCGCGCTTGTGCGCGGCGAAGATGACGTCGTCGGAGAACTGCACCGCGACTGCTGTGATTATTACTGCTGTTGTTGCTGCCGGTGGTGCAGAGGTTGGGGCGCAGTAGACCTGGGGCAGCGTGATGCCGCCGTAGGCGTCCCCCAAGAACGAGAGGCCGTCTGCGGGTTGGTAGCGCACGCAGCCTTGCGAGCGGGGGCCCTTCTCCAGGGCGCGGTTGGTCCATGGGAGCAGCTGCATGAGGCGCAGGACCAGCTTCGTGACGAGGAAGGACCAGGTGTTGCCCTGGGTGCAGAGGGAGCCGTTACGGATCGTGCGGGCGAGGGAAACGCGGAGCTGCTGCTGGCGCTCGCGGTACCACCCGGCCAGGATCTGCTCGTGGTTCTCGGTGCGTTCGCGGGTGGTGAGAGCGAGACGCCATGCGAGACTGGAGGCGTCGCGGAAGCCGGAGGAGATGCCTTGGCCGCCGACTTGGACCTAGGGTGTCAGAATAGGGGAAAGGGATGCAGGCTGCCGTGATCACCGAGATTGAGGGAGAGGTAGTCTTCGCTTGCTTACATGGAGGGAAGACGTGGGCCGAGTCGCCGGCGAGGATGACTCGGCCTATAGCCCACTTGTTGCAGCTTCGGGCGGAGAATGCGAAGGGTCTCAGGCGGAGGATCTCGATGCAATCGGCTGGGAATGGGATGTCTTTGTCGGGACAACTGCAAGGCTCTTAGCATAATCTGCGTCTGTGTCACGAGAAGGACGAGGGTGGGATTTACCTACTTGTATTTAGACGCCTCGTGGGTGAGATAGGGCATGACGATCTCCATAGTCCTCTTCTCCGTCGCCATTTCCGCCGCATCCTCGTCGCTGTTCACCACGAACTCGAGCCTCCAGTAGCGTTCCCGGCCGGTTCCAAATCTCCCACAGACCACTGGCCGCTTGTCGCTACAAATGAACCTGAAATTGGGCGGGAAGTAGAGGTCGTAAAGATCCTCGGGCGTGTGCCCAAGCTGCCAGAACGGCAGGTCTGGATGTGACTGCGGCGTAGGAGGAGTGATCCTCAAGTTCAATGCCACCCACGTCTCGTTATATCCGAATCTAACCCACAATCAGCTTCGTCGGTGGTGAAAATGGGGGTAGGAACAGGAAAAGGCTATTCACGCCGAGGCTTGTTCCATGATCACTCCCCGGGGCTCGAGATACATCTTCCTCGTGTAGCCCGTCTTACCGTCAGCGCCCACCAGGAACTTCGCGCGAACCCTCTTCTCCTCGCCGGAGGCATTCCGGTAGCTGCAATATACCCACTCCGCGTCCTCTTCGATGTTGAAGACGGTACAGCAAGATCTAAGCTCGGATGACGGCTGACGCGAAGCTGCGAGACGGAGGTGTTTTTCCAGCACCGGTTGCTCGTGCACTATGACCCCCACATGACCAGTTCCCCCCTCGCTCTGGGAGAGATGCCATCAAGTCAGCTCTGAAGTTAAGAGTTGATCGGAAAAAGAAAAAAGAAGGTCTATCACTAACTGTATCCATGTCGAACTTCAGAAAAGGCCTCTCGTGCAGGTCATTCCGGCTAGTCATGAAGTGGATCTTGCCTATCGCTACGATCGATGGATAGGACGTGCCCGTCGTCAGCAATTCGAATATACTGCATCTCAAGTCCATTTCTCAAAGTACGTACAAACACGTAGAAACCGAGAAACGTACATGAATGGAGTTCGATACATACAAGAGCCCATCTCGGAGTAGATCTTATCATACAACCCAACCTCCTGCAACAGCCTCAGGCCGTCCTCGTCCAGGGTGATCCCACGGGGATCGTTCGTGACGCCGGCCTCTCTCTCCAGGACGATGTTGCGGACTCCGAACCTGCCTAGCAGAGCCGTGAGGAGGGCCCCGGTAGGTCCGCAGCCGACGATCACGACGTCTGTCGTCTCGAGCTCTTCCGGAAGCGACATCTCCATATATATTAAATAGAATCTAAATAAATTGTTATCAAAATTAAAACATGAGTGACGGGTTGGTAAGAGATTCAGATACTGGGGCTGAGCCGAGGATTGATGGAATTCCCAAAATCGGCTCGGGACGGAAGGAAGGCTCGGGATGATTGATATTGATATTGATATTGATATTGATATTGATAGATGCATGATGCGGGAGGCCTTGATGTTTCTTTGCTATTGGACGGGACGATGTGTTTACATGTGATTTACATAAGCCGACTTGATTCTGACATGAGAATCGGTAATAGAATCGACATGGATATGGGCCATCCATAGACCCGAAACTCGTGGGCATCTCGTTGCAACCTGCAGTGCGCCTGGTGCCACGATGCGGGCCGGCGGGGGATGTGGACATGTGGACATGTGGACATGCATCAAGTTGGTGCTACTTTGCCCACCCGCCAACTTACAATCGGGCATTACCGTCCCGCTTACCAATTACGAGTCCCCCAAAGGGAGAGGGCAGGAAGATCCGCCAAGTCTGCTCCATTGATTCAGTATTGATCCGACGTACAAAAGTCTCGCTTACCACTTGTCAACTTCCCCAATTTCAAAACAAACCAACACAGCACAACACATATCCATTAATCTCTTCCGTGCAAAACCTCAGCTGTGCCAGCACATACACATCTATACTCAAATACATAGTGCGCAGAGGCAGAGGATCTGAGATCCATCGAATTCCACGAAGTCCTTCACTTCAAATCCAAAGTCAAAGTCAGGCCGGAGATTGATATACAGTCTCTCTCCCTCCCTCACCCTCGACTCGCCAGAAATGGCGCCCTGGACCCACCTCGTGCATCTCGTAGCGGAAGAAGACGGCCAGCCGTACTACGCACGCTGCACCGCGACGACAGTGCCGCAAGTGGGCGAGAAGGTGGAAACGTTCGAGTCAGTTGCAGCACTCGAAGCTGCTGCTGCTGATGGGACCACGACACCCGATAGGCACGTCGTCAGAGAGGTATGCATTTACATATGAGATGTAGGTATGAGCCACGGCTAACCACTCTGTACAGCTGCTCCCTCCCGCAGCAGCAAACGTCCCCATCATCTGCATCGGGCTAAACTACGCCAACCACGCCCAAGAAGCCAGCGTACGTCCTCCATCCCCCCAGACCCCTCCACAATCCCATCCCATCCCACCCACCCACCCACTAACACCCACTAACACCCAGCTCGAAATCCCCCAAAGCCCCCCCATGTGGTACAAACCCCCCAGCGCCCTCACCGGCCCCGGCCCCATTCCCATCCCCCCCTCGGCCCAAACCCACTTCCTCGACTACGAAGGCGAGCTCACCATCATCACGGGCGCGCGCCCCGCCAAGGACCTCTCCGTCGCCGATGCCGCCGCCTACATCCTGGGGTACGCGGTCGGCAACGACCTCACGGCGCGGTACTGGCAAGCGCCGAGCCTGCAGGCGGGCCAATTCACGTATGCGAAGGCGTTTGACGCGTTTGCGCCTTTGGGGGTTGTGGTGGCGCATCCGGATGTTTTGGGCTTGGGCGTGGGCGTGGGCGTGGCCTCACGCTCGAACTCAAGCTCAATTAAAGAGGGGAGTAAAGAGGGAAGTGAGAGGGAGGGAGAGGGAGAAGGTAACGGAGAGGGAGCAAGTAACGGAGAGGGGTTAAAACCCCCACGAATCTCAACCCGGGTCAATGGCAAGCTGGTGCAGGCGAGCGCGCTGGATCTCCTCCGGGGCCCGGCCGAGCTGCTGAGTTTCCTGAGCCAGGGCCGGACGGTGCCGGCCGGCACGGCGATCATGACGGGGACGCCGGCGGGCGTGGGCTGGTTCCAGCGGCCGAGGTCTAGTCTGCGGGATGGGGACGTGGTGGAGGTCGCGATTGAGGGGGTGGGAAGCTTGAGGAATGTGATGGTGTTTGAGTAGGAGCCGCGTTGAAGGATTGGGGGGAGGGGGGGGGAGGATCTAAAAGGGATGTATGTGACCGAGATAGATGGATGATTTCTCTGGAATAAGAAAAGGCTAAATAATTCCGCTGCGTGCCGTATCGCTCATCGCCGATTCGTTTTCGTCGTCATAATTTGTTTGATGTTAGCATTGATGTTGATCTTGATTGCAGTTTGTTTGAACGATAGATTATTTCCTCCACTGCCTTTTTTTTTTCTTTTTTCTTTTTTTAGATTTTCTTCTTTTGGTGCCTCTTTATATTTATACACAAGAAGTGGGCTTGGCTTGAATCGACTTGAGTAAGCTTGGCTTGACTTGACAGTAGTTGATTTCTGCATCTACGACGTCAGAGTTAGATGGGTTTGAATAAGAGTGACCAAAATGTAAATGCGGATGGATTACTTGTGGTCAATCATATAAATTCAAAAATTCAAAATTCAAAATTCATAATGTCAAATAAAGTAGTTGATTAAACAGCCTAGCCCATTCCCCCCCACCCCCCCCCCATCTCAATCCGCCTCCCCAAAGTCCACCGGCAGCGGCGGTCCCCACACGGAAAGCGTATCCGGGCCCGCCGGCAGCCTCGCCACGGGCGTCTCGCAGTTCACCTCGTCCCCATCCGCGTAGTGCTCGATCTTGAAGCCGCTGGGGTCGCGCCAGTAGTCGAAGATCTGGCTGCCGAGCACGTGGCGACCGACGCCCCAGACGGGGGCGTGGGGGCCCGGCTGGGTGGCGAGCCACTGGTGGCCGAGGAGCTGGGTGTCGAAGTCGGAGACTTCGAAGGAGGTGTGGTGCATGATGGCGGGGGGCGGGTGGGGGTGGGGGTGGGAGTTGGGGGTTTGATCTGTTGCTGGTGATGAGGATAGGGATGGGGGTGAGGGTGGTGGTGAGGGTGGTGGTGGAGTTGAGGGTGGTGTTGGTGCACGCTGGATGAAGAGCGAGTGGTGGTCGCTGAATTCAGTGCCGAGATCGACGTGTAGGAAGGCGAGGATGTCGAGGGCGGGCTGGGACGGATCGTAGAGGATGTCGGAGGGGGTGAGGTTGAAGTTGTCGAGGTAGAAGGCGAGGTCGGCGTCGAAGGCGCTGGAGATGTAGCCGTAGTGGCCGAGCTTGTGGATCATGGCTGGGCCGGGCTTGAAGCGCTGGAAGGCGCCTGGCGCGAGTTAGTCAGTCAGGAATCAGTCGTTCATTCAGTCGGTCGGTCTCTCAGGATCAGGATCAGGATCAACAAGTAAATAGTCGGTGTAAGGAGAATAAGCGAGGGTAGGGAGAGGAAGGGGAAGAAGAGAGAAGGGAAGCCGGCAAGTATAGTAAGGTATGAAAAGTCCCACCCACCCTTTCTCTCCTTCATAAACGGATGATTCGCAGGGCCCACGCTGACGACTTGCGCCGACGGCTCCGTGGACGGAGCCGCTCGCGTCTGCTGGCCCCAGAGGAGATGCATCTTCGTTCCGCCGGGCGACGACACCGACACGAGTTCGCCGGCGCCCGGTACACCCACCAGATCCCTCCTGGTGGCCCCGGGCAGGCGCATGGCCTTCTCGAGATCCTCGCGCGACTTCACAGTCCATGCACCGCCTTCGAATGCGCGCTCCTTGCCCAGCACGACGTAGCAGTAGGGATCGACGCCGTAGCCTCTAAGATAGACGGCGTCGTCGTCGCGGGCCTCCTCCTCGAAGCCGAAGGCGGCAGCGAAGGTGAGGAAGGCCTCGGGGTCGGCGTGGCGCAGGTAGACGTGGGAGAGCTTCTGGATCTGGATCTTCTCGGGGGTGTTGGGGCTTGGTTTGATGCGGGTGGACATGGTGGGATCGGTAGGCTGGTGGTTGTTGATGATTGTTGTTGGTGATTATGATGATGATGGCAAGAAATCAAGACTGATGTTGAGATGAAATGGAAGGAAAATCAACGATGCTTACTGTCTCCTGGATTTATCGTATTTCGGACCCTGGGTAAGACTGCCCTCTGCAGAGCCGGCGCTCGAGTCCCGCATACATACACCGAGCTGCAGTTCTGAGAGGAGAGATAAATTTGTCACCTGTTCTTCTCTTCTTATTTCTCCTCTCCGGGACTTTCCGAGACGAAAAGTTATTGGCCGATCGATCGTTGCGGGCAGTGTGGACGTGGAGGAGGACAAGAATGTGGAGGATTGTGGACTAGCGCGAAACACACATTTCAGATAGGTGAGCTCGCAACTCATTATTCCTTGGACTCTTCTTCGAATCTGCTCTAGGTGACTCTATATATGCATCTACATCACATAACAGATGATTGATGGTTGACAGTTTGGGGGTTCCTTCAGCATTGATTGAATCGCCTACCGGGACTTCGGTTAAGACTCAGCCCGGACCGAGTATTGGTTTAAACTCATCACAACACCTGAGCGTTTCTGTATAATGAGATAATCAACGACTTTTCTGTTCCCTTTTATTACTTGGGGATAAATATTAGAACCCTCCGGGCGTTTGAAGGGTTCAAAGCAATATGCTGGATAATCGGATCTTGTTCCCCAGATCATGTTCCCCAACTCATTCCCTGATCGCCGCTGTCAATACGCCGATAATATGTACAACAGTTTCTCTTCAGTGGAAGCCACGGCGAAACGTACCAGAAAAATCGTGTATAAGAAGTGAATGAATGACTTTTGTCTTCGATTTGCAATCTTTCCGTTTGATCGTTTTCGAGATCTGAAATGCAGCCTTTGCTCGATTTTCTTGGCTGCGTACAGATGGAGGAACTGCAAGGAATTGCAAGGAAGAAATGAGAGGTTATATACTTGTTCAATTGGAAGCCATTAGTAGCCTAAATTGTAGCCTCTGATATTCATGGTTACAGACTTGACTGATGGACTGCTGTATACTAAATCAGGCCTTATACCAACCTAGATTCCGGCTCAATTAAACATCTTGAGCTTGGAATATATTTAAACTCACCCATCAACTTGCAACATCCAATGCAACACACCTATTGTGGCGTGGATCGACCCGAACCCCGATTACCTCAGCTCCAACTCGGATACATGGATACATCGGACTGCCTGTGTACATAGGTATTGATTGATATTCCTCTACCCAACGGCCTTTCTAGATGCCGACACTGAACGCTGAGTCCCTATTCGATGGCATCCTTTCACAATGAACAGCGTAACACAAGGCAGTTCCCCCTTCCCTAGCAGCCGCTGCAGTGCAGGCAGAGCGAGCGGGGTAAAGGATTCATCCAGCTCGAGAAAACAAACAAACAAACCAAGCAACCTTGATTCGTCGCAACATCCATCAATATCAACATCAATATTGAAATCAATATCAACAATAACATTAAAAACTAACGAGAACTCGAGAGCAAGATTATCAGGTCCAACTCTTCCATCGTATAGTCTAGTATGATGCCTCTGCAGCAGTGCAGCTACTGCACGCGCAGCTTTAGCCGAGCCGAACATCTTTTCCGCCATGTGCGATCACACACCAAGGAGAAACCGTTCAAGTGCGAAGCATGCGGGAAAGGATACGCACGAGAGTAATCATCATATTGTGGAGGGGAAGAGCTCCGACATATACCCAACGTCAAATCAAGAGATATATATGAATATAGCCATAGTAGAATCGTAGGTGAATAAGGGGGGAGAAGGAGGACGATCGAAGGACACTCGAATGTGTGCTATAAGTACGTATATTGTATTGTGTAGTAATAAGATGGTGCTGGTTCAAGGAGGAACCAACTACTCGTCTATATAAGAGCTTGCACGTGACCTAACCACGTGCTTAGCAGGGCCAGAGTATGCAGCGCACCCACGTGATAAAGGTGCTTAGCATCAGTACTATATATATAGACAAAACAAATACAGAGCCTCAACTCTACCATATACGTCCCTTTTTCGAATCAGACTCGCCTTCGAGTCACCTCTTATCAAGGTGGTAAGGTTGGGTTTGCAGGACGAGCATATGGCCGAATTGCACGGTCGCAATATAGTCTTAAAGTACTACTTAATAATGCATCGCCGGATCGGTGTTAATACGGGGCGTATGTGATATAACAAAGAAGATAAGAATAGCAACGAAAATGCAAGATAATCCCTTAGGTCTAACTCCTTCTTATATCTTTTGTAGCTTACTTATTCAACTATAAGAACAATATCAACTCGAGCGTTGGTATTGTCGTCAGGATAGGCGTGCGCCGGTTTAGGCGGTCAAGTGGTGACGCACTGCCGAATCGGTAGTAGCGCGGGGCCTAAAGCGGTAACGTGACAAAGAAAACAAAAGCGGCAGTATATACTCGAAGTCTTGTTATAAACAGTACCCTCTTTTTATATCAACCTCACACCTTTCCATCTTCCCTTTAGCATCACTACTTATCAACCTCATCCTTTACTATTATATTGTCGATCTGCTTTCAGTGCGTAAGCCACGCAAGCAAAACTATCGATAATGCTACGAGTCGGTGCATCTTCTTCGCCGACAAATCTATCAAATGCGAGCGTTGCCGTGCTATCAAGTCAACTTGCATCTTCGTAAGTTATCTTACCTTCTGTCTTACACTCGTTCTGACTCCGATTCGATAGCTCTTCGCAAAAGTCGTCAGTGCCGGCATAGTCTTGATAGATGCGATAACGGCTATAGACAATGGAACTAAAACGGCCGACGACGTTTTTCGTAAAAGCACAGTTGCAAATAACCTTTTAATAAAGACCCGCCGTGCTTTTGCTTCCCGTGTTAATAATGCTTCCTCCCTTCTTCGGGCCCGTGTCGCCGCTGCTTCCTTTGCCGCCGCTAATGCTAAAGGTCCTTTGGCTGGCTTAAGTCCCGTCCCGGCGTTACGCTTACCTGCCGCCGCTGCTACCGCCGATCCAGCTTCGCTAGACCTGCTGCGTCAGATCTTAGCTGCAGTAGATCGAAATAATACTTTGCTAAGTAACTTTCTTAGCCGCGTAAGTGTATGTTGCGAACCTTTTGTAATTCCTTTTCGATCTGATTACGATAGATTGCCGAAAAGTCCTCGTCTTTTTTATCTTTATTTTCGGAATCGCTAGCACTTCTTACCGCGAAAAAGCTCCGCCGAAGTGCCCGCTAAGCTTTTAATCGCGGCAATACCGGTAGTTCCTTTTCGCGAGGTTCTAGCCGTAGCAATACTCGTAGTTCTACGAAGGGTTCGAGTCGTAGCAACATCGGTGAAACTTCGAAAGGTAAGAGCAGTGCCCAAGGTGCTGCGGAAGGCTCTCGCACTATTCCACTTAGCCTTGAGTTATGAAGTCGAAGGGGTTTTTATCGCGGGTCGGCAGCTTGCTAAGTAGTTAATGCAATAGATTTTTCGTATGCTCTTTTTGATCAGCCTCCGAATAGGGTCCGCTTTATATGTGTGATATGCTCGTATATAATAAGTCGAAGGCATATAGGTGTGATGACGTAAGGCTCTTTAATACAAAGAAAGAAATAAAAAGAGTGTAAAAGGAAGGAAAACAAAGAAAACCAAACTCAAACAAAGAAAAAATCAAAAAATCAAATCTAAACTCGTCCTTCCTTTACGTATAGTTATGCCCTCATGACTTAATCACTCTTTGTTGCCTCTTCATTACTGCTCACAGAGACTCTTGCGTATTGGCTCCGTTGCTCCTTCGTAAGGCCAAGTAATCGAATAACAAACCCATTTAAGCGCTTGATCTAAAGGCCGGACTCGGCCACTTCATCTAGTAAAAGCTATTCTAAGGATCTCTTTGTTTGAAGCTTAAAGCGAGGTAGTGACGCTTCGAGAGTATATCGTACGTAGAACTTCTTTAATCGACTGCCAGCAAATGTTCCATCTAGCAAGGCCTCGTCTTCTTTTAGCTCTTTTAACTTGTAGTATCTTTTTGTATTTACCGACGAAATTTAATAAAGGCTAAGCTACCGAAAATCCAGTTTCTTGACGTTAGACATATCTACCTTACGTACCGAGTCGTGCTTAAAGACCAAGTTACTTACCTCCAAGGGTCTGATTCGGAGGTTCTTTTTACTATCAAAAGCATCTTTTCCCTTTTAGCGGCAGCGGGTTTTCTTAAGTATGGCCTCCGTAATATCTTCGTCTCGCATCCGGAATTAGCGTGCTCTCAATTCGATAAGCTTAATACGATTGATTACTAGCTCTTAAAATAACGTAGCTTAAGATTGGATTCGGGTCTTAATCGAAAGCATTGCTTCCTTGCCGTACACTATATAAAAGAAGGTGAATCCGGTAAAAGTATGCACCGAAGTGCGGTCGGCGAATAAGACGGCTAGCAATTGCGCAATCCAGTCGGTGCTTTCAAGCTTACTTAATGCGTCTTTAATTAGTCCGTAGCCGCGTTCTACTATTCCATTCGCTTAAGGGTGGTATGCTAAGACCACGACTCGATTGATTCTTTAATTGTTAAGTAAGTCGATTACCTCTTTCTTAAACTCCGAACCTCTATCGACTGTTAACTAAAAGAAAATCTTATAGCGGCAGATAATGTCTTTTTAAATAAACTTAACTATCGAAAGCGAGTCTCGGGTCCGAATCGCTTTCGCTTCGACTTATCTACTTATATTATCCTTAATAATAACTAAGTAGCTCTTGCTATTGCGTGCAAGTAAATAAGTGATATCGATAGCTTAGCGTTTTATTAAGTTATTGGATCGGGTAAGATATAGTAATTCCTCGAGCCTATTGGCTGCTCGGTGCTAGCATTTTTTACAAGTCTTGACGAATCGTTTGACGTCCGTGTAGCATCTATTCCAAAAGTAGCGCTAAGATACACGGTAGTAAGTTGATTCACGGCCTTTATGATTACTCTTATCGTAACAAGCCGTAATGATATCCGTTTTAATCGAAGGTTTATCGACCACTAATCGGAAAGGAAGACCTTTCGTTAAGAGTCTCTAGAGTTTCTTATCGTTCACTTTGTATTTAGTAGCTTCCTTTTTGAACTTATAGCATTCTACTTTGTTCAGGTCTTTAAGTCTTCGTAAGGTCGTTAAGAAAGTAGCTATCCGAATTGATTTCGAAGAGTATTCGATTAGGTTTAAAAGACTTTCGTAATCGTGATCGTCGTTAAACTCGTTTAAGTTTGCATTCTCCGCTTCCTTCGAGCGTTAAAACATGTCTTTAAGAATAGATTAGCGAATATCTATCAAAAGGTCCGTCGAAGGTTCTTCGGAGCCGTCTCGAGCTTTAATAAGTTTTAAGTCGGCTAGCAAGCTGTCATCGAACTTATTCTCATCTTCTTCGCTTGAATTATCGAGGTGCCGTGGCCGTTTCGATAGTGCATCGGCAGCGGTGTGATCTTTATCGAGGACATATCGGACCTTAAAGTCGAAAAGATTGATCTAAGCTAGCTAGCGTATAATTAAAGCCGAGGGTATATCGGTAGCTCTTCGTCGAAGCTAAGCAACGAGCACTTTAGCGTTAGTTTCGAAGATAAAGTGCACTTCGATAATCTATAGCTTGAGTTTCTTAAGGACTTTGAGTACTCCGCGGCACTTTCGTTTGGTAGCGTCGTAGTTCCGTTTTGCTTTCGTCTAAGCCTCGGACTCGTACCGAGCCGGTTGCACCTTGCTAAAAGTAGTCTCGCGTTAGCCGATATATCCTTCTTATCCTTTTAAGTTAGCGTCCGTTCTTACTACTATTTCCTTATTCTAGTCTTCGTAGTCGATCTTGATCAAAACCGGAGCCGTCGTTAAGGCATCTTGTAGCATTCGCATAGCTTTCGAATGCGCTTCGGTCTACTGCTAATTTATATTTTTTTTTGTAAGATTATAAAGAAGGTCAGCAATATGTGCGAATCCTTTGACCCAAATGCGAAAGTAAAAGCAAAAGCTTAGAAATCCCTTAACCTTAATAACGTTTTCGAGAGTTTTCTAGTTATTGATCTTAATAACCTTATCCGCAGCGGGTTCTCGACTCTTCGAATTGCATACGAATCCTACTACATTCATACTATCTCGGCAGAACTATGATTTTTCCTCGATTATAGCACTAGCGCGCTTAATCCGTTCTAAGGTTTTGTCGATGTTCTAAATGTGTTCGAGCACGAATCGGCGTATACTCGAAAGTGCTTCTTCGTCGGAATAGTCCGTTTGTAGTCCTTTTACCTTAATATCGTCGACAAATAGCATAAAGACTTTAAGTTGCAAAAGACTTAAGATAAGATTAATTGTTCGAACGAATTAAGCTACCGAGTTTATAGCACTTTGCGAAAGGGTAGTGCATCAAAGGAGACCTAGCGGTGTAAAGAAGGCGGTAAGGTCTTTACTCGACTGATAGAGTATTTGTTGATCATAGCCCGAATAAAGGTCGATTAAGCTAGCTATCTAGTAACCAGAAAACTCTTTAGCAAACTCATTTATAGTTAAGGGTAGATTAGCGTCCTTTCGTATAACTGCATTAAGTAGAGTTGTTGAGTTGATGAGTCGGTATTAGCCCGGCTGCTTTTTAGCTATTAAGAACCATTGATTCCGGTACGGTCTTTCGCAGTACTTTAAAACTCCTTTATCAAGCTTGTCTTAAAGCATTTTAATGACAATAAGCTGTAAGGCTTTCGGACACGAGTAGTTCGGAGCTTGCTAAGCCGTGTATAAGATGGTTTTAAGCTTAGTCGGTAGTAATACGTCGTCGTGGAACTTATCGCACTCTTGCTAAGCGAATGCGATCGATTTTTCTTTGCTTAGTATCATCTCTTTAAACAAATTCTTTTCTTTAAGCCGTAATGTATTATCGACATCTAAGTTCGCTATGCGTTCGGGTGTGATTCGGGAGCCTTTCGGTATATCGGCAATGCGCGGAAAAAGGTATTGCTTGTATTTTCTTACTTGCTTTTGTGGCGTATCCTTAGCCTTCGATAGCTCGTACTAATCAACTTTGCTATTTAATGCTGCTCTTACGCCGTTTGCTTCGTCAACTGGCTTGATCTTTTTTTCTTTGGTCTTGTACATGCCGAATACTTTAGCCGAGTCTGAAGAGATCTCTTTTCGGGTTCGATAAAGTGTCGAATTCTAATAGTCGATATGATCGTAGCAGCGGATCATAAGGTTATCGGTGCTAATAGCATCTATTTAGCAAATTGTTGAAGGATCGCATTCCGTAAAAGCAAGAACATCGATAAACTGCTTTTAAGTAATAAAGTCGTCCTTCCTTCGATATTGCAACGTTTCGCTTTCGAAACTGAGCGAAAAGCAAGAAGCTTCTAGTGTACCGACTTCGGCGCTTTCAACGAGGCTAATCACTAGTTTTCCGAGTCGCTGCCGCTGCTATTCGAAAACTTATCGTAATAAATAAGGCTTATACTCTGCTCTTTTAAGCGATCGACGGCTTCGTCGTATTAATTCGTTTTATCGCTTACTTTAGTTTAAGTAACTTAGCCCGTAAAAGGATTAGTAACTATTGCAATAACAAGACCACCTTTATGGTCCGAAAGGTATCGGAGACCGATTTTCGCTTTGCGTATAAAAAGGTAACCGAGTATAAGTCGAAACCTTAGCGAATCCATAACGTAGAATCGGGTACGGATCGTAGCACTTCCGATATTAATAAATACATTATTAGCGTATCCGATAAAGCGCGATAGTGAATCGGTGATTATTCGAAGGCCTATCTCTTGGTCGTAAGCTATAAGAACTTCGAATTTAACCGCGGCGTCATAAGTGATAACGCTGACCTTCGCACCTGTATCGAGTGTGACCCGCGCATTAGTAATTAAAGACTGTCCGAGTATACTAACAATGACCTTAAGAGTTGGCGAATGATAATAAGAGTATCTAAAGAATAGCTAGCTAAACGTCGAAGCAAGGCCGATTTCCGCCGAAAGAGGTTCCGAATCACTTCCGATTGTGGTTCGCAAGGTACGCCGATCCTCACGAGTAAACCAGTCGAGAAAGAGATGTTAGAACCAAAAAACACCGTAGAACACGGTTGTAAAGAGAGTCGGAATAAGGCCGATAATAAGAATAAAGCAAAAACGTTTTTAAATCGAAAGCGCTTCGGGTGCGGGAAGCGTATTGCGTCGGCGGTGCTTAGTTTAACTGCTACGGATGTTCTTTTGCAATTGAGGCTTGGTTATCTAAAAGAATTCGAATAAGCGTCTAAGTTAAGACCGCTAAGCAATGGCATCTTTATGTAAGATCCGTCTTAGTCGAGTAAAGACCTATGTAAAGTCTGCCTCACCGGTAATTCGGCCGTGAGTCGAAGTAGCAAAGGAAAGAGAAGGTAGTAAATTCTTGCGATAAGGCGCTTTACCGATAAAGCGACCCGTAACTCTGCAAAATAGATCGCCACCAGATAAAGAGGTATTACTTTCTTTATAAATAAGTCGCTAAGACCTCGAAGCAAGTCCGTCTCTTACCGGATTATCCGTCGCCTTCGGTATAGACTTGTTACTTATAATTAAGCAATCCTCCGAAGCTTCCGCAACGCTAACCGTAGCCTAAAAGCAGTTAATAGCGCTCTCGCTAATAAGGGTTTGCTGAATTATCTTATCGATCATACCTTCGGAAGAAGATCGTTTAAAAGTAAAAGGAGCAGCGAAGAACGCAATAGTCTTACTAAGGGTTAGGTTCCTAAGCAAATCGCGTCCTTTTAAGAGCTTAATACGAGTCGCTTCGTAATCCATTCTTAAAGAAGAGATCACCTTGCCAAGCCCCTCGTATAATTTAGCAGTCTTAAAAGGCTTGGCCTTAAGCTTAAGTGCAGCTTTAAGAGCTTTTGGCAGTGTGACGAGAAGATTCCGTAAGTCCTTCGGTCGTAAAGCGTTTCGGTTGAGAATCGCGGTATAAGCGGGCTCGGGCTTATCCATTTCTATTGGTTTAGCGAAAGTAACCTTAAGCTGGCTATAAGTAGATTAGACTTTTGCTTTTGCCGAAAGAGCGTCCCTTAGCGGGTATAGCGTAACTCGAAAGGCCGCGTTGCGCGCTCGAGTCTTTACCGGTGCAATAGTAGCTTTCGTATTAAACACGTAAGCATATGAATTCGCCGTCGTAATGCATCGCTAGCGAATCATGTCCGAAGTATTAAAATCGTTAATACGAAAAGCTTCCGCATTGCCGCCGTTAGCTGCTCGAATAAGTGCTTTGGCGCGTTCTCGTGCAGCTTCTTTAATAAATTCTCGTTGTGCCTTTAGAGCTTTATAACGACGCTTTAGATTAAGATCATTTATCGTTTTACGAACCCTTTCTAGAACTTGCTCGTACTTAAAAGTGTCGTTTCGGAACTGAAACGGGATCGATAGTATCTCTTTTCGGTATGGTCTTATACATATTAAGTCCGCTTCGTTAAAGTAAAAGGCTAATCCGTACTAAAGCATAAACAAATAATACTGATTCTGATATTTGTAAGGCTTTTGTTAATAGCCAAGTAGATTAGAAGTCTGCTAGCACTAACAGAAAATACAATTAAAGTCGTTTAAGGACCGTTTCTTTTTCGATATGGCGTAGCCTCGGTTCGAATAAGTATCGGCCGCATTGATCTCGTAGACCCGGTGCAAAGCAATTTCTTAAGTCTCTCCGTATTGAGCAGCTTTTAATAGGTTCACATAAGCTTTTTTCGGTACGAAGGCGAAGCTGTCGGTAAGTCTTAAGTGAATACTAACTTTCGTTAGCTGTTCCGTAAGAGCTTCGATCTTTAAGTTAAGATCGATAAACGGAGTAATCGAACTCGCAGCGGTGGTGCTTGCGCGGTGAAAAGGAAAAGGATAAGTACTACCGAAGTAAGTGTTATAAAAGAGCGAAACGTATAAGTTCCGCTTGCTCTCGAAAATGACAGACGGTATTTAAGGACGAGAGTTTTCGTTCTAATAAAGGTCATAGCGAGAAAAAGCTTTAAGGATCTCGGCGTAGCCGTATTCTTTGATCCGTTCCGCAGTGATTTGTTTTTGCTTAATTAGGTCGCTTACTATAGTATATATTATGTTATACGTTTGCAAGTGATCTTCCTTAAGTTTAACGTTCTTTTGAGTCCGATTCTGCATCGATAGTAGTAAGCAATCGAAGAACTTTTACTTTAGCTGCTTGTCGGTAATATCTTTATTAATTAAGCAAGCAAGGCTCGTAAGGTTGAACTGTCGAGTGAACTGTAGAAGCTCCGCTTTAGAGGCTCTTTCTCTTGCTATCTACTTATTGCTTAAGTCGTTCAAGAAGCCAATACTATCCTTCTACTTAGCTAAGTCGAAAGCCTTGTACTCCTCTTTGACCACCGATTTGAAGTCGTCCCAAGTCACTTTCGGATCCGAAAAGCCACCGAGGCTCTTAATATTGCAACGTATATTGTAACCGAAAGGGTTAGAAATATTGTATTTAGCAAAGCACTGCTTCTTCTCCGAATCGGTAACGATACCGTAGTCTTTAAACGCTCGTTCGAGCTAGCGAATGTGGTCCGTAATGTTGGCCTTGTCGAAAGCAAGCATTCTAAGGGCTTTAGGTCCAAGGAAAGGTCTACGGATACTTACGTAATTCGAAGCATTTACGAAGGGTAAAAGGGCCTGAATCCTCTTCACTTCGTCCTCGGTTATCTTGCGAATAGCATCTTCGCTAAGTCCGAAATCCTTTTGAGTCGAGGAAGTCATAGCTCCTTTTAATTTTCGAAAGCTCCAACGTAGGCCCGCTAAGTTAAGTTGATAGATATCGATTAAGGTATGAAAGTGTCTCGAAACGGATGCGAAAAAGGAATCGAGAATAATAGAATGATGTAAATGTGAATGAATAACAGAAATGAAATAAGTACAATTTATAATAAATATTAAATACATAAAGAAATGTTGTAAAGATATAAGATCCCGATGCGTCGAAAGTGATTCATTAAAAAGTCGAGTATCGATCGCGTCGAGCTAGATAGTCGAAACCAAATCGATACAATAGACGATATTGATGATACGTTTAATTCTATAACGCAAGATCCGTAATAAGCGGAGAAGTAATTGCCGAGATTAAGTGTATCGAAATGAAAACGAGGTCGGGTAATAGCCGAGCTTCCGTACAAGCATATGGCCTACCTCTAGTATGATGCGACACCGAAACGGTTCCGAATCGCAAACACTTATTTCCGCTCGTCGTATCTTTTATTTGCTAAAGCGAAAGATAATCGAAAGCAATTCGAAGTCTTTATGCGTAATCTCCGTTGCGAAGTAAGTGTTGAATTTTCAACCTCTTAAGCTTAGCGTAGTATTTCCGGTACTTAGTTACTGCCCACCCTTTCAAGGAAGAAAGAACAGTAGACTCGTACTAGAATCGATGTTGAATCGAAAAGGTAAAGTATACTAAACGAATAGTACCTCGAGCGTATCGCCGTGCAAAGTGGTCTAAGTGAATAGTACTTTGTGAATACCGAATTGAACTCTAGCCAGCTCGATCCTCGAACTAGAGTAACGACTTCTTAAGTGGTACTTATCGAGTATACCGAATAGCATGCTCGACGGACATAAATCGAAGGAAGATCGCTTTTAAAGCAATAGCCTCGAAGCTTATATGCAAAAGCACTTGACTGTTGGCCCAGCGTGTGTCGAATACCCTTCGAAAGAGTACCGCAAAAGCACATGGTCAATAGCCCAGCGTGTGACGTGAACTCCGAATATATAGCTTCTCGCAAAAGAAGCAAGTCTAAAGGGGGTATAAAGACCAACCTTTTGTTCGATTCTTTGCGTAAGTCACTAAATATATATAAAGGGGAAGAGCTCCGACATATACTCAACGTTAAATCAAGAGATATATATGAATATAGCCATAGTAGAATCGTAAGTGAATAAAAGGAGAGAAAGAGGACGATCGAAAGACACTCGAATGTGTGCTATGAGTACGTGTATTGTATTGTGTGGTGATAAGATAGTGCTGGTTTAAGGAGGAACCAACTACTCGTCTATATAAGAGCCTGCACGTGACCTAACCACGTGCCTAGCAGGGCCAGAGCATGCAGCGCACCCACGTGACAAAGGTGCCTAGCATCAGTACTATATACATGGACAAAACAAATACAGAGCCCCAACTCCACCACAATATGGATATATATACATACATATATAGATATATATCTTCGCTCTTATATACAGGCCCCAATGCTGAATCGCACCAGGGACACGCGGATCCGGCACGCCAAGTCTTACTGTGTCAATCGGAGGAGGCGCTTGGTCTTGTCGGAAAACTCGACGGACGGCTTTGGGGAGGCGACGACGACGACGACGACAATATTCTGCGGCAACGGGCAATCGCCGAGCAGTGAGCGCCTCCTCTCACCCAACTCGACTTCGCGCGTCGATGCTGACCAGATAGGCTCGCGAGATGAGAACACCATCATGAGCAGTGCCGACGATGCAGGGACCTCGGGTGCGATTCCAGAGTATCCTGCGGCGGACTTTCACGTTGGGCCCACGGCCTGGGACTTCCAGTCGATAGGATTCATGGAAGATGCCCAGCTATGGGCTGTCAATAGTGGTTTTCTGCTGAATGGGACCGGCGCAACTGGGCTAGCGTCTGCCTTCCCCGACGCAGATTTCGATACGGCAGAATACTTTGGTAATGCTCAGGATGGAGGCAATCGCACCGGTGCCCGCGGATCTGGCACGACATTACCAGTCCTGATGGATATGCGGGACCTGTGGTTCACGAAGATACAGAGATCAGATGAGCATAGTCGCCGTGTCACTCGGCGCTTCGACAGCGTCTCCAGCTCAAAACTAGCACCCTCGCCCAGCAAGTCCGAAATCGTGGATCAGGAGTGCCACCGGGAGCTGACGAGACTCTTGATCCGCCCACTTCCACCTGAAGATCTGCTTCCGTCCTCGGGATTCTTGGTAGGCAGTTGCTCGCACCTGGCTCGCTAGAGGAACATGGCAACTGACGGGCACTAGAACCTCTGCGTACGCCGGTTCTGGAAGTGTTTCAATCCGATCTTTCCGATCCTGCATGAAGCGACCTTTCAACCGACGGCGGAGAATGGACTGTTGCTGATATCCATGGCATCGGTTGGATGCTTATTTCTCGGCTCACAGACTGCTGTCCAACGCGGTCGGCGCATATTCGAAGGCTTGAATAAGGTCATTCTCACATCGGTAAGAGGGTAAGTTCACAAGTCAAGCCACACTTTTTCTCATCCGAGGACAGAACAATTCAATGAGCAATACAAGAGCCGAGATGATTGCGATGGTCCAAGCCGCTCTGATTGGACAAGCGTTTGCTATGCTGTCTGGGGTAAAGTTTTCATATTCGGAGAGCAAATATCTATTCTAACATGCGAGTAGGATGCGAGGCATTTTGCCATCTTTGATGGCTACCATGGGTCGATGATCTCGGTACGCTAAACCATCAAATCCGCACGAAAACTGCGAGAAATTGTGACTGACGATTTTTAGTTCGCTCGCAGGGAGGACGTGTTCAGCGGCCGGCACATCCCAAGATCTCTCGAGAACCTATCCGAGGAAGAGCTGGACCGGGCATGGAAGGAGTGGGTGCGAGAAGAAGAGTTCCTGCGGTCCGTCCCAGCTCTGCTCACACCAACACGTATTCCTGCTTATCATGCATAATAGAATCGCGCCGGCCTTGAAGATCCAAGACGCAGAACTGTCGTCGTTGCTTCACCGCGATTCCCTTCTGAAACACAGAGCCCCGGCAAAGCCACTCTTGACAACAGACCGTGCTTTCGGCGCCGCTTCAGCTTCCGAGTGGCTTTCTGCTGTGAAGGCGGGAGACTCATCACGGCCAGCTGCCGATGGAAACACCCATATTCCACGTACCTCACCCGATGCATTCGCCGCCTACCTCCGACTCGAAAGTCTAGGCGTCACTATAGCCGAAGACCGACGGCAAGGCCACCTGAACGAAGAGATCTCTCGCAACTACCAGCACACCCTGCTACAGTGGTATGCGACGCACAACCATACCGACCAGAGCTCAGGACCGGGCGGGGGCGCGCCGCCGGACCAGCTCTGCCTGACATCCCTGTGGCACTGGACCTTCGTCGCACTGTCCGTCGATCTCGACCAGCTGGAGATCGCCATCGGCCGCGACGGGCCTGACGCTGCCGCAGAAGCCCTCTCGTCGTACGTCCGCCCCTGGGCCTCGACCTCCGACGCGGCGCGCTGCGCCATGCACGCCTTTGCACTGCAGAGGAATCTGCAGGCGCAGCGCTTCGACGCTATCCCTGCTATCCACGTCCCCCGCACGCTCTTCTCGGCTGCAGTCGTGTGGTACTGCTTCGTGCGCTACGGCCCGGGGAACAACTCGCCACAGCTGAGACTAGATCATCGCCCCTTTGCGGTCGGCAGCTGGCCCGAGTTTGCCGTCTTGTCCGGCTCGGCGAGGGAGGAGCTGGTAGCCCTCTCGGACCTCACCTGGAATCGCGGCGCGACGTCGGCTGTTACGGCGGCGACGCTGTGCGAGTTGGGGTGTCAGCTGCAGCGGATCAACGTCTGGGGCTTGGCGGGTAAGTTTGCAGGTATTGTCGCTCGGCTTCTCGATGGTTGGGATTAAGGAGAGTGGGAGTGGAAGAGAGAGTGAGGGTGAGAGCGAGGAAGAGCTGGAATGTAATAGAGTGGAAGAGATGGATAGCAAAGATTGTTGGAATGTACATCGGGCTCATTCTGCTGATTGTATAAGGAGTACTTTTTGCACATAGGCTAGGTCATGTTATGAATATTATGAGTGATAAATAGGTTATTGGTTTGTTGGCTAACGACATGCAACAAATCAGCTTTGGATAAATGATCGTTTGGTTATGTTTGTTTATTTGTTTGTTTGTTTGGTTGGTTGTTTGTCTATCATTCTCTTCCGGGAACCACGATTAGATATGTATATAAAGAAGTGAGAGAAGGGAAGAAAGAAAAGCTGCTGCGGCTGATTCTCATCCTTCCATTATAGCGCAGCTAGGAGTGCCTTTCTTCAGGTAGTTTTCCATATACATTTCTTTTGTATATATTGCTATGATTTTGACTATGGAACTCTACTTCTACTAACGTACCTTTAAGTCCATTCTAAAAATATCTATATAATAAACCTTGAAATTTTAAATACGACTCCAATTTTGATTCATATTCCTATAGAAGACAGATATTCGCTGAATTTCGAGAACAGAATAGGAACTAATTCGTAGAGCGTCTCGGAAGTTATCCAAAAAAAAAAAAAAAAAAAAAAAAAAAAAAAAAAAAAGAAGGAGAATAAAAAAAAAACAACAACAAATACCGCTCCAAATGAAAATCCTGGTAGATCGCTATCGCTGCGATACCTTCATCCAATCAAGAAACCTGCCAGCCTTTCCAGAAGAGCTCCAGGGATTCTTCTAGACCTTTTGGAATCCAACTACCTATTGATCTTCTGATGAAAAGAGCCGGACTTGGATTACTACTTACCACAGCATTACGGTAGAGAACAACCACTAAGAAGGCTATCACCCAGGCATGGCATCATCCAAGCTTCGAGAGCGAGGGATGGGTCGGTCCCCTGACAAACTCATGTTACACCTATCTAACGTGTTCCAGTCAAATACCAGACAGACAAACAGAGGGTGGCATCCGAAGCCAGCGAACGATCCAACCGGGGACTCCTTCAACCCTTAAGGAAAGACTCAGGATGGTACCCAGGTATGTTGGAATAGGGATCTCTGGACCGCTTAGCGGTCTAGCCGGGCGCCCTCCTATCGTACGAATGATTGCGTTGGCTGATAACATCAGTAGTCGATAGAATGTTCCCCGTACCGGGCACTCTCGGCCTTTCGAGAGCTGTATCTCCGTGTGGATCGTGCAAGTGGCGCGGCTATCCATGGTGCTCGTTGCCGTTCTGAAGAGCCGGACGATGTCATCGATTTGATTTCTGATATCGAGGATGATGAAAAAGACGTTTTTGATATCGAGAATGAAGAAGAAGATGGCTCCGATGCCGAGAGCGAGGAGGAAGTCGTTAAGCATTATGCAGATGGCGACATCGATGAGTCGGACGGGGAAGAAGATTGTGGTGATTCTGGGTTCGCCGGTACCTTCATGCATCTTCTCGTCCGGAAGTGTCCAGGTTATCATCCGTATGCGTTGAGTTGGGCTGCGGAACCGTGAGTGGGAAGGAAGCTAAGGGTGCTTGCTATCCCTCTACGGCCTGTGATCTCGAGCGAAGCAGAAAGGGCTTCTAGAGGAAGAGTTGTAAGTCGTTCTTGATCCCATCCCACCTCCCGCGGTATGAGTTTAGATCGGCAGGATTCTGATCAAGGTATGCGCGTGTTTAGATGATTCAGGGCTTGCGATCGCAAAAGTACGATACGAAGAAAAGTCAGGGAAAGCCCTAATCCGATGCGCGCTCTGCTAGTAATCAAGGCGCGGAATGACACCCCGTGCCTCGTATGCATCCAAAAAATCACGGCCACCTTTTGCAATGGACGAAGCTACCTCCGATACCACGAGAAGAAGCTGTTTATTGAGTTCAAGAAGGAATGAGTGCTAGTGTAGGAATTGGAAATAATGATTTACACAAGTCCTGCGAAAAAGGCAAGGATTTAGAGGCGGACGATTCCGTGGACTTGGAGAAATTGAGAAAGGTAGAAATCAACTGGGAGACGGGTATTGGTTAAGCCAGATGACTCTCTATACACTCCTAGATTGGAGGTACAACCAAAATCATCGACTTATATGCCCAGCTTCAGAAAGAACAGCTGGTATGAATAGATGTGAGGAACAGAACGAACCTTTCGGTTGAAGAAAATACCATGCCCAATTCTCAAAAGGATCTTTTCAGGCTGCTTCAAGGCATTAAATCCCCCGCTACTTTCCCTTCTAAGTGGCAAGAGACTTGCGCCGAGGCCCCATTCGGAGGAGGGAGCTGCCATTGCGCTCCTCAAACGCGCCTTGCGCCTGGCATACCGACATCACCAACCGCCTCTTTCACATCCCGGCCGACAATCACGAGAACTAGACTCCTCGAGCTCATCTCTCAGGTTCGCGGAATCGAATGATAATATTCTCTGAAACCAGGACCCGGCTTATTTCAAGAAGAAGAAGATCACAACTCTCTTCGCCGAAAGGTTCGTTCTGTCTCCCCACAATAGACGGAGTCGAAAGATCGAAGAGATATACCTTGTCTGCGATAGCATACTTCGAACGACGACGAGAGTGACGACGACGCCGCTGACGAAAACGGCGCAAAATGCGATGCCAGAGGACCCAGGATCTGCAAGAAGGCGATGAACGCTGCGAGGGACCGCTCTTATGAATGCAGCATACGGCGGATTCGTACTTCAAAGCTACGACGAGATGACTAGGAAAGACAAACAAAGAGTGGCTGGGACGAGGAATCAACAAATCTAATCGTGCTAGCATGGGAGCACGGAGGCCTCAACCTACAAGTTTCAGGGAAGGGGAAAGCTCTCTTAGTATTCTCGAAGCTGGTCTATTGCCCTTGGGCAAGTAAATATGGTATGCATGGCTTGGCCGGCTTGGTTTTGCTCCTATCTTGCGCCTCCCTGCCGACGCAGCAGCCGCCGATCCAGCTTCGCTGGATCTGCTACGCCAGATTCTGGCTGCCATGGACCGCAACAATATGTTGTTGAGTACCCTTATCAACCACATGACTGTAAGTCGAGAAACATGCTATGTTTCCCTTCCGATCTGACCATGCTAGGCCTCCGATACCATTCCGGGCCCTGTATCGGCTCCTGAGTTGAAGACTACGCCCGGCATACTGGAAGATTATTTGGGGCTTGGCAACTGCCCTTCGCACAGAAAGGCTGGAGCTCCTCTTCTCTACTATGTTCTCTCTAGGTGATGAAGTACAATGTAGATAGATAATCTAGAATATTTAAGCACCCGTCTCATCGTCTAGGAATATTTGCTGGCGTCACATCCAACAAACGTGGCTGGTTCTGCCCGGTCAAAGCCGCTGCCAGATCCCATGTCCCAAGAGTGAGGAAGACCCCCAAGATCATTTCACCAAAGGTCAAGGTACAGTCCTGCAATGTCCGAACTATTGCGCAAGACTTCTAAACATCCAGAAGAGTGATCAGGTTACTCTTCGAGAAGCACATCCTATTCGAATCAGACACCTAGCTGTTTAGCTGTGGCCTGTTTGGCCAAATCTCTGACGGCGAAGTCTTCCACGTAAACATTATGATTGTCCTAGGGCCTATTTGGAGTTGGAAACTTGGCTGTAACAGATAGTTTATCATAGTGTTCATCTTTATCGAGACTTGGAGCTGTGCTGTGCCTGCAGAGTCAGAGGCCAACCCTATTCTTCTCGAACAAAATACAAATAGATATTCTTCTTCTTCTTCATGTATATATCGGAGAAAGCTCAAAATATGAATTAGCTGCGTCGTTGAATTCTCAAGACTTCTAGCCTTATATGCCAAGTCTAGTTGGTAAATTTTCTTTCAAATTATAGGAAGCTTGAGGCTGCAATTTGAGATCAAACAAGTTTATACTTGAAGAATTTCTATTCCATGGGCGTATAGGGCAAGCCCGTTGGACTTTGTGAAGAGAGAGAAGGTATATACAGGCAAGGTAGGATGTTTTGCCTCCTTCCGCTGTCTATCAAGTAGATTCACATTTGGATCAGTCGAATTTCAATACGAAATCAGTCTACAATCAATTCCTATATCTTGGATATTCTTCCTGTACATATTGTGTCGCGTTATAGAATGATTCTGCTCAAGTCCGCTGAGAACCTCCTCCAAAACAAGATCTGCCCGCACAGTGGCACTGGCAATTCAGTAAACTTAAGCGAGTGGAGGCGCTCTTCCTCTCACCTTTAAATTTTCTCTGTCTACTACTCAAAGGTGAATTCCTGCCCGCGGAGGGACAATGGCAGCATTCTCATTGGTGCTAACGCTCCTGCCACGCTAGTTTTCCGCTAAGCGAGGAAAAGTCCCGTGACAGCCTTGCCTTCTTCCACCCTATTTCAATCCTCTCCCATGGCAACCAACCTACTTCTCTGACACCAAACACAACTCCAAAGACTCAACCCCAAACTTCACAACTTCACTCAATCTTTTGATTCATCAACAATACTTTGTAAGCATACCACCCCGAGTCAATAAAATCAACATCACAGCCAAAATGTCTGTCAGCGCCCAAACTACCAAGATAACTATGGACTTGTTCAAGGAGTATGTGGGAGATACCATCACTTCTCTCTCGCTCAACGAGCTTGAGGATGTGACCGAGTACATTCCGAAGACAGTCACATTCGTGGACTGCTACGAGAGAAGGAACTTCGCCGAAATTCTCAGGATCCCTACGGAGTATGATACTGCCTTCCGCGCCTTTCTTTGGATTCTTGTGCACATGGAGAAGGACGAGATCGATGATGAGCTGAGGTAAGCTTAGATCTTTCCCACCGAAGTTGCAACACCTCTAACCTGGCAGCAGAGCTGGTGACGGCCTGCGGAATCTTTTGGAGAAGATTGCAGGTCTCGAAGATTTAATGCCCGAGGCAGCCTGGGCCACCCGGTTCTTGTTGTACAAGCACTTCAGCAACCCTGCCGCGAGGAAGATTCTCAAGACACGAACCAAGGCTGTCGCAGCTACTCCTCAAGTAGGACCGGAGAAGCCGGATACCCCCAGCACCGCTTCGAACAATATGACCTCTACTCTCCGCGAGGAAGTAGTTGGTCCGGATGCACGTGCCCTGACAGAACCCTTGCGAGCATACGTCGGCGAGAGAATCTGCGGAGTGGAACCTCTGGATGTCTCGAACGAGACACTGGTCAGGCTGGCAAACATCGTGGCACCTCTCGGCACGAAGCTGCTGGGAGGGAATCCGGTAGTTTTGGGGAAGGTGAAGGATAGCGAGTGGGATGCTCTGAAGCAGTTCTTTTGGACTCTGTGGCTTATTGACGTGGTACACCCAACGGCAAAGTTAGTTTCTCACCTTTAAAAAAATATAACTGGCGAAATTACTAACCAGCCACTAGGGAGCAATTCGAGCTGGGCTTCATCCTGAGGGACTTCGCATACGCGAGTCCAAACCTGCCAAAGGTCGTTAACGACGCTGCCATCTCGTTGATGGTGAGCCACGCTGGCCACGACGGGAGCCGACCCACGAAGCCAGAAGGCGCTACAAAGCCTTCTGCCGTGCCCTCGGCGGCCGCACAGCCGAAGACGTCCGTGACTCCGAACGATGAGCTGGTCAATGCCGGCAATCAAGGTAATTTTCTCTACCTATACTTTCAATATCAATTTGATATCTAACAAACAAAATAGGTACCATGATTGGCCCGGGACCAAGTTCGGAGCTAGCCACACGGAGCAGGAAAGGCCGTGCGACCAAGAGGCAGACCAAGACTTTGGCGCTGAAGGTCGCACGGGGGCTGCCGCGGCCCAGTGCCATCCTCGACGTTCCTCGTCTAGCGGCGGCTAGAAGGGACCTGAAGAGGATGCACTTGAGAGCCAAGGCACAGATGCGTGCGTCTTGGTCGGAAGCAGAGTCTGCAGCACGGGAAGAGTACAACCGGGTTGTTGACCAGAAAGAGCTAGCTGAGAGAAGCTTAGCTTCTGTTACAGCCGAAGCAACCGCGGTTTTCCGGTCGCTGCAGACCGAAGCTTCCGGCCAAAACGCCCGGATCGGAGAGCTCCGGGGCCGGGTGGAGGAGTTGACCCAAGTGGTCGCAGGGGCCTCCAACCTGGAGAGCCAGATCTCTGACCTCCGGCGACGGAACGAGGAGCTGGCCCAGGAGCTGCGCAAGGCCAACAATAAGGTCGCCGCTCTCTCGGAGAGCCGCCAAGACCAGGCCTGCGCAGTGGAATTGGAGCGGGAGGCGCAGAAGGAGCGGGACGACCTGGTGCGGAGGCAGGAGATCTCCGAGATCTACAGATCGGTCACGGAGAGAAAGCTGCGCAAGGCGGCCGCGGATACAGGCCTCACCGAGGGCTGGACGGATCGAGCCGTCCTTCCTGACGTGAGAGACTACATTCCGCGGTCTGCTGAGGCAATCCTGCAACTTCGTCGCGAAGTTGCCGAGCTCCAGAAAGCTGGTCCGATCCCAGAGGACAAGGCGGCGGAGGGAGATGAAGCTGCGGACCGGGCTCTCAGCAGCCTTCAAGAGAGCACCGGCGCAAGCGACGCAGATGAGACCGCCAGTGCTGTGGCGGACGAGGAATGCGAGGAATTCTTCGATTGCGAAGAGTTGCTCCTTCCTGGTTCGTTCCCAGCCATCGACATTCCAGCACTGTCGGTGTCTCTGCCATGGCCATCTCGACCCTCAGCTTCCGAGGATCGATCTCCGTCCCAGCTCGCTCGCAGCTTGACAACCTGCTTGCGCATTGTTGGTGCCGGAATCGGTCCTTGGTGTTGCAGGGTCACCTCCGCCGTCTTCAACCGAGACAATCTCCTCTGGGTCGGAGTACTCCTGGTCGCAAGCTCAATCATCCAAATTCTTCAAGCCATGGATGGAATTGATGCGGACCCCCAGCCCCCCCTCACCGAGGAGTACCTGGCGCAGTTGGGCGACGATGACTTCGTCGCCTCTCTGCTGTCGGGTAACATCCGAGGTAACGTCCCGCTCTTGACGTTCGTGGGCTTGGTGCTGGTTGGGCTGTGCTTGGGTGTCATCGCATTTCGCGATGCATCTGCCAGACACGAAGCATCGAGGGCTGAGGCCAAGGAGCTCAAGCGCCAGCAGGAAGAAGAGGCAGAACGCCTGAAGTCTCTGGAGCCATTCGCTTTCCACCGCACTCTAGAAGGGAAGCGGATGGCTGCAGAGACCGACGCGATTCGTGAACTCATCCGCCGCAGCTACGTGTAGACCAGTCCGGCTGGCTACATCACTGGGTGCGATTATGTACGGAGGGTAGTCGGTTTTGGGTTCGAGCCCCAGGTCGGCTTCCTTTTGTACATGATCGTATCCCGCGCGGATATCTTCATCGCCTCCTCTCTTCCTTGCGAATCCGGAAAGACAATTTTGGATGCGATGTTGTATGGAGAAGAAGGCGGTATTGGGTTCGAGCCCCGGGCCAACTTCTCCTCCTTATATAATCGCATACCACCCGGATGTCTTCCCCGCCTCCTGTTCGGAACGCCCTGCGAGTTGTGGAGGAATAAATTGTATGCGATTATGTACGAGGGGTCGTCGGTGGTGGGTTCGAGCCCCGGGCCAACTTCATCTCGTACATAGTCGCATACTACTCGGATGTCTCGTCTCCCGCCTGCGTGCTCGGAATTACCTCGCGAACTTCCGAGGTTGTACTATATGCGATATGTATGGAGAAGGAGGCGGTACTGGGTTCGAGCCCCGGGCCAATTCCTTCTCCATACATAGGCGCATACTACCTGGATGTCTCGCCTCTCCTCCTCTCGACCGCCTCAAGCTTGGAATCGCCCAGCGCCCAGCGAATTTTTGAGGATTTTACTGTGTGCGATTATGTGCGGAGAAGAAGGCGGTACTGGGTTCGAGCCCCGGGCCAACTTCTTCTCCGTACATAGTCGCATACCCGCTGGATAGCTCGACTCTCACCGCCGTGACAGTATTCGGGGAACTGCGATTTGAGCACTGGAATGGCAAACCAGCAGCTCGTTGCAGATCCCTCGGACTTCGGAGCCGCGGTGACTAGGTCAAGGCCTCGACAGACTTCTTCCTCCCTGCCTCCGACAAACACCACACACCATCCGGATTGCGTCGCCACACACACCATGTCTGGAGATGCCTTGCGAGTCTTTGAGGAATTCGCGATTCGAGTACTGGACTGGCAACCCAGCCACTCATCGCGAAGACCTCGGACTCTCAAGGCATCCCTGGGTTTCTTTGAGGACGCTACGGATCACACATATCCCTAGCCACCTCGGAAATGCCTTCCCTCTCACCAGACATGCAAGACGGCAGCATTACCACTACGATTACGGCACACGGAGGTCTCTGTTGTTGGGAGACGCTACAGTCACGGGCTTAACTATGGCAGCACCTGGTTTCTCGAACGTCAGGCGTCTCGCGTTGATACGTCAATGCTTGAGACCCTAAGTAGTAGAGAAACCCGCCTGGAAAAAGCCCTTGACTGCCAGCACCCGGTCGAATCTTGGACTCGCGGTGGAGTAACTCTGGGTGGAAGACTTGCGAGTGACGGAGCGCGGAGGGTCAGGAACACGGGTTCAGGGAATGGGATGGAATGGAATGGGCAGCTCGGAAAACTGCACGGATGTTGAGATTGGCTTTCTCTTTCGAGGAAACGGGGAGGATGGGCAGGGAGAGTGGCGGGTGGAGAAACGAGACTATACCATATCTCGTACTGTGAGAATTTCTGGGCCTACAGGGCAATGCCCCTCAGTGAAGGTGGTGCACGATATGATAGTGCCTGAGTCTTGAGAGACTCGCAAAAATACTTCGTTTTCACAGCCATGCAAAAATCGTCCCCGATGTGATTTTGATGTCAATGAAATTCGTGTCCGCGGCTTCAAATGCCTTTGATTCCTTATTTGATAGTGATTCATCTGCGGAATGAAAAGATGCCTAATTTGAATCCATCGATTCCATCTCGTGTACCTTTAAATCTCCTTTAGGGGCAGGATGAGGTTTGCGCTAAAGATCGTAAGGAAAGATATGAGTACGATGGGGTTTTGTTTTTAAAAAATCTTGAATTGTTTGATCTCCCATCTCTATAATCAAGCGGGAATACCACTAGTATATTTCTAAGACCACCGCCTAACAATCCCAAGAAACCCCTTCGATCTTATGCTTCTTACTCTAAACATCTATCGTCCATCCGACCACAAACCTCTCCTTGTTAGTAAAGCCAAACCCTGTCTCGATCACCTCCTTTCTCTCCAAGGCGTTCTGTAATAGCACGAGAATCTCATACGCCCTCTATAGGCAAGGAGGGGATGCAAGAGGGCATTATGGATTAATGCCGAGGACCAACGATCTGACTTGGTCGTGAGGTCGTGTGCTACTCTCCTCTGACAAAGTCTAGAGAGATAGACCTGAGTATACACCTGTCCGAGTCCGATTGGATTGAGTTGGCCCCTGAGAATTCATTTCGATCCTCTGCGCGGGCGATTGGACAGAGACAATATAAGGAAATAGTAATGGTGTGAGCAAGGTGGTTGTTCTTGTTGGAAGCTCAGAGCAAGCGTGAGGCTGCTATATACCTCTCTTGGTGGTCTGTGCCACCTATAGTAGCCTAGTGGCCTAAGGCCACCACAGACAGGAAGGTGCGTCCGGAAATGGAAGGCGCGCCGCGTTCCGCCTTTTGGGATTTGGATGCCTTGTTTTCCAGTGCCCTCTCTTCTCCTGATCCTGTCTGCATTTTCTGGGACTTTCGGCTGGGTCAAGAGCCTGAGTACGTCTCAGTACCACGGGCATTTCTTCGTAGGCCTTAGTTCTGTCCTCCTGCATGGAGGCTGTCTTCGCGCTGGTGTTGTAGACTGGGATTCTAGCGGGCCTGGACATGGGCTCCAGACCTGCTTTGTATTGCACCGCTCCGAGCAGGCAGAGCGCAGAGATGAAATTGATGTCTTTGTTGCTGACTCCCGCGAGTTGGGATATCACCACTGGGTCCAGCATCCTCTTCACGGTCTGCATCTTCTCCATTTCCTTTTCCTTCAGCGGATTGGCCACTTCTTCCAGGAGCTTTTCGTAACCGTACTTCCTATCCTTCCAGACTCAGACTTTATCCTGGGTAGCCTCGGCGATACTGCCAAAATCCGAAAAGTCTTGTTCGTGGCGATCGTCTCCGGGGAAGATAGTCCGGGACAAGGCATCAGCTACCTGGTTGAGTTCAAATTCAATATATTTGATGAGTTAATTCCTCTGAGCTCCGTGGCCCAGTGAGCGTGGATTCCTTCTAGGCCACCAGGCCACTGAGGTGCACAGACCACCAGAGGAGGAGGATATAACCTCACGTTGCACTGAGCTTCCTAGAAAACAACTAATTCACCTTTGCTACCTCCTATTATCCTTGGATATCTGCGGGGATAGGTCGTGGGGTCGCTGTAACCGAAGATACGTAAACTTTGTCGAACCGCGAGGATCGAGACATGTATGGTTCTGAATCGGCGGTGTTCGTTGTCGAGTTCATGACTTGAGGGGGTGGTCTTTGACGAGGCGCGCGCGTTTGATAGGAGGTGGTATGCAAGTATCCTTTCAAGGGTCTAATATTCTTCCAAAGGCTATGGTTGTGGAAACTCGGTCGGCGTGCTTGATTGTGTGTGGAGATTTCGTAGAGGGTCCAAGTATGTAGAGTACTCTGAGGAAGCTCAGATGTTTGTTATGGCGTATTGCATTCAAGCGTGCAGGTGGGGTGGCTTCGGTTGTTTGGGTTGCTCGTTGTATTGCTCGTTGTAGTGTTGTGCTATGGATTGTTTAGGGGCCGTGTCTTGTAGTTTGTGGTGTATTCGTGACAGGTGCTTGTGTGTGGTAGTCTCGTGCCCTCGTCTTGAATTGTCTGTGTCTTGCTCGCGCCTGGTATTCATGTGCTGTGTTTGCGGATCAAACTCGTGTATCGGATTCGTATGGCTCGTTTGCCGCTCTTATCTTCATACGCGCAAAGAAGATACTATGCCCTCCTCCAGCTTCTACAGGACTTCCAGTCTCCGCCTCGGCCCCCGGGTCTCCGCTCCAGTCAGAACCCAAAAATCCTCCCCTCAAAGTCCGAACACAAACCACATCATCAAAAAATAGCACAAGAATATCATAATGCTAGCTGGTTCAGGAACGCAGCAATCAAACGGCCCAGGCTCGCCAGGCACCAGTCGTGCCACCATCGGATATCCTCCCGACGCAAGAATGGCGCTCACGATGCCAGCAGCAGCCTGCTGTGCCACTGCATCAGCAGCAGCTGCCAGTTCTGCGGACAGCACAGCGGAATCATATAGCGGTGCTGCAGGGACTTCCACGTTTGGGTCCTCGCGGAGCCCTGCCCGAACCATGCGGGCGTGGAATTTAGCTCGCTGCTCGGCGGTCATCTCAGGAGACTTGGGGCGCACCCATCTCTTTCTGACCTGCTTCGTCTCGGCCTTATTATGGCCTCTGGTGTGGCATGCTTCTATCACCCGTTCCATTGCTCTTTTTCGAACTGGGGGTCTGGTATTCTTGCAGGTGGCCGTCTCTACTTTGGCCTCGGGCAAAAGATCGAATCTGCTGATCACACAACTCTCTCTCTTCTTAGTCGGTTTTGTGGATGAGACACCAGGAGTTCGATTGTAGGATGTAACATCCTTTCCCAGTCGTTCTGAAATAAATGTCTTTGTTTTGGAGTCTCTCGAGACTTCCAAGGTCGAAGCTTCCATGTCATGTATCAGCACCTGGGTATCCTCCTCGATCGCTGAGCTACACATAGCTTTGTTTAGGGTCTCTTGCCCATTGCTCGCAGTAGCTGGCACGTGCATGTCTGATACAAGAGCCAAGGACAACTCCGGCTCGACTTCTTTCCAGGTGCTAGAACTCTCCATCTCAGTCGCCACAGTGCTCACAGAAATCTCTTCAATAACCGGCGCGGGGGTGGAAAAAGGAGCTTCGGTGGTGGCAGAGTTCGTCGAGGAAGTCTCTTTTACTTCCATAGACTCTTTACTCTCGACGCGCTTCTGAATCTCTCCGACCAGCGCAGGCGCAGAGGCACCATAATCAGCTGTTTCGGAAACAGAAGGTGATGAACCAACGAGGTTGGTGATCTCTCCATTCTCAACTGGTTCCCTATTGCAAGCGACGGGTGTTTCCGATGCAGGCTCTGAAAGGGCCATTTCAGACACGTTCGTCTCCTCCATAAACGAGTAATCATCTTCTCGAACGGTTAAAACAGCAAGATCTCTGACACACGTATCTTCGGAGAATTCCTCGGATCTCTGCTTGGTCTGGTGACACGCCTCGAAGTTGCCGGCTGAATACTCAACTACCTGAACTGGAGATTGGAGTATGATTGGCGAAATAGCCGTCTCAGATTGTCGAGCACTTTCAAAATCGTAGGCAAAAGATGGGTCAAATATCTCGACAGGAGCAGATGGGTTGCAATGAATAGACAGAGCCGCCAGCTCGTTTGTTATCTCCGCAATGGTGGCGTCAGGCTTGTTCCACGAGAGAGTAACAATCTTACTCTCGTCGTCGGTATTGAAAGCTCCCGATTGAATCAATGCAATCGTATCCTGCTCCAAAACACGCTCCTCGAAATCCGCACACAGACCGTGTGGGAGAGTATGATTTCTTGAACCAGCAGGGATGCCAGAAGTGTAAAGTGCCAGCATGCTACCGCTTGAAGAAGCAGGTTCTCGATACTGCGTAAACGTAGGTGGCATTATCGCCACGGGAGGGGTGTAGATCATTGGAGCTTGGGTATTTGGGATACCTGCACAGCTTGCAGGCGCGCTTGCCGCGTCCTCCATCACAACATCTTGATCAACGGCCTTGCTCGCAGTATCACTAGTACCGCTCTGGGTAGCTGGCAGCGTGGCTGATTCAAGCATCGTTGAGTCCGCGTCATCGGACGACGAGTCCCGTATGGGAGCATCTGTGCCAACCTGGCTCCCCTCCACCCCTGGATAAGGACTGTCAACGGCACCGACATTTATAGCTGTATCCTGTGGCTCCTCTGTAGACGCCTCTTCAGGACCAGTGTGTTGAATTGGCTGGCTGTCGTCGGTGAGGTCCGTGGGAGTATGTTTCCCATGAATTTCGCTTCCTTGTTGGCCCTGAAGTCCAGAAGACTGAGCCACTGGTGCAAGTGTAGACGAGACACCCGAGGGGAACGAGGCAACCGAGGGAGACAAATCTGGTACCGGGGCGACGAATAGCGAAGCCAATTGTGCGTATGCCGATTTAGTGGCCAAGGGAGGAGGAGCCAAGGCGTTTGATCTTGGTATCCCAACGGTCGGCACAGGCGGCCCATCAACCACATCCGGCATCTCGACGTTCCTGGAAGCTCTCGCCTTCATCTTCGGTCTACTGACCAGATCATCCAACGCTACCTCCTCCAAATCCTCATCATCATAGAAAGATGGTAGAGCTGGCAGAAGAGATGGGCTTCCGATCCCAGAGCAATCTACCAGATCACCGAGTCCATTATCTGCTGGTGCTGGGGCGGCTGAGGGAGCTGGAGATACCGAAGATGTCGAAGTAGGGACCGACGATGGGGGATTAGGCGCAGCGGCGAAGCGTATGGTTCTCTTCTTGCAAGCAAGAATCTGACGTTTGGCCAAGGGCGCCCCGAAGTTGCCACCCTCCGATGCCTCCAGCTTTCTCTTATTATTGCTTTCAAAAGGGGCGAAGAAGGAGGGAGCGTCCGCTCTGCTGGGAATCATTGGCGGAGTCGGGGTACGCTCAGGCATGAAGCCGGAGGCTTTCTCTGGAAATGGTGGTGGAGCGGGCGTCGAGGGGCCTTGTACGGCGGGCGTAGGAGGTATCGAGGAGCTGTCTGCCCGGAGGCTCGATGTAGGGACAATCTGCGGAGTGCTGCCAGGAGTCACTCGATTTGCAGTCGTCGCTAGCAGTGCTTTCTTCTCCGCCAGGAAAGCAGCGAGTTGCTCGGGGGTACGCATGCTGGGCAACGGTCGGATTGACTTGTGCTTGTTTTGGGTTGTGTTATTTGGTCGTGTAGTTTGAGTAGGGAAGATAGAGTTACTGGAATTCCGGATTTGTGTATCGAGGATTTCGTATCTGTCGAGGTTGAGAGTTTCGTTGTTGGAAGACTTGATTACATTATTTTCGCGCTCCTGTCTGGGAAAGAGCACGCGCTGGTGCTAAGCGAGGCGCGGACCCCACCTGCACGTGACAGCGCACAGAAATATTTTCCAACATTGATTCCCAGCTGTAATTATAACTTCAGATCCGTCTGGTTTCACCTTTGATGGTTTCTCCAGGTTTCTTTTTTGTTCTGGGGTAAAGCCTACGATTGTTCTCCGGAGGGTCATCTGGTTCTGCTAGCGGATGCCAAGCCGGAAACTAATGCTTATTGCAACGACATGCCGATTCCTTCATCTTGGACATGGCATGGGAAATTAGGAGGACCTTCAACGTAGTAGTGCAGAATTATATTCTAGAAAATGAGTAAGGTATCTTGCTCTTGCAAATGCATCTCTGAGACTTAAGTTATATACTCTTATCAACCAGGACTTTGCAGCAACAGCTTGGGTCTGCAGCAAATGAAATAGAAGCTGGAGTCTTATTCCTGTTTAGAATTGAAGATATATAGAATCATAGAGTGGGGTATTTGAAGTCATACACGACGCCGCGCAGTATACTGTAACGTAGCTTCACTGTAATGGGAAGCGATTAATATCCTGATTCCTGAATTCTTCTGGGCCGCCGGCATGTTGCGCAAGTCCACGGTGATGCCTCAAAAGCAAAGCAAAATTGTGGGAAATTAAGTAAAAGATCAAGAGGAGTTTCGAGAATGGCTATAGCTTGCATCATTTCCATGGCATCAAGGTTACTGAGCGTGAACACCGGAGTTCGAATGGAATATTGGCATAAAAAGTCTTCTTTATTTACATTACAGTCCAGAATACCGCTTTGCGTCGACCCAGAAGAGTCAACTACAAACCCAAGTCCATGTGATGAGCCTGCTAATGCCGCCGACAATTGCCAGCCAGGTGACACTCAAGTCAATGCTCAACATCCAGCAGAGCCGGACGGAACAATAACGAATGCCACCCTTAAGCATTAGCATCCCACACCCCTAATGGCCGCTTGCCCTATCTACGAGGCGAAGTCTCAAGCACCATCAAACCGACTGGTCGTTGCCAACGACCAGTCAGGAGATGCTTGGACCACGCCCCTCCTCCAATCCGCAACAGTCTCCGCAGTCGTGAGCCTCAGGCCGGGCGAACCCTCCATCCTCTGCACGAACTACTTCCACCATCTCCAAATCCCGCTCTGAAAAAATGACACTAACTAAGAAAGAAATAATCAAACACCGAGTGCGACCGAGGAGGGAACTCCAACATTCCCAGCTCTATCTACGCTCGTAAAAGAAACCCACTCGCGCACCATTCAGCGCCCTCCCCCACCCCTCCCCCCCACCCGCTCCCTGCGCTCAACCACCCACACTCTCCAACCCCCCGAACACTCGATTGTCGAGTTACGTACGGTCCCGGAATATCCTCAAGGAGAATTCCATGAACATTTCTAGCTCCTCAGAGGCAGCAGTCTGGACAGATCGGAAATCAAAAGGTGGCACGTAGCCCGTGGCGCGGCCAATGCCGTATGCTGTTGCCGAGACAGTGATGGTGGCGGCCACAGCTTTAACGGCCGGTCTCTTCCAAGTCTCTTGGACTCCTTCGCTGACTCTGGCAAGGGCTTCTCTGAGGCGGTCGTGGTGTTGCAACTCTTCGCTGATTCTAGCGCGTACGCGCTGGACCAGCTTGTGCTGTGTGGCCTTGTCGAAGAGAGGGAGATCGGTGTCGAGATCGGGACCTGGGATGTCATCCATCGAGCATTCAGGCGGCGCAAAAACAGATTCTGATATCCTCATATAGAGGGATTGCAAATTGGAGGTGGGAGGTGGCGGGGTGAATGTCGTGGTGATGGCAAGAGAGTTTGGTGTCACACCAGCGAAGAATCTGCTGGTGGCACAGTGGCCATACATAGTAGCGGACCCAGCGACGAGCAGAAGCATCCCGATGAAGTACATGATGTACTTCGTCGGGAAGGATCTCTTTGATTGGCTGCCCTGTACACGAGCAGGGAGCTCGGCTGGTGCTTGGGCAAACTCGGCGGTTTGCAAGTCGTCGTGTCCGACTTTTCGGAGATTTAAAGTTCCTGCCAGAACAATCTCATCACTTGGCCAGGCCAAGATGCCGCTCTCCACCAGGTCTTCTCTCCTCACGCCCATTGCTTGTAGTCCTCCCCTCTGGCGGGGCTTTCTTGTTTCAGCTCGAGGCACGGATTGCCTGGCTCCATTCTCTCGGTCGGACGCAGCTTCTCGGAGCTTCTCGATCTCGACCTTCAACTCCCGGATCTGACCTTGCAGATCGCTGAATACGTCCTCCATGAGGTTCCCGAGCTCTAGTACCGAGCTGGGTGGAGGGATTGTCGGGGTTTTCTGAACGGCGGACTCATCCCCGCTTGGTTCAACTTCAAGTCCACGAGGGACGTCGGCTTCCTCCGATGGAAGAGTGAGCTCTGGATCGGCCGAAGAGGGGCTGCGATCGCTGTCCGCAAGGACAGCAACCACAGTCTCCTCGACCTTCTCCGCGGCCCCCTCTTCCATCTCCATCTCCATCTCCCCCTCTCCCTCCTCCTCCTCCTCTCCCCCCGTCGTCTTCGCCTTTCTCCTCCGCGTTCTCCTACGCCTCTTCTTAGGCTGCTCTGAGCCCGGTTCGCCTTGCTGGGCGACCTGGCTCAGGTCATGCTGCGAGGGGTGAGAGGCCTTGGTAGTCATGGCGCTCTCCAGGTGGTTGGTCTAAAGTTCCTGCAGTCAGCTTGTGTGCTGCCAATTTTAGTTCTTGAAGGTGAGGTACTCACGGTGCAGATACTGCTCATCTTGTCTCGAGTTTGTATGTTTTGTTGTGTTGTGTTGTGTAGGATAGCACCGAAGTTTTATCTTGTGCGGTTGGTTGTGGTGAAGAAGGAGGGAAGTCGCAAAATTGAGGTTGAATTCTGAATAAGTATGTTTGTGGGTCTGGTCGGCGCTAGCGTAAGCGAGAATGGCGGCGACGACAATAACAATGAATGCGATTGTGGGCTAAAATTTTCGCTGCCCCACCGAGATTTCTTTGTTCTTTTAGAATACTACGTCATCGTGACTGGTTTGCCTGCAGAGGAAAATTTGGCCAGTGCTCGGCCAAATCTTACTTGGAGGGGGTGGAAGGTCAGGTTCGTGAAGGTGAACAGGTGAAGAGTAGCCTCAGGTACCAATACAATAATATTTGATATTTCAATTCAGATCGCTCTGTATATAAATACAAATTCATCTATTTCTATCCAGCCTACTATCTAGCCTTGAAGTGTCACAGTAAACATCATTTTCGCTGCTTAACTATTCCACTAATCTATGGATTTCTTCGACGGAGTGCAAGAATAAAGACTATCTTAAAAGAAGTCGCCAAAGAACTTCAAGCTTTCACGCAACTGGAATTGTGAAAAATGCCGTGCCTGCCACTTCTGTTAGACTCAGGAAGATTTTGTCCTTTATAATAGCGTGGTCGATGAATATAGCAGACTCGCCATATCTGGAATCCTGATTACTGATCTTAAATTCCACCAAGTGAGATTGAAGAACAAGATTTGTAGTAGGGAATTGAAAGGTGAAGTGGGAACCAGCCGGGCTTCATTCTATATCGAACTTTTGCCAGAATTCTGAACTACTCCCTGATCATGAAGAATGAAATGGCTGTCCTAAATGAGAAGCAGGTGAACAAATGACCTTTTTCCGCTCTGGAATATATGGGATGCCTTTGAAATGAGTTTCCGTGATCAATGAATCCGACGAATCATTAGAATAAATCATTTTGAGCTTCTCCCAAAGCCGTGAACCAGTTCGTTCAAATACACAAGCCAAATCTTCCAGAATTGCATTACCAGTGCGATTATACCCTTCATCATCAACCATATAAACCCGAAAAGCTTCGAGCTTGGCTGGAATACCCAAGTAGTTATGCTCTTTGCCAAATCTCCCTTGTCTTCTCTGATTGTCCCAACTAGAAGAGTCAATACTTGATTATCGGCAACTATATTGACTATACTTTGCACTAAAACCTCTCAAGCTGACGTCTTCTTTAGAAGTGACAAAGTTGAAAGCAAGAAATTCGCCGATAACAAGGGATTCTTACCATGTCTCATCTTTGATGAACTACTGCTTTTTCCTCTTTGCTTGAGTAGCCTAGACATAAAAATTTCCGAATGTTCTCATTGACATAATTCAATGCTGCATCCAAGGTCGTTTTTGCTTTTATCAAAAGATCTACGCCAAATCTACTCTATCTTTCGTCAGTTGTGACTTGTTTACGAGCGGTTTTGTCAAGATAACCGGTTATTAACAGTTGTTTACTCATCAATAACATTTAGAAGATGGTGCATCTAATTAGCATCTTGATCTATAGCTTTTATTAGTTAAGCATCTGAAGAGCAAAGATGAAATATGCTAGCACTAATACATCTCAAAACTGAAAAATGGCAGTTATGTTATGCGATTATTGTATCCTTTATTAGAAAATCAAGTAGCGGAACCTCCTCTCTTTTTCTTTCTCCTTGGAATGAAAATAAAATTGCGTATGGCTCTAGAAGTAGAAATGCTATGCTTAGGTACCTATGCAACTGAATCTCTTCGGACAAAATCCTCTTAGACCTTATCTTCCTTGCTTGGTGTGGCCAGCCCCGAGTGTTCTTCGTTCTGGGTAGAAAGCTCTTCACTTATGTCCTCCTTTCAAATCTCTAGAGGGCTTCCGTTCGGGGCTGCAGATCGAGAGTTCGAAAATTTTCTTCGGATGCCCGTGGCATCATTTATGCTGGCGTTTGAATTCCAGCTGATGGATCCGTCTCGGGCTTGAAGAACCTCTTGTGTATCTCTGTAGACTGTCCATAATATCACTGGTGGGTGCTTTGAAAGAAAAATTCTTCAATTGAAATATCTCGTATTCTAGCTCCTTGATTTCTCAAGGCAGAAGAGAAAGCATAGATTTATATACATAGAATAAATACTGCGAGAGCTTTCCGTTCCCTGCTTGGATCACAAGATTAATATATTTCGTGTCCTCTTGTATTGCTTCCTTCCCAGTCCCGTTTGCGGATTGCACATTGCAACACTTGCGATTCCAATATCATACAATCTTTCCTATAACTATCCATAGACCTGGGAAAAGATTGTTGCATCTAGAGTGTACGCTTCGTTCGTATCCCCAAGCTGGATCTCACCCAGTATCACTACCTTTTGCCATTTATAGTTGATATGTATTGTTTGATTTGGCAGATTGCGTCTCTTCGTCTTTGAAGTCAAGCTGTTTGGGAGCTGTTTGGCCCCGGCGCTCTGGCTTGTTGGCATCCATCACTTTTGCCGAAGATCCTAGAGCAGCGGTTCAACTTGAGCGCAGGATCACTTCTCTTGATTGATGCTTTTTTCGGCAGATCCGTCTTGAATAAGCTTGTATAGGAGGGAATGTTGGTAAGGCAGGTAACTTCTTGGGTGGTGGAACTACTGCCGGTGAAATGACGTTAGTTACAAGTTCTACAATCGAGGGAAGACTTTCACACGACAAACCCATACTCAAGTTCTGCCGGCTCAACACACCACAGACGTGGCTTCTCTAAGTTCCTCGAATTCCTATCGAGACTGGAAGTCTCCGGCGAGAGACTACTTGAGCTGGACTTCGCGTGACTTGTTGGTACGACGAAGTGGGAAGTCCTCGTGGACGGAGGATGGGTTGATGGCTTGATTGCTGAAGATAAATGTCGTGTGACCACTTGTCTGGGGGATAGAAGTGGCTATTTTATTCCGCGATTGGTGGCCTCCAAGCAGGAATGAAGTCCTCGGAAATCGAGCTTTTATCCTTTGGCGACATCACTTTAGTATAGAGGGCCTCGTCATTTCGCTCCCTATATTGAAGATCCCTATCTTCAGGCCTCGAGCGAGGGATCTGCCCCGTATCAAATAATTGCATGTAGTCATCAGGCTCACTCGAGGTCCTACCCGTTACGGCGTTACTATTTCTAAATACCAGAATGATTCCGATTTCAATACGCAGAGCAGTGTAACCAGGAGTGTAAAGGCCTCTCTAATCCACAAATTTCCCATTCGGGGATGGTGGGGCTATGCGGCCGCGTCAACGCGACTTTTCGTGGAAGGTGAGAGGATGTTGTTGACGTCGTCCTCGCTTAGCGACCGGATTGGGACTAGTCCCAGCCTTAGCGCCTCCACGCAACTCTTTTCAGCTATTTCCTTAAATATTCAACCCATCTCCTCTCACTCACTTACAACCTAACACTCACACAACCCCAAGCACACAACTCCACCACAACTCCAACAACTCTCCACACACACAAGCCAAGCTTACACAAACACATACACACATACACCCCTCTCCATACACAACTCAAACCACCTCACACCTCACGACATGTATCCCTCTCCCACCAAGTACGAACTGCCGCTGCCCTCCCAGTCTCCCAAGCCAGCACGAGCATCGGAGGGTCTCGCTGGTCCCGGTCCCAGCCCCTTCCACGTGGCGAGACCCAACGAGCCGATGTTCGTGCCCGACCCCGATGCCGCGAGGCGAGCAGAGGACTTCTTGTATGGCCGCTCGGACACCACGAGCAAGCCTGCTGCTGCAGCCGCAGCACCTCGTGCGGCTGCAGCCCCTCTGCAAACCAAGCGCAAGGGTAGGGATGAGGACGACGACGGGGAGGGAGATCGTTTTGCGGCCGGGGCGGTGAGCCCGAAGAAGGGATACAAGAAGGCCGGTGATGGGGCAGGGGAGGAGCCACAATTTGTTGGGGGACCGAGCATGGAGGTTGCGCTTGGGATCAGCCAAGGGCTGTCGGCGTTCACGCGTAAGTTCTATCCTGCCGTTCTCAGATCGATCTTGTACTAACCACAAGTATAGTTGGGCTTGCTCCGTCCGGAGCAGCCTCGTGGGCGCCCGTCGACGACAACATCGATCCGAGCCTCCGATATCTGGGCAAGGATGCCGCTACGATCGAAACTGAAAAGTTTCGACGTATTCAAGAGCAACACGCAGCGGCGCAGAGCGGGTACCATCCCTCTGCCGGTGTTGTCGACGACCAGCCATCGGAAGAGGGTCCACAAGAGGAGGAGGATTTTGGGCCTGGAGGATGGCCCGGTGCACCGACTGGAGAAGACTGTAAGTTTCGCACAACGTCAACATCATATCAGTGCTAATTTTTACAAAGTCAGATTCGGTGGAGGATTCGGTGGATTTGGTGGGCAATGGGGTGGGGGATTCGGTGGAGGATGGGGAGACCAGGGAGTCGGTGGAGGATGGGGAGACCTGAACCAGACGCCAGCCTGGGACGAGGACCAGGCCCTTGCTTCAGCCTATGAAGGGGACGGTCAGTACGGCGACCAGAACCAGACGGCTGGAGCAGGGTATGGCGATGTGTTGATGGCACCCGCAATGACCGAGGGCCAGTTGGAGAGCCGGATCCAGGCTGCCAGCCAGCGGGCTTTCGAGGCCGGAATCGCAGACGGGAAAGAGTCTTGCCGCCCGGACCTCGAGCGAAAGGATGGGGAGATCCGATTCCTCGGGGACCGCTTCCGCGACCTCGAAGCCCAATACAAGCTTCTCCAGCAGAGCCAAGGACAGGAGATCGCCGAGCTCACGGCCAAGGCCGGTGAGCTCAGCTCCCGAATTGTGCCTGCGGAGATCTTGGAGGCAGCCAAGAACAAGTTCTCGGCGGTCGCCCTGGACCGGGACCAGGTCCGGAGCCAGTTGGAGACCGCCAACCGGGACCTTCAGGCCCAGAAGCTCTTGGTTGAGCAACTTCAAGCCAACCAACGAGCCCTCGAGGCGGCTGCTGCCGCGGTTGTACCTGCCGGGGCTGCGCGAGCAGACCTCGATGAGGCCAATCGCAAGGTAGCAGACCTCGAGGAAGGCCTGAAGGACCACGAGAGCTTGAAGAGCGATCTTCTCGCAGCAAATCTCAAGCTCAAGAGCTTTGAGCAAGACGTCAAGGACAACAATTGCCTGACGGTAAAGCTCGGAGCTCTTGAGCTCGAGATTGCGACTCTGAAGGGAGAGCAGGCGGTGGCTGAGACGACCCAGCGCGAGCTGGCCAGCACCAAGAGCACCCTGGAGGAGGTGAGTCTTCAGCTTGAAGACTCACAGGTAGAGAAGGAGACCCTCTTACAGAGGGTCTCCGACTCACAGGTAGAGAACGAGGCCCTCTGTAAGAGGGTTTCGGACTCTACCGAGAAGATCAGCGAGTTGGAGAGCGAGATTGCCTCTCTCAGGGAGGGGTTGGGTACGATTACAGTACAGCCAGCCCGAGACCTTGAGGGAGCCAGTCTCGCGGAGGGAATCCTAGCACGCCTCGTTAGCGAGCTGCCGGAATTCGATCGCAACGAGACCTCGCGCCGTCTCTTGTGTTCCGGCAGCAGCATCGAGGGCCAAGGGGTAATCGTGAGCCAGTACTTGGCGAAAGCCAAGTACCAAGGATCGAAGTACCACTGGCTGAAGGTGGACTTGAGCAATGTGGTCTCCGGAAAGGGGAAGCATTGGGATCCGGAGGCACGCCGTCGTCTTGCGGGACGACGAGGCGGCGCCGGATTGGTCTCGGGCGTCAATGCCGAGACCCTGGGACAGGGTGCGTCCGCACCCCTTCCAGTCATGCCTCCCCCGACCCCCACATGCTCCATCTCTCAGGTGATGACGGTTTCCCTCTCGCCATGTGCTCCAGCACCTCTGGCTCCAACTCCGGCTCCAACTCCGGCTCCGGCTCCGGCCCCAGTTCCGACCCCCGCTCCCCCTCCAGTACCGGCACCAGCACCAGTACCAGTACCAGCTCCAGCACCCACCATGGTCACCTCTCCGATCATGGTGGTGTCGATTTCACCAGTGTTCCCGTCTGGAACAACCCGGGGCCAGGGTGGCAGATCATCCTGGCCCACGGCGGTGGTCCGGTCCCGTACTATGTATGGGGCTGCGATCATCGTCGTAATGGGTCTGATCTGCACAAGTTGGTACTTGCAGCTGCCGCAGCTACCAACCACCAGCAGCAGATGGGCTCCTGACCGGTCCCACTTGGAAAACACATGCCCCTACTTTCCCGAGGCGGCATGTGTCCCAATGTGCGCGGATCGACCGAGCCCACCTGCTATTGAGGTGGTTGGAGAGCTTCTGGAGGGGAGCGGAGAGCACTCGTCGTACGACGACTGCGTCTTTGAGGAGGACTGTGGGCGACCCGAGCCGTCCAGGCTCACCATGAAGAGCGTGCTCATCGGCAGCATCGTGTTGCTGTCCGCATGGCCGCTCAAATTGGCGCTTGGGCGGTGAGGGGGGGATTAGGAGGATAGGGAGGATTTGGGGGGGGATGGGAGGATAGAGGGCGGGGGTTGAGCTCGAGGGGTCTTGAGTCGTGATCTCCTTGCCGGCGCTGGATTGTTGAGATCGGCACGTTTTGACTTGACTACCGACTTGGCTGGAGCTGTATTGATGTGTCTTGATCTCCTTGCTAGCAATAGCTTGTGAGATCGGCATATCTTTACTATTTCGGCCGGATGGAGGTCGTCATTACGTGTCTTGCTCTCCTCTCCAGCAAAGGCTGGCTTGTTGAGATCCGTACAGGGCCCTGAGAGTCTCTGGTAGTAATGGCATAGAGGAGAACTGTTCGCAGTTCGTGGAAAAGGGGAGAACTGTTCGCAGTTCGGGGATTGGATTGGGGAAAGGGGGTAGTTAGGTATAGGGGAGAGCTGCTCGCAGCTCGGGGACTGGGGAGGGGAGAGGGGGTAGTTTAGGTATAGAGGAGAGCTGTTCGCAGCTCGGGGACATGGGTTGGGGAGAGGGAAATCGCAGATTTCCGAGTAGCTAGTCTTGTCTTTTTACAATGGACCGAGGATGGCCATGACAAACAACTCTTGCTTTGACGTGCACGAAACCTCTTCCTTATTGACATGAAGGGATTACGACTGATTCCTCAACCCTTTCTTTGTCCAGTAGACTCGCTATAAAGTCAAAATGATCGTGCCAGCCAGCTAGCCCATTTTCGTTAATGCAAAAAATTGCAAAAATCTTCCAGAAACCCGCATTGGCGAGGTTCTGGAATACAAACGTGATTGAACCCGTTTTTCGAATATTCAGAATCCCCTTGGTCGCACGAAAGCGAAAACCCAGATATTCGAGATCGGAGCAGGCAGACGATGAACCACTAGACCAGCTAGACGGAGATTCTGAATATGTTCAGGGAACACGTCCGGGGTTTTATATACCAAAAACGAAATTTCTGCGGCCATCGGCTCCCGGAAGGTGCATTGAACAACTGATCGGATATTGAGATATTTACAGATGAAAGCAAGCCCATTTCAGATGGTCATGATCACTTCTTCTCCGACTTTATTCATATTTCGATCACTTGTTTACATTGATTGATAACTTAAGCGGAGATTAGAGTTCGACTACCCGCTGATACGTGTTTAGGCGCCCATAATCCCGGACATATCTGCAAGATTGAACCGGCAGTATATTCAATCTGTTTGAATATACTACGAATGGAATTGCCTGAAGTTAGCGCGGCTGACGCTACCTCGTATCTTGAGGAGTAAATCCAACGACTTCGAGCCCCAATTACGAGCCAGCACGAACAGCAATCTTCTCATCAATCAGTCTTTCGCAAGCTCTCTCCATACACAGCGGCTTCATTCTCCAGCAACAACAGCTACTACGGTCATCGCGACCGTTCTAGCAGAATCTATGGACGGCAACGAAGCTGGCCTGGAGTCACTCGACTTCGAGTATCAGATTGAATGAACTCTCGAGGTGATCAGTCACCTCGAGGTGCGATTCTTAATGGCGGCCAGCGAGCGGGCAAAGTGAAGAGGGGTAAAAGTCTTCTTGTAAAGAGGTTAGACCATTGAAGAAAATGGGAAGGCTTGTTTAGGATTGTTCTGCTATGAATAAATAGTCTGAAAGAGCGACTGAAAGTGAGAACATTGATTCGATAAATAAATGGATCTCACAACTGAGGTACTGAGATGGAGAAATTTTAAGTACTATTTGGTCACTGAAGTCACAGGAAATAGTTTGGTTTGGTCCGAGAAGTCTTTTCTTGCATTTGAAGTGAAGCAAGGGCAAACTCCTCCAACAGTCCGTAGCATCCATCCCTCCCAGTACATTGACTCCATCCAACCCATAACCTTGGCAGTATCCAATTCCATAACAATCGTATCCAACCAAAGAGCCCTCCATGTCCTAGCACTGGGCGTACGATATCGCAGATCGTTCCCAAAGTAAGGGCAGCCTCCCCTAACAGTCCGTAGCATCCATCCCTCCCAGTACATTGACTCCATCCAACCCATAACCTTGGCAATATCCAATTCCATAACAATCGTATCCAACCAAAGAGCCCTCCATGTCCCAGCACTGGGCGTACGATATCGCAGATCGTCCCCAAAGTAAGGGCAGCCTCCCCTAACAGTCCGTAGCATTCGTTCCTCCCAGTAGATTCGACCCATCCAATTCGTAACCATCGCATCCATCCAAACATTCCTTGCTTTCCAGCACCGGGCATACGATATCGCATGCCTTTCCCGACACGAGGCATACAATATCGCATGCCATTCCCATTCCCAGAAGTCCTCAAGCATATCTGCTTCCAGCAAGACCTTTAAACTTGCCAAAATCCGAGCCAGCAATCTCCTGTCCAGTGAACTTGGTCGTCAATCCGTCGTCGAAGATAGGTCGAGAAATATGATCCGATGCGGGCGCCTTCGCCTTCGGGCCCATGGCGCTCAGAGGATGGCGGGGGCCGCCGCGATGAAGATTCGTTCCATATCTGCTTCCAGCAAGACCCTTAAATTTTCCAGCATCTGAGCCGGCAATCTTCTGTCCGGTGAATTTGTTGTTTGATCCGTTGTCGAGAATCGGTCGGGAAACGTGATCGGAAGCGGGCGCGTTCGCCTTCAGGCTTCTGGCGGTGTTGTCTTGGTTCGTAATGTTGTCCTGCTTTATAGCATCTTGGTTGTGTTGATCAGCAGCCGCTCGCTTGTGCTTGTTGAAATCGACGACGATGCCGTATCGATTTCTGTTGAGGCCTCCGTTCAACTCCTCTTTGGTTGACTTAAGGAGGAACGAGAGGGCCTCGGGTTGGTTGTTCAATGCAATCTCCTCCTCGCTCCATTCAGCTCCCTTCTTGGGTGTGTTGACGATCTGACATCTCTCTGAAGGGCCCGACATGTCTCGTGTTTGGATAGGTGAGATGTCGGTTATGTTGGGTATTGGTGTTTGGTTTTTAGAAAAGTATGATGTGAGAGATGTGAGAGGTATAAGTCTGATAGCTGATGGCTGATAGAAAGCGAGTGGTGTTAAGAATTCTGTAATATAATCGAATTTCTGGAGACTGGAGATTGCAGTGTTTGGTTTGTTTGGAAAAAAGGTCGTAGGTCTGGGGGGGGAGGCCATCCTTATATAGTTGCGAAGAGGCATGCTAATTTTTTAGCCAGAAGCCATAAAATCAAGATCGAGTTAGTAAATGTGCTCAGTATATGAGCTAGGAAACTTGCTCAGTACGTGAATACTAAGTGGAACTACGCCTGTGACTCAGAGATTTTTAAGCTAATCCAATACTCTAGACAATGTGAGCATTTTCTGGTTTTCGGCCAAATTACGAACTTTCCCATTCTTTCCAGTAACACATGATTATTGAAATGCAAAATTAAACACCATTAAGGATCACTATACTTCAAATCTATACTCAGCAATTTACTACGTGAATTTCTATAAATTGGAAATAGAAGGGCGAAGAAGTGACGGGTGCAATACACGATGAGGCGAAAGTCGTTTTCGGCTAAGCCATTCTCTCCAGTAACACACGATTAGCACAACGCGAGATCAAACATCAAGGAATATTTCCACACTTCGAATGATTATTCGGCAATCCATTCTGTAAATTTCTATTTACTGAAAATGAATCGAGTGCAAGTACGCGACGGTCGAAGTGGGAGTGGAAAAGCTAAAATATACACCAAAACATATACTAAAGAACATACTAAAGAATACACCAAACAATGAACTAGAAGATATACTAAAAAACATGCTCATTCTTTCTCTCCCTCTTCCTCTCTCCTTCTCTCTCCTTCTCTCTCCTTCTCTCTCCTTCTCTCTCCTTCTCTCTCCTTCTCTCCCTCTTCTTCTCTCCCTCTCTCTCTCTTTTAGCTCGCCAGCCGACATATCGAGAATTTAAGCTGGAATCTGGCGTCGTGACTCAATATTCAAGGCCAAAATCTCTTCTGAGGCCCAAAGAAAAGAATCATCCTCTAGTGCTTCGTACGAGTATTGATATCTCTTAAAAAGTGTTCCTATAAATAGCTTACACACTTCTTCAAAAAGCAGTAGCGTGGTAAGCGCGAGAATGGTCCAGAGTCTATCCATTGCGCCGGAAAGAAAAGAGCATATTTTTAGCCAGGGCCTCGAAAAACAGTCATCCTCTAGTGCGTCCGTAGTACTAGTGTTTCTATTATTAGTTCACAAAATATTTAGAACATAAAAGATGAGCAATAGTCAGTGCAATGGCTACTAATTGCGCAAATTCGAGAAGGTTTTCAGAGCCGATCTATCACGTCAAAATTGAAACAGGAAAGGAAGAGGGGTAAACACATGCCTTGTCTAGCAGGAACAAGCTCATCCATTGTTGAGGTGTCCATTGTTCACTCCATGCTAAAATCATTTCGATTTTAAGCGTATGATATCTTCTCGGAACGGTATGCGGTTACCGTTTTTTAGTTTTTTTCCCCCCCTTCTGCGCCGCTCTCGTTGTATTGCGTCAGAAAATGGAGAGAAGAGGGGGGGCTAGGCTTCGTAGATGATATCCTGTGACTCCTGTCTACTACCCAGACTCCAAGCCAGAAGAAGTATGAATATGATATGAAAGAGGCCGAGGAGCCATGATAGCATATTTTGCGGGAGATAAATGTTCACATTGATTCATTTTTGAAAAATATTTCTGCAGGATAAAAGGGGATTGGATGGCCGAAGGATTTACGGGCCTGGCAGAGCATGCCAATTGCTCCCCATTTCCATTGGTACCACCCGACAGCCATTGACCCGGCGGTCGCGCGTTGGATGGATTGGATTCGAAAAGTACGTGTTCTCTCAATGCATTCGGAAATGGCGATTGAAGATTCTCGACAATAGAGCTCTCCCCTTCGCATGTTGCCGAGGAATTGGTCTACACATACGGGCCCAGTGGAACCCTGGAGAAATGCTGACATTTGGATCAAATATAAAGCTCACGGAGCGATTCGCGGAGTTCGAGAACGATGTTTAACACGCATCTTCTCCGGCAAACAGCCGCAACAAGTCGCCATCGGAACGGAACAAACCTCTTTACAGATACAGGTGGCAGACGATGGCCTTGGTGTTCCGAAGCTATACGCTCGGTGCCGTCGCATTCTACGCGAGCGTGGTAGTAGTTGTTGTTGTTGTATTTATTTACGTCGGGCGGGTAGCAGGCGAAGCCTGCCGCCCTGGGACCTCCCATAGGGTACGGCGACGTGCTAAGCTAAGGAGTTACATACAAGAAGGCCCCAGAAGGCAATTCATAGTGCTGTAGCGAGGGCTACTGTCGCATGCGCCCTTCCCCTACAGATAGGATGGATCACATAAAAAGAAACCTTTCATCAAGGGAAAACCACAAAAGGAGAGTCAAGCAGGTACAGACTGCACGCGAGCGTGGTAAGTAAATTGAACCGTCCTTTTTATAAGTTGAAAATAATCTTGTTATACAGTATGAAAACAAGCCGAGTACAAGCTATAAAAGGTACTTGGAGTATCTTCTGCTCGATGGCATACCATTTGTAGCTCTATACTGGAGCTGGTCCGAACATCATGCTCTGAACATCACTGTCGTGAGAATTTTAGATACCGATTCGGATGCCGTGCAGCGGCACATCGAGGAAAGAATACACCAATGGGTTGAAGCGAGGATTGTCGAGAGCAGAGGAGTCCGGGGGGAATTTTTTTACGACAAGTTTACGAATGGGGGGGGGGGGGGGGGGGGGGGATTTTGGGCGGCCCTAGAGCGTGGGAGGAAAACACTTTTCAGTTGCCGTGAGCGGATAAGTTTGAGGTTCGACTCCAAGGCCCACAGTTGGCAGGCTTGAACCAGGAACGAATGGGATTTTTCTTTTTCGATCAATATGCTTACCCCTGGTCTCTATAATCGGTTCTACCGATCCTGCGACGGACGTAACCATGCGCCCTAGGCCTTAGGAGATCCCATACCAAAGGGAGCGTTCCACCTGGAGCCATCAAGATACTGAATGATACTTATATCCTGTTCAAGCACTCTTCCCTTAGACCCTCTTTCTTGGGACTTTTGTGCCATGTACTCCTCTCCATTCCTGTATCCCTCTCCAGACCATTCCCAACGCCAGCTCTTGATATTTCGGCCACCACAATAGCAGCGCGTGATCTCTTCGTCCCAGACCTGATTCAGATAGTGGTATTCGCAATGATACCCTCTCGCCTGCCACCAACTATTCTCCTCGAACTCGTAGTCGGTTGCAGCATCCCGTAAAGGGGCGACGAAGTCTTTCGCCAGCCACTCGTCTGTCACCCCCCCATTGTACAGTGTCCCCAAGAGCTTCTTCTCCTCGGGAGACGGTCTGAGTCCATCGTAGACTCTTGGGCCCGGCCGCCTGGGGTAGTCATATGGATAGAATCGTTTGCCGGTCGTACTCGGATAGAATGTCGCAAATTGACCCTTTCTAAAGCGGACGGCGACAAGCAGCGATTCCACGGTCGGGTACTTCTCGCCCAGAGCCGTCACGATCACGTTGATCTGGATCTCATTCAGGGCTCGTGATGAGGCCAGCTGATAGTAAAATTTTACGTTTGTCAGCATTGAGTATGAGCAGCACTTTGATTCCATTCTTGAGGGTTTTAATTTTTTAATTTTTATTGGGGAGGGGTGGGGGGTGGATATTTCATCGTTAATACGTACCTTTCGGACGAAGATATTGCGCTCTTCCTTGGCGGTTAGGTATGATGGCCGGCGCCTCTTTGTAACTATTCTCTCGATCTGTTCTGCGAGAGTAGGAGGAGGCGGGGGAGAGGCGTTCTCTGCAGGGGCCGATGGGATGAGTAGACGAAGAAGTCTCTTGCATGTAGATGATAATGCCATGGTAGATGGATGGATGGATATCTGCAGTCTTGGGTGGAGAAGAAAATAGGAATATGGGCTAGAAATGAGAAATATGTGATTCATGATAAGGAAGGGTTTTTTGTCTGATGCTGGTGATCTTTTTTTTCTTACCTTTGTGCGTGTGCTTAAGTTAGCGCCCGGTACTTCTAATTTTTTTTTTTTTTTTTTTTTTTTTTTTTTTTAGCAGACCGGACTTGGGGATATACATCCATCCTACTATAGGTCTCTCCCTCCTCGCCGCAAACGGCGTGCGGCATTTTTCGTATCTTACTATCCTGCACATGAGCTCCCTGGATTAGAACGTGTTATATTTTGCTTGCGATCGAATGTATTTTTGTAGATCAATACAGCTCGCGTACTTCAGAGACATGACACATAGACTCGACTAGTGGTTGAAGCATTCAGGAAAGAAAGAGACCGAATCATTCGATGAAATCTGTTTTCGCGCACTTGCAGCCAATAATCTTCAACTGAGATTGCAGCTCTTGTTTGTTGGTAAGTCTATGAATTGCAAATTTTGCCATATAATTTTTCTTGCGATTTTTGGCACTTTCTTTGGCTGAGATACCCATGCCATTATTAATTCCATGCGGTATCCCGACTTCAACCAGTTTCTCCCCCCACCCCCTTCCACCCTTGAGAGAGAGAGAGAGAGAGAGTAGTATATTGCAAGGCCGTAGCCATAAAATGTCAGGCACAGGCCCACGTCCTTTCTCACGCATCCTCCAAGCTTTCTGTAGCAACGATACCTATCTCTGATATCAATGTGTTCCTCGTCGATCCTTTGTTATGCACAACCCAGTGTCAAATAAGGCCGTCGCTGTCGGCTGTCAGATACAGGACCAAGTCTAATCTTTTGCGTCATCCAAGCTTGTTGTAGCGACGATGGTTATCTCTGGTGTCAATCTAATCCTTGTCGAGCTTTTGTCGTGTATAGCCCAGTGTCAAATCGAGCCGTAGCCATCAGCTGTCGGGTACAGGGTCAATTCCAATCCTTTGCGTCCTCGTAGCAATCATGGTTATCTCTGGTGTCCAATTGTTCCTCGTTACGCCCTTTTCGTGCATAGCCAGGGTCAATTGGTGTTGTAGCCACCAGCTCTCGTACAAGGCCAAGCGAAGTGTGTCGTTGCGTCCCCTTAATAATCATTGTTTTGCCTGCCTTCGCATAGTTCGTCGGTGGAATAGTTCGAAAGTACCGTTGGGTCCCACTGTAGTCGCGAATGAGAACCCTTTCCAAAGGAATGCTTCAAGTGCTGCGTAGAGAGGACTCTTCTTAACTTCTTGTAATCCCAGCAACTTAGGGGGATGCAGATTATGGACGATCCAGGGATATTATTCGGCGGTTGTATCGTTCTGAGATAAGGGAGAACGGGGGCCAGTCAGCGGTCCAACTTTCGCAGACATAGGTAGGGAGTGGAAGGTCTCCCTAAGAAAAAACTTGCACCAGCTCAAGACGAGAACGGAATAACAGCAAAGCCTGAAGATGATTGCCAGCACTCATAGATTTCCTCAGCCTCGAGTCAAGCGTTAGGACCTAGTCTAGGCTCTGGCTAGTATGTGGGTTCCATTAGGCTGGGGTCCGAAATGCTCTTGTCATCAACTCTTGTCTGTTGCTAATCGAATCCAGCTTCATCAAACCCATTACAATCAACTGAACCCGAGCCCAATCTTCTTTTTCCAGTAACAAAATGGCATCAATTGCTTCCTGTATGCAAGCTCAGGCTGCGGAGCAGCCAGAACCCGAAGTGGTCCCAGTGACCCCCCGAATCGCATGGATTCAACAAGTACGTACTCGTCTACAGCATTCAATAACCTTGATTAAAGATTCTAGGCGACGGAGGAATTTCCAGGGAATATAGTCACAGAACTGATCCGAGTGTGCGGGGAAGGCGGGAGTTTAGATGATCTGCTAGAAATGTCGGACATGGAGATTACGCTTCGCGCGTATCGATACGGATTAAATCCAGTTAATTGGGAGCCACATGTGGCACTTTTCAACACCATCAGGCATAAGAAAGTAAGATTGAGTTTCATTATCCTTCTTGGTTCGAAGAAAGGACGTTCTTGGAGCCAACAGAAGCCTGTCAGGCGGAAAGCGCAGCGGATTCTCGACATTAGAGTTCCATTACAAATCATGCGGTCGGGCCGTTCACTAAGACCGGAGAAAAATGAATGGGATGAGCTAATACTTGGATCATATAGATTATGAGAAAAATGACCGAGGCGTCGCGAACGGCCGGCGGGCCACAAGAAGTCACGACCGAGTTACGAACAGCGCATGCGGACCAGCATCGAAAGAACTTAATTATCTTAAATTGACTTTTTTACGGGTATAAATGGCAGACAGGCACCATGGTCTTTCTGAGCTATATGCTCGGTGCGGTCGCGTTTTATGCTAGTGTTGTATGTAAATTGTCCCTCTTCTGGATTCAAACTAACCTCATTATATAGTACGAGAACAAACCAAGCACTGGATGGCAGAGATACTTGATGTATCTCCCTCTATTGCTGACGCCATTTTTGGCGGTCTATCTTAACTACAGCGAGCATAACGATCATAATATCGTTGTGACCAAGATCCTCGACACAAATTCGGATGCTATAAAGGAATATATGGAGAACAGAGTCGCTCAGGGAATCGAGGAAAGATTGGCGAGGCCGCGAAAAAACAGGCCAAGATAATTTGCTCTGCGCACTTTGCGGCGCACGAGGGGGGCCACGGCTGGAGAGGTGTGAGTTTGAAAGACGGAAAGGAGCTTGGGGTTCGATCCCCCTAGACTTCGGGAATTTGGAATGGACTTGGGGTTCGACTCCCAATGCTCACAATTGGCAGGCTTTAAACTAGGAATTCATGGGATTGTTCCTTTCCGCTCCTCCTCCCCAAGTGACCGTTGTTTGTTTAAGCTTTTGATCGACGTGATAAGCGGGAAATCAGCCGCGTGAGACCCACTCTTAAGCGCATCCTTGGAATGAGCCTCATAAATTCCTAGCAAGACTGCGGTTTTTTTTTTTAACACAGCTGCGCGTTGCGATAAGCGGAAGCTTACGGCTTCAATAATGATACTGAAAATAAAAAAAAAAGTTTGAGGATGGGGCCCGGCTTTATCGTGACCAAGGCTATTTTTTTATGTTCAAAATCTCGTTCAGATATATTCGTCGGTTAATCGACGGTTACCTTGAATTTAATTCGAAAGAATTGACCGACTCGCTGTAGCAAGTCCGCACTATCAAGGCGGGACAGTAAAATTTGCTCCTTTGCAATGAATAAAAAATCAACCAACTATTACCTCGTAATTATTTCTGTATAGAAAGATGCACCGTATTGAGTTTGATAACAATCATTTAATCAATTTTTAATCACAAGTTATTATTCTTTAATTGTGTTGGGTTAAAGCAGTAAAGATGGTACTTTTGATGTGCACTTTTTTTTAATGGTATAAGTCGGTGCATTAATTAAGCTTAGCGTATCCAAATTCTCAACCTCTTCAAAATCGCGCGAGTACGAGTAATCAATACATCTAGCAGCACCCTTGCTCACCATCCGTTCTGAAACATTCGCTATTATGCGTAAGAAACGGCGCATATCGGGGTCGATTGAAACGTGGCTGGCAGCCAAAGCGAACCGGTTACGATGCAAAAGATTGACTGATTTGGAACTGTTTTACGATGCGAATAAGTATGTCAGATCTGCCCTGTAAATACTAGGAAAATCGAAGAACTCGAAAATCAGTCTTGTTGTAGAAATACATTCATTGTACTACCAAATCTCATTTAGTATTTATCTCTTGTAGTAATATAATAGAATATATTATTTCTCATCGGCTCATAAGATGTTTTTCTTTAATTTGGGTTGTTGATGTTGAGATCTTCCAGACGGAGAAGTGAAATTTGATTATCTAAAACGGTTTTTGGCTATGTTCTCCTTACATTATAATTTTTTGACTTGCAATAAATAGATACGTCTTTATATCTATGACACACATTTGTATAGCAAATGTTTTCTGATCATCTATATACTCTCTTTATTATGTTTTTATCTGTAGTTGTTGTTTAATAAGTGTTTGGATAAAAGTGTCCCGCCTTGGTGGTGCCGACTTGCGATACAGCACCAGCGCACCTGACTGCCACAGCGAGACACCTCGAGCTGAGAGTTTCATAAGGTTAGGGGCAGAAGATTTCCTAGTTACGAAAAGACTATTTGCGAAAAGACTGGTTGGGAGAAGAAGATAAATCCACTACTAATCGCCGGTGTCAAGATCTGCCGAAGTATTTCCGTATCATGTACTTAACTTCCAATTCCTATATTTTGGGCATCCAGCAGGCGAGATGGCTTGGTAGGCAAGTCGTCTTTCGATCAAACTGGACGGGATCGATTGGGCCCCCGGAATCCGGGAGAGAAATAACCTATTCAATTAGGTTTGATAGCCAGGACCTCGTATCGGTATACGGGCTTCTGGTGAAGTTTTGCAGTTTTGGGTTTCTTTATTTTTGTCCCTTTTTTTTATATATACACTATCTAGGAGAGGAGAAAATGAACTCGTTCAGGGTTTTTTTTAGTCGCCCCTCGATCATTTTCAATGGGGTAGTGAGATGGTGGGTGGGCCCATGTGTAAGTGACTGGGCCAGAAGGAGGGGAGGAAGGAGGGGGGTAGAGCTATTTCAAAAGTCGTCAGCAAGCGCGACATTAGATATTCTCTTAGTATCAACTCCATTCTCGTTTCTACTCGATATTAGCAAAGTGAAGGACGGAGTAGCAGCCACGGGTGTAGCTTCCTAAAGATTGAGGGCTCTCAAATCATTTTTATAGGCAGGATACAAAATACCACGGCCGAAATTCTTTTGGATCAATTGAGAAGTTGATTACAGAAGAATTGGCGAAAGTATTCTGAATGTGTGATTAATCAAATACAAACATAAGCACAATTATTATCATTTTAAACTTTCAAGTTAAACACAACATCAGGGACAAAAGGCCACCCACCTCCCACATAGCCTTTGCTGCAAGGAGGAATTTGCAAAACTGCGCACAGCATATTTGAAGCTCTTTACTTTGCTTGAGATGCAATTCAATCTCGTATCCTTTAATCCTCTTTCCTTTACTTCGCAACCCCCAGGTTTGAGACTGAATCGAATGAATAAATGATCAACAGGCCAGATGCCAAGGGGATGAAATTTCAAAATTTTCACGGGCATACGAGGTATGTGGATCGTAAGTTGTATCCCATATCCGTAGGCCGTGAGAGAGTGAGCGGGTGACCTACCAATCAAACCAGCTAAACATAAGATGATACAAGAAAATAATCAAGCCAGCAAGCAAAAGAACAGGGGTATCGAATTTCCTAAGCACTGCCCTCCATCCCTCGTGTCTCCCAACACATATCATCATCCAAAAGTCTCGAGTCCTTCCTCAGCCGTTCAATCCTCACATCCCGACTAATCTTCCCTGAACCCTTCGCCCTCCGCCTAGCCAACTTCTGCAATCTCACCATAGCCTTCCTCTCTACAATCTCGCCAAGCTTCACGGAGGCGAAATAATCCCCACCGAGGGCCTCGTCTATCTCTCTCGCCACGACTTCCAACTCAGGAAGCCGGACTGCGAAAGTCGAGTTGTACAACTTGTTGGAGTGGCCGGGTCCGTAGTATGTAATGAGGCGATCAAAGATTGATTTCCTGACAGCGCGGCCGTCGATGAAAACACCGAGTCTGTTAAGATCACGCAGGAGGAGAATCCCCCAGGTGAGTTGGCGGGGTTCGTTGGTTCTGGTGTGGAGTTGTCTTTGAGCTGAGAGCTGGAGGTTCTGATGGCGGGAATTGGTGATGAAGCCCCATTCTACAATGGCGCGCTGGAGGTCGGGAGCGAAGAGAGTACGGAGTGGATGTTGAGGAACGCTTGTCTGGACTTCGCGTGGCACGTGGTACTTTTTGGCCCAGCTGGTGGAGCAATTGCCTCTATACACGTTCGCCAGCCAAAGAAGGAGTTCTTTCAGTTCGTGGAGGCGTCCGAGCATTCCGAGGCGGCGGATTATCTCGTGCCAATCTTGCGGCTCGATGTAAGCTCCGCATCGGACGATGCTTTTCAGCATTAGAATACAACTGTCAAGGTCGGTTGGTCGGTTAGACGAGTGAGGATCTCGTCTTCTAGACATCGGATGCCGTCCCTTTTGTCGAGAGAAGAGGATAGATCGGATAAGACAGGTTATGGTCCGGGGCTCGAATTCTATCCCGTTGATGATCATATCCTCGACACCATTGAGAACAGATGGGACATTCCCAGTAGAAGCGATAACCCTCAACTCAATATTTTGCTTCTCGCTCTCAGGCGACGTGCTCGACAGGAGCCTGATCGCCATCGTCCTGCGATACTGAGCCCAGTCTCCAGCTTTAACATATGCCGAGAGCAAGGATTCTTGGAGCTCAAAATTCTCAAGCTCGTCGGGATGTTGGTCGCTGTTTAGAAGGCTAGCGAGTAGATCATACTTCCCATCTTTGGCGAAGCTCTCCACGGCCTGGGAGTAGAGCGAGTTACCGATAGAGACGCCGCCAGCTCGCAATTGGGCGATTCTCGAATATATTAGTTTGAGATCTGGCTCTCGTAGTACCATTGCTTGCAGCGAGAGAGGGCCAATCGACTGGACTCCTAGAGCAGTTACTCCGTTGATAGCGACGTCCAGCGAAATCCATTCGGTGGCAAACCATCTAGCTCCAAGCTTATCATTATATTGCTTCACGGGAATATTGTGTGTCTCTCCGTGGATTAAGTTCATCATCTCGCGAGAGATACCTTGGTACCCTTCGTAACCTTTGGCCAAAGTATCGGCCGATGGAACTCCAGCATTAACAAGACTGCTGACCAGCCGTCTGGCTCGCAGAGGTTTATACTTATCGTAGTGTTGAATTAAAGGGTACGCCATCTTGGCTGAACTTGGTAAATCGCCCAGATCTACCAGATAGTCATGCCACTTTGTGGCGGTGGTGAAATCCTCTTTCTCACACAGGGCTGGGATAATTTTCCCATATGTATTTCGATAGGGGCACTGCCGATGTATGATTCGCAAGGCGACGAGATCACCCGATTTAAACACGATATGACGACACATTTCGGCGAATCCTCTAGGCCCAGGTGGATGATTTTGTATCAGTCGTTTATGCCACTTGTGAGCAAGCTTTGCATGGTCAGATGTTAGAAGTTGCTGGATGATTCGAGAGTAAAGTTTCGACCAACGCCTTCCATCATGTTGCAACACCAAGTCGGCGTAGTCGATTATTTGAGGCAACACAGAAGGGTCTTCTATGCCTAGATCCACGAATGTAGACCAGACTTGGTCGGCCAGAGGTCCAGCCGTAGGTATCAGAATGCCTCTTTCTCGGATCTGATTCCAGAATAGGCGTACACCCTCAGTGCCATAGATCCTCTTTCTGTAGCCGAGAAATAGAGCCCAGAGATCAAAGTCGTGGGAGAAGGTGGCAGAATCCAGTAGTCGCCCCTTGCTACCCTCTGGTAGAGGCCACTGGTCAAGACTCGACTCAAAATCGAGCTGCTCGTGAGTCCACTTCGTTTCCTCCCATCGATTGCTTGACACAGCTGATACATTTCCCAGTATCGTTTTCGCCACCGGGGGTAGGATAGCTGGTGAGAGAGGTACCGGTGCGGGCCTCGGAAGCCGCTTAGATGATAAGACTTCATGTCTCCCTTTCTCCTCCTCCAGCTCCTGAGTGTCAGCCAAGTCGGGTTCGTTCCCTGGCGGCATAACTCTTTCGACCAACTGAAGACCCCCGGGTTCTGGTGGGAGAGGGTGGGTATCCGGAGTCGAAAATGTCGCTCTCCCTGTCCCTGCCCGCGATTCTGACGGTACTTGTGCTCTTCTAAGCAGTCTCATGGCCATATCCCCCGTAGGTGCTGTATCCCCAGTCCCTTCTATTGAACAGTCCTTCGCTTGTGCCCATTCGTGGTATTTGGGACCTTTTCCATCCTCTCGTCCTTCCTGCGAACACTCATCCTGCTTACTCGCAGCTGAAGCCACACTAGCATAATTTCTCCTCCTGGGTTCTCGCACGCATCCTATCCATCCACAAAATCTCCTTCTGCAATCTCCATTCCCAATATTCGCCGGCGCATAGCTCTGAGCATAGTTTCCTTCCACCAAGAACCGCAGCAGCTCCCTCACATTCGGCCTCTGCACCAGCTTTTGGAGAGCCGGACGCATTATTCTGGTATCCTACAGGCCAATTGGCGTATCTGAAACCGTCTTCGACGACCGCCATCGCATGCTGAGCTGTGTCAAATTCATTGAATATTTTATATTCTTGCTTCTGTCCAGGAGATTGAGGCTCTTTTCTGACGTCGATGATTAGTCAGCAGCGTCATTTCTCTAGACGTCGACCCATCATTGCGATTGAAGGATCAGTGCAGAACAGACAATTCCCCCAACAACAATCTTCACACGATATCTGCAACACCATCACAATGGCAGGGTACGTTCATTCTATTTCCATCCCTCTCTCCGCCATATGCGATGAAGCCAGGATCGACATCACGCTCAACGCAGCTCCCGGAACAGCCCGCGGTATGGTACATCGGAATGGCCTCACCTTTTGTACTACGATGGCCAAGGAGCCAATGGATCTGCGATGCCGCGGGAAAGAGAAGGAGAGGAGGGGGGAAGATATACCTATCATCAACGCTAGGGTGTATACCTGCTGCTTGAGGTAGCTGCTGCTCGCGCAGAGGCTGGGAGATGGGAGTGATATCATTTCGGCACGTCGAGCATTAGCGAACACTGAGAGGAACCACTTGCCCATCCAGCTTATCGTGTCACTAAACAGCGAAGTTGATTTCTTCGACACTTCTTCTCTCGGCTACGACGCTCTCTATGGACTGGAAATGTCCTGACTTCACAACCAAACACCCTTCATCGGACACCAGCTAACCAAACCCTCTCTTCACAGCTTCATCAACCGCGAGAACCGCGTCCCACACTACCAGCGCCTCTTCCAAGAAGGGCAGCGCAACGGCGTCCGTCAATGGAACCAGGTGCGTTTTCACCCTCTGTTTCTTCGATTCCTGAATCCCAAGAAACGATGGGCTAACGAGTAATCTGTGCGAGCAGACCCCCAGGAGCAAGTTTATCCTCTACCCGTACTACGTAGCTCTGTTTGGTGGACTTGCAGGTTCGTTGACCTTCTTTCCCCTTACCATACACTCCCTTCCCCCCGCCCCGACGACGAGCTTTCCCTGTATTCCAGCTCGAGCAGATCAGCATATGCATCATGCCATCCCAAGAAGACGAAGCAAAGCTAACGCAACCCACAGGCTCCATGTACATGATGTGCCGGATGGTCCTCGGACACAAGACCTGGTTCGGCAAGGGATAGATAGATAGACACCACACGCTCGACTTTTGACTACCCCGGATAGATGGCACGCATACGTTTTCCTGAGAAGCAGCAGTAGTAACAATCTGTACAATTCACACTAAGAGGATAGAAGTTACTATCCATTGCATCGCATCGCATCACATCGACTTTTCTCTTCTCTCCCCATTCCTACCTACGTAAGCTCCATGGCTGTCTCTCTCTCTCACACACATCCCACACATCCCCACATCCAGCCTTATATTCTCGCCCTCTCACCCTCTCCCCCTCTCACCCTCTCCCCCTCTCGCCCTCTCGCAGCTCGAGGCTCCCTAGTTGTCTCTCTCTCACACACACATCCATCCCACACATCCCACACATCCCACACATCCCCCACATCCCCCACATCCAGCCTTACATTCTCACCCTCTCACCCTCTCACCCTCTCCCCCTCTCACCCTCTCCCCCTCTCCCCCTCTCCCCCTCTCCCCCTCTCCCCCTCTCCCCCTCTCCCCCTCTCCCCCTCAGGATCAGTATAACTGAAAAGACCTAAATGAAGAATGAAGAATGAAAAGTCCCCAAAATACCAACTTACCAACTGGGCTTGATAATCATTCTCATTCTCATTCTCATTCTCATTCTCATTCTCATTCTCATTCTCATTCTCATTCTCATTCTTATTCATCACTAGTCGCTGGTCACTAGTCGCTGGTCGCTAGTCACTAGTCACTAGTCACTAGTCACTAGTCACTAGTCACTAGTCACTGGTCGCTGGTCGTGGGCGGTAATCGTGGGCGGTAATCGTGGGCGGTAATTAACAAAACAAAACAAAACAAAACAAAACAAAACAAAACAAAACAAAACATGAGGTTGAAAAGACTGCGTGCAGCTTATTTATTTATTTACCTTACCTTACCTATCCGGTTATATTTATATTTATGTCTATATTTATATCTATGTCTACCTTCAAGCCCTAGGCCCTAGATCTGGCGAGCTATGTGTCCATTCATCCATCTATCGATCCATCCAGTAGGGAAGAACGGAGCTGTACAGATAAGAGGAATGGCCAATCAATTTCATTGCTTGGAAGGACCTATGTCCGTTTCCCTTTTCTTTTAATTGGTTCCCGTCACATTTACTATTCCCAACGTAAGGTTGTGGAATCGGGACTGCAAGGAATACCAATTGACATACAAACGAGAAAACGTCAGCGCAACCACACATCTGTCCAGCAACATCTACCGGACGGTGCCCATGCCGAGAGTCCCCCACGCGAGAACGCCTCGGTTCCTCTCGTTTTCCTCAACTATGTACCCCCCACCCATCGTTCAACCCGTACCCTGCAACCCGTACGCCAATCCAGCCATAGCTCTCCGTGCCAAATCTACAGCCCCTTGTTGAGAATCCCCACAACATCAGCATCCAATCCCTCCATCGCATCACCCATTCCCTCAAACTCATCATTCAACTTTCTCTTTTTTGCGCTCCCGCTGCTCGCCGGCCTCGCGTACGTCGTGCTAAGGCTACTCAACAGATCCAGGCCGGGTGCTCCGGTCGGGGAGTGGTACGGGTCTTGCTTATACTCTTGGTACTGCATCTGGGTGTGTTGCACTGCTTGACCGTTGCCGTTACCGTTGCTGCCGTTCGAGTTGCCGTTGAGATTGAACTCCGGGACGAATTCCTCTTCGACGGGCGCAGGGGGGTACCCAGGTGGCGTGAGGGCTTCGACTTCAGGACGGTCAGGCTCGGGACCAGGAGTCGGCGAGTGGTGAGTGTGTGTTCCTTGGGGTCCGTCACCGAGTGGTGTAGCTGGATTGCTGTTCGAGAAGCCACGCATGATACTCTCCTCTACCTCGCGCTTCTTGTTATCAATCTCGGTCCGGCGGCCTGAAAGTTCACTGAGTTGCAATTCTTCTGAGGCAAGCAAGCTGCGGTTGGTGTCCAGAATCTTCTCAAGCCCCTCGATCAGAATTTTGCGGGCCTTGATGCCTTCCGCGACTGCGCCTTCGGCGTTGGCGAGCGCTTTGAGTACCCCGTTGAGACGTGCAGCGTGAACTGGAGCGGATAGCGTGGTTTTGTTGGGGTCGGCCTGCTTAAGATACTCCGCGCTTGCGGCATTGACGGAGGTTTTGGTTGAGAGAACGAGTTTGGATACCGTTTGCTGAGGGCCGACGAGAGGAGCGAGTTCGTTTGGAACGGATGATGCACCGCCTGAGAAGATAGACCCCGTTGCCCGCTTATTATTCGTTCTGGACTTATCCAATTCTAGACATGTTAGAGATGCCATGACTAAGGGAGGTGGGATTTAATACCATCAATTCTCGACTCAATAGCTTCTTGTATCGGCATCTCAAAAATCTGTCTTTGTCTCCAAACTTCCACGACCCTCCGCAGCTTCTGCTGCACCTCGTTCGTAGCTCCTTTGTATGCGCAGGCCGTAGCTTCGGCGATAACGGGGGAGAATGCAATCAGGAAATCGTCCTTGCGACGGGCCTTTGATTGCTGGGCGACTTCTACAACACCGCACATCGTCAGCATGCACACCTTTGTATCTCTTTCCTTGTATTCCAGTAGCAGAATCTCTATTCTGTTCACAGATAGTTCGTACCGTTCGCGAGATAGATGAGGTTCAGTCTCTTATTGCTTCCGGAGTCCTTCAGGCGTTGGAGCCACAGCTGTCCCGTCCGATCTGCATGTCTCCTGTACACTCGGGTCAGTATTGTTGAGGCGGTGAGGGTGAGGTCGAGGTGTTTGCATACCGATGAAACATAACCCATTGGGCGACAGTGACCTGCTCAGCCGTCAGTAATTGAAATGCAACTGGGCACAGGATAACTTACAATGCTCTCCTGCGTCTCGTTCAAAGCAGACAGCTTGGCCAGTACGGCATCATCGTTGTAAGCCATCGTTTTCGCAGGCTCTGGAGGGGTGGTTGAGGGGCAATTTGTCGGTTGTTGGGCAGACGCGCTGTGTTATCACTGTGCTAACTACTCGCGATGTTTACTGTTGCTCCCGAGTCCTGGGTTCGAGCAGGATGGCAGAGTAGGATACCGGCAGCAAGATGGGCGGGCTCCCAGACAGGGGAATGTATGGTTTCGTATGAGGAACAACCGGTTGCAGCTTGAGTGAAGTTCAATGGTCCCACTCAATTGAGGGAGAACAATGTTATTCCGACTTTGACTCAAGTTGTCGAGGCTCAAATAAACTTGCCTTGGGAGCTGAAGGCGCTAAAATTTTAGTGTCCCCACGTGATCTCGAACCCGGCCTCAGGTAAATCAGCAACTCGACTGGTTATAGGTATTAAACAGTCAATTGACGTTCCTCTTTAAAACTCACCATAGGAGTAATAGTAATAGTAAGAATACTAATACTGACCTGTTTAATCTATTTTCTGCTCGCTATTCATCGATTCTATCCTGCCTAGCTATCCATTCTAATAATCCACCCGCTCAGAACTACCTTGAACCGTGGGACTCAATTGACTGGTATATTCTCAGACCCAACGGTGACATGTCCGTTTTCGACATCGAGGATGCTTTCCGCAACGTCCTTCACGATCCAGATAACAAAAACTCGCTGGAACTCATACACACTCTTCGCGTCTCTCCGCCCGAGCACAGCCTCTTGACCAGCTTCGTTCGATTCTCCGTCGACCCGGAAGCTACTGCCGTGTACGTCTTGCGGCGCGCATACGAAGCAGGGAAAGACCACCAGGATGTTCAGCGCGAGCTGGCGAAACTTCTGCTCTAGGGGAGGGAGGTGATGATTCGATATAGGTTGGTTAAGCTGCGCCCGAGACTAGAAATATACAATATGCAGCATCGGCCTCCGCGCCCAGGACGTGGATGCTCACCTAGCTAACATGACCAATATTCTCCACTTCGCTCAATTGCCCGAGCCTCGGCCGTCAGAGAGCCACTCGCAGCGGCCTTGTCAATAAGAGAATGGGGCATCTGTTGTGTGACAGGGCATAGAAGACTATGGGGGAATGTCTTGGGCTCGGGGTGCGCCCTCCCTGCGCAAATCGTCCCTGGCGACTTACTGTCGGCACTAGAGAGTCACCCTTCACTCGACCATCTTTCTGTCTTCTTGACACAGGAACACCTCGATATCCCGAGGCAACATCTCTACGGGTCCTCTGTTCCGGAACAGCTCCGAAATACCTGGACCCTGAGGCACGATGTCGCTGAAGCTTTCGCGAACGGCCAAGTTGAGTTGCGTACTACGTCGACAGCAAGATCTCCGGATAGAGATGGCAAGTCCTCTTGTTACGGTAGGAATTCTTGCTCTTCTTAAGGATAAACATTTTTCTGATAGACCCGCGCAGTACAGATGAGGGATGAGATCCCCCGAGCCTTTCCCGGTCTTTCCCGGGGCTTGGGCCAAATTCCACCTCGTAGACAGGGCTTCGTTGAGCTCCCTACTATCGATCTGGACCGTCTCCCACTGCCCAGTGCCATTCTCTTTGGCATTCATGAACGCCTAAGTTACTCGCTCCGCCCTTTCCACGTCCACAGTCAATGCTTGAAGACCAAGCGCCCTCCTCCGTCTCAGCCTGGCATCCATGAGTCTACACCTAGATGCGTCGGACTGATCGCGCGAACCATAGGAAAAACATGGCTGCATTTTCCTCCCCTCCTCAGGACTACTGCATATCGGGGACGGCTCGCTACCAGCCGTGTGCTCTCCGGCCACAAACCACCATGGGTGAGGACCGCGCGTACCATTCGGGTTACACGTCAAGCACGGAGCTGGAAGCCTAGTCACAAAAGGAGAGGCATCAGCCCTACGATTGAGAGAAGCACACACCATGTTTTGGGGGGGGGGGGGGGGGGGGGGGGGGGGGGGCAGATCTCAAAACAAGAGGGGAATTGAGGGGTGGTGGTGGTTAGGAGGCAGTTTAGGGGGGACCTGTCTCTTTTTACAATTTCTTGCAGACATGAGGGTGTGTGTGGGCGTCGGGAAGTTAAAGGAGGGGCTTAGTCGCGAGTATGGTCTCCTCTGTACGCAGTATGTATCATCGTTTCGGACATGCTGGTTGGTGGTGAGGATGAGAATTCATATATATATTTATATATATCACGTGATTCCAGAACGCGCGACCTGACGAGCACTGAGCATACCTATCCATCCATCCCTACCCATCATAGTAGAACGTTCCGCGAGGGGAGAAAAAAAAAATGTATTGATTGATTTATTGGTTCACGAATGTGGATGGATGGATGTCTGATGAGAAGAAGGAAAGGAAAGGAAGATGAGATGCGCTGCTCCGATGTGGATGTGGAAGTGGTGCTGAGGATCGAGCAGCTCCGGCTGGGTATTCGTTGTTGGGGGCTCTTATTGCTAGGTACGGTACGTAGTGGTGCTCCCTTCCCTCGTGACGGATTTGCTTTGCTTTCAAGGAGGCGGGACTTTCGAAAGGAGGGTCTGATCTGGGGGGATTGAGAAGAAGATTTGCTTTGAGGGGTGATGTTGGGGTTTGGCTTCAGGTTCGGGTTGTTTGTGTTGGTGATTGGTGGTGGGGCGAGGGAGTGAGGAGAGTAGGTAGGTGATATTAGAATGGAGTTGGAGTTGGAGTTGGAGTTGGAAGGATGAAAGGCGTCTCTCCTTCAGTCGCCGTACTCCCTCCCATAGCTAGATCGACCTATCCTCAGCCATGTCCATGCCACTGCGACGAGTTACCGCACCTATGCATCAGGCGTCCAGCAATCCCGCCACGGCGGCGGTCCGGATACGACAGAGGAAACTTCATGCCCCCGATTTCGCGGCAGCTTTCGTCATTCCATGTTCTGTGCACTGCGTTCCCAGCCGGCGGGACGGGATCCCAGACCTGCCTGCTACGGACGGTATCCGTGCCTGCCTGCCAGATGTACCGGTACCGGTACGATGACGACGGCGTTCGCCTGTCTCGCCGCCGCAGACTGCATCCCGGGGTCTGCACGGCAGGCAGTGGGGTGTCGACCTAGGTACCTACCTACCTACCTACCGTATTTATTGCAAGAGGAGCCGGCGAGCCAAGGGCTTTGACCTCTACTTGAGTCGATGGGGGTCGGCGCGACGGAGGGACGGACAACTTCCGATATACGTGCGGACGCAACCCTGCCAGGTATCAGATGGCGGGAAACATTTCTCTGGATGGGCATGTACGGTAGCAGAGTGGAGTGCGTTGGGTGGTTGATGGGGGATTTGGGTGGGTCTAGGTAGGGCTCCTGATCGCTCGCTATGTCGTTGGTGTGATTGTGGTGCCTCTGATCCGGGGGGACTACTCCGTACACTAACACTATTTTAAAGATTCCTCCCCTTTGATTAGGAAATACTATTGGTGCTAATAATAAGATGTCACTGGTCGGGTAGCATCGTTCGGTCTCCATTGAGTTTTCGTCATCTTCCACCGAGTCATCCTTTCAAAAAAAAGAAAAAAGAACAGAAAAGTCTTGGTATACGTAGGTACGTACCTCGATCAATGGCAGAGGTGCTCAGTACTCAGTATCATATTCCCACCGCCTCCGATAGAGATGTATGCTTTAAATCGGTCGCTCAGCCTCGTTACAATCAATTCCATGCATCTTCTCGCCTTGATATCAAAGGGATGATGCTATTGTCTTGTCGACCTCAAAGAATACCGTAGGCGCGGCGGCACAGAATGACGCAACTACCCGTGGCGTGCACCCAGATCCGATCGCCCTTCGCGGCTAGCATACCTAGCCGTGCAAAGCTTCTCTGAAGGGGAAGGATCCAACGATCCGTACGGATCTGCGATCTGCGCGCTTGTCCAGAAGCTTTGAAACTTCGAGCCGGGAAGAGGCTTGTGTGTGTCGTGAGCGCACTAGCGCGTGAGCGAGAGGTTCGCTTCCGGCTCTGCCTTTCCCAGAACAGTGATGTAGTAAGCAAGCCTAGAGAAGAGCAATACTGTCCGGTACAACTACGATACAGCTACAAACTAGGGTGCGCCAGCGCAAGCAGTACAGAAGAGAGGTTGTGGCCGCGGATCGGCCTTCGATCGAGCCTGCCAAGCCGTAGCCGTCGCCGTCGCCGTATTCGCAAGTGTGTTTTTGTTTCACTCCGGCGCGGGATCAACCTCACACTTCAGCCTTATAAGTAAAACTCGGCTGTTGATACCCGCTACGTCCTGGACGTGGTGGCACTTCGTCCCAAGGCTTGTCCGGCGCCACCCAGATGTCGCTTACCGGATACCCCAAACCCTCTGTGACGGGGTGGACTAGCGTTTACAATGTGTTGTCGTATTCACAGTTCCATCTTGAGCGGCCACCAGCAGGCGCGGAGAGCTCCAGTCAACAGACGTGCATGATGTATCACCGGCTCGTAATGGGATGGCAGACAGGTGCCGGCAGGCATCGGCGCGTGGTCCAGCGATAGGGAGGCATCCCAACTTTTTGATATAAAGCTCTCTTCCAGTCCGAGTGATCAGAATTACCTACTATCATCCATCCAACATCTCCCTTGTCCAACACTCTTTACCGATCAATTCCTGCTTACGCCGGCCCACACCATACGCACCTTCATTCAACCGGCCTTTACTCAACCCTCGCCTCTCCACCAGCAGGATGAAGCTCGCTCTCCTTTCCATGTCGATGACCACCGTGTCCGTTGCCTCGGCTCATTACTGCATGGAACGACCACCTTTCAACGGAGCAGCAGCCCGCGGCGACTTCGTTGCAGCAGAAGAGGGAGCGGGTAAGTTCCCAGCGGAAGATCATGACCGGTCGCGGCTTGTGGCTAACCGCACCTTACAGCTCGCGGCCCCTGCCCGATGTTGAACACACTTGCGAACCACGGCTTCTTTCCGCGCGATGGGAGGAATATCACGTTGGACATTGCCACGGCGGCGTTCAAGGATGCTCTCAACTTCAACGCTACTTTTGCCGAGCAATTCTGGGGCCAGGGCATGAAGGCCCAGCCAGACCCAAGTGTGCAGTCTTTCGATCTGTAGGTCATACCATCATGAGGGCACGCACCGCCGTTCCCATCCTGACTGCCGTTCCCATCCTGACTTTCTGCTAGGACCATGTTGAACGTCCCAAGTCTTCTGGAGCACGATGCTAGCTTGAGGTTAGTGATGGCGGACAAGCAAGATCTACCGGTACATGACCACGTGCGAGACTGACCAGATTCCCGACTTAGCCGTGCCGACAACACATTTGGAGACGTCCAGCCGTTCAACCAGAGCGTCTTCGACGAGACCAAGTCGTACTGGACGGCGGATCCCGTGACGATCGAGATGGTGGCCAACAGCATGACGGCGCGCCAACTCGAGATGAGGGCCTTCAATCCCAACTTCACCTTCACGCCCGCCTCGGAGCGCGTCACCTTTTCCGAGATGGCCGCCCTCTTCCTCGTCTTCGGCGACATCCCATCCGGCACCGTGTCTCGCGAATACGTCGTCTCCTGGTTCGGTAAGTCACTTGCTTGCAAAGCGCTCCAGGCTCTCTTTCCCAAACCTCTCTTTCCCCTTGGCATACACACATATACATATCACATATACACACACACACACACACACACACACACACACACACACACACACACACTAACGCCCCCACCCAGAAAACGAACGCCTCCCCACCGAACTCGGCTGGACCAAATCCAGCACCGAACTCACCCAGTCCATCATCCAAGAGATGTCCAAGCGCGTCGCCAACGCCACCAGCCCCATCACCAGCCCCATCACCGCGCCCGACGCGCCCGCAACCCCAGAAGCACCCGGCGCAGGGCCAGCAGCAACATCAACATCAACAGCAGCCGCCGCCGCCAAGGCGCGCCGCAGCTTCGCCCGCTCTCTCGCTGCCCTCTCCCGGGCGGGCGGCCACGGTGCCTAGACCTACTGTACCCTCGGGGCCGTGTTCTTCTCCTCCTGCTGCTGCTGTGTGCCGTAGCGCAAGGTCGGCGGGATTCGACCGATGTGTGGCTCCTATTCTATCTATCTATATGTGTATACGTCTACGTCTCTCCCTCTCTCTGGCAGCGAGGCTGGGCCGGGACATGGACGGCGCTTTCTTCTTCTTCTTCTTTTTCTTTCTTCTCCTTTTCTTTCTTTCTTTTTTTCTTTCTTTCTTTCTTTCTTGCTGCATTTTCTTAGCGTGGGCATCGCATCCATCGCATTGCATCGCATCCATCGCATCCGGGGATATTCGGATATTCGGATATCGGCCGGCCGGCGAGGGACAGACAAGGGGGAGTTTTGGAGTTTTGGATTTTTTAGATTTTTTCCTTTTTTTTTTTTTTTTTTTTTTTTTTTTTTTGGCGGATTAGCATAGCATCTTCTGGTTCTTCTCCTTCTTCTTCTTCTCTCGACAGAGTAAATAGAAGCGAGCGTAGCTTTTCGCGCGTTCTTTTATGCGTGGGCGTTGGGGTGTTGGGGGTGTTTAGGGTGTTTGGGGGGTAAAGGGAGGTTGGGAGGGGAGGGGAGGGGGGGGAGGAGGAGGAGGGGGCGAAAGGGAAGAGGGGGCGAAAGAGGGAGGGAGGAGGAAAGGGAAAGCTGAATCATCCCAATCTCTCGAAGAGAGATCTCGAAGAGAGAGAGAGAGAGATCTCGAAGAGAGAGAGAGAGAGAGAGAGATTTTTCTGATACCTACCTACCTACCTACCTACCTAGGTACCTAGACGATAGCACAGACTACAGTATCGCAGTATCGCAGGAGCAGGCAGGAAGAAACACACGCTCGTTTCGAGGTGTCGAAGTTGGTTGGTTGGATGGATGGACGGGTAGATACCGATTATATATATATATATATGTTAAAAAATATATACTAAAAACATTCCTAACTTCTCCCTTTTTCCCTTTTTCCCTTTTTTCCTTTTTCCTTATTTTTTTCCTTATTTTCCTTATTTTCCTTATTTTCCTTATTTTCCTTATTTTCCTTATTTTCCTTATTTTCCTTATTTTCCTTATTTTCCTTATTTTCCTTATTTTCCTTATTTTCCTTATTTTCCTTATTTTCCTTATTTTCCTTATTTTCCTTATTTTCCTTTTTCCCTTTTTCCCTTTTTCCCTTTTTTCCCTTTTTCCTTTTTCCTTATTTTCCTTATTTTCCTTATTTTCCTTATTTTCCTTATTTTCCTTATTTTCCTTATTTTCCTTATTTTCCTTATTTTCCTTATTTTCCTTATTTTCCTTATTTTCCTTATTTTCCTTATTTTCTCTCCTTTTTTTTGGGAATGACAATGACAATGACAATAAAGACGACGATAACAATGAAGACGACGATGACAATAAAAATAAAAATAAAAATGATAATAAAAATAAAAATAAAAATAAAGACAAAGATAAAAACAAAAATAAAAATAAAAATAAAAATAAAGATAAAAATAAAAATAGAGATAAAGATAGAAATAAAAATAGAGATAAAAGTAAAAATAAAGATACCAAATATCCTAAAACAAGCTTCAAGCTCTAGCGAGAAAGGAAATGGATGGTCTGCTCGAACATACCTAGGTTACGGTACCTAGGTTACCTTTCGCAATGAGCTGAGCAAGCGGTATGCAAGCGGTCGGTAGGTTGGTATGTTGGTATTGCTAACGGGTCGTGAGTGAATGGGGACTTTGTTGAATGGATGAATGGGGGAATGGGGGAATGGGGGAATGAATGAGGGAATAAAGGAATGAGGGCCTTTTTGAATAATAAAGAAGAAAAATGAAATGAAGAAAAAAAAAGGAAAAAAAAAAGAAGAAAAAAAGAAGAAAAAGAATGTAAAATGGAAAATGGAAAAATGTAATAAGAAAAATGAAAAAGGTAAATAAATGTAATAAAAAAGGGGGAAAAAATGGAAAAAAATGGAAAAAATGGAAAAAATGTAAATAAGTGTAAATAAATGTAAAAGAAAATGAAAGAATATAAAAATGAAAAAATATGAAAATAAAAAAATAAAAAAATAAAAAAATAAAAAAATAAAAAAATAAAAAAATAAAAAAATGAAAAAATAAAAAAAATAAATAAATAAAAAATAGAAAATAAAAAATAGAAAATGAAAAAAAATAAAAAAATAAAAAAATGAAAAAATGAAAAAATGAAAAAATGAAAAAATGAAAAAATGAAAAAATGAAAAAATGAAAAAATGAAAAAATGAAAAAATGAAAAAATGAAAATAATGAAAAAATGAAAAAATGAAAAAATGAAAAAATGAAAAAATGAAAAAATGAAAAAATGAAAAAATGAAAAAATGAAAAAATGAAAAAATGAAAATAATGAAAAAAAATAGAAAATCAAAAAACAATAGAAACAACAGAAATTGAAAAAAAAAAAAAAAATAGAAAATAGAAAATGAAAAATAAAAAAAGAATAATTTTTGGTTGGTTGGTTGGTATTTCTACACTGCTTTTATCAAATAAGTACCTTCCTTCCATTATCGAGAGGTTTGAGACGGCGATGGTGGGATGGTAGGAGAAGGTGAGAGAAGGTGGGATGGATGGATGGATGGATGAATAGCGACAAGAGGGTGACTTTAAGAGGAGCTACAGGTGTCTGTCTGTCTGCTCTTTGAGAATCAGATCGAGGTCCCCCCCCCTCGGAAAAGAAAACAATTAATTAAACGACAGAACAAAAAAAAAAAAAAAAAAAAAAAACCTGTATATATGCCATCAATTCCCCCTCCGCGCCTTCGTAAGTCACATCGGAAGTTCGTCAAGCATTACCTTACCTACCTACTCCTTCCAGGTCCCATCGTCCCGTGGCGTCGCTTCGCCCTCTTCACGGCCGTTTCTCGGCAAGTACCGCTCTGGTGCCTCTCTCGACCGGGATGACCGTCCCGTTGAAGCGCGCCATCGTGAGCCCAAAGCGGGAACTAACACGGGGCTCCCACCCGTCGGCGAAACGCTCTTCGGTGAGCATAGCTAAGACCGAAAAGTTAAAAAAGTTAAAAAAGTTAAAAAAGTTAAAAAAAAAAACAAAAAAAAATATCAGCCGGAAGACCCCGACTCGTACCGCACCGCACGCAGCAGATGTGAGCAGCGCCCGAGGACGCGAGGGGAACGCCGGCAGAACTCACGGGTGAGATCCTCCACCCTCCCCCCAAAGATGGTCAGCATGGTCGACGAGCTGCGAGCTCGTCAGCAGCTATCTCGAGCCTCGAGGGAGGGAAGATCGGGGGGAGCCGCACTTCGCGCTGCCGAACAGGGTATGGAACAGGCTCTCGCTGTACTCCCTGTTCATGGCGCGGCAGCTCAGCCTCCGGCGGGCCAGCGCGCGACTGAGATCCGCCTTCGTCAAGACCTTGCCGCCGCCGGGCGTCACGCCCGTGGCCCCTCCCAGCAGGGCAGCCACGAGGGCCAGGTCCGGCGCGGCCTGGTCCGGCTCGAGCGCGACATCCTGCCTCGTCAGGCTCGCGTCGTGCTCGATGGCGTTGTGCTGGCTCAGCTCGGCGAGGTCGAAGCTGTCGGTCCAGTAGCTCCGGCCCAGGAAGTCGGCGGCGAACCTGGGCACGAAGAAGCAGAAGGAGGGCGCGAAGTTGAAGGACTGCCGCACCGCCGTGTTGAGGGCCCGGAAGGGGATGCCGCGCCCGCTGTGCGGGAGGATCCCGTGGTTGGCGAGCGCGTTGAGCATCGGGCAGGCGGAGCGGGAGTCGCCTGGCTGGGGGGGGACGTGGGGGGGCCAGAGGCCGCCGTGGCCTGGGGCGCGGGAGGGGACGACGTGTTTGGGTTTGAGGGGTGGGGTGAGGAGGTTGAGGAGGGAGAGGGCGAAGTCCCAGGTGAGGACCGCGAGGTTGATGATTTGCGCGACGATTTGGTGGAGGATCATGTCCGTGGTGAAGGGTCTTTTGTGGAGATGAGTATGGAAGAGAGAGGGAAGATCAAGAGGCCGGGGGTGTGGAAGGGTGGAGGGCGAATTATCATGAGGTTGGGGTTGGTACATGTCTTACTCTCAGCTGCAGTGCTACTCCACTCACAGATAGCCTTTGAGACCTGGCCATAGACGAAAGAGAGCGGAGTCGATCACCGATCGTCATCGCGAAACACAAGCTCATGAGTGGCGTTGGTCGGTGACACAAAACCCACATTGGATATTCCGTATCACGCCTAGAAGAGAGACGGACAGTCTTGTGTACAGGAATGACCTCCTGGCTAGTTGTCGCTCTGCAAGCACCTCAAGTATTTCTACGTAGCTTGCTTCGTGTTCAAGCATACATGTAGCACAGATTAAGCAGAATTCTCATTGCAGATCAGGGCGAGAGATAGCGGCCGCTACATCTTGGACCGAAAGCGAGGCAAAAGGACGCTAGCGTATATCTTGACAGGAAAATGACATACAACGAAACTGGAATTCAACAGCCAGCTACGTGCGAACACGCACACGGGATCATGTCGATAAATGGTTAGAGAGACTAGGGACTAGATACACAGGAGAGCAAAGCGGGAAAAGGCTTCGACTTTGCATTAGAGCTCGAAGGGAGAGCGGAATTGGGTGTTTGGTTTCTGCTCCGGGCTTTGCAATTGATCGGACACCGACAACGTCCATGAGGATCCTGGTGTATATCGAGTAGATGGCCAGGTAACCAGGCGAGGCAGTCAGAAAGTCCATCAATGGAGGGACGAGGGGGTGGCAATTTGAGGAGTAATGACGGCAAAAGAATAAAGCGAGCAGCCTTTGGGTATCGAGTGGCTACTCACATTCTTTCCTGCTTCCCAGGTATCAAAGATTTAAGAGGTTAAAAGATTGTACCTGACTCCCGCAAACTCGCGCCTGAGGTGAAGTAGAAAGAATCGTGAGAGAGTTATTAGATGCTACAATTACAAAGAAATCATTCATTAGAAGGCTGCCAGCGCAGTAGCGGCAAGGACTGTTGGGTGTGTGAATGTGGCCTCGTCACGAATGTGCCTATTATAAGATGTGTGATGTACTACACAAAATGCGTAAGAAGACTATGCCTCCACTAAAGAGAGAGAGATGAAATGCAAACCCGAAGATTCATTGGTGTGAAGTTCCAGTCAAACGAAGAGCCTAAGCAATCTTCTTCCTGAGGAAAAAGGAGAATATAAGGCCACATCTGCTCGGCGAAATGAGCATCTACGGCCTAACACAGCTTACGACATGGAGCGAACAGATCGCTACATGCCAGAGAAGCGAAAGCTGAAATACCGAATATTCAGCCATCAAGACCTAGCAGGCACGCAGAGAGAAGCCTGCCCCTTCTTCCAAAACATCACGCAACAACGAGACTCGAGAATCGAGATGTGTCTCGTTTACTTTGCAGCTCTGAAATAAGTCTGATAGCCAGTACTTAATCGACACAAGAAGCACCCAAACGGCAACGCACGCGCACTCGGAGGGAGGCTGGAGGTAGGATGAGGAACTGAGTGAAGGCAGGCAGGCGGGCGCGCGATACACTTAGCTGCTATGTAGCCGTGGCTTTCCACAGCGGTATCTAGCACAGGAAAGCAGCCGTGCTGAGGAAGTGAGATCTGTTTTATACCCCCGGCTAGGATTTTCGACTTGATTATCCTGGCTGTTTTGAAGGGAGAGGTGAATCGAAGCGAGTTGAGTGGAGGAGAGAGCATAAAAGCAACCATCGGAACGAGATCTTAAACAAGAAACAAGAAAGACGGTCGAGTGATGTGGGCTGATGGCAAGCGTCCACAAGCACAGAAGGAAACTTGCATTATCAGGAGAAACCTTTTCGTCGATGCGCCTTCTGTTGGGAGTGGTATGGCTAGTCTCCGTGTTCTTCTCTTGCTTCGCGTAAATATGAGAGCATGGAAGATGACGGTGGATGCAAGAATGACAGTGCAATACAAGAAAGAAAATAAGTGATAAAGGCAGGTCAGAGGGGGTTTCGGTGCCATGCCTAACTCCTCCGTACTGGCTTTCCTCCGTACTGGCTGGCTCGTGGCAACCAGGTAAGGATTCTCCTCCCCAGCAGTGTTGTGGTCAGCGCCTTAGCCATCAATGCTTCACTATTGGGCTTGCTGGTATATCCCGATTATGCCTCGACTCCACGCACCTGCAACAGAGTCCAGCGGCTTGAGTGAGAAGCAGATTCTGTACAAATCTTTAGTATTGATACAGTGCCTCGTAGTCCCATACACATCATACACTCCCTCCACCACCCAACACCTATCACCCAACACCCCTTAGTCCATCGTAACCACGGCCCCCAGCTCCTTCAACGTAGCCACAATCTTCTCGGCCTCCTCTTTTGGCACACCCTCTTTCATCAACTTCGGCGCGCTCTCCACAAACTTCTTACTATCCACCAAACTCAGTCCCAACATGCTCTTCACCTCCTTAATGATCTTCGGCTTGGAGCCCGCCTCGAACGACACCAGCTTCAGGTTGAAAAGCGTCTTCTCTTGCTGCACAGGGGCAGCCTCCTCCTCCTCAACAGGAGCCGCAGCAGCAGGCGCAGCGGGGCCAGCGGCGAATCCTCCCATTGGCATATCCGGGATATTGAGTCGAGACTGCCCATCGCCCCATCCGTTAGCAAAACATTTCCCAGCGCCCCTGAATGCACCCAAAGCGTACCTTCAAGCTCGCAACTAAATCCGCAGTCTCTAACAGCGTCAATTGACTGATCTGGTCTACAATACCCGAAATCTTGGGGTTCGTAGCCGCCGCTTCGGTCGATTGCCATCGTCTCGCGGGCGTACTCCTCCGTTGTGCCACGGCAGCGGCGGCGGGGATTCGTAGGCAGGGTTGGGAGCGCAGAGAGCGGACGCAGCTTCGTGCTGCGGAATGGCAGGATAGCGACATGGTGAGTGGATAAGGGGTTGCGGAACGAGGGAATTCCGAGATCTTAGGAATACCAAAATTGTGTCGATGCGGTGGATATTTGCCAGAGTCGAGAGACGCGCTAGAATTTCCTTGGCTTATGGTCCGTGCAGTGATATTTTGCTATCGACGTTTCTTATCAGAAAAAAAAAATGTCTGGATGTGCATGAGAATCTCCCGCAGGTTGCGCAAATACGGACAACGCCACGAAATGGATGTCGACGATAGAAACGAGAGACGGGAGGATTTCCTGTCGAATGGACATAATTTGGGAGAATTGCCTCAAGGAATCCTCGAGGTTATACGGCTGGAGAGCTCTCCGCGATTCCTGGATGCGCTCGCCGTTGCAGCTCTCAAGCCTGAATTGACGCTGCGGCTATTTACGAGATATGAGGATATATTCGCAGATACTTCTGCGAGGTGGATTGGGAGGGAAAGGGGAGGAAGACAAGATGTGGGAGTGATCGGGGCTTTTGCGCGTGTTCTGCCTCTTGCGCCGCATCTGTCGACCTTTCTGGGAAAATATTTGGAGAGTACTACGACACCTGGACACGACGGACCAAGCGCTAGGATAGAAAGCCTATGGGTAGAGGATAATGGGCTGGACGCCTTGGGGCTCCAACGCATATTTCTGGCAACTCTACGGCTCCTCAACCTCAACAATCAAAATGCCTTTTCTCAAACGATTTCGAGTGCGAATATCCAAGGCTATCTGAAGCATGCAGATAGAGGAGTGCGATATTTGGCTGTCAGAATACTCTGCCATTTATGTTACGCTTCGGAATCTAAGCTCGAAGCCATGGTCGAGGAGCATGTTGGAAAGTCGGAGGCCGTAATGGGAGACTTTGACGGTCGACAGGTGGACTACGGATTCTTGAGCCTGTTTGAGGGAAAGCGGCTGAAAGATGCTACCGAAGCTCTGCGGAATAAAAAACCCATCATCACGTCAAAACTGGAAGGGCTATCGGACTTGGTTGTAAAATACACAAATACTCTACTTCCCCGACCCAATGGACCCCCAGCTCGATCTTCTACTCTAGTGCATACCACAACTACTTTGCGCAACATGGAACTGTTTGCCAAAGCACTCCTCTCCTCTTCCCCAATACTGCTTCATGGGCTGGCGGGTTCCGGAAAGACATCGCTTGTTAATGACTTTGCCCGAGAACTTGGGGTAGACTCGAACATGGTCACCCTCCACCTGAATGAACAGACTGATGCAAAGATGTTAATCGGAATGTATGCGAGTGGTTCGAAGCCCGGATCCTTCACATGGAGAGCCGGTGTCTTGGCGACGGCCGTCAGAGAAGGCAGATATGTATTCATTGAGGATCTCGACCGAGCACCAAATGAAGTTATCAGTGTCATCCTACCCCTGATCGAGCGTGGAGAACTTCTGATTCCCAGTCGTGGCGAAACAGTCAAGGCAGGGCGTGGATTCAGGCTTCTCGCCAGTATCCGAACAACTCTAAGTGTCACTGGGCATGAGAACCCGCCCGCCTTGCATATGCTTGGAGCTCGTTTGTGGCAGCGAGTACCTGTCCAGATGCCGAATCAAGAAGAATTCACAGACATCATCAATGGCACTTATCCGGTCTTGCATAAGTTCCTGCCTGGTATCATCAGTGTGTATGAGCGATTATACACATTGTCGCAAAAGCCGGCTTTCGCCTCGAAGAGTCGGACATCCCTCGGAAGACCAATTAGCCCTCGTGATCTTCTCAAGTGGTGCCGCCGCTTAGATGGTATTCTCAAGACAGCAGGTTCGAGAACTGGGGACGAACCCATCACTGATGCTGTCAAGTATGAGATGTTCCTGGAAGCTACGGATTGCTTTGCTGGCAGTCTGCAGTCAGATGATACCCGCAGGACAGTTATTTCTGCCATTGCCGAGGAGATGCACATCGATCCTCAACGCGTTGAGCATTTCCTGACATCCCATATTCCACGATACGAGGATGGCGAGAAGGAGCTCACAATCGGGCGTGTGCGCCTACAGAAGAGACCTGCCAATCGCGTCACTAAACCAAAGAAAGCCAGACCGTTCGCTAACACTGCCCATGCCAAGCGATTGCTCGAGCAGGTCGGAGTCGCTGTGAAAATGATGGAGCCAGTGCTTCTCGTAGGTGAAACTGGTATCGGAAAGACCACCGTCGTTCAACAGCTTGCAGACTCCCTCGGATACAAACTCACCGCTGTTAACCTGTCACAGCAGAGTGAAGTTGGCGATCTTCTCGGTGGCTTCAAGCCTGTCAACATCAGAAGTCTAGCTATCCCGCTCAAAGAAGAATTTGATGACCTCTTTGAAGCCACAGGTATCTCTGTGACCAAAAACCAAAAGTACCTTGACTCACTGGGGAAATGTGTCGCAAAGAGTCAGTGGAGTAAAGCCACCAAGCTTTGGCGCGAAGCTCCAAAGATGTTCGACAAGATTTTGTCCGAGTTGATGAAGAAGGAGATATCTAGTGGACGATCGGTCGAGCAGCCGGTGAAGCGTCGCAAGACCGAGACAAGGCTGCAGTCATTATTGCAACTGAAACCACGATGGGAAAGATTTTCTCAGAGCTTGGCTCAATTCGACATCCAGCTGTCCGGTGGCTCAAAAGGCTTTGCTTTTACTTTCGTGGAGGGAAACATCGTGAAAGCTGCTCGGAACGGTGATTGGGTGCTTCTCGACGAAATAAATCTTGCTTCGCCCGACACCCTGGAGAGCATTGCAGACCTGTTACACAGCGGCTCTGGCGGCTCGCCATCAATCTTGCTCTCGGAGACGGGTGAGATTGAGCGTGTGAGAGCTCATCCAAACTTTCGCATATTCGGTGCCATGAATCCCGCCACTGATGTCGGAAAGCGGGATCTCCCAATGGGACTGCGATCGCGGTTTACTGAGATTTATGTTGAGAGTCCTGACCGTAACCTGGATGATCTTCTTGGTGTCATTCAAGCTTATTTGAAAGGCAACAGCAGTAATGACGAGAAAGCGGCTCACGATGTTGCTCGACTGTACCTCAACACGAAGCGTCTCGCGGACGACAAGAGATTGGTGGATGGAGCCAATCAAGTTCCGCATTTCAGTCTTCGAACCCTGACCCGTGTTTTGAGTTATGTGGTTGAGATCGCTCCTTCATATGGACTGCGTAGAGCTTTGTATGAAGGTTTCGCCATGGGTTTTCTCACCCTTCTTGACAGAGAATCTGAACGGCTGCTCATACCATTGATCGATCACCACTTTTTGAGCGGCCATGGTAACCCTCGTGCTCTTCTGGCCCAGACTCCTCGTCGACTCGATGATGGGAAGCTGTATAAAGCATTCACCAACAAGAACAAGGACCGCCAATACTGGATGCTTCAGGGCTCAGACATACCCCAGGAGCAGTCTCATTACATTCTGACCCCTTCCGTTGAACGTAACATGCTGAATCTGGTCCGCGCTACATCTACACGACGCTTCCCCGTTCTAGTTCAGGGTCCGACCTCTTCTGGAAAGACGAGTATGATCGAGTATCTGGCAAAGTTCAGTGGCAACAAGTTCGTCCGAATTAACAATCACGAGCACACTGATTTGCAAGAATACCTTGGTACTTACGTGTCTGGCGCTGATGGACAACTACGCTTTCAGGAGGGCCTTCTCGTTCAAGCTCTCCGCCAAGGACACTGGATCGTGCTCGATGAGTTGAACTTGGCACCAACCGATGTGCTGGAAGCTCTAAACAGACTGCTTGATGACAACCGAGAACTCCTCATTCCTGAAACCCAAGAGATTGTCCGGCCTCACGAGAATTTCATGCTCTTCGCTACTCAAAATCCGCCAGGACTTTATGGTGGTAGAAAAACACTTTCGCGAGCCTTCCGAAATCGTTTCTTGGAACTTCACTTCGACGACATCCCACAAGAGGAGTTACATACCATCCTGGAATACAGAAGCAAGAACGTCGCACCCTCGGACTGTAAGCGAATCGTACAAGTGTACAAGGATCTGTCCAGTCTCCGTCAGTCCAACCGCCTGTTTGAACAAAAAGATAGTTTCGCCACCCTCAGAGATCTTTTTCGTTGGGCTATGAGAAACGCAGATACCCGCGAGCAGCTAGCTGCGAATGGATACATGCTCCTCGCAGAGCGCGTTCGAAACCCGATTGAGCGAACAGCTGTCAAGGACATCATTGAGAAAGTCTTCAAAGTCACAATCCATCCCGCTGCTCTTTACAACGGCGAATTCTCTCCCGAGATCAAGGCCTACAATGAGACGTCGAATTCCCAAGGCGTGGTCTGGACACATGCCATGCGGCGTCTCTACGTCCTCGTCGCTCACGCTCTTCGCAATAACGAGCCTGTTCTGCTTGTCGGCGAGACGGGATGCGGAAAGACGACCGTTTGCCAGATGTTAGCCAACGCTTTTGGAAAAAAGCTGCATATTGTCAATGCGCATCAGAATACCGAGACGGGAGATCTTATTGGTGCTCAGAGACCCGTGAGAAATCGCGCAGTAATTTTGGAACAGCTGAAGCAGGATTTGATTGCTGTGCTGGGCGGTCTTGGGCAGTCTGTCGATCAGGATGAGAAAGTTGATGTTTTGATGGCTGTGTACCGGGCTTTGCCTTCATCGACCGTTTCGCAGGCACCAGACGAATTTCGTCAGAGGATTGAGGCGAACCAAGGGAAGGCAAAGGCTCTTTTCGAGTGGTCTGACGGAAGTCTCGTCCAGGCATTGAAGGATGGCGAATTCTTTCTGCTCGACGAGATTTCCCTCGCTGATGATTCTGTACTCGAACGCCTCAACTCAGTCCTCGAAACTCAGCGAACAATATTACTCGCGGAGAAGGGAGTCGAGAACTCCTTCGTAGAAGCCGCCGATGGTTTCCAATTTTTTGCCACCATGAACCCCGGTGGTGACTACGGCAAGCGCGAATTGTCCCCTGCTCTGCGAAATCGCTTCACTGAGATCTGGGTGCCTTCGCTGTCTGAGCATGAGGATGTCTTTCAGATTGTTGAAGCCAAGCTGGATAGCAAGTTCAAGCATTTGTCGAAGGCTATGGTGTATTTCGCCGAGTGGTTTGGAGAGAACTATCGCTCTTCCGCGGCAACTTCGATTTCGGTCCGAGATGTATTGGCGTGGGTCAAGTTCATGAATGGCTCTTCTTCAAGCGATCCGTACTTTGCTGTTCTGCACGGTGCGGCTATGGTCTACGTTGATACTTTAGGTGCCAACCCCGCGGCTCTGCTGGCTATCAACCCGGAAAACATCGTAGAAGAAAGAAGGAAGTGCTTACAACAGCTCACCACTCTTCTCAACTACGACATCAGCTCGATCTACTTCAAGCCTATCGGGCTGGTCAATGGTGAGGACTCGCTTATCATAGGAGACTTCTCCATCCTTAAGCAGTCTGGATCAGACTCTGACCCGGGCTTTGCCTTGAACGCACCAACAACTAAATTGAACGCTATGAGAGTGGTACGCGCGCTTCAAGTTCAAAAGCCAATTCTTATTGAAGGCAGCCCAGGGGTCGGAAAGACTACTCTGATCGCCGCTCTAGCTCGCGCATGCAATCGCCCTCTCACGCGTATCAATCTATCGGAGCAAACCGACCTTATGGATCTCTTCGGCTCCGATATTCCCGTCGAAGGTGCGGAAGCCGGCCACTTTGCCTGGCGCGACGCCCCTTTTCTGCAAGCCATGCAAAACGGCGAATGGGTGCTCCTCGACGAAATGAATTTGGCCTCGCAATCCGTTCTCGAAGGTCTCAACGCCTGTCTCGACCACAGAGGCGAAGTCTACATCTCCGAGCTCGACCAAACCTTCAAGCGCCATCCTGATTTTTCCGTCTTTGCGGCGCAGAACCCACATCATCAAGGGGGTGGGCGAAAGGGACTGCCAAGCTCATTTGTTAATCGCTTCACGGTTGTGTATGCGGATGTGTTCCGGAACGATGATTTGAAGCTTATTTGCAAGCACAACTTTCCCGCGATGGAGGATAAGACTTTGGATACGATGATCCGGTTTGTGGAAAAGCTTGAGCATGAAATTGTGCGTGTCAGGCGATTTGGATCGCAGGGTGGACCGTGGGAATTCAACCTGAGAGATATCCTCAGATGGCTCCAACTGCTCGAGTCGGATGCCCCGTTGCTTGCGGCTACGAATCCGTCGGATTTTCTGAACTTGATCTTCAGACAACGATTCAGAACCACCAAGGATCGTCAGGAAATTGACCGGATATTTGCCCAGATCTTTTGCCAGAATGTGCCGTTCCGCCATTTCTTCCACAACACCAGTTCTTCCGCGTACCAAGTCGGCTTGTCTTACATGGCGAGAGACCCTTTGATTCAGCGGTTGCCATTTCCAGCTGTCGATCTCACCAAACGTTTGCCGGAGATCGAGTCAGTTGTGATCTGTATCCAGCAAAATCTGCCATGTATATTGGTAGGTCCATCAGGATCTGGCAAGACGACAATTATCGAGCACATTGCAGCCACCAGCGGGAAATCCCTCGTTGTCTTCCCACTCAATGCCGACATTGACACTATGGATCTCGTCGGAGGATTCGAACAAGTGGACCCCCAGCGTCAAGCTAGCGCTTTCCTCACCGAGCTGAAAGACTTCCTTAATACCAAGATCCTGTCCTCCCTCCCAGCCGAGGTTCCTGGCGAAGCATTTGAAGTGCTTTCCCTCCTCAATCAAGAGGCCCGCTCAACACCATCCCACTTCACTGGCCTTGCGTCTCTCCTTCGTGCCCTATTCTCAAAGACTTCCCTCACAGCCTTCGAAAATCTCGCTACCACGTGCGCGCAGTTCGCAACCCGTCCCCTGGCCGTCGAAAACGCTCGTTTCGAGTGGGTCGACGGCGTGCTTATTAAAGCCCTCGAGCAAGGCTCCTGGCTTGTCCTCGATAATGCAAATCTCTGTAGCGCTTCTGTTCTTGATCGCCTCAACTCGTTGCTCGAGCCTAACGGCTTTTTGAGTATCAATGAGCATTGTGGGCCGGATGGCAAGCCGAAGGTTGTGAAGCCGCATTCCGAGTTCCGAATTTTCCTGACGATGGACGCACGGTTTGGAGAATTGTCGAGGGCGATGAGGAATCGGGCTGTGGAGATCTTTGTCGAACCTTGGACAATCGCTATGGAGGAGCAGAGTTGTTTGATCATGACGAAGCCAGAGTCGAGTATGCTAAGATATCAGAATTTGGCCCAGAGTTTGGAGTCCTGTCCCACGGATTTGGCAAAAGCTCGACTTGTTTGTTCTGCGGCTCTGGACAATCTTTCCTGGTCAGATATGCCAATTCTAGACAGATTTTCTAGGGCTTGTCAAAATAGCGACCTCGCAGAAGTTGGTGCCGTAAACTTCGAGGCCATATGCCAGCCATACGGCGAGATTTACCAGAGTAGGTCCAATCAGCACCTGAGAGTGGCCATCGGCGAGTTGCTCGGAGGACTCGCGATCAAGACCAACTTAGCTGTGGATAGCTTCAGAGATGCGCAAATCATTCATCCTCTGCAGAACTCACCTTTGGAAACTCTTCTTAGCCAATCTGCAAACCCCGGGCAAGTATTCTGGCTAGGTGCTATCGTCAACTTCATTGTCGACATCACTGCTGCAACAAATGCCCAGGCGGAACAGGAGATAGGCCTCGATACTTTGAAGCCCAGCAAGATGAACAGACTTCAACGATCCCTCGTGAAAGCCCGCGTTCCGATCGTTAATAAAGATTCAACAGTCAACGTCTCAGGATTTCTGCGCAACACCCTCCAGGCTCTCTCCGTCTACCTACAAACACACACTGGTTCGAATGCGCAATGGAACGACCAGAGGTACGCATTCCAGTCCCTGCTCCGATACTGGTGGAATACCTTCCAACTAGCCACATCTACCGACTTCGAAGAATCAACATTCCAAGCCCATCTCGCCATCGGTAACGACATGCTCACTGCCCTCACCACAAGCTCACAATCACAAGATTCGCCCATCACGATCTTCACTGAGAGCCTCTCAGCAGACTTCTCATCGGGCTTCAAGCTAACCACAGGCCTCAGCATGGAGCTCCTCTGGCGTAAGCTCCGGCCTACTGTCATCCCAAACCTTCGCGTCATGCAAACACTCACGAAGATGAAAGCACTAGCCAACCGCTTCGATGCTCTGAGATGGAAGACCGCAATCTCAGTCGCTGAGCAGGGGCACATCATGACTTCTCTTGTGAAAGCTTACAAATTGATTCTGACGAGCGATGTTGATGGCGCTATTTTGATCGCTACGCTAGAGACTGAGATGCGGAACCTGGAACAGAGTATTGGGTCTCTGGCTGAAGTTGAGGAGAATAAGGTTATGCCATTCTTTGCAAGCCAATTCGAGGCTTTGAGACAATTCCGGACTTTAGATGGGATGCGCTCTGGCTCTGCTTGTGAACAAACTATTGACGTCGATTCTGCTATCCTGGCCAATCATCCTACGACGTCTGAGATGCAACTAGCGAGCGCGACATCCAGCTCGAGATCTCTACAGACTGTCGATTATCTTCTTGGTGATGGATTGAAGTCTGTTGCTGACAAGTTTTCGGTGGAGATGTTGACGACATTCAATGGTGTCAGCGAAGTGGACTTGAAGAGTCTGAAACTTCTTGAGGCTGAATTGCCGTTTCTTGGAGAGAAAATTTCCAAGTCCAGCGAGACGCTGTCGAGGGATCATGTTGTGGATCTTAACGAAGTTCTGTCGAACTTGATTCTGGAGGTTGTGTCTGCACATGGGGAAGAAATTGCATCGCACTTTGTTTCTTGGTGCCAGTCGCTACCTTCGAGTATCGAGTCTAGTCCTATCGACTTCAGCCTCGGCAGCAATCCGATATCATATGCGCAGAACGAGGTTGTTATCTCGAGCCACTTACAAGAAGTCCTTACAAACCACTTCAGCTCATCCGCACTTTCCATACTGGTCGCTCGCTCCCAGCCAGATAACAGACTGCAATTCTCTTCCCTAGCATGGGTCACATTTGCCATCGGCTGTATCACCCTGTACGTACCAGACCGTGCTTTCGATCCCGACAAGAGACAAAGACTCGAACGCCAACGCCACGGAGAGCACCGTCAAGATATCCAAGACAGACTTGATGCTCTCCGTCAGTTTGAGCGCATGTTTTCGGGCCAGGAGTCTAACCTCCGCTGCCAGCTTCTAGAGACTGAGCTTGCAGAACTTGGCGAGCCACCCGAGGTGCTGCAAGAGATTTATCGACCCGAGAAATCGGAGATGGATCAATTGCAAGGTGAGTTCGGAAACTTGCTTAAATCTGTCCTTGGTTCGGGCCTTAAGGATACGCTCACCAACTACTTCAATGACGGTGATGAGACTGGGCTCCAGCGAATCAAGCTTGCACACCATAACGTCTCTCAAATTATCCGAAGACTCTCAGAGCGGTTCTGTGCATACAATGACTTGACCGCACCGGTCATCAGTATGCTTCGCTGCTTGCAGATCGGGTTATCGATGGCCACTCTGGTCTCTGCCACACCATCTGCCAAGAACGAGAGTTGTTTGGCGCTCAGCAAGTCCACTCCTTTCCTTGGAGGGGGGCCGACTCCTCTCGACGAGGACATCATCGCCACCCAACCTATGGAGTACCTCGCCATCATCGCCACGACAGCTGCTACAGAGAATATTTCCTCATTCGGATCCAGTGCTCGCCAAGCTCTATTCAAAGGTTTCCACGGCTGCTACGACCAGTGGAAAAAGCGACTCGAATCTGATCGTCTCGAAGCTCAAACCAACTCTGGGCTGTACGTATTCAGAGGCAGTGCTGAAGACGAGGAGGAAGACGATCAAGAGCAGTTCAACGATCTGTTCCCGACCTATGATGACGAGACTGCGGATAAAAAGGGCGTCACGCCCGCTCAATTCGGTGTTAGAGAGACTGCCATTGGGCTATCAAAGGTCCACTCGGAGGTCTTTTTGGGTAACACGCAGTCCAGAGATAGCATGCTTTCCATCATTCGCCAGATTTCTAGGCGCATTGGTTCTTTGCATGAAGATACCGCGGCATTCACCGAGCGCAAGATGACTAGAGCTCTGCTGCCTGGAACGCTGCTTCTTCTCAATGACGAAATCGAGTCTTTGAATTCAAGCACTACCGTCCCCGAAGACTACAATTTTTACACCTCACCCCACCTCCCCGAAACCCGCCAGCTAGTCACCCTCATTCAACAAATCATTGCGCGTTTCGTTGCCCTCCAAGCTGTTGACGAAATCGGACACATGCAACCACTCGCCGATGTCCTTCTCGCGTGCTCCGAGCTCCTGAAATTCCGCCACATCGAGCCCCTCGCCAAGATTATAACAAAGGTTGAAAAAGTACATACTTATATCCATGAATGGCAGTTTGGCGGTTGGGCTAGTCGTGCAAATTCTGCCTTGGAGCTGTATGATAAGCTTACTCAGACGATCGTCGGCTGGAGACGACTGGAGCTTAGTACTTGGGCAAAGCTGTTTGAGATGGAGAGCCAGACTTGCGACGATGATGCTAGGAGTTGGTTCTTCATTGCTTATGAAGTCGTTGTTGCTGTGCCGTTGCAGATTTCCGATTCGCCCGAGGAGCTCAAAGTGTACGCGCAGAAATTGCTGAAGGATCTGGAAGCGTATTTCTCGACTGCTATTACAGGCCAGTTCGTGCAAAGACTACAGTTGCTCAAGCAGTTACGTCAGCATGTCGGGTTGCTAGCTGTTGACATGCCGCATCTTTCCATTATCCACGCGGCACTTTCAAATTTCATAGCGCTATATGCGTGGTATGAGAAGCCTGTTGCGGAACACTTGAAGAAGGGTCGAACCGGGCTGGAAAAGGCTATGAAGGATGTTTTGCTACTTGCGAGCTGGAAGGACACGAACATTGTGGCACTGCGAGATAGTGCCAAGAGATCTCACCACAAGCTGTTCAAGATCGTACGCAAGTTTCGCTCGCTGCTTGGACAGCCAATGGAGTTTGTGCTCAAAGGCGGACTGCCTGACAAACCCACTTCCCTACTCAACGAAATCAAGTCTACCCCGGTTCCAGGTGTCGACGAATCCGCTCTCGCCTTGTGCGCCAGCTCTGTACCAGACTGGTTCACTAAAAGCAAGCGATTTGTTAACGTCAACAAGACCGTCTCTATGATGGCCAACACCGCCCAGCTGCCAACCTCCGCAATCGAAGCCTCGCTATATCTCGAGTCCTTCCTGGCCAATATTATTGACTCCATAGCGGAGCTCCAGAAAGCCACGCCCTCAACTCTGACAGAAGATAACAAAGTCGAGGTCAAGCATCTCAAATCCCGCAAACGCAAGCTCTTCGCCGAAACCCTGAAAGAGCTGCGCCAGATGGGCATCAAATACAACCTCGGCGCCAATGTCCTCGCGCAACAAGAATCCTTGTCACTGGTCTTGGCTGGTGTCGGGGTTGTAAGCGAGCTTGAAGTCGAGGGCATGGAGTATTATTTCCACAAAGCTGTCGAGATGGCGCCGAGAGTCCGAGCAGCTGTACGACAGCACTCTGAAGATTTAAGTAGTGCCGAAGTGGCTAGGAGTACGGGGTTTCTCGAAGGTCTGCTTCACGTTATTTTGGCACAGAGGAATGAACTTGCTGCTGCTCTCAAGGGGATGACTTCCGTGGAAGCGAAGATCACGATGGTGAAGGGTCTTTGGGCACCGGGCTCTTACACAGTTAGAGCATCACAGTCGTCGTCGAACCACAAGAAGCTGCTGAGATGGTTGCCGAATATTCTGGTAGTCGCGGCGGAGCTGGTCACGGTTCATGCCAAGCTGGGCAAGATTGATTCGAAGGACGTTCTTGGGATGTTGGCTTTGTGGAATGATCGGTTTGTGCAGTTTGCGAGGCAGTGGGATGAGCTTGCTACGCTTCCTTCTGGTATTGTGTCGACGGAATCCATGGCGCTCGAGGAGAATATCACGGATGCTGCAGAGCAACTTAGGATCGAGTTATCGGATATCAGTAAGCAGCGTCCTGATCTGGCTTTTGTTGTCAAGCAGATCCTGCCATGGGTTGGCATTGCTACCTCGAGCCAGGCTAGATCTCCGGAATCACATACCACTGCAGAGCTCGACCAGAAACTCTCCACAGTCTGCGACACCGTCCTTGTTGCAATTGAGAAGTACAAGAAGGCTGTTGCGGAAATTCCAACCTCGACTGAAGACCCCGTTTGGCTTACTAAGAATAATACTTGTCTCTCATCTGCCATCAAGGCTCTTCACAGCAACAACATATCAGAGCAGCTCGATCAGGCTTTCGAAATCCTCCCCTGCGTCAACCTCGGAGATGAACACACCAGCAAATCAGCCGGCGCAATCTTTGCTGTCACCCTTCCAATCCTCCAACAATATCTCAATATCCTCCAAGAGAGCGTCACTCGCTATGGGCACCTCCACCGCACGACCTGCAAAACCTCCTACATCCTCGCCAAAACTTTCGCACAGATCGCCACATCAGGATTCTGCACGCCCGCCGAGAAATCCTCTGCTCAGGATGGTCAAACGGAGAAACTCGAAGGTGGAACCGGTCTCGGCGAAGGTGAAGGCGCAGAAGACATCAGCAAAGACATTCAAGATGACGAGAACCTCGACGAGCTGGCCCAAGAGCCTAACCAAGAGAAAGGCGATATTGAAGATGAGCAGGATGCAGTCGATATGGCGGACGGCGACATGGAAGGCGAAATGGGAGATGCGGAGGAGAAGGAAGACGGTGACGGCGATGATGAGAATGAGGAGAGCGGGGATGAGATGGATGAGGAGGCCGGGGATGTAGATGATCTTGATGCTAACGCTGTGGATGAGAAGATGTGGGATGGGGGAGGGGAGGATAATGATAAGGAGCAGGAAGGGGATCAGGCGAAGGGAGAGCAAAAGCAGGATGAGCAGGTTGCTGGGGAGGAAAATGGCAAGGAGAATCAGGCGAAGCAGGAGGAAGGTGATGAGGGGGAAGTAGATGAAGAGGAAGAGGAGCTAGAAGGGGCGGAAATGGGCGAGGATGTTAAGCAGCAGGACGATGTTGAGAAACATGATCCGCATGCTGAGGAGGGGGAGGCTTTGGATCTGCCCGAGGATATGGATTTGGACGGGGATGAGGGCAGTGAGAAGGCGGACAATGACGAGATGGGAGACCTGTCTGATGTTGAGGGAGAAGAGAAAGAGGAGGAGGGGGAAGAGGTGAAGAATGATGGAAAAGAAGAAGATGGTGCGGAAGATTCAAATGGACAGGAGGATCAGCAAATCGACGATGAGATGGACGTTGTTGACCTCGACGAAGAGCATAATGATGAAGGCGAAAAGACCGAAGAGGCTGGCGAGAAGGTTGAAGAAGAGTCGGCAGAGCAAGAGCTTGACAAACAGGAAGGTCTCCTGCGGGATCGCGACGACGATGCGAATGCCGATGCTGACAACGCCGTCCCAAGCGACGTCCAAGGAGTGGGCGAAGACCAGGAAGAGAACGCACGTGACGACAGGACCGAGTCGCAAAGCAAAGCCCAACGCGAAGACGGTGGGGAGGGTGGCGAGTCCTCTGAACAGAAAGATGCCGCTGCTGAAGATGGAGAGAAAGGTCGACAGGCCAATGGTGACGCACCACAAGATTCCCGTGACGAGACAGAAGACACTGCGGCTGCTCAACCGTTCAAGAAGCTTGGTGATGCGCTCGAGAGATGGCACCGACAGCAGTCCAAGATTCGGAATCCTGAAGAGAGAAAGGATCAAGAGCAAGGCAAGGATGAGGCTATAGATGTCGATAAAGAAACATCTGAGTTTCAGCATTTGCAGGATGAGAATGCAGAGGCTGATGCACAAGCCCTCGGTACTGCTACTGAAGACCAGGCTAAGGCATTGGATGAAAGCATGGCAGTCGACGAAGAGAGCAAAGAGCTTCCAGAGGAGTTCCAGCCCGATGAAGTTCAAGCCGATGACATCGAGCACGATGGCATGGACGTCGAAGAGCCCCCCACGCCAAAAGAAAACGAGCAATCCGATGCCTACGAGGGTCGCGCCGGGGCAATGATCAAACAGTCCAATCCCGACCTCGACGCAACCCTTGATTCCAAGGCTCAAGTGCAAGACCTCGAAGTCGAAGAGGACGTCGAGGAAGTCGACCGCGAACTCGAAAGCACGCACCTCGATCCTTCTCTAACCCTGAAATCTGCCTCCGATGCCCGCGCGCAATGGATGCACTACGAAGGCCTCACTCGAGACCTCTCCCTATCACTCACCGAACAACTTCGCCTCATCCTCGCTCCAACCCTTGCAACGAAAATGCGCGGTGACTTCCGCACCGGTAAGCGACTGAATATCAAACGCATCATCCCGTACATCGCCTCCCAGTACAAGCGCGACAAGATCTGGATGCGGCGCTCAGTGCCGTCGAAACGCTCTTACCAAATCATGCTCGCGGTGGACGACTCGAAATCCATGGGCGAGTCCGGCAGCGGTGCCCTCGCCCTCGAGACGCTGGTCATGGTCAGCAAGAGCCTGAGCATGCTCGAAGTTGGCCAGATCTCGGTCGTGGGCTTCGGGGAGAGGGTCAAGGTGGCGCACGATTTCGAGACGCCTTTCAGCGCCGACGCCGGCCCAAAGCTCCTGTCGCAATTCTCCTTCCGCCAGGACAGGACGGACGTCACGAGTCTCGTGCGAGAAAGCATCAATCTGTTCCGCGCCGCGAGACAGGGCGCGGCGGGCTCCCCGGCCGACCTGTGGCAGATCCAACTCATCATCTCCGACGGCGTGTGCAACTCCTCCGAGCACGACGCCATCCGCCGCCTGCTGCGCACCGCGCTCGAAGAGCGCATCATGATGGTCTTCGTCATCGTGGACGACGTGCGTGGCAAGCGGAAGGGCGAGAGCATCCTCGATATCCGGGAAGCGAAGTTCCAGGATGGGAAGGTCGAGATGGAAAGGTACATCGAGACGTTTCCCTTCCGCTACTTCTTGGTGGTGGGCGACGTGAGGGAGCTGCCGGCGGTGTTGGCGGGGGTGCTGCGGAGCTGGTTCGGAGAGGTCGTCGATGCTAGCTAGTTAGACGGGTGGCTGCGGGTGGTGATGAAGGGATCGTAGCTCGGCTTTTCACCTCTTGGAGTGGGGGCTCCGGGGCGTTGGGAAGATGTTGGTTTTAATATATATATATTGTTATCTGTTTTTCTGCTGCTGTTTTTGTTGTTTTTTTCTTTTCCTGTAGCATTTGCAGGCGTGCAGGCGTCTCCCGGCAGCAGAGTGAGTGTCTAAGTAGACGGACGGGGAAGATAAAAAAAAAGGGTTTTCAATCCATCGTACCAAAATCTATCGTCTCCTGTAGTAGGCAGTAAGCACATGTTATGTACATCTTCGCTAACGCAGCATCCATCCATCCATCCATCCATCGCGGCAGGTAACTCTCTCTCTCTCTCTCTCTCTCTCTCTCTCTCTGCTTTCCAACAACTGAGCGTCTCGTCTGGGAGCTTGACCCCCCTGCTCTGCTCTGCCCTGCTCTGCTCTGCTCTGCTCTGCTCTGCTCTGCTCCGCGCCACGGTTGCACGTCCGCACGGCCGCCCGTAGGGTTAGGTAGGTAAGGTACTTACAGATGCGATTCGTGTGTTTCGCGCTTGGGAAGCTATGCTTGTTTACTTACTATACTATACCACACTACCACACCACACTACACCAGGTATCCAGATCCAGATCCAGATCCAGCCGTTCTCAGCTCCGCAGACATTCATTCGCAGACATTCAGGATCTTCTAACCTGGCAAGCTTAGCACGCTACTGTACAAATTTCGTAGTAGTAGTGCGGTAACCGGGCAGACAAGCAAGCAAGCAAGCAAGCAAGGTTCTACCTACCTACCGGTACCGATTGAAGCGAGTGATACGGTACAGTAATTGTGTGTGTTCTTTGGGGTGAAGAAAGAGAGGAAGAAAAGAGAGAAAGAAAGAGAGGAATAAAGAGAGAGGGAAAGAAGGAGAGACAGAGACGGCGTGGCGTGTCTTGCTGAGGTTGAGGTTGAGGTTGAGGTTGGTTGGCGTCGATTTGAGAACGCAGACAGCTAGCCAGCCGACCGACTCGTAGTCGAGAAGAAGAAGAAGAAGAAGAAGAAGAATTAGCTATGCTTATTACTAGGTACTTATGTACAGAAAGATGATACAGTAGGGGACGAGGGCGGCAGATCCGGTTGCGGCTCCTGCGTAGGTACATGCCACTCATCACAGGGCCTGGGTGTAGCCAGCCACTTTTTAAGGTGCGTAAGATTGATAGGCGCACGGGGGTATTTTGTGTTGGTTGATTCCGGCCGGAGAAGGAAGGAGTGGGGATCACCGGCTCTCGTTTCCTGACTCGACTCGGGGATGCCTGGTGCCCCGGATGATGGGACTCAGCCAGCTCTCGTACGAGTGCTCCTGCGCCCAGTCGCCGCCCCACTTCAGCACCCTGAGGAGCGCCCGGTAGTCCCCGTCGGGCAGGGTCGCGACCAGGTCCCCGGCGGCATCGTAGGTCGAGCCATCGAGTAAGATCAACAGGGTGCTCCCCCGCCGGAGTTCACGTTCGTACTTGGCCATGCCGAAGATCGCGGCGCCGGCTTCGGTGCCGTTGATCGCCAGGGCGGGGTACCGGAGCGGCAGGAAGGCGTCCGGCACGCCGAGGGGGTTGGACGCGTTGGCGGTGAAGCCGTAGTGGTCCGGGACGAAGGTGGTGTTGTAGGGCACCATGTCGACGCGGTAGCCCTGGCTGTTCTGCTGCGTCATCCACTGCATCGCGGGGGCGCCGAAGCCCTGCTGTCCGAAGCTGAAGTTGGCGATGCCGTTGTCGACCCGCGTCAGGATGTTGGGGCTGCTGTAGGTGAATAGGCCGGGCCATTCGACGCCGCTCTTGGATGAGGTGTCGAGGTATGAGGCGTTGAAGCGCGAGTATGGCTGGCCAAGGTAGAGGACGCGGAGGTTGTCGTCGTAGTCGTCGTTGTTGTTCTTTATGCGGATGAAGCCGGAGTAGACGGGTAGGAACAGCGGGTCCATGTCCTGTGGTGGGTCGAAGCTTATGGTGATGTTTGCGGAGGATCCGGCGGGGATGGTGACTGTTGTCTCCGACAACTTTACGGATGCGTAAAAAGGATATTGGCCGCCGAAGAAATTCTGGCCCCACAGAGGACCCGTAGAACTGAGATTGTATGGCACTACGTTTACAAGTCCCGCTGGTTCGTGAGAAATTTCTTTCTTTTCATCAGTAAAGGCATGTACCGGACGGGCTGGGCAAAGAGGCTCGCTCACCATAGGTCTTGGTTCGATTTGAAGAGTTGTCGATAGTGATCTCGCGCGGAGACGTGAGGTCATCCAGATCTCCAAGATTTAGCTCAGAGGGCGAGACTGTAGATTCGTAGAACATGGCATTGTACACCTAATAGGTAAGCGAGATCCACGTGACCCGGGAGCTGACCTACATTTATCATTCCACCACCCTGCTGTGCTATGGACGTCTTGAGCGACTGCTCATATATATAATTAACAGACTGAGAGGTGCTCTGGAGCCTCTCTCTCAGCTGCTGTACGGTAGCATCAGGAAACTGAGATTTCAGCAGAGCCAGAGCGCCTGCGACGTAAGGAGTGGCCACTGTCATGTATGTCAGCTTGCCATGGCCAGAGAGTCACGGCGAGGTACAACGCGTACTGGAGGTTCCACTCATGATACCGTAGCCTCTCCCAAGTAATGGCCAAGTCGACAGAATCGATCCTCCGGGGGCAGAAATCTGTGGTTTGATAGCCAACGTGTCCATCGTAGGACCCCAGGATGAAAAGTTCGACATGAATCCTCCTGTAAGCTGCGGGCTCGATTCAAAGACGCCCGAGTTGAAGAATAACCTGTATTTTTTCGGCCCAGAAAGAGTGAGACCTTCAATGAGAGTTTCACTATCCACTTGGTTGAGGGTAATAGCTTCGCGAAATTAGCAAATTGGCGGTGCACATACGGGATACGAGTTATGTGGCATACCTTGATACGGCAGGTTGAGAATGAAAGCTTGGTAGTCTTGAACATACACATCCACTGGCGCTCCTTTCGCGTACATAACTGTCGTTGGAAATCCATGGTTCTGAGAGTTCTGGACTATGACGGACGAAGTGCATTCTGTAGTAAATGGCACCGCCACGATCGTTTCCTCTTTATTGATAATCGACTCGTTCAGAGTCTTCCAGCCAGCAGCCACGCATCCTGAAGGTGACGTCGAATTTGCAGCGAGTGTGGCAAAGTCGATAACGATGAGCCCAGCTGCTGGGGCTTGGAGGGGGAATGGGCTTCCAGAGTATTTGAAGGAGCGCCCTCGGGAGTCCCTCCCACCGTAGACGGTTGGATAATGGCTGTTCGCTATCGAACCGACGGCGATGACCTTCTGGCCAACCGCGGGAGTCCCAGGTGTGGCGGGCAGAGATCGACCATTATTGCCAATGGCTGCGACAACAGCAATACCTCTTGCTTCTAAGCCAGCAGTGATGATTGAAAATGGCTCATCTGTTTCCCATGGTCGTGAAGCTCCCAACGATGTGCTCAAAATGTCGACTTCGTCAATAGCAGCTTGCTCAAATGCTCTCATCACTGGATGACGAGCAAGTTAGTACGTGCCATGCGGAGAAGTTTTGGGGGGGGGGGGGGGGGGGGGGGTTGAAATTATCTCGCGGTCAGAAGGTATGAAAAAAGAAGTGATGTATCCCCAAATATCTTACAGACGTCTTGAGCTGCGCTACCACTGCAGCCAAAGACACGATACGCTCCCAGCTCGGCTTCAGGAGCAACGCCAACAAGTCCAAAAGTTGAATTGGCTGGATCCTGCATACCAATGATCCCTAGAAGATGTCAGAATTACGGAGCCGCTTCGCAGGGTCTGACGAATTGTCGTAATACCTGCTACGCTAGATTTACCGCCAAGTCAGTCGTGTCCCAATCGAAAAGGCCTCGCGAGAAGGATATGACAAAGATAGAACATTTGGTCACTTACTGGGTTCCATGTCCTCCGCTGACACAGGTAGCGAGCGGATCGTTGCTTTCCTCATCAGAATCGTCAGTGACGAACGATCTGCCGAAGGATACTTTGAAGCCTGGACCAAAGCCGCCTCCGAGAGCTGGATGCCGATAGTCAATGCCCTATATGAAGGGAGTCAGCGATAATCTACTCGGGTGTCTTGGGGATCGATCTAGGTAGCGTATGATCCCCAACAGAATCGGAGGGGACTTGGTCCCTCGAGAACTCACAGTGTCCATGACAGCAATTTTAACCCCTTTGCCTAGAAGTCACGGCTTAGCGGGAGAGCAGAATCGATGCATGGTTCCACTTACCTTTGATCCCCAAGGCATGAAGTCGATCGACCTCGGTCTGTCGGTGAGGGGAGTTGATATTTGCTCTAGGGCCCGCAATCGCGGAGAGATTCCCTGGTATTTCTGCGACCGCATTTCTCACCACCGATGCGGGCTCAAGAATCTCGGGAAACTCGGAAAGTTCAAGGATCGGCGGTCTCGGGATTATCTTGACAGGCCATACATTCACAACATCCGGAATTTCGAGGATCGCAGTCTCGTTCGCGTCGTCGTTGACCTGAATTGAGAGGCCGAAGAACAGATCTGGATTCTTGAACTCCCGACGGGTTGAGTAGTCGATCGTCGAGGCTCGCTTGTGGAATTGGGAGTGGTCATCTTGATCTCGTTTGGTGAGGCTTGATCCAGGCTTTAGTTGAATGATGTAGGCCTTTGGAACGACGGGGCTTATAGGTGCGTCTATGGTTTCGACTCTTGATTTCTTCCATTCTAGAAACTCCTCATCTGTAGAGGCAACAGATCTTTGCCCTGGATTAGCTTGGAGAAACGACAGAAGCTCTTCGCTTGTGGATGCATAAGCGAGAGACGAGAGGCTTGCGAAAGCAAAAGAGACATGCTGAAGACGCATCTTGGCGACTTGATCAAAACAGTATCAGGAGAAGGTCCTTGAATTTCTCAAGTATTCTGACCCGAGAAAATAAGGAGGATAACATTGTCGTGCGTGCAGGTGGCTGGGGAGTTCCTACGATCAATGCGGAGCACCTCCTATTCTCTCCTTCCCCGAGTGAACAATTCGCTATCGCACAGACTGACGAGGGTGCTGGGATTACGACCTGCCGCGTATTCCGACAATTTGAATTGAGTTTAGAGCTCTACTGTACTATCCCCCCCATGAATACATGTCGGATCTACTACGTAGTTTAGGCCCATAAATCATAGAGCGGTAGTAGTAGTAGTAGTTTCTGAATGGCTCAAAGCCCTGTCAACTCTATTGCACAGACTAAATACTGACCTAAACATACTTTTCAAGGCTGGATTCTTATAAGTTGATTGGTTTAAGACCTCGTAAGGTCCCTTGCAATATTATACTTTCGACATGTATTCATGGGGGTGTACCGGTAGTAGAGCTACTACTACTAAGTACTACGTCGCAGGCGTAAGTATTACCCCTCGAGGGTAGGGAAAACAGGGGTTTTAAAGTGGAAACTAAACTTTTAAGGCACCCTCGAGGGGTAATACTTAGGCCTGTACCGTGGTACTACTACTACGTAGTAGCTCGTCGCAGCACACTTCTCCAAGGGGCGAAAGCCCGCAAGATCAACATGCAGGTCGTTTAAAAATAGATATGCGAAAACTCTCTGCGCAGATGATAAATTCAAGCCCCGCGAAAAAAGGCGCAGGGGATGAATGCTCTCTTCCCTCTCGTCTCGTCTGCCCAAACCCCCGAATTCCAAAGAGCGACCCGGTGCAGCGACACGAGTTTGTCGGGCCCCTCGGGCACCGCTGATCTTGGAAGGTGGGAGAGCGATACGGCGCCGCCAAGCTTGCGCCCAGTATTCCTCATTTACGGGAGTCGCTGATCGGCAGGCACGTCGAGGCTGTACCGGTACTCATACGGAGTGTGAGTGTGCGGTACGTATAGCGACTCGGGTACCGGTATTTCACGATGTTTTCCATTGTCGGGGTGTCACAGCAGCAGTATCCAGAGAGCGAGCGGGCATTGAGACACTACTGTACTACGTAGTAGATCAATACGAAAGCAAGCACGGCCGAAATCTCCAGGCGGCTAAACTGCCGCTCTGGTTTGAAGGGATTTACATAATAGGTGCGGTTAAGCTGTGAGCCTCGGCCAGGATTAGAAGGCGCGAAAAAAAAACAAAAACAAAAACAAAAAAACACACACAACCTCGAACTGGACGAAGGAGAGAGGGAACCTGATATCAGTAGCCCCAGACAATACATTTTTTTTTTAATATTGTAAACGGGGCCAAGGAGCATCAGCTACCGGTACCGTCGCTGACTTATCGCGCTTGATGACAGAGCAAAGCACTCAAATAAGCTCAAAAAGCTTATCGGTCACTACCGTATGAGCTTCCGGGAATCCTCCGAACATTGGCGCTTCCACCCCCGCTCCACAGTGCACACCACGGGGCTGTGTGAATACAGTACCGTCCAGGTCGCTACCGGTAGTTGTTGTTACTGTTATTGTATTGACTACGTATTTACCGTCGGGCGGGTAGCAAGCGACACCTGCCGCCCTGGGATCTCCTTCCTATAAGGGACGGCGACGTGCGAAGTAGAGGAGTTCTATACAAAGTACTATCCAGTCGAGAGTCAAAACCGCCTTGGGGAAAAGCTCTCTTGCAGATAGCCCCGGGTCGTGGAATCTCGCGGTATCGCAAACTCTTGATAAACCGTTTAAAAGCAATTCATGATGATGTGCACCGACTTTCTTCTCCGTAATTATTAAATACGTATAGCCTTATGAGCGGCTTCGATCCGTATAACCAGTCCATCACAAACCGCTCGCTCGCTCACCTTTCCTCCCCCTCCCTCCCCAACGTTCCATTTATCCATCCAGGTAAGTCAGTCAGTCAGTCAGTCAGTCAGTCAGTCAGTCCGTCCTTCCGTCCGTCTCTTGCCAATTCGTTTTACATTTGTTCTTAATCATCCTCGTCCTCATCCTCATCCTCATCTCCCTATATGTATCTATCCCCTTGGCCAGGCCAGTTGATTCCCTTCCCATTGCCTTCCCATTCCATTCCCGAGCCGGTCACCATCACCATCACCGTCACCATCACGTCATCACCGCAAATCCCAGATCCCATGCCATGCGTAAATGCGTAACCGAAAGAAAGGAAACCCCAAAAAGAAAGAGAAAAAGAAAAGAGAAAGAAAAAAAAAAGAAAAAGGGATCCGAATAGAAAAAATAAAGCAAGCGCCTTGAAATGCGGGTACAATGCTAGGGTTTGTGCTCTCTCCCTCTCTTTATTTCTGACAGGCTCATTCATCATTGATGATCGGACTCGCTATCCGGCGGCATTTTGCCTTTATTAGGTGTTTCTTCGCTCGCTCTCCTATCGCGCTGAGGTAGCAACTAGACGGACGGGCATTGGGCGCTGGCCAAGATCGCTCTCGTCGACGAAGGCTTTCTGTTCCCCCTCCCCCTTTGGACCGAGGCCAAGCCCAACAAAAACTCCATTCAACTCAATTCCACCACCCCTCCAAGTGGCCGAGACTCCTCAATCATCCCGAAAGAACGTCTGGCCCCTCGTCCCCACGAGCGGCGCCGTGTTAGGAACCGGGTCGAGCATATCCACATCCTCAATATGCCGCCCAATACCGTACGACAGGCCCACACCCACATCGTCATTGCCGCTCATTGCTTGGTCCTGCACATTCGACATCTTGTACTCGATCGCAGACTGAGGGCGAGGGGGGCCTGCATTGAGGAGACTGCGTTGCACATTTGTAATGTTTGATTCATAGAGGGCCTCGTCGGGCGGCGAGAAAGACCATACCTGCACGGTTCGGGATTAGATTATGGCTTGTAAGAAGGAAGGATAAGGAAACTCACCTCCATGATCGTCCTATTGTTCCGACTAGCCATTACCACGCACTTCTCCTCCTCAAACGCCACTCTCCATACCGCATCCGCCGGGGCAGTCAATTCTCGAACCAGCTGCCCCGTCTTGAGATCCCAGACTTTGACTCTACCGTCGCTGCCTCCGCTTACGACCCGGGTGTCATCAAATTGCAGACTTGTAACGCTGTTGTCGTGTGCTGCGAGACGGTGGATCGGTGCCATCTTTTCCAACGACCAGACTCGTACTGAGCCGTCCGAGCCGCCTGTTACGAGGGTGTTCCCACGCATCTGTAGTTGTCCGACGAGAGAGGTGTGACCTTGAAGAATTGCCTGACAGGATCTGCGGGTGTTAGTTTCCTATCGTCTCTTCTCTTCTGTGAGGGGAAGTCATACCCATTACTTGGATCCCATATCCGCACACTCGTATCCAAGCTACCCGTAGCGATCCTCGTCCCATCAAACGCAATGGCGTAAATCTGGGAGAAATGCCCGGATAGTGTTCGCAGACATCTCCCCTCGGAAATACTCCAAACCCTCGCCGTCGTATCGTAGCTGCCAGAGACCACAATGTCGCCCTTGATCTCCAGACATCTGACGCTCGCTTGATGACCTACCAACACGTTCTTGCACAGCCCAGTCTTGATATCCCAAACTCTCAACGTGGTGTCCCTCGACCCAGAGATTGCCGTCGTCGAGTCTGACATCTTCAAACACCGGACGGTGGAAGTGTGGCCCCGGAGAGTATGTACGCTCTCGCCTGTGGCCATATTCCACACTCGAACGTCTCTATCACACCCACCGCTAACCAGGATATCATCCCAAGGAACCATAGCCCAGACACCCATTACATGGCCCTGCAGCGTCTTTTGGTTTGAGCCGTTGGTATCAAAGACATGGATCTTGGCGTTGTCCAACGCAACCACAATATACTTCGGCGTGAGATGCAAACTAGTCACCACTCCCTGATCTTGTGTGATATGCTTCGCGACATGATTTCCGCCAGTTCTCCAAGCCGTCTCTACCAAATATCGTTGCTTAAAGTGCGACTTGTACGACCTGATCTTTGGTCTCCGAAGGGCAGCCGAACTTGTGGCACTATCAAAGCTTTTTGATACACCGGCATTCCACGACGTGTAGGATGAGGGTCCCGCAGCGCCAAGGAAGGATTTGACATGCGTGTCTTGGAGCTGGACATTTTGGATAGGGTTGAGCGGTGGTCGGAAGGTCGAGTAGGGAGGGGTGTTGATCAGATGTTCTGATATCGATATTCTACGCCCGTAATCGTGTTTGGCGCACAGGTTCATCCATGTCACGTCATCTGCGAGTAATTCTCTCCAGCGATGCGATACTTGTGAGGCCCGGGCTAGGACTTTCGGATCGTCAATACAGGCCAGAACCTGCTTTGATTAGCCACGTCAAGTCCACAGAATACATAAAATATGAGCATACCCTTAAGCAGAGCTCGGTCGGCAGACTCGTAAACGGATCCTTTTTCAGCAACGGATCTACATATTGCCGGACGAAACTCAACTGCTGACTTGAACACAGATTCAGCAGATCAGCCAATATCCTATGTCGTTCTGCCGACGAGGCATCATTGAAATGCGATCTGATCTTGGACAAAAACGCATCCTCATGATCTCCCGCATCCTTCCAGTTCGGCTGATTTCGGGCGTCGGGTCCAGGACTCGCAGCAGGCGTAGGAGGGGGCGGGGGATCATGGCTGGAGAGCGTAGGCGAGTCTGGATCTGCGGACGGAGTCATCATGTTGGGCGTTGGGGGTGCTCGACGACGGGATTGTACTATCCCGTCCAGTAGAGATGGCAGTCGAGCATTGCTTGAGCTGGTATTAAGGGTTAGTGTGGCGCGGGTTGGGGATAGATCGCCATCGTCGAAGTTGTGCATTGAGGCTCGACGCTCGGTCAGACTCATGGGTTTCCCGAAGCCATCCATGGTTTGATATGGTATTTTGGGGCGGAAGGGGAGGCTTGGGCTTGAAGTGAATGGCGTAATCGATAGGTGAGGAGGTTGAAGATGCTCCGGAAGATGTTGCGACGCTTTCATCAAACAAGTGGCTCTTTTCGAGGACGGGTATCGGTTCGAGGGCCTTGGAGGATGATCAGACTCGACCTGCGGAATGGAGAAATGGAGGCTCGATGATCCTGATGTATGCACCACCGAGCACCGTTACACACGGGTGACCAGGTATTCAATGTGACAATCAGGCTTTTGCACTTCGAGATGCTTTGAGTCGCGAGTCACTGTATCAATATGCAGCAGTGAAAATCTCGAGAAGAAGTGTTTCAGTCGGGGTCGGCCCTCAATGTATAATCAATGCAGCCCAGTAGTGAATGCGGCTCTTCGTCTGGAAACGTCGCTTCTCTCTCTTTTTTTGTTGCTTTACCGATTTCGCTGATGGTTCCCTGTCGAGGAGGAGTCGTAAGAAGAGAGTAAAAGAGTGAAAGACTGTGAGAGGTAGCTTTTCGTCGTAGCTGGCGGGGGATTCGTAACGAGCGTCGTTCTATTGTGTGCGGATGGAGCTGTTGTCGCAGGTCATTGTCCCACCGACTCGAGGATGAAGTTGCAGATTCAGTGCAGGAGGGAATCTCAAATCTCGGATCTCGACTGTTGTCGTCGTCGTCGTAGAGGGTGGGCGGGAAGAGGGAGTCGGGTTGGGTTAGGTGGAGGGTGAAATGTAGAAGGTAAAGAGAGAGGTGGTGAGGATGGAATCGCCCGTGCTGGACTATCGGATGTCGCATCAGAAAGGTGGCGGCGGCTTGACCCCTGCCGGATTTGAATAGCCGGGCTGAGTGTGCCTTGGCGGTCAAGGCATAGGGGACTGGGCGAGCGTGTATATTTACTCATTTATTTATTGATTTATCATTGACTGATTTAATGATTTTCGTCAAGTGATGTGTTGCGCCCATGAGCAAAAGACGAGACGAGATGAGACTGCCAAGTTGAAATTGGTCTTTACCTGTCTATGTATCTAGGTAATCGTCTAACCATCTACCTATCCATCTATTTACTATGTCGGAGTATTGTTTACTCTCATGGGCTCTCGGCCTCGCCAACTCATCCTTCCCAAACACTGCCCGGTCGATCTGTCCAAGTCCTCCTCCTCGTCACTACACTACACTACACTACACTACACTACACTACACTACTCCCCCTCTTGGAAATCTACCAGCTGATGGTCCATGTCCCGAGCGAAAATAAAAAGGGGGAAAGACTATGTATGTCCGGACGTCTCTCGTATCAGGTTTAGTCCCGTGGCCGTCGACACCAGCGGTCAACCCGGGAGCGTCAGGAGAACTTCACCGCTGGCAATACTACCCCTTCCATTCTTCATTACTGCGTAAAGGGAAAAAATAACATTGATACGGTACTTCTATTTTCCTTCTATCTTCCTCCTATCTTCCTTCTGTCTTCCTTCAATCTTTTTCTTCTCTCTTAATGATCCCTAGGATTACCAAGTCCAACTTATCAGCTTCCCTCTCGCGGGTCTGTCTGAGCTTTCAATAAGGTAAGTAATCGTCGGCTCGCTTAGGTGGGCCTCCTTACATCCTTACGGAGTACAGTCTTAAAAGAGACCAAATCTTTCTATCTCTGCTCTGCCCCTTGTCTATTCTTCGGATAAAGGTAATCACCAGCTTTTTGGGTCGCCTGACCCGAATAGAAAGTACATACAGACATGCCCCAAACATTCAAAGTCCAAGCAAGTCCAAGTCCAAGTCCAAGTCAAAATCTACAAACATTTCCCCCGAACTTAGGCGAGATCTTTCTGCAAGCCACTGACTCGCCCGTTTCATCCCTCACCCCTACTTTCTAGTTGTTGTTGTAGTACCTACTACGTATTTACTAACGTCGGGCGGGTATCCAAAACACAATGCTTAGACCTTATGACCTCCAATGAGGTACGGCGACGTGCTAAGTAATAGAATTATACACACAATACTATCCAATCGAAAGTAAAAACCACGTTAAATAAAAGCTCTCTTTCAAATAGCCTCAGGATTTTCGATCCCGCGGCATCGCAAACTCCTTGTAAACCTTTTCAAAGCATTTTAAAGAATTTGCACCGACGTCACCGTCCAATACGCGTGGCCCTTACGAGCAGCCCCGGTCCGTATAAGTGTATAAACATCGTTCTCGTCCTCCTTATCGTAAATCTAGAAAGGCTCGCATTCGTAGCTCTGGTAGGTACCGAGCCGTTATATTCGCAAAGCGCTCTTTCGAAAGTGCAATACCGTATCTCCGATCAATCAAACTAAGCTCTTCCTTCCAATCTCTTATACCCCGTTCCCCCTCAAAAGTGTGAGGCGGCCCGCCATATTCACCTGATTTTCACTCTCGTAATAGTAGGCGAGAAGATGGTGGATCACTTCGCAATTATCGTAAATCCTCCTACGGACCTACGGAGTCTTTTCAAATCTGTCTGCCCGTCAGGTATACTCCGTATATCGTAGTCGGCGTAGTGGTCGGGATAGGAAAGAGGTCCGGAACGGAACCGCCGGTAAGGGATAAAATAATTCTCTTCGAAAAGGAGTTCCCGCATACGTATCAGTATCGATGATTCAATTTCGGCTTTCCAGACTCTCTGCCTCACCGCCGCAGGAGAGAGCAGAGCTGAAGGTTCGTAGGAGGTACCTCGTACAGGTAAAGAAAGAATCGTAGCCTCCCACCCGTCCCCCATTCCCATCTAGTCGAAGTTACATATATATATATATATATATATATATATATATATATATATATATATATATATATATATATGTATATATATAATACGAATTATATATGCACAAATACCCCTCTCCCAACTTCCCACCTACTCAGAACTAAATACAGTATCAGTAAATCCATCACCAAGACCTACCTAGGCTAAGCAAAAAAATGAAAGTGCTGATACTATAAAGAAGAAACAGAAGAGTCGAAACACATGGATGGATTGAAGGATTTGCGAATACGTAACAAATTTATCTCTCCTCGCGTATATTTCTTTTCGATCGAACGACGCGATACCATACCAGACATTAACACATTATACAAGAAAGTAGAATACATTGCCACTCTACCTACTTTGGCTTCACTATGATACTAGCGGCACCTTTTCGGCACTGGCAGTAAAGACAAGAGAGAGAGAGAGAGAGAGAGAGAGAGAGAGAGAGAGAGAGAGAGAATAAGCCTAGCCTAGCTAGTATGGAAGGCGCCGTGCCCCCTGCTGCATAGCATACATATCTCATACAAATCATCACCCTATTTATATCCACTCTCGTGTTTTCCCTCATACCACCATATTGCTCTATCCGCATTTAACCTTTTCATTTTTCACCAAATAGCGTACATATAGCTAGCTTTTATATCATAAGCGAGGAACTAATATTGACGTCCAATCTGCGTCAACAGCGGGATTAGCATTCCCCCAACCGCAGCAAGAGTGTCTCTCATCTGTGGCTTTTGCAGCTTGCGCGGCGAGGTGTTCTCTGCGTAGACGTTGGAGCTGGGGTGGGAGTGCTCGGAAGAATCTTCCTGCATGGCGTGCATGGCGACGTATCTTTCCTTGTTAGCCAAGCTCAGTACAGCCAGGTAACGATCAAGAACACTATCAAGATGTACGGAGAGACTCACAAAAATGTACCTGCAGAGAACAATAACAGCATACCCGTCCACCATTGCCCCCTTTCCCCTTCCATGTGATCACCGCCCAAAATATTAACGATCAGCCAGGTGCTTACTGCGCCAAACGGAGCGGCCAGACTGAAAATGATAAGATGTCCTCTCGCAGCCCGTTTGCTCAGTCCCTGCTTCAATAAAACACTCGTCAGTCCGAATGCCGCGGGAGCTTTATGGATCATGATCGCCACGAAGACGATGAAGCCTAGTTTGGTGTTCGAACTGCTGGCCGAGGCGCCCATGGCGATGCCGTCGGCTGCAGCGTGGATTACGAGGCCGGTGGTGGTAGCTAGAGAGCGGGTTTGTTTCGGTGTTGGAGCAAGGGATTGGAGGAATGATTCGTCTGAGGGAGACGCGGGGGATGAGAGGGTGGAGAGGTTCGAGAGGGAGATGTGCCGGGTTGCGGGAGGTTGTTGGATGTGTTCCTGAGCGTGGCGGGGGATTTTATCGACGAGGAACATGAGGATGAAGCCTAGGATTAGGGAGAGGCCTATATAGAAGGTTGGAGGGTCCTTATGGTGGTCTTCTTGCCCTGCAGGCGGGGGAGGGGTGGTTTCCGGGGTGGATGTTGATGGAGGAGTCTCTGCAGCTGGGGGGGATATGTTTGCTGGTTCGTCTGTTTTCTCTTGCAGTTCTTTGCGAGAAGCAATGAATGCTGGGAGCACTTCAATGGCGAGGGGATCTCGAGTAAGGACGGTATGAACACCGGTGCTCACCCACCTCACCTCGCCTCTCCCTTGCGATTGATGCCCTCTCCTCGTATTTAAACGCCCAACTTCTCCCGCCGTATACACAGCTTCGATTCCCTCGGGGATAATGACAACGAGTGAAGTCCCAACAAGTACACCCATGCCAATGGTGGAGATGAGGCGCAATTGGGACGAGGACAGTGTCATGGACAATGGGAGGGCGCCGGCGAGGAACGACCTATCATGAATTAACACATATTGCATTGGAATTTTTCGATGCACCTACGCCAAAACCATCACCACACTCAGCGCGAGCAACATAAACAACCCGTCCAACATGGTGAAGTTTGAGTAGCCCTTGACTTGACTTTGTCGAACTCGAACTCAATGCTTCCTTGCTCTTTGCGCCGTCACCTCAACATCATGCGCCCTTCTTTGGAAACTTCAAATCGTATTTCAATTTCCTGGAGTTTCGAGATATCCAGATTTCGCTCTTGTGGTTGTTGTTGTTATCGTCAAGATAGTTTTTGTGTGTCCTTTGGAAGTTGTACAAGGCTGTAAGTCATCTAGCTTCAAGCTTATTGCCTAGATAGCCATCCCTGTCAACTTCGCCAAGAGTTTTCCTACGCGTACTTGGGTAGATTACTTTGCGACGCGACCTCTCCAGAGAGACCTTCAAGCAGAACTTCACTGGGCTATTCAACACCACAACGCGAGAGGTTTACAACAAATTCTGCCCATACAATCTAGACAAGATGGTGGAAAAGGAAGATGACTGTATGTATTTACACCTCCTTCCTCTCCGCCTAGAGCAGCTCTCCTCGTCGGCGCAAACCGTCTCACCTTCCTGCGCATCTTCATTCCCCAGCTCTGCGCAAAACACCAATCTTCGAAGGCAAGCCCATTACTGATACAATACTCTGTCAGGGTCCTCCGACTCTAATCATGCCCTCCAAATCTCCCTCGTCATCCCAGACGTCGGCGCCGCCAAACACATCCACACCTTTCACCCCAAAATGAGCTACTCCGTCTTTGGTGATGACGAGCGCATCTTCGGATACAAAGGCCTCAAGATCCATCTACGCTACAACTCCAGCGATATGCGACCCAACGTGCTGGTTTCGTACGAGAAGAAGTTCAAGGCGGTGGGGGACACCGAGGCCACCGATGTGAAGGAGCTGCTGGAGCCATACCTGCCGAAGCGTAAGGGTGCCTTTTAATTGGGGCGTGGAAATGTGCTGACTGGATGCAGTGGCTTGGGAGAAGGCAAGCTTGTTCGAAAAGCAGATTGTTTGTCCTGCCGAAAACGACTGGACACCCCCGGGTGAGCTGATCAAGACATTTACGCAGGGCAACAAGACGCTGGAGATTTGGAGGGGTGATCTGTCTGATGCGGCGGTAAGGCAAATGGTCAAGCGGATTCAGATCTTGATCCCACTATTTATCGAAGGGGGATCGGTGATCGATCTAGAGGATTCAGACTGGTCCTTGCAGAGATGGACAGTATTCTTCCTCTACCAGAAGGCCCAGACGAAGGTCCCGGGCCAAAGTCCGTACACGTTCATGGGATACTCGACAGTTTATCGATTTTACTATTTCAAACCCGAAAAGCCTGCGAAGGATAAGACAGTCGACTTTCATCTTCCCCTAAACAGCATCTCTTTCGCTTCTCTGCCTTGCCGGTCGCGGATATCACAATTCATCATTCTGCCACCATTCCAAGGGGGAGGCAACGGATCCCGATTCTACAACTCTATATTCGACTACTTCCTGGCCGAGCCGGAGACAGTGGAGATTACAGTTGAAGACCCGAACTACGCCTTTGATGATATGCGCGATCTCAACGACCTTGCTCGCCTTCGAGAGCTCCCCGAATTCGAAGCCATCAAAATCAACACTGAAGTCGTACCAGACCCTAAAGGAAACATACCAAACAACATCGTCGACGAGGCCGCCCTCGAGGAGATCCGCAAAAGCGTCAAGATTGCACCCCGCCAATTCCTTCGTGTCGTCGAGATGCACCTCCTCTCCCGAATCCCCACGAGCGTCCGTCGCTCGACCCTCGATGCGGGTAGTGAGAAGAAAATCCCTGCCGTCGACGAGCCGTGGGTTCAGGATTACAATCTGTGGCTGCTGTGGTTGACGAAGCGGTTATGGAAGCACAACCGGGACTCGTTCGTACAGATGGAGAAGGAACAGAGGCTGGAGGCACTGGATGGGGTGGTGTGTTCGGTTCTGGGGGATTACGCGCGGCTGTTGGAGTTGTATGAGGCGAGGGCCGAGAAGACGGGTGATGCTAGCATCAAGGCGGCCGATGAAGTCGGCATGAAGCCTGGTATGAGTGGGAATGAACAGGCGTCGAATTTTCTTGCGGCGAATGCACAGTCGTATGGAAAGAGGGCGAATCCGAGTGATGAGGGCGAAAGCTCATCGAAGAAGGTCAAGGCTATGGACGCGTAGGCATGTTATTTGGATGGGGGATGATAACTTGATGGTCCAGGACTCACGATGGGTTGTTCTGAGATTCGAGGATGTTGGCATTTAAGTGGACTTGGGCTGTCTATTGAGAGGTGCGAAAGGCGTTACAGGGGGAGTTGAGGATGTATTACGATGAATAACGAGCAAGACCCAGCAATACCAAATTTCAATTTAATCCTCGCGCATTTGAATTCCTACTCTGCAAGCCTCATCCGCCAACCTAACCACGACTTGCTTCATGGCACCATGTGCAACGAGTCCCCAACCCATATTCCCACACCCTGTCATGCCGGCCGTGGCCTTAGGCCGATAGTAAAGCGTATTCGTTGTAAGAACGCCTTCTTTTCAACCACTGTCACCCCTTGACCAGGGTCTTGCAAGCCTAAGCTTACACCGAAGGCCTTCTTCAGTGGCCAGCTCAAATTCTTAAGTTCCGCAGATGTTTCGGGGAAGTTTGGAGCCAGGATATTCTCAGCTGGATTGACGAGAGGAGTGAGGATGCCGTTATCTGTTTGCAAGAGTGCGTTGTGCAATTTTGCAGATGTATAATATGTGCTGAGCGAGAAAAAAACCTTTGTCAGCTAGATTCGATTCCTGGAACAGATCTTCGAAAAGGGCAAGCGTTCGATAAGAAGAGATGAACATACAAAGACACGAAGTTAAAATTCATCTGCTGTTGCAACTGCTGCATCATCTGCTGTTGGATTTGCAGTATCTGCTGTCGCATCTGTTGAATCTGCTGTTGCAGTTCCTGGTTCGTCGGCTGGAATTCTAGCTTTGCGATTTCTCGAGCCATTGTAGCGAAATCGCCGGGGATATGTTGTGCGGCGTTCAAGGACTGATTGATTCTACCTGCGGCCGCGGTGAGGCTTTCTCATTCTGGGCGGGCTGTTTAGCCATGATTATGGCGCGCTGAAGACTGGAGGTGAAAGATTAATTTGATGGTGGTGGGTTGTAGAGGGTTGTGGTGGGAAGGAAGAAGATAAGAGACATCATATGGAGGTGTAGGGGTAAGCGTTGAGCGTAACTCGGATTAACAATAGTCCTAGCTCCCGCGCTCAACCGTCCAACATTTCGTGAAAGGTCCGAAGACTTCGCTTTTTTTTCATCCCCTCACATTCACTACCATCTCCCTCACATTACATCGACGACAATGTTCTCTCCGGCATTGAGGACAAACCGCGCTGCTCCGCTGCGGAGTCTCGCCTTCTCGAGGGCCGTGATTGCGAAGAGAGCAGTTACCACCGATGCAGCGAGCGCGCATGCTGATAAGGATGCTGTTCCGGAGGTATGTTGGAGATTCTTTGATATCGTGGATCAAAGGGGGAAGGCGAGGGCAATTGAATTGCGCAGTCGAAAAGAGGGATAGACGGAGCTCGGGGAAGAAAGATGGGACGAGATGCATTAGCTAATGTTGGTTAAAGGAGGATAACAAGCCCTTCACAGTGCACCTCTCCGACGAGAGCTTCGAAACCTACGAGATTGACCCTCCCCCGTACACCCTCGAGACTACGAAGAAGGAGTTGAAGAAGATGTATTACGACATGGTTTCGACCCGGTGAGTGTGATTTTCTTCCTTCCTCAATCCCAATTACCCTCCATCACCGGACGCCGGACAACTCTGACGTACACAACAGCCGCATGGAAATGGCCGCCGACAGACTCTACAAGGAGAAGAAGATCCGCGGTTTCTGCCATCTCTCCACCGGCCAGGAAGCCGTTGCCACCGGTATCGAGCACGCCCTGACCAAGGAGGACGATGTCATCACAGCTTACCGCTGCCACGGCTACGCTCTCATGCGTGGCGCCACCGTCAAGAGCATTATCGGCGAGTTGCTGGGCCGCCGCGAGGGCATCGCTTACGGAAAGGGTGGCTCCATGCACATGTTCGCCAAGGGCTTCTACGGCGGGAACGGTATCGTCGGTGCCCAGGTCCCGGTCGGTGCCGGGTTGGCCTTTGCGCACAAGTACAACGGCAACAAGAATACGAGCGTGGTGTTGTATGGTGACGGTGCCAGTAACCAGGGTCAGGTGTTTGAGGCTTTCAACATGGCCAAGCTGTGGAACTTGCCAGTCTTGTTCGGTTGCGAGAGTATGTCCCCTTGCAACTAACTTCTGTACTGGGTGTGAATATACGTCTAATTGCGAATCCAGACAACAAATACGGCATGGGTACAGCAGCCAACCGCTCCTCCGCCCTAACCGACTACTACAAGCGTGGCCAGTACATCGCCGGACTCAAGGTAAACGGCATGGACGTCCTCGCTGTCAAGGCCGCCGTGGCCTACGCCCGCGCCTTCGCCACCTCCGGTAACGGGCCCCTCGTCCTCGAATACGTCACCTACCGCTACGGAGGACACTCCATGTCCGACCCGGGTACCACCTACCGCACACGCGAGGAGATTCAGCGCATGCGCTCCACGCAGGACCCAATCGCCGGCCTCAAGCAGAAGCTGATTGAGTGGAACGTGGTCAGTGAGGAGGAGCTGAAGCGCATCGACAAGGAAGCCCGAGCGGATGTTGACGCGCAGGTGAAGGAGGCCGAGGCCATGCCGCCGCCGGAGCCGACGTCCAAGAATCTATTCGAGGATATCTATGTTCGGGGGAGCGAGCCACAGTTTATGAGAGGACGGACGCTGGAGGAGAATTACTACTACTAGACTGCTGGTCGGGCGAGATGGTGTAGTGATAAGGGGAGAGGGGTAGAATGTATAATAGTGGGGAATTGTAGGACGGATGGACAGTGGGTGGGTGGATGTGCTTGATTGCGAGGCCCTTCAAATTGCAGTCGTGACTGATCCCTTTAGTTTCGTTCTGCTTTTTATCATCTTCAGTGATATATCCTCAAAGAAGGGGCTCATACTTTTGATCCGAGCAAGCTCATATAGGTATCCTCTCCAGCTTTTCTTCACACAGCACAGCACAATACAGCACCCGTTCGTTCTTCCTGGTTCCGATAACGATCTCGCAGCAACTGTAAGAGGTCAGTAAGACAAGTAAGTCACTGGTGAGTGGATAGATTTTTTTTATGACAGCCCAAGTTTCGCTTCCGGTGTGCGTACTGTGTGTGCTCTGAGCTAGCGATTCAAGCTCCCCGTCGTCTTGTCCCATTTTTATTGTTCCAGAACAAAACCCAAGCCTCTCTATAACCACCTTGGAAAACTACACACACTCTTGCTGCTAGCTACCTTTCATGGATGATGAGAACCAAGTCTTGTATTTTTGATCTGACTCCTGCACATACAGTATGGAATCTCTGGTGTCTTTCGGAGTCAAGGATAGAAATGGAAATACTGACTGGGTGGGGTAAGCCTTCCCTAGTGAGTGCAGCAGCGCTTTGGATCGGATTTGCTTTTGGGAGATGGGGGCGAGGGGATTATCGAGATTTGATTTTTTCCTACTTCTCTCTCTTCCATCATACGTATGAGGATCTTGAATGGCCTTTTGGGTGAAGAACTTCGCTCCATAGGGCTTCTCATAGAGCGAGACAGACACAGTCTGTTACACGGGTGATGTTTGGCTTGCTCAGGGATGGCTGGCTTGATTCGTGACGACAGTAAACAAAAAGAAAAACCCCGAGCCCCTGCGGATTTATTTCTTCTCGGGTTCTCGGCTGTGGAGTAAGTAAGTCGTACATTTGCATCGCGTGCGGCGAGGAAGCTGAATGCATAAGTCGAAGAATAGGTACCGGTACTCTACTCCTCGTACTCTCGTATGCATAGGCCGTATCGCTGTATCCACCTTACGGTTCAAACCGCTGTGGAATTTCCCCGGTACGTCCTTGGCGACAAGCAGTTTTGTTTTTTTAGTTTTTTGTTTTTTTGTCTTCCGCAGTTTGTTGGGGATCATGCTATTGGATTTTGCGACTTGATTAACCTGACGATTCCAGTACGGGATGAGATAGAGAGAGAGAGAGGCTCGTAGCATATGATGGATTCACTGCATCGCCATTCCTTACCGTCAATATTCCTGATATTATATTCATGCCTCTCGCTTCCAGAACTGGAAACTGTAGACTACTGGCTACTTTAGGGCCCTTTGCTACAGTATGCAAGTAGAAAACAAGAAGAGCTAGTTTGTCTCCTTCAATGTGATGGATGTGTGTGCAAGTGCGTCTTTTCACATCGGTCCTGATCATGGTAGAGGCCTCCTATCTCGCTTCTTGACTCGTCCACGGCCACTCCCGGCTTATCAAGGCCACCCTTCCTGACTCCTACACCTCGGACACCACCCCGTACACCCTAATCTATCTTCTTGATCTAGGCGATGCCATTGCCTCCAAAATTCCTTTCCCATCTCATTCCATTGCATGACTGGGCGAGACGGTGACAGACATGATGGCGACTGCATTATTCTCGTCGTGATCGATTGATCCAACCCCAACCCCAAGCCCAACCCCGACCTCGACTTCAACTTCAACTTCAACTTCCAGGTTCCTTCTTAACACAACCGTCGAAGTGATCCTCATGTCCGACTTTTCGGATCACCATCATAATTATTCATAATCCTCGATTGATCGATCACCTATTGTCTGTCTTCCCACACGCACGCTTGTTACTCCATCTGAATGTCCATCTTGTGTTATGCGGCCTACAATGCCTTCGAGACTGCCGTCCTGTGTCATCGGAATCGACGTCGGGGGGACTAACACGGACAGGTGAGTGAGTGAAAGTGAGCCTCGCTCCCTCCTCCCCAAATCCCCCAAATCCCATTGAGACGAATCGCCAACCCGATCCCAGCGTGATCCTGCAGAATGACCAAGTGCTCGCGTGGCACAAAACTCCGACCACTTCCGATATTCAGGGAGGTGTTGAACGAGCCATCGCGGCCGTGGTCAAGGAGGCCAACATCCCTTCCAGTCACGTCGGGTCAGTCAAGATTGGTACCACCGTAAGTTACTGGGTCGTTGGGTTATTTGGACTTCCTACCTACCTACAAAACTACGATTCCCAACTCAGGCAGTGAAATAGCCGCCTGGTGGAAACGCATATGGACAGACGACTTTGCGCCCAAGTGTGCTGATTGATGCTGATCATCCTTAGCAATTCGTCAATGCCGTGCTGGAGCAAGACTCAAGCAAGTTGGATAGGGTAGCTATTCTCCGATTATGTGGGCCGTATTCCAAAGGGTCGCCGCCGTTCGTGGATTTTCCTCCCAAATTGAGGGATTTGATGGAAGGGCACTTCGGCTACGTGGATGGCGGCTATCAAGGTAGACCGACACATCTTTCAATCATCGTCCTGTACATGGACGAGAAGTCCTTTTTTTTTTTTTTGAAAATTTCAAAAGTCCAAGCACTGACGTCAAGTCAGTTGATGGTGCTCCAATCCTACCACTAAACATCGATCAGCTCAAAGAGCAAGCCTCCGTCATCAGATCGAAAGCCATCGCCAGTATAGTGGTGATTGGGATCTATTCCCCTTCGAATCCAACGCAAGAAGAACAAGCTCGCAAGATCCTGGTCGAAGAACTCGGTCCAGGCTATGACATCTCCTGTTCCTACGCCATTGGTCGATTGGGGTTCCTCGAGCGGGAGAATGCAAGTATTCTGAATGCTAGCTTACGAAGGTTCGCGAGGCACGTGATTGATGGCTTCCGGTATGCTGCTCAGAAGTTGGGAAATTGTAATCTGTACATCACCTTGAACGATGGCACTTTGAGCAGGGCTTCGACGGCTGCCGAGTACCCTGTAAGATGCTTCTCTTCTGGGCCCACAAACAGTGCTAGGGGGGCGGCTTTACTGGCCAGATTCGACAGCTCGGATGATGCGGATGATGCGGATGACAGAGAGGTCCTTGTGGTTGATGTTGGAGGGTAAGATCATCTGTGGCTTTTTACCTAGATTTGGGGCTGATACCGTGTAGCACTACCACTGATATTTGTGCTTTGCTAAAAACTGGGTACCCGCGACAGTCTGCAGCTTTTGTCAAAATTGCGGGTGTGAGAACTAACTTCACAATTCCGGACGTGAGAAGTATTGCGTTGGGTGGGGGCTCACTTGTTAGGATGAAAGGGGGTCTAGCCTCCGTTGGACCTGACTCGGTTGGAGCAAGACTGGAAAAAGATGCCATCGCATTTGGCGGCAAAACATTAACGGTGAGTTCCGAAGGTTGATGGGATGCTGGTAATTCGGTCGAGCCTGGGGGTCCGGAAGACTCACCAAGAAGAATCCCTTGACTTTACAAATTGGCGCAGGTGTGCTAACTTCGGATTCAGACCACAGATCTGGTCCTCGAGAATGATTTCACCGATTGTCAGGTCTCTCCAGAACTCAGATCTTGTGCCCTACCCGAAATCTCGCGAGCCCTCGAAGAAGCGATCGACATAGTGAAGACGAAGCAGGGAGATGCGAGAATCATCCTGGTAGGAGGTGGAAGTATCATCATTCCCGGCAAAATTGCAGGAGTGTGTGAAGTCATCAGACCGAAGTACTTGGAAGTAGCGAATGCGGTAGGAGCTGCGGTAAGTCTTCCACCCAAACATGGAGGTGCTTTCAGCTGACGGGCTCTAGATTGGCAAAATAAGCGGAGCAGTAGACACAACGGTTGTCCCCGGGCCAGGAGGGATAGCCAAAAATATCGAAGACGCCAGAGCCCTTGCAATCGAGCGCTGTGTAGCAGCTGGTGGCAATAGCAAGACTATCGAAGTAGTCGAAGTTGACATCATCCCGATTTCGTACGTCAAAAACGGTGCCGCTCGTCTTCTGGTCAGGGTTGTTGGAGATCTGGTAGATGGATATGAGGAATTCCACGACGAGGTGGACTGTGAGACGTTTGAAGAGCTCAAGAAACTACCTAATGGCATATCAGACCAGGTTTCCGCCACTTCGAAGGGCTCCTCATACGAAATCGAAGAGCATGTTGACCTTGAGTCGTACCGACCTAGGATCGAGGGCGATTCTTGGTACCTGTCGGAGTTGGACCTACAGTTTCTACAAGATGGGACCGGGGTCCTGGGAGTTGGAAGTTGTGGAGAGCCATACCCATCGTATATAGCATGCTTGTCGGCTCTTCGGAATGGGGAGGATATCACCATCAGGCGGCAAGACACTTTTCCAGACGAAGCTGTTGTGCTTGTTGCCGGCTTTATGGTAGGACGTCCCGATTTTGCCCGGCGTCGGTACTAATCGGTCGTGCAGGGCTCACCAACTGTATACCTTGAACGACTTCCCGGGCTAAACGAGTAGGAATTTCCCTTGCGGTATCGTGAGGCTCTGCTAACGGTCTTCATCATCAGAGTCACCGATGCCATGAAAGGTGTTATGGAAGCGACTGGCATAAGCGAATTTGATGCCGTTATTCCGAACGAGATTGGTGGGATGAACGCCTTCGAGGCGCTCTTGGCGGCCCATCGTTTCGGTAAGAGCGCCCTCGATAGTGATCTAGTAGCCAGGGCGTACCCGATGGTATGGCAAACAGTCCGATGTCTCAACAACATTCCTGTGGCTCCCGCCGCTGTTGCTGACGGTACTGGTAACATCCAAGTGAGTAGTAGTACACCCTCGCCGGAGCTACACAACCTCGCTAACCAGATCAGATCTTCCAAAAGCCTCACGACAACCTAGAAGCAGAAGTTTTGATGCGAGACGCCTGTACAGGACTTGGTTCCCTCTCAGGGATGTGCGTCAACCCGGTCCACGGTATCGAAGCTCGCACACTACCCAGGAACAGTTTCTCCCACGCCTGGATGATTGGCCGCACCATCGCCCTCTCGCGCTCGCTCAAACAAGATCCTGTCAACTCGCTCCTGGAATCCGAGCACGGCACTCTCCTCTTCACTGGCAAGATCATCTGCGTCACGCGGCGTGTGGCTGAAGGCTTCACGCGCGGCCACGTCCTGCTGGAATCTTTCTCCGAGTCGCTGGCTTCCGACCCCGTCACCTCCTCCTCCTCCTCCCTCCTCGTTGACTTCGAGAACGAGAACCTCAGCGCTATCCTCCGGACGTCTGAGCAACCCGACCGGGTCCTCGCCGTCTGTCCTGACCTCATCACCTTCCTTGACATAGCGAACGGTGCGCCCCTGGGCATCTCGGACTACAAGTACGGACTCCGGGTCAACGTCATTGCCTTGCGGGCGCCCCCGATGTGGCTGACCGGGCGCGGGCTGGAGATGGGAGGTCCCAAGGCCTTCGGACTCGATATGGAGTATCAGGGTGTGAGCGCGGGGGTGACTTACGAGCCGCCGAAGAGCGTGTGGGAGGTTTTCGGGGAGGGAAAGTAAAAATGGTATGATGAATGATATGATGGGTTAGATTTTATATTTATTATCGAAAAGAAGGTGTTGAAGGGGGTTAGAAAGGGGGACGCTCTACCATCCGCACCCGAGTTGGATTGGGTTGGGATGGAAGCCTGGGTAGACGTGAAGATGATTGATGGCGATAAATATGATGATGAGTATGAAGAGGGGAAGAAGAAGCTTTTCGTTGGAGAGTTACTGAAATGATGATACCTGGTCTGTTCTGTTCTGTTCTGTTCCAATCGATGTTTCGTTTGTCTGTGGATCAGCTTGGATCTTTGGATGTCTTGCTTGTTGGGAATTTTCGGAGAGGTAGTTCGTTCGCTGGCTATGATTACCAGGTGTTGTCGATCTAACGTCGATCGATGCGCTGGCGCGAAGGGTATGCTGCATATATCTTACCATACCAGCAGACCGAGAATTATGTAATTTGAATCAGGGGCAGCCAGCCGACTTGGTGCTGTGTCGACTCGGTTATGTGCTTTGTATCGGGAATGCTTTCGGAAGGCTGCTGGGCGTGACATCTCATCTGGTCATTTATGCTTAATTAATATATGTATATATTTGAATATATATATATATATATATATATATGTGTGTGTAAATATACGTATAGAAAAGATCGGATGCCTGCCCTTCTGCGGTTCGTCTGGACCTACCTATAGTGCGGATGTTATCAATCATAAAGCCGTTGCAAGTCGATAGATAGATCGATAGATGAACTGGGTGTGTGGGAAGTTTCCAAAGCTCTCGCCCCCAGATCTTATCATACTTTTGGCTCCGCCCCTGCAAACCAAACCTTCCGAGGGGGGATGGAGATTGAAGCTCATGAATGATCCTGAAGATCCGGCGAAGCGAGTGAGCTTAAAAGTAAATAAATCCCGAGCTTTCACCCCTGCTTGCAGCGTCATCCCGGCGAGCTTTTCAGGGACGGAGTCAGACGAATCGATCAGATCTACGAAGAACAGGAATAATTATACCAGTGGTGGATGGATGATGGGATATTTGTATTTATGGTTTTATCCCTATATCTCCATACTGGGTATATCTATGATTGATATCAGCTCGGTTTCTTTTACTCCACTACTTACTAAATCCAGCGGATGACAGTGATGACATCACCTGTTCTGATCAAGGAAATGGCGCGCCTCTACCTCGACGTCTCCTTCCTCCCTCCGACCTCTTTCACAACCGTATCTTCCAATTCACGAGTAAAGCTCGACGTCCTTCAAATAATCTGACAACAAACACTCACTCACCAACATAATCCGCCAATTCCTTGAAACCCACCCTCACTCACAATGATCGCATCCAGAACAGCCACCAGAGCTGTCGCTCGTACAGCCCGCGCGCCTCTACGCTCCCAGGTCCGCTTCGCAACTACGAACCAGCAAGCCGCAGTCGCAGGAGGATCTTCAGGTCTCGTCGGAGGCCTCGCAGGCGGTGCTCTGGTCTTTCTCGTACGTTCGCTCTCCCCCCAACCCCTCTCCAAGTGGTGTCTATCCAATCGATCCATGATCTAATAACATCACACAGGGAGGCTACAGCTACTACCACTTTTCTGGGGCCAAGTCGATCGTCAACGCCGCTTCAGCGAGCAAGGCCCAACTTCAGAAACTCACGCAGGGCATCCAAGACAAGGCCCCCGAACCAAATGAAGCGCTGAAGTGGCTCCGCTCGACCACTCAGCAGTATGCTGCGTTCATCCCGGGCGCGAAGGGCTATGTTGACTCGGCCTTCAATGACCTGGACAAGGTGCAGGCGAAGCACGGAGAGGAGGTCGATAAGATCGTCTCCGAGAGCTACAAGGAGCTGAAGGAGGCGACCAAGTCGGGCATGAGCATGGAGACTGCCGTCACAGCGTGGAACATCCTCGAGAAGACCATGGGTCAGCTAGCAAAGCTGGCCAGCGACTCGGCCGGCGAGATCATGGACGAGCACCCGCAGCTGAAAGAAAAGTTCGGGGGCGGCCTCGATCAGCTGAAGAGCATGGCTGATTCGTACGGGCCCGAGGCCAAGAAGGAGTTGGACCAGACGTATGAGCAGATCAAGGACGTTGTCAAGGGTGGCGTATCGGTGGATGCGATCAGCAAAGTCAAGAAGCTGATCGAGGACAAGACGGAGAAGGTTCGGCAGCTGGGGGACGAGGCGTGGAAGAAGGGGCTGGAGCAGGCCAAGCCGCTGCTCGAGAAGAATCCGCAGGTCAAGGAGCTGGTGGAGAAGAACGCGGACGCCCTGAAGCAGGGTAACGCTGCAGAGGTGTTTGCGAAGGTCAAGGATGCCGTGACCTCGGGCAACCTGGACAGTCTGCAGGACTACGTCAAGCAGGCTGGGGAGAAGGCGAAGAACAGCGGGCTGGGAAAGAATATCGAGCAGTATGCCAAGATGATCCCCGGGGGCGGCGAGATCTTGCCGAAGCTGATGAAGCTGCAAGAGGTGGCCAAGACGAGAGGAGAGGATGCGGAGAAGGTCTTGAAGGAGGCTTACAAGGAGGTGCAGGGTGTTCTGACCCGGAAGACGGAGGAGCTGGAGAAGCTGGCTGACAAGGCGAAGAAGGAGGCCAAGTAGTAATAGTCAGCTGTTAATTGATTTGATGGTACCGGTACACAACACTGTAAGATAGATCGATAGATAGACAGGACGGGAGGGGCAGGGAATCACAATACAAAAGCGACTTTTACGGGTCTGTCTGTCTGTCTGTTTCTCCTATTCAGTTCTCACGTCACTTATCCCATGACTACCATCGCGCACGAACAGCTGACGAGTCCGATCAAATCAGAAAAAAAAAAAAAAAAAACACCGATCTTGAACCTTGCATCTTCCGTAAACCAAACCACCAACTTTAATTTTGAAGTTGAAGTTGAGAGTCAAGTCGAGTTTCTTTTCCGTCCGTGGTAAAGTAAAACACGCAGCGGCTGCATATTTCCCATTTCCCGATGACCAATGAGTAGGGAGTAGTGAGTAGTGAGTAGTGAGTATGAGTAGTGAGTAGTGAGTAGTGAGTAGTGAGTATGAGTAGGGAGTATGAGTAGTGAGCATCGATTCGATTCGATGTTGTAAGATATGATATGATACAACATGCACCATAGCTAACCATAGCTAACCATAGCTGAGCGTAGCTGAGCGTAGTACTAGCACACCCCAAATCCTAACCCCAAACCTAAACCCTAAACCCTAAACCCTAAACCCTAAACCCAAACCCTAACTCCATCACTCACTCTATCATTCACACTCTCACTCCCTCTAGCAGCGGTAGTAGCGTGGTAGTAGTGGTAGTGGTAGTGGCAGTGTAGTGGCAGTGGCAGTGGCAGTGTAGTGTAGTGTAGTGTAGTAGTAGTGAATGCGCAAAGAGCAAAGAGCAGAGAGCAAAGAGCAAAGAGCAGAGAGCACAGTAGTAAGCACAGTAGTAAGCACAGTAGTAAGCAAGCAAGAAAGTAGCAAAGAGCAAAGAGCAAAGAGCACAGGAGCACAGTAGCAAGCAGTAAGCAAGCAAGCAAGGAAACCGCCCCCCCCCCCCCCCCAAATTCACTCCTTCACTCCATCATGTCATCCTCATCCTCGTAATCGTAGTCGTGATTGTGATCGTAGTCGTGATCATAGTCGTGAGTAGGAAGATGGGTATCAGGTGTTGGTGTTGCTGTTACTGCTTGCTGGTGCTGCTGCTGGTGCTCAGTTCCTGTAGGAGTAGTTCCAGTTCCAGTTCCAGTCGTAGTAGGAGTGGCAGTAGGAGTAGGAGTGGTTCCAGTAGTGATAGCAGCAACAGCAGCAGCGAAGGCAGATGAGTGAGGGTGGGAGCGTGGCTGGCCTTGACGGTGGGCACGGGGTCGGTAGTGCGAGCCGCCGGATCGGGACTGGGACTGGGACTGGGAGTGGGACTGGATTCGGCCGCGGGATGGTCGGGATTGGATTCGGCCTCGGCCTCGGTCGCGGAATGGTTGGGAGCGGCTCCAGCGCTGCTGCTGGTTGGGGCGGTGGTGAGCAGGGGAGGTCGCAGCAGCAGCAGCAGCGTTGTCGTTGTTGCTGTTGGTAGTGCCGAAACCGGAAGCGGAACCGGAAGTGGAGTTGTCGCCGAAGCCATAAGCACCATACGCACCGCCGCTGCCGGAATCGCCACCGCGGCTGGTTGTCATGTCGTCGCCGCCGTCGCCATCAAGTCTGCCAAAGCGCGAGCTTGAAGTCGAGGGCCACTCGCGACCGAGATTGACGTCGCGTCCCGTGGCCATGACGCCCACGGCTCCACTGCTGCTGCGGAAGAGGGTCATGTCGTCTGGTTGGTGGGATGATGCTGGAGGGGGGCTTGGGTTGAAGGAGCCGCTGCCGCCGCCATGCTGTCTGCTGCTGTTGGCGGACGAGCGCTTGCCGGTACCCATCTCCATACCCGTGTCCGCAGCTGGACCAGGAAGTCCCAAGCCAGAGGGCGAGCGCCTAGCAGCGTCAGTGCGACCACCATCAGCAGCATCAGCAGCGTCGCCGAGGAGATCGCTGTTGAGTCCTCCTGCGGGAGCTGAGAGTGGTGGTCCTCCCAGGCGCGAAGCGGCTGCAGAGGCGCGCTTGGCGTTATTCACAGCCGACGTGATCTTGTCATGCGCGGTATCCTCCTTGAATCTATTGTTGTGGTTACATCCTGGGACCACGGATCGCTGGCGCAGCTCCCACTCGGGGGTGTACATCGCGGGTTCCGGTCTGGCGTTGGCGAAGAGGTGGCTGGTCGAGTCCGTAGCTGCTGCCGTCTTCGGTGTGTTGCCCTTGCCCCTATTATCACCTCTGTTGTGGTCGCGAGATTGGTATTGACGGCCTCGATTGCGTTCTCGGGGGCCCTTGCGAGCAGTGCGAGTGGGACGGGTAGGTGCCATCGTGGGAGGTTTGGGAGGTAGGCTGCTGTGGGCGGGTAGTAGTAGGGAGGCGGGAGCGGGAGCGTGAGGGTGAGCGTGAGCGTGAGCGATGTTGTTGCTTGATGAAGTGGTGATGGGGGAATCAGGTTGGCTGAAGAAGGAGTTGTTGAGGTTGTTGGTTGATCTTGTGCGCGGAGATTTCATGGACCAGATTTCTTCCTGATGAAGTGGCTTAGGAGCGGGACTAGTCATAATAGTGCCTCTTTCGAAATTTCGAGTGGCGTATCTATCACCACTTGAAGTGGCGTCTTCATCGAAACCCTGGGTAGAAGCAGGGAGCTTGCGATCGGGATGAGTGAACCGGCCGTCGTTGTCGACATGGCGTTCTGTTTCCTTACCTTTCGAACCGGGTTGGTAGGTAGCACGCTGTGCTGGAGCGGAGGGCCTCTTGGGAAGAATACCAGTTGTGTCTACATCTCTATCAAGGCTGTCAGCAGAGTCAAAGCCGTTTTGGCCCGCAGGTCTGACTGGCCCTCCACCATCGTAATTGCCTGTGGTGCTCTTTAAGACGGGTCCGGGAGCAGATCGTTGTGCTGGTCTTGCTGTCTTCTTGGGACTATTAGCTGATCTATCATGGCTTTCAAGTTCAGGGGTGGTGAAGTCGGTAACTTCTGGCCGGTGTCTGCTATTAGAGCTCGACACTTCGCGAGTGGTTCTTGAAGGGGTCAGATCAGCAGAGCCCAGAGGGGATATAGGGGCAGCCGAGGATTGGACCGCATATCTGTCAGGTGGTGGAGTTGTAGCGTTCGTCGCGGGAGCCGCGCTGCTTCTATTCGATGTAATATTCGTACTGACCAGAGCCGCATCAACCGTTGCTGTTGCTGTGATAGGGGCTGTGCTGACTGGCGTGTGGAACGATCTATCGGTTCTGTTAGGAACTGATCCAACCCGGTGATGTGAAGTTTGAGGAATAGGGTGGGACTGAAAAGTTTGGGCCACCGGTAAAGCTGAAGTGGTTGTAGACGAATTGCTAACGGCCGCGCCTGGTCGACGGTTGTGTGAGACCTGGGTTGCCGATGAAGCTGAAGTGGCTGCAGGCAAATTGCTTCGGGTCGCGCCTGGTTGACGGTTTCGTAAGACTCCGTCGTCTCTCTCCTTGGTCTTCTCTTTGATCTTCCTGATGAGCCAGGTGGCGTCTTCTTTACGTGGACCGTCGTAAGTCCGATTGATCATCCGATAGAAAGGGTCGATAGTTTGGCGATCCGGACGATCGAGCCAATGCCGGTATATAGCCTCCGCCACTAGTAAATGACGGATTTAGAAAGGGCGAGTAGTGATAAAGGGAGAAAGAAAGCTATAGCAGAGGTAGCGGAGGTAACTTACTATCTTCAACGGTCAATATCCGGAGATGCGGTTTGGCATAGTAACTGAAAAGATTTGTCGCGGGGTCCATTGGGCCCGCCTTATCGGCTATACTTGTACGAACACCTTCCAACTGTCTGGCGACATTGACCATCCTGCCTACTTGGTTGTAGACTGCGACCCATCGAGTATGGAGTTTTTCTGAAGCTGCATGTAGAACCCATTCCTGCTCAACTGCCGCTAACACCATGGGATCGAAATCCGGATGATTTGGCAGACCGATCAATCTAGTTTGTCAGCTGGAAGGTTCCACACGCTGGTACACCATCGGACACAAGAAAGGGAAGTATGGACCTGGACTTACTGTGGACGTGACATTATGCTGTGTTGGGGGGCGATGTTTGTAGTGTTGTGTTCGATGAGGTTCGATGGCTGGCGGTCGAGGGGTTACATGGACGTGTTCACGCTAGTAGAAGCGAGAACAAAACAAAAACAAAAACAAACCCTACAACACATGAGGCAGGAAAAATCAAGTGAATACATCGAAGCGCGCGGGAAATTCAATATTCCTATAAGTGTGTCAAGCGAATACAAGACCACGAATTGTAGCTGTCGATCTCGCCTTTGGACGAGTATATAAAGCATTCAAAAATGGAACGTTTACGTAGGAAATCAAACAGGACTAGGACTGGAATCATACTATACAATAGCTTCTATGAGAGATCAGCGAGGGCTTCACCTGTACTAATTAGAAGGGCAAGCCAGCAAACAAGCCTCAGCCTCGTTGATTACGAGGGGCCTTCCTTACCCTCCTCGCATTGGAGACCTCCCTTCAAACATCCACAAAGAACCCTTTTGCCTCCCATATAGGCAGAAGCCCACAGAAAATCAACAAGCAAGATATCCAAATAAAGCTGATCTCTATCCATCCCAAGAACAAGCCTTTGGAGAAGACGTAATAGCTCGAGAACATGGGAATTGATACGTTGGGATCCATCAGGAGTGTCAGGACGACAGCAGAACTGCCTGCAACCGTGAACGGACCGCGATGTAGAGTAGCCTCTTCCATAATGACTTCGTCTCCAAGGGCTTCAAGCTCTCTGCCTTTGGCTATCAGGGGCGGGTTGTTGTTGTCAGTTGGTTCAGACTCACTGAAGCTCTCACCTGTGCATGTAGCTTTATTTTCGGAGCCCAGTATGCCATTGGAAGGACTCCACTCACCACTTATTATTTCTTTCGAGCGAACCGTGGGCACTCTTATGCAGGTACATTGATGCTGCGAGTGATATCCCAATTGAAATTATCCGGCTTGACGATGGAGATGATGAGCGTTGGGGTCAAGCCGACGAGTACTGCTGCCAGATTGCCTGCTAGAGTGGTGTAGGAGGAGCCAGTTGTTGCAACCATCAAATCGCCGTCATAGGTATTAGCAGTAACAAGCCAGGCTGTCAAGAGTGATCCGCCTAGAGTGCCGTATCTGGACTGCTTATCCCAGCTGACTGCGAATGCTGATGGGAATACGGCACCTCCGATGAGAAGGCCCATGACTAGAAAGAGCCAGCCGAGTTCGACTCCGATAGCGTGCCAGAAGCAGGCGGGCCTTCAACGACGTTAGTATTGTATCGAACAAAGATGTGGGAGACGGGAATCTCGACATACGCAGTCATAACCAAGCGGAAGGATATTTGAGACGAGGTCATTCCCTCGGGTATGCTGAGTACGACAGGTTGCCTACGAGAGCTTACTGCGGGCAAGTCCGAGAGTCGTGGCCTGGTATCTATCACTAGTGTCCAATGCTATCCAGGAGCACGAATTTAGGACTTACAAATCCGAAGGGAATAGCGAACCAGGCAATACAGCCCATGATATGTACTCGGACGGCAGTAGTTAGACGGCTAGCGACAACTCGTTGTCAATAGCCTCGGTCGAGAAAAACTGTCCTCATTCCAGAGCAAAGCGGAATGAATCCAAAGATCAGGCCGAAGTTCTACTTGAGCGTCAGGCGGAAGCCATCTCTATTCCCTGCAACAGGATGTTTTTATGCCGCTTCGATCAGAAGCCCAAGCTTGTGTAGGTACTTAATGGGTTTTGATTCTAGTTTCTGGAGAGAAGTCTGGAGGCGACTCTAAATAGTGGTAAAAGGAATACGAATAATTACTCGATACATACATGGTAGCGGGAGAATCAATAAGTGGATCCGACGTAGAGACTGAGAACATGAAGTACCGAATAATGATCAATATAATAACCGTATTTGCTAATCACCTGAGAGTGTCAGCATAGACACATTTAGAGTCTGAGAGGAACCTTACACAGGACCGTAACTCGTAGCCCACCCAAGACAACAAATACGCACATACCGAGCCAGTGTCAAGAAAATCGTGGCGTAGATATTGATGCCCGTAACTGCTGTCACAGCAGCCTTTCATCCGAGGATTAATTGGCTCGCTACATCGAAAATGTTGCAGAACAACGCGAAAAAGATGAACACGACGCGTTTCGCTGTCTCGTATCTCTGATGAATTGATCTCGGGGAACGTGAGGCATCTTGGTGGGTTCTGCTTAACCTTATATGCTAGGACGGCAAACATGAAAATTTGTACTGTAGCTCCGGCCGCGGCTGAGGAAGGGATAGATATATAGTAAGGTTGCCTGGGCCCTGGGCAGAGACATTTGCCTTACACCAACAGAGACCTGATCTGCCATACTGATAGGCCACGGTACAGCTTTGTAGAAGTGTAGCTAGCTGCCCAAGTCCAGGCAGAGACGAATATGCCTGCTGCAATCAATTTCTCGGTATACGACTGGAGTGGCATGTACCGGTAGGTACCGGTACGCCCATGGTCGACCCACAGAAGAAGAACAAGAACAAGAAGAAAAGAACAAGAAGAAGAAGTAGTATCCTTGGTGTGCCAGGTCTTCGCTCGCTGCAGATATGCTGCAGCTAGTGGAACGAACCTCTTACCTGAACCGCTGCATGCATGCATGACAGTTTGTCACATTTATATATCAGAAACTGGCCTCGCGAAATCACTGTTGAAGGAAGCTCACCCGTGCCAAACTTAGTTGCCATCGTAAGCAAGCTCTTGCGGAGCCTAGGTCAAGCCTAAAAGTTCGGTTGAGACCGTCGTAAAAGCGAGAGCCCAGAATATCTCCCGAACCAGCTGCGACTGGAAGTCGTGGCTCGTCCTGTGATAATGGGAGTTTCATCAATCGCCGCGTTCGTTCGTCAACGCGTTTACCAGTCGGAATTCCAGCCGGCGCTTCGTGAAGGATGCCGAGGTTTCATCCACTCAATGGGCGATCACCATCAACCTCCTGGCGAGGATGATGAGAAGAAGAAGATGGCATCCCCTCTGGCAATGGGATGGATGGTTGAGGAGATGTCCGTAGACTGTGTAGGTATATTTACGGATGTATAGTATATAGTATGGGTCAGAGCGAGGGCGAGGATAAGTGCCCGGAAGAAGGTTCCGGTACGTAGAAGTACTACTGTACTTAAGTACCTGGGCCAGGCATTGTTTTAGGTACGGTACTGTACTACCGGTACTATCACCTGACCCACCTGGCCTATACACTTTTATCAGCTGACCTACTACCCAGGCCTTGTTTTATTTTAGGTACTACTATCTATCTATCACCTGACCTTCACTACTATCACCTGACCCACTACCCGGGTACTCATTAATGAATTAATATACTGCGTACGTGAGAGTCCAAGCGCACCACGATACCGGCACCACCCATCCATCGATCTCTGCCTTGCATCTTTCACAGATCCAAGTAGGTAGTTGTCGGTACAGCTAGCTGCTACCTAGCTGAAGCTAGGCTTTTCTGATTGAGTGTTCTTGGAGGCCAAAGAGCACATTGGATAATGATGATGATGATGATGATGATCATGATGAGGACGTGTTGACGACGAGATCCCAATCTTCTTCGGTCTGGGGCATGGCATCGGATCGGACCGGATTGGACCAAAGCAAGGCTTGGTTTGGGGAGCCGGGCGAATGATTCATCCTCGTGACGATGATGGTAGGAAGAAAGGTACTGTTAAGAATAGCAAATTAATTGGTGCAACCAGGCTAGTGGCACATGGTTCCACGGCCAAGGCAATCAATCAATCGCTTGAGGTGGTGGCTAAGGCGGATGGGAAGTAGAAGTCGTAGTAAGCAGTAGTCGCAGAAGTAGGAGAAGTAGGGGACGTAGGGGAAGTAGGGGAAGTAGGAGAAGTAGGAGAAGTAGGAGAAGCAGTAGAAGTAGTAGAAGTCGTAATAGTCGTAGTAGTCGTAGTAGTCGTAGTAGTCGTAGTAGTCGTAGTAGTCGTAGATGTGGTAATAGTTGTAGGTAGTAGTTGTAGTAGGTAGGTACCGGTACCTAGTAGTACCTACCTCTACGAGTCCGGCATGAACTTGCTGATGGTCCCTGCTGAGGTGGGTCGCCGCGGAGGATGGATGCAATATAGACTTTAAGTAGCAACATTATGCGAGATGGATGTCCGTGAGTGGATGAAGAGAAGATCATGCTCATGGGAAAGACGCATCGATCGATAGAGAAGGAGATCAAGATGGCGACTCCGTAGAGATAGGTGGCTAGACATATAGGCATACAGAGTAGCTACCGCTATAGGGCGATGAATAGGTAAGGTAGGTATTGGTACGTACTACGGTAGATAAAACAGATAGCTGTTGCAGAACGACCATCAGAACAGATCAGAGTTCAATAAAGCACGGCCATCAACCGCAAGTTAAGAAAAGCCGCATACTTCAAGGGACTACTTGGGCGAACCGGTGAGCCCCCCTTCTCCCCCGTCTGTCGATCATACGGGCATACGGTACGGGAGGTGTGTTGTTGATCAGTGTGTTGTTGTGGATGATTGATCAGAAAGAAGGGTTGTAGATGTTGAGACTGACTGACTGACTGACTGACTGACTGACTGACTGACTGACGTGAACTTGAATATCAGATCGTGTCATACGCCTTATCCATCAATGAATGAATGATATTATTCTCCCGCTACCGGTACCGACCTCTCACTCATCCTGTAGTGAGTGAGTGATTGTAGGACCGGTACCGGTACGGTACCTAGTAATCGTAGTCGTATTTATAGTTTAAAATGGGCGAGAAGAGCCGAAGAATCCATGTACGTGTACATATACGTTGTAGTATATACCGGTACCGTATGTACCTACTGTACTTACTGTACTGTACCAGGGATATAAGGTAGAGTCCGTACCGTATACAGAATAGCGATTACTCTACCTACCACTTTCGGATCGTACCTATCTTCGACCTCCCTCAACACCGGCTGTCCATAACTCCCTATGTCCATGTCGCTGTATAATAATATCGCATTGATTGTAATCCATATCACATTTGCCATCCTGTGAAAATAACCCTTCATACGTATTTTTGACTCGACGGACTCTAGAGCTGGGCTGGGCTGGCTAGGCCCTTGGCGTGAAGCGAGCGCTTGCTTAGCAGGGTGACCGACTGATACTGATTGTCTCTTGTCTCTCCTCGTCCCCGTCCCCGTCCCCCGTCCCCGTCCCCTTCCCACCCTCTCTCCTGGAGCAAAACTACACCACTACCAACCACCATCACCACCACAACCCGTCATCACAACGACCATTGGCGATTAGAAGGAACCAGACGAACCTCCGCCTACAGAGTACCTGCGCATCGAGAGAATTTTTGCCTTTCATCATCTTGGTGTTTGAGACTTGAGGTCAAGGCGCGACAGTTACAGACAATACCTCGATTCCCTACCCACTCTGCCACGCCCCCCCCCCCCCTCCCTCCCCCATCCGACTCTAGGACAATCCGATCCCAATATCCCTCCCCCCCCCCGGCCGACGTTGACTACGAACATTATTTGTCCAGATCAGAGAGAGAGAACAGATCCAGTCCACAACAACACGGTGTGTTGGTGTGTGGTGGGAATCCGCGACGGAGACGAACCTCGTCTTTGAACCTTAGTCTTACCATCCATCCATTCATTCACTATCCCCAAGCCTCCTCGACCTACTACCCCCGACTTAACATTCTTGACTCGCAGAGATCCTTGTGCCGCAAACACATGTCCGCTTTCCGTCACATCTTCTTGCGCATCCGAAATCGATTCAGTCGGGTATAGAGTAGAGTATATCTGCCTGCCCAGAACTCTCGCCTCCGGTCCAGGTCAGAGCAGGTCAGGTCAGGTCAGGTCAGGTCGTCGACCTGTACCAAAACCTCGAGATGGATTCAAACTTCCAGCAGATGGGTGGCCCTGGCCAAATGATGCCGCAACAGCAGATGCAGCAACAGCAACAGCAACAGCAACAGCAACAGCGGGGCATGAATAACAACTACTCCAGCGCCCAGGTCCAGGCGATGATATTCAACAGCCTCCAACAACAGACTGGTGCGCTTACCGGCTGGCGGAGTCAGGTCCCTCCTAACGAGCGCATGGGTCTCATCCTCAATATGTGAGTATCATTCATCGCATCTCGCAGCTGGGCCTTTTTCCGGGTCGGTCTGACAGTAATTTGTAGAATTAGCAACCTTCGCCTCTCCGCGCAACACACACAATTGAATCCCAACAGTATACAGCGCATGATCGACCTCGGAATACGCTTCGAAAAGGACATCTTCGACAAGTCTCCGAACAAGGTTCGTACGGGAGGCTGGCTACCTGTATGTGGCGCGGTTCAACTGACATGGGCACCAGGAAGTTTACAAGAATGAAGTGGCACAGAAATTAGAGCACATACTAGAACGTCGGGTGCAAAATCAGGGTCACATGCAGCAGCAAATTCAAGTTCAGGCTCAAGCCCAAGCACAACAGCAGATGATGATGAGCCAGAACATGCAAGGTCAGGCACCTAGAGTCATGCCGCAGCAGCCGGCCCAGCAATCCTTCTCGCACCTCCAACGTCAGATGCAAGCCTCTCCTCTTCCTGGTCAAATCCCCCAGCAGGCTCCGATGGGATTACCAAATCAAGGCCCTCCTCAAAACATTACACCGAACCAACAGCAACAGTTCAATCCCGCCCAACAACAGCAGCAGCAGCAGCAGCAGCAAAATGTTGCAGGCAGACCCGCGAATGGCCCACCGAACATGTCCCCGCAAGATGCGGCACTAGTTGGTGAGTTGGCCAACAGGATGTTGAATGCCGCCCCGGAGGAGGAGAAGAACTCAATCAGGGCGTCAATGCAGCAAAGATTGGACCCGGCTGTCATGAATAAATATCAGTCGCAAGGCCTGGACCCAATCTTCATCTATTATCGGAACCAGGCATGGAACAGGATCCGTCAGGAGAGAAATCAACGAATGCAGAATCAGCAGCAGCAGCAGCAGCAGCAACAACTTGCTCTTTCGCAACAACCTCAGAACGGACCCGCAGCGCCACCCATGCAGCCGCAAAGATCGATGAATCCGAGTCCGATGCCTGGACAACCCCAACAACCTCCGGGTGCAAACGCTGATTATGGGGCCTTCATGGGCAACATGGAGAATATTGTGGCACAGCAACAGCAACAGGGAGTCATGGCCCAAGAGGCAGGGCAGATGGTGGTCCCCGCGAGCGCCCCTCCTCGAAACAGCACTCCACAGCCAGGCGCCGGACCAGGAATGGACCTGGTCCCTAACGCTCGCGTAGCCCAACAGCAGCAAATGTTCACTGCTCAGCAAATGCAACAGAGGTTGCAGCAACAGCAGCAGCAGCAGCAGCAGCAACAGCAGCAACAACAGCAGCAGCAACAACAACAGCAGCAGCAGCAACAGCAGCAACAATCACAAGCACGTTTGAACGCACAACAGAAGGCTCAGCAGTCCCTCGGACTTCGCGGGCAACCAGGAGGGATGGGGCCTAATCCCCAACAGAGTCCGGCCATGACGACGCTCAACGCACCGTTGCGCACACCTTCGCAGCAAATGAACCATCCCGAGCCTCCGCAAGGGAACCCGAACGCCCAGTTCGGGCAGCCCGTAGACCCGCGCTTCATGCAAGGAAACCAAAGGCCCGGTCCAGGGAACGGGATGAGTTTGGCGGGTCTCAATCCGGCAATGCTCCAAACTTTGGACCCAGACATGCAACAAAGGTTGGCTAACCTCGCGCCCGATAAACTCAACGACGTTGTAAACAAGTGGCATGAAGTCCGCGCCGGGCAGCTGAACGGGGGTGCGAACATGCCTGCTGGAAGACAGCAGATTCCAATGCCCGTAGCAAACCAAGCTCGGCCAGGTCAGCAAATGCCACCGGGAGGCCAATTCAGCGCTCCCAATGGTGCCAATCAGTTCATGATGGCGAACTCGGCACAGCGACCTCCTCCGTCCATGGCTGCTGGCATGAACCCCCAGCAACAGATGATCCTGCAACAACAGATGAACAGTCTACGGCAAAACCAGATGCAGCCTCAGCGCATGCCACCTAGTGCAGCGCAGATCGAGCAGAAGACGATAGCACAGATGGACAACGTGGACATACCGATCATCTTCCAGAGCCACGCAAATATGCCTCAGGGTAGCCCCCCGGAGATCAAGAAATGGGGTCAGCTGAAGCAATGGATTTCCCAAAATCCGAATCTCCCGCCGAATAGTCTCGATTCGGTGAAGACGTTACAGAGGATGCATTATGCGCAGGCAATGCGAAGTAGAGCACAGCAGCAAGGACAAGGAGGTGGCATGCCTCCGGGTCCCCCTCAAGGTCCGCAACGTGGGATCTCCACGGCCCCGATGGCCGCTCCAGTTGCACCCATGGGTCAGAATCCAATGCAGATGCCCAACGGCGTAAACTTGGCGGGTCTCGGGCAGCTGCGACAGCCTACCGCTCTTGAGATCGAGAACATGCGAGCCCATCCCAGTGGAAAGCTTGTCAACGCAAGCGAGGAGATCATCCGTAACATCTTTTTGCGGAACCAGGCTCAAAACCTTCAGGCGCAGGCGCAGGCGCAGGCGCAGGCTCAGCAGGGTCAGCAGGGTCAAGCACAGTTGACACCGCAACAGCAGCACCAGCGCCAGCAATTGATGGCGATGCAAATGAGTAAGATGCAACAGGCTAGCGGACAACAATCCCTTCCAAACGGACAACCAATCCCTAATCCCAATCAAATGGCAATGGTGCAACCAAAAACCGCGCCGCTCCAGCAGCCTCCGCAGCCTCCGCAGCCTCAGCAGCCTCCGCAGCCTCCGCAGCCTCCGCAGCCTCCGCAGCCTCCGCAGCCTCCGCAGCCTCCGCAGCCTCAGCAGCCTACGCAGCCTCCGCAGCCTCCGATTGCTCCTATGTCTGGCTCTCAGCCCGAGCCTGGCACCGCTGCAACAAATGCAGCCAGTAACCGGCCTCAAAATAATGCGCGGAATGTTGCCCAGAACTCGTCACCTGCACCGCTTCCTAAGAACTTGAAACGTGCTAGTAGCGACGATGTTGTCGAGGTTCCGAATCCGAATATCCAGCAGACACGCCCAGCTGCGCAAGATGCCGTGCAGACCTTGCAGGGTCGCCCGAGGCCGACCGCTCAGCAAACCGCTTCGATGGACCCCGAAACTCGTAAGAGATATGAGAACGCAATGCGTGCAGCCCATACGACTCAAGCGCAAGCAAACCAGGGCGTTAAGGCGCAATCCGACGCCCGATGGAAGATAATCGAGACCGAGGAGAGCCAAAAGCAGCGGGACCCTCCAGCGGATGTTCAGATGGATGAAGAGACAAAACAGAAAACATCGGCTCTACTACTCTCTCTTCGCTCTCACATGGTCAACGTCAACAAAGCTCTTCCCCGGATTTTCGGGCTCACTCGCGATGAAGCGCAGATGAGAAGATTTTTTGAGGCAGTAAGTAGTCACAGTAACATCCTTGACTCTTTGATCAGCGTGATTAACTCTTCTGTAGCGCTACCGGTACCAACGCCAATTCCGGGACGATAATATAACGACTGGACAGCCTACTTTGAAAGACGTCCTTTCTATAAGCCAGGCAGAGGCAATGCAAACGCAATCCATGATAGGAAGCATGATTATGCTTCTGAAAGAGAGGTTCCCCGGCATGGCGAAGGCGAACGGTAATGGAAAGACCCAGCAGCCACCATCTCAGCCCGAGCAACAAGTCCCGCCCCCTTTGAGTTCGGCCAACTTGCAGCAGCAGCAACAGCAGCTCAAAAACCAAATGCATCAGAAAAACAACAATCGGAACTCGAACCCCCCGGCCGCTCCTACCTCCTCACAGCCTCCATTTCAATTTGGCGCTACCTCGCCTCATGGGACACCTGCTTACGCCGGTAAAAATCCCCTCAAGCAAGAAGACCTGCACATTCCTGCCCGCAAGAAGCAAAAAACGAACAGCACTCCTGTACCTGGCCAAGGTACTCCTGGCCCCAACTCGTCACCTCAAGTAGCCAAGGCGGGCTCGCCCGATATGAGGAGGCAGCAGCAGCAGCAGCAGCAGCAGCAACAGCAACAGCAAGCGGAGTACAGACAGCCAAGCAAGCCTTCTCTCTGTTGCCCCGAGCCGGATTGCGATAGACACAATGTCGGCTTCGAGACACAAGAGGCCTTGATGGCACATAATCAGGAGGAACACGTCAGACCCTTGAACGATCCTCTGAAGTATGCTCAAGAGAATCTGGCAGCTGCCCTGGGACTTGACAGTCAAGGGAAAGCGAAGAAACAAGACAGCAATGCTGCTGCCGCCGGAACTGGATCCACGCCGGGAGGGGAGAGCATGGTTGCGAATGGCTCCAAACAAGGACAGCCCCAGATTATCAAGCGTGGAAACACACCAGCGGGGGCGACTCCAATGAACCGCCAAGTGTCCATGAACCGGCAAGCGAGCGCCCCTGGCGTCAAGTCTAACATGCAACCCAAGTCTGTTCCTGCAAAGGACGCCAAAGGTCAACCTATCCAGAGGGGTACGAACATACCAAAAGAAGAACAAGCTTCCCAGGAAGCTGCCACTGTAGATCCATGGGCCAATGCTACGATTGATCCCAACGAGCTGTTCCAGCACTTTCAAACCTTTGAGACCGGAGCAGGGGGTGCCATTTCCGACATGAACGTGTACCGCTCCATCACTCCCAACGACACGCCCGAGTCGAGCAAGGACGGTGTCTCAGAGCCCAGTGATGTCTCAGATGGTATGAACCTGGATATCAGTCTCGACATGTTCGATACCAACTGGCAGCCCTTCGGAATCAGCGACGCAGACTACCTCTTCGACTCGAGCGGCTTCAAAGTCAAGGTCGAAGAGGACTCGTTCATGTTTGACAGCGACGCTCCTGCGGTGGTATACCAATCTTGGGACGACATGGTTGAACCGGGGTTGCTCGACAAACCGTTCCAATTTGACACGTCGCTATTCTCCATGAACGCTGAATAGGCCAGGCACATCACGATTTTGATTTCCAAGTATCTCAGCACATGTAAAAACAAAGCGGGTGGGGGGGGGGGGGGGGGGGGGTGTTTTTTCTTGGCGCTATGGATAGGGGATGCATCTGCAATTTTGACGGGGTAATGGCGGGACGAACGAATAGTGGTGAGATACCAAAGGAAAAGCATGCATGGCGTTTAAGGCGTCATTTTTCCGGCTCACAGAACATGGGATTGATGGAATAGTCATTGATCTTATGAAAACCGGCGGTTTTTAGCCAAGGGTAGTTTGAGTGGGAGGGGGGGGGGCGGAATGTACCATTAGATGCCCGATGTTTCTCACGCGTCGTCCGTACAGTTGACGAAATCTACATGATATTTGCAACCCTGCCTTTTTTTTTTCACGGTCGCGGTGCGGTATTGATCTAATCGTTCGTTTGGGACTCGAGAGATGTAAGTATTTGTTTTGCGATGGAGATGTAAATTTACGGACGGACGGATTACTACTACGACTACTACTACGACTACTACTACTACTACTACTACTGCTACGACCACTATGATCTAGGTACCTACCTACCTACCCACCCACCTAATCTTGACAGAGCTTACTCCACCTACGTCTACAGGAGAGGAAGGGAAGGGGCCGGCCACCCTCCCACCCACTCAAATACCGTAGTACCGGTAGGTAGGTAAGGTACCTAGGTAGGTAGGTAGGTAGCTAAGCCGCGCGCGCCGAGAATCGCTACCTCTCTCTCTCTCTACGATACTTTTCCTCCGCTTTCTATTCTTATCTCCCGCGTTTCGGGATGCAGCGTGTCGGCTATTTTCCTTGTTGATTACTTACTTGATTTTATGGTATGCTATGCTATGCTATGGTATGCTAGGTATACTATACGATAGCAAAGACGGACGGACGGATAGGTAGGTAGGTAGACGGATAGGTAGATAGGTAGGTAGCTCGTAGGGCTAGGCTGGCTGGCTGGCTGGCTGGCTGGCTGGCTGGCTGGCAGGCAGGCAGGTGCACCTCGATACCGATACCGACACTTGTCTTGTCTTGTCTTGTCTTGTCTTGTCTTGTCTTGTCTTGTCTTGTCTTGTCTTGTCTTGTCTTATCTTGTCTGTCTGTCTGTCTGTCTGTCTGTTTATGGTTGTTATCGTTATCGTCGTCATTATCCCCGTGTTTCGTCGCATATTCATTATTTTCTTAACATGTATGTATTGGTATAGGTATTGGTATAGGTATAGATATAAGTAGGTATATGGATTCAGATACCCACCGGATTGGTATGGAAGGTAAGAGTTGCTGGATTGCAAGTGTGGCGTGGGTGGGCGGGAATGCTATCTTGATTAGCTATCGGTATATTGTGTTTTATGGAGTGGGGAGGGGGGAGAGGAGGGAGGAGGGAGGAGGGGGCGTTGCGACTCCCTTTTTTTACCCGGTTGGGAAGGACCTCGACGCGTGGGATTAGGTATCTAGGTACCTAGGTAGGTAATGCTGGCTGCACGAGTGAGTACCTAGTAGTACATGGCTGGTTTCAGGGGCGGAGGGCGGAGGGATCATTAGTAGGTACCTACCTAGCCTACTCTTATTCCGTATTTCGTATTTTCGTGGTTTCGTCTCATGTGAGTAGCAAGTAAGTAGCAAGTAAGGTAAGTAAGTGAGTAAGTGAGTCAGCAGATGATGGTGATTAGACCCCTTGGAGCTGCTCGGTATCATACATTTATTCATTTATTCATTTATTCATTTATTCATTTATTCATTTATTCATTTATTCATTTATTCATTTATTCATTTATTCATTTATTCATTTATTCATTTATTCATTTATTCATTTATTCATTTATTCATTTATTCATTTATTCTTGATTGCATTGAATTGATTCAATTCTATTACCACACCACACCACACCACACCATCCAACAATCAAACAAACAACCAAGTAAGTACCTACACAACTACTCCTCTACCTCTCTACTTCCCAAGAACAAAAGACCTTCAACAAACGTCCAGCACTAAACCAGGCCTCACTCACATCGCTACCTACCTACCCACCTACATCACCCACCACCCCTCGACCAACATACCGTTCTACCGGTACTACAAATGGTACGGTAGGTAGTCAGACAGCTGAAACACCACTCCCAAGCTCGCTCGCCCATCTCACATAACTACCGATCGAATAGACGAAGCACACACACACACACACACATACACACATACAACAAACACCCCCAGGATAAAAAAAACCCCCCAACTTCCTCGTCAATGCTACGGTATAATTCATAATTCATAATTCCTACTACTACTACTAATAGAGCGAACTACTCCACGTGATATTCATCCCCCCACGCATATAGGAATTAGGAAGGAATCGACTCCCCTGCACCTACGGAAAGCAGAGAGCGTCTTCTTCTTCTTCTTCTTCTTCTTCTATTTATTTATTAATTTATTTTATTTCTTCTAAAATATTTTAATTTTTTTTTCTCTTGGGCCGACAGTTACCACGCAATTGCAAGAAAGATGCTGTAGGGATGGACGGTCGCTGCCCGATGGGCGGCGATCCGACGACACCTTGCTTGCTTGTTGGTTGGTTGGTTTGTTTGAGAGTGGGGATCTGGGAGGGGAGGGCCTTCGAGAGGTGCGACGTCAAGTCCTACTACGTACTACCTAGGTAAGTGTTACTTTGTTTACTCCGTGACCTACTTGGATGACGGCTCGCCCTTCCCTTCTCCACAACCTCGCTCGCTAAGACAAAGACAAGCGAGGTGTGGGAAAAGGGGCTTGTCGGTATCTTTCTTTCTTGGCCGGCTGGCTAGCCACCAGAGGAGGAAGGTTCCACTGAATTTGATATATGGATGTACGATTTTCATCCTGGCTTGCTTCAAAAAATAAAAAATACCAATTTGGGAGTGAGTCAATGATATGTATTGTGTATGCACTAGTGCAGCAAGCCCACTCTCTACTCCAAGTCATTCCTCCCAACACCAAACGAACGCGAACGCAACCCATGTTCGTTGCCTTGCCCAATACCCCAACGCCATCCCATGCAGCAACCAGATAACTCGGCCTCGTCATCTTGAACACCAAAGGCGCGTCCCGGGAGATTGACGACCAGGCAAGACCATCTGCGAATTGACAAGTCGACTTTCCCTCTTCCCTAATAGTCTGACCTGGAACCCGAGAAGAAACTTTCTACACAGCAATGCAAATCACATTCCTCGGACAGGAAATGAAATCCGGACCTGGAGGTGCCGGCTACCGCGAAGTATTAATTCTGATGGCGCATCAAGCTCAATAAACCATCTGCCGCACGACCTTTTAACATGCTGCTTGCTAAATCGCCACCCTTTGTCGGGGTACCTAGGGCTGGCGGATTCAGCAGGCTTTCGCGTTGTCGCGGGATTACAGGAGTGGCAATAAATTCACGTGTAACGCTAGCGGGTGCGTTCTTCGAGGATGTCTGTTTGTCGGGAGGGTTTTGTGTTGAGTGATGTGCAGGCGGCGAGGATGGAATAGCAACGGCTTTTGGACGCTTGTTTTCGGCAGATGGTGTTTGGAGGCTGATATCTGGAACGGTGGGTGCGGTGGAGGGTCGAGATACTGGTTGGCTTTGGGAGGAAGGTTTTGTTGGTTGGGTGATAGCAGATGATGGGGCTTTGGATGTTGTTGAAATTGACGCGCCTGAAGAGCGTACTTCGAGACGCGAGATGGGGATGTCGATTTGATTTGTGCGGACTTTATAGCTGGCGAGCCTGAGGCGGAGCTTAATTTCTTTGGCTTTCTGGTATATGTCAGGTTTCACTCTTCTTCGCAGAATGACGGGGAGGGTATATACCTGACGGAGTTGTTCGTGGCTAAGGGGTAAGGCACGGGGAGGGAGAAGGTCGTCGTCGGGGATGGTGATGGTGGTGTTCTGCGAATCGTTCATTTCGTTATCCTGACTTCTAAAGGAAGAGGCAGGTGACGCCACGCTCTCAGGAGAGGGTGGTCCCGATAGATCATCCTCATAACGTCCCACAACTTCCTGGATTACAATGAGCACATGCTTGACCGAAAAGATAGATGTAGACGTACTTCCTGACCGGCGACTGGAGACCATTGAGGAACTCCTCGAACAGCACCGCAGAGAATGTCCACCGATGTATGTGCTGGAGTACCAAGGTTTGAGCTATGGGATACCTTATGCCTCTTGGATACGGCCCTTCCCCCTGTGCCCACGAGGGGTGCTGAGCTTTCATCCTCATCATTCGCATCGTCACGGCTCCTCTTAATGCCCAATACCTGAGCTTCTTCACCAGTCGCTTCGAGCATCGTAGTTTGAGTATGTGATGATGATATCGATGTCTCTCCCATAATACGCGGCTTCGTAGGACTGTTGGAAGCCTTTGCTGACCCAGATTGCGACGAGCCGCCTGCTCGGCTTTTGAGGGGCGTGTTCGCATTGAGGTCGCCCAAGACGCGCCTCGCAGGTGTTGCAGATGCCATGGCGAAGGTAAGCCAAGCTTATATTGTCGTGTCCCGAGGTGATATGAGCCTTCTTCGAGCAGAGGTGGCAGGCGCGTTCTTGACTGTTCGAGTGAGGTGAGCAAAAGCGGAGCTGTGTGTAAATGGGACGCCAACCTTGGATATGAGAAGAGACTCCGCGAATGTGTGCTTGTTACAGCTGAAGAAGTTTTGAAGGAATCCCAAGTATCCCAAGAGAGAGGTCGGGGTCGGGGTCGGGGATGTGGTTGAGGTTGTGGTTGAGAAAAGGTTCAAGTCGCGTTCAAGAAAGGCAAGCTATCTCTATCTATCTCTAGCTCTAATCGCGTCGGGTGATCCCTTCATCCCTTATCCCTGCTTCCCGCATGACGCCAATTCAACAGGGACCAGATGGCCGGAAGGCAGCGAAGATCCCATATATCAATGTTCGTCAAGACTTTCGAAAAATAGAATCTTATACCGGTATACGAAGTACATATACATACTCATATTTAGCCGGCCTTAGGTATCTAGAAAAATTGAATATCAGTGCATACCTACCTAACTGTTCATAAACAGCTTATCATCAGTATCTACCTACAATGAGCAGGTACATCAAAGCCTTGACTACAGGTAATGCGTACTGGGCATATCTGGTATTTGGTGCTTCATGCTTACTCAGGACGTTGAGGATAGGTAGTATTCTGATAGTGACCAGTCAAACAGATCAACCATTCCATATAAACGTTACAGATCAGATCACATCAACACGTCAGAGCTTTCATTCCTTCGTTATGATTTGTGCAACAGACAGGGTATCTCTCTCTCAAAAAAAAATAAAAAATAAAAAATGCAATGCTGAGCCGTGCAGCACATCCGTACCCAGCTCCATCTCAAAAGAAATTGGTCGGAGCTACTTCATCAATAAGCCCTTCATCTGCAAATCACCAGTCCGCTGGAGTCCCTGGAACAACTTGAAAATCGGCTTCAGTTCTCTCCAATCAGCCTCCGCATCTCCGACTCGTCCCGATTCCACTCATCGTCAAGAGTACCGAGTCCCGGATCGGCACCCACCCAGAACTGACCACCTTCCAATGCTTGACGCTGAAGATCCCAGTCCAAATCGTTCTGGCCATCTCCTGACGGCCCTAGGATAGTCTGTGGAACCGCCATCTGATCAAATCCTGCTATACCGATTTGCGGGCCCGGTCCCTGATCAAAACCGCCCATTCCAGATTGAAAATTTGGCATTTCTGGATCATCCGCAAACATGAATTGGCCGTCAAAATCCATTCCGGGAAGCGGGGTAGGGTGAGCCGTACGCATATGAACCTGAAGATCATGTTTTCGGATGAACATGTGTCGGCAGCTAGCTGAAAGGCACGGAATGATTCTCCTCGGATCGTGGACAGGTGGTTCAACAATGACCGGTGGTTTCGCTCTCTTGTTTCGCTTGGACTTTCTCTTTGGTACGTACTCTTCCTCACTAAGACCCAGCTGGCCCTCTTCTTCAACATCTTCCTCTAATTGTCCATCTTCTTCGATGCCGCCATATTTGTTCGCCTTGCGGCTAGCATTCGCAATGCCCTTGAGGCCTAGGTGCGCGGTACGTACGTGGTCCACGAGACTGATTTTCGAGACGAAGTCCATTCCACATCCATCGTCGTCATCAAACTCTCCCATGTCAGGATAGGAGCTCAGGTCAAATGTACCACAAATGAATCGCTCTCCGTTGTGGGCCGTTCGCATATGAGTGTTCAAGTTATTTTGCTTGGTGAATCGCTTATTGCAACCCGGAAACGTGCATGGAACGTTCTTTCTTTGCTCGAGTGAGATGCCAGAATGATGGATCTCTATATGCTTCTGCAGCTCGCGCTGGCTTGAACATTTGATGTCACAAAACGGGCAATCTGCGTGCTCTTTCCGGATGTGAGCTTGAAGTTCCCTATCGCTTTTGAAGCCGGGAGAATCGCACTGAAGACATTGAATTCGAACAGGCGAGTGGATCCGGTTCACGTGTTGCCGAAGACCTGTTCCACCATCAAATGCAGCATCACAGACTTGGCCAGTCACTGGATCGACATGTGTGCAAGGGTACGGTGGCAGGTTGAGATGTGCTGAGCGGATGTGGCGTTGGAGAGTCTGGTGTTTGCGAAAAGGGTCGTTGCAAGGTGAGTAGCCAGTACAGCGGTACACATTCTGACCACTATGTGTAGTCTTATGTCTATTCAGGCGGGTCGACGTCAAGAAGCTCTTGTTACATCCCTCCCAATCGCACTGAAACTCCCGTTCTTTCGTGTGTGATCCTCTGATATGTTGCTGGAGATGCTTTGCCTCGAAATACGCTTTGTCGCAACCTTCGAATGTACAAATATGAGGTCGGTCGTTGGTGTGTGTTCTCAAATGTGCCGTTAATCGAGATGGTCTGTTAAAAACTTTGGGACAGCCCTCGTGGGTGCATCTGATCGTCTTTAATTCCGATGGAAATTTCTTGCGTCCAGGAGAAAACGGAGTGATTGGCGTATTGACATTTTTTTCACCGTCGGAAAATTCGTCGTTTTCTGGTTGGTAGTCCTCCGCCTCATCGTCAGAGTCCAGTGATTGCTCTACTGTACGACTATCAGATAAAACGAAATTTGATGATGTGCGGAATTGCCCACCAGGTAATGAAGAAAGCTGCGCGCCTTTTTGTTTCTTCGTAGGGTTCCCCAGACCAGCAACGGCCTTCCGCTTCCCCAGAATGGTGGCCATTGCAAGAGCGACGTCGTGGTCACTCCTACTAGGAAATTGTCGAGCATGAAAAAGAGCTGTCCGTACCTAGGTATTCTTCATAGCCGATCTTGAAATCGGAATCTTGGCGCGCTAAACCTTAAATATTTCCTAAAAGTTGAGGCGCATCCAAACAATTTCGACAGGCCCGAATCCACGACGACATCTCCACGCACAACATTCCTTTTGCTGACCCAACCGTAAACTCCTTAGATACTTTGAGACTCTAACATTGATCATGTCGGACGATGGAGATATGGGCGATGGTGGCGGGTATGCAGCGCGACCTCAATCCAGCTCGAACGGGCGCAAACTCTTCAAAGAAGCATCGCGTTAACAATTTCCCAGATACTCCCCAGCCTACGGAAATGACGAGCCCGATTTCGATCCCGAGGAGCCTACCTTCTACGATCAAGATGTTGAGACCAACGGCGCGGTGGACGATGTCGAAGTCAGCAACAACCCAGACCAGCTTCTCGCGACCGGTGAGCACGGCCGAGATATTGTAGAGTCGGGCGATCCATCAGCTAGGGCAAACAAGACGGCGCGGGACAAGGCACCAAAAGACAAGAAGATCCCTCACGACAAGCGAACGACTACCCCGTACATGACCAAGTACGAGAGAGCGCGCATTCTGGGGACCCGCGCACTGCAGATTAGGTTGGTTTTCACACATGGCACATAAGGCAGGGCTTTTGTGGTAGCTTGCTGACAGGGTGGTGTCAAAAGTATGAATGCGCCGGTTCTGGTGGACTTGGAAGGAGAGACGGATCCGTTGCAGATTGCTATCAAAGAGCTAAGAGAGAAGAAGATCCCTTTGATCGTGCGAAGATACATGCCCGATGGAATGTGAGTAGCTTCGAGATCCTGATCCAAGTGCAGGTTTTTGACTTTTGAATAGGTACGAGGATTGGACTTGTGAAGAGCTTCTTCAATAGACTGCTTTTGCTGGGGGGGTGGAGGCTTGGTATTTGAGACATTCGCATTGCAAGGTGCTGGGTATGGCGCAGAAAATCGGCGTTCAGGGAGGTATGCGGAGGAGCCTATTCGGATAGCAGAGGCCTGATAATGTCACTTAATTTCGAGTACACTATCTTCCCAGGATTTCGATCGATCCGACGAAGAAGAGTTCCCGAGCTGTTAATACCGATTTATCTCCGTTGAGGGGAGCAGAATGCCGAGCTCTGCCCCGCCGACCCCTCATTGCCTGGAAACATCGTTGACAACACTGTTCAGACTTCTTCAACTCAAAACTCCTCCTTTCCCCCCGCCCCCCGCCCCTCCCCCCATTTCTCTCTGATCAACTTTCAAAAAAAGCGCAATTGGATTCTCAGAATGTCTTTCAAAACAACGGCAACGATCGCCTCCTTCGGCGGCAAGCTTTTGAAGCTCACCCACGATGCCTCCACCGGCTGCGAGATGGCACTGAACCTCTACCTCCCCCCCTCGGCCAGCTCCTCAGCCAAAGTTCCCGTCCTCTTCTATCTCTCCGGCCTGACCTGCACAGGCGACAACTGCGCCGAGAAAGGCTTCTTCCAATCCGCAGCCTCTCAAAAGGGAATAGCCATCGTCTACCCAGACACCTCTCCCCGTACGTCGTCAATCCCTCTCCCTCTCTCCCTCTCTCCCTCCCTTCCCCAAACAACCTCAATCAAAACCCCAAGTTCAAGCATCACATGCACACACACACACACAACCCAAGAAAACCCAAGAAAACGCTTGCAAAGTAAAGCTTCTCTAACTTACCTCAACCGGGGCGAACCAGGCGGTCTCAACATCCAAGGCGAAAACGACGCCTACGACTTCGGCACCGGCGCCGGCTTCTACATCGACGCCACAACCCCCCTCTACTCCACCAACTACAAAATGGAATCCTACATCACCCGCGAGCTCCCCGCCGCCCTCTTCGCCGCCTTCCCCGCCCTCGACGCCGACCGCGTGTCCCTCACGGGCCACAGCATGGGCGGCCACGGCGCGCTGACCCTCTTCCTCAAGAACCCCGGCCGCTACAAGAGCGTGAGCGCCTTCGCGCCCATCGCGAACCCGACCCGCTGCCCGTGGGGCGAGAAGGCCTTCGCCGGCTACCTGGGCGAGGATCGCGAGCTGTGGAAGAGGCATGATGCTACGGAGCTGGTGAAGGGGTGGAAGGGCGGGGAGTTCGAGGCGCTGGTCGATGTCGGGACGGGTGATAACTTTTATAAGCAGAAGCAGTTGCTGCCGGAGAATTTGGTCGAGGCGGCCAAGAGTAAGAAGCTGGAAGTTAGATATCAGGATGTAAGTTTTTTTTCTTTGCCCACTTTACTTGGTCGCTTGCTTTGCTTTGTTTTGCCTTTTTTGGGGGGGGGGAAGGGTTTGGTTTTGTCTGGAAAAGGGGAAGCGGGAAGCGAGAAGCGAGGCTGACATAGGAATAGGGCTATGACCACTCGTACTTTTTCATCTCGACGTTTGCGGCGGATCACGTCAACTATGCTGCAAAATTTCTTCTTGCCTAGTAGGCCCAACGACTTCTCTGCTATTTCCTGGTAACTCAGCTCATGTTGATAGAAGCAACTCGGCTGCGAGGCAAAAGCTATAGACTGACTGGAACGAACCATGAACATACAACAGTTCATCCCTCTCCCGTGCAACGCTATTGGTATCTTCGTAAATGCCTTTGCTTGTCGCACAGCAACATCAAGAGGGGCTCATCGCCTCATAATTCGTGACTATCTCATCCGTAGCTCCACTAACCTACCTAACTTGCTCGTTTCTCCAACAGCATCGTCGGCTGATGTCCATTGGAGAGTGTCTGGAACACATCCGCAATATCGCCGCCCATCTTGCTGCGCATTTCGGCTTCTTCTTCTCTCCGTATGCGATAGTATGCCAGCTTCTCGAATCGGCTAAGTGCTTTCCACCAATGCCTGCCTGCTTCGTGGTCGCTGATCCTCTCCAAGAGGTCGACGACCTTCAATCTCACGTCTCTGTCCTTGTGGAAGAGTCCTAGCGCGACGTAGAAAAGGCCCGCGTGAGATTCAGGGGCTACTGTTAGCAGCTGGCAGATCTCGTCGTACGAATGGGTGTATTTGGAAAGTGCTAGGTAGATGTCGCGACTTGAGCTGGGTGTGAGCTTCGTCATTCGCAACCGGTCGTGCAGATGATGTAGGTCAAGTGCTTTGAGAGGCCTGAAGTTGTAGAGTTGGCCGACGTCCTGGTACTCGTCAGCTTCGCTCATGTCCAAGAGAATGGAACCTCTCTTACCTGCTTGAAGCTGAAGTAGCTTCGGGTGTTCCTCCAGCCTTCAATGCGATGCACCCCACCAGCTAGCTCCTTCAACTTCGTAGCCTCGTCGGGCCAGACATATCCGTGGCCCGAGACATTTTCATTGCCAGGCTCGGCCTCCTCCACGCCTATGTACAGACCACTGGCACCATATACGGTCTCCTCAAACGCTGCCGAGATACGAGTAAACTTCTCAATCCAATGACGCCACTTTGCACGAATCACTCCTTCCCCATGCCGCGCAGCTATGCTGCGAAGAACATCGCCTATGAAAGCTACATCGCCAGTCGAGTCCGTGGCTGCACTGGCCGAAGACGTAAGACTCACCAGGTTCGCGTAGCCGGGATTCTGCGCCTGGAAGTTGGAGAGGCCTTCCGTCAGGGGTGCACTCTCGATTCTGTTGCTTATCTTCATACGACCTGTCGGCAAGTCGCATAACAAATCCCACCATTCAGGATGATTCTCGAAAGTCGGATTCGTGACTCCAGCGATGAAGCCAGGGACTTTTAAAAGGTCGTCAATCTTACTCAAGTCCGTATAAGGGAAGGCATGACGAGTAAAACCACGCAGGATACCTCCTGAAGCCAACGCACAGGCGGCAAGAACAGCTTCAGCCACTTCCCCAGACGGACGATTGTGTCCGAGGAATATCACTCGCTTTTGGGTCAGCATGGCGTTTGCCAAGACGATAATCGGGTGAGTATATGCACCGCTTGTCGTCAAATGCGGATGCAGTGCGAACGGTTGAGGTGACTTTGCATGAGGATCACCAAATGTTTGGATAAGTTTGATGAGGGAGAAGTCGCCAACGGTCTCTGGTGACACTGCAACCGGAACTTTAATTGGTATCGGAATTCCATTATACATTACTCTCGTCTCGAACTCGTGGGTATCTCGAGGTACCGAGTACATCGAGTTCGCGACCACATGCGCTTTGGTGCCGTTGCGAGTAAGGTCCATCCGCATTCCGGGACTTTCAGACAGTGTAGCTGGGTTGCGGAGGACTTCTCCTCTGTCCTCTGCCATTCTCATTTGTATCATTTGTTCAAATTTCTCAACGAATAGATCTTTGTTGTCGCTTGCCTGGAGTAGATGTCGCTCCAGAAGACTTAGTTTTGGCATGAGTGATAAATCCATGGTATTTACTGCTTCGTATAGCAACGCCAGCGTCGCCGGGAACGGTGTTTTGAAGTATTCTTCCAGGGCTAACAATAATAATGGCTACTCGTCCATTAGAAAAGAGAACACAACGAGCCAGGCAGCACTGACCTTGTAAATATGCAGGAAAGGATGTCGCGTGCAAATCGCCATAGCCTTTACCACTGCACCTCTTTTAGCAGTCTTGTCCTGCTTCGTATTGACCAGGTTCAAAACGTATATCAGAGGTGGTCCCTCGCCCCCCTCTGGTTCGGTTTCGTCCGAATCATCACTGTACCAATCCCCATTGATCTCATCCCCAGACTCAACATCGTCCGGGTCTAGTAAGCCAGCGGCCCTATCTTTCCGCCGCTGTCGCCTTCTCTTTCTCTCTTCCTTCAATTCCGCTTCCTCCTCCTCCTGGCTAGTGTCTTTGTGCAGGAAGAACATTGTCCAGTCCTGGTTCCGTACATGTGCCTGGTCTGGCAACATCAATTCCGCCAGCATATTCTCGTCCCCGGTGATGGCGACTGGATACTGATGCTCCATTATGGGCCCCTTGTCAATATCAAAGGAGGCCACCAGAATATATTCTACATGGTTCTCAGTCTCCCCGCGAGGATACTGGGATCTGAGTTTCCTCCTCGGATGGGCCTCTGAATTATACCGCTTCGGAGCCGACATGGACGAGTGCTGAGAAGACACACCGCTTGAGGGGGTTTTCGAATTCGAGCTCGGATTCGACGTACGATCGGTTTCATTCATTCCCGGGTGCGGGGACCTCGACGGCCTCGAATGCCGGGACATGGCGCTGGGAGATCTTGAGGAGGGGAAAGAGGAGAGCGATTCACGTCGGGCTCCGGTGCCATTGCTACCATTGGAGTCTCGCGGGTCAACGGCTCTGGTACTGGGAGGGGGCATGGCTGTTCGGAGATGGTGAAGGTCGTTCTCCTTCTGGTAGACGGGACTGGTGAAAGTGATCATCGGCGATCCTCCGTTCCCTAACGTCCTTAATGTCCCTGCCGTCCCCAACTCGGTCTAGGGAATATCTGCGACGGGCTCCACTTCTGGCACTTCTGGGCTCTGACAAGATTGCGGCACACCAGTATGCATCCAAACGAGGAACGAGAAGCAACGTAGTTGTAGGGAGCGGTAGGTGAGGTGGTAGGCGGTCAGGGAAATCGACGATCAATTCATTCGCACTCGGGAACTGGAATCTGAGTTGGGTTCGCCGAGTGTGGATGGTGGATGTTGGATGGTTGCTGCTTTGGATCGGTCGTAAGTACAGGAATTGATTATTACATGCAGAGGCGAATATGCAAGATGAGACCAGACGAGCGTGACACTGCAGAGCTCAAAAATGCAGATTAGAATAGAGTAGAGTCGAAAATAGGGGTCTGTCCATCCAGTACGAGACTCGCATACGGAGAAGGCATCCGTCTGTCTACCCCTGAAAACTAAAAGCCAACCGAGGCCATTATCGCCGTCGGACACTTAATTTCGCTCCGTACCTACTTATACTGTATGATTATATTGTGAGCTTTTTTTTGCGCATGTACTTACAGCTCAGCTCTGGCGATGGGAATTGTATATTTTGCAGTCCCTGGAAATGATACAGCAATAATGCTCCGTTGAGGTAGCGATTGAGAATTACTTCACAATGTCTTGTGAAACAATCGGCTAACTTTCCAAGATGGGCCTGGAGCGTGGCCCGCTCGGCCGGGTTCGTGGGGTTGTGATTACTAAAAAATCTATTTGTTTGTTTACTTTCCGAAAGTCGCCCTGGACATCAACCGACATCAACATTTTCGCAAACCCCTATGTAGACCTCTTCAGAAACAAACATTCTAATATCTACACACCACCAACCACATCAGCTCCCGAACTTGTATACATTTACTCTTCCATTCACGGCTCGGAAACTTAGGGCCTGAACTGCGCTGGGTACCTGCACACACAACAGAGCAAGGTCCGAACCTGTCTTCTGCTTCCGCACTGCATCGCGAGTTCCTCGTGAACTAAAGCACGCCAACAACAAACATGGCTACCGCATACAAACCCTCCCCGCTGAGCTACGGCTCCCCGCGATCCTCTCCATTCCGCCGCCCCGACAGCAACCCGCCCTCTCCCCTCCGCCAGTCAACACCCAATCCATCTCCCACAAAGATGGCCACCGCGACGACGGTCACCACCCCTTCACGACTCGCCCGTGCCTCGACGCCCACCGCAGGCTCAGAGGCCGGGACATGGACGCCGCGTGGTCCCGCGCCGCCTCCCCAGCGCGAGATGGAAGCGTCGCCGACGAGGGGCTCAGGCGTGGCCAGTCCGGGATTCGGAGGGATGCTGACGGCGACGAGGAGTGCGGACAACAACAATGCGTTGTCGAGGTTGCAGCCGGCGCAGGTGAGGGAGCTGAGGGAGGGATTTCAGGTGTTGGATAGGGACAGTGATGGGCTGGTGGGACGGGAGGATGTCGTGGATATGTTGACGCAGCTGGGTGCGTACTATATATACCCCTTCCTCTCCTTGGAGACGTCACGCCTTTTTTTATACTTTCTTTTTTGGGGCTAATACTGCCGTTACAGGCATGTCGGCAAACGCTTCTCAAATTGCGGCTTTCTTTCCACACGGTTCATCGCAGACGGTCGCTCTCCCAACGTTCCTCAATTCTATCGCCATACAGCTCACGGCGCTCAGTCCACCAGCGGAACTCCTGTCGGCATTTTCGGCGTTCGATGAGGATGATAGCGGACAAGTCGATTTGGCGGAGTTGAGGGATGCATTGCTTCATACGGCCCCTGATCCAGGAGAGATTCCGTTGACCGAGAGGGGAATTGATAGGGTTATGAGTGGATTTACTGGGAGGAGGGCGTTTGGGAAACACGCTGCTGGGATGGGAAAGAGAGGAGAGGTGTTTAAGTATCAGGAGTTTGTGGCCGGTGTGGCGGGGGGTGCGACTACAGATGGGAACTCGGAGAGGGAAAGCGAGGAGTGATGATTAGGATATGGATCTGTAATGATTGGGTGATCGGGTATTCGGGTAATCGGAGGGTTGGGAATTTGGGTGGTCGGGCGTCGGTTCAAATCAGGTGGGAAAGGGGCTGAAGACGAAATGGGTACAAATTCAACACGAAGTTGCAACCTGTGAGATACAGCATTAGCAAGAACCAAATGGATCTGGTCCTAGGCGGCACGCCGAATCCTCAAGTATTTTCAGTCTTCAAATTGTCCTGAATCAGATCTTTATAATCCTCCTCTTCTGTGGTCAAAGTCGTGATGATATATATCATAAGTCGTCATGGTTGAATCGTTATCATCTAGAATCATATAATCGTAACCCATCCATCGTAACCCATCCACACTCCTCTTCAGCAACCGCACCCCGCCCCCCCTTCTCACTCACGCTTCTTATTCCCCGTATCCCACGTGCTAGCTTTACTCATCGTCCGTTTCCGCATCATGGCCATGATGGTCCTCTCCATATCCTCACTGCCCTTCTCCAGATCCAGATCCTCGCGATCATACCTCGCCTCCCTCTTCTTCTCCCACACGTACCAGAAGCCGACGATGATGGCGGTCAGGGGCACCGTCACGGCCCAGTAGATCCAGAACTGGTCGGCGACCATCTTGCCGCGGTTGGCGTCGGTCTGGAAGTCGAAGAAGGTCATGCTGAAGACGGAGGCGAGGTAGGCGCCGGGCAGGAAGACGGCGCCGAGCAGGGAGATGGTCTTCATGGCGGCGGAGTCGCGCTTGGAGGAGTGCGCGAGCTTGCGCTGCTCGCCGGCCATTTTGAAGTTGAGTTTGGATTCCTTCTGGGCGATTATGTTGTAGAGCTGTTTTGATTGTTTGTTTTTCTCGGTTAGCGAGCACTACTACTTCTCTCCCGCTGACGGAAAGAAGGGGGGGAACATTTAATATTGGCGATGGAGAAGCTTACAGCACTCCTCTGGATCTCTAGCCGTTGCAAAGTCGTATGCGCGTAGCTGTCGATACCCTGCAGCTTGACTCTGTAGAAATCCATGCGGGCGAGCATGCTGGCTTGGAGTCCTTTCATGGATTTCTCCTTCCTGGGCTCCGGTAGCGCCTCGTAGAATTTAGCCATTGCGACTTCGATTCCGCCGAGGATCTCCAGGTATGCCTTAGGTCGCTTCCACAGGACCTGGCTATGGCACTCTACTAAATCCCTATTGACAGCGTCTAGATCCACAACCCCTTCGTTCACGTAGCCCTCCCGCTCCTCGATCTCGCTTCGCATGCTCACAGCATGTTCCAATCTCCGAAGCCAGTCCCTCGCATCCCGCTGCTTGATGTCGGTCTTGGACGATACATCGTGCGAGAATATGATGATGGGGAGGAGCATGGGATGTCCGACTTGGAGCACGCATTCTTTCAGGTGTTTTATGCATTCCACAATGTCAGAGCTAGGGGTACCTTTGCAGAAGCCAGTTGTGATACCGTTGTTTACGTCGTGTGAGAGCATGAGCTCCCAGCCACGAGTGTACCCTTTCTTGCGCACGTCGCTCTTGCGGTAGATGATTTCTACTTTTGTTTAGAGATGTGAAGGATATGTGAAGGGGAGGGATGATACGGAGATGGGGATTCTCCTCGTCCTGATCCCACGAGGCCCAGAAGAACGGACCAACGGCACTGGTGCTTTCGATCGCTCGGTACGGCAATTTCAGCGTCTCGACCATGGATTTATAGACTTCGCGCTTCAGACTGATGACGTGTGGTGTGAAGGTTTCGGGGTGTTGGGCGTTCTGCTGTAGACTTTTGGCAAGTCAGCTTCACGTCCTCATCTGGTGCCATCCCCGGATTCTCCATCTGGAGTTGACGGCCATCAAATCTTCAGAACTCACACCAATCGCATACCCGCCAACTGAACCACCCCAGGTGGCAGCTTCGGGGGGGTAAATGCGCCCTACAGATCGACTCAGCAGGCTTTTCTATCCACTTTATCGCTCACCAGCGTATCCTACGTACCCTGCGATGAAGATAGTTTTCGAATTCATCTGGTGTCAACGGATGTTCCTCTACGCTGTTGAGTTTCGGATCCTGCAGGCTCATCAGATTTTGAGCAGCACTTCTTCTTCCTGTACTTCTTCGTGTACTTGTACTTCTTCCATTGGGCACTCACCGAGTACGAGAAGATCTCCAGGTAGGTCGTCGCCTCCACGACATTTTTACACCGGTCTACATTTGCCTTGAACATGTAATCGTCCATGCTTGCGCCGTCGTCCTCGTCCTCGTCCTCGTCCTCGTCCTCCTCGGCCAATTTTTCTATCGCTCTCGCAACGAACCGGAAACAAGGCGTATTCAGATGCCAACAATTGACAGATGAAGGAAAGGAAAAAAGGTAGAAGATTCATATTGGTCTTCACGAGAAGAATAGGCAGCAAATTGAGACTACTACTCGGTGTAGGCCTTGTCCTATGCAACAGCTAGGTACCCGGCATGAAAGTAAGCCCGCCCAGCCCCGCTATAAACTGCTTGTATCCGTACGATAGACAATAAGAGGCTGGGAGCGCCGTATAACGGGGAGGGACAGGGAACTCTATTGGGTGTTTGTACGAGACCAAGACGGGATCGACTGTTGATAGCTGGCTTGATACTTTCCTCTCTTTACCGTACTGTACTGTATAGAGTTCATGCGAAGCACCGCATATCATGAAAAGACTGTTGATGGACCTCAGTCGCTTAAAGACCGACGGGGAAGTGTTCACTTGAATGGAATACATAGATATGTACGGAGTATATATATTTGCGAACTTCACTCCAAGAATTTCAACTGGAACATCCAAGTGAATAATCTGCTTCTTGTAGCGCATTGACCATCACTCTCTGAACAGCCGAGGCTAAGGCTAAGGTTAAGGCTAGCCCTCTTGCAGTCCGGGTAGACTTCGGACATCGGTGTCGACCGGCAAATTCACAATTTTCCCAGAAATACCCCTCCATCCCTCCACCCCTCCACCCCTCCACCCCTCCTCCACCCTTCCGCCCGTGAACCTCGACCTATCTTCATCACGCAACGCGATACAAAACCTTCCATCACCATGCTCACCGACAAGATCCGACTGTCGGGCCCCGAGTCCCAAGAGCCCGAAGACTACCTCTGCTCTTCCCTCGCCGTCATCTTCCCAGACGACATCATGAATCAACACGGTGACGCCTACTCCTCCGTCATCTACCTCTCGCCCTCGCACGGCTCCTTCGAACTCTCCCTCGCCGACCCCCAAGGTGAAGACTCTAGGAAGTTATTCAGTCATTTCCTGTGGAACGCGAGCGTGCAGCTGGCGGAGTTTATCGAAGAGGGAAGACTGCGGCAGGGCGAGGAAGTCGAGCAGTGGAGTGTGCGGGGTGAACGAGTCCTTGAACTTGGTGCCGGGACAGGATTGGCGGGAATCGTGGCGACGTTGGAAGGGGCCGAGGAGGTCGTCATCAGTGATTATCCTGCCGACGAGGTCCTCAAGAATATCCAGGCGAATGTGGACCGTAACGTGGCGCCGAGGAGGACGAAGTCTGCGGGCGGGGTAGCGAAGGTGGAGGTTCAGGGCCATGAGTGGGGAGTCCTTGAGGACAAGTTTTCCATGGAAAACAAGGGGGGATTTGGAGTTGTGCTGGTGGCGGACTGCCTGTGGATGCCGTGGCAACACTCGAATCTGTTGAAGAGTATAGCTTGGTTTCTGAAGGCGAACGGTAGGGCGTGGGTTGTTGCCGGGTTTCATACGGGGAGGGAGAAGATGAGAGGGTTCTATGACGGCGTGGTATTGAAGGAAGCCGGCTTGGAGATTGAGAGGATTTGGGAGAGGAATGCGGAGGGGCATGAGAGAGAGTGGGTTGAGGATAGGGGGATTGAGGATGTGACGGAGAGGAAACGATGGCTCGTTATCGGGGTTTTGAAGAAGGTCGGATGACGCTCGATCTGAGAGCAGCCAGACTTCGAGTCCTGGTGCTCTGAGCGTAAGTCCCCCAGACCGTCGGGAGAATAGTTTGTGTGAGAAGTGGTAGTGAGTCCGGCGTATCCCTCCCATGAACAATTATCTATCTACTATACTGACAGGATTCTACATCCATGTTCAATTCGATCTTCTACTGACAACCCTTATTGGATACAGGTACCAGGCTCTCGCCATTTCCAGCACTTGGTTATGACAATACCCATGGTGCCAACATTAGCGCCTTGCCGATGCCAGCCTGTTAGCTACCAGTGTGGACCGAATTCTCCAAGGTTTCAGTAATCACTGTTCCTTATCGATCACCACGACCACGCACTTCACCTCTCCATTCATCCACTCCGTCTGCTCAATCGAAGCGATAGCACCCTTCCAGTCTTCCTCGTTCTTCACGTTCACCATGCCCGTTGGGACCAGAAAATCGATGCTGCTCACCTCTTTGCTTGCGGTGTCCATCAAGCGGTTTATGTACTCAACCAAGCTAGGAAACCCTAGACAAGTGTTTGGCGCCGGTGTGATCTCTGGCACGAGCCGGTGACCATGTTGCATGAGGTTCACAAGATATCGGATATGGGTACCATTGCTTGATGCTGGACTTCCGACAGCGAACGAATGCGGAAGCTCGTATCCTTTGGCATCGACTGTCGAATGGTTGTCATCGAGTTTCACGTCAGCGCCATTTCGAGTGGGTGCTGGAGTAACGCTTTCAAGTCTGGCACGGTCTGGCTGTGGGGTAACTTCTGCCGAAGTCACTGAAGTTCGCTGTTTGCGCCTACTCTCTATGCCATAGAGTCTTGCCTTCTCATTAGAGACCGCAACGCGCACCACAGGTATTACCAGTGAGCGGAGTCTGTATGGAAATCATCAGTGGGCAGTTCTTGAATCTTGCGTGCATGCAACTCACTTCATCTTCATCTTGGGCCATGTGAGCTTTCTTGCCTCGCCTTCTTCTCCTATGGATCCTTCTGAAAACAATCTCTCGCCCCATCCCTCGTCGTCCAAAAATTCATCAACAACTGTCAAAAGGTCCAACCCGGTACGTTCGGTCTCATTCTTTCCGCGGGTTCCTACGCAAGCACTTCGTTTGGGAAATTTGGGATCTAGCATGAATGCTTTCGCACCAGCTTGTAGGAGCCCAAAGGCCTCGGTAGTCAGCTCTAGAGAGGCGCATATTGCTGACCTTGATACATCTGAGATGCGTTAGTGCGAGTTTCTCGTCTTCAGATAGGAGGAAAGACTGATACTTACGCGGGTACCTCTTGTGATGGGAGCGCTTGGTCGGAAGTTCGGATCGGGGAGCAGCTAAGTGAGTGCCAAGTTCTCTCGCATCGGCAATGGCCCCTGTTGTGCGTGGCTTGTCTTCCTTCGCGACCTCTCCAGGCGCCCACATCTCACTCTCTCGAGCCAGCTGGTCCTCTTCTGGTGAAGGCTTGGTCTTACGGCATTTGAGCAAAGGCGACGCTGAATGTTCCAGCTCGCGATTATCTCCATTATCTTCACCCACACGTTTGCGCTTCTGGTACGAGTCGGGAACGAAGGGCTGCTGGAAGTTTTCGTAAGCAGACTGGATGAAGCCCATCCCACTCGCAGCATGTCCTGGAGCTGGAGCTGGAGCTGGAGCTGTTGCATCATTACCATGCCAAAATTTATCATTGGAGTAGCCCTGGATGGCACGCGCCTGCTCAAGTGAAGGGTAAGCATATTTAGCTTGGCTCTCACGGTCTTCGGGCCCGTCGGTATTAGCGAGTCCTTGCTCTGAAATGGGGTAAGCTTGCTCATCTTGGGAATCCTCGAAGAGGGAACCCAAGTCATTATTGTCTGAGAGACATGTTGCTGTGCCAGCTTGAGCTGGATCACTCATGCCAGCCTCACCTGCAATGCCATATGGCGTGAAGTCCTGATGATGCACCATTTGCTGCCCTGGAGGAAACAGATGCTTATGCTTGGCTGGAGCTATTGTGAGCGCACTCTTGTTGCGGTGCTTGGATGCATCGCCAGATGGAATACCGCGACGCGAAATATAAATAGCCACAGGACCGAACGCGCCGGATCGGAAAAGGCTTCGGCTATTTCTCGGCCCGAACCGTAACTCAAAGAACTCGTAGCCTTACATACCTGACCCGCTCCTATGCCCACCTACCCGTCGCTGCACCCGAATTCAATCACGAACATCAGAAACACCAGATGCTGGAAGTCGATGGATCTGAAATTACCTCCTTCATGATGTCTGCAAATGACCCATCGCCGGTGGGCTCGCTAATCTTCACCGTAACCGCCCTGCTGGTAATCAGTCTCGGAGTCCTGCTTCTCTTGAGACATTACCTTCCTCTCCGAACAACGCCCGCATATCTACTCGTACCGATATTCTTTGCCCTGAGCCTTCCTGCCAGTATCATCCTCCTTGTCCCTATTGATTTGGCTTCCAGCGCCAGAAATCAGGATGCCGGAGGTAGTCGGGGAATCTGGCTGCCGGACAGAGCACTTCTCGTAGGATGGCGGATCTCGTACTGGCTCACATTTGCCTTGACTTGTATGCTCCATTCGCTCACCGTCGACCGCCTACTTACTCCTTCAACTCAGGGTTCATCCTCCCGGTATTAGCCGAGTACGCCGATGCTGGTTATAGAGACCCGAAAGGACGCCTCCTCTATTCCCTGCGCGCCAACGCCCAATACCAAGCGCTGGTCCTGGGAGCCGGCATAATCGGGATGATATACGTCTTTGTGAGCTACCAGGCCTCGCTGAACTCCTTGAAGGGAACGGTCATGGTATTGGCATACGTTTGGGGTTTGATGCTGGCAATCTACCTCATGGGCCACGGACTTGTTGCATTACCGAGACGTCTCTTCCGGAATGCCAGTATCAGTGGAAGGCTTAGACGGATACAAGCCAACGCAGCGAAGGTTCACGAAAAAATGGAGGATGCCATACGGCTTTTAGAGGACTGCGAAGGTGGGTACATTTCGCCTATCTCCATCTTTCAGGACGTCCCGGGGAGTGGTGCCACGGAAAGCTTCCTAGATGCCTTGGACCGTCACTTGGCGTTTCCGAACGGATAATATGGATTCTTGGGGTCCGTGGCTATTAATATTGACGATTGGAGGCATTGACCCAGCTCTTGAAGCCATTGAGACTGCTCCTCACAGTCACCATGACGGATCTGCACATATTCACGAGACGGTGCTGACTGTCGATTAGCGCAAGTTGCAGCACTGGCTCAGAGAAAAACAGGCTCAGCAAGCAAATTCAAGGACTGGATCGAAGAGCTGGCTGACAACTCGCACCTCCCCGAATCTCGTCCTCATACTTTGACTCGGCGTATGTCCGAACCTCAAGTTAACGTTCCACATGTGATCACAGAGCGTTATCTAGCTGAGCTAAGTCGACAGCTTGATAGAGCCAGGCATAGCCGAGCGAGATATCTAGACGAGTGGGACGGCTTACTGAGGGACGCTGTGGAAACACAGGCTATTCTCGATTCTGCCGGGTCCAAGAAGATAGAAATTGGACAAGCGTCACCCGATGCTCGATTCCTCGAGCGGTTCACTATTCTGACACCGTACACACGATATCTCTACCTCTACTTTCTGCTTCCGTATATGAGAATCGCCTTGGGGGTTTTTCTCTCGATGGCATCTTTCTGTATCGTCTGGTCGGAAGTCATCAAGTCCGTTAACCCTCTGCTATCGATCATCGCTGTCACCGTTGTCCATCATCCTACCAGCGAGCGCGGCCAGATAGGATTTGCCGGTCAAGTCATAGCAGCGTGTTGGATCTTGTATATGTGCATGGCGGCACTCACTTCGCTAACCGAAGTGAAGGTATGGCGTGGACGGGCCTTGGTGAAGCGCAATACCCATGGTGAAAGCGCAATGTGGTATTCTATGCAGGTTGCCAAGCTATCTGTCCCTCTGGCTTTCAATTTCTTGACGTTCCTGGCTCCGGATATCTACAGCGAAACTGTCTTTTATCAGTTTCTCGGAAAGCTCATCAAGCTCACCCAGCTAGGAGAGAGGTTCGATTGGCTCTTCCCAACCTTCATTTTGATACCTGTCTGCGCTACACTCTTCGACTTTTACGGAAAAGCGAAGAGGTGCTTCGGGTACGGTGAAGTTATCGACGATGGCGACGAAGAAAATGACACGGGGTACGGTACTGGTTCTTGGCGTGAAGGACAAGATCTGATTGAGCGAGAACTGCAAGGCCACTCCTCCTTGGGCCGCTTGGCTCAAAGTTCCTCAGACCGATACCACGTTCCCAACAACCCGAACAACAGGGTCGCACCGAAGGTCGCGGTACCTCCTCCTCACAGACGGCTAGGCCAAGCATCAACGTCGGCATCGGCATCACGACCTAGCGTAGACCCGCAGCAACGCGGCGCAGCATCCGAAAGCTCACACGAAGACGAGAACTTCTTCGAGGCGTTCGGACACCGCGTTAAAAATACCTTTGACACGGTCCAGACGCCGAAATGGCTTCAGGAAATGGGTGATGGTATCAAGAGGCCAAAATGGATGGGTGGGGATGGTGCAGGCGAAGCGGAGCCGAGTCGGAGTGGTAGCGACCTCACCAGATGGTTCGCCGGTGGCGGCCGGGATGAAGGGAGAGTGAGGCTGTAGGGAACGTTATTATGGCTCTGGTTCGGGGGGGGATCATTACTATTAGCATAGCGGGTGGAGTTTTTTACAAGGGATGGCTGGCTTATTCTTGTTGTTGTACTTCTAGGTTGGATAATAGCGCGTAGACCCGTCTTTGTTTTCTAGAGATCATAGATGATGATTGTAATTGAGAAGCTTGTTTTGAAGTAAGTAAGGGTGTGTTTGGCTCGCAGTTGCAGGTCCGTGCAACTGAGCAGTTGAGTTGATCTTAAATAGGATCAACTTAACTTGATAGTAGAAGTTGCACGGATCAAGGCCTGTTTGGCTCGCAAGTAGCAAATTGAATAGCAAACTGCAACTTAAGACTTAAAGAAAAAAATAAATCCGTTATTACAACTACTTATTATTTGTTAATGCAATAAACTCGATATTAACAACGCTATTATATCGATCCCTTTAAATTCGAGATTTGCTATCACGGAGGCCCTTTTTGCAAGTCTCTTTCTTCAGTCTAAAGCTCTCAAAAAAAAAAAAAACTATTAAGGAAAAAAAAAAAAAAAAAAAAAAAAAAAAGCGCGCGCTGCTGATAACTTGATAATAATACCCTTACTATTTCAGCTTCCACGACTCCTTCAGCTTCTACTATCGAAAACAAGCAAAAAGAAAAAGAAAAAGTGCACAGTCTTTGTGCAACGATAGGATAGGAGACTTCTTGGTTTCGATATCTATCTATCTTTTGATCTTTCGTGCATTCAAGACTAATTCACGAGATTCACGAGATTCACGAGATTCACGAGATTCACGAGATTCACGAGATTCACGAGATTCACGAGATTCACCGCCGTAGGCTCAGGAGTCGGCTGGTATAACCATCGTCATTACGAGCTTTCCTCTGCCTTTGCTTACCTCACTTACGGCCATTCCTATCGATCGATCGATAAACGATGATCGCTCGAGAAAAGCGATTGAGATCAATAGTCTATTACGAAAAGCGTTTTTTTTTTTACGAAATCGTTTTTTATAATATTAATCATAAAACAGCAGCGCTAGCTTTTATTGCAGCGCCGATGATTCTGATCTAGCGATTCCGTAGATTACGCTTTTTCAGAATGGGTTTTCGGAGACGGCATAAGGAAAAGGTTGCGTAGTTAAAGAAAGATTGTTAAATAGAAAAAAGAGTAGAGCATAAAAAGAAAGGAAGAAAAGGAGGAAGGGGGGAGGAAAAAAGCTTACACCTTAAGCTTGTAACTTAAGACTTGGAGCTTTTTGCTTAAAGTCTGATTTATATAGTGCGATTGCAGTTGTAAGGTTAATAAAGTGAGGGATGCCGGTGGATAGATGGATAGATAGATAAATAGATAGATAGATAGATAAATAGATAAATAAACAAATAAATAATCCCTCGAAAAAAGCGATCGAAATCAATTAATCTATTACTAAAAGCGTTTTTTTTTTTTTTTTTACGAAATCGTTTTTAATCGTATTAATCATAAAACAACAGCGCAAGCTCTTATTACAGCGACGATAATTCCAATATTGCGATTCCGTAAATTGCGCTTTTTTCAGAATAATTTGGAAGAAAGCATAATAAAAAGATTGCGTAGTTGAGGAAAGATAATTAAATAGAAAAAAAAGTAGAGCGTAAGAAGAAGGGGAAAGAAGAGGGAGGGGAGGGCGAAAAAAGCTTGCAACTTAAGACTTAAAAGCTTTTTGCTTAAAGTCCGATTTGTATAGTGCGATTGCAGTTGTAAAGTTAATAAAGTGAGGAATGCCGGTGGAGAGATAAATAAATAAATAAATAAATAAATAATCCTTTAAGAAAAGCGATTGAAATCAATCAATCTACTACTAAAACCATTTTTTTTTTACGAAATCGTTTTCGCTTCAATAATATCAATCACAAAACAACAGCGCAAGCTCTTATTACAGCGCCGATGATTCTAATCTAGCGATTCCGTAAACTACGCTTTTTTCAGAATGGTTTTCGGAGAAGGCATAATAAAAAAGTTGCGTAAGGTGGTTGAGGAAGGATTGTTAAATAGAAAAAAAAGTAGAGCGTAAAAAGGAAAGGAGGAAGAAGGAAGGGGAGGGGAAAGCGAAAAAAGCTTGCACCTTAAGCTTACAACTTCAGACTTAGAGCTTTTTGCTTAAAGTCTGATTTGTATAGTGCGATTGTAGTTGTAAGGTTAATAGGGTGAAGAATGCCGGTGGATGGATAGATAGATAAATAAATAATCCCTCGAAAAAAGCGACGAAAATCAACTAATCTACTACCAAAACCATTTTTTCTTTTACGAAATCGTTTTCGCTTCAATAATATTAATCATAAAACAACAGCGCTAATTCTTATCACAGCGCTAATAATTCTAATCCAGCGATTCCGTAAATTGCGCTTTTTCAGCATAGTTTTCGAAGAAGGCATGATGAAAAGGTTGCGTAGTTAAAGAAGGATTGTTAAATAGAAAAAAAAGTAGAGCGTAAAAAAGAAGGGAAGAAGAAGGAAGGGGAAGGGAAAGCGAAAAAAGCTTATACTTTAAGCTTGCAATTTAAGACTCGGAGCTTTTTGCTTAAGGTCTGATTTGTATAGTGCGATTGTAGTTGTAAAGTTGATAAGGTAAGGGATGCTGGTGGATAGGTAGATAGGTGGATAGATAAATAAATAGATAAATAGATAGATAGATAGATAAATAGATAAATAAATAAATAATCAATCCCTCGAAAAAAACGACGAAAATCAATTAATCCACTACCAAAAACCGTTTTTTTTTTTTTTTTACGAAATCGTTTTTTAATAATATCAATCATAAAACAACAGCGCAAGCTCTTATTGCAGCGCCGATCATTTCAATCTAGCGATTCTATAAATAGCGCTTTTTTTAGCATAGTTTTCGAAAAAAGCATGATGAAAAGGTTGCGTGGTTGAGGAAGGATTGTTAAAAAAAAAAAAAAGAGTAGAGCGTAAAGAGGGGGGGGGGGGGGGGGGGGGGGCGAAAAAAGCTTGCACTTTGAGCTTGCAATTTAAGACTTGGAGCTTTTTGCTTAAAGTCTGATTTGTATAATGCGATTGCAATTGTAAAGTTAATAGGATAAGGAATGCTAGTGGATGGATAGATGGATAGATAGATAAGTAGATAGATAGATAAATAAATAAATAAATAAATAAATAAATAAATAAATAAATAAATAAATAAATAAATAAATAAATAAATAAATAAATAAATAAATAAATAAATAAATAAATAAATAAATAAATAAATAAATAAATAAATAAATAAATAAATAAATAAATAAATAAATAAATAAATAAATAAATAAATAAATAAATAAATAAATAAATAAATAAATAAATAAATAAATAAATAAATAAATAAATAAATAAATAAATAAATAAATAAATAAATAAATAAATAAATAAATAAATAAATAAATAAATAAATAAATAAATAAATAAATAAATAAATAAATAAATAAATAAATAAATAAATAAATAAATAAATAAATAAATAAATAAATAAATAAATAAATAAATAAATAAATAAATAAATAAATAAATAAATAAATAAATAAATAAATAAATAAATAAATAAATAAATAAATAAATAAATAGATAGATAAATAAATAAATAAATAAATAAATAAATAAATAAATAAATAAATAAATAAATAAATAAATAAATAAATAAATAAATAAATAAATAAATAAATAAATAAATAAATAAATAAATAAATAAATAAACAAACAAACAAACAATCCCTCTAAAAAAGCCACAAAAATCAATATTCCACTACCAAAACCCTTTTTTTTTTTTTTTTTTTACGAAATCGTTTTCGCTTTAATAGTATTAATCACAAAACAACAGCGCAAGCTTTTCTCACAACGACGATGATTTTAAGCTAGCGATTCCGTAGATAGCGCTTTTTTTCAGTATAGTTTTCGAAAAAAGCATAAAGAAAAGGTTGCGTAAGGTGGTTGAGGAAGGATTGTTAAATGGAAAAAAGTAGAGCGTAAGAAGAAGGAAGGAAGAGGAAGGGGGGGGGAAAGGGGGGCGAAAAAAGCTTGCACTTTAAGACTTGGAGCTTTTTGCTTATAGTTTGATTTGTATAGTGTAATTGCAGTTGTAAGGTTAATAAGGTGAGGGATGCTAATAGATAGATAAATAAATAAACAAACAATCAATCCCTCTAAAAAACCGACCGAAATCAATTAATCCACTACCAAACCCCTTTTTTTTTTTTTACAAAATCGTTTTCGCTTTTAATAATATCAATCACAAAACAACAGCGCAAGCTCTTATCATAGCGCCGATGATTCTGATCTAGCGATTCCGTAAATAGCGCTTTTTCAGAATAGTTTTCGAAGAAGGCATGATGAAATAGTTGCGTAGTTGAGGAAGGATTGTTAAATGGAAAAAAAGGTAAAGCGTAAAAAGAAAGGAGGAAGAAGAAGAGGAGGAAAAAGCTTGCACTTTGAGCTTGCTACTTGGGACTTGGAGCATTTTGCTTAAAGTTTGATTTGTATAGTGTAATTGCAGTTGTAAGGTTAATAGGGTGAGGAATGCCGGTGGATGGATGGATGGATAGGTGGATGGATAGATGGATGGATAGATAAATAAAGAGATGTGCGAACCGGTCTGCGGCCTGCGACCTGCGGCCTGCGGCCTGCGACCTCGAACAAAACATATACATGCATGCATGCCATTGAGATACTTAAAACTTCACCCTCCTGCTCCCCAGAAATAGAAAAAAAAAAAAAAAGGTTAAAGTATCGAATGCAAAAGTCTTTGTATTTCCTCTCGCGCAAAATGGTATCGTCCCTCCCTCCCAGCCGTGTGCGCCTCTTTAGAAAGCCCCAGATGTAAAACGAAAACAGTACAGGACAAAAACATCAGGCTGGAGGAATGGTATCTCGTGATACACATACACATACACATCCACATACATATATATGCACATCTCCCTCCCCCCTCCCTCTCTCCCTCTCGTGCACAGTTCATCACTCACGCTGAACCTCCATCAGCTTCTCCAAGTCCATACCAGTCAAATCATCACTAACCCACGGCCCCTTCTCCTCCGCCGTCGAGTGGTGGAAGGCGTCGGCGCGGCGCATCGTCTGCACGTCGAGATCGGTGACGTAGGCCTTCTCGTCCTGCAGCTTCATGCGGACCTCGTAGTCCGTGTTCAGCATCATGTCGTCTTTCCAGAGGCGCCGGGGCCCGTCAAAGACGCAGAGGACGCGCTTCTTCATCTTCATCTGGGAGATGGGGCAGCCCCAGGATGACGGGTAGTCCTTGCGCTTCTTGCGGCCCTTGGTGTTGAGCGTGACGCCTCCTTTGGAGTGAGTCATGCCGCGTGATTTCTGGACCCCGTTGACCGGGTTGCGATTCTTGTTCGTGCGGGTCCGGGAGCGCAGCGTAAAGTCATCATCCCTCTCGTCGTCGAATTCGTCCTCCTCGTCCTCCTCGTCCCCTAAGAAGCTAGTCGTCGTCGTCGTCGTCGTGGTCGTGGTGAGAGGCAAGGCGTTGTTGCGGAGCGTTTGGTGCACGTCCGGGTCCTGCTCGACCTCGGCAAGTCGGGCAGCATTAATCGCCTCCGATGGCTCTTCTTGTTGCACAATGCGCAGGACACAATCGTCCAGATGCTCGTAAAAGTCTTGAGCATTGCTGAAAGTCCCAGAGCACGTTGAGCATTTACCGGTCGCGTCGGGGGCGTAGCCGGACGGTTTCTTGACGCTGTTGACGTTGCCCGAGGTCTTCTTCCGCGAGTTGGGCGGTGTCTGCTCGACCGCATGGACCGAGGTCAGGTGTCGCTTGAAGACGTCGGCGCGGTTGAACGACTTCTCTGCCGCAGACCCTGACCCGGGGCAGAAACCACAAACCATCGTCCCCTTGTAGTGGGTCAAGGTGTGTCGGTTCTTGTCATACTTACGCGCAAATCCCTTGACGTGGTAGTCACAGATTTGAATCGGGCACTTCTCCGGTCGCTCGGTTTGATGAGTCAACATGTGCGCCTTCAGATCCTTGAACACCTTCCCACACTCAGGATAGGAGCAGCGACCCTTCTCCTTGGACTCCTCGCTGCTGAAATTGCCATCCTGGCTGCCGTATGACTGGATCGATGGTCGGCGAGGGGGCGGATAAGGATACGTGGAGGCGTGGGAGTAAGGCGACTGGCTCCCCTGTTTCATCGGTCTCGGGCTTCTCGCGATGTGTGACGAGAGGGATGGTGACCCGGGGTATGGGGGTGGTGGGTGGACAGAATCTTCGTTCGACTGTCTCGCGCATGTCGGGCGAGCGGTATATTGAGGGTGGAGGATTGATGGGTCTAGAGAAAAGCATATTAGCCGAGTGGCGACAAGAAGCGATTTGATGTATCGATCAAGGGGAACACGCTGGATTGACAAGAGAGGAAACCGACAAGAAGAGTGGAGAGGCGCGACGAAATTGCCACTAGATTGAGTAAAGAAAGGAGACGGGTGGAATGTTACGCGAGATGGAGACATCTCGGCAGCCGAGTTTTGAGAGCCTGCGGAGATAGGGGATCGCAGTTCTTGCGTCCGGGTAACAGAGCCGCACAGAGGAGAATAATGAAAGGCCTGCGAAGGGCGTCGAGAGTCTGTAGGAGAGATTGAAAAGGAAGAAACGGGGGATCTGAACACTTCATCTCGCCAGTCAGATCTGGCTGCGCTCACGGGTGTAGCAGGGGAAGCCATTGACCATGAGGCAGAGCCATTTCTCATCCGACCTGTCGGAGTGTCCATCTCTTTCGGAGAATTGACCAACGTAGAGAGAAGAGACAACGACTCGCAATTTGACGAGGTGGAACCGTGCTGAGGAAGGGATGGAGTAGCGGCCTGACACTCACCAACAAAGCCATTGGGCTTGGACTGGAACTCGAAAGCAAAGTCGTCCATACCTGTCGGTTGAAAGCTGTACTCGTTGCCGAGGGAGTAATTATCGTACGAAACGATGCTGGGATTCGATCCCAGGCCATGGGCGGCCCATTCTGGGAGAGAGACGGCGTGACCATGGATGGAGTGTGGTGACCCCATGGCCGAAGATGTTGCCGACGGCCCAGATGCAGTCGAGTAGTTGGAAGGTGCTGCCCGAAGGTCGGGCGACTCGAGAGCAGCGGCGTATTGTGGAGCTTCAGCATACATGGCCGCCGTGTTCAGTCCGGTGCTTGTAGGGTAACCATCATCTCCTGGGAATGCGTAGGCTGCTTCCATGTTGTAATTCTGCGCCGCGCTGTAGGGAAAATTGTTGAACATATTGGGATCTGGGTAGAGAGTAAAGTCAACCTCCTCGTGGTATATCTTTTGGGTGGTAGCGGAGCTCATTTTGGCGGAGTTGATTGAGAGAAAGATAAGTTTTGGCGGGCTGGCGGGCTGCTATTTGTTGTCTGGGGGTTGAAGCCACCACACCCTTCGTCTGTGAGGAAATCAGTACAAGTGAAGGTAAAAGTAAAAGTTACAGGCGAAAGAGCTATAGATGCCATCTCTATCTAAGGTATCATACCTCTTCAATGCTAAGGGACCTCCAGCTCTTTTGGGGAATATTTGTAGCCCAGGTTGAAGGGGGGTATGAAAGCTGCCTTGCCTGGATGCTTTGCAGATCTTCCGAACTTTATAAGGGCAGGCAGGCGGAATGTCGATCTGCTAATGTGATCTGAGACAGGAGTCGGGTTCAACGGGACGATATATAGGAAAAGGTATGGTTAGGCAAAGAGCGAGAGGGATAGCTAGATTGCTTGATCGGTGGCTGAGCTGGACTGGGGCTGTATGTATGTATATATGTATATATATGTATGTATGTAGGTATGTAGGTATGTATGTATGTATGTATGTATGGTAGATGTATGTTTGATTGTATGTGTAAGTGAGTGAGTGGGTCGAGAGAGAAAGGAGAAAGAGGAGGGTGATGATGTTGATGGGATCTCCAGATTATAATGATATGCGACTCGCTGGTTGGTTCGTGAGATGGTTAGTTCGTGAGTTGGTGAGATGGTGAGTTACTGTACGTAGTGAGATGGGGTTGAGTTACTCTGAGCCAAGCCAGAAATGCGCAGCCGGTCCGGTCCAGTCCAGTCCAGGTCCGGGGTCTGTCTGTAAGTAAAACCAGCCACTCGCCCCAGAGATCTGCTATGCCCCTGTAATCAATAATGCCCCGGGGCGCCTGGCGACCTTTACCGAGCAGAAGTCCTGTACACAGTAAACAAAGCCAAGTACTGTACTGACGACCAAAGTACCCCCACCGTCCCTCCACCAGCTGGCTGACGGACTGACTGACTGACGGACTGACTGACTGCCCGCATACGGTATCATACCATATACCAAGCTTTCGTAGCCCGGACCAACCACAGAGCGTTGCTCTTCTTTGCTTCTGTTGCATCACTCCCGTCAGTCCCTCCGGACGTACCTCACCTACCTCACCGGCCCTGGGACGGTGAGTACCGTACGGACGTACGTACGTACGGTACGGTAAGGTGATAGATAGACTGATAGACACCACAGCCTTCCAAAAAGCCTGCTCGAATGGGTACCATGCGAACATGTTGCAACCCTCAAGACTTTGAGGCGCCGTTGTCCAACAACTACCCACACGACCGAGTACGGTACCAGCAGACATTTGTGGAGTCGTTGAGCAGTCTTTGAGGACGGAGGGGGCATCGATGAACGGGACCACTATAGACGGTGCGGTGCGGTGCGGTGCGGCGCGGACCACCGGGCGATCCATCCATCATCCATCATCCATCATCCATCATCCACGCTTCCCGCCTCCCGCCTGGCATCCACCCCCATTCGTGGGGATGGTTTCTCAAGGGGGTAGCCAGCAGTGAAGAGAGGGCAGACAGGGCAAGGAGGGCAGCCAGGGCAGCCAGGGCAGACCGGGCAGACAGGGAGAAAGTGTGGCTCGGTCCCTCCAGCCCAGGGCCCCCTGTCCCGAGGTCTGTACGGAAGCACTCCGTACTGTACGCCCGGAGGAAACAATTGGCTCAAAAAGCTTACAATACGACTGAGTGCCCTGCACCACCAGCCTACTACTATATTTAGGCGTGGCACAGCCGGCCGGCGCACAGCCACTCTCCGAGTCAGTCAGTTTCTTCTTCTCCCCATCTCCCCCATCTCCCCCATCTCTCCATCATGCCCGCCCGCATCGAAGGGTTTGTGATGCACAGAAAAGAAGCTTGCACACTCCTCTGACTCTCCCAATGCTCTTTGTTGTCCGCAGTGCTCCGATGTTTCTGTGGCAGATGCCCAGACGCGGGCACCATCATGATGGATGATGATCATGATCATGATCCATATCCAGCCCATCCACCCATCCATCCATCCATCCATCCAGATCCGGGTCACCGAGGATGCTCGAGGTCCCCTGCTGCGTGATCCAGGTCGATCATGCTTAGTGTGCGGGGATCAGACGACGCGGGAGCGGGACGAGGCAGATTTTCCCAAATCTCTCGGGTACAGCCCAGTTCAGTTCAGTAGGTACTACTACTTACTGTACTTAGTGCAGTGCTTGGAAATTGACCGTCCGGACTTGGAACTTGATTCACATCGTGGCTTGAACACCGGCCCAAAGCAAAGCCTCTATCGCTCCCAAACGAATTGCTAAGTAATGCTACCGCTAATCCAGAACTCGAAGCGAGTGGCCCTCTTTCGCTTCACAGAAACCCCTACCCTGCTCACGGCTGCAGGCTGTCGGATATTGTCTGGAGCTCTTGGGTTCTTCAGCCTTACGTAGATAGTACTACTACAGTACTAGATTCCGGAGAGCTCTTGCTTTCCATCGTCATGGCCTGCAAGGGCTGTCGCGATCAGATTCCCGCCTCCCCCACCGAACCGGCCTGGAACTCAAAATCTGACAGGCCTTTTCCCGCAGAAGAACCGTTGCAGATTCCCGTCGTCCCGTCGGATGGTCCTTCGGTTGCAACGGTGTGAGGAGAGCGCGAGAGGATCAAGGGAAACTGACCGAGTACGATAAGGGTGTGTGTCGCCTACCTACCTAGTTTCAACTTCAAGTCCCAATGCAGGTGCCCGCATTCAATACTTCTTACTTCTGGGGACGCGAGTGGCACATTCCATAGGTCCATTTGCGAGCCTGCATACCTACCTTTATATAGGTATATATTGAACACCAACAGGACCCGAATGATCTCGTAAGACCTTGATTGCACGAACTCCCCGAGAAATCGCAAAAGTGCAAAATCACCGCAGCAACACGGAGGCGATCTGGGTTGTCTGATTGTCGATCGCAACTCCCCGTGACTAAGAACATCGTGATGAGTAGGAATGTGTCGCTTGGGGATGGCGAGAAGCTATCAATCACCTTCATTCACGAGCGCCCATGATCCCATAACACAGTGCTGCGGATTGCAGTGCATGAGGCCGTGCGTGATATCGAGTGCGAGGTGGAGTCAGAGTCCTCGAAACGTTCGGTGTGTGCTCCGGATGGTAAGGTATGGCTTCATGGACAGTCCGAAATGTTTTATGGTACCAAGTTGTCCATGACGCCTCACCGCACAACCAGCGGTGTATGCGGAATTCGATCGCGCAGTGGAGAGATGCAAACGCTATCTGCACATCCGCATGTCTGGCATGCCACGCTTCGAAAGCCGTGGTCGACTGATGGCTCCAGCGCATTTGACTTCCGCTCGCTCGCTATACCCCTGACCCTGCTGCAGCTCATAGGGCTGCAAACACTGAGCCAGTCAGTCTCCGTGCAGTGCTTACGGGCAGTGCAGTACAGAGTATCGGGTACGCCGAGTTTGGCGTCAAGCGGAGAAGCCGTATGCAAGCCAATGATCAAGTTGGATTGAATAGGCCTACCAGAGCTATATCCCGAACGGAGAGAATGCTGGCGGGACGGAGGAAAAGACCGGCAGGAGTGAGTAAGACGAGATCAACAACGGCGTTGGCCGGTGAGCAGATTGAGGTTAGGTTACCTAGCCTGGTATGCAGTGCGATACCCAGCGAAGGCAACGCCTCCACCAAGAGGCCATGATCCGCTGCCATAAGATCCTGAGCGTCTGCTCCTCGACGTGACTTCTGGCGATACTGCTGCTATCTATTCGTACTTAAAGCATATCGGGTGACAGATCTTTTTATAATCATGTCTCTCCACCAGGCACAGTTTAGGGATGAAGCCGCCACGTTGAGGCCGCAACTTCGCAAACCGCGCCGCCATCTGCTAATCGCTGTATAGTGGAGTACTCGCGGGAGGTGATCTTAACGATCTTAGCATGGGGAAACTGGGGCCGTGGTCGCTTCTGCTAGTATAAACCGCCCAGAATCCCTTCAATCTCCCCTGGAAGAGTTGCGGCCGGACGATTCGCGGTGGTCGCTGATATCGGACGCAACGGCGAGTAATGCTATTATTCGATTAATGAGGAGACTTTCGGTCATCCGGGTCTGTGAGAGGAGAGTGTCGCTTGAAGCTGCAGAGAGCCCAGATAGACATGCAGAACCACCACTCAAAGCGGAATGTATCTCTGCGATCGCAAGCATTGCCTGGAAAGGAAGTGTGCTGTTCTGCCATGTCCGTACGGTAAAATGCCCAATTTCCCTTCCCCGGACGACTGACCCCAGCCAAATTCCCTTTGCTGCCGATCAACTTGAAGGCCTCGCCCAATCGCAATCTGCGAAGCTCAAGATGTTATTTTTGAACGGCTCGGCTCGCTGAGGCTCTGCGATTTCCTATTTGATTTGATTTCTCCCATCCATGGCCCAGAAATTGCTCATTTCGTACCTCTCTCTACCCTATCAGAACGGCCCGGAAAGATCCCCTGGGATGAGCTGTGTATGGTAGTAATGTCTCACATAGCCAAATTTGACACTCTCATTGGCGTTCATCCGCTGTCAATATCTCACGAGGGTCTCTCTCCTCAAATGGTAGTTGTAGTACGGAGTAGCAGAATCCCGTGTGCAAATTCGGGGTCCCTTGGTTCTGCAGGGACAGGATGTAGCGCAAAGTCGCCGTCTCCTTTCAAGAAACATGAAGCCTCCATCTCCTGGCCTTCTTCTCCTTTCTTCTCCTTATCCTGCTGGCCTTTCCCCACAGCCATTATCGTTATAATGCTTCGGGGCGGGACAACAATCTCTCCGCTCCGGCCATTCCTATCCATTCCATTCCAGCTCTGCTCTTAGACCAGTAAGCCTACGGTACTCCGTACAGACCAGACCGGCCCCCTTGCCCGCTCGCTGTGACCCGTCACCCCTTTCCTAAACAGCAAGCAAATAGGCGAAGGGCGTGGCATGGACATGCACGAAGCTGGGGCTTGGACCTGGACCTGGATGCAACCTGCTGTGCTGGCGGGGTAATCGTTGTCCCGTCCCCCACGGTCTTGGACCGACGCCCGAGATGAGACGCCGTGTTACCGACTGCTATATACAGTAGAGTAGAAAGATGCAGTTCGCGGCCCTCTCGTACAACGGATGTACAACACGAGACGGGGGTTCGGTGTGTTTCGGTGTGGGTGTGTGTCTGAGGATGATCGATCTCCTCGCGATACAGGTAGGTAGGCTCTCTCCATCTATTTCAGGACGATAATCATGGCGTTCTGTGTGACGGAGAGACGATCGACGTGGAGTGGAGGTTGATGCATTGTCAATTGGAATATCCTGGGAGTCCCAGCGATGCCCCCCTGCTGCGTGCGTGTCTTTGAAGAAGGAAAAAGCAAGGGCCCGTCAATAATCTTGCATGCGACAAAAGTGCACTGCGGCCATAAGTGGAACGCATTGTACAACGAGGCTGGATTTAGTAGTATTCAGGAAAAGTCTCTCGAGGTGTGGTATCTTCTTCCGGTATGTCGGGTTGTGGCGAGATGTCGTTTAGAGGAAGATTGAGTGAGTTTACAGAGTAAGCTTGTTTCCTTGTCAGGTGATAATAAATTCATATTTACTAAATCAATCCGTAGCTACTTATATAAAACATTAGCCTTATCCCCCGTCATTACAATCGTTTCCCCAGTCGTTACAACCATTTCCCTCGTCTAGAAAATCCAACTCATAAAAATTAACCCCACGAGTATGTTTGAATCTATTCACGACTAGGCTGGAAACCCTAATAGTCGCCGACGATTACTTTCTTTTCTGTCGTCGTTGTCGTCGTCGTCGTCGTCGGACTGTAATAGTCAGCTTCATAATATCGCGCACTAATCTTCTTCTTCGGGAGTCTCCAGGGAATTTTATTAGCCTGTACGGAGGGTGTTATGGATTCCACTTGTTTGTAATCAAGCAATAGCAACTGTTTCGAGGATTTTTTTTCGCAAGGGAAGAATGATAAGTGTAAATGAACAAAAAAAAGAAATGGAAGAAAAAGAAAAAGCTTGCCTTGTGTTTGCGGTGTTTCCTCTAAGATAAAAAGTGTAAGCTGGATATTCGTATGCTCTTCTTCACAGACGCCACGGAAACCCCCCTTGGAGGTGGAGAGGGCCAAGAAAGGAATTTTGCGAATAGAGGACGGAGGCTTACAAGTTTGCGAAATCTTTTGGGCTCGGGTTCCCGTGTTTGCAAGCCCTCTGCACGTTTCGGAAGCGACAGGCTCTCTGCACGTTCCGTAAGCGACAGGCTTTGAGGGGCAAGAGGTGATGTATGGACGGAGAATATCGCTGTAGCGAGGAGAAGAAGGGTGGAGATATTGAATTGCATGTTTAGGGTAGAATTATGGAGTTTGAAGTAAGGAGGTGTTGAGGTTGAGGGTAAGCCCAGGCATCCATGGGATCGACCAGATAAGCTGGATATGGACTATTATATACCTGCTCGCAGGCCTAATCAAGAAATCCTTAGGAAGGTTAAAATCCTTCTCCTCCATGTTTTCTACTTCCGACCCTCGAGAATAGGATTCTAAGCTCTCTAAGGATTTGTTGGTTAGGCCTGCGAGGAAGTATGTACGTACCGGTAGTACCTACTTGAAGTACCGTACTACGTACTACGTACGTACTGTAGTACAAGTACTCTCCCCCATGAATACATGTCGAAAGTATAATTTCGCAAGGGATCTTACCAGGGCTTAAACCAATCAACTTATAAGAATTCAGCTTTAAAAAGTATACTTAGATCAGTTTTTAGTGTGTGCAATAGAATTTACAAGGCTTTGAGCCATTCAGAAACCACCGCTCTATGATTTATGGGCCTAAACTGGGTCCGACGTGTATTCATGGGGGGGGGAGAGTAATAATGTACTACTACGTAGGTACTACTACTACAGCACGTAGAATAAAGTTGTAGACACCCCGGACGATTAGAGGAAAAAAGAAGAAAAAAAAGCGGGCACTTGGCGAGATGTTTTCAAATCAGATACCGTAATCGTACGTTCCCACGACTGCGCAAAGTCAGGAAGAACCTATACGAGAGCAGGGCAACAATGCCGTCGTTATAGCGTCACATATGTCGGTGTCGATATCGGTAAAATTCGAGGCCGGACCAAGGTCAGCCAAGTGCGCGCAATACTCTCCGAAGGCGCAAAATCGTAGATCATTCTGAATATCTTCCCAGTCGGTATGCCCGTCAGGTATACGTAGTATATTGTAGTCGGCGTGATAGTCAAGGTAGGAGGAAGGCTCGTTCGGAATCGCCGGTAAATAAAAAAATCACTTTGAAAAGGATGCGTATCGATTGATTCAATTTCGGCTCTCCAGACATCTCTGCCGCAGGAGAGAGAGCTGAAGGTTCGTAGAGGGGGCAGAAGCGACAAGCGAAATGACGATTTCGTCCATCTATTTTTGTCTATTGCTGCCCAGCAGGAGCCGTGACTCTGTCTCTCCGTCCTCGTGCGTCATTGCTCGAGGTTATCGATAAGCCCAGTCATACAGTACAGTAATACCGGTATTGAGATTCGAGAACAGGTCAAAGCTCAGACCGAGCAAGGCTGGTACCGGAATTGTCGGTTCAAGGGCGATGGGGAGGCTCCGAATCTCTGCGAGTATGGACATATCACCTCGTCCGAGGTCACTATTCTGCTAGAATCATTCGAAAATGTCCAGGACATCTTCATCTGCTTGCAACCTCTTCCCTCCAACCTCATCCCCCCCACCGCTGTGTCTTCAAGCCGGGTCATACCTGCACTCTCACAAATGTTGACTACAAGGTCTTCAACTGCTCTGACTCCTTCGATCGTTGCCCCGCCGTTTAACGCGCCTCGCAAGCGTCCTTTCAACAGTGGATTTACGTATTCGAAAGTAGCCCACGCTCTCTTTTCATACGTGTGAGTAGGCATACATCTTGAGGTATTGTTGCTGCGAGTAATACATAACTTGTTTTGGCCGAGTTCAGGATGCTGGTGTTGCTCAAAAGAGTCTTTCGGGGTTGGCCTCCTGAAGAGCCGTGAGAGCATTGATGGTTTACGTACAGAGGTCAGAAGGGCTTAGATAGGTATATCGAGGACGCAAAGGCTAGCATAATCTTGCGCACAAGAGGGGCAGGGAGCCTTGAGGGGCCAGATTAGGGACTATTATTATTTTGTATGGCAAGACTATACGAAAAGCATGATTTCAAAGAGCAGCAAACTGAACGATCGGTATATCAAAGCTCGAAGTATCGTGTTTAAGGACTCGATCCACTCCGACCTATTCCGGCTTATTATTACGAGTATATCTGTGCCTATACGTTAATCCTTTTTAATATACCAAAAAGGCAATTTACAATGAAAAAAAAAAGATATTGCAATATTATGAATAGTTAGCTAAGCGTAAATTCGATTTTGTATTTAGGATGATCTTCGATATGAGAATACTACGAAGTTATCCCCCAGTGTACCTACCTATAAAGGGCAGCATCCCAAGGGTTGGCATGAGCCAAAACACAGCAAAAGTCTATCCGTGCCACCCATAGGATCTTGCCTTGTATTAATGGGGGAGGTAGGTTTCGTTACCCGTCTACTTATACTTATAATCAATATGGTCCAAGAGATACATTGTAAAAAAGAGATATAGATCCCTTTTGCACCTACTTCACATTAATCCATCACCTTCTTTACCATCTTTACCACCATCTTCTTTACTATCACCTTCCTTACCATCTTCTTCTTTTGCAAGCCTATTCTTTTTCGTCAGCTCGCACTGTCGACAGAATTACAAACCATGATGATGCTATTATCGCAATCTATTTGCTCGGTCTTGCTAGCCTTAAGCTTTCTCTTTAATGGAGCTTATGAAGGAGAAGTTATCGCTTATGGAAGTGTTTCCGAAGAAAGTTTCATTTGATTCATATAGTATAAGCTTATATCAATTACGCGGATTATAGAGAGAAGCCCGGTATATCAATAAGCATACCAGGCCTTCTAAATATAAGAGTTTCGACGACGGATTTAAACAATTAGTAAAAGGCTTTTATACGGCTAAGTTGATTTATTTTTATGAATATTTATTCATTACTCGAGATTAATATTCTAAATAGTAAACAAACCTGCTAGCTTGCTACAAGGAAATCAACAATAGTATTTGTATTGTCGAAGCGAATATTAAAAGGATTACAGCTATAAGCAAATTATGGATCCCAAGTGAGCCCCACTAAGAATGGTGAGGTATTATGGTACCAACCCGGAGAAACCATCTTAGACAATATCGAGTCATTGGTGCCAGAAGACCCGGAGAAGGCATTACGCTTTTCATATATTTCATATAACCCTACGGAGCTGCAAATGGCTATTCCAATTAAGTCGCTAGACGACAAAGACTTGGGATTATGGAGTAAATGCTGCAAAACAATGGCTAAGCTGGAAGAACATGCGAGCCAAACCGTTGATTGGAAGAGTTGAGGTATTGCTGGAAATTCTAAACCGATAAAAGAGACAGGCGAAGAAGCACGGGTGGAATCGGATGTGGCCAGGGAGGAGTCGCAAGGAAGGAAGGAGGGAAGCAAGGAATGAATGAAGGGAACAGAAGAGGAAACCATAACAAGGATGATACGGTAATGTAAAAGTGGGAATAGCTTCAGTGTTGGTGTCGATGATGAGGTCAAGCGACGAAGATGTTCAGATGTTCACGCTATAATACTAGGCTATAGTAGAGATGTATCTAATAGCGACCTCGATATATAATAAAAGAATGGTCAGAATGGAACCGAATCTAGATGCTATTACATGTACTGTGGGAACGCCAGCGACAGAGCTGGTTTTCAAGAAGGCTTCTCGCATCCGCCTCGTGATATACAGTTGTTAATAGAAATCGCGTGGAGAGCTCGCTTGGGGGGTTCCACATCCCAGAGCAAGTCTACCGGTATATTTCTAGGATTTCCTTAGCTTGATTCAGTGTGACCAGCATTGTAGCAGCAACAAAGTACCGGTACCAAGAATGTTCTGGTAAGTTTTGGAGCCGTTCTCATAATTCAGCGGTACTGGTGTTGTGATAGCTCGGGGTGGTGCCATTGTGGCAGGATGCTATTCCATCCATCCGCAAGCGGGCAAAGGTTCTAGATACTGTGGCTGAAAGAAATTATTCTCAAAGAAATATTGTAGTTTGAATGAATTTTGATGCCTCATTATACATTTCTACGAGCGATTTCGTTGAGGATGATGCAGTGAAAGCCCCATTACCGCCCCGTCGGCATTCGGATAAACCAATACGCCACAGTGGCTGAAATACCTACCGAAGGTGAGAGCTTCATGAATCGACCAACTGTCCTTTGTCAAACAAACAACTCTCCCATCACGCCAAAGCATGGGTACTTGAATATTTAAATCGGCAAGGATTTCCTCCACTTGGATCCAAGCTGCAAAGTTGACAGCAAGATGGGGCGGCTCGCCTGGTATGCTGGGGTAAGAGCTCCTTCAAGCTCCAAGTATCAAGACGAAGTAGCTAACATCCTCTAGGTCTCGACGGCTCTGGCAGGAGGTGTCATCGTGTCTGCCTTCAATCAGCGGGCAAATTTCTATTCAGCATGTGTCTACTTGTCGCAAAGTAATTTGTGCTTGATGGTATGCTTAGAGCCCAGAGACAGAAGACAGCCGTTGGCTTACAAACGCAACAGATACTCATCAACCTGATCCTCTTTATCTACGGGAGCCTGATGTACGGGCTTCAAAGGCTCTGCTATGGTGCGCTTCGTCCTATCGAAATCGAACAGCTCTACGAAAAGTCATGGTTCGCAGTCACAGAGACATGTTTGGCTATGACAATCTTCCGGGAAGAGGTGGGCGCATGGTTCCTAGTGATGTTTGTCGCGCTCTTGACGGGCAAGGTTTGGGGATGGATTGGTGATGGGAGAGTAGAGATCCTAGAGCAACAGCCACCCGCGAATCCACGCCTCTTCCATATCCGACTCTCGGTCTCCTTAGCCATGTCGGTCATATACGATATATGGCTTATGAACTACACTATAAACACGGTCATACAGCAAGCACGGCCCAACATGATGGTCATGTTTCTATTCGAGTTCGCAATCCTTACTTCTTCATCACTTGCGACAGCGTGCCGGTACTGCATATCTTTGGTAGAGGCGAAGGTGGTAAAACAACAGACCCAGGACCGACTAGTTGAGCGCAGAAGAGAGGTTCGGGAAGAGCGGGCGGAGATGATCCGACAGCGGGAAGCAGCGGCTGCTACGGCTGGCGAAGGAATGGATACAGCTCAGTCGAGTGCGCCACTACCATCTGAAGATGATGTCGACGAGATGGATATTGAAGTCCCAGGATGGGAGGCTAAGGGTCATTGGGTGCTGACTCTAGACTTGATCACAGGTACGTGGGATTTCAAGTCATAAGCGAGTTGATGCTCACCATGATAGATTTCGTTAAATTGGGTATTTACATATCCTTTTTTGTCATCTTGCTTATGTTCTACGGTCTCCCGATCCACATAATGCGTGATCTGTTCATGACAGCACGATCATTTATGAAAAGACTCGCAGCATTTATAAAATACCGTCAAGCTACGAAAGACATGAACTCGAGGTACGAAGATGCTACAATTGAGGATATTCAGAGAGAGGATACTTGCATCATCTGTAGAGAGCAGATGAGACCATGGTCTGTCACAAACCCAGAGGTTCCTCCTGCTGCTCCTGGGGCCGCACCACAGGCAAGACCCGCTACAACGGTCAACGAGCGGACGAGACCTAAAAAATTGCCTTGTGGACATATTCTGCACCTAGGGTGCCTCAAGAGCTGGCTCGAGCGACAACAAGTATGCCCTACATGCAGAAGACCAGTTGTAGATACACCAGGTCAAGCTGCTCCGGGGGCTGCAAATAATGCCAATCCCGCTGCTCCAGGTGCTCAACCACCAGCTCCTGGTCAGCAGGACGGTGCTGGAGCGCAGCCACCCGCCGGCGGTCGTCCTCAACGTAGGATGCGGATGCTAAATCTGGGACCTCTCCGGGTTGGGTTTGGACAGGCAAATCTCCAAGAATTTGCCCAAGGACTCCAGGAGCAAGAGCAAGAAAATGGGGCTGCGGGAGCCGGAAACGCGAGAATATACGGCTTGGAATTGGGTTTTCCCCGTCGAGTCCAACCACAAGCACAAGTGGCCGCTGGTGCGGTGCCAAATCCGAACGGATCAGGCTCAATTCAAGACCAACTTGAACAGATCGAGCTGCAAATCGCGAACGAAATGCGAAATCTTCAAATCACACAACAGCAACTGCAACTGGTGCATCACATGCAATTAGAGCTTGCACGATTGAGACTCGCGCGTGCCGGAGGAGCAGATCCATTGGCAGCAAACTTTCAGCTGCCTCCGATGCCTCAAGTTCCTCATTTGCCACAACAAGGACCGGTAGGTAGATATCCGGTGCCCTTCTACGCGGCCCCTCCACAGATGGCAAGACATGTAGCCCTACCGAGCACGGCTGCTATCCCATCTGGCAGCGCTGAATTACCTCCTGGGGTCACAATTCCGGAAGGATGGTCTCTCCTCCCGTTAGAGAGACTCGATAACGGCGCTGGCGTTCCACAAGTCGCTCCAGGACCTGCAGGCTCGGCAGCCATGGCCGCCACGCAGGCAGCTACCAGCTCTACGGCCGCAACTGCTGATAATTCTCGGACACCCACGCTGACGATAAATCCCGAAGGTCATTCGCAGGCCTCATCGATTGATTCGTCCGACACGAATGCCATCCACACTCCGCCGTCTGTAGCAGCTGACCAATCCAACGCCGCAGGCCCGAATGCCACAACCCCAGGTACCGCCACCGCTGGCAACACAGAGCCCATGACTACTCAGCAAAATGTGAATTCCTTACCAAACTGGGGATCGAGTCAACTATTTCGGGGTCAAAGCCCCTTGGCTACATCAGTAGATGCGGGCGAATCTTCTACCGCTTCGGCAGCACAAACAGAAATACAAGCATCCACGACCGGGGGTGAGCAGAATGCTGCGGTACCTTCCTCGTCCTCGTCTGCGGAAGGGTCATCCGCAGGAGCTGGTGCCGAGGAAGATGACCATAAGAAGGAAAAGGGAAATGCGAAAGCTGTCACGGTTGAAGATGCCGTAGACGAAGCTGAGGGGGTGTGACTGTGACTGGACCAGTGAGCCAAAGTAGCTTCGCTTTTGTAATTTAAAATTTCATGAATGTGTATACACGGCGCATTGGCGGGTAGCGACGGACGGTTGGGTTTTAACGTCTCTGTAACCTGAATGAAAGCAATAACATGACTTTTCGAAACCGGGAAGAGGTCTGCGGTAACCATGATTCATGTAAGGTATGCTCAGCGGGAGAGGTGAAAGGAATGGTTTATGTGAGCTAGAAAAAACACCGAGGTCTCAGTATCAGGCGCTTGGAGCGCAAGTGGCAGCACATTCACCTGACATTGAGGTAGCCCTTCCTCCGCCCTGGTCCCCCAGTGCGCTTTCCTCACCTTCCTTCCTCTTTCTCTACATACTAACCTCCGAAGCCGATATAGAAACTATCAATTCATCACCTGAGCCCACTTCCGTCTGTCCCTCACTCTCTTCTATGTCCTCCCCCTTCCACATTTCAGCTTACGCCATGGTAGAGGACAGAATGAGGTCAGAGTCGTCCGGGATATTTTACCATTGATAGCTCCTCCAGCAGAAATCCTAGCCACACGGGGAGCCAAACCTCTTTAAGAATCTCATTGATGGTGTGAATGCAGGCTGGAACAATTCCATCCCTATCACCAAAAGCCGCCCGCAACCTGACTACTCCGTAGGATCCAGGCGCAAGGCGTTCACGAAAGAGCAGCCCAAGAAGGTTGTTTGGCATGGCATGGGTAGTTCCTAGTAAATCCCTATCCGCCCATCTCCCCGAGATTATCATCATCCTGCCATGAGTAAGCCATTCGTCTTGGTCCAAGCGATATGCAAGCATCCGAAGAAGTGTGAGAGAAAGGTAGCCCCAACTCAAACCAACTCAAACCGACTCAAACCACGCGCTGTTGTATTGCTGTATGACTGGATTCGGCCCTGCTGATGATCATCCCCAGTTCTCTCCAAGGTCTATCGATCGGTCCCGAAAATGTCGAGACGGTCATTCGGCAGAGAGTATGGCCTCCATCTCCTGCTGAATAGCATCCAGCTCTAGATACAAGACTTTCGTACTGACCCACGAAGAGATGCTCAAGGCCATGTTCTCATTCGGGCCATCGGGCGAATACAGAACGGCGGTCCCTTTCAAGACGGCTATCAAGTCATAGCCAGAGCAGGTGAAGTAGGGACGAGCACCTATGTGATTGGGGACCGTCACAATCTGCTGGTAGCCATTGCTGTGAAACTTGACGGTGTTCATGCACAAGAGGGTCGACCAACGGAAGTTATGGACGAAGAAAGGCTGTTTGTGTTGTTCGGTTGCTATTTTATTCATGCAAGCCTTCGTTAGCTTGAAAAGGGGCGTCGGGTCTCTACGGGGGGGAAAAGAGGAGGGGAGGGGGGGCAAAACCCTACCCAGGCAGATGATGAAGGTATTCATGCCGTAGAAGATTGGGATTGCTTCTTCGCTGACTAGCTTGCAGGTTTGGAGAATGGCGTGTGCAGGATGGCTCTTTTCTTCATGCTCCTCCTCATGACTACCGGTGGTGCTGGCCAGGGGCGCTTCGCACTCGGCTGGGATTCTGATATCATCAGGTGAGACCAGGAGGCAGCTGTAGATCTGTCAAGTGTTAGAATCTGCGTGCAGTGTGTATATTATTGTATTATATTGAATTATATGGAACTATATTGCATCAACGGGGAAGAGGGTTGTGGGTTACATACCTCTAAACGTAGCTCAACCGGCAAATCCATAAACCGGAAACAACTCTTGTTCATGATAGTGTCATACGCCATTGGCGTCAGTCCCTTTCTCTCGCAGTCGTTCATAGTCAGGGAACATCTGTTTGAGCATTGTTGCCTGTAGGTTGGCTTTGCTTTGGATACAAGGGTCACGTGTAAATATCGTGACGTGACTTGGTACTGTTGGAATTCCGGCTCAGAGTCAGGTGATCCTGGGCTACGGAGGTTGTACCAATGCGGGAGGGAATCCCGAAGTACTGCCTGTCCTTGGCTGGCTCCGAAATCAGGAGAGGCAGGAAAGTCGCCTTCGCCTCGTGACGCTGCCTTGTGCGGAGTACCGTTACCTCATCACGAGTCTTGTCACACGTGAAGAGAAGCATCGGGTGGGGTGGAGGGTGGGGTTATCGAATTGGCCTATGAAGAAGGTCGTATCGTCCACTGGTATCGTCATCACCCGTGACGACCGTTGAGTGCCACTTGTCGAGCCCAGACATGGCCAAGAGAGAAAAAAAAAAAAAAAAAGGAAGAGAAAAAAAAAGTTTGAATAATAAACTTTCCTTACCCCAGATTCCACGCTGATTAGATATTCTACAGATTAGGTATATCAGCAGGCCCGGACACACAATTTCAAGCAAACGTGCTTCAAACGTGATCGATCTCGTCATCCTCATCTCGTCTCATCAAGATTTCATCTCATCTTCCCAAAATTCATCCATCCCATCCATCCCTCCCTGGTCCACCCACTTCCCTGCCCTCAAAGCCGGAGCGGAAGAACTATGCTAGAAGGTGCATCTCTCTTGAACCCTCCTCCGCTTCTCCTCCACAACTCACCCACCCATTCTTCCGTGGAATGATCGTTGCTCGGTAGTGACATTCATCTGTCTCATATCCTCTCCTCTTCCTTTCTCTCGTTCTTGCTTTCCGCCCAGCACCGAGACAGAGAGACGGAGACGGATTCTACCATCTGCCAGCCCAGCCATCTGATCCATCTGCCGTGCACGAGAGGCAGGCAGACTGCATGGCTATGGCTTCGTGCGGGGAGGATGTTTACGCGACAGTGAGTTGACCGTGCACTGCTACTGACTGTCTGACCGTTCACCCCCCCGGCTCAACTGCCTGCGCGTTCTAACTTTCAATCTGCAGTTGTTGTTGAACGACTCCTACCTCGCAGGTATTTCTTTCCGCTCTTATGCCCCCATCGAATATATACTCACGACAGCTTCGATGCAGGTGCCTTGGTCCTGGCCCACTCGTTACGGGATGCCGCCACCACCAAGAAGTTGGCCGTGTTGGTGACGACAGAGACGGTATCTGCAGATGCTATGGTTCAGCTCCAGGTAGGGCCCCCCCCCGAAGTTTATCAACTTGAGTTTCGTCTAATACATCCCCATCGCAGAAGGTGTTTGACTTTATCATTCCCGTCGAGAGATTCGTCAACCAGTCCCCGGCGAACCTGTCTCTTATGAATCGCCCGGATCTGCATTCGACCTTCACCAAGATTGCATTATGGAAGCAGCTCCAGTTCCGTCGGATTGTCTACATGGACGCAGACATGGTGGCTCTCCGTGCTCCAGACGAGCTGTTCGACCTGTCCCAACCGTTCTCCGCGGCCCCTGATATTGGCTGGCCGGATATCTTCAATACGGGTCTGATGGTCTTGAACCCAAACATGGGCGATTATTATGCGCTGCTGGCTATGGCAGAGCGGGGCATATCTTTCGATGGTGCAGATCAAGGCCTGTTGAACATGCACTTTAAGAACAACTTCAACCGCTTGAGTTTCACTTACAATGTCACCCCGTCGGCGCACTACCAGTACCTACCAGCATTCCAGCATTTCCAGTCCAGCATCAGCGTCGCACACTTCATTGGTGCAGAGAAGCCTTGGAGTCAAGGAAGACAAGCGCATCAAGGGTCTACACCATATGATCAGATGGTTGGGAGATGGTGGGCGGTCTATGACAAACACTACAAAGAATCCGTAGGCCAATTATTGCCCTTATCTGTTCTTCTACTAAACTGTGATAGTCTGTGCAGAGCTCATACCAAGGAGCACAGTCGATTGTGCAGTATTATACCAAGGGGGAGTTCCAACCTGTGGCCCCCAGTGTCTCGAGTGGCCAGGAATACCAGCCTGAAAAGGTCGAGAGTGAGACTTGCCCGCCGATCGCCGATGAGCCGCTGGGAGAGGGAATATCAGAAAGCCCGAAGCAAGAAGCAAAAGCTTACGTTCCGCAAGTTGAAACGAATATGGATCAGCGTGAGGGGCCCGAGGGCGAAGCTCCTCAAGTCCAGTATTCAGCCTGGGATGCGAGCAGGTCAGTGCCGCCACTTCAGTGTCTTCTGGAAAGAGATACTGACTCCAAGCAGAGCACCACCCCCATCTAACTCTCGGCCTGAAGCCTCCAACTTTCCTGCAACTCACTATGATATGTCTTCAGATCCCACACCGTGGAAGGCCCCAGAACGGTACCCTGACCCGCCCAAGAACATGTACTATGAAGTCCCCAAAACTCCCACGCACCAGGAGCTGGTATTTAGTTTCCCATGGGAGAAGGATCCCTCCAGGCCAAAGAGGTTTTTCCCCGAAGACAACCTGGAAGTGGCTACCGACTCCCAGAGCTTCAGTGAGGCATCGACCGTTCCGGATTACACAGAAAGACAGATCGTCACACCTAAGAATCCAGTCTTTCAGTTCACGCCTGCTGATCCATGGAATACATTCGCGCGTGGAAATGCCTGGGATGATGTGCCCGGAATTGAGCGATACATCGAGGATTTACAGAAGAATCGCAAGGGAAATATCCAGGTGTTGCAGGGGTATGGCTCAGGGATAGCACAGGTCTCCAGTCCGGACGGCAGACGGCACGGTATGAGGCTCACGGACTTTCCATCTGAGTATGAACGACCAAGTTTGCCCGTGACCCCAGCTCCGATCAGGAGACCTACTTTCTGGGGTGAAGAGCGAAATTCAGAAGGCCAACTGCCGGCTGCTGAGGGTGTCCCTTCCCAGGCAGATTGGGTACCTGTGTCTATCCTTTTACGTGAGATTTCGTTCTTACTTTTGTTAGGATCCGGTGCTGCAGCTTGAGCGACTTGCTCAGCGCCAATCTGATGTAATAGCCAATAAATTGGGGAATGGTGGCATCCCTGCGCGGGAGATTCCCTTGCGACCCCTGCCTCATGGCTCCGAGGGGGTAATTTCTCCAACGTACGTCGCTCCAACTCCGCCCAGCGCGAAAAAGGTGTCCGATGAGGTTACGAGAAGTGCCATCGAGGAGCCCAGTTTCCAAGGACCGGGCGCGATGTGGGAGAAGGGCGAGACGTTCCCGACGTACGGGACATCTCAGTTGCCGACAGATGAGGAGAGAGATGTCCTGGATAATTAGTGCTTAACGATGACTGGGGAGGGGACGGAAGATGGAAATTGCTATGGTTATGCGGTGCTACGCGAACATGCGCAACAACGGCTCCGTGGCTGAAGACATAGCACCTGGCCGGGATTGGTGCGCTTATATTGCATTTGTATTACATAATCTTGATGATACTTTGCTACTGCATATTGGCGAGCATGATGATTTTCCGAACGATGCGGAGAGTGGGCAGTCAATAATTTACTTTTGCTACCGTAAATAGTCAGATACAATGTCAATGGAGAGTATGTCTGGCAGTGTGGCAGGCTCTATTTTCATGAAGAGTGCTTGCCAGAATGCCTCCGCTATAACCAACTACCCTCCCTGAGACCTGTTGTTGTTGTTGTTGTTGTTGTTGTTGTTGTGTGATGCCTCCCAAGATATCGTATGTCACGTGACACACGATCCTCGGCGCTTGCGCGAGGTTCGTCTGATAGAAGCGGATGGCCGAGGCTATTCTTTCCTTCAAACACAATTTCCAAACAATCAAGCTCATGGCCCGCGCTATCGTTCGTTATCTTGATTGTCGGAATAACCTCAAATTCGATATCAACCAACCTCAACCCCAACCTCAACCTCAACCTGATCTAGCTCAACTCCAACTTCAATTTTAACTTCAACTTTAACTTCACGCTTCGTCGCGAGTCAACGGTAGGTGGTAGGTTGCAGGCTGCAAGTCGAAGAGCTGTGCCACGGCACCGGCCTTCCACTGCGCGATTCCGGCACAACGGTAGGTTGTGATCTCTGCCTCGAACGACCGCCCCGAGTTTCTCTGCATGTAACATTGCCATCTCGACTTTCGAGATCAGCTCCGTTTTCATCCTTATCTGCGTCTCCGTCTTCATCTTCGTCTTCACCAGATTCGAAGTGCAAGGGACAACCAATCGTCACAGAGCTCTCCTCTTTCTGCCTCTTCTGCCCCGCCTTAAACTATTCTTTCTGTTCACTGCTCTGTCTATCAATCCCCCTCCTCCTCACTCCTACAGGTTTCGCCGCTATGGCACACCACAATCCAGATCTTTCGCACAGCATCACGATGCATCCTCGTCCGTTCCACCTGCATCCAAACAGACCAGAGCATTCGGTCCGAACTCACACTCCTCTCACCCATTCGAACCCGTCAGCAAAGCCCGCTGCCAGTACTTCCTTCGAGCCTCTCAGTCTTCAAGATGAAGAGCACAACCCAATCTCTCGCCACACTTCTGCTATGAACGACGTCGAAGAGCAGAGACCTCCCCGCTACACGCGCGAGAATGATCCATACAAACTGTCTTCAGCCTACAAAGACACGGCCGAAATCCAGCTTATCGGTGCGAATACCTCTCGAAAGCGCGATGGATGTGGCCCCATCAAATTCAACGGCGATGCTAAGAAGGCACGGAAGATTCGGCAGTTCTACGAGAATCAGAATGAAAACATCCAGCGCATGCTGAAGCCTGTTGAGGACCACCGCGCTGAGGCACAACAAGAGGCAGGAGATGATCATCTGCAGTGGCAGATTGCTGTCTACGGGTCTTTCGTGGCCAACATCGTCCTCGCAGGACTGCAACTCTACGCTGCCGTCTCATCCGGCTCTCTGTCTTTGATTACGACCATGGCCGACTCCATCTTCGATCCCATGTCGAACATCACTTTGATGCTCACCAATAGAGCTGTCAAACGAGTGGACCCAAATCGATTCCCGTCCGGTAAGGCCCGCCTTGAAACGGTCGGCAACATCGTATTCTGCTTCATCATGATTATGGTATCAGTTATCCTCATCGCCTTCTCGGCCCGGGATCTTGCTGATCCACCCGAGGAAGATACCAAGACGTTTCATCTTCCTTCAGTAATCGCTGTCGCCATAGCTTTCACCACCAAGTTCTGTCTCTTCCTCTACTGCTGGGCCCTGAAAGACAAGTATTCACAAATCAATATTCTGTGGCAAGATCACCGGAACGACCTGGCCATCAACGGCTTCGGTATCCTCACTTCCGTCGGCGGATCCAAGCTCGTGTGGTGGATCGACCCCATGGGCGCCATCATCATCTCATGCATTATCAGCTCCGTCTGGCTTCACACCGCATTCACCGAGTTCCTCCTCCTCGTCGGCGTGACTGCCTCGGTTGAATTCCAGCAGCTCATCACATACGTCTGCTTGACCCACTCTCCCGCTATCGAAGGCATCGACACCGTCAGGGTCTACCACTCGGGACCAAGACTCATAGCCGAAGTCGACGTTGTTATGAATGCCGAGTCGTCTCTGAGAGACACGCATGATGTTGCTGAGGAGTTGCAGATCAAACTGGAGAGCTTGCCCGATATCGAGAGAGCATATGTCCATGTTGACTACGAGACTACTCACAAACCAGAGCATGCCTACAAAAAAGATATCTGATCTCACACAACACCTACATGGTTCGTATATGGGATGGCTTGCGTGCGATTGAAAATGGGGCGTGCAAAATTACAGGCATCATTTCGGGACTGGCGTTCGGCATGGCTTTGCTCGCTTGATTGCATTTCGTTTGGGCCATCGTAATTCTTCTCTAGCAGATAAAGTATGTACTCCAGTATCAGGATTTTCCCAAACAGGGCTCTTAACCTCTTCTTTGAATTTCATGGCGTCTTGTCACAAACCCTCCCACTTGATACGCGAATCTTGAAAACGGATCCTGTTTTCTTTCACCCCGAGTCGTGCACCCACGTGTTTCTGCTGAGAGGCATGGAAAATGGAGAGACTCTCGTCCTGTGGCTTGAACATTTCAGCTGGGCACACCGGCAGGCCACTGGGCCGCCGGGCCACCGGGCCACTGCTATTGGCAACGTTGCAGCGGCGACGCAGACACTGACTGATATTAGCAATATGCAAGACGGCTAGTTAGTCAAGGCTAGGTAGGTCACGTTCGAATACATTTACATCTGTATTTGTTCATAATCAAAAGCTTGGCTGTGATGCTTCTGAACTTGATCCATCAATCATATCAAGCAATTCCTGGCTGACCGGCGAATCCAACCCCTGTTGTTGTTGTTGTTGTTTTGTTTGGTTACCTGGCTCGAAGCGAGGAGTCCGATCTTGGTGGAAGCGAGTCCGGGGTATTTATTATTGTTGTCTGTGCTGGAGCTGGAGCTGGACACAGTAGTATCTTACGAGGTGAGGACACCAGGATTCCCGACCTTCAAGGCGTATTTAATATCTTTACCAGTCTTGATCTTTCCGCGAGAGGGGTCAATTTAGAGGTGGGTGGGACGGGTTGCGCTCAGACGGAGAAGCCCAGATGAAACAAACGCGTGCCATAGGCACGCTTCTTCGGCCCTCGGGGAGAATGAGAAGAGGCTATACAGCCGATGCACGTCGTCCTTATCACCATCGGCACCCGCCTCGAACAATATTCTAGGCGAGAAATCACTGACCACATGAGATAGATTTCGATGAGATTTCTCTTTCCGCTCTTCGCTCCGTGGGCGACTTCTGTGCCTCTCCCCTGCTCATGTCGATGTCACTGTACTGTCACTCTACGCGACTGCCTCAAGAGGACACTCCCCCGTGATTACCTGGCCCATATTTCGATACCGCACCTCGTCCCAGGACATCTACTGCACCCTCTCAATTCCCGACAACTTGTGAGACGGAAATATCGTCTCGATACGGACATTTTTAAGCGATGTTTACTAACCCTCGAGGCTTGGGGAGCGGTTGCTTTTGGCCAGACGGCTAGCTGAGCAGCTTTGTAAGCTCGTAGGCTCCTCCTGCCTTATACATGACCTGCAATCGCCGCTCATGTCCCTCTTTTCTTGTCGTATCTACTCCCAGCTCGCGCAAACGCCGACTCGCCATTCAGACGTGAAGTGGAAGGCCAGTCGTCTGGACCTTCACCGTTACTCGACGTCCTGTGCTCTCTAGGATACGTACAGGATGGCTCGAATCGCGATTCTCTCTTTGTTTCTGGTACTCTTGTGTCTGAGCAGCGGGCTTGTCCAACGCCCAAATTTCGCAGCAGACGCAAGATTGCTGGAGAACATCGGAACGCCCTCAACACTCCGAGAACGTGACGATGTCCCTGCCGGCTTCGTCGCATCCCCGTACTATCCTGCACCCCGCGGAGGATGGCTGAGCGAGTGGTCAGCCGCCTACGCAAAAGCACAGTTGGTGGTTGCAAACATGACGCTGGCTGAGAAAGTCAATCTCACGACTGGAACTGGACTATTCATGGGACGCTGCTCAGGTAACACTGGATCGGCGCTTCGTTTTGGCATTCCTAGTCTGTGCCTGCAGGACTCTGCTCTGGGCATTGCTGCGACGGATAACATCACTGCTTTCCCGGCTGGGATCACGGTTGGTGCTACTTGGAATAAAGCTTTGACTTATGCCAGGGGAGCTGCTATTGGGGCTGAGGCTCGGGGAAAGGGTGTCAACATCCAACTTGGGGTATGTATTCATCCTCAATCGTTAAGTCTGGTTCTTGAGGGGAAAGGGAGGTGTGGAGGAAACATCCCAACGTCTCGAGGAAATTTGCTGACATTTTTCTTGCTGACATTTTTCGATAGCCAACAGTTGGCCCCATTGGCCGCAAGCCGAGAGGTGGAAGAAACTGGGAAAGCTTTGGAGCTGACCCAGTCCTTCAGTCATGGGGCGGCGTTGAGACTATCAAGGGAATGCAAGACCAAGGTGTGATAGCTACGATCAAGCATTTCATTGCCAACGAGCAGGAAGCGTATCGTATGGACATCCCTCCCCACGGCTTGATGAAAGCACTCAGCAGCAACCTCGATGACCGGACCCTTCACGAGCTTTATGCTTGGCCATTTGCTGATGGTATCCGAGCTGGTGTTGGGGCTGTAATGACAGCTTACAACGATGTCAATGGAAGCGCGTCATCCCAGAACAGCAAGATGATGAATGGCATTCTGTACGTACAGTGCCTCAACTGAAATTTCCGATTTCTGGAGATTTTTCAGTGCTAAATCCTCCTTATCTACCAGATGCTGGGCTAACGTTGGTGAAGGAAGGATGAGATGGGATTCCAGGGACTCGTGAGTTTGCTCGGTTGATATCTAGACATCTAGATACAGAACACTGACAGTATCAGGTGATGAGCGACTGGCTTGCCCAAATTGGTGGTGTCAGCTCTGCACTGGCAGGTTTGGATATGGCGATGCCAGGTGATGGAAATACACCACTTCTTGGCCTTTCTTATTGGGGCTACCAACTTTCCACGGCAGTTCTTAATGGCACGATCCCGCTCGAGCGTATGAACGATATGGTGACGCGTATCGTAGCCACATGGTACCAACTTGGTCAGGATAAAAACTTCCCGGAGCCAAACTTCTCCTCCAATACGGCAGATCGCACGGGAAATTGCTATCCCGGCTCTCTGGTTGGGCCAACTTGTGTCGTTAACGAGTATGTCAATGTTCAAGCAGATCATGGGAATATCGCTAGGGAGATCTCGAGAGAAGCCATCACGGTGCTGAAGAATGACAATAAGACCCTGCCACTTTCAAGCAAATCAGTCCTGAAGATCTTCGGAACAGATGCAGCCAAGAATCCGGATGGGATCAACGCCTGCAACCAACGCTCTTGCAACAAGGGAACTCTGGGAATGGGGTGGGGATCAGGTAAGATTCGCACCTGGAGAGTGAGCCGTGATCTCTAATGCGTATAGGTACGGCCAATTATCCATACTTGGATGACCCAATCACTGCCATCAGGCTCAGAGCCGCAAACACAACCCTTTACAACACCGACTCCTTCCCGTCAGGTCTGACTGAAGCTGCCGGCGATATTGCCATGGTATTCATCAGTAGTGACTCTGGAGAGAATCAGTACACCGTTGAAGGAAACAACGGTGACCGCAAGGAGAGTGGTCTGTATGCGTGGCACAACGGAGACGACTTGGTCAGAGCAGCAGCAGCCAAGTATGCTACAGTTGTTGTTGTAGTTCACACAGTTGGCCCTATTCTCGTGGAAAAGTGGGCCGATCTCCCATCGGTGAGAGCAATTGTTTTTGCCCATCTACCGGGCCAGGAAGCTGGCAACTCGCTAACCGATATCCTCTTTGGCGACTACTCACCGAGTGGTCATCTCCCCTATTCTATTCCAAAAGCTGAGACCAACTACCCGGCATCTGTCAGTCTGATGGGGTTCCAATTCTTTCAAGTGCAAGACACCTTCACCGAGGGCCTGTACATCGACTACCGGTATCTGAATAAGCATTCTATAGCACCTCGCTACGCATTCGGTCACGGTCTCTCCTACACCACATTCTCCAGGACGAGTGTAACAGTCACTGCTGGAGAAGCCATGACATCGATTCCTCCTACTCGAGCAGCCAAAGGTCCTGCCCCGGCATTCAGCAGTGCAATTCCCTCGCCCGCTGAGGTCGCCTGGCCCACAGGATTCACCAAGATCTGGAGATATCTATACCCGTACCTTGACAACCCCCAGGATATTGTCGCCACCAACAAGTTCACCTATCCCGCAGGCTACCAAAGCACCCCTCAACCCGACCCGGTCGCGGGCGGCGCCCAAGGTGGAAACCCCGCCCTCTGGGATGTCATGTTCACGATCGCCGTCAAGGTGACCAACACGGGCACGTTTGCCGGCAAGGAAGTCGTGCAAGTCTACGTTCAATATCCGAGCGACAACCCGTGGGACACGCCTATCATCCAGCTCCGGGCTTTCGAGAAGACGGCCACCCTCGCGGCTGGTGCGAGCGCCTCGGTCACATTGCAACTCACGCGCAGGGATCTGAGTATCTGGGACGTGGTCCGACAGAACTGGATCATCCCCGTTAGCACCTCCCAGCCGTTTGTGTTTTGGATTGGCAACTCGAGTGCGGGATTGACGTTGGCTTGCGAGAGTTTGAGCAAGACGTGTTCGGACGGGAGGACGGAGCCTGTTCCTTGAGAATGGCAGGTGTAGCGGAGGTAGCTCGAAGCGATCAAGGTGGTAGGTACCTAGCCTAATGGTGTCGTGAGCCAGAGATCTAGCAAGCTAGTAGCGTGGAGTGCGTGCCACGATGAAGCCAAAAGCAATGAATAAAACTATAAGTAGAGTACCGGTAGGTCGTACAGATTAGTCAGTCAACGCGCTCGCTGCCTGTTGAATCTGCGGGCTCTCTCGGTTGTAGCTAGTCAAGAGAAGCAAGCAGGAGATTCAGGGACCGTCTGTTGGGTAACTCTCTTTCCAAGTTTGGGTTCTGGTTTATAGTTCGAACAGCTATTTATACTTTAGTGGTTGGGGAAAGATTTCCCCCTGCTAGTAGTACTTACTGTACTGTATACTGTAGAAGCCTAAAATTCTATTTCCTAGCTACTACTACTATATTAGCTCCCTTTATGAAAGGTAGTATCCTATCTAGCCGGTGCCCTCTCTCGCTTAAGTTCGAAGTGGCTACTTATGCTCACGTGCTACCTTAATATCGAATCCGGCAGAGAGAAAGACGTCTTCCGAGCCTCGGTAACTACCGGCACCAGATCACATACTTTGCAGTATTTAGTTTTTTTCTCCTTCGTTCCTTTTTCCTTTTCCTCTTATTCCGACGTCCCCGTTCCGAGTGGCAACCTCTGCGATTATTCCTGCCTTCTGCGCCACCTGCTTTACTATCGACTGGGACCTGCAGGACCCTCTTCTCTCTGATGGCCGCGGAACTCTGTGCAGTACCGGTAGTTACAGGTACAGCGATGCTACCCGTACGGAATACGGGATTCTTGCGTTCGTTCGTTCGGCTTTATGCAGGTGGCAGGCATTCTTCCCAGGTGGTGCATACCATATGCAAGAGTTCAGCTTCGACGGTTCAACGTTAACTTTTTCACTTTTTCCCTCGCTGTTGTCGGGGGGGCAGTGCATGCTCCAGAAGCCTGCCAGTCAAGCGTCAGGCGCCAGGCGCCAGGCGTCAAGCGTCTGGCTACTGGCTATATTGCCCTCCTTGCCTTCTTTCTTTTCGTTCCTCACCCTCCCTCACCTCCTCTCCACGACGGATTCTTCGTCCCTCTCTGGCGCAACTGTAATCCATTCCCTGTTCTTGGGATCGCCACTCTCCTCTTCCTCCTCCTCCTCCTTCTTCTCCTCCCCCTTCCCCCTCTGCAGCTCTTGGTTTCATTTCTGTTATCATTTTTTCTCCCCCCCCCTCCCCCCCCTACCCCGACTCCGTTTCGCTACCCCTACAGAAAGCCTCCCCGATGCCTCCTCAACTACTGCCAGCCTCGGCGGCCGCCTTTGCCCCTCGAGCAACCTCGGTCAACGTTGTCTTGGGCTCGAAGGTGGAGCCCTGGTTAACACAGACGCTGAAGCGGGTAAATCGCGTCAAGAGACCCCTCAACAGCGTGCCACAGCATCAAAGATGTCTGACAGAACACTTGTCGTCCGCAACGGCCATCTGGACTCTCACTTCAATGATGGTACCGAAAGCGCCCGAGGCAGACCTGCGCAAAGATGAGAACCCGCTGGTTGAAGCTCTGTTCAACTACCAGCTCCTTCACATCGAAGCATACATAGTACATGTGGACATGGTCCTCCGGAACGAGGTCGCATTCAAGCTCACGCCAGACTCGATAGAAGCCCTGATCGAATACCACAAGGATATCCATTGCGTCGATATCTCCGCCAATACGTACACTTGGTCCGAGAAGGAGACACAAGTCAAGAAAATGCACGACGAGTTTATTCAAGCAATCAACAAGTTCGTCTACCGGACCCATGTTACTGCCTTGGATGGTCTGCAAGAAGACGGTGCCGGAGAGCTTCTCGGTGGGAAGAGTGAAGAGGTCAAGACCAGCATTATGGGTCTCTTCCATCCATTGTTACCTCCCCCTCCCAGGATAGTCGACGTTGTCAGACCACCTCCGTTGCTGCCAAACTCTGCTGTCGAAAACTGGTGGTCGCAGTCGAACCTTTCCGCCTCGGAACCCGCGCCCGTAGAGTCATGGAGAGTCATCCCGTCGAGTCCGAGCACGACGTCGTCAGTTGATTCCAATTCATTATGGGCCAGCATGGGACTACACGAGGTACAACTACCGTCTCCGGCCCCAGCCTATAGCCAGCCATACTCGACACCAGGATGGATCTACTCCTCGCCTCCGATCAGCGCGCCCACCCCATCCCTTCCTCTTCCCAGCATGCTAGCGCAACAACAGCAGCAACAGCATTGCGGCGTCAGTGTGGGTTACGGCAACTTTGGGCAAAGCTGGGACAGGCACCAAGAGTATGCAGCAACAATGTGACAACCAAGGCCCGGAACTTTCACAAGCAACTCTAGTGCCGACTCCGGGTAATAGCACGGGGGCCCATCTCCTCCCTCCAAAGCGTGGGTACTACGTCCACTCTCACGACACTTCGCAACTCCTCAAAAACTGTTTGAACATACCAACCATGGGATTGAAAAAGATCTATAGCGGCATTTGATACCCCCACTATCGAAGGAAGACATATCGGCGTTTTGCTAGGCGGCATCAGCATTGTTCAGCGACTGAGCGACAACACTTTTGGCCTCTGACTCATTTACTTTGTTTCTCGTCGAGTACATAACGGGCACCATGTTATTTTCCTATGTCATCTGATACTGTTTATTTAGCGTCACGCGTTTTTGTTTGAATTTTCACAATCGCTAGCTCGGCCTCTTTCATCTCATCGTATAGCATATGGCGTTTTTTCTTATTTTTTTCGGATATAAAGAAAGTTACCCGAGAAGGGGGCAACACGCAGCAATGCAGGACTCGGCGCGCAGGGATACACATTGATTGTTTATTTGTTTGTCTATTTCCTTTGTCGTCGGGCGTGGGGTATCATCTGGTGTTCGTTGTCACGCGGTTTTACGTCTTTACGGTCTCGATCATGATTTCACGCTGTATCGTGCGCTGCCTCCGACCTTTGTCCCCTGCCGACCGGAGGCTTGATGCCTCTCTGGGCTCTGGGTATAGACGGGAGGGGGACGTTCGATGCGATGGTTATGAGGGAATGGATACGGATGTTGCCGGGCTGGCTGGATCTGCGTGCGGGTCTCGTTCAGTAGAGCGCGCTTGCGCGCTGACGACCACGGAGGTGGCTTCGATGCCACAACACCACCACAGACCCTACGACACGCCCTGTTGATCAGGGTGCGATAGTTCGGTCAACTGCCTGATCACTCGGCTACCCGATCACCACCCTTGACGAAATGCCTCGCTAGTCGGGCTTTCCGATGGGGATGGAAGCATCACGGAGTGGAGAGAAACGGCTGTAGCTCATCCTACTATATCTTCGACGCCTCACTGCATGGCTGTCCAGGGAACTGGATCGGATGCATGTGTTGGTGTGCGGGGGCGCCTGATCTGCGAGCAGAGAGGGCTTCGGATGCTGGGTTCGGAAAATACTTGCCACTGGCTGGTGAGGATGGAATTATTCTAGCCTTTTATAGCAATTGAAAAGTTGACAAAACCAAGCCGCTTGTGTAATCTCTACAAGACCAGTTGATGACCTGTGATCTTAGATCTTAGCATTGCTGTAACCAAGAGTGATACAATTTTCTGTGCGTCAGCTCATATGAGTGCTACGCGTTACCACTGCGCAATAGAGGCTTATCATCTGTCTGTCTGTCTGTCCGACGAGCGGCGAGGAGGGGGTGTAGGTCGATGATGAAGTGGTGCGTGGTGCATGGGGGGAGGGTGGTTTGGTCATGATATTGATATGATATGATATGATATGACATGACATGGATGGAAATCCGACTCGAGACTTGTTAGTACGGATCTACGGAGTAGCTAGGGATGGGTGAGAGGAGAGGAGAGGCGAGAAGAGATTGAAGTTGCAATGAATTTATGAATCCACATATTGATTGTATCGTGACACTCACTCATCTGGAGCTGGAGGTCTCTGGGACGGTCTACAGAGACTTTCAGTACCGGCCGAAGCGCAATGCATGGGATTTAGTTTAGGTTTAGAAGGCCTGTGATGAGTTGACTGACTACCGTATCCATGATGGATGGGCCTTGAAGGCCTCTCTCTTCTATTTTTTTAGGACTACTTCGCTCCGTACGGGGGCGAGAACGGCGCTGATGCCGCCAGATCCAGTCAGAAAAAAAAAAAAAAAAAAAAAAAAACAATCAATCGTCTTTCTCCGGACCTCAACCCGGACTCAAGTCGAGCCTCGATTCTAGCGTGCGAGAGGTGGCTCGCCAGCGCGGCTCCTTCTACCGCTCCTCTACTCAGTCTTGACGAGCGAAGTGTCATCGTCAGGAGACCTGACCGCACCGCCGCCGGCAATCGTCAAGCCCTGCACGATCTCGCTCCCCGTCACGTAGATCATGTACGAAGGCAGAACCAGCCAGGCACCACTATAACACACACACACACACAAACGACACGTATCAGCTCTGCGGCGCGGCGGTCGGGTCAAGCTTTGCGGACGGGGAGAGGAAGGAGGACTCACTTGGGGATGACCCAGAGGAAGATCAGATCCCGGGCACTGTTGTGACCGATGTTGTCAAAGCCGGAATAGTACTCGTTGGCCCCTAGAAGACGGAGAAGAGGAAGCGCGTGTCAGAATAGAGGGGGCTGCTTGGGCTTGAGAGGAGGGGGAAAAAAGAAAAAGAAAAAGAAAAAGAAAAAGAAAAAGAAAAAGAAAAAGAAAAAGAAAGAGAGAGAAGACCCTCGGAGGTACTTGCAGTAGAGGACAGTCTTGGAGAAGGTCATGACTGCCGCGCTGAATGCCAGCAGGACGGCAGCGGCGCCCTTCGGGCCGGCCACGGATCGCTGTTCGCCCAGGAAACCGACTGATGAGCGCTTAGGGGCTCCGCGGCCTTGGGCTGTGGATGGCCGGCCGAAGGCGTAGAGGATGTACAGGTAGTAGACGTACATGGCGGTCTCGACAATGTTCAGCAGGGTTTGCGCCGCGGTGAAGCCATTCTTCTCGTTGTAGGCCTTCCACTTTGGATCGCGGTTTTCAGTGTCAGGACTTGCTTCTTGTCATTTGGGAAAGTATTGCAAAGGTAGGGTGTGTGTGTCTTTGAAGTGAGAAGGATAGAAAAGGGACAAAAGTAAGTGCTCTGCTCTACTTGACTTGACTTGACTTTTACTTACGCCGTAGATGTAATCGATTTTTCCATAGAGCTCATAAGGTGCCCATATGGGCCAGTGGAGCGAGCCTCCGGGCATGCTCATGGGACGGAGCATCACGTATCCGGCATCCCATGTGACCAGAGGCAGAGACATGAAGAGCCAGATGATGGTGAGGTTGGAAGGGGTATGGGCCCATGGGGCACGTGACGAGACCATTGTGTGTGATGAAGGAGGAAGGGCTGAGTCGAGGTTGAGCGGTGGAAATGGAGATGGGATCTGGGTATTTGACTATTTGATGATTACGAGTCTGTGTTGTGTTGTGTTGTGTTACTTTTGCTTGCTTACTTTTACTTGCTTACTCTGCTTGCTTGCTTGCTTGCTTGTTGCTTGTTGCTTGCTTTCCTGCCGGACCGAGATGGAGCCGAGCTGAGCAACGTTAGGAACGTCACTCCGTATTTCATGGTTGCCCAGGTACATTCAGTCAGTCCATCAGTCAGTCAGTCAGTCAGCCCGTCAGTGGCTTCCATCTCAACATCACACATATTATCACGGCCTTCCTCTTTACCTTGGCCTTTACCTCTGCTCTCTGCCTCAACTGCACCTCACTCAGCACCCTCATGTGAATCCGAATCCGAATCCGAATCCGAGTCCGAATCCACATCCACATCCACATCCACATCCACATCCCCATCTGCAAATAGATGGATTCGCCCTCCGCGACGCCTCGTCGCTCCCAGCGGATCCAAAACATATCCTCTTCTCCAAGCATGAAAGAGCCGGAGACGCAGACGCAGACCCAGACGCAGACCCAGACGCTATCGCCATCCCCCTCCCCCAGAACGAGGACAGCCGGATCCCCCTCCCCATCCACGAGAATGACGGCGCGAAGATCCCCGTTCCGGCCCACCTCCCTCGAAATGATCCTCCTCTCAGTCTATCCCGCGACCCTGGTGATCGGCTCCCTCTTCGCCCTGCTCGACCCTGCCGCACGGGCAGCTCCCTACAACGCCGCGACGCAATCGCACTTCGCCAATTCCGCGCCCTCGTACTTTGCGAAGAAGAGCAACATCTTCAACGTCTTTTTCGTCAAGCAGGGCTGGGCCTGGGTTACCGTCAGCTACCTGTTCTTCCTGTTCACCCACCCATCTACCGGCCCAGCATCCCTAACCCTCACGCCCAAACGGCTGCGCGGGATTTTCAGATACGCCATCGTCACTGGCTGGTGGATCTTCGTGACGCAGTGGTTCTTCGGGCCTGCCATTATCGACCGTGGCTTCATGCTCACCGGAGGCCAGTGTGAGCTGGTGGCGCAGGCAGATGTGGGAGACATCGAGATGGACAATACCAGGCAGTTGGTGACGGGGGTGGCGTGCAAGGCGGTAGGTGGGGAGTGGAAAGGTGGTCATGATATCAGCGGCCATGTGTTCTTGCTGGTTCTGGGTAGCATGTTCTTGTTCGAGGAGGTTTTCCATGTGGTCTTGAAGTCCAGAGGCGCAAAGGAGGAGCGAACCATAGCCATGAACGACGGGGCCGTGAAGAGTGCGGAAGTCGAAGCCCAACCGGGAGACGCTGGTCCTGATCCGTGGACCCTCGGGGCCAAGATTATCCTGGGAATCGGGTGCTTGTGTCTCTACATGCTTCTCATGACTGCAGCCTACTTCCACACATGGTTTGAAAAGGTAGGCTTATTTACCTATTCAGTCGTGGAAGCAAGCTAACCTCGATCTAGTTCACTGGACTCGTAGTGGCAATGAGCGGCATCTTCGTGGTGTACTTTCTACCCCGAGCGGTCCCGGCAATGCGAAGCGTGATTGGAATACCGGGTGTATAACTCATGTATTGGTATCACAGGCAGATTCAGGTCCTCCAAATGTTAATGAGTAATCATCATTCTGAAAATCAGATGACGCTACTCCCTCCCTCCCTCCCTCCCCCTCTCCCCCCCTCTCTCTCTCCTCTCCTGATCGATCGTCTGTCGATATACGGGTCTCCCGCCCCTACGAAACATACATTTCAGCGAGCTCGCACCTCGCACCTCGCTGCTCGCAAAGTCGCTCACCAACCGGAACCTCCAAACCCACGCTCCAAGGAACCCGTCGTCCCTTGTTTGTGTTTGACGCAGGACATACCTCACCGTCACCATCCCTCTCTCTCTGTGTCCCTGCGGCAGTACATTCTACGACAACTATTGGACGCTGATGTAGCGAGCGAGTGTGCGAGCGGGCGGGTGGGTAAGAATTAATGGACTGGGCTGTCCCTTTGTGAGGTGAGAATGGGGTGGTTGCTGGGTAGGTAGGTAGGTAGGTAGGTAGGTAGGTAGGTTGGTAGGTAAGTACTGGTTGCTCATGGGCGGGTTGGATGGGTGGATGAATAGTTAAGTAAGTAAGTGGGTGGGTAGGTAGGTAGGTAGGTAGGTAGGTAGGTAGGTAGGTAGGTAGGTAGGTAGGTAAGTAAGTAAGGTGGGAAGGTAGTAACAAGAAGAGAAAAGCAAAGCAAAGAAAAGAAGAAGAAGGAGAAGAAAAAGAAAAAGGAGAAAAGATAGGCTGGGATTACCTACCTACCTAGGGACTCGGAGGGGAGGGGGGCGATTGATTGCATGTTGCGTGTTGTCTAGAGTAGGGATGTTTGAATGGATGGATGGATGAATGAGTGAATGAGTGAATGAACAGTATTAGTTTGTAAGTAAGTAGGTTAGTCTCGCACGGGGACAGTTAGAAATTTAGTTATGTATTTATTTATTTTACTTATTTATTTATTTATCTATCTATACCGGATGGATCAGCTAGGTAGATCGATTAAGGTACGGGAAGAACTGGGGTGAAGAATGAGCATGAGAATGAGAATGAGAATACGGATGAGAATGAGCATGAGAATGAGAATGAGAATGAGAATATTAAGTACCTCGCAACCAGAAACCGGGAAAAGGAAAGGCAGCAAGCAGCGAACACACATCGGCAAGTACACATCTATTCTATCCAAACCGGCAACTAACCAAGGAATAAAAACTAAATCTTCAGGATCCAAAACAGATAGAAGGAAAGAAGAGGCGGAACCCTAGTCGGAAAGACGAAAGCACCACTAGATAGATAGATTTCTTCCGAGGATGAAGTGAGCCCGAACTTTGTCGTCAGGACTGTTACCATTACGAGCGATGTGTTAAAGCGGTACTCGGTGTTGAAGAGATGGCAGATGGAGGTAAGGGAGGTAGATAGACAGGGTGGGATGTACGAGGTTATGGACAGACAGACACGGAGGCCAGGTCGGAACAGGACAGTCGGAGGCGGCTTGGTTTGGCTGGACTGATTAGATAAATGGCGCTCTCTCTTGCTGTCCTATCCCAATGCGATGGCGGAGATGGAATCTGGCTGGCAGTTCTGCAGGCCTTATGCAAAAGACGAAGCAGTCCGGATGAACTGGGAAGGCTTGCAGTCATGTTCATACGACCTAGCATGATATGTGAGCGAGCACAGCCTGGTGTCGTTCTTCTTACCTCGGGGTTGCTCACGCCGTGACTGCGATCAGGGTGTCAATTGAAATCGCTCTAGGCACCACGGTCTGTGTTGTATCAACATAAATTCGTGTAAAGACGCTCACAAGCATCTAAAAAAAAAAATCAAGCGCCTGCAGAACCCGAATCGTCAGTACAAGCAAAAAGGAACCAACCCGGAATAGCACCGCGTCTATCATCAACAAGCGCAACCCTCCTTCGAAGCAGTATCTCTCGGTCCTGTCAGCTTGACTCTGGACTGATCCTCCGTCCGTCCTGCACCCGCCTGCGCGGCTCCTCCTGTTCCCCGAGCTCCCTTCAACGACGTTTCCGGGATAGCATTCGCGATTGCGGTAAAAACCTCAGTGACGTTGGTGCCTAGCTTAGCACTCGTCTCGAAGAACAGCAGCCCCTCCTCCTCTGCATATGACTTCGCCTCGGCGGTCGGCACCATTCTAGCATCTCCATCAGCGTCCTCGCCATCGGCCCCCTCTCCGTCTTCGGACAGGTTGTTGCCCGTGCTGCTCGTCTCAGTCGTCAAATCCAGCTTGTTTCCGACAAGGGCGATAACGATTCCCGGCGATGCCTGTCTCTGGAGCTCGGCAACCCAGTGCTTTGCCTTGATGAGCGACGTCGGCTTTGTGAGATCGTAGACCACGAGAGCAGATTGGGCGTTTCGGTAGTACATCGGAGCGAGAGATGCGAAGCGTTCTTGTCCCGCGGTATCCCAGATCTCGAATTTGATCGTTCTCGTGGGAAGATTGCATTTTTGTGTGAGGAAGGCAGCTATCATATCCACAGTCAGTAACAGTCATCGCGGGGGGAGGAGAGTGCCTGTTGAGTTGGAAGTACCTCCGATTGTTGGTTCCTTGTTCTCCTGGAAATCGTTGTTCACAAAGCGCAGTACCAGCGAAGACTACGGCTTGATCAGCATGGTACTACCACTGAGAGTTATTGGTGAAGATAGAAGTAGTACTCACCTTTCCTACAGCTGCTTCGCCTAGAAGGACCAGCTTCACGCTGCTGCTAGGCTTCGGGGCCGTTGCTTCCGCCATCAGAGCTGTTGCGGGAGGTCGGATACTTGGTGGAGTTGTATCGAGAATAACTGCGCGGTACCGGAAGGGAAGGGGAAGGGGTGGATTGGTGGTTAGGATGGGTTTAGGTATTGCTTTTCGCGATTGCGCTCGAGGTTTACTTATTTTTACCGACCCTTGATGGCGTGAAGTGATATCTTCAAGTTCGACCCAAAGCCAGCTGATGATGACGCCAAACGGCTGCGATGCCTTGGTCTGGAATGGGTTTAGCGTGAAGGCCCACTATTCACGGGGCGGGGAATATTTAGCCCGACATATTTTTTTCTTGTTTAAGCTTGACGCATGAGAAGGATCACCACAGAATATCACATCCACACTCGCAACACTGAACTAAGATGGCCAAACGAAAGGCTGACGCAGATAACCTAGGCAGTCTGTCTGCTACAAATTCTAGCAAGAAGATTAAGGCCAGCTCCTTAGCCGTGGAAAAAAAGGCCAACTTGCTGGACGATAGCGATTCGGGCAGTAGCAGCGACAAGTCCGACGGAGGGGCCCAAATTGAATTGGACATCGACGAGCCTGAATTTCAGGTCAACCAGGAGTACGCGAAGCGGTTCGAATACAATAAGAAGAGAGAAGAGCGACAGAGGCGTTAGTATATCTGGCGCTGCAATCTAGACTGGCCGCCATTACTAACGTTATCTTAGTCGAGGAAAAATACCAGAATGTTCCAAAGAAAAATGGCAATTATGGTGACAAGTACGACGAAGACTCAGAATCTTCTGATGACGAAGAGGAAGACGACGATGGCATTCTTGTGACGGAGGAACTGGACGCCCAGATTTCGACCGCTCTCAATGCAATCCGTAATAAGGACCCTAGCGTCTACAAGTCCGACGTCTTATTTTACACCCCCATAGAGAACGAGGAGGATCCGAAAGTTGATGCATCCAAGGAAAAAAAACAGAAGCCCATGTATTTGAGCGATTACCATCGGGAAAACCTGCTCAAGGGTCACACGGAGGCCGGCGAAGAGGAGAACGAGATCCCCCGAACGTTCGTACAAGAACAGGACGAGCTGCAGAGGAAAATTGTAGAAGAAATGCATGCCGCGGTAGAAGGTTCTGACGATGAAGGGGATGGATTTCTCGTTGCGAAGTCGAAACCTCTGCCAGTCAGCCAAGGAATGCACCCTTCGAGAGCAGCGAAGGTTAAGGTCAACCTTGACATTGCTTCTGCTGACAAGAACCCGGAGACTTTCCTTTCCAATTTTATGGCAGCTCGTGCCTGGGTACCGAGCGACGGAGCACGCTTCCAGCCATTAGAGTCAGACGACGACGAGGAGGACGAGCGTGCGGAAAAGTTTGAGGAGGCCTACAATCTGCGATTTGAAGATGAGAAGGGAAGCAACGAGAAGCTAAAATCTTTCGCAAGAGATATAATCGCTGCTAAGTCCGTGCGAAGAGAAGAAGCGACAGGGAGGAAAAGGCAGCGAGACAACCTCCGCGAAAAGCGAGAAGCCGAAAGACAGACCCAGGATGAAGAGAGGGCCCAATTGCGACGGCTCAGGATCGAGGAGGCCGAGGAGAAACTCAAAAAGATCAAAAAAGCTGCAGGGCTGCGAGGAAAGACTCTGAAGATCGAGGAATGGGTAGCTTTTCTGGATGACGGCTGGGATGATGAAAAATGGGAATCCGAGATGAACAAGCGATTCGGGGAGGACTACTACGCTGAGCTCGAGGCCAAATCAGACGACGATGATAACGACGCAGGCAAGAAATCCAGCAAGAAGGTCAAGAAACCGAAATGGGAGGACGATATTGACATACAAGACCTGATCCCTGAGTTCGACGAACATGTATCCCAAAAACCCAAATTCACGCTCTCCGACGACTCCGAACCTGGGGACGAGACCGATGACCACAATGGTGTACCCAAGAAGTCCAAAACAAGCAAGGAACGCCAACAAGAGAAGCAGGCTAAGCGGAAAGCTGCTCGCTTGGAACGCCAAAAACTGGAAGAGCTCGTCGACAGCAAGATGGATCTCGACCTACCCAGCAAATCCAAGCAACCAACCCGTTTCCGCTACCGCGAAACCTCGCCCACCTCTTTTGGGCTGACGGCTCGGGACATCCTCATGGCGCCCGACGCGTCGCTGAACGAGTTCGCCGGCTTGAAGAAGATGGCAACGTTCCGGGATGCGGAGAAGAAGAGAAAGGACAAGAAGAAGCTTGGAAAGAAGGCGAGGCTGCGCCAGTGGAGGAAGGAAACGTTTGGGAACGAGGATGGGCCCGAGATTGTTGTGCTGAATCCGGATGCCAGTATTTCCGCGGACAAGGCAGCAGAGGATGGTGAGGGGGAAGGAGAAGGAGGCAATATTGTGAAGGGCGGGAGGAAGAAGAAGAGGTCGAGGAAGAATAAGGGAGTTGTGGAAAGTGTAGGCTGAAGATTTTGAAGAGCTGGGTAGGCTATACAATTGTATGAAATCATTTATTTCAAGTGTAGGGAATGGCAAAATCCAGAAGAAGCGTATAGCGAGGAAGTACTCATTTTATACATGTCTGTGCTGTGAATCAACAAATCGCCGACCGATCTGAAAGCGAAAGAAACTCCACTTCGCCTCGCTCAGGTCGGCCTCTAAGTTTATTCACAACCAAGAGAGTGTTGTTATCTGAGATTTTGCAATGTGTTGAAAGATGCATTGATTTACATCCAATGTTGGCTGCTCTACGCGGTCCCGCTCAAAAACTACCTAGCTAGGTCTTCTCACCAGTATCAAATGTCATTCCTCCCAGTCGATGAAATATTCATAACGGATCCATCCAGGGCTGAACTCAGCAATCATATATATGCAGACACCAAAACACCAAAACACCATGGCACAGCCCCGATCATCCGTTCATGTGGTTGCCTATATTCTCATCATTATTAATTATCGACGTACCGCCGCCGCCCATCGCATACGCGCCACCCACGCTATTAAAAACATCTTGATCCAGTCCGAGATCCGGGGGTTCCATGTTGAAAGGCATAAACCACGCACTGCTCGGCTCTGTCACAAATCCCGGCATACCACCGCCGTTCATCTGCATATCCCATCCGTGACCATCGAGCATGTTCTGAGAATTCAGGGCCGGATCCATGTTGGCATAGGCCCCAAACACAAGTTGGCGGTCGAGTTGCGGCAGCATGTTTTGCTGTTGCGGGCGAAGCATGTCGTGGCCGTAGTAACATGGTTGCTGCTGCGGATGACTGTACATATTCACAGGCGTGGTAGGACTCATGGAGTTGAATGCTGGGAGTACCTGGACATTCTGTGGTTGCATCTGCATACTTCCAGGTCCCATGTTCGAAACACTGGTATTGACAGGAGCGGGTTGATCCGGCCTGCCAGGCTGGTGATTCCGTACCTTGCGTTTACCGTTTTTGGCACCTTCGTTGGGCGTCTGCGGCGACTCGAGGGAACCGAAGAATTGCTCCACGGTATGTAGTCCAGATTTCTCTCCGTAGACGGCATCGTCACCCTTCTCGACCGTGATCCCAACTGCCGGATCCTCAAAGTCGGGATGTGAGACTCCGTGAGGGTACCGATCAAACCAGTCGCCGTACTGGAAAATTCGAGGCGCTTGGGCCGTGTTTGCAGGTGCTCCCTGGCTACGAGCGTCGGCGCACGCTTTATACTGCTGCTTGAGACTTTCGGTCATCCAATGGAACATCCCCCAGTACTTTTTCATTTTGGTCAGATATCGCACATTGACAGCAAGATTCTTCTTGGATGCTTCCTCCGTGGCAGGGTTGTTGGAGAAAGACCCGAAAACGTGGACAGTGCTAGAGTAAAATGCACAGTATCCGGTGAACGGAGCGGTGATGAAGTGAGACTCTCCTTCTCGCAGAAGCTCTGTGATCCTTTCCGCGGCTCTGAAAGCTTTCTTGCCTGCTTCTGTGGTAAACTCCCTGGGGGTGTCGGGTGGCGGTCGCCCACCTGGCTGGTCTGCGGCATTCTTGCTCATGAAGAGGATGTTTTGTTGTATGGAGAGGTGGAGAAACAAGAACTGGTTAGCAAGAGCTTCGGTCGCATGGGTATGGAGGTTCTCCGCGTTATACTGCATGGATTTTGGGAGGGATGTCTCAAACGCCTCCGCCTGCTTAACGAGACGCGAGTAAGTTGAATCCAGATGCCACATTGGGTGCGGATCCTGGGCTTTGCCTCCCAGGTTGAGGTATTCGACAATACGACCCCACAAAGCAATGGATCTGATCATGTAGGCGGCAACGCCCATATTTTCCTCGGCATCGGAAAGTTGACCTTCGCCGGGAGGAATCGGATGCGGTACGCCACCGTCGAGGCTTTGAGTTGGCCCTGGCATGTCCAGCTGAAAGTACTTCTCTTTTATCGGGAGTTGCACTTTCATCGAGGTCTCCTTGATGAAGATCGGGCGATCAGTTCCAGACGAATTGAAGCGGTCCATGAGAAAACAGGACCACATCGTACGCCTCCTGATTTCGCGATCTATGAAGCTGAGTTCAATTGTCCCATTAAGCTTGTGAGGGTCGTAGTCGAGATCTTTATGAAGCTGCAATGCGTAGGCCATGCGAAGCGCCATCCCCCCAAATGACCAACTTCTACCGCCCTGACAAGTCCCAAATTCATGCAGGCCGAGAATCAAGAGACAGGTCAAGATGGTGATGTTTGGCCACTCGTACCGTCTCACAACTATAGCACGAGCCGGAGCTGCCCACTCCTCGCCCCTCAGGAACGCAGGATATGTATTGAGCTTTGGGTGTGTTGAAAAGCGTGCAGATATAGCACAGACCGCTAGTATCAAGACTGGAGGCACAGTCCCGGCTCTGGAATGGAGATCAGCATTTCGAACCTGCAAGGGTATAAATTTGGTCATACCTAAGCTTTCTCATAAAACTGGGTTTGTGTAATAGATGATACGTTTGACCGTTGACGTTTTCAAAGAAAGTCTCGGAGAGATGCTCTTGAAGCTCCTTCGTTGGCAGTTTTTCGGCACCTTCGGTTACGAGTCGATGCTCTTCAGCCTCCTGCGTCACGAGTATGGCTGGTTTCGACGCTCCACCTACGACTGGATTTGATGCGGCGGATCTCGACCAATTTTCAAGCTCTTGGCCGAATGCTTCATCAGCCACGCGCTTTTTCCCACTCGCACTCCTACTAGGGGTCGTGCCAGGGATCGCCGGCTTTACAACGGCTCTAGTGACAGGTGTTGTCGTCGCGTCCTGTTCCTGCTTGGGCACAATCTTGATGATCCTTTCCTCCATCCTCTTCAGCCTCTTGTCGAGCATCGCCATGTAATCAGTTCTGGGTGCGGCTTTCCGCGTAGTGACTTTGTAAACACAGGGGATACGTGAGCGAAGGCAATGCTTGCATGCCGGCTTCTCTCCCGAGCAACGAATCTTCTTTCGCCGGCATGCTATGCATGCCAGGGGTAACCTCTTGCGTTCCTTTCCTGCCTTGGTCTTCAACTCGCTCCACGGAGGATGCGGATCGTTCTTGTCCTCCTTCATCCTGGACCCCAAATCACTCCCATCCACAGCTCCATTGCCCAGGCCAAACTCGTCGTTGAAACCTCCATCTAGTAGACCACCGGCTCGAGTGCTCGCAGGGCTTGCATCATCCGAGCCATCACTGCCCGTCTGCCGCCCATTGCTAAGGCCAGCATGGTGTAGAGGAGGAACAATGGAGGATATGGAAGCCCGGTGGTCGGGTATGGAAGCAACAGAACCCCGGTGGTCCTGGCGAAGGGACTTTACTGAGTTTCTACGGTCGGACCCCAGATTCTGTCTCGCGAGATTGTAGGTCGAATCCTCTGATAGTCCATTTTCCGCTGTATGAAATGCGTCGAAAGAGAAGTCTGCGAACTGAGGGTTGCCGAGCACATCCATCTGTGGTGAGATAGCGAGCGAGTCGCTTTGCGTATGTCGACTGTCCGTTACCGTTAGGAACTGTTCCAGGTCCAAGGATACCGGCTCATTGAACGGCGGGAAAGATTGGCTGGAAGACATGCTGTCGCCGAGGGCCATCCAACTCTTCCACTTATTGCCCCGCCATGCGCCTCGAGCCCGTCCGGACCGCAGACACCCACTGGATCGCACTCCGCTCGGCGTATGAAAAGAAGTATCGCAAACGCCGGCTATTCGTAGCTATGAGCTTGGGGGATTCGGCAAGCGTAAGTGAGGGTGGATGAGGATGAGGATGAGGATGAGGATGAGGACGAGGACGAGGACGAGGACGAGGACGAGGATGAGGATGAGGATGAAGAGGAAGAGGAAGAGGAAGAGCAAGATGAAGATGTGGATGTGAACTGGTGGGCGCAGGCCGAGCGGCGGACGGACGGACGTGCTTGTCGTGTGTGCGTGTTGTGCTCTGCTGGTGGACGACGATGTAGATGGGAATTGAGCTGCAGTGGAAATAGAGCGCGTATAGCCAGTAGCGGTGGGGAAGTAAGAAGTAAGTGAGGGTCATATGCCAGGTACGGCTATTCACAAAAAGCCTTGGGGGGGGAACAAAGTTGTGGGGGTAGGCATGGGGGCACGATATACGGTATGGTATATACATAGTATATACATCGAGATATATACAGTATTTCCAGAGCGAGAGATAGATATCTACGTATACCTTTCTTCGGTGATAAATTACTTGCCCTCTGTGCATAAGTACCGACTACTTACTGCCATTGATCTACCTTCATCCGTGTTCCAGATACCTACCGGTATAATGGCCGCGGCAATCAATGACTTACCCAGGTCGGTACCGCTACCGGGACCGGTACTGCGGCAACTCAGCCTTGAAGCTCTAAGGCCCGAGAAGATCGTCATCAGCCCCTTCGATCTTCAACGGGCCTCGGCTCCTTTGGTACCTGATCCTAACCATTAACCACCAATAAGAGTTATTAATTAATAAATGGGACTGGCTGCACGGCTTCACAGACCACAAACATGTCTCGGGAAATTTCGGGGTTTACTCCGTACGAGTACCGGTACAATCATTCCCAACCTAACTGCACCTTGCTAACTTGTATACAAAGACCCAGACCCTCCCGTATATGCCAGTCGCCCTACACTATCTCCATGTACACTCACTCCACGCGTGCAATCTGTCAATCATACACCATCTTACCCAAAAGTTAGGTGTTTCTTCCCTGTGAGCAGTAAATCCTGCTCCAGTTGGCAGCTGCCGCAGTAATCGTCATGCCATTTCCACAGCTTGTCCAGCCGACCCCGTTCGTTGACCTCCAGGATGTGTTGAGACTCTGCCTCTTGTTCTCGCTTATCTACAGTCGCCCGATCATCCCGCAACATCGTCTGCACTTGTTTGCAGCGTGCATTCTCATCCAAGAGCCAATTTTCCCACTCGGCTTTCAGCATTTCCCGTTCCACGGTGTTTACCACGCGCATTGCGATCATGAGATCGTGTCGGTACGAGCCCAAGTGTTGCCGCGTACGTCGCAGCCGCCGGGCGGTTGACTGTGTTGCCTTGCCTGAGAATAAAGACCCGGCTGTTTGATAAGGCAAGTCCAAGTCGGTAACGTTGGTAATATCCCTGAAATGGTCATAGCTGTCTATCGGTGAGCAGTTATTGCAGTCTGAAGAATAGCTCGGCCTACCATTTGCTTCCCGTCCGATTGGACATCTCAGTCGGGACGGATGTTAAAGCGTCGTCGATATCCTTCAGATACACGGATTTCCCCATGATCGGATTTGGCCCAACGCCAATTCTAGACATGAACTTCGCTGCGTTACGTTCCGACCACCATTCCGACGTGTCTCGTGAGGTGAGGAAAGCGTTTGTCAACAAGCTAAGAAGAAGTGCGGTCAAGATGATGCTGTTCGCACTTAAGATCTGCCAGAGAGACCGAAGTGCTGCGAAGGCCCACATCATAATGCACGATATGCAGCTCTCGGCAAAAGATCCCAGGGTCTCAAATAGCATATTGGTGAGAGTTCGATGTTTAATCTGCGGGCGTTTTGAATTACCAGACTCTGTTGCTGAGAACAGGGCGACAGAGGTTCGTTGGCCGACATGCCCAAAAATGTTAATTGCTTTTTTGGTTCTGCTGTGTGGTCCTAATTTTCGTACTTGGTCTGAGATGACATCCACCAGATCGTCGGCATCCAAGGCCGAGTCATCGAGGGCCTGTCTCTCGACGAGGCCTTTGGAGAATTTCGGTGCCTTGGACCAGTCGACTCTGGTATAAATTGCTAGCTTGCACTTGGATTTCGAAACGTGAGTGATGACAATTTTGGTGACTAACATGAAATCTTTATGATGTGGTAGGTGCCAAGGAGTTTTGCGATCGGTGATAACGTAGCAGACATGATCGTTCATTACCTCGATGATCTGATAATCGATGATATTCGCCTGCCTGGAACGACGGAGTATGTCGACATAGTCGATTTGAAACTGAAAGTCGCGACGCATTTGGCTTCCTTCAACAGCAACCCACGGACCCTGCGCAATCCGTTGCGCTCGGCGTTCGTGATAGAGTAATTGGAAGACTGCACTCTTATCGCCAAACATGACATGGAAGAGTGCTTTGGGGCTGATATCAAACTGCCTTTCTATCGCTTTCCGTTGCATGTCCCGGGGCTCATAAACAATTGGCTTGGATGGTAGCTGGATCTTCGTAACCTCTTTATTCGGTCGTCCCGGGTGGAGCCCACTCCCAGCATGGATTGCCGAGCGTAGGTCTCTGCCTTTGCGACTTCGGCCTGTCAAGGTACCGTTGTCGATAGGCGTATTGACCGATACGTCTTCCCAGCTTTCCATACTCGGGCTTCGTGCGGGATCGTCGTCCTCCATCTTGATCAATGCTGCGATGGTGCTCTCGAGATCTGTGTGGAGTCAGCTCCGGAGAGACACCACAGAGTCCCAAGACTAGAGAAGGGGCAGTTACTTACTCAGAGGCTCATTTGATTGAGACCTGTCTATCAAATAATTCAATCTCCATTGAAGCAATCGCAATGGCTCCAAGAACGTCTTGATCGTTATCCTCGTAGAGCCTCCCGAGGCAGCATCTTCGTGAAGGTGAAGAAACATAAAGTCACAATCTTTTCCTGGCGCGGCTGTGACCTCGATGATGCTTTCCATGGAGACTCCTGAAACGAGAACGAGACCAAGATGGTGACTGTAGAAATATATATCATGCTGTGTCACATAGACTCTACCTGGGAATTCCTGTTCCTCATTTGGATTCCAAGCGGCCCGGAAGACGAGGAGCACTTTATCGTTTCTTGAGACATTTGGGAACAGCATACGGAATTGTGCTTCTTGGGTTTTAAGCTCCAGAGGGTAATTGGTAGGAAAGACTTCCGGCTCCGGACCCAATTGACTTTGCAGACGAGCAGATTCGACGTCGGCGCTGACTGTCTTTCGATGGGTGGCTGCAGGCAGAGGAGCTTGCGGAACGGGATCAGTTGATGCGCTGGCCGACGTCGGAACATCGGAGCCTTCACTATCGGGCTTACGGTTATCATCGCCTTAGAGGCATGTCAGCGAAGTTACCACTGAAGACGCTTGGGTAATGCTCTCGTCTTCTAGACGCCAAGAACATAGTCTCAGATCGACAAGCGACTCTTTGGATTGCGGAGGTTCCATCTTACCTATTTCTGGCGAAGGCTGCGATGGTTTCAAATTTGGACTTGGAGGTACGGAACGATTCGCCACCTGCGGCTTGATCTCACCCTCTCCGATTTGGCTCATAGATCCCCAATTGCTACTTCCCCAAAGGTTTGCCATTATACCAGAGGGCATCCCACCGGTGGCATCACTTCGGCCAACACCAATGCCTCTCTCACCACTGATGATGACAGCAGACTTGGAAAGATTAGTAGGGGCCGGTGGATTGGCTAGAGTAGATGGGGCCAACGTGCTGGTAGCATGGGGCTTCGTACTCTTACCCTGTAGTAGAACTGGCTGTGGCTTCGAAGTGAAGTTTCCTTGTTGGGTGATGGCAGGTGTCGAATATACTGGCAAAATGTTGTGACTCGCAGATATGAGACTGGCGATGCCACCTGGTGCCACTGGAGCAGGTGCTGGAGGTGGATCGGCCGGCGCAACTGTACTCTTCCTATGAAGATCCAACTTCTGCATGATGCGTGTCGCGTGATCCCTGCCGCTTTCACCGTCTTCTCTCGTGTTGGTTGATCGGCGAAAAGCGCTGACATCAAAGCTGCTCCTAGCAGCCGAACTACCCATATCAGGCCCGGGAATCGACAATGCGCCTGTCCTGTCCTGTCCTGTGTAGGAGAGATCCTCGCTTCCGTGGGCCACATGGCCATCGATGGTTTTTGCAGCGAATTCAGGGATTGGGGGAGGTGTAATTGCGAAGGCCGGGTCCAAGCCACCTGGGTGTGGATAATCGTTGCTAGCGCTGGCCTGCAGAGCCTTGTTCTTAGCGACCTCAAAGATTTCCAGCCAGTCCATCAGTTGGCCTTGCGTCTCCGCTTGAACCAAAATGTTTTGATTCTTAGTCTTGACCTCAAAGCAGAAGCGTCGCTCTTCTTGGGCTGCCGGCTTCACGTTGCATAGGAGGACACCGATCCTTTCCCCTTCTTCGACACCACCTGATTGAAAGCCCTGAATAAGCCACCCGAATATGCCGTTCTTAACAAAGAACCATCGCCGTATCCATGAAGCTCGAGCAGGTTTTCCCGAGATAGTTCGTAGGAATAGCCATCCTTGTTTTTCTGAACGCTCTCCTTCCTTACCCTGCAGAATATTGACTGCGGAGGGGCCTTTCGATGACACATTAATCTGGTTTCTCGTCAGCAAGTACATTGTCTGCTGAGGTGATCCACCCAGGAGTTTCGGTGTCGTACCACCGTGGAGAGGTTATAGTCTTCCAATTCTCGGGATGGCTTGGAGGCTTGAGAAGCAGTCTCTGCAATCTCCCGCCTCGCAATTTGCAACTCCCGCCTGAAGACACTCTCCCCTGCCTCCATTTCTCTACTCCACCCTCTCACACGATCCATCTCGCTGCTCCATTGGGCAAAGCTGGCACCACTATTATCTCGGATACGTCTCATTTCCCGCCACTGGTCCGAGGACACCCTTATCAACAACTTGTCTATGGTATAGCGGAGCTGTGGGGCCAGGATGCAGAAGTCTAGCGAGGCTTTGAGATAGGCTTTCCGGGTTTCGTGGACCTGGAAGGCATCTTCTCGAAGGGAGGAGGGCTCCTTGGTTTTCGACTGGCTTACATATCGGGCCAAGGTATTGTCAAAGATCCTTTGTGACTGCTCCAGATATTTCCTGGCGTCTTTGAAATTCCGGAGCCTGTGAATGTTATTAGCAAGAATCCGAGAGTAAGACAACCGAATAGACTTGCTCTCCGACCATGAAAGCTTTGATAGGATCAACGATATTGGTGTCCATCCTTTTCATCCCGGTAATCGCCTGGGACCACCATTCCCGCGAGCCCTCCCCGAATCTCTTCATTGCGAGCAAGGTATAGTCATGGTCCAGGACAGCCTCGGAGACATTATGCGGAGGGACGGAACGGAGGAGAAAGGCATTAAAGGATTCATCTAGAGATGTGACATCCTGAACGAGCTTCGATATGGATTTAGCGTAGGCGTCGAGCCATTTTTCGACGATGTCAACCTGGTCAGAGAAGTGTGCAGCAGTCGCGCGGTAACTGGGGCTGTCTAGAGAAGCCTCTGCACAGCAGGTCAGTCGGTGATGGTGGCAAAAGGTTCGGTGCTTTCCTTACCTTTCAATCCCACTGGTATCAGGCTCAATGGTCGGGCGGACTGTGGTGGGGGCAAGGCTGGTAGAGCAGCGGGCGCCGACATGTTTGTTGATGGATCAGTTCGCAACCACCATCACAGCTTGGATCATGTTGTATTGTGTAGTGTTATGATGTGTTGATTATTGTTTTGTGTTGGGTTTGTTGTGTCGAGTCATGTCGTCCGAGATGTAATCGACCGAAGTCGTAGGATACCTAGGTAGATAGGTAGATGGCTCGGGATCTGTACGGGGTTTAGAGTTTGTGATACAAGCAAAGTACTTACAACCTTATTTTCGGTTCAGCCACGCCCGAGCCACATGCTTACCTCAGCTCAGTCCGCGGAAGTACCGGTACTTGGCTCCTCCACTCCCAGTAGGTAAGCTTCGTATCAAGTAAATCCTCCCGGGCCTGAGTTCCCACGGTAGGACAGAGTGCAACTACCTAGGTACCTACAGACTCATTCCTACTTGCTCTAGAAACCTAATTGTGAACCCGTACACTAAACTTGCTGACACTCTCTCACCCAATCTATATTCAAATTCACTCAATTTGTGTACGGCTGCTTATATTCTATCAATCCCAGAGACTGTCCAATCCAGCTAGGCTAGATCGCGAAAAAAAAACACAAGAAAGAAAAGAAAGGAAGAAAAAAGAAAAGGAAAACGAACAGATTCATCGTGTTCCTCATTCGCCCCGACAGCCCATCCCAGCATGGCAGCCCTTCACGACGCACTCAAGTCTCTCGGCCCTTTGGACATCTCCGACATCTCCTTAGACGACCTCAAGCCTTTCCTTTCCCATACGTTCAGCAAAGGGCAACTGCTTGTTGACTCGGTCCCTATTCCCGCTGCATCAGGGGATCCTTCTCCACAAGGGGGACGCTCACCCGCGAGTCCTTGGGCTTCATCTGCCGCCGAAATCACCTCCTCCTCTGCTCGCCCGACTCCTCCGCCGCCTGATGTCGAAGTCCTACAGAAACAATGGAAGCAAGTCAAGATAAACCCAAGGGACAACCCTTTGGGTATGAGCGTATACAAAGCAAGCGGCAATGATGGCAGAGGAGCCTGGTTTGCCCGGCGCAGTGTTCATGAGGGATTGGGCTTCACAAGGTGGAAAAGGGCCTTGGAACGAGAATTCCCAGAGACAATGAAAGTGCAAGGGGGACCTGGAGAGGGCAACATTAGGGGTATCGGCGGAGAGAAACGTGTGGAATACAAGAATGTGGAAGGCGTTGGGAAGATGGAAGGTAGGCAACAAGACAGTAGTAGTGGAGCACGAGATGCTAATAATGTATTCAGTGTATCTTGTATCCGCACAATTTCCGGGACCAACAACACCTCGCGACTTCGTCACCATGTTCATGAGCTCAGACCAAGCACTCTCAGACCGATCAGGTGGAGAGCAGGATGTTCCTCGGCACTTCATGGTCATTTCGAGGCCATGTAGTCACCCTGCTACTCCACCTCGTGATGGTTTTATACGCGGTCAATACGAGTCTATTGAGTTTATCCGAGAAATCCCAATATATAAAGTGCCTACAAAGTCTGCGTCAACTTCAAATCTTCCATCCATACGGGGCAGAGCCTCGTCAAAACACAGTAAAGATGTAATCATGCGCGACGCAAACAACACGAACCCCCCTCCCAACGGCGGTGATGGTGGATCAGAGACAGAGGAAGCAGCACCTTCCAAAAATGGAAGGCTCAGAGGAGCAACGATATCAGTTGATGGGTCGAGAGGCTCTGATGCAAACGGGGAGGATATGGATGTCGCCCGCAAAGACGACGAGAGCGAGTGCAATCCGATAGAATGGATTATGATCACAAGAAGCGACCCCGGTGGTAGTGTACCCCGATTTATGGTCGAAAGAGGGACACCAGGAGGCATCGTGTCGGACGCGAGCAAATTCTTGGACTGGGCTTGTGGCAAAGATATAGAGGGCTTGGAGAGCGACGACGAACTTGGGTCGATCGGGGAAGCTTCGCAAGAGGAGAGCGCGCTAACGCATGAACATAAGCCCAAAGATGATCACGAAGGGAAATTGTACAACTATCAAACTAATGGCCATCTAGCTGGAATTGAGGAGGCGTCTACGCCCGCCGACAAGAACCCTAGAGACCACTCCAATGGCGGCTTGGATGGCATTAATGTGAGCCCCGAGAAATCAACTGAGACTCCACGTCAGTACTCGGTATCTTCTATCAGCAGTGTCAGTTCTGCTGGTAGCTTCGCCTCAGCGCTTGAGAACTACGACAGCGACGAAGCCTCTTCCTCCAAGTCCACGGACTCCTTTGCCCGGGTACGAGCAGTAGCTCTTTCAGACAAGGAACTTCAGAAATTGGATGAGAAGAAGCGGAAGCTTGATGAAAAGTTCGCGAAAAACCAGCAGAAGGAGCTGGATAAGAAAAGCGAGGATAGCGCCAAAGAAGGGGTTGCCAACAAGAAGGCAGGAGACAAGCACGAAAAAGAAAAAAGGAAGCAGGAAGAGAAATACCAAAAGGAAGTCGACAAGCTGCAGAGGAGAAAGCAGAAGGAGGAGCGAAAAGCAGAGGATAGGCGCAAGAAGGCGGCCGAGAAAGACAGCAAAGCTCGGCTGCTTAGGGAATTGGAAGAGATCAAGGCAGAAGCCGCTTTCTTGCGGAAGGAGCGAGATATATTGAAGGGCCAAGTTGGCGATCTTCAGGCTGAAAATACGACGCTTGTTGCGAAAATAGGGAAACTGGGACCGCAGGGAGAAGATGCCCTGAAGGACATGAGAGGAGAGTTTCGGCGGAGAAGTACGGCGAGGGCGAGCAGCTTCAAGGGGCCTATCCGCTCGTCGACCTTCAGAAGTGCGGAAAGCAATGAGACTACGAGCGACAAACTACGGACTACCTAGCATGCCGGCAAGATGCTGAAATGGGAAATTGGGGAGTTTTTGGTGTAGCGACCTAGGCGCAAGATCAGGTTGGATGTGGAAGTCATCTGAAGTTTTAAAAGGCGTACCTCGGAAGGGAATGGGGGGGGATTTCCTATCTTTATTTTTATTTGGATGTTGCTCTTGTGCCCGAGCCACGAAACCAGCCTGTGTCACTACCGTGTTTCAGAGCTCCTTGTACTTTTATGGGGAACAGGACCAAGAAGACGATGTTTTGTACGCAAGCGCTATCCATTCCATGCTAACTAATATAGTACCTAGTTTACTCCGTAGCTCTTCCTGCTGCCAGCCATCATCTTATCTGCCACCACCCTTCAAACCCGGGCCGGGTCCGAGTCATTGTGTAGCTGGGCCGAGCTACGACACGGTACCGGTAGTTGTCGCCCTTCCTTCCTTCGCCTAGAAGTGTGTGTGTCTAACCAACACAACAGAAACGGATATTTTTCACTCCATATCCTATCGAAATATCCTGCTCGCTTTTTCGGGGCAGCACTGTATGTAGGTATACCGGATAGGCATGGCGGTATGACGAGTATCAACTTTCAAGCTTTCTCCCCGAAGCTTGAATACACGGCCGGGTGCCCTGGGATAAGCGAGCACAGCGCGGACTCGCTGGTCGGCCCCGACGTGGCCCAAACTTGCTCAATCTGTCTCTCGGACGCAGAGACGGTTTTCAGGCGAGTATCATCGTGTCTTGTTCGGTTCGTTCGCATACACAATGACCATGGCGTGCGGAACGGAAGAACGCGACTTGGGATGGATTGTATATAAATACATGTATACTATGTATATGTACATATAGATATATATGTGTGTGCTGACGAGGTGTGGCGGCAGATCTAGACTCGCCAAGTATCATATGGCTCGGACCAGACAGGTACAGAGACAGATCCTCTTGGAATCGGTAACCAAACAGACATACAGCTCTATATGTCAATAACAGTAATACCTACCGGCCTACCTACCTACTTACCTATCTGCGTACCTCTAATTTTCACAACTCGACGACGACCGATTCACCATGGCATTTTCCTCTCTCACCCTGCTCCTGCTGCTCGCCGTGCGCGTAGCGATTGCACAGAGCGGACATGGCATCATTGGCTTCGGAATCTCGTACTACCAGGACCAGTGCTGTCAGGCTTGCTACGACTCACTGTCGGCTCTGTATCTTTCCTGTACGACGTTTTCCAGTGACATGTCCCCGGGGATGGAAATGGAAATGGACATGGGCATGGACATGGACATGGACATGGACATGGAAACGACCATGGCCACGACGGGGACGACGAGCCCCGAATGCTACGCGAGCAACAGCCCTTGGCTGCAGACCATGGCTTACTGCATCAAGTCCAACTGCGATGCCCGTGGCTTTCCCGCCGAGAAGCAAGTGACATGCTTCCGCCAACACGCAGTCATGGGAGCCCCGACGCCGGCTTTCGAGGAGAGCTTACCTCCGGAGGCTCCAACGGTCGAGCTTGCGGCAGATGCGATGTGGCTCAACACTACGAGCCTGGTCAATCGCGACACGTACGAGTCCACCTACGGGACCGAGGCCGAGTTCGCAAGAGCGGAATACATCCATGCCAGATACGCGTCAGTACTTCCCCGGCCCAGCTCTCGCCTTGGGGTCACCGTGCTCACAGATCGCCCGCAGTTTCATCCTCGTGCTCATCACCATCGGTCTCATAGTCGGGGCAGGACTTCTGGCGCAGGCCAGAGCCCATTGTGCAGGCTTCCAGGCGCTGCTTGCGCAATCGAGTCTGTGGGCCAAACTTCAGCAGTATCTCGTTCTTCCGGCGCTCTTCGGATCCCGCCATCTGGAACCAGTCCCGGGCAACCTGGGTTACGTCCCTGGGAGGATGCTCAGCGCTTTCATCACGTTGTATATCGTCATGAACATCGTCCTCTCCTCGGTCTCTTTTCGCAGCTTCCAGCCCAATATCTATTGGACTTCATCTGGGGCAGAACTGTGCGAGTATATTGGAAACCGGACGGGTGTTCTCAGTCTGGTCAACATGGCTCTGGCAATATTGTTCGCAGGTCGAAACAGTATCTTGGTCCTGTTGACCGGGTGGAGTCAGACGACTTTCTTGGCGTTGCACCGATGGGCAGCGAGGGTAGCGGCTTTCCAAGCCGTCGTTCATTCGATTGTCTTCACCGTGCAGTCTTTTACACCAGGGCAGGGAGGTGCTGCCGGCTATGCCCGTAAAGCCGCAATGCCTTACTTTGTAGGCTCCTCCATCTCCCTCAACTCCCCTCGTCACTAACCGTCTCTACAGTACATGGGAATGGTCGCGACGATAGCGATGTGCTTGGCAGTAGCTTTCGCAGCTCTACCGCTCCGCTCTCGATTCTACGAAACATTCCTCATCACCCACATCGCCCTGGTCATCCTGACGCTGGTCGCTTGTTGGTACCATCTAGTGATCCATTTCGGATATGTTTTCGGATATCAGACCTGGCTTTACATCTGCTTTGCATTTTGGCTCGCGGACCGATTTGCCCGGGTAGCGCGTGTGATCTACTACAACCGCATCGGCAAGTCCATGGGCATCGTGGAGGCGGTTCCTGGGTGCAACGTCTTGCAGGTCACGTTTTTTCCACGCGTCTGGAAATTCGGTCCCGGACAGCACAGCTACCTCTACCTTCCGGACAGCTCGCTCTACCTCCCGGGGCTGGGTGCTAAATTTTGGGAGAACCATCCATTCAGCGTTGCAGGATGGACGAGAGCCGGAGAGGAAGTATCCGTCCGGTCTTACCCGGGGCCTGCTCCCGCCTCTCTCTCCGACAGGACTGCGAAAGAGAAGGAATCGGGAGATGCTATCGCCATTTCGGTCGCTACCGACTCGGATGCATCATCTTCCCAGGATTGCGCCAAGGAAGCCGCTCCTTCGCATCACACCCAATGCCACGAGCACACGTCCATCCGGTTCCTTGTGCGCGTGCACCGTGGGATGACTGCCGCGCTTCATCAACGCGTGCTTGCATCGCCCTCTGGCTGCGTGCAGTTGGCGATGTACAGTGAAGGGCCCTATGCCGGACACCGGGCCACTCTCCAGCCTCTCTTCGCCGCCGATACGGTCCTGATGATCGTCGGTGGCATTGGCATCAGCGCCGCCCTCGGCCACGTGCACGAATACACGCGTGCGCGTCGCTCCACGGGGCCCACGGGGGAACCGCCCGCCGCGAAGACGAGCGGGGTTCTGCAGAAGGCGACCCGATTCATCCTCGCTTGGTCTGCCACGGAAGCGGCTCTCATCGAACACGTCACGTCCAACTTCCTTCCCCACGGAGACGACCGCGCCGGGGTGGAATACCTGTTCTGGTGCACCGGGCGCCGCGGCTCTCCCGAGCCGCCAGTTGAAGCTGTGGCTGAGGACGGCCGTGAGCTAGGGGCCGTCCCTCGGCACGCACATCGGACGGTCGTGTCGCCGGGGCGAATGGATATCAGATCCGTGTTGCGGTCTTCCGTCGAAGCCGGTCTCCGCAGCACCGTCATGGTCTGCGGGCCTGGTCGCATGGTCGACGAGACTACGCGAGAGGTGGTGAGCTGTGTGAAGGACGGACTGAAGGTGGACCTGATTGAAGAAGCGTTCGGCTGGTAGGTCGTGGCGGAGAAGGTTGCCCGTCGTGTTCCCACGGTTCTATCGATGCCAATCTTATGTCTTCTGTATGGTTCTCTTATCACATCTAATATAATGTTGAGCTAAATGTGGATCCTGGCTAAGACCGTAAACTGTTAAAAATGCGGTCATTTAACTTAATAATAGGCCTTGACGTCGCAACTTTTAAGGCCCTTCCTTAAAGTAAGCGAAAAAATTATGTCCCGCGAAAAAATTATATCCCGCTTCAACGCTAAAAATCGCGAAGAACGTAGACACTTCAACAACACTTTAACATAACATTTTCTATCAAACATTGACTCACGTACCTAAATAAAAATAAGCAAAAAACGCGCGCGCGCTCTTGCACTTCTTGATCTTAATTTTAAATACCAAAAGCTCTTAAAAGCTTCTCAACATAAGCGAATACAGCTAGCATTCGAATGGCTCTTCGAAAACCCTTTCGAAACACCTTTTATTGCGAGTCGCATTCATATAATAAAAAAGCTTAATACTTTAAAGCGAAAATAGAATAAGTATCAAGCTAAACAAGCTCGATTAAAAGAAAGGAAAGCGCTATAAGTAAAAAGGCTTATAGTTCTATTAGCAGCACAGCACAAAGCTGTTTTAATCTACGCCGTAGATCAAGCAATTAAAAGAGGGAAAAGAGCTATTAAGCGTATGCTTTATCGATGCATTTACTACTTTAAAATATAAGAAAATAAGCCAAAACCTTCTTAGCGTTAGTTTCAATCTTAATTAAGAAATACAGCAAAACTTTATGCTATACGAACTAAACCAATCGCATTTTATCGCGTTGATATGCATACCGAGAAATCTTTTTTTAACTAGTTCCATACCGAGCTTATTCTTGCTATCTAGTTCTGCGGAATTAAGCTTAAAGATAAGTATAAAATCGCAAATATAAATAAGAAAAGCGCGCAGATTTATATGCCAGCCGGAAAAAAAGTTATCGTACTTATCGGAATCAAAAAGATATATATAAAAATCTATAAAAATCGATTATCCGTAATTATAATCGAAGCTATTCTTGCCGATAGAAAAGCTATTCTTCTAATGATTATTATGCTCGGAAAGCAAATTATAGCGTCTTAGTTTTCCGAAAAAATGATTAAATATAAAGTTATTATTATTTCCGAATCCGATTATATAAACGATAAAATTACTATAAAGTAGCTTAAGCACTTTATTAAGCATACCGATCAAAGACCCGATAAACCGTAAATAATATTATTACTTAATAATCAGCTTTACTACGAAGCTTTAAATTTCATTCTATTAATTAAATAAAATCGTATATAGCTTATCAAATTCCTTTTTTATTAAACTCATTTTTTACAACCTTTCGATATCGGCTGCTTTCGCACTTAGAAATATAATCAATAATATACTATTATAAATGCTATTCGAAGCTTCGAAGTTAAATATACTATCTTATCGTTTATACAAGACTTTCTTTAAATTCGCGAGCAAACCTTTATAATTCGAAATATTAAACACGCTTTTCGAGATGCAAAAATATAGCCGATCAACTTTTCTCAAATTTAACGCAAATTAAAAGAGTATAATAAAAAAAGAAAAAAAAAAGCGGGATTGCATATACTCGAGTACGAAGAAACGTTTGATCTTAAAAAAGATAAATATTCTTTTTCAATCGATAAACAACTTAACGAATTATCTTTTCTTACGCTACTTCGACCTCTTTAATCTTTTCAAGATTACGTAAAGCAACTCGACGATCTAAACGATAAAATTAAAATAGCTCTTTCTTTTCTTAACCGCTAACGCTTCGATATCGCGAAACAAAGTACCGAGACTTAATTATTACGAAAAAGCTTTAATCAAGCAAAACTCGATAAAAATCAAAAGCTTTAGCGCGATACACATCGGAAAAAGCTAATTAAAAAGTCGAGTTTGCAAACGAAAAAGAATATACTAGCTTTTAAAACACTCGAAAAAGTCAAAGCTATAAAAATAAAAAAGCAAAAAGCTAATCTTAAAATAGCGAACGCTAAACTCAAGTTAGCAACGATTAAAATTCGAAACGATCGTTATAATCAAGAAGTTTTTAATCGGAAAGCCGAAAAAAAGCGAAAGAAATAATTAAACGAAGCGTATAAGCAATAAGGTCGAAGGATTCTTATACATATTCCACTCGAACGAGAAGTCCTTATTCGAGATCGCGAAAAGCAACTTATAGCAAAAAAACTAAAAGCTGATAATATTAATTTGATTTTTTTTCGAAACGCAATTGCAAACGAAAAAGCTGCGTTAAAAGAAGTTTAAGAAAAAGATCTTGCTATATTCGCGGACCTTTCGTATTCAATCGATCTTCAAATCCTTATAAAGGAAAAACGCTTTCGAATTAAACAAAATCCATTATCTTGCATTTAAATTAACGATAACGACGAAAATAAAAGATTAAATATTTTACTTTCGTTTCCTTTAGCAAAAATAATGCTTACTAAATGAGAAGAGCTTGAAAAAGAGCTTGAAGATAAAGAAGATTCGATATCGATTCGATCTATAGCATCTCTTAATTCAATTTAAAAAACACGCGATAAAATAATTTTTTCGTAGCTTAATTAAAAATAAATAACATTATTAAATATATATATATATATATTATTGCAACGTTGTAAGCAATGTTATAAGCAATATAAGTGTCTACGTTCCCCGCGATTTTTAGCGTTAAAGCGGGATATAATTTTTTCGCGAGACATAATTTTTTCGTCCACTTTAAGGAAGGGCCCCAAAAGTTGCGACGTCAAGGCCCACTATTACGCCCGTAACGTTGATTAAGTGCATCCATTTAAGCTTGGGCCATCGAGGAACATCAAAAACTTAACTAATTGATAGAATCAGAAGTGCAGAAGGTGTAGTATTCAGTATGAGAGTACTGAGAGCTAAGTATAGGTGTTCCTAAGGGAACAGCCAAAAGAGCCAAGAGGCTAGTCCAACTAAAGGAATATAAATGACAGTCCAATATTCTAATATCCCTCTTGCTCTTTGACTCTTAATACAACAACGATTGCAACTGAATTTAAATTGCAGCTTGCAAATTGATCTGATTTTTCGTTTCGAAGTTGTACCGAACTTTTATAATAAAGTTCCAAGTAGCTCCTTCTTTATAATAATAAGCAGGCCTCATTAACTCTTATAATACGCCCCAAGCGTATAGCACTTACATCTTTCTTATAAGAAGTTCAATAGCTTCGTAGCTTAAGAGCTTACGTTATAATATAAAAGTATTTCCTAGTCCAGCCAATTACGTTCTAGTAGATTTGATCTCATTTATCCTTATAAATCCCTCCAATTATAATATTCGTTGCGGAAGGCTTATCTGGCCTTTATAGCGTTCGAAAAAAGTGCTTGATAAGGCTTTTGTAAGAGCGTCTGCTATATTATTATCGCCGGGAACGTATTCTATAATCATCTTCCTTTAATTGATCATATCGTCTCGAATATAAAAGTAACGAATATCGATATGCTTAAACTTAGCTATAAATCGAAGTTCTTAAGCTAATGATTCAGCTCTTTTATTATCGAGACGCAAAATAAAAAGTCGTTCTAAGTTTATTTTAAGATCAACAAATAATTTTAACATCCAAGCTACTTCTCTTGATCCGTCGCTTGCAGCTATTATTTCAGCTGCTAAGTTGCTTAAAGCCGTAGATTTTTGTCTATTGCATGCCCAACTTATAACTGCTTTATAGTACTCGCAAAGCCAAGACTAAAAGGATTTTCGGTCCTCTTTTATGCCTTAAGTAGCGTCCGAATAGCAAGTAAGCTTATTGCTTAAAGCCCCTTTTCTACCGTATATAATGCCGTCTATAATTATCCTCTTAAAATAGCGTAAAAGAAGTTTTGTAGCTTAAAAGTGTTCTCGATAAAGTGATAATATATAGCGTGCTAATTAGCTAACGATATAAGCGATATCAAATCGAATAAGATTCGTAAAGAATATTAAAGAGCTAATGATTTGCTAAAAGAGCTTCTTTTCCTTTTCGTCGAATAAGTCGCTCTCTTTTTATTTTATTTTCTTAAGAACGGTTCTAGCAAGTGTAAAAAGGTTAGCTCTATTTGCGTTATTTATTCTAAATCTTTTAAATAACTTCTCTATATATTCGGTTTAATAAATTCGCAGCGTTCTTTGCTCTTTATTGCGTTCTATTTGTAGTCTAATAAAAGTATCTACAGCGCTTAAGTCCTTCTCTTTCTAAGTAACGAGTATTTAGTTCTTTAATATATCGATATCCGCGCGGTTGCTTATAATCAGCATATCGTCTACGTAAACTAATACGTACGCTATAATGTTTATTTCTTTGTTTTCTTACGTAAAAAGATTAAGATCGGCGTAAGCGCTTTTCAAGCCTTTCTTTTCTATCTCACTCTTTACGAAGAGCTACTACTCTTTAAGTGCTTGTTTTAAACCGTAAAGTGATTTGATAAGTTTGATATAAGTTAATTTGCTTCGCAATTTAAAGTATATATCGTAAAAAATGTCGCATTCATCGTCCGGTATATACATATATATATCTTCTTTAAGAGTTGCATTTAAGAAAGCCGTATCGATATCGACGTAATCAATCTCGAAATCTTTAAAAGCAACGAAAGCAAGTAGTACTCGAAGTATAATATGCTTAATTATTAAAGCAAAAGTCTTAAAGTAATCAATTCCTTCTTGTTATTCGTATCCTTTTAAGACTAGCCTTGCTTTTCTGCGAACGACTTTATTATTAATAACCTTATTGCGTAATACGAGTTTCGAAAAAGTGAGTTTTCTGCCGAGAAAAGGTCTTTCTAGAATGATTTTTAGTGTACCAACGTCTCGAATTGCTTTAAACTCAGCTCTTATGCTTTTCTTCTACTCTTCGAGTTTATCCTTTAAAGCCTTCTTAACTAATAATAGTTTTATTATAATAATGTTATTATTTAATATAGCTATCAGTCCAATCTAATGATTCATCGCTGCTTTAGCGATCACGCTACTATATATAATACAAGTTGATTTTAGAACGAAGTAATCAATCTCTCCTTTAGTATTTTCCTTTATTATTAAAGCAACTCCAGATAAGTCCTTCTAAGCAACTCCAATTGAATTCTTACCTTTAGCAGCTTTAATAGTGCTAAGTATTATAAGGACGGTATTCCTTAGCTTGCCGACGTTTAGATCAAGTCTTAACTGCAGTTAAGCGTCTAAAATACGCTTCTTTTTCCTCGAAAGTGCTTTAATCGAAGCTTTAGTCGAGGTTTCTTATAAGATCTTAGCATTAACGATATAAGTTTCGTATTCAATAAATTTAACGTCTATAATAATAAGCTCTTAAAGAATCTCAACGTTCAATAGCTTGTATAAGCAAAAGCTTATCATGCTAACTAAGATCTACGATCCAGCTTTAATTCGTAAGTCGAGTTTATAAAATTGTTTTTCTTTAAGCTTTAACGGAATAGCTATTAAGCTAAATACTCTCAGTTTCGAAAAGTCCTCGGTCTTGCTTTTTTAAGCTTTTAATAGCGTAATTCTTTATATCGATTTAAACGAGAAAGCTTTAATAAGTTTTTTATTCTTTAGCTTGCACGCGTATTCTAATGCGTAGCACTACATTATATATCCTTGCTTCGAGTCGAATAAAATTGATCTTACGATTTTCGAAAGCTCTTATATCATATGCTTTACAACTCTATTAAACGATTATTTATATAAAAGAGCCATTTCCGATATCATCCCTCTTTAAAAAAGCTAGCTAACGAAAGCGTTTCCGAACTCTTTAATTCTATTATCTGTTCGCTAAGTTACTATTACGCTATTGCTCTGCCTTTCGAGCTTTTCTTTAAAGTTTTTAATAATCGAAAGTATCTCTTTTATAGTCTTCGTCTTTAGCAATTCTACCCAGCAACACTTATATGCGTCGTCCACTACTAATAAGAAGTATTTATAGCTTTTAATAAAAGTTGATAGTATGCTAAAGATATCCGGGTATAATCGATAGAGTTTTCGATCGCTCTTAAAATCGGTTTTCTTATTATAATACTCTTTTATTCGACTTGCCAAGCAGCTCTCGCACGCGTCCTTTCTTTTCGATTTAATTGATTTAAACATTTTTAAACTGTAATCAGCGTTAATCAACTTCTTAATATAATCGAAGTTTATATAGCTTAAGCGCTTATATAATAGATCTGCTTATATTTTATCGGAAGACTTAGTTGTTTCTATATTATCTCGCATAATAATAAGTCTTATATTCGACTTATTATTCGCTTACTCAATTGCGAAAGATATAGTAGTAGTATTAGCAATCGATAAGAATAAAATATACAAACCTCTTTTAGTTCTCGTAATAATAAATGCTAGTTCCTTATTTTTCAAGCTTTTAACATCGTGTTTGCTAAAGCTAATAAATATATTCTTGTCCGCTAAACGTAATACCGAGATTAATCTTATATTCTTAAATTCAAAGACGTACTATACGTTTTTAAGTTCTAAGGCTTTAATAATACAGTTATTATATCCTCACGCTTTAATAACGGTATTATTAGCTATTTTGACGTACTTCTTAGACTCCCACTTCTAAAGGTTTATAAAGTCGTCCTTGCTTCTTAAGAAATGTATAGTAGCGCTAAAGTCTACTTTTTATACTACGGAAGTACTAGTAACTGCAAAAGCTTCTAGCTCTTTAATCGTTAGCGCGGTTTTACTTTAAGAACGGTAATACATAGAATCATTTTCAATTTACTCCACCACTTCAGCGCTATTCGCTGCCTCATTCTTGCTACTAGTCTTCTTCTTTCGATAATATTCCTCTACAGCTCTTTTATTCAAGCACTTAAAGATCCAATGATTATTTATGCCGCAAGCGTAGCAATTCTTGTCTTTATTCCTCTTGTATATACCTCCTCGTCCGCGTCCTCTTCCTCTCCTTCTTTATGCGCGCCTTCGTCCTCGTCTTCGTCCACCTCTCTTGCTCATATAACGCGATTCGTTTGCTTCTATTGCGACCATAAAGTCCTCGAGTACTAAAGCGGTGTGGACGGTTTTAAGCTCGATAGCGTATTGAACTTTTAAGACCTTAAAAGCAACGAACGTATCTTAAAAGGATTTATTAAAAAAGCGAAATTGCATCTTAATCATAAGCCAAAAGCTTAAATTAAGTAATCCTTTAATAAAGATATCCTTCACTTTATTATCGTTAAAGCAATTAAGGTACGCCTTCAATTGCGCTTAAAGGTTGCGTAATCGATACAAATAAATGTCGACGGTCTTAGCTAATAAAATATACTTCTCGTTTTATAGCTGAGTCTCGAAGTTATCTTAGTTGCCCGCGCCGTTAACAATAGCTTTCTATTAAGTAGCAATCGCGTTTTAAAGAATCCGAAAGTCGTTTTAAAAAGCCATATCTATATACTAAGTAAAAGTGTATTCCGATAAAAGTAAAATGATGATCGATAAAGCTTCTCTTTTATCTTTATCCTATCTTTAGCTTCCTATTATATTCTAAGGTCGAAGGAATAGACCTTTGAAGACGTGCTAAGATACGCCCTTTTCCATAAGCTTTTTAATTGCTACGGGCTTCCAAAGGTAATAGTTGTCCTTTATTAGCAAGCGTTTTTCTTCTTCTTCGAGTATAGATTTTAATAGCATATTGATTGTAAGGTATAAAGTAGATTTGAATTAAGTTGTTTTTAAATTTTTAATTAAAGGTTTTTAAGGTTTTTCTGATTCTATTAAATTGCTACCATAATAGAATCAAGAGTGCAAAAGGTGTAGTATTCAGTATAAGAGTACTAAGAGCTAAATACAGGTGTTCCTAAGGGAACAGCCAAGAGAGCCAAAAGGCTAGTCCAACCAAGGGAATATAGGTGACAGTCCAATATTCTAACACTAATCACTTACTAATAAAGAAAATAAGAATCTTGCGAATATAACGAGTTTGCGCTTTTGCGATTGAAATCTACTAAATTTAATGCGCGAAAAATAGCTAGCAATATCGCTATAAATTGCATGCTCGAAAAATAGCTAGCTGCACCGAGCTGAAAAAAATTATTGCTGTAAATTGAATGCTCGAAAAGTAGCTGGCTGCATCGCGCGGAAAAAAGCTATTCAATAAGAAAAGGGCTATTCTATAAAAAAAAGGCTATTCTATATGAAAAAAGCTATTGCTATAAATAAAATATTCGATAGATAGGTGATGCGTTATAAGAAGCTATTATTATAAATTATATAGCTACGAATATTATACCGCGAAGTCCGGAAAACTTACTCCGGAGCTTGCGAAAAGCCGTAAGTTTTAGCTTGCGGCCGGGCTGAAGCGTCACATTTTCTTTACATCTTTTTAAAGCGTATTTCTTATAGAAGATCGATGTAGCGCTCATGCGGAAGGCAGCCTCGCACCACGACCGGGCGAAGCAAGGTCTCTTCTGGCCCCGGCGCTTGCGGAGGGCAGCCAGAGGCAAGACCTTGTAACGTATAATTAGGTAGGCTATCCAGGTGCGGCTCTGGAGTTTACCAGGCTGCTGGGATCGACAAAAGCGTTCTTGGATCGATCCGCGCACGCGAAGTCTCCACCCCGTTGAACCCCTTTTTTTATTTTGTTTGGTTTTCTTTTGTTTGTTTTGTTTCGCACGCTACGTAGCCAGGATTCCCCGACCGGTCTGATCTGATCTGATCCGATCTCTGCCGGGGGTCAGTCCTGGTGGCGTACGCCGTGCGGCCCCCCGGTCGGTCGGCCAGTCACAAAGAACAGGAGCAAATGTGCTCAAATCAGCTTTCATACCCTATATTCAGGCTCGCGCCCGAGTCTCTGGTTCTGGACGTTTGACGTTGTGGAACCCTTGGACGTGACGTGACTCAGGCCAAGCGTCGCCGTGACTCAGGTCCGGTCAGGTCAGGTCCAGGTCAGGTCCAGGTCCAGGTCCAGGTACACCAGCGAGCCCAGACCTACAGTACTTTAGCTCGCTGACCTCGGCGACCCGCGCGGACGCACGACATCAGGCACCACGCATTGTAGTACGTACTTCTTGGTTGCCCCTTCCCTTATGAGAAGATTTGTCAAACCGCATCACGTTGGAGCCAAGAGGCAAGAGGCAAGAGGCAAGAGGCGGCAAGATGCAAGATGCAAGATGCAAGATGCAGGGAAGGAGGAGCTTAGCTAGCCCGACTCGTTCCTTCCTTCAGATGAATATACTACATACGGTACTACATACTAGTCCTACCCTTAGATCATGCTAGAATGCCATACCGGCCTCCCCCCCGGTCAGCAGTCAGGGCCTCGACTCCCTTAGGTTACGGTACCATTTCCCGAACCACGGTGCTGGGAGAGCAGGCCCGCAAGCCCCCCCATTCAAGCAACGCAGCCCAGCCCAGCCCAGCCCAGCCCAGCCCAGCCCAGCGCAATCAGCCATCCGCCATCCGCCATCAGCTTCAAACCGAGCGCCGTCGGTACGCCTCCGCATCTCACCTGTACACCTTCGGTGCCCACTTATTACTTATTGTTTCGTCGAAACAACGCCGCCATGCCCGGCTCTCGGATCTCTCTCTCTCTGCTCTGCTCTGCTCTGCTCTCTGCTCTGCTCTACTCTATATACTGCCTTCGCGCCTCGTTGATCGCTGCTCTCTTGCACGCGTTCCAGGCGGCGCAAGTGGTCGAGGCCTTTGACGATACGGGATCGCTGTGTATGTTTGATCAAGTCTTGTCGACCGCTACTCTTTGCTACTGTTCGCAAAACTGTTCAAGGCTTCGCTACTGGTTAAGGCTTTGACGATAGGTCCGACTTGGAGAGAGAGATACGGGATCGCTGGAGACTTTCAAGTCTCGTCGACCACTACTCTTCGCAACCCTTCGCAACTCTTCCCAACTGTCCAAGCTTCAACGGCAAATAGAAACCAGAGACAGACTTATCGCTGTAGACCTATATCAAGACGTCCATCACACCGGCCTCCCGGCTGGCTGAGTGCGTTAACCGAATCCTCCTGCGGAGTACGTGAAACCTGCCGGCAGGATGATTGCAACCCAGCTGAAGGTGTCGATCCTGGGAGCCGGGCCGGCGGGCTTCGCACTGGTGAGCAGACATCCCCATTCTCTTCGCAGTGTCGATGTTTCTCGCGTGACCCGAAGGAAGCAGGACTGACCTGTGGAGTAGGCCGTGGATCTGGAGAGGAAGGGAGCGAGCGTATTGCTCTATTCACATCCGGACCATCGACGACATGCCGAAGCGGTCATTTCGAGAGGTGGTCTCGAAGTCAGCGGCGCCATTGAAGCATCGACAAAGCTATACATCACGTCGGTAAGGCATTAACCCCCGAGCGTCTCCCCCGTCATGCTCCGACGTCCCCCCGAGATGCTGCGCGAATGGTGACTGACTCCGACATCGCCGCCTTCCAGGATATGCAAGAGGCCGTCGAGTTCTCCAGGATCGTCATCATCACGGTTCCATCGACAGGGCAAGAAACGCTCCTCTGCGAGTTAGAACGGTTCTCTCTGCTCGAGCACACCCTCATCGCGGTTCCCGGGAATCTGTTCTCGCTGGTTGCCACCGCGGGCCTGAAGGTCAGGAATTTCCTCGAGACCAACATCTCACCCTACTCGTGCCGGATGAGCGAGGGGGCATTGGCGGTTTTTGGGAAGAAGGGCTCCTTCTCCATTGCAGCGCTACATGGCGATTGCGACCTGATTTCCAAGGCTAAGGTGGAGAGGATCTTCTGTGGACAGCGCCTCCGTTGGAGCCACAACGTGATCGAGGTCTCCTTGACCAATATCAACGGCGTGTTTCATCCAGTGAGTAGAAGCAGAGCCCTTCTCGCCTTTTCCTTGTCCTTGCCCCCCACGAAGTTTCAGCCCGCAACCACTGACCCCACCGTGCTATTCCAGTTGATGATGTTGATGAACGCGGGACGAATCGAAAATACCGGTGGCGATTTCCGGGTGTACGCCGATGGTCTCACCCGCTCGGTCGCTAATGCGATCCTCGCGGTGGACCGAGTCCGGCTGGAGATCGGCAAGGCATTCGGCTTCAAGCTGGACAGTGTGATCGCGACATCCAACCGGTGCTACAACGCCCGCTTCACGGACCTGGTGGACCTGGCTCGCAACTCGGAACCGCACAACAAACTGATGGCCCCGGGGATCCTGGATCATCGGAACCTCTCGGAAGACGTTCCCGACCTTCTCGTTTGTGTAGGTTGCTGCCTCCGTGGTTCCGGGCACGTTGGGGGGCCGCTTTGCTGACTCTTTGGGTGTTTTCTACAGTGGCACGGCCTGGCGGAAAAGCTGGAGATCAACGCGTCCCCCATCAAAGCCGTCATCGACCTGGCGAGCATAGCCACCGGGATCGACTATATGGAGAGTGGAAGGAACATGAGGAAGCTGGGCTTGCAGGATCTTTCACGGAGTCAGCTTCTCGCGCAGTTCAGTGTCAGATACCCGTAGATGATCCCCGTGGATTTTCTTTTTTTCTGGTCCAATGTAGCGAGCGTATGATTTTTTTTTTTTTTTTTGTATTATTCATCTGCTCACGTGTAATCTTTAAAGGCTTGGTGATATATCAATGAATAGTATGTTTTCCATCTCAAACTCGTCGTGTTCGTGGATTGTGGTAATGGAAGAGCTGGGTATATGATTATGAGGGGGTAGCTCATCCATAGTACGATCGAGGTGTGAATATATACATACATAAGGTATATATACATACATGTATACTTTTCCGAGCGAGGTTTCATCGGTTTGTTTGTCTGTTTGTTTGTTTGTCTGTTTGTCTGTTTGTCTGTTTGTCTGTGTGTCTGTGTGTCTGTTGGCAAATGCTCTTCATCAAAAGCAGGCAGTACAGTACAGTACGGTACGGTACGGTAGGTAGGTAAGGTAGGTAAGGTATCGGGGTGTTGATCTTGATGTTGATGTTGATGTTGCTGTTGCTGTTGATGTTGCTGTTGGATTTGTGTTTATTCGGTACAGTACGTACGTGCGATAGCCGAAATGCTTGGTGGTGTTACTAGTACCGTAGTACAGTAGTAGTAGTAGTATTTTAAGGTGGGGTGGGGTGGGGTGAGGTGGGGTGGGGTGAAGTGGGGTGGGGTGAAGTGATTGGATTGGATTGGGAAACTCTGTTTTCTGGATTTTAAAAAAAGGGAAAGAGGAGGAAGAAGGGGAGAAGGGGAGAAGGGGAGGAAGGGAGAAAAGGAAGAAAGGGAGAAAAGGAAGGAGGAAGAAAAGCGGACTGGTATACGTGGGAGGGGGGATATGGGTAGGTAGGTAAGGTAGGTAAGGTAGGTAGGGATATGGAAGAGCGGGTTTTTTTTCGTTCGTACGGTACGGTACGGTGCGGTACGGTACTCCGATATCTTGTGTCTCGCGGACCGACCACCTATTCATCCGAAAGAGGAAACGGTGCGAGAGAAAAGGGTAAGGATGTATGTAGGTACCTATAGGTAGCTGCGTCTGCTCCGTATTTGTGATGGCCTGAGGCCACCAGGGGGATTAGGGTGCACGCACGTTCCACCTTTGGGGACTACCTTACATGGACTTTTCCCGGGAGTACGGTAGCTTAGAGAATACAACCTCACCTCATACACTCAGAAGTGTAGTGCAATTAAAAGGGGCTGCGATACCGAGAACATGCTCAGGATAGAGTTGCGCGCATTGCAACCAAGGAGGGATACAATGCGGAGAGAATGCCGAGGATATCGTTATGCGCATTATAGAGGCAATTATAGAGGCCATTGAAGAGGGAGAACAGTACGGAGAGAAGGCTAAGGACATACATAGCCACACGCTCTACACACTGCAATTAAAAATAAGAAAAAAGGAAACGACAACGAAGACAACAGCAAGGAACCAATAAGTCAGTTGTGATACCGGGTTTAATATTTTCCCTACTTCGTACGTCTCATGTCGCGAATCGCTATTCCTTCTTACTACCTTAGATTGCGTGTGCGCCAAACGGGCCCTGCCACGTGCAGCTGGGCGAGCCAGACCGGCTCTGACCTACCGGTACCTAGCTGTACTTGAAGTGTCGGATCTTGGCACCGTATCTGCCGAGGATCCAGGGCAGAGGCGCAAAGGCAAGAGCAAGAAATGCCAGCAGGCTGTTTCCCCTGTCGAGTCTCAAGATGTCAGCGGTGATCAGACATCCGAGAGATATATCTATATCTATATCTATATATATATATGTATATATGTATATATATGTATATGTATATAGATATTACTGGGCTACTAACCAGCCCCATCCCAGTTCATCGTAGATTTGCAGACCAGCCAAGGGAAGGAGGGCGCCAGCCGTGCCTCGCAGCACCGCATTGGCCCCGACCACGCTCGCGGCGTGGGCTTCGAAAGCATCGATCAGGTAGGTCTGGACACTGATGAACACGATGATCGAACCGAATCCCGCTGTGTCGAAGGTCAGTCGGTGCGTATGCTCCTCGCGGTATTCAGGGGAGTGAGGAGCGCTCGCGGCACAGCTCTGCTCCCTGGTGGAGGAGGGTACAATCATGAAGTAAAGGATGAGAAAACTCACTGATGGCCGTTCCAATCTGAGGCACGATCCAGTGAGCACCGTACTCCAAGCTCCATCCGTAGACGAACAAGCCCAGCGGGAAGGTAAGAGAGCCGGGGATGGTGATGATGAGGGGGAGGCGGTCTTCCGGCGTGAGCTCTCTCCCGGCGGCTGCCCGCCGCCTCAGGGTTCTGTCGCTGAGCTTCCCGATGTATGCAAGTCCCATCAGGGTACCGATGCCACCGGCGAGGAAGTTGAGGCCGTTTTCCGCGGTGGAAAAGCCGTAGACGACGGTGAAGGCGAAGGAATACGTGGAAAAGAGGAGGTACAGGAGACTGTACAACACAGCCACGTACGCACACATGACCGTGACGATGGGGTAGCAGACCAGCAGGGTCAGCGGCCGAACCATGCTGCTTCGGAAGTGATCTCGCGGCGTGAGGTCCGACGCGAGCTTGGATCGATATTCGGCGTTGCCCGTATCGCTCCTGATCTTCGCCGCTCTCCTCTCCAGCAGGACAGGCGCGTACGTCTCTTCCAGGATCAAGAATGCAGCGATGGCTACGACTCCGATCTAGCACAGCGGGTGAGTAACACTGACGGCCGACGACGTTCGGGGGAGAACCCACGACGATGGAGACGACCCAGAATATCCATCTCCATCCGAGCCCCTGGGCCACGTAGCCGCCAATGATGGGGCCGATCGCCGGGCCTTGCTCGGGCGTCAGTCAGCGTAATACGATGCCATGGATGCTCATACCAAGATGACCACCAAGGTGACTGACCGGAAATGGTACCCACCGACCAAATCGACACGGCCTTTCCTCTCTTCTCCTTCGGCATCAGATCTGTGATCGTGCCCGAACCTATCGTGATCGTGGCTACACCCGTGAACCCCGCGAAGAACCGAGCGGCCAGGAGCACCGATTGATTTGGCGAGAGAGCACACATGACGTTGAAGCCCAAGAAGAGGACGTTGGTCGTGTGGTAGACGACGACGCGACCGTAGAGCTCACTCAGGGGCGCGAGCAGCAACGGCCCGGATGCAAAGCCCAGTACGAAGATGGAGACCACGAAGGTGGCAAACGTCGTCGACGTGGTGTCGAACTCGGCCATGACGAGCTTGACACCCGGTGCAAGTATCGAGGAGACGAGGGGGCTATTGGGGAGCTCGTCAGCAATTCCCTCTCTCCCCGGCTGGCTCCATGGGCGTGGGTTCCGTCGACTTACACGATGAAGCTGATTACCGCAATGGTACATATGTTTAGCCATTTCTTAGCCGAGGACCAGTTGAGGGGGTTCTCTGGATCTTGATCTTCCGGTTCGTTCCAGGAGACAATGAATTCATTGCCCAGAGCTAGATTTGAGTCGTCGTCGTTGGTCGTTTTGGAAGTCATGCCTGCCGCGGTGGCTGCTCCCACCTCCTCGGAAGCGGGAATGGGGCTTTTCATAAAAGACGCATCATCTCGTGCCATAGATTCCTGTCCTGTTTCAGTATACTGTGACGCATCTGCATTTTTCTCTACGATATTATTAATTTGTTGTTGTTGTTGCTGTTGCTGTGGTTGTGGTATTGACATTGTTGAGTTCTAGTCGAGTCGCGGGTAGAACGGACATCAGAAAAGGGGCGGAGGAATCAGGAAAGGAAGGAAAAGATAAATATTCCGAAACCGGATGCAAATACGAACGCTACTAATTCCGTAGCTACGGAGCCTAGTTAGGCCTCCTTGGACTGCTTGACTTGAGACTTGACTGGTGCCCTTACGTCAGTCACCGTCTGCGTCGAGTCATTGCATAGACAAGGGCCGTTGGTGCATAGAGTAGCCAAGGACGGTGAGTGCTTTCTTGATGTTGTTGTTGTACGATGAATGCTTGAATCTCTCACGGGTTTAAAAATTGGTATCACTTCAGATTATATCTACTTTGCCAAGGTATGAGTCTCAGATGGACGAGGGAGAGTAGCAATGCGTTCCCGAACAGGCTCATCGAAAGCTCGTCAGCTTCGTCTATTAAGGCTACCGGATATAAATAATGCAACACCATTACACGTCGAATGCAGCAGTAGATGCCGTGCAAACTCATGGAAAGCCCAAAATACATATAAACTAATTATCCGCTCGCTGCTTTCCGTCCACACCAACCACAAAACCATAGAGCCAGCGAATTTGTCGAAGAGGCTCCCATGGGAGAGGAGGCGCATAGCTGGTGAACCTGAACGGTTGGCTTTGCTAGTCTCGAATGGCGACGGTAACCCTGTAAAGAACATGCCGTCAGAAAAAGATCATGTGTGGAGCAGATCCAAAGTGATCTATCTGCTCATGAGACTCTCGATGGCAAGTCGGCGATGCCTGATCAACTCACAATAGTTCCATCGGCATCTGAATACCCTCTTCTGTTGTGATCTTCGCCCACTCCTGCTTCATTTCCTCTCTCGCCTTTGGTCGGAGGTCCACAGGGATGCCTCCATAAGTTGCCCCAGACGAAGAGGTATCCAGCCATTCAATCATCGCGTCTCCGTCCTTGGCCGACTTGATGATCGTGTTGATCACGATATCTCGCTCCGAGAACCCAGCGATCTGGAGGAGACCTTCGAGATGCGCCCGCTTGACGAATCTAGGGCCGCCCACATCTGGATAATTCCGGTACGGCTCTCTCGCCAGCACGTCCTCCTTGATCCTTTCGTGCGCCGCCACGAAGTCCCCGCTCCCTCCTGAAATGCCAACGCGACCTCCCGCCTTCAGCACGCGAGCGAATTCCGCCAGCGCCGCCGGCTGATCCCGGACCCAGTGAAAGGTCGAGTTGACAAAGACGACGTCGAAGCTGGCGGAGGGGAAGCGCGAGAGGTCCTCGGCTCTTCCGACGTGGAACGACAGATTAGGGGCCGCTTTCACCAGCTCGAGTGCGAGCCCGATGCGTTCTCTGCTCGGGTCAATCCCGACGACGGTCCCATCCTCCCCCACGATTGCGGCGATGTGGGCGGAGATATTCCCCGGTCCACAGCCAACGTCGAGAACGTGATGGCCAGGGACGACCTTCAGTCTTTGAAGCAGGAACAAGCCCGCGTCAAATTGTGTATTGCTCACAGCGGTGTATCCCCGCGCCAATTCGGGGGTATCAACGACCGCCATTTTTGATATTGGTCCCGATTGGTCTGAATCGCTCGTCGTTGTTCATATAAGAAAAGATGCTGGACAGAACTCGAGGCCTCGTCTGGTTGTATAGAATCGCCACAATCGAAGGAAGAACTTGAGAACACAGCCCCTACAAAATATACGGCTGTATCGTTGTCAACAAGAGAAAGCAGTAAGCGACGAAGCTTATGAGCTTATAGTAGTAACAATGCATCGCGATCTTGCCGAAACACCGTCTGTGATCTTTAACCGAGGATCCACTATCCTATCTCTGTACAGTGCGAGCTTGTGAAGGCAGGATCCAGGGGTGGCACGGATATATTTTCTGCTGCGTTTTGACTCGTGCTCCCGAGGAGGGGGATAGTACTTCCAGTGCGCGTTTCACTCATCTCACGTCTGAGGTCTTTTGAGCATATTGATTGTGAGAATTTGCTCTTGCGCATGCGGTGTCTGGTTCGGCGCGAGAATCTCGGTTTTCGTGAAACCAGAGAGGCCAAGACCAGCCTTGCAACGTGAAGGTCTTCGCAATATTGACATAATAGTGGGCCTTGACGTCGCAACTTTTGGGGCCCTTCCCTAAAGTAGGCGAAAAAATTATGTCCCGCTTCAACGCTCAAAACCGCGAAGAACGTAGACACTTATATTGCTTATAACATTTCTTATAAAATTGCAATAATATATATATATATATATATATAATAATATTATTCATTCTTAATTAAGCTGGATACGAAAATTTTACTTCACCGCGTGTCCTTTGAATTGAGTTAAGAGATGCTACAGATCGAATCAGCGGCGAATCTTTTTTTTTTTTTTTTTTTTTCTCCAAGCTCTTTCTTAAGCTCTTGTTATTTAATAAGTATTATTTTTATTAAAGAAAACGAAGATAAGGATTTATTTTCTTGTAATCTTCGTCGTCGTTATTGATGTAAATGCAAGCTAGAAGATTTTATTTAATTCGAAAGCCTTTTTTTTTTGGAAAATATTTAAAAGTCGATTGAGTACGAAGCGTCCGCGAACTTAGCAAGATCTTTTTCTCGAACTTTTTTTTTTAATAAAGCAAAGCAAAGCAAAGCAAAGTAGAGTAGAGCAAGTTAAAGCAAAGCAGAGCAAAGCAGAGCAAAGCAGAGCAAAGCAGAGCAAAGCAGAGCAAAGCAGAGCGAAGCAGAGCGAAGCAGAGCAAAATAAAGCAAAATAAAGCAAAGCAAATCAAAGCAGCGCAACGAAAAAGTAAAATAACTAAGTAAATTAAAATAAATAAGTAATAAAAAGTATTTAAAAAAGGAAAAGCAAATACGTAAGTAAATAAATAAGTAAATACGTATGTATTATAGAGGGGAAGAGCTCCGACATATACCTAACGTTAAATCAAAAGATATATATATATATATAATCATAATAGAATCGTAGGTGAATAAGAAGAGAGAAGAAGGACGTTCGAGGACATTCGATTGCGTTCTATATGTATGCGTGTAAATATTATATTAATATAGTGCTAGTTCAAGAAGGAACCAACTACTCGTTTATATTAGAGTAAGCACGTGACTTTACTACGTGCTTAGCAGAGCTAAAGCACGCGATATACCTACGTAATAAAAGTGCTTAGCATTAATACTATATACATAAACAAAACAAATACAAATCCTTAACTTTATTATATACGTCCTCTTTTCGTATTAAACTCGCTTTCGAATCATCTCTTATTAAAGTAGTAAAGTTGGTTTGCAAGACGAGTATATAACTGAATTGCATAATCGCAATACGGTTTTAAAATATTACTCAATATAGTGATAGATGGCGTATACCTAAATAGGTGAAGCAGATCAAAGGTCTAAGAGATAGCGATAGAAGTGTTTGATCTATTTAGGAAAGCACGGGAGCAACTGTAAATATGTATATTGTTAGAATAAGAAATTCTTACACTATAAGGTCTGTGCTATTGCTGCTAAGCAACTCTTGAAGAGATGGATAATAACTGCTATTTGGAAGAAGGAATAGCTAGCTAGCGCAAAAGGAGAACTGTATATAATTTTCATTTATTTTAAAAGGATTCTTTTTTTTTAGATAACCGAAATTAATATAATTAGAACCACCTTTTGCTTTTTTATTATAAAGAAGAATTATCTTTTAATAGATTATGAGCCTTTAATGCTTAAAAGGTGACGAAATACGCAATTCGCAATACGCAATCCGCAAACTCGTTAATCGGCTTGACTTCCCGCTTTATGCGAAATATTACTTTGTAATAGTAAGAACTTAACCCCTCCTTTTCCCTTCCCCTTCCTCTATTATTAAACTATCGATCATCGCCTAATATTAATCATTTATCAATTTATTAATATAGCTATCATTCGAGAAAAATTCGCTAAGATAAGATAATAAAAGGGCGTAGAGACTTTTATTGAATCGAATTTAAACGAATAGTTCGAAACCATCGAGACGGTCGCTTAAAGCGAAGATGTCGCTTATTTATTAGATTATTCGGAATTCGAACATTGTTATACAACTATTATTAAAGCACTTTTGCAAAGATACGATATCGCTAACGGCATCTAAAAGATCTTAAAAGGGCTTGATAAAGATGAATACGATAAATTGATATAAGAGAATAAAAGTATTTTAAAAGCGTTTCGAGTCGAGATAGCGAAATTCAAATTCAACTTCTTTCGAAAGCTTAGCGAGTTCGATCGTTAAAGGATTAAAGACCTTTTCGATATTAAGTTTATAATCTAAAAGCTGAAGATAATTTATATCGCTATTACATTTCGATTTATATAAATCAAGCTTTAAGCTTTTATTAATTTTCGTGTAGACTTTAAATTTTTTTTAGCAATAACTAAAAACGCGTCTTAGTATGCCGCCGAAAAGCTTATAAGGGCTTAAAAAAAGATCAATTCGATAATAATTATTGCTAGTTGATCTTTTGCATTAAGCTTATCCTTTTAAAAGCGTATATATTATTATGCGATAGCTCTACTTTTTTATAATAATAGATTAAAAGCTAAAACGTTTAAATAAGAAATAATATAGAAGCACCAAAAAAGACGTGTCATACAGAAGCCTGACACTGAGGCTAGACCTCATGGTCTTACAAAGAAGTGCTAAAAAAGATAGGTAGAAAGCTCGTTGATTGTTTTAGTTAAAAGACGTATGCCTTCTTATAAAAGATAGGTCCGTCTAGTATAGCTTTAATAGCTATAGCAAGTACTTTATCAAGCAAAGTGTTTATATCCGTCCTTTTATAAAATAAGTAAGCGCTTTCGCTTACTATTAAGCAAGAAGAAAAAAAAGGTGTAAAAGAAAGAAAAATTTTAATATATAAAAAAAAGAAAAGGTATCTTGTCTTTAAACTTTAAACGTTTAAACTACTTTTCGGCAGCTTCTTTATGATCTCTTTTCGTGCTTACGTCCTTAACTCTTTCGTTCTTTTTAAGTTGAAAAGGTCTTTTTCTTTTAGCTAAGCTAATATTAAATGATAACGTGCTAACAGCAGCATTTTTAAAAGTGAAAAAGCGCGTATCGTTTTTACGTTTATTACCGGTAGCATCGTTAATAAGTATAAATTTAGCCGACGGAAAGTTAGCAAAGTTAAAATAAAGTTTAAAGCTATTAGTTAAGTCGTTTTCGTTTTTAAGCAAATCATTTAAAGCTTTTATAGCTTTATCGAATGCGCGGTCTAAAGATTCCGATTAAGAAGATAATGCTTTAAGATTGCCGATTTAGCTCGTGAACCGTAGTTTACGAATAGATTTCGCATTTTTTAAATTGATCTTTATACTTAAATCAAAGTCGTTTAAGAACAATTTAATCGGTCGTATGCTTTTTTTAAAATCTTTTAACTTATCGGCGTTTATAAAGTCGTTAGCTCGGCGGCTTTTGCTTTTAGAAAAAGATTTAGCTTCGTAAGTCTTAGCTTTAGCATTTAAAATAATAGTAAATCTTTTTTTAAATGCCGAAAACAACTTCTTTTTATACTTAATAAAGTGTTTTTAAAACTAAGTCCGAGATATAGCAAAGATAACGGTCAATTCTTTTATTATTCGAAGTTCGTTTTAATTTATTCTTTTAATTAAAGCTTTCGATACGTAATTAACGTAATTTAACTAAATTATAGCGGCGAAAAGTTGATTTGATTTATTAATAACTCTTTATCGAGAAGTTAGCGGCATGCGTTTTAAGACGATCGTGTAAGCGTGCTTTATAAAGCTGATTCTATTTTCTAAAATGTTATCGTTTAGTAAAGCGGTATAATTGTTAAAGAAGATTGCTTATTCGTAAAGCGAATTTTAAAAAGCGTTTATATTTAAGAAAACTTTTTGTTTCGTAATGATCGATATAAAAGTAGTAAAGTTATTGATTATAACGAAAAGCTAGCGTAACGCAATGTTCTTAAAAGCATTTAAAGTCTTCGATTTAAGTTTAAAAGCTTTTTATTTAACGGTCTTTTTAAAAGTAATATCGTAAGTATAGCTTTTAAGTTAAACAGCTAAGCTTTCGATTTAACTATTTACGCCGTAAAGTATTAAATAATAATTTAAAACTTTATTTTCTATTCGTAAATCACGGTTTACAAGTCGTTTAGTATTAGCGTCGTGTTTAGTTGCAATTACTCGAGCATTATTATTATATTTAAAAAGCTAAAAAAGTTCCGAGTAAGCGATAAGCTTATAGTTTTTATCTCGGCGATTAAGTAAAGCGGCAAAGTATAGCTTATAATAGCTTCGAAGGACTTGCTAGATTAAAGAGTGCATTATGTTAAAGAATGCATCGATCGAAGCTCTTTTTAAATTATTAATTCGAAAGTAATACAAGTATATCTAGATCTTTTTATTTATAATAATAAAAAAGGTTTAGTTATCGTGCTTATCGTTTAAAAAGAAAGCTTTTAATATAAGCTAAACTTTCGTATAGCTATTCGCATTTATAATGTTAAAAGAGCTGTTCTTTTAAGCGGTGCTTATTAAGCTAGTGCTTTAATTTAGCTTGTTAAAGGATATCGGCTTAGCTTTAAATTTAAAAAAGCTTAAGTTAAATATTCTTTTAATGAAAATATTGCTTTTAATCTTAATAGCGAATATTAATTAATTGCTCGAATAAAGCATAAAGTTGTTAAAAGCGTTAATTCGATAAGCTTCGATGAATCGACACAAGTTAAAACGGATCATTACTATTATAAAGCCTTTTTTAGCTAGCTTAAAGTATTTAACGTATTCGAAAGTATAGACTTCGTAAAAAACTTCATTTAATAGTTCGATAACGGATAATAAGACTTTGCGGCTAAAGCGGAGCTTCGTTTAAACGTTTAAGTTAAAAAGTTTTTTAAACTTATCTTTAAATTCTAATACGTTCTTCACTTTTTAAAAGATTTTTATGCAATCGCAATCGTCGTCGTTAAAGCTTAAATTAAAAATCTCGAATAGCAAAAAGTAGTTTATTACTTTGCTTTTTTTTTTATTTACTTCTACTTAGCTACGACGATCGAAAAGTCGTAAGATCGCGTTATTAAAAAATTCGTTTTTTAAAAGCTTGCGGATCTAATTAATAGCTTTCTTAATCGACTTCGCAGCAACTTAAAAAGCATTATCGATATTCTCGTTTAAATTCAAGCGATCGAAAGCTAATTAATAGAAGTCTTAGCAAAAGTTGATAAAAGCTATATTTATATTTATAAAGTCTTTAATATCGACGAGTTTAAAGCAGCGGTTCGATACGGCTTTAGCTAATTCGTACTCGAAGCTGTCTTTTTCTTTAACGGATAGTACTAATAGCAGCTAATTCTCGGAAAAGTCGCGTTGCATTTTAAGTGCAAAAGTTAAAAGAAAGCTTACGTCGATAGATTTGCGTAAAGTAGATATAATCGAAGCAATTAGATTAGCGTTCGAAAGCTTATTAATAAAAAATAATATCGATCTTTAAGATAAAGCTAATAACAATAAGAAGCGCGCAATAAGTAATCTAAGCAAAGAAGTCTTAAAAGCAAAAGGTTAATTTAATCTCGCTTTAATTGCTAAGTTGTAGTGCTTACTAGCACTAAGATCAGGAAGAGATTCTGTGGATTGAATAAAGCTTGGTATATTTTATTTAGAAAGCTCGTCAAGATCTATGTACATATACCTAAGAGCTCTAGTATGCTAAGGGCGCTACTAAGCGAGGTCATATAACATATCACATGTAGCTTAAGTAAAACTATGCTTATTCCGCATAATACACTTCTTAAGTTAATAGCGTAGCTGCTAAGCTGCAAGCAAATAAAAAAGAAAAAAAATAAGTGATTAAGCTTTTTAAACTCGATATAAACAAAAAAGATTGTTATCGCAGTTTAAACAAACAAATAACGGTTGTTATTATTAATTAAGTGTTAATTAAGAATGCAATTCTTTCTTAAGTCGGTCTTATCACGTAGCGGAAGTCTTTAACGCCGTCTTTATCGCGTTGCTATATAAGTAAAAGCGCGTTCTTTTTTATTATAACAAACACTCAACTTTTATTTATTTATACAATGCCTTTTAAGCAAGTAACTTAATCTAATAGAATCGTTAAGCGCGGCCGAAGCCGTTTAAAAGTAAATGCTTTTGATAAATTAATATATTTATGCTAATTATTAAAAGAATCCTTTTTTTGCTTTAGCTATTGCTGCTATTGCAATTACGACGGCTGCGGCGGCTATACTACGCACTTTTACTTTCGAAGCTTCGCCTTTTCTTTTAGACTTTCTTATTAAGCGCTTGCTTATACTAACGACCGTTAAAGCTTTAAAGTGCATTAAGTGCATTAATAATAAGATTATATTAAAGTCTAATAAAGACTATTATAATTGCGATACGAGCGTTATTCGCTATCTCCGATATACTAAAGATAGCTATAGCAATTGCACCGTTGCTTTTGCCGCTGCTAATACTGCTTTCGATAACTTCGTAAGCGCTAAAGACAATAGTATTATATAAAAAGTTCGCTAAAGTCTTCGAGATGCTATGCGATAACAGCTCGCTTTAAATGCTGCTTTTTTAAAAAGTGCTACTAATAGTTTAAGCGGTTTAGCGAATAAAAGTAAAGGTTTTAAAAGTAATTCCGGTAGCTTTATAAGTTTTGCTTCTGCTTTTAAGACTTTTAATTTAAATATAGCTTTTGTTAAATTAAATAATCTTATAGCAGCGAACCGTAGTCCGATAACGCGAAGCGCTTCGAGCATATTACCTTTTCGTAAGTCAAGCTTTTTAACTTACGAAATGATTTAATTTAAGCAGCTCTTTTTAATTAAAATTTCTTTTCGGACTTTATGCAAAAGCTTTAATCTGCTGCTATAATAGCTTTTGCGCTTGCGCTAGCCGCTTTTTTTACTCTCGTCGCTTTCGCTATTCCCGTCGCTTTCGCAGCTCTCGTCGCTTTCGTCGCATTTATTATCGTCGCTCCTTTTGCGCTAATCGTTACGCTTGCCGCTTTCGCGGCGGCGCCCGCCGTTACTATAACTCTTGCAAAGCGCCGAGTTAAAATAAAGAGATTGCTAAAAGCTTTAATCGATCTTTTATTATAAAAAGCGAAAAGTAAAAGCGTGTAAGATAAGATAAAATAACAATTAAGATTGTTAAATAAATATTTTTTTTTAAATTACGTGCAAATGAAAAAAATAAAATGTAATAAGTAAATAGCATATACGTGCTATTAAAGCTTTTCGACTAACGCGCGAGCGTCTTATAAATTTAAAAGCTTAATAAAGCTTTTAAACTTTTGTCGAGTTAAGTTCTTTATAAAACCGTTAGCGTGCATCTTTTTAATAAAAAGATATTGAACTTAAAAGCTCTTTTTAAAGTGCTTTTAACGCAGTTATATATTATAAATATCGACGTAACGAAGCTTAATAAAGATACGCTCTTTTTCATTAGCTATAAGCTTAATTGTTTATTAATTATTATAATAAACTATTTAAAACGCCGCAAAACGAAAGTACAGCTCTTTGAAAAACCGTTAGAGCGCTATAGTCTTTTTTATTATAAAGGCTATACTAAAAAGCTCCGCTTTAATAAATAATATAATAATTGTATCTTGCTTTAAAGCTTTTTAAAAGATCGCACTTTCGAATAAAAACATAATATACTTTTAAAAAGATCGTTTTATCTTTTCGTTATCGACGTAAAAAGCGTTAAAGGCTATTATTAGCTTTGATTTGCTGAACTAGCTGTATTAAATACTTTTAAAGCGCGAGTTAAATAAATATCGCAAACATTAGTTTATAACTCGGAGGTGCTTCGCGCTTAAATTAGTATTAAAGTAAGAAAGTTAAGAAGCTATAAAAGCTATATTTAAGCGTAGCATAATCGCTATATATAATACGGATCTAACTTTCTTTTAATACTCTTTCACTTGCTTTCGCGAAGCTATCTTTTCATTTTTAATTAAGTTATAAAAAAGTAATAGAATTGTTAAGCAGCGTCCGTCCGTAAGTTCGAATTTCTTAATTATTTTTTTAATATAAACGTCGTGCATAAGCGTTAGCGTTTTTCGCTAACGGTCTCGAGCGACTCTTATATTAAAAAACTATTTAATATCTTTTATCGCTTCGATCTTATACGCTTTATTAAAACTATTAATAATTTCTTGCGCTTTAAAAAGATTAAAGTGATAATATATAAGTTGAATATCGTTTACGTAAAACGCTATAAAGACCGTTTTGTTTAAATTTGTAAAAATACACGGTTTTTTATTAAATAATATAAGCTTTAATTTATCGAATGTGCTTGTAAAGTCGAAATATTATAAAGCTAGCGAGTCTTTAAGTCTATATAAAGCTTTATCGACTTTTACGAGCATACCTTTTTGCTTAAAACCGTTAAAAAGATAATACGTAATTAAAACGCTATTCGTATGTTTTATAACGTTAATAAAAGCGTTAACGATATCGAACTATTTTACTTTTAAATTAAATTCGGCTGTTATAATTATTATAATCTTAAAAGATTTAATTATTAGCGTAGCCGCGTAAGTTAAATAAATAATAGATTCGTTTTAAAAGTCACTTTTAATAATAATTTTCGATCTGAACTTTACGATTTCTTCGAACGAGCTAGTTTTATATATAAACACTTACTTAAAAAGTATAAGTTTTAATTTAACTTCGCTTTCGAGAATCACTTTTTAGCAATTCCTCTTTTTTAAATTATTTAGCTTTATAAAAGCTTTATCTTTAAATTCTTTACCGTATAAGTATCGTTATAACTTTTTTTAATAAGTAAAAGGTTTTAAATGTTTTCGTTCTTGCGAGTTAAGCTGTTTTAATAATAGCTTAAACGAAGTAGCAGCTGTTATAATAACGTATAATATCTCGTAATCTTTATTATCTTCGCGCACGAGTTCGCTATTAACTTAAAAAGTCGATACAAAATCTAAGACGCGCGAATAACGGTTCGAATCGACGCGAGAATTATTTAAGAAAAGCTTATTAACACTTGCGTATATCTTCGCGCGTTTTTTAGTGCGGCTATTAATAAGTGAATGCTCTTTATTAAAGTCGGAATTTTATTTAAAATGTTTATAGTTTAATTTCTTATTATTAATGCTCGCTTTAAAGAAGTCTAAAAGCTCTTCTTTAATTATTCGGTTTAAATCTCCGCCGATTGTTAACGTAAAAGCTTCCGTTAGTCGGCTTATAACTTAGCTTTCCGAGCTTTAGCTTTAAATAACAACTTGAAAGTATGATTTACGCGCTTTTTTATTAAAGCTAAGTTTTTATTCGTTTACGGTGCTTTTTTTTACTTCTAGCAGTCTTAAAGCACTTTCGCTTTTGCTTTTAGCTAAAAAGCTAGCGAAACGTTTAATAATATAATTCGAATCGTTAAGATCTATTAAATCGTCTCGTAAAGCAATTGCTTTTAATATAAACGTATTTATAAAATCTTTAATTAAAGTTAAAGCTTTTAACGTTTATGCATCGCTCGGATTAAATAAAGTCGCATTTTTTAAGCTTTAATTAAATCTTTTTAAGTTAACTTTTATAAAGTCTAACGGCTAATCACTTTTTATATTAGCTGCATTCGTTTTTTTTAAGCGATCTTTTGCAACGTTCTTTATATTAAATAAAGCGTTTTTTGTTTAACTAAAGTCTTTAATATCTTTTAATTTAATAACGATGCTTTTAATCTTGTTAATCGATTAGCTGATCGATTTTTTTTCGTTTTTAAGATAGAATTAAATTTTATCGAACGTTACGTTACGTATAACAATCACTTTATAAAGCATAAGAACATAGATCTTATATATATTAAAAGCTATATATCTAACTAAATAGCTTATATATCCTTTTGGTTTAACTTTAAAAGCTTTTTTATTGCGAAGAGCTTCTCGGTCTTTAATTATTAAGTACGTACGAACGCTATACGCAATTAAACCGCTACAATTTAATCTTAAGTCGGTATCGATCCGTATAAAGATCGCCGGATCGTATTACTTAAAATATTGCTTAAACTAAAGCTATAACACTTTATTCGGATTCTTTATAAAGCTTTTCGCTTTCGGTATTATATTATAAAAGTAAATAACAGTTAATATAATTTCAGGCCAAAGCTTTTTTAAAAGCTTTGCTTTTACTTTCATTTTAATAAACCGTTCTATCACTTTTCTTTTAGCCATTTCGGCTCTTTTATTAAGTTCGTAATTAAAAGATAATAAAAGCTTTAATTCGATCTTAACCTTTTTCGCTTATCTTTAATATTCGATAAAGCCGATAACGTTGATTACGGTTATCGAAGAATCGTTATTATAACGCATAATAGCTATTAAAAAACCGTATTTGCGTTTCGTTTATACTTTAAATTCTTTTAGCACTTTTATAACCGTCAATTGCAACTTGTCTTTTAATATAAAGCCGAATAGCTTTTTATTATATTTATCTTTAATTATTAATAATTATTTGCTTTCGTTAAAACCGTTAAGAAAGTCGAATAAATCTTAAGCGATCTTATAAAATAGCTTAGCTGCTTTATTATTTAACGTGTAACGAGATATAACTTATTAAACGTACGTAATAGCATATGCTTTACATTTAACCTTAATAATTCTTTTAAGTCTTACTTTTTTAACATTATAAGTTAGCGCTTCGAGCGCTTCTTTGCTTAAATAACTTATTCGTAAATGCTAAAGTACCGATAAATCTTCTTTTAAAGCTCGAAAGACATTGCTCTTTTAGAATTTATAACGTGTTTGCAAGCGCTTTTAAATTATAAAGAATATTATTAAACAAAAAGAGCTACGAATCAATTAAAGTAAAGAATAATTGAATAGCTTATATTTAAAAAACGTAAAGTTAAACTTCCTTTTTAACTTTCTTAATACGACGCTTTCTTTAACCTTTTCGTAACGAAAAGTTGCGTTATATCTCGAGTATTATACGCTAGCTTTACTTAAAAAAGCTTTCGAGATAATATTAATATTAAACTTTTTAACGATAATAACGTTTTCTAACTTTAAATCTTCCGTTTTAATTTTATTTAATCCGTTTAAAGCTCTTTTAAAAACTTTAATACTTCGCTCGACGATTAAAAGACTATTCGTTTTAGCTTCGATAAAGTCGATTAAGCGAAAGCGTTGAATTGACTTTAGCTTTAAAAGATTCTTATCGTTAACAAAGTAAATAACGTTGCAATTATCGAAAAGAATGCTATTAAATAGCTAGTACTTATTATTAGCCGTGTTATAAAGACCGTTAAAAGCAAGATTATCGAGCGTATTAAAAAGCTCGAGATCGATAATAGCTATTAACACTTTTTTAAAGTATTTTAACTTATCGTTATTATTCGATTACTTTTCTTTGCTTTTTAAAACGATCTTATCGACTTGAATTTATGCTCAACTTTCTTTCGTAATCTCTTTTCGAAGCGCTTTAAACTTAAGCTTTTAAAGCCTTTTCTTTATAGCGACGATATTATCTCGATTCGGCTTTGCGAATCTACTTTCGTCAAGACCGTTAAAGCAATAGCGAAAGATCTTGCACTTAATTGCGTTTTAATAATAGTTTCTCTTTTTAAAGCACAAGCATTTAAAACCCTTAACAAGTCTTTTAAAGTTATTAAAGCGTTTATCGGATTGCTTAAGAGCAGTATCGTTAATCTTATTATTTCCGAAAGTATTACGAGTAGTTTGATCTTCGAAAATAGCGAATACGCTAAAAAAGTTAAAGTTCGGATTATTAATTTTCTTTTCGATTTAACTTTCGTATTAATTAAAGTAATCGTAAAAGGTGCGCTTTTAAAGCAATAATAGCTCGTCGTTTCGAATGACCTTTACGAGCTTTAGCGACGCTTAAATTAATAACTATTTTTCGCTAATAGCTTTTAAAAATACTTTTATCGCGAGTGTATTCGTCGTCTCGTAAAAGTTATTTATCTTCGCTAACTTATAAATAGCTCGATGTTCTTTAATCTATACCGCTAAGAAGACGCTCTTTTGCTTAACTGCTTGCAAAGATTTGTTATAATCTCGTGCTATCGATAGCTTAAAGCTCGAATCAAATAAACGGTATATTTCTTAAAGCTTCTTTATTAAGAATTAAATAAAAGTATTATCTTCTTTTAAAGCCGCCAAGATCGCTTTCTCGAGAATAAAGCTCTTAACCGTCTTTTTGATTTAGTTTATAATTTAATTGCTTTTATTACTTAAGACTTTCTAATTGTTTATAACGAAGTTGTATTTCTTTATATTATCGTTATACGCTTTTCGAACGTCTTCGAACTCAACGTCTTTTAGCTTTAAAAGTTTATTAAAATCGTTTGCAAAAGCTTTTAAGTGCAGTTTTTCTTAAGCCTTTCGTTAGCGGTCTTACTCTTAAAACTATTCGTTATTAAGCTCCGTTACTATCTTTATAACAAACTTCGTTTTTAATTTAATTTATTCGATAGAAAGAATAAGTTCTTTTACGTTAATACGAAGAGATGCGTATTGTTTTATGCTAAAGCGCTTAATAAAGTATTTATAATTCGTAATCTATTTTAAGAAATCGCTACAACTTATAAAGTTCGTTTTGTTAATTAAAAAGACCTCTTTTACTTTGTCGTCCATTATTATAACAATTGACTTTATAATTAAAGCTTTTGAAAATTAGTTAAAGTTCTTAAAAGTAATAAGTATTAATTATAAAGAATAAATATAATTGAAAAAAGATAAATTGCAAAATAAAAGTTGTAGCAAAATAACGTTAAAGTGACTTGCAGAATCCGCTTTCGATTAATTCAAAAGTTGTTAAAGACTAACTGAATAGCTCGTAAGTGCGAATATAACTCTTAATTGTAATATTTATTAGCATTAAGATCAAAAAGAGATTTTATAAATTAAATAAAGCTTAATATATTCTATTTAAAAAGCTCGTCAAGATCTATGTACATGTACTTAAGAGCTTTAGTGTGCTAAAGGCGCTATTAAGCGAGGTCATATAACATGTCACATATAGCTTGGGTAGAACCATGCCTGTTCCGCACAACATAAGTCATTTAACATCCGTGAACTACGGTTTACGAATAGAATTTCGAATTCGAATTTTTTTTACAAAACGAAATTTTAAGTCTAATTCTCGTCGACAAACTTTATACGTTCTTTAAGCTCGTTGTATTCGCTTTTAATATTATCGAAAGCTAAAACCAATAAGCTATATAATAAAACTTTTAATCTTAACTTCTTTAAAAGTCTTTCGTCCGGAATAACAATCTTATTTTTTTACTTAATATTAATCTTATTTTCTACGGTCTAGCAAGTAAGGTTGATTATCGTAGTATTAAGCTTAATAAACTTGCGTCTTCGAGCTATATTAGTTATAGTTTTTTAAAAGGCGACGTAAGTAACAATATAATAGTTGATAACTTAAATAGCGTAAGCGTTAAAAGTGCAAGTCTTTAGAATGACGCTTAATTAGCGAGCGTTGCGAACTAAAATGCATATAGCCTTAAAGTAATCGTCGTATAGCAATTAGCCTTTAGCGCCGTCGAAAGCTCTTTTGATTCGTCTATGCTTTTTAGTATTTTTATTACGGAAAGAATAGATAGCGGTAACTTTAATAGTAAATTAATCGTAAGCCGAAAAAAGGTCTTCGGCGTTTATGTTTTTTCTTGCGCATTCAGCTCGTAAAAACTAATCGTATTACAAAATCAAGTCGTCTTTTTTACCCAATCTATTATTAAGGTCGGAGGTTGCTACCTTAAGCATAGCTAATTGATTAAAGTTGTTTATTTAGCGGTAAGTCTAAAAGAATTCATCGAAGGTTTTAGTAACTCGTCTTTCGAACTTTAACTCGAAACTCGATTATCAAATTAAAACAGCTTGTTCTTCGCTTATTAATAAACTAAAAAATGCATCCCGGACAAGAGCTTTTCTTTTAGCAGCGGTTAACTTAAAAAGCATATTTAACTCGTAAACTACGGTTCACGAGTCAAACATAAAATAACTGAATAAAGTTGATAATAGTAATGATTAATTAAATAATAATTAAAGTCGTTAATATTAATATAATATTATATAGTTATGAAAAGAAAGAGAGTGGTAGTAATCTTATTATAATTGTTATTGTATAAAAAAAGAAAATGTTAAAAAGAAAAAAAAGAGAGCTTTCTTATATAAGTACATTTATAAAAAAGACTTACTCTTTTTAATAGCAGTTCACCTTCGAATACACGTAATTAAGCACGCTTAAAATAAAAGAACAGTCTCGATTAAGAAATAAGAAATAGCCGTGTAAGCTTAAAACAAATGAAAAACAATTAAACAATAAGAATAATTTGTATAAAACAAGTGAATAGCTAATAAAGTAAGAAGAACAAAAAAAGAATAAAGAATAGAATAAAAGGCAAGTCTAAAAGTAAAAGAACAAACGTAAAAAATACCTTTTTTTACCAAACAAAGAAAGTGATTATTAAGAGCACGTCCTTTTATAAAATAAGTATAAAACAAAGAAAAGATAAGAAAGTAAGAAAACAAAGTAAAAGAACAGATTAAGAAACAGTTTTATAAGCTAATTTTTGTTCTTTCGAAAGTGTTAAAAGAATGATTTAAAAGTTAATAGACTTAGGTCTAAAGATCACTTTTAAGTTGAGTAGTTCACTTTTACCGTCGTCGGAAGGCTTGTATTTATTAAAGTCCGAGTTGTTTAAAAAGCTCGTGTCGGTATCTCCATATCGACCTTAGCTAGCTAGTAGTAGTAGTTAGGGAGCTCACCCGTGAACCATGGTTCACGGGCCACTTGGCATGCCTCGCTTAGCATGTCAGCAGTCAAGGGATCCTCAACTTGATAAGTAAGCTTATTAGTTAGCTAGTGCACGTGATTCCTTCTAATCATATAAAAAGAATCAGCTCCTTTGAGCTTTAAAGAGCAGACAGAATTCCGATACTTTATCAACCGAGTGTTTTGTAATTGCAAGTACTTTGACGAACGTTACGACCTTACGAATATTTATTCTTAATCGCTTAAAAGCAATCTAATATTAATCAATAGTTGATTTACTATTAAGTGATCAATCATAGAGAAGCTAAGAATACTTTATAGCGAAGATACTTTATTATTACGATACCTCTTTCTTTTTATAACGGAAGAGCGATTCCGTATTAAGTCGCTTGCTTATACTATCGATTTTTTCTTATTCTTACGGAAGAGTGATTCCGAACCAAGTCACTTTTATATAACCTTTAAAGCTGTAGAGCCGCGCTTGCTATATATAGCAAACTTAACTAACAAGATCGATTTACGTACGAGCAAACAACAACTATGACCGATCGAGCAACTAGATTTTTAAGTAAAGAGTCTAGCCGATAAAAAGCGAGGTATTATACCTTTCGAATCTTATTATTACTTACGGAACCTTTAGCTGTTTAACCGAAGGAATCACTATACTCAAGACTCTTAAGCCTTTCGGAAAGATTAGACGACGAGATATCGAGCATCTCATTTGATTTAAACGAGCTATTATACGCAAGGCCCGATAGCGAGATTACGGCTCGAGCAATAATAAAAGACTTCTTAAATGCGAAGTGTAAAAGGCTGAAAGATTACGACTTGTAAAGCTTATTCCGGCACGCTTTCTTACGCTAAGATTAAACGAGCTTTACGATAACGAAAGATAATATAAGATAAAGCTTTAAGTTTGCTACTTTTATTAACTTTAAAAAACACTTGCTATTTAAAAGCGTGTAGTGCTTTTCGAAGCAAAAAAGTTACGCTAATAGAATGGTCAAGCTCTTAAACGACGAGCAGCAATATTAATAGACTTTTAAAGAAGTAAAGGAGCAATAAGCAACACTCTTAAGTCTCGAATTAAAGTGGACCGCCGAAAACCTTACGGACGACGAAGATATTACACTTTAACTACCTCTACTTTCGCGAAGCTTAAAAAGGAAAGAAAAAAAGACCTTAAGCAAGAAAGAAGAAGAAGAGAAAGTCTAAAGATTACGAAAAGAGTTTTTAAAAAAGAAAAGAGATATAGAACGAAATATAAAAGCTATAGCAAAGCAAATAACGGAATTACAGATTTACGTTATACAATCTAACGAAAGGCTACGACGAAGTACTTCAGCGTACTTATCCTTAATTCAATAATCGCTACGCAATACGTTAATTATACAATAAAAGCTAAAATCACTTTAGCGGCCTTTAAACCCTTTTCTTAAGAGCTACACTTAGTTTTCTGAAAAGCTTAAGCTTAATAGCAATAATAATAAAGGTTTTAAGATTATCATCGGACTAGACAATACTCGAAGCTACGAAAGCTATACGCTAAAAGAAGACTCGCTAAAACTTAAAAGCATTCCGAGCAAAATCAGCTTTTACTAAAGATAGCGTGCAGATTTCCGTGCTTAACTTTAACAATTCGAAAAAAGGATTTAGCACTTTCGAAAGTACCGACAAGCTCTTTAGATCTTTTAATAAGCTACGTATCGATAAGAAAGATATTAAAAGTATAAGAATCGCTAAAAGCGCGTTTAAAAGTACGGATATTATTAAGCTAAAGCTTTAGCCGGTAACTCGAATAGCTTTAACGATTTTAACGATGATCGATAATAAAGAAACGAAAAAGATTAACAAAAAGATCGAGGATACGGATACGGAAGAGGTAAGAACGGTTTTTTTAAACTATTAAAAGGATTCGGAAACGGACTTTTAAAAGACTTCGGATTCGGAAATGAGCCTTTTAAAGACTTTAAAAAAGAACGGACTATCGGCAATTATATCGGTAACCTTTTACCGATCAGATTATTAGCTAAGTACAGCACGCTTGCGTATAATACTTTAAGCGCTCTTGACGATGATAAAGATGATTTCTTTAAGCTAAAAGCAATAGACTTTTATTCGAAAGCGAAGGAATTAGCTTTATTCGCGCGAAGCTTTCTTAAAGAGCTAAAGTATTCGAAGCCCGACGATGATTTCAAAACTCAATTAAAGATTTTTATTAATTAAGCAAGTCGATACGGTTTAACTTTAAACGATTATTTAGCGGCGTTCTTTATTATACTTACGAAAGAAGCTATTACTTTTTATTATAATTACGTAATCAAAGCCCGGCTTTTTACGTTTAAAGCGAACGCTATTGTAATAAAGAATCATTTCGAAATTAATTATCGGCGGTAAGCAAAATACGACCGTTAAAAAGAAATTTCGCTAGATTTGGTTAAAAAAGAGAATTTAAAGACTTCGCTTAGCGAGTGCTTTAAAAAGCTCGCTAAAGAGCTTAAAAGTATTTAAAGCTCTTTACGACTAAGTTTAAAAGATAATCGGAGTTTCGCTAATAAGCTATATTCAGCTTGTAAAAACGTGCTAAAGACGATTATTGCGCGGATGAACTTAGCTTTTACTTTCACCGCCGCAATTATTGATATTCGCAAAGCTATTGCGTTTGCAATTAAGACCTTTCGACCTTTCGCTAAAGCAAGTAAAGCTTACGCGAGCTTTAACGAGCTATACGATTACACTTGTTCTTAACACACCTTAAAAGCTAACTCCGATTTAAACGAAGAATACGAATGCTTTATTCAAGACCGTTAATACTTCGAAAGTAAGAAAGCTGTCAAGGCTATTAAAAGTAAGAAAAAGTGTTTTGTTTACAAGAAGCTAAGTTGTTAAAATACTAACTATATCCTCGACGAGCGCAAGGCTTTCGTAGCTAAGTTTTAAAGCTTTAAAGACGCAAAAAGAGTGACGAAAAGCAAATTCTCTTAATACGTAGCATCGATTAAGAGCTTGCTACTTATATTTACGAAAGAATTCGATCAGTTTATCGCAAGCTTATTAAACGAGCTACTCGAATCGAGCAGTTACGCTAATATGTCGGAAGGTTTTGTGACTACTTATAGCACTTTTGACGCTAACGAAGTATATAAATAACTAGAGATTCAGACGGCATTCTACGCTCTTACTAGCTAAATCGAGATTTAAAACGTGCCCGCGAGCAAAGCAAAGACTTATATAACTTTTAAATACTCGGAAAACGTGTTTATAAGCTTTATAATTAATAGCGGAGCAGCTAATTTCTTTACCGCTAGCTTGCTTTAGCTACGAGCACTTTAAAAGAAGTACTTCGAGGTTTAAGTAAATACATCTTAAGCAAAAAAGAAGTCCGTTAAGTACGAGATCGGCTCTGCTACTTTTATTAAAGCAATTATTTTAAATACTCTTTTAAGTCAAGTAGAGTTCTACGTTGTAAAGAGCGACGTACTTTTTTTAATCTTATTAACTAATATAAATAAGCACAAAGTAATTTTAAATAACTTGCGGAACGTGCTAGTTTAAAAGAAGAAAGAAATACTAATAGTAAAGATATTTAAGCACGTATAGATGCTATTAAGTAAAGAGCACGCTATTACTTATTATAATACCGAAAGCGAGACCGTTTACTATTACTTTACGAAAGAGCAATTAAAGACTATCTACAAGCGTTTTAACTACTTTTTAGCAAGTCGATTTACTATTATTCTTAAAAAGGCCGAGCACGAATTCAAACGAGATTTGCTTTATAACATTTAAAAGTTTTGTTATTATTGTTAAGTATTCGAACGCTTTTCGAAAAGATTTAGTATTAAGCTTAAAGATGATATTGATTTTAATAATACGGTATACGTAAACGTAATGCATTTTAATAGCAAAAACGTATTGCACGTCGTTTGCGATTTTACTAACTTTTAAGCCGCTACTTTTTTTAAAAGCATATCCGTATAGCACTTACTTAAAAGATTTAATCGATGTTAAGTCAACACTTACGTCGAATCTTTTATAAATATCGTGCACGATCTCGGAACTAACTTCAATTCGATAGCGTTTCGAAGCTATCTTAAAAGTATTAATAGCATTCTAAAGCAAATGCTTATAAAAGCTTATTATAGCGTCGAGCTAATAAAACGCTATTACGTCTTTATACGACGCGCTTTTAAGATCGTTATAAAAGAGCTTCTTAAAGCTTTAAAAGAAGATCGGCTTTAAATAGCTATCAAAGCTATTAACGACATAACTAGACCTAATGACTTAGTTCTTATACTCTTCGTTTTTAAGACCTTATTAAAGCTAACGGAACAAGATCGACTTGCCGCGTTTACTTAAAAGCGTGCTACTGCTATTAACAAGGCTATAAAAGAAATACGGACATGCTACGCCGCTAAGCAAGTTAAAGACGCGCTTAAGAAAAAGAATAGGCTAATTACGAAGCATACTTTAAACTTTTTTTTTAATTCACGAGTATTAGTATAGCGAGAAAACTAAAGATAAAAAAGCTTTTTTCAGTTGCTTAGCAAGCAAAAGCATACGTGCATAATAGCATATCCGAAGCTTACGGAATTCAAGTCAACCTTAATAAAACCTTATTATTTTAAAGTTGAAAAGTTGCTAGAAGAGTTGCAAGTATTTAAAGTAAAAGTAAAAGAAGATCAAAGCGAAAGCGAAAAAGAGCTAAAACCGCGAAATTCGCTTAAACTTTAATATTCGCTTAATCCACCGAAGTCGCTTAATTTAAAAAGCTCGCTAAGATTAGCAAACAGCTTTTTTAACTTTTAACTTGCTAATCTTTAAAGATCAATAATACTAATAATTTAAATACTTTATTAAAAGTACGATCTTAATATCTCGACCGTGCTCGACGAAGAAGAAAATGATTTATATGCTTTGTTTATTAAAAACTCCGAAGTGTTCGTTACCGATAAAAAACGCTAAGATTATAAACTTTTAATTAAGCTACGAGCTAAAAGAATCATCAAAAGCTTTAAAGCATTATTTTAAAAGTCTAAAGCAAAAGAATTAGCTAGATTAATAGCTTAAAGCATCTTTTAAATGATCTCGAGCACCGACTTACGTATTAAAAGCGCTAAGATCTTCAGATCTAAGTTTATTAATAAGATCAAAAGCAAAAGAATACTTATATTATACGAGAAGTCTCGTATAATAGTCTAAGCCTTTTAAGATAAAAGCAAGACGAAAGTACTTACCGAGTCGCTTATAATGCAACGAGCGAGCTAAAAACTTTATTATGCTTTAGCTCTTTCGTTAATAAAAAACTACGAATATTAAGTTTATAGCAAAGATATTATTTAAGCTTACACTTAATTAAGCACGAAGCTCATACGAATAATTGTCGTGCGATTATTTAAAGAGATCACTTATCGATTCTTTTTCGGCACTTTGTTTTTTATAACTAGCTTTTTATACGAGATCTTCGAAGTAAGTACTAAGAACGCATTAATATAAGCGTTTTTCAAAGCATTTCACGGACAACTTCGAGATAAAGCAATTAAGCTTTAATTCTTGCTTTTTTGTGTTAATTAATAAGGATCAGCTAAGAATAGCTGCTTTATAAACGAACGATATTCTTATAGTTGTTAATCGAGCTATAAGAGTAAAAGAAGAAAAAGAGTTAGTCAAATTTAAGCTAAAGAGCAAAGAAATAAAAACCTTTATACACGCCGAACCGATGATTTTCAATAGATGTAAGTTATCTTTAGATAAAGACGAGTTCGGATTATTAGTTAAGCAAAAAAAGCAAAGTAAAAGGCTTATCGTGATTAAGCTCGACTTAGCAATACGGGCTAAAGAATACTTAAAGCAACGTACTCGAGAGGCGTATTTAACTATTATTTGCTATATAAAAGCATTTTGCGCTTTATCGATAGCTGCTTAGCATTAAGAACCGAAAGACGAAGACTATAAAGCTCTTAATAAAATGATTTAATAGCTGATCGATTACTTAACCCGAAAGATCTATTACGTGCTTTTAAACTTAAGGACTGCAAAGCTTTTTATATTCGTAAACGGAGCGTTTGCTAATAACGCTAACCTTAGCTTTTAAATCGGTTTCGTAATTATCTTTAGCAATAAAGCTTACGTAAGTAAAAACGAGTTTACTTTGACGAGTAATATTTTCTATTAAGTGTTATAGAAATGCAAGAGGATAACAAAAGCAGTATTAGCCTTTAAGCTATACGCTATATCTTTAAGTATCGATATAGCTATTGCTATGTCGACTACTTTTGCCCAGATCATAACTCAGTTAAGAATCCTTAACTTCTTCGTAGTCGTATGCATTAACTCTTACTCGCTTTACGAGTGCATAATAAAGCTAAGGACTACTAAAAAGAAGCGCTTAATAATCGATATCATAGCTATTCGAGAGTCATACGAAAAGCGAGAGCTCTTTAAGGTACGTTAGATCGAAAGCAAATCCAACCTTGCTAACGCTATAATTAAAATCAAGGCTAATACCTCTTTGCAAGAGCTAGTTTTGACCAACACTTTGAAGGTGCAAGTGGATAGATAAATAGAAAGGCCGCTATAAAAAAAGGAAAGATGAGATTGTTTTTCCTTTATTTGATTATCTTGTTTCCTTTTTCGGTCGATATAATAGTTAGCAAAGCATTGCTTGCTAAAGAGAGAGTTGCTAGTATCGGTATCTTTATATCGACTTTAGCTAGCTAATAGTAGTAGTTAAAGAGCTCACCCGTGAACTATAGTTCACGAGCCACTTAGCATGCTTCGCTTAGCATGTCAGCAGTCAAAGGATCCTCAACTTGACAAGTAAGCTTATTAGTTAACTAGTGCACGTGATTCTTTTTAATCATATAAAAGGAATCAGCTCCCTTGAGCCTTAAAGAGCAGACAGAATTCCGATACTTTATCAACCGAGTGTTTTGCAATTGCAAGTACTTTGACGAACGTTACGACCTTACGAATATATATTCCCAATCGCTTGGAAGCAATCCAGCAGCTCGAATCTTCTTTTTCTTTTTCTTCGTCGTCTTTATTAAAAAGAAAAAGGGTTTGATCGCGGCGGTAGAATCGTTTAAAGCGGTTAACTGCAAAAGTGCTTTTAAGCTTAATTTTATCGGTTTCTTAAAGCTTATAATATCTCTTGTCGTAAGCTTTAAAAACCATATAAAGTCTTAGCTACTTATAGTCTAGCTTAATATTCGCGGATATATCGATGCTGCGTTTAACGTCGTAAAGCAGTACTAAGTCTTTCTTTTTAATAAGTTTCGATTTCAAGACTTTGATTCGTTCTTAAGTAGCTTTAACAGCAAATCGATAGCGCTTCTTTTTTAAAATGATCTCGTCGATATCTTTATTTCGAAGTTTTAATTATTTAAACTTTATAACAAGTAAGTTAGCGCGAGATCTAATCTTTTATTAAAGCAATAACTTTTAAACTAATTATCGTGATTTTAAAAGTAGCTTAGCTTTTCGTCCGTAGTTCAAAAAGAAAAGAATAACTTTAATAAGTGTGTATATCGATATTCGAACCGCAAAAAGCATTTTATTAAATTTGCGAACTTAATCTTTAAATCTTTTATTTATAACTTTCGATAAGCTATTTAAGATGTTTTTATGTTTTCTTTTAATCATTTTATTAGCTTTTGAATTATAGCTTAAGATTTAAACCTTTTTAATCTCGTATTTAATAGCGAAAGCTTTAGCAATTGCTTTGTTTTCGAGTCTTTTATCGATAATTAATCTTTCGAATAATCTATAGCAGCAAACGATATCTTTTTAAAAGAACTTAACAATAGATTCGGCGTTAGCTGATCGAAGTAATCGCTTTTTTAGCTATTTAAATAAATCTTCTTTAGTTATTACGAAATAAGTTATCTTTTTATTAGTAGTAAGTACTCGTAATACGTTTAAGCTGACTTTTAACCACATTTAAATAAACCAAGTCGAGTACAAAGAGTTTTCTGTTCGTCTAGCTTTACGTTTTTAATAAAGCTTATAACTTTAAACGAAAGCTTTGCAGTCTTTATAGCATTTATTTTAAAAAAAAAGTTTTAACGTGCGGTAATAAATTGATTCAGCTCTTTTATATTCGGATTCTCGATAAGCGTCGGAAATGGCCGTATAGCGTCTTTAAGCTCCGTCGACAATTAGCTTGATTAAATAAGAATTATTTATTCGCTTATAAAAGTAATTATCTTTAACTAAATAGTTGAATGCTTTATTCTTGAACTTTTAAAAGTCGTAAATCTTGATCGAAAGAAAGCGTTTAAAAGTAGTAAAGAATTAAGTAATAAGCTTAAATTCGAGCGAATAATCGTGCTTTAAAACTCTCTTTTTAGCTCGTAAACTATAGTTTACGAGTCGTTTAACCGAGAATATTAAAACAATGCTTAGCTCGTTAATAACTTAATCGTTAATATCTTTTTCCTTTCTTTTTTTAATATTTAAAAGATGCTCCTTTCTTTTCTTAAAAAGACCGTCCGCTATCGTATTTTTAGTCTTAAAGATATACTTAACTTTAAAGTTTATTAATCTTATTTACGCAATCTAATTCGTAACGAAAGCTTTAAGCAAATCGCTTATTGATCCGTTAAGTTAATCAACTAGTACTTTAACGTCGGTTTTTAAGATAAAATAAACTTCGTATAATTCGCTTTTTATCTTTTTTATAGCTTTTAAAGCATTGCGGTATTTTCGCTTAATCGCGTCGTACTTGCTTTTAACAAAATTCTAAAGACTACTTTCGAACTTAACAAGATGTCGCTTCTTATCTTTTAAGACTAGCGTCTACCGTCAAGTAGATTTTCTTTTCTTTTTTATTATAATCGATCTTAATAAAAGCGAAAGCAAAAAACAAAGCTTCTTTAAGCAGCTTTATCGCTTCTTATTAAGGTTTTAACTATTCGAATTCGACCTTTTTTCTTATAATCGCGTAAATTAAAACAGCAATCGTAAAAAAGTTTTTGATTTAGATTTTATAATAAACTACGATTCTAATAAAAGCTCGAGCTTTCGATATATCTTCGCACTTAATCTATTTTAATATCTTTTTAATTTTAACGGTTTAAAAGTAGCGTCTTTCGCTATCTGTAACGAATCTAACGATGTTAAAGCTAAGCATGCAGTATTAAGACTTCGTTCCGACGATCGTTTTAGCTTTTTTAAATCTTACGAGCACTTTATCGATGTTTTAAATGTGTTTTAAAACGAATCGTTGTATTTCGAGCAAAACTTTTTCGTAATTGTAAAAAGATCGCGATCTTTTAATTTTTACGTCATTTATATAAAGTAAGCAAACGTTAAGAATATAATTTATAAAAATCTTATAAATAATTTTAACGAATTAAGCAATCGAATTAATAGCATTTATAAGTATCCGAATTATTCGAAGCAGTCCGATAAGCGTTTAAATAATTATTATATCTTTAAACTTAACGTCGAAAAAGAATTAATCGTATTTAAAAAAGAAATTTAAAAGTATAGTTATCGTAAAGCTAGCAAATTCGTTCGAGAACTAATTTACGTTCGAAGCAATATTAGCGTTTTTAACCGTAATACGGTCCATCTTAATTATAATAATAATCAGCTTATATATATTTTTTTTTTATTATAATAAACTATTTGTTCCGGTAAAAGCTTTAATATAATTCGAGAACCTTTTGCTTTAATCGCTTTTTTAGCATAATAATAATCATTTCTTATAAAGCTTTCGATACCGTAAACGTTTTTTTTTATTAAGCTTCGTAAAGCATTATCTTGATCTTTTAAAGTAGTATAACTTCTTTTTAAACTTAGCTAAAATAAATAAAATCTTAAGCTATCGCTTCTTTTCGATTTAAAAAGCATTAATAAAGCAGCTTTTTTTCTTTTAAAGTGATTTAAAAGCTAATCGTAAGTGCTTCGAATCGTTCTTTCGTTAATTTTAATCTAACTTTTAAATTTAAAAACTTGCTAATAAAGTATTCCGAAAAAAGTCTTTTAAGCTTAAAAAGTCTTACCTTTTTATCTTGCTTAAATTAATCGTCGATCTTTTTAAGTATCTTTTTATCCGACACTTTTAAATCTATCGGTTTAACTTTCTTTGCTTTCTTTTTATACATCGTATTAACTTTTATTATATTCTTTTTTAAAAGGTCTTTATCGTTATCGATAATGAACATAAAATTTTCCGATTTATCGAGTTTAATTATCAATATTTTTAATATTTTTAATTTTAATAAACTTTGCTTAATATTAAATTAAATTGTTTTTTTATAATTTTGTTGTTTTTATACCGATTTATTCGTAAATTATAGTTCACGAGCGGAATTTCTTTTTAAGCTTCTTTCTAGTTTAACATTTATCTTAGCTTGCATACTAGCTATTAGTTTCTCGAGTCTTCGATTAAATCCGACTTATCTTTTGCAATAGTAATCTATCTTTAAGTAAATCGATTGTAGTTTTAAAAAAAAGCTTTTATCGTGCTATTATCGAAGTAAAAAAAAGAGAGTTAAGATTTTAAAAAGAAAAGCATGCTTAAGATGACTTCGTAATTGCTATTATTAATAATAAAAAAATCGGCGTAATTAATAATCTTGCTAATAATAACTTCGACGTCGTTTATCTACTTATCGAAGTTATAAAGATCTTCGGATACGGTAATATAAATTAAGGCTCGATCCGTTATAATAAGTAATTTAGCTATTTTAGTTATCTTTTTGTTTATTATATTAACTTTAAATCTATTATCGAAAAAAGATCTACTTTTGATTATACCGTCGATATTAATAAAAACTTTTAAAGTCTTTATCGCTACTTCAAAGCAATTGCGAGCGATAAGTTGTTTACGAATTTACGTCGTTAAAAGGTCTAGCTTGCTTTTTTCGTTCCGACTTAAACGTTTAACAGTTAAAGCGTTTATAAGAATAAGCTTATTTTAAAAGACTTCTACGTTTTCTTTAGCATCGAAAACTATTAAAATATAATAGCTTAATAGCTTATCGAAGCGAGAGCTAAATCCGAACAAGTCTTTAATTTAAACTTCGATTCTCGATTTCATAATCGCCGCTATTGCTTTTTTTTAAGCTTTAATAATAACGTAAAGGTTAATAAACTTTTTTTTTATAAATCTTTTTCTTTTTTCTTTTTAATATTCGCTAAATGATCTTAACTTCTTTTTTTATATCTCTTATAACTTCGTCGGCTTTAGCTAGTCTAAAAGACTCTTTTTTAATTATACTATCGAACAACTTATCTTTTAAGTCTATTTTTATAATAATACTCGATTCTTAAAAAGCATAAGCTTTAAAAGTACCGTAGTTCTTCTTTTTTTATTATCGGACATTCTTTTTAATCTTAATAAGTTTAGATCTTTTCGAAAGCAAGAAAAGCTTTTTAGCTTTATCTTTTGCGGCAGCGTTGATCTCGACCGAAGCAACTTTTATGCTAGATAAGTAGCTAAACGTGTTAATCTACTTTATAATATTAATATTCATAATATCGACTAGTCTTTTAAAGATAATAATAAGTTTACTTAGCTAGTTAATTAATCGTTAAAGATTTTGATTTAATTAATACTAAGCTGACTATTAAATTAATTATTAATAAGAGAACAAGTGTTTATAAGTCTTAAGTCCGCTAATAAGTCGATTCTTTAAAATGTTGTCGTATTTTGTTTTACGAACGTTTAGTACGATAAATCTAAACCAAGTCTTTTTTTACTTCTTTTAGATAATAAAAGCACCGATCTTTAAGTCTTAAACAAAAGCGTTCGTAATCACTAATGTAAATATATCTTTTATTAACTATATTCTTAAAAGCTTTATATTTATTTCGATATTAATAAAATGCTTAATTTGTATCTTTAAAGTTCTTGTAAAAGCTATAATCTTGTATCTAGTTCTCGTATCTTTTACTTTTTCTTTTTCTTCGTTTTTATAATCCGTAGCCGATAATAACAATATAAACTCTATTTTTAAAGCTAACTTTACTTCGAGCATCTTAAGCGATATACTTAATAAAAGTTTCGTCGTAGTTTTCGAATCGAACTTAAAGTTAAGATTAAGCTAAGCGTCGAAAAGTTAAGTTAGCGACTTAATCTTCGAAGTAATCAATTCGATTATAAATCGTATTGATTTATAGCTTAAAAAACTTGTTAATTATAAAACTTATTTTATTAATTTCTTTTTTTTTTATTTGTAAACCGTAGTTCACGAGTAAACGGCACTATTACTAAGGCTTTCTTAATAGACTTAAAAACGCTAGCTAGCTCGGTGTGCTTTTTAATTGAGGTCCGAATATTTTTAATAAAGTTAATTAAAAAAGACTTTTCTCGATTTATAGCTTCGATAATCTTAGCATTTTAGTCGGTCTTAAAAGCGAATGCGGCGAAGTCGTCGAAAGCAGTATAAAAATTTAAGTCGAGCTCGTCGACTTTATAATACTTAATCGTTTTGTTTTAAATTCCGATAAGCAATTTAAGAAAAAACAAGCGGCTTTATCCGGTCTTGCTTAAAAAGGGCATTAAAATAAGCTTTTCGAAGACTCGAAAGAAAATGCGATAATAGTTTTTTAAGTTATTAATATTTCGTTTTTATATAGCAAATTCTCGTAAAAAAGCGACCGAGTCTTTAATTTATTAAGTATCGTTCTTACGAAACTCGGCTTTTAAAGCTTTAACGAAAGCAGCTTAATCTTTTTTAGCTTTTTATTCGAGCAAGCTTTTAATAACCTCTTTACGAAAGTTATCGCAATAACGGAAAAGCTTAACGAACCGATCGTTTTTAAAAATACTAAAGTCATTACAAGTCTTTTCGTACTTTTCGATGAAGTCGATAATATTAACACTATTAAAGCAAAGAGCTCTTAAAGCACTTAATAATAGTATACGAGTAGTTATAAAAGCGTAAAAGATAGTAAAGTCGATTATAACTAGCGCAAAGCTTAATAAAAAAGCAAAAGGAAGAAGAGTAATATAAGTCTTAAGACCGGTATTGATTTTAAAAAGCATTTCTAAAGCAAATGTTTTTAATAAAAGTAAAAGTTCCGGTTAAAAGTCGAAATAAAATAAAGATAATCCGAAGCTTATAAAAATACGATTAAAAAATTCAACAAATTCAAAAGATTCTAACGAAAAGAAAAGTGATTCGGCGCCGACTTTAATATTAAGAATCTTAAAAAAGTTTTCGGTATTTTAAAAATTAAATATATATATATATTAAGAATGATCGGGTTAATAAAAGGTTTTTAAATTATTTGATTTTGATTCGTAAACCAAGTTCACGAGCAAAATAAGCGATTTTCGTAAAGTATTCTCGATCCGAAATTAAAAAGAATAGACCTTTTGCAAAAGTGAATTAATAATTAAGATTAAAACTATAAAAAACTTAAGAGTCAATTAATTAGCTTCGCTAATAACTTCGGATTATATCAATTGCTTTAATTTAAGACGAAAGCTAAAGTATAAAAAAGTATTTTCATTAATAAATAAAAATTCTTTTTTATTAATATTAAAAAAAAGTTTTTGCCGAAGAGCTGAAATATTATACTTCGGCTATTGCAGCGTTTCGGTGTCCGAACTTATCGAAAATAAGATTTTGATTGTTTTGAAGTTATAATTAAGTATAAAAAGCGGGCTGAATAATAAACGAAGATCAACTTGATTGCGAATCAAGCGATTGTAATAAGCTATATAAAGACAAAGACTAAAAGTTTGAATCTCTACGTAAGTTACTAATATAAAAGCACTTAAAAAGATGTGCCGTATAAAAGCCTAGCTTTAAAGTTAGACCTTATAGTCTCACAAAAGAAGTGCCAAAAAGATAGGTAGAAAGCTCGTTGATTGTTCTAGCTAAAAGATGTGTGCCTTCTTATAAAAGATGGGTCCGTTTAGTATGGCCCTAGTGGCCATAGCAAGTACCCTATCAGGCAGGGTGTTTACAATACGCTATTTATTAAAAATAAAAAAAGATTGCTATAAGCAAAAGAGCTATTAATAACCTATCGCATATTTTTAACGCAAAAGCAATAAAAGCTTAAAAAGCGCTCGAGCACGCTATTCGGCCTTTACTAGACTTTACTTATTACCGTATATACTAGTTATACATAGATAATACGTCCGTGATCTAATATATACGAAGCATAGCTTCGGCTACTTCTTAATAAGCGTTTTTATATATTTAAAAAGTAATAAAACAATTAAAAGTTAGCGTTAAATAAGCTTCGAGATATACCGGCATTATTAATAACGAAACGGCGGATCGGCTCGCCGACGAAAGAGCAAAGCTTAAGCTTGCATTAAGTCTTACTTCCGAGCTTATAGCGTTCGAAATCAAGTTTATTATTAAGACTTTAATCGATTAAGCTCGAGACAAATAATAAAATGCGAGCAAAGCGAAGCTTTTTATTTAATATCGCGATTAAAGTCTTGAGTACGCAAGCAAAGCTTTATTAAAACTACACTTGCTTAAGTACGTTTTGCATAAACTACTCGCGTTACGGACTTAACACGGAGACTTTGCGTAATATTATCGAAAGTATCGCTACGAAGACGCGAAAACTATTTGCTTTTATCGAAAAGACAAGTCTTCGATACACATTGCTTTTTATAAAAAAGCGCAACGCTTTTTCAATAGATAGCTTAAAAAAACACGATTACTTACTTCGCTTTTTACTTCGCGAAAAGCGATAACTTATATACGCTCTTTTAAAGCCTCGCTAACTGACTTTTATAGCCTCTTAAAAGCTACGGAGTTCTACTCTTTAAAATCTGCTTTCGGTACTAGTAGCAAGTCGATCTTGCATATCGAAGTATTATTACGAAAGCTTATACTCATTTAGCTTTTGATTTATTTTTAATAATTTTTATTTTTTCTTTCTTTTCTTTATTTTATATTAAACGAGCTTAAGTGCTCCGTTATAAACTTAGCTATCCGCGTAGCTTGCTTTAGCAAACGATATTAACTTCGGTCTTTTATAAAACTCGCTTATATGCTTGCTTGATATATTCTTTATATATCGTTTCAACAAAAAGAAACACCGCTATACTTATATTATTCTTTCGAGATCTGCTTTTACGTTATATACGTCTTATGCTTTTATATATATAAAGACTAGCTGTACGTTTATATACTCTTAAAGAGGTTACAGGACTCGCTGTAAAAAGCGACCCGTGGACGTTAAACGAATACTACTACTACTACTACTTTATAACTTCGATAAGTAAATAAACGACGTTAAAGTTACTATTAGCGAGATTATTGATTACGCTGATTTTTTTATTATTAATAATAGCAATTATAAAGTCATCTTAAGAATGATTTTCTTTTTAGAATCTTAATTTTTTTTTTTACTTCGATAATAATACGATAAAAGCTTTTTTTTAAAACTACGATCGATTTATTTAAAGACAAATTATTATTGCAAAAGATAAATCGGATTTAATCGAAGACTCGAGAAACTAATAGCTAGCATGTAAGCTAAGATAGATGCTAAGCTAAAAGAAATCTTAAAAAAAGAAATTTTACTCGTAAACTATAGTTTACGAGTAAATCGGTACAAAAACAATAAAATTATAAAAAAACAATTTAATTTAATATTAAGCAAAGCTTATTAAATTCAAAAATATAAAAAATATTTGTAATTAAACTCGATAAATCGGAAAATTTTATATTTATTACCAGGGCAGAGGACCAAGTTCTCTGTAGTGTCACCAACGGGCTAATTACTAATTTGTATATCATTGAAATAATAAATTATATTTTTTTATAGAATTAATAATTAGCTCGTTAATAATATTATATCGAACTTTATCTTTTGCTAAATATTCAACCTATTAAATAGATCGTAGAATAAAATTAAATATATATAAAAGTATTATTATATTAAAAACTTTAGAATTTATAATTTATTATAAGGGGGAGACATTCTTAAACCCTCCTTTATTACTCGTATTTTCATTTTTATACCGGGGAGACCCCGGACCCTTTTTATTACTCATAATTATATATTTACTTATATTACGAAGATATTAAAGGTTACAAATGTTATAGAAGTTATAAAAGTTGTTAGAGGAATATATTCGTAACTTTACTAACTTCGTAAACGGTCGTCAAAGTACTTGCAAATTGCAATTGCAAAACACTCGGTTGTAAAGGTATCTGAATTCTGGTTGCTGCCCAAGGTTTAAAAGAGCTGATTCGTTTTATACGATTAAAAGGAATTACGTGCACTAGCTAACTACTAGATTATATAATTAAGTTGAGAGTCTTTTTAAGCGATGGTATGCTAAGCGACGCATGCTTAATAGCTCGTGAACCATGGTTCACGGATGAACTCTTTTAAATACTACAAGTTAATTAAGGTCGATATAGATGAAGTTACAGAAGTTACAGAAGTTATAGAAGTTATAAAAGTTATAAAAGTTATAAAAGTTATAGAAGTTATAGAAGTTATAAAGGTTACAAAGGTTACAGAAGTTATAAAGGTTATAAAGGTTACAGAGGTTATAAAGGTTACAGAGGTTATAAAGGTTACAGAGGTTACAGAGGTTACAAAGGTTACAAGGGCTATAAGATCATATAAGTCACAAAAGTTATAAGAGTTATTAAGTCTAAGAATATGCATTAAAAAAGGTTTAAACTCGAATCTCTAACCTAGCTATAAGAGGTGCACTTAGAAAGAGGGAAAGAAGAAGGGGAGGAAGGTCTCGAGCAAAAGAAGAAGGTCTAAGTCTACGTTTCTTACGCGGGCTTTTCTTAAACGCAATACACTTTCGAAGAGACTATCGACAGCGAGCATATGCATCTTTCGAATTAAATATCTATACTTTACCGGCCGAAGAGTATGCTTAGCACTTTTAGCGAGCAGCGGCGCACGCATCGTAAGGCGAGTTTACTAGCTTACTTTTATATATATGTATTAGCTTAAGGTTGCTAAAAGATAAAAGAAAGTAATTCTTACAATTCGGTTTTTATAATACGGCCGACGTAGCCGATGATAGCACGGCGAAAAAGAAAGAGCTTTAATAAGTCCGATTGCTTATACGATTATCATATGCTTATAGCGGAAAGCGTATATAAGCCTTTATTCTTCTTTTAAGTAATTTAAGCTTAAAAGAGACGCGCAAACCCGGCAGTCGATTAAGCTTATTTAAGCTGAGCCTTAATAAAAGAGGTCTTTTTACTAACGGCCGGCGAAGACGCAAACATTTATTAATTTAATTAATAAGTATTAATAAAAAATATGAAAATATACTTACGCTTATACTTTATTATAAAGGTAAGATCGGTTTAAAGCTTATAAAGCGAAAGGTAGCAAGTGGCGTAGCAAAAAGAAGCACGGCGGCGGCGAAGAATATAAGAGCCGAAGCGCTAATAAAAATCGATAAAGCAAGAAAGACGAAAATAGAAAAAGAAAGAGAGCGAGAGATTATTAGCTTATTTATATCGTCGTCGTCTTCGAATTTATATATATATATATATATTATTAGCGTAAGTAGCTTAAATATATCACTTGATCTTAAGATAACTTATATTACGGGCTTAAAATCTTTTATTATTTTATTTTCTTTTACCTTTTTCTTAACCTCTTTTATTATTAAGTCTATAGCAAAAAGAAAAAGAGAGAAAAGAAAAAGCAAGGTAGCAGCGAAGACGATATGAAAAAGAGAAAAAGAAAAGGACAAAAAGCGAAAAATTATTAGCTTAATCTTATTATTATCGTCGTCGTCTTGATTGAATTTATATATAATATTAGCGTAAATAATTAAAATGTATCACTTATCATTTATACCGCGGGCTTAACTAAAGCAATAAGCAAAGCAAAAGGCAAAGCTTATTAAGAAAGAGGGAAGAGATGTAAAAGCAGCCACTGCTGCTTACGAAGTAATTGTACTTGCCGCTTATAAGCCGGATCCGGCCGACCTACTCGCTTTATATAAGGTCCGTCTCGAAGGTTGCGCTGGCGGAGTGAGATTATATTGCTGATATAATTGTAATCGTAATTGTAACTGCAATTAGGGTTAAGGTTAAAATTAGAATTAAGGTTGATGTTAATATTAATATTAAGGTTAAGAAGAATATTTAAGTTATAATAAATATTTAAAAGTGATAGACGAATTCACTTTTCAAAAAGGTCCGTGCTTAGCCAAATTCTTACACTTGCCGTATTCGTCGGTATAGCAATATATTTATATTATATTTTATAAAGTAACTTGTAATTCTTATAACTCTTATAACTTCTGTAACTTTTATAACTTCTATAACTTTTATAACTTTTATAACTTTTGTAACTTCTATAACTTATATAACTTTTATAATATATATAAATTTTCGCTTTTGCTAAATCTATCGGCTTAGCATGCATAATCATATAAAATTATCAAGTTATAAAAGTTATAAAAGTTATAAAAGTTACAATTGATTCGGCGCAATTAAAATTACAATCTAAATACATTGTTTACTTTTAATCAATTGCTAATAGCTATATAACTACTTTTAATAATAAACTATTAATATACATCTTATAATTCGTTAAGCTTATACTCTTTTATAGCTATCAATCGGTAAGCCTTAAGCTCGATCTTTGCGTAAGCTTTTAAGCTTTGAATAGCCTTTTTTATACGCTTATCTAAAACACATAAGCGCTAAAAGGTCCGCTTATTGCGATAATGATAATAAGTATATAAATTATCTAGCTCTCTTTATAAGAATAGACTTAAATAGCTTTAATAAGGTTCGTTCGTTAATTTCGCCGTATATTCCGATATCATCACATTTATTAAATTGCTAACTAAACATTTCCGAGCTATATCTCGAATAAAGTACTCTTTAGCTAGCTCGTAACGTCGTTGATAATAGCAATCTAAGCAAGTAGTAAATCGTAAACTAATGTTTAAGATAAAGAAGTATAACAATAAGCGGAAGCTATTGCACTTAATACATTCGATTTTAATAAGTCTTTTAAATAGCTAAGCGAGTGCGAAAGGCGTAAAACGCGGTAAAGATTAATAAATCGTATTTATACTTAGCTTAAAAGTTAAAAAGAATAAAGAAAAAGGCAAATCTAGCGCTAAATCTAATGCTTCCGCTTTAGCTTTAATTTTATTCGATTGCTTGATCTGCTTAAAAGCGCGGTGTACTTTAAGATCGTCGTATATTTTTTTATTTTTATACGTCGTATATATAAATTTAAAAAGATTCGTAAGTATAATATTTTAGCTTCTTTTTTTACTTACTTCGCTCTTTTGTTTGCTTTAAGCATTATCTTATATTTTATTATTGCTTTAAGCATTATCATTACTATTCATTAGTCTATTAGCTGCTTTAAGTATCGATAAGTCTTTTAAAGTTGATTTTACTTATAATACGAATCATCTCGTCGTTACTATCGAAGAGATCGAGTGACTTATATCGATAGCGTAGCAAGCTAGATGATGGTGCTATAAGAGCGCGTTATAAGGTTGCGTAATAAAAGTCTTTTAATAAAAGAGTTTTTAGTAATAGTATAATAGCCTCCTTCTTAATATCCTCCTCCTCTTTAATATCCCTTTCCTCTTTAATATCCCCCTCTTCCTTAATGTCGCCTTCCTCCTTAATATCGCCCTCCTTCTTAATGTCGCCCTCTTTATCAATATCGCCTTTCTTTTTAATGTCGCCTTCTTTCTTAATGTCCCCTTCTTCCTCAATGCCCCCTTCTTTAATCTCCTCTTCCTTAATCTCCCCTTCCTTAAGCTCCCCTTCTTCAAGCTCCCTTTTTTTAATATAGTTGGTAATACTTTTTTTCTTTTGCTTCGTATTCATAATAATAATAAGAAAGGCGATAAATAATTGATTGCTATATATTGTTTAATTTTAATATATCGTAAAAGTAAAGTGTTTGAATGCAAAGAAAGTATTTTATTAAGATTAAATGCACGTAGCAATAAGCCTTTATTTAAATTAAACGAGGAATAAAGGCTTCTTATTGGTTCTTGTAACTTTTGTAACTTTTATAACTTTTGTAACTTTTATAACTTTTATAACTTTTATAACTTTTATAACTTTTATAACTTTTATATAATATATAAATATATATATTTATACGTTTTATAACCGCTATGCAACCTTCGATATATATAATCTGTATCCCGATCAATACTAGTACTAATAGACTTTTTCTTAAAACGGCAAAAATCAAATACATTCTTAAACATAACCTCCGCTAAAGTCTTTACTTTAAAAGCTAATATATAATATAGCTTATAAGCAAATTTAGCTTTAGCTTAGCTAATCATTGCTTTAATCAAGGAAATTCTTTGATTTTTATATACCGTAATTGCGTAAGCCACGCGAAAAAGCAGCTGCTAACGATTACAAGGCTTATTATCGTAAAAAAAGTTTCGATTTACGATAAATACTAAAAACCATTTAGTCTTTTCGAAAATAAGATTAGTATAATCCTCGATCTTTATTATAATGCTTTATAGCAGTTCTTTACGTGGTTTAGCCCTTGCTTTTTAAAAGATATCCTTAACTATTTTTATAGACTTATTAATTATTCTTATTTCTGTTTAGAGATTTTGATTTAATATCACTTTAGCTTTAATATATATATTAATGCTTTGCTTTAAGCCTTTAGCTTCTTTTTAATTAGCGTTATAAGCTTTTGCGCTGCTCGTATTTTCTAATTTAAGTTTTAAGATAAGCGCGTTCAGCTTTTTTAACTGCTCGTGGTTATATTCTTTGACTTTCGCGTTCGTAAAGTAAATATAAAAGGCATTTTTAAAAGAATCTTTATTAGCCGGCCGGATATTCATTTTGGCTCGAAAAATAAAGAGTTTTTAACTATCTATCGAAAGGTTATCTTTTCGGAGTTTTAAAAGTGCTTTGCGGAAATTAATAGCTTTTAAAGACTCGCTCTTTTGACGCATAATAACCTTAAATCGAATAGTTTTATTAAATAATCGATAAAAAGACTAATCGATTTTTTGTTTCGACGAAAGGTTATAAGTTATAAATAAAGACTTCCTTTTAACTAGCGGTAATTAATAAAAATCATTATAAAAGTAAATACTTAGACTTTTAAATAGCTCTTAAGATTTAAAGAAAATCTAGGCATAGCGCCGTTAAATTCGAGCGAAATCTTTTAAATTAATTATTAACTTCTTATTAATAATTAAATACTTGTAATCTTTAAATTTCGCTTAAAAGGTCTAGAAGGTAGTAAGAGAATTGTTTATAGCATAGTGTTTGACTAATAGCGCTAATAAAGAATATAATATAGCTTTTGCGATGTTAAAAGCAGTAACACTTATAAGCGCTGCTCGAATAATTAAATTTGGCTTGCTAGCTTTATCCGCTATATCTTAAAGCCGAACGCAAGTAGCTAAAATAAAGTAGGTTTTGCTCGTGCTAGCCTTGCCGTCGAAATGAATTAACAGTTATAAAAAGGGTTGGTTTAATAATATTATAATATAATAGTCTATTATAAAATAATAAAACCTTTTTTGCTTATCGGAAAGCTTTTCAAGGTTACAACTTCGAGTAGCGCTAACTCGCATATCAGATACTTTTGCAGCAGCTCTTTAATTTCGAATATAAATAAATAAAATATTGTATTTGCTAATATATAAATCTTAATTATAAGCAAAATCTTCGAAGCGATTCGATATATCGTTTTCGTTTATAAAAACAATATTAAGATTTCGAGGATTCCGTAAGTTTTATTCTTTTTTTGCGTTAATATTATTATTATTTCGAAGCTTAAAGCTTTTTATATCGTATTCATCGTTTAAACTAGCTTTATTTTCTTCGTTAGCTATAAAAAAAAGATCGTAGTAATCGAGCATATGCAAAGAATCGTTATAAGGATCTCGATAAAAGCGCTTGCAAGCGCTATAAGCTAAAGCGAATATCGAATGCTTTTCTTCGGTAACATTAATAAGTAAATCGTCTTTTTTTCGGTAAAGATAATGCAGTATTAAATAAGTGCGCGCGTTATACTTATAATTATTATAAACTTTAATATTTAAGTATTAAAAGAAGTAATTAATAATTTAAAGCTTGCTTTTTCGTAAGAAGTGCTTCTTTTTACAAGTATATATATCGTAAACCTTAAGGAAATCTAAAAGAGTAACCTTTTTAACTCGTTCGAAGCGTTGTCAATACCGCTAAAAGTTAAAGAGTTTAAGTTCTAATTTATACTTATTCAATTCTATTTAATACTTTTTTTTTTATCTGGTCGGCAATTTAAATTAATAAAGTTTCGAATAAATTTAATTAAATTGATCTTAAAAAGCAAGTGACAAACCTTTTAAGCGCTATAATCCCTTTCTTTTAGCAGCTTATTAAGCATCTTAGAAACTAGCGAAAAAGCTAGAGCTTTAACGTTAATATGTTTTAAAACTATATTAATAATATCTTTATAAAAGTCGGATTTTTTTTTATGCTTAAAGCAATACTTAAAAGCGTATTTTAAAAGACCTTTAAGGCTAGATATAAGCTGTATATCCGTGTTAATTAATTAGCTTAATATAAAAACAAATGAGAAAAGGTTTTGTAAAAGATGATTGCGTTAAGCGGTAAACTAATACTTGCGAAGATTAATCTTTCGATTATAATTAGTTATAAGCTGCATAAGACGCTTATAATAAAATCTATAAGAAAAGACTTTTATGTTTTTGTTTTTACGTAAATAGTATTTAATCGAGCAAACGCGGTAGATTTGCATCCGATTAATTAACGCAATAAGTTGATCGATCGTATTCTTGATTATATTAAAAAGTAAAAAGGTCGGGTTTTGCAAATCGAGCAAACGAGTCGCATCAAAGTTATAAGCGGTAATATAATCCTTTTAAAAGCTAACGAAGTTTAAAATACAAAAGTAATCGTCTTTCTTAAAATTTATATTAAGTTTAAGCTCGTTCGCATCGTTCGGTCTGCTTTTTAATTAAAATATATCGTAAATATAGCTCGAGCTACGATCCTGCTATTCTTATCGCGCTTAAAAATCAGTATACAGCAAATAATAATCTAAAATGTCTTATAAAAAAGCTTGCTAGCGAATATAAATGTAATAAGCAATAATAACCGGGTTTTCTTAAACATTTTTTTAGATTATCTTAGCTCGCTCAGCTTAATTAGCGGCCTTATATTTATTATACCGAAGAAAATAGCGCTAAAGGTCTTTTTATTGCATGTCCGCAACACTTTAAATAAGAAAGGCTGCTATAGCATTTAATTAAGACTTAGCTAGCGTTTTTAGTTAATAGCTTTGCTTTTTTTAAAAAGGACGAGTGCTATTAATAGCTTGCTTATAGCGCATAATGTAATTAAAAAAAGCTGGTTGCTTTTTTAATTGATTTCGCAAATTATTAATACTTAAGTCTTTAATATCTTTTCGAAACTTAATAAAATAAAAAAATATTTTTGCGACTTTAAAGCGTATTAAAATATTAAAAAAGTAAAATCGGAAACGAAAGTAAGTCGTAAAACGCTTATCGCAGTACTTTATTAAGTGTTTAACATAATCTTTTATATTAATTTTTCAAAGTCGTTAAGTATAGAAATCGCTTGCGCTAATAAAAAAGAGTATAAGAAAAGCTAAACTAAAAACCTTTTAATTAAGTTTTAGCTTAAAGATTAGCGTAGATCGCTAGCTTAAAGCAAAAGCAAAAACATATTGCTTCGATACGAGTTTATTAACTTAAGCAAAAAGCTAATTAGATTTCGTAATATTTAGATTTAAATCGAGAATTATAATCTTTAAAAAAAACGCTTTTAATTATTAAATAAGTTATCGTTAGCATTTAAATGATCTTTTATATTAAGTAAAGCATTTTTATCGGTTGCAAAAGCTTTATTTTCGCTCGAATCTTCTTTAAGATTACCGCGAGCTTTTCGACGTAAGTAGCGGCGTTTTTATGCCGATAACTTTATATTTAAAGCCGCTATCCTTAATAAAAGCTATTTAAGTATTTCGTTTTTAATAGTTGTGACTCGTCTTTTTATATCTTTATCTACGAGCAAAGAATTTATTAAATCTTAATCTATATTAATATTAATATACTTAAGATTATTTGCTTTTAAAAAAGTAAGTTAAATATAAATCGCAAAGCGCCGAACTCGATATTCTTTTTTAAACTGCTTGCTAATTCGAAGATCTTTATTAAAACCCTTAAGTTTAAGAATAATTACGTTGACTTTTTTAAAAAGCAAAAGAAGATTTTTAAAAAACTTAGCGTTATTAAAAGCAAAAGTTATTACGTAGCCCGAGTACTTATATTAATAGCCGCGGTAGCGTTAAAGCGATATATTAATATATAACGGTAAAATCAACGCTTTTTTTAATGCCGAAAGCTTTAACAAGTAATCTAGCATTTTATTTAAGTCTATAATATTACTAGCTGTTATAAGATAAAGCTGCTTAAAAAGATCCGGCTTTTTAATAAATCTATTACGGCGGTTATACTCGTGATAAATGATATCGTCGCGAACTTCTTTAAATCGCATTTCGAATTATCTTTCGTTATAACGAAAATAAAAGTTTATTTAAATAGCTTTTATAATCGAGTGAAAATCTTAAATCATCTGCTATTCTTTTTTACTTACCGCCGGCTTATACTCGGCTAAAGTAATATACGATTATAATAAATCCGAAAAAAAGATAAACCTTTAAAATTAAAAGTTGCGGCGGCGTTTTTCTTTAGCTTAAGTAGCATCTTTTACAACTTTATAAGCCTCTTTGCGTTATATCCGAAAGTCTTTTTCGGCGTTAGCTTTAATCTTACGACTCTCTCGAATCTCGCGGTCTTGCTTTAAGTTAAGCAAAAGAAAGCCGATAACCTTTAATTCGGATCCGGAATCAAAAGAAAACATTTAATAACTAAAAAAAGCTTTCGAAACGCTAAACGATCGAGATAAAAAAGAACTTAATACTTGATTTTTAAATCGCTTACGAGTCGGCGGCGATTCTTTTAATAAAAGTTGTTTAGTTTTCTTTTGGCTAAGAGAATAACGAAGACGCTTTCTTTTTATTCGGATAAGTAATGAAAATGCGAAATCCGATTCTTTATAACCCTTTTTTTTATCGTTGTCTTGTTTTAGCTAATAAAACGGTAGCAAAGAATCAAAAACCTTTTGAAAGGATAATATATTATCCGTATTAAGTATATTAAGTAGTAAGAAAGTATATAAAATTAAAATAACGAGCTTTAATCGCATATTATTATAATCAACCTTTTATAAAGCCTTGTCAATAAGACTATTAATACGCTAATTAATAAAGCTTTTTTAGAATGCTTTAGACTTTATAGCAAATCTAATACGTCGATTTATAAAAAATGAGCCTTAACAAATTAATAACTTTAATAACTTTAATAACTTACTTAAAAGCACTTACTTATGCCGCTTAAAGCAGCTTGCTTACGCATACTTTTATTATATCTAAAAGTGTTTTTATTAAAAGTATTTCTATCGAAACCGGAATCTTAAAAGCGTTAGACCGTAAAATGAAAACCTTAGTAATTTTAATAACTTTAATAACTTTAATAACTTTAATAACTTTAGCAACTCTAATAACTTTAATAACTTTAATAACTTAATTAAAAGCACTTACTTATGCTACTTAAAGCAGCTTGCTTACGCATACTTTTATTATATCTAAAAGTATTTCTATCAAAAGTATTTTCATCGAAACCGGAATCTTAAAAGCGTTAGACCGTAAAATAAAAACCTTAATAACTTTAGTAACTTTAATAACTTTAATAACCTTAGTAACCTTAGCAACTTTAATAACTTTAATAACTTTAATAACTTGACTAGAAGCACTTACTTATGCTACTTAAGGCCGCTTGCTCGGGTATACTTTTATTATATTTAAAAGTATTTTTATTACTACTAGCACTTTATAAAAACCGTCTTATATAGCGTTATAACGAAAGTAATAAAAAGATATTAAAACGATTAGATTTTCGTAATAAAAAAGGCCGTAACGAAAAAGAAGATGCGAACTAAAGATATTTGCGTAAAGTAAGTAAGTTAAAATGTAAATAGCTAAGTTTCGACGAAGAATATCGAAATAAAAGTAATAGCTTTCGAAAGAAAGCGCGTAACGGCGAAGCTATAATAAAAGCGCGGCGAAATCGACTTCGAAGTCTTTTTGCTAATTGATTATCGCTAAACGAAAGCAAATTATGCTTTGCTTTAATTGTAAACTTCTACGACTTAATCTTTAATTTGCAAGTGTTATAAGTAGCGAAAACTTTACTTTAATTTTCATTTTAAAAAGACGTAATAAGTTGATAGATATTTTTAAATACATACCGAGCTTGAAAGCAAATTCGAGTCTTTATAATGCAAGTCAAGTATTATTGCAACGATAATTATAGCAATAATAATTATAGCAATAAAAGTAATTGCAAGAATAATTATAAGTAACGAACGTAAAGTAAATATTAATATAAAGCATTAATATAACAAAATCGATAGCGGTAGCTGAATTAAGCTTAGCTATAAGATATATTTAATTCGGGCCGACCTTTTTCGAAATCTAGAATTATCTACCGACATTTTTCTTAATATTGCTTAGAAATCTTGCTAAATCGGTATAGAATAGTCTTACGTAATTAGATGAATTATTACTATTACAATTATTAGATGACTTATTACTACTACGACGATTAGATAACTCATTACTATCACAACTATTAAATAACTTATTATTATTATAATTACTGAATGATTTATTACTACCACAACTATTGGAATTTATCTTGGGTCACCGTTGATAACAATCAATAAAGATAAAGACTTTTTAAAAAAGAATATAATAAAAGTTAATACGATATATAAAAAGAAAGCGGAGAAAGTTAAACCGGTAGATTTAAAAGTGTCGGATAAAAAGATACTTAAAAGAATCGACGATTAGTTTAAGCAAAATAAGAAAGCGAAACTTTTTAAGTTTAAAAGACTTTTTTCGGAATACTTTATTAGCAAGTTTTCAAATATAAGAGTTAAATTAAGATTAACGAAAAAGCGATTCGAAGCACTTACGATTAGCTTTTAAGTTATTTTAAAAAAGAAAAAGTTGTTTTATTAATACTTTTTAAATCGAAAAAAAGCGATAGCTTAAAATTTTATTTACTTTAATTAAGTCCGAAAAGAAGTTATATTACTTTAAAAGATTAAAACGGTGCTTTACGAAGCTTAGTAAAAGAAGACGTTTACGATATTAAAAGCTTTATAAAAGATAATTATTATTATGCTAAAAGAGCGATGAAAGCAAAAGGTTTTCGAATTATATTAAAAGCTTTATCGAAACAAATAGTTTATCGTAATAAAAAAAAAGAAAAAAAAAATACAAGCTAATCATTGTTATAATTAAGATGAATTATATTACGGTTAAAAACGCGAACGTTGCTTTAAACGTAAACTAATTCTTAAACGAATTTGCTAGTCTTACGATAGTTATACTCTTAGATTTTTTTTTTAAATACGATCAATTCTTTTTCGACGTTAAGTTTAAAGATATAACAATTATTTAAACGCTTATCGGACTGCTTCGAATAACTCGGATACTTATAAAAGCTATTAATTCGATCGCTTAATTCGTTAAAGTCATTTACAAGATCTTTATAAATTGTATTCTTAACTTTTGCTTGCTTTATATAAATGACGTAAAAGTTAAAAGATTCTGATCTTTTTATAATTACGAAAAAGTTTTGCTCGAAATACGACGATTCGTTTTAAAACATATTTAAAATATCGATAAAATGCTCGTAAAGTTTAAAAGAGTTAAAACGACCGTCGGAACGAAGTCTTAATACTATATGCTTAGCTTTAATATCGTTAAATTTATTACGAATAATAAAAGACGCTACTTTTAAACCGTTAAAATTAAAAAGATACTAAAATAAATTAAATACGAAGATGTTTTCGAAGCTCGAGCTTTTATTAAAATCGTAATTTATTATCGAATATAAATTAAGAACTTTTTTAAGATTGCTACTTTAATTTACGCGACGATAAGAAAAAGCGTCGAATTCGAATAATTAAAACTTTAATAAAAAGCGATAAGGTTGCTTAAGAAAGCCTTACTCTTTACTTTTGCTTTTATTAAGATCGATTATAAAAAGAAAGAAAGAAAATCTATTTAATAATAAACGCTAGTCTTAAAAGATAAAGAGCAATATTATAATAAAAAGATTTTAATAAAAAGCGATATCTTATTAAATTCGAAAGTAGTTTTTAAAACTTTGCTAAGAGTAAGTACGACGCGATTAAGCGAAAATGCCGCGGTGCTTTAAAAGCTATAAAAAAGATAAAGAGCGAGCTATATAAAGTTTACTTTATTTTAAAAACCGACGCTAAAGTACTAATTAATCAATTTAATAAATCAGCGAGTGATTTGCTTAAAGCTTTCGTTACGAACTAGATTGCGTAAATAAAATTAATAAACTTCGAAGTTAAGCATATCTTTAAGATCAAAAACACAGCGGCGGACGGTTTTTTTAAAAAAAGAAAAAAGCATCTTTTAAATATTAAAAAAAAAAAGAAAAAGATATCGACGATTAAATCATTAACGAGTTAAGTATTGTTTTAGTATTCTCGATTAAACGACTCGTAAATTATAATTCACGAGCTAAAAAAAGAGTTTTAAACTACGATTATTCGCTCGAATTTAAGCTTATTACTTAATTCTTTATTACTTTTAAACGCTTTTTTTCGATCAAGACTTACGACTTTTAAAAGTTTAAGAATAAAGCATTTAGCTACTTGGTTAAAAATGATTACTTTTATAAGCAAATAAACAATTCTTACTCGATTAAGTTAATTGTCGACGGAACTTAAAGTCGTTATATTATTATTTTCGACGCTTATCGAGAATCCGGATATAAAAGAGCCGAATTAACTTATTACCGTACGTTAAAACTCTTCTTTTAAAATAAATACTATAAAGATTGCAAAGCATTCGTTTAAAGCTGTAAGCTTTATTAAAAACGCAAAGCTAAACGAATAGAAAATCTTTTATACTCGATTTAATTTACTTAAATATAATCAAAAGTTAATTTAAACGTATCACGAGTCTTTACTATCGATAAAAAGATGATTTGCTTCGTGCTAGCTAAAGAAGATCTATTTAAATAGCTAGAAAAGCGATTACTTCGATTAGTTAACGTTAAATCTATCGTTAGGTTCTTTTAAAAAGATATCGTTTGCTATTACGGATTATTTAAGAAGCTAATTATTAATAAAAGACTCGAAAACAAAGCAATTGCTAAAGCTTTCGCTATTAAGTACGAGATTAAAAGAGTTTAAATTTTAAGTTATAATTTAAAAACAAATGAAATGATTAAAAAAAGATATAAAAACATTTTAAATAGCTTATCGAAATTCATAAATAAAAGATTTAAAGATTAAGTTCGCAAATTTAATAAGATGCTTTTTGCGGTCCGGATATTAATACACGCACTTATTAAAGTTACTTTCTTTTTTTTAAATTACGAACGAAAAGTTAAGCTACTTTTAAAATCACGATAGCTAATTTAAAAGTTATTATTATAGCAAAAGGTTCGATCTTGCGTTGATTTACTTGCTATAAAGTTTAAACAATTAAAACTTCGAGACGAAGATATCGACGAGATTATTTTAAAAAAAAAACGCTATTAACTTACCGTTAAAGCTATTTAAGAACGAATCAAAGTCTTAAAGTCGGAACTTATTAAAGAAAAAGACTTAGTACTGCTTTACGACGTTAAACGAAGCATCGATATGTTCGTAAATATTAAGCTAGATTATAAATAGCTAAAACTTTATATCGTTTTTAAAGCTTACGATAAAAGCTATTATAAACTTTAAGAAACCGATAAGACTAAGTTCAAAAGCACTTTTATAATTAACTGCTTTAAACGATTCTACTGCTACGATCAAACTTTTTTTCTTTTTAAAGACGACGACGAAAAAAAAAAAAGATTCGGGTTTTTTAAACGACTTAGACTTAAGTGAATACAAGCTTTCCGACGACGGCAAAAGTAAACTACTTAACTTAAAGGTAATCTTTGGACTTATATCTATTAGCTTTTAAATTATTCTTTTAATACTTTTAAAAAAATAAGAATTAGCTTATAAAATTGTTTCTTAATCTACTTTTTTACTTTGTTTTTTTTATTCTCTTATCTTTTTTTTTGTTTTATACTTATTTTATAAAAGGACGTGCTTTTAATAATCACTTTCTTTGTTTTAATAAAGAAAAGTATTTCTTACGTTTGTTCTTTTACTTTTGGACCTGCTTTTTATTATATTTTCTATTCTTTTTTTATTCTTTTTACTTTATTAGCTATTCATTTGTTTTATATAAATTGTTTTTATTATTTAATTGTTTTTCATTTATTTTAAGCTTATACGGCTATTTCTTATTTTTTAATCGAGACTGTTCTTTTGTTTTAAGCGTGCTTAACTACGTGTGTTCGAAGGTGAACTGTTATTAAAAAGAATAGGTCTTTCTTATAAATGTATTTATATTGTGGTCATTCTCGTTCTTTCTTCGCATCCGTTTCGGGACACATTCATACCTTAATCGATATCTATCAAACTCAACTTAGCGGCCTTACGTTAGAGCTCTCGGAAATCAAAAAGAGCTATGACTTCTTCGACTTAAAAGGATTTCGAACTTAGCGAAGATACTACTCGCAAGCTAACCGAAGACGAAATGAAAAGGATTCAAGCCTTTTTACTCTTCGTAAATGCTTCGAATTACGTAAGTATCCGTAGACCTCTCTTTAGACTTAAAGCTTTTAGAATGCTTGCTTTCGATAAAGCTAATATTACGTATCACATTCGCTAGCTCGAACGAGCGTTTAAAGATTACGGTATCGTTACCGATTCGGAGAAGAAGCAATGCTTTATTAAATATAATATTTTTAGCTTTTTCGGTTACAATATACGTTATAATATCGAAAGCCTCGACGGCTTTTCGGATCCGAAAGTAACTTAAAACGACTTTAAATCGATAATTAAAAAAGAGTATAAGGCTTTCGACTTAGTTAAGTAAAAGGATAGTATTAGCTTCTTAAACGACTTAAGCAATAAATAGATAGCAAAAGAAAGAGCTTTTAAAGCGGAGCTTTTATAATTCACTTGATAATTTAACTTTACGAGCTTTGCTTGCTTCGCTAATAAAGATATTACCGATAAGCAATTGAAGTAGAAGTTCTTTAGTTGCTTATTATTATCGATATAAAATCGGACTTAAAAAAACGTTAAACTTAAAAAAGATCACTTGCAAACGTATAATATAATATATATTATAGTTAGCGACTTAATCAAGCAAAAACAAATCACTACGGAACGGATTAAAAAATACGATTACGCCGAGATCTTTAAGGCTTTTTCTCGTTATAACTTTTATTAAAACGAAAACTCTCGTTTTTAAGTATTATCTATTATTCTTAAGAGCAAGCGAAACTTATACGTTTCGCTCTTTTATAGCACTTATTCCGATAGTATTTATGCTTTTTTTTTTATCGCGTAAGCACTATCGCTACGAGTTCGATTACTTCGTTTATCGATCTTGACTTAAAGATCGAGGCTTTTATAAAACAGCTAACGAAAGTTAATATTTACTTAAGACTTATCGATAGCTTCGCTTTCGTATTAAAAAAAGTTTATATAAACTTATTAAAAGCAGCTTAATACGAAGAGACTTAAGAAATCGCTTTGCATCGAGTCTACGAGATTAATGCAGCCGACATTTATTCGAACCGAAGCTACGTTATATCGAAAAAGAAACAATTATTAAACGATTTTACTTGCATTTTCTATTAATACTAGCAGACTTCTGATCTACTTAATTATTAATAAAAGCTTTATAAATATTAAAATTAATACTACTTGTTTATGCTTTAATACGGATTAGCCTTTCACTTTAACGAAGCGGACTTAATATGTATAAGATCGTATTAAAAAGAGATATTATCGATTTCGTTTTAATTCCGAAACGATATTTTTAAGTACGAGCAAGTTTTAAAAAAAGTTCGTAAAATAATAAATAATCTTAATTTTAAGCGTCGTTATAAAGCTTTAAAAGCATAACGAAAATCTATTAAAAAGGCTGTATAAAAACGCGCTAAAGCGCTTATTCGAGCAGCTAATAGCGGCAATGCGAAAGCTTTTTATATTAACGATTTTAATACTTCGGATATAATTCGTTAACGATGCATTATATTAGCGGATTTATATGCTCGCGTGTTTAATACGAAAGCTATTATTATATTAATAAAGACTCGAGCACGCAACGCGGCTTTTCGAGTTACGTTATACTCGTTAAAAAACGCTTTTTCAACAAAAGCAAAAGTCTAATTTACTTATAGCTAGCTTAAAATTACTTTCGTTAAGCTAATAAAAATAAATAAACTCGAGCTCGTTTATACCGCGATTCTTAATCGAAACGCTTTACGACCGGAAGATTTACGGAATCTGCTCGTTATACTACTAAAAGCTTTTAAAGCTGCACTTAAGCTTAAGGCTAAGCTTTTTAAAACTGCTAAATCATACGAAAAGCTTAATAAAGTAATCTTTTTTTTAAAAATAAACTACGAAGCGACTCGTATTAAGCTTTTAAAAAAGCGCGATTTGCTTAAGAACTTAACTCTTAATAAGATTATTGCGTTCTTCGTTGCTCTTTTTACTTTTAAACGATTTTCTTTCGAAAGTATAATCGATAAAATGATTTAGCAAACCTTTATTAGCGAAAGCGTTATTAACTGCTTTTAAGCTACGGTTAGCGTTGCGAAAGCTTTAAAAGATTGCTTAATTATAAGTAGCAAGCTTATATTAAAAACGACGGATAATCCGATAAAAAACGGACTTGTTTTAAAGCTTTAACGGCTTATTTAAAAAGAAAGTAATATCTTTTTATTTAATAGCGATTTATTTTGCAAAGTTACGAATCGCTTTATCGGTAAAGCGCTTTATCGTAAGAATTTACTTCTTTCTTCTTTTTTTATTACTTCGACTTACGGCCGAATCATTAATAAAGCGGACCTTATACAAGTCTTTACTCGATTAAAACGGATCTTATATAAAAATGCTATTGCTTAACGGTCTTAGCTCGAACGCTTATTCGAATTCTTTTAAACAATTAAGCTTTAAATATAAAAGAACATCCGTAGCAATTAAATTAAGCATCGCCGACGCAATACGCTTTTCGTATTCGAAGCTCTTTCGATTTAAAAGCGATTTTATTTTATTTTTATTATCGGCTTTATTTCGACTCTTTTTATAACCGTATTTTACGGTGTTTTTTAATTTTAATATCTCTTTTTCGATTAGTTTATTCGTAAAGATCGGCGTACTTTATAAACTTTAATCGAAAGTAATACGGAACTTTTTTTAACGGAAATCGATTTAGCTTCGACGTTTAGCTAATCATTCTTTAAATACTTTTATTATTATTCGCTAACTTTTAAAGTCATTATTAATATACTCGAATAATCTTTTATTATTAATGCGCGAGCTATACTCGATATAAATACGAAAGTTAGCGTTATTACTTATAACGCTGCGGTTAAATTCGAAGTCTTTATAACTTACGATTAAAAGATAAGCTTTCGAATAATTATCGGTTTATTATTACGCTTTATCGGATACGTCGATAACGTATCTATTAATATCGAAAGTACTACGATCCGTACTCGATTTTACGTTATAGATTCGCTAAAGTTTCGACTTATATTGTGGTGGAGTTGGGGCTCTGTATTTGTTTTGTCCATGTATATAGTATTGATGCTAGGCACCTTTGTCACGTGGGTGCGCTGCATGCTCTGGCCTTGCTAGGTACGTGGTTAGGTCACGTGCAGGCTCTTATATAAACGAGTAGTTGGTTCTTCCTTGAACTAGCACCACTTTATCATTACACAATATAATACACGTACTTATAGCACACATTCGAGTGTCTTTCGATCGTCCTCCTTTTCTTTTTTTATTCACTTACGATTTTATTATAACTATATTTATATATATCTTTTGATTTGACGTTAAGTATATATCGGAGCTCTTTTCTTTTATATATATTTAATAACTTACGCAAGGAATCGAACTAAAGGTTGGTCTTTATACTCTTTTTAGACTTGCTTCCTTTGCGAGAAGCTATATATTCGGAGTTCACGTCATACGCTAAGTTATTGATTATATGCTTTTGCGGTACTCTTTCGAAAGGTATTCGATACACGCTAAGCTAATAGTCAAATGCTTTTGCATATGAGCTTCAAGGCTATTGCTTTAAAAGCGATCTTTTTTCGATTTGTATCCGTCGAGCATACTATTCGATATACTCGATAAGTATTACTTAAGAAGTCGTTACTTTAGTTCGAAAATCGAGCTAGTTAAAGTTCAATTCGATATCTACAAAGTACTATTCACTTAGACCACTTTGCACGGCGATACGCTCGAAATACTATTCGTTTAATATACTTTATCTTTTCGATTTAATATCGATTTTAATACGAGTCTATTATTCTTTCTTTTTTAAAAAAGTAAGCAATAGTTAAGTACCGGAAATACTACGCTAAGCTTAAAAGGTTGAAAATTCAACACTTACTTCGCAATAGAGATTACGCATAAAAACCTTGAATTGCTTTCGATCATCTTTCGCTTTAGCAAATGAAAGATACGACGAGCGGAAATAAATGTTTGCGATTCGGAACCGTTTCGGTATCGCATTATATTAAAAGCAAGCTATATATTTGCACGAAAGCTCGGCTATTACTCGACTTCGTTTCTATTTCGATATACTTAATCTCGGCAATTACTCTTCCGCTTATTACGGATCTTACGTTATAAAATTAAACGTATTACTAATATCGTTTATTATATTAATTTAGTTTCGATTATTTAGCTCGACGCGATCGACACTCGACTTTTTAATAAATCACTTTCGACGCATCGAGATCTTATATCTTTATAACATTTCTTTATATATTTAATATTTATTATAAATTATACTTATTTTATTTTTATTATTTATTTATATTCACATCATTTTATTATTCTCGTTCTTTTTTCGCATCCGTTTCGAAACACTTTTATACTTTAATCGATATCTATTAACTCAACTTAGCGGGCTTACGTTAAAGCTTTCGAAAATCAAAAGGAGCTATAACTTTTTCGATTTAAAAGGATTTCGGACTTAGCGGGGATATTACTTGCAAGATAATCGAGGACGAAGTAAAAAGGATTTAAGCCTTTTTACTTTTCGTAAATGCTTTGAATTACGTAAGTATCCGTAGACCTCTCTTTAGACCTAGAGCTCTTAAAATGCTTGCTTTCGATAAGGCCAATATTACGGACTATATTCGCTAGCTCGAACGAGCGTTTAAAGATTACGGTATCGTTATCGATTCGGAAAAGAAGCAATGCTTTATTAAATACAATATTTCTGGCCCTTTCGATTACAATATACGTTGCAATATTAAGAGCTTCGGTGGCTTTTCGGATCCGAAGGTAACTTAAGACGACTTTAAATCGGTGGTCAAAGAAAAGTACAAAGCTTTCGACCTAGCTAAGTAGAAGGATAGTATTAGCTTCTTGAACGACTTGAGCAATAAGTAAATAGCAAAGGAAAGAGCTTCTAAGGCGGAGCTTCTATAATTCATTCGACAGTTCAACCTTACGAGCCTTGCTTGCTTAATTAATAAAAATATTATCGATAAGCAGCTAAAGTAGAAGTTTTTCGGTTGCTTACTATTATCGATGTAAAATCGGACTTAAAAGAACGTCAAACTTAAAAAAGATCACTTGCAAACGTATAACATAGTGTATATTATAATAAGCGATTTAATTAAGCAAAAACAAATCACTACGGAACGGATTAAAGAATACGGCTACGCCGAGATTTTTAAAGCTTTTTTTCGTTATAACTTTTATTAAAACGAAAACTTTCGTCTTTAAGTACCGTCTGTTATTCTCGAGAGCAAGCGGAACTTATACGTTTCGCTCTTTTATAGCACTTACTCCGATAGTACTTATCCTCCTCTTTTTCATCGCGCAAGCACTATCGCTACGAGTTCGATTACTTCGTTTATCGATCTTAACTTAAAGATCGAAACTTTTACGAAACAGCTAGCGAAAGTTAATATTTATTTAAGACTCACCGATAGCTTCGCCTTCGTATCGAAAAAGGTTTATGTGAACTTATTAAAAGCTGCTTAATACGAAAAGACTTAAGAAATTGCTTTGCACCAGATCTACGAAATTAATACGGCCGATACTTATTCGAACCGAAGCTACGCTATATCGAAAAAGAAACGGTTTTTAAACGATTTTAATTATATTTTCTATTAGTGCTAGCAGACTTTTGATCTACTTAGCTATTAACAAAAGCTTTATAAATATCAGAATTAGTGCTACTTGTTTATGCTTTAATACGGACTAGCCTTTCATTTTAACGAAGCGGACTTAATATGTATAAGATTATATTAAAAAGAGATACTATCGATCTCGTTTTAATTCCGAAACGATACTTTTAAATACGAGTAAGTTCTAGAAAGAGTTCGTAAAACGATAAATGATCTTAATCTAAAGCGTCGTTATAAAGCTTTAAAAGCATAACGAAAATCTATTAAAGAAGCTGCACGAGAACGCGCTAAAGCACTTATTCGAGCAGCTAACGGCGGCAATACGGAGGCTTTTCGTATTAACGACTTTAATACTTCGGACATAATTCGCTAGCGATGCATTACGACGGCGAATTTATATGCTTACGTATTTAATACGAAAGCTATTATTGCATTAGTAAAGACTCGAACGCGCAACGCAGCTTTTCGAGTTACGCTATACTTGTTAAAAGACGCTTTTTCGGTAAAAGCAAAGGTTTAATCTACTTATAACTAGCTTAAGGTTACTTTCGCTAAACTAATAGAAATAGATAAGCTCGAGCTCGCTTATACCGCGATTCTTAATCGAAACGCTTTACGATCGGAAGACTTACGGAATCTTTTCGTTATACTGCTAAAAGCTCTTAAAGCTGCACTTAAGCTTAAGGCCAAGCCTTTTAAAACTGTTAAATCATACGAAAGGCTTAGTAAGGTGATCTCTTTTTTAAGAATAGACTACGAAGCGACTCGTATTAAGCTTTTAAAAGGGCGCGATTTGCTTAGGAACCTAACCTTTAGTAAGACTATTGCGTTCTTCGCTGCTCTTTTTATTTCTAAACGATCTTCTTTCGAAGGTATAATCGATAAGATGATTTAATAAACCTTTATTAGCGAAAGCGTTATTAACTACTTTTAGGCTACGGTTAGCGTTGCGGAAGCTTCGGAAGATTGCTTAATTATAAGTAGCAGGCTTATATCGAAGGCGACGGATGATCCGGTAAAAGACGGACTTGCTTTAAGGTCTTAGCGATTTATTTATAAAGAAAGTAATACCTTTTTATTTAGTGGCGATCTATTTTGCAGAGTTACGGGTCGCTTTATCGGTAAAGCGTTTTATCGTAAGAATTTACTACTTTTTCTTTCTTTTATTACTTCGACTTACGGCCGAATTATCGGTAAAGCAGACTTTATATAAGTTTTTGCTCGATTAAGACGGATCTTATATAAAGATGCTATTGCTTAGCGGTCTTAGCTTAAACGCTTATTCGAATTCTCTTAAATAATTAAGCTTTAATTGCAAAAGAACATCCGTAGCAATTAAATTAAGCACCGTCGACGCAATACGCTTTTCGCACTTAAAGCGCTTTCGATTTAAAGACGTTTTTGCTTTATTCTTATCATCGGCTTTATTCCGATTTTTTTTATAATCGTGTTTTACGGTGTTTTTTAGTTTTAATATCTTTTTTTCGATTAGTTTACTCGTAAAGATCGGCGTACTTTGCGAACTATAATCGGAAGTGATTCGGAACTTTTTTTAACGGAAATCGACTTTGCTTTAACGTTTAGCTAGCTATTTTTTAGATATTCTTATTATCATTCGCTAACTTTTAAGGTCATTATTAATATACTCGGATAGTCTTTAATCATTAATGCGCGAGCTATACTCGATACAAGTGTAAAGGTTAGCGTTATCACTTATAACGTCGCGGTTAAATTCGAAGTTCTTATAGCTTACGATTAAAAGATAAGCCTTCGAACAATCACCGGTTCACTATCGCGCTTTATCGGATACGCTGATAATATGTCTATTAATATCGAAAGTGCTACGATCCGTACTCGATTTTACGTTATAAATTCGCTAAGGTTTCGACTTATACTTAGTTACTTTTTTATGCGCAAAGCGAGAATCGGTCTCCGATACTTTTCGGATTATAAAGGTGGTCTTGTTATTGCAATAGTTATTAATCTTTTTACGAGCCAAGTTATTTAAGCTAAAATAAGCGATAAAACGAATTAATACGACGAAGCCGTCGATCGCTTAAAAGAGCAAAGTATAAGCTTTATTTACTACGATGAGTCTTCGAGTAGCAGCGGTAGCGACTCGGAAAACTAATAACCGGCTTCGTTAGAAGCGCTGAAGTCGATATATTAAAAGCTTTTTGCTTTTCGCTTAATTTCGAAAGCGAAACGTTGCAATATCGAAAAAGAGACGACTCTATTACTTAAGAGCAGTTTATCGATGTTCTTGCTTTTACGGAATGCGATCTTTTAATAATTTGTTAAATAAATGCTATTAGCACTGATAACCTTATAACCCGCTATTACGATTATATCGATTATTAAAATTCGATACCTTATCGGACTCGAAAAGAGATCTTTTCGGACTCGGCTAAAGTATTCGGCATATACAAGACTAAAGAAAAAAAGATCAGGCCAATTGACGAAGCAGACGGCGTAAAAGCAGTATTAAGTGGCAAAGTTGATTAGTACGAGCTATCGAAAGCTAAAAATACGCTATAAAAGCAAGTAAAAGAATATAAGCAATACCTTTTTCCGCGTATTGCCGATATACCGAAAGGCTCTCGAATTATACTCGAACGCATAGCGAACTTAAATATCGGTAATATATTACGGCTTAAAGAAAAGAATTTGTTTAAAAAGATAATACTAAGTAAAGAAAAATCGATCGCATTCGCTTAGCAAAAGTGCAGTAAGTTCTACGACGACGTATTATTACCGATTAAGCTTAAAACTATTTTACACACGGCTTAATAAGCTCCGAACTATTCGTGTCCGAAAGCTTTACAGCTTATTATTATCAAAATGCTTTAAGACAAGCTTAATAAAAGAGTTTTAAAGTACTGCAAAAGACCGTACCGGAATTAGTAGTTCTTAATAGTCAAAAAGCAGCCGGGCCAGTACCGACTCATCAACTTAGCAACTTTATTTAATATAGTTACACGAAAGGACGCTAATCTACTCTTAACTATGAATGAATTTGCTAAAGAGTTTTCTAGTTGCCAAATAACTAGCTTAATCGACCTTTATTCGAGCTATGATCAATAAACACTCTATTAATCGAGTAAAGACTTTACCGCTTTCTTTATACCGCTAAATCTTTTCCGATGTACTACCTTTTCGCAAAGTGTTATAAACTTAATGGCTTAATTCGTTCGAATAATCAATCTCATTTTAAGTCTTTTGCAACTTAAGGTCTTTATGCTATTTATCGACGATATTAAAGTAAAAGGATTATAAACGGACTATTCTGACGAAGAAGCACTTTCGAATATACGCTGATTCGTATTCGAATACATTTAGAATATCGACAAAACCTTAAAACGGATTAAGCGCGCTAGTATTATAATCGAAGAAAAATCATAATTCTGCTAAAATAGTATAAATGTAATAAGATTCGTATGTAATTCGAAAGGTCGGGAATCCGCCGCGGATAAGGTTATTAAAATCAATAACTAAAAAACCTTCGAAAACGTTATTAAAGTTAAGGGATTTTTAAGCTTTTGCTTTTACTTTCGCATTTAAGTTAAAGGATTCGCATATATTACTAACCTTTTTTACAACTTTATAAAAAAAGATATAGATTAATAGTAGACTAAAGCGCATTCGAAAGCTATGCGAATGCTATAAGATGCTTTTAGGCTGCTCCATGGGGTGGGGGCCCCACGGGGTTTTCCTCCCCATTCGCCCCATGGGGCCTTGGCCGATGGGGGATTTTTTTTTTAAAGCCCCATGGGGAGGATTTTTTTAAGTGAAATTACCCACGGGGGATGGGGAAACCCCATGGGTTTAAAGTGGGGCTAGTTATAAGTCACGTTACTTGAAAAGATTTAACTTGCACGTGCTTGCCGAGCTCTTGAATTAAAGCTACGTATATTATATATATATATATATAATTGCAGTTGCTTTTTTCTTATTTTTCTTTCTGAAATAATCAAACCTTTTTTATTAATTTTATTAATGAATTACTTTATGCTTTATTATATTTATTTTCGCTATTATAATAAATTAATCGATTAATGAATCGATGAGTAAATCTATTAATAAATCGATTAATAAATGAGATTAGTAAATGAGATTAGTAAAAGTTATTAGTAAATATAATAATTAAATGTGATTAGTAAATGTGATTAGTAAATATAATTAGTAAATGTGATTAGTAAATGTGATTAGTAAATATGATTAATAAATATAATTAGTAAATATAATTAATAAATCGATTATGAAAAATAAAATAAAAGTTAATAAAGGTTAATATAAGTTAATTCAAGTCAATACAAATTAGTACAAGTTAATACGGGTCGATACAGGTCGATACAGGTCAATACAAGTCAATTCGTATAGCTAAGGGCTATTCAAGGAAGGGGGTTGTCGGTTAGTAAATGTGATTAGTAAATGTGATTAGTAAATGTGATTAGTAAATGTGATTAGTAAATGTGATTAGTAAATATAATTAGTAAATGTGATTAGTAAATGTGATTAGTAAATATGATTAATAAATATAATTAGTAAATATAATTAATAAATCGATTATGAAAAATAAAATATAAGTTAATAAAGGTTAATATAAGTTAATTCAAGTCAATACAAATTAGTACAAGTTAATACGGGTCGATACAGGTCGATACAGGTCAATACAAGTCAATTCGTATAGCTAAGGGCTATTCAGGGAAGAGGGTTGTCGGTTAGTAAATGTGATTAGTAAATGTGATTAGTAAATGTGATTAGTAAATGTGATTAGTAAATGTGATTAGTAAATGTAATTAGTAAATGTAATTAGTAAATGTGATTAATAAATGTGATTAAGAAATATAATAAATAAATATAATTAGTAAATATGATTAATAAATCGATTATTAAATATAAAATACAAGTTCATAAAGGTTAATATAAGTTAATATAAGTTAATTCAAGTCAATACAAGTTCGTATAAGTTAATACGAGTCGATACAGGTCTATACAGGTCAATACAAGTCAATTCGTATAGCTAAGGGCTATTCAGGGAAGGGGTTGTCGGTTAGTAAATGTGATTAGTAAAAGTGATTAGTAAATATGATTAGTAAATGTGATTAGTAAATGTGATTAGTAAATGTGATTAGTAAATGTGATTAGTAAATATGATTAGTAAATGTGATTAGTAAATGTAATTAGTAAATATAGTTAATATATATAATTAATCAATCGATTATTAAATATAAAATACAAGTTAATAAAGGTTAATATAAATTAACATAAGTTAATTCAGGTTAATACAGGTCAGTACAAGTTAATACGGGTTGATACAAGTCGATACAGGTTAATACAAGTCAATTCGTATAGCTAAAGGCTATTCAAGGAAGGGGAGGGGGGGGGGGAGGGGGTATAATTCGCGTAATCTTATTGCTACTTGATTGTTAAAGCGCTGATATCGTTATAGCAATGCTTTGACCTTCAACTTAATTAATAATGAATCTATAATTATACTTCTTTTAAGATTTTCTATTTTTATTATATACTTTTAATACAGGTTAATATAAGTCAGGTCGATACAGGTCAATACAAGTCAATACGTATAGCTAAGGGCTATTTAAGGAGGGGGTTGTCGGTACTTATTTGCAAGTGCTTAATACAAGTAAATACAGATCAATATAAGTAATACAGATTAATACAGGTCAATACGTATAGCTAGAGGCTATTGAAAGGGGGGGGGGGGGGGGGGGGGGGGGGGGGTGCAAATAACTAGCGTATTGTATTGCTACTTCGATTAGTAAATCGATTAGTAAATCGATTAGTAAATCGATTAGTAAATCGATCAGTAAATATGAAACGCAAGTCAATACGGATTAATACAAGTCAATACAAGTAATACAGATTAATATAAGTTAATACGTATAGCCAAGGGCTATTCAAGAGAAGGGGAAGGGGGGGAAAGGGGGGGGGGTATGAACCGCGTGATTGTATTGCTATTTAGTTATTACAGCGTTGCACTGCTGCAGCCGCTACTATCGTTATAGCAATACTTTGACCTTTAATTCAATAAGTAACGAACCGATAATTATTCTTCTTTTAAGGTTTTTTATTTTAATTATACTTTACGATATACGAAACATTAACTTTAACTTATATTCGCTGATTTGTCGGTCGCAAATTGATTAATCCTTTAAAGTCTTATCAATTGCAATAAGGAGGGAGGGGGGAGAGTGCAAATAACTGGCGTATTATATTGTTACTTCGATTAGTAAATCGATTAGTAAATCGATTAATAAATGTGAAATGCAGGTCAATACGGATTAATACAAGTCAATACAAGTAATACAGATTAATATAAGTTAATACGTATAGCTAAGGGCTATTCAAGAAAGGGGGAAAGAGGAGGGAGGAAGGAGGGGTATGAATCGCGTGATTGTATTGCTATTTAATTATTACAGCGCTGCACTGCTGCAGCCGCTACTATCGTTATAGCAATACTTTGACCTTTAATTCAGTAAGTAAAGAACCGATAACTATTCTTCTTTTAAGGTTTTTTATTTTAATTATACTTTACGATATACGAAATATTAACTTTAATTTATAATCGCTGATTTGTCGGTCGCAAATTGATTAATCCTTTAAAGTCTTATCAATTGCAATAAGGAGGGAGGGGGGAGAATGCAAATAACTGGCGTATTGTATTGTTACTTCGATTAGTAAATCGATTAATAAATGTGAAATGCAAGTTAATACGGATTAATACAAGTCAATACAAATAATACAGATTAATATAAGTTAATACGTATAGCTAAGGGCAATTCAAAAGAAGGGGAAGGGGGGGGAAAAGGGGGGGGGGTATGAATCGCGTGATTGTATTGCTATTTAGTTATTAGAGCGTTGCACTGCTGCAGCCGCTGCTATCGTTATAGCAATACTTTGACCTTTAATTCAGTAAGTAACGAACCGATAATTATTCTTCTTTTAAGGTTTTTTATTTTAATTATACTTTACGATATACGAAACATTAACTTTAACTTATATTCGCTGATTTGTCGGTCGCAAATTAATTAATCCTTTAAGTCTTATCAATTGCAATAAGGGGAAAAGGGGGGGGGGGGGGGGGGGGGGGGGGGTGCAAATAACTGGCGTATTGTATTGCTACTTCGATTAGTAAATCGATTAGTAAATCGATTAGTAAATGTGAAATGCAGGTCAATACGGATTAATACAAGTCAATACAAGTAATACAGATTAATATAAGTTAATACGTATAGCTAAGGGCTATTCAGGAAAGGGGGAAAGAAGGGGGAGGAAGGGGGGGTATGAATCGCGTGATTGTATTGCTATTTAATTATTACAGCGCTGCACTGCTGCAGCCGCTACTTTCGTTATAGCAATACTTTGACCTTTAATTCAGTAAGTAACGAACCGATAATTATTCTTCTTTTAAGGTTTTTTATTTTAATTATACTTTACGATATACGAAACATTAACTTTAACTTATAATCGCTGATTTGTCGGTCGCAAATTGATTAATCCTTTAAAGTCTTATCAATTGCAATAGAGGGAGGGAAGGGTGCAAATAACTGGCGTATTATATTGCTACTTCGATTAGTAAATCGATTAGTAAATCGATTAGTAAATCGATAAGTGAATGTGAAATACGAGTCAATACAAGTCAATACAAGTTAATGCAAGTTAATAAAGGTCAATATAAATTAATACAAATCAATATAAGTAAATACAAGTCAATACAAGTAATACAAATTAATACAGGTGAATGCGCATGGCCAGGGGCTACTCAAGAAGAGGGGGGGATATGATTCGAGTAATCGTATTGCTATTTCGATCAATAGATAGATCAGTAAATCAATTAGTAAATCGATGAATAAATCGATTAATAAATGTGAAATACAGATAAATATAAATAAATACAAGTTAATACAAGTTAATACAAGTAATACAGATTAATATAGGTGAATGCATATAACTAAGGGCTACTTAAGATGGGGGAGGTGATTCGCGTAATCGTGTTGCTACTCCGATTAATCAATCGATTAATAAATCGATTAGTAAATCGATAAGTAAATGTGAAATACAAGTTAATATAAGTTAATACAGATCAATATAAATTAATACAAGTTAATACAAGTTAATACAAGTTAATACAAGTAATACAGATTAATATAAGTGAATGCGTATAGCTAAAGGCTACTTAAGATGGGGGAGGTGATTCGCGTAATCGTGTTGCTACTCCGATTAATCAATCGATTAATAAATCGATTAGTAAATCGATGAGTGAATGTGAAATACAAGTTAATATAAGTTAATACAGATCAATATAAATTAATACAAGTTAATACAAGTCAATACAAGTAATACAAATTAATATGAGTGAATGCGTATAGCTAAGTGCTACTTAAGAGGGGGAGGATATGATTCGAGTAATTGTATTGCTATTCCGATCAATAAATCAATTAGTAAATCGATGAGTGAATGTGAAATACAAGTTAATATATGTTAATACAGATCAATATAAATTAATACAAGTTAATACAAGTCAATACAAGTAATACAGATTAATACAAGTGAATGCGTATAGTTAAGTGCTACTTAAGAAGAGGGGGATATGATTCGAGTAATTGTATTGCTATTCCGATCAATAAATCAATTAGTAAATCGATGAGTGAATATGAAATACAAGTTAATATAAGTCAATACAGATCAATATAAATTAATACAAGTTAATACAAGTCAATACAAGTAATACAGATTAATATAAGTGAATGCGTATAGCTAAAGGCTACTTAAGATAGGGGAGGTGATTCGAGTAATTGTATTGCTATTCCGATCAATAAATCAATTAGTAAATCGATGAGTGAATATGAAATACAAGTTAATATAAGTTAATACAGATCAATATAAATTAATACAAGTTAATACAAGTCAATACAAGTAATACAGATTAATACAAGTGAATGCGTATAGCTAAGAGCTACTCAAGAGGAGGGGGATATGATTCGAGTAATTGTATTGCTATTCCGATCAATAAATCAATTAGTAAATCGATTAGTAAATCGATTAGTAAATATGAAATACAAGTCAATACAGGTCAATACGTATAGCTAACTTCTAAGGGCGACTCAGGGAAAGGATAAGAGGGGTAAGACGGGGTAAGATTCGCGTAATCTTATTGCTAACTGATTATTAAAGCGCTGATATCGTCATAGCAATGCTTTGACTTTCAATTTAACTAATAATAAATTTATTATTATATTTCTTTTCAGGTTTTTATCTTTATTATAGACTTTTAATACAGGTGAATGCAAGTGAATACAAGTGAATACAAGTCAATACAAGTCAATTCGTATAGCTAAGGGCTATCCAGGGAGAGGGGGGGTGGGGGGAGGGGGTAGGATTCGCGTAATCTTATTGCCACTTGATTGTCAAAGCGCTGACATCGTCATAGCAGTGCTTTAACGTTCAATTTAATTAATAATAAATCTATTATTATATTTCTTTTCAGGTTTTTATCTTTATTATAGACTTTTAATACAGGTGAATGCAAGTGAATACAAGTGAATACAAGTCAATACAAGTCAATTCGTATAGCTAAGGGCTATTCAGGGAGAGGGGAGGGAGGGGGTAGAATTCGCGTAATCTTATTGCCACTTGATTGTCAAAGCGCTGACATCGTCATAGCAGTGCTTTAACGTTTAATTTAACTAATAATAAATCTATTATTATATTTCTTTTCAGGTTTTTATCTTTATTATAGACTTTTAATACAAGTGAATGCAAGTGAATACAAGTGAATACAAGTCAATACAAGTTACTTCGTATAGCTAAGGGCTATTCAGGGAGAGAGGGGGGGGGGGGGGGGTAGGATTCGCGTAATCTTATTGCCACTTGATTGTCAAAGCGCTGACATCGTCATAGCAGTGCTTTAACGTTCAATTTAACTAATAATAAATCTATTATTATATTTCTTTTCAGGTTTTTATCTTTATTATAGACTTTTAATACAGGTGAATGCAAGTGAATACAAGTGAATACAAGTCAATACAAGTCAATTCGTAGCTAGGGCTATTCAAGGAGGGGGGGGGGGGGGGAGGGGGTAGGATTCGCGTAATCTTATTGCCACTTGATTGTCAAAGCGCTGACATCGTCATAGCAATGCTTTGACCTTTTCTTTAATTAGTAAGACACCGATAATTTTACTTTTTTTTAAGTTCTTTATTTTTAATATACTTTGCGATATACGAAATACTAACTTTAAATTATCTTCGCTGATTTGCCGATCGCAAATTGATTAAAGGTTTAAATTTTCTATTGAAATGTGATTAGTAAATATGATTAGTAAATATGATTAGTAAATATGATTAGTAAATGATTAGTAAATATGATTAGTAAATGTGATTAGTAAATATGATTAGTAAATGTGATTAGTAAATATGATTAGTAAATCGATTAGTAAATCTGTTATAAATGCAGTCTGGCCTTGCACGTGCTCTTTTACACCTGTTTAGTAAGCTCCTTTGCGCTTAAGCTATTAAGCGAAGCTGCGTGCTATATATATTTATATAGTATAATTGCTCTTTTGTTCTTTTGTTCTTTTAAATAAATTAAATACTATTATCGCTACCTTATGAATTTGTGTTTTACTTACTTAAGTATACTTTATTTATTATTTTAAAATCGATTAATCAATCGATTAGTAAATTAATTAGTAAATATAATTAGTAGATGTGATTAGTAAATGTGATTAGTAAATCGATTATTAAATATGATTAGTAAATGTGATTAGTAAATGTGATTAGTAAATGTGATTAGTAAATGTGATTAGTAAATCGATTAGTAAATATGATTAGTAAATCGATTAGTAAATATGATTAGTAAATGTGATTAGTAAATATGATTAGTAAATGTGATTAACAAATATGATTAGTAAATGTGATTAGTAAATATGATTAGTAAATGTGATTAGTAAATCGATTAGTAAATATGATTAGTAAATGTGATTAGTAAATCGATTAGTAAATATGATTAGTAAATCGATTAATAAATATTATTAGTAAATGTGATTAGTAAATATGATTAGTAAATCGATTAGTAAATATGATTAGTAAATGTGATTAGTAAATATGATTAGTAAATGTGATTAACAAATATGATTAGTAAATGTGATTAGTAAATATGATTAGTAAATGTGATTAGTAAATCGATTAGTAAATATGATTAGTAAATGTGATTAGTAAATCGATTAGTAAATATGATTAGTAAATCGATTAATAAATATTATTAGTAAATGTGATTAGTAAATATGATTAGTAAATCGATTAGTAAATATAATTAGTAAACGTGATTAGTATATATAATTAATAAATGTGATTAGTAAATATGATTAGTAAATGTGATTAGTAAATCGATTAGTAAATATGATTAGTAAATCGATTGGTATATATGATTTTCTTAAGCTATTAGGCGAGGCCACGTGATATGAATATATATATATAGAGAAACCCCATGGGGAAACCCCACCCCCCATGGGGTTTCCCCATGGGGAAGGCCGATTTTTGTACCCCCCGTGGGTTCCCCCGTGGGGAGGACTCGAATTTCCATGGGGCCCCATGGGGCCCCATGGAGCAGCCTAGATGCTTTAACGACGGCTCCGATTTTAATCAAGATCAATTACGAAAACTAAAACAAAGAAATAGTAATAAGAACGGACGCTAGCTTAAAAAGATAAAAAGGATATATTAGCTAACGCGAGATTACTTTTAGCAAGGTGCAACCGGCTCGGTACGAGTCCGGGGCTTAAACGGAAGCAAAACGGAATTACGACGCTATTAAACGAAAGTGCCGCGGAGTACTTAAAGTCTTTAAGAAACTTAAGTTATAGATTATTAAAATGCACTTTATCTTCGAAACTAACGCTAAAGTGCTCGTTGCTTAGCTTCGACGAAAAGCTATCGATATATCTTTAGCTTTAATTATACGTTAGCTAGCTTAGATTAATCTTTTCGACTTTAAAGTCCGATATATCTTTAATAAAGATTACACCGTTGTCGATACATTATCAAGACGGCTACGGCACTTCGATAATTTAAGCGAAGAAGATAAGAATAAGTTCGATAACAGCTTGCTAGCCGACTTAAGACTTATTAAAGCTCGAAACGGCTTCGAAGAACTTTCGACGGACTTTTTAATAAATATTCGTTAATCTATTTTTAAAAATATGTTTTAACGCTCGAAAAAAACGGAGAATGCAAACTTAAACGAGTTTAACGACGATCACGATTACGAAAGTCTTTTAAACTCAATCGAATACTTTTCGGAATCAATTCGGATAGCTACTTTCTTAACGACCTTGCGAAGACTTAAGGACTTGAACAAAGTAGAATGCCGTAAGTTTAAAAAGGAAGTTATTAAATACGAAGTAAACGATAAAAAACTTTAAAGACTTTCGACGAAAAGTCTTTTTTTCCGATTAGTGGTCGATAAACCTTCGATTAAGACGGACATTATTACGGCTTATTACGATAAGAGTAGTTATAAAAGCCGTGAATCAACTTATTATTGTGTATTTTAGCGCTACTTTTAAAATAAATGCTATACGGACGTCAAACGATTCGTTAAGACTTGTAAAGAATGCTAGCATCGAGCAGCTAATAGGCTCGAAGAATTATTGCATCTTACCCGATCTAATAGCTTAATAGAACGCTAAGCTATCGATATTACTCATCTACTTGCACGCAATAGCAAGAGCTACTTAGTTGTTGTTAAAGATAATATAAGTAAATAAGTCGAAGCGAAAGCGATTCGGATCCGAGATTCGCTTTCGATAGCTAAGTTTATTTAAGAAAACATTATCTGCCGTTATAAGATTTTCTTTTAGCTGATAATCGATAAAAGTTCGGAGTTTAAAAAAGAAGTAATCGATTTACTTAACAATTAAGAAATCAATCGAATCGTGGTCTTAATATATTACTTTTAAGCGAATAAAATAATAGAACGCGGCTACGGACTAATTAAAGACGCATTAAGTAAGCTTGAAAGCACCGACTAGATTGCGCAATTGCTAGCCGTCTTATTCGCCGACCGCACTTCGGTGTATACTCTTATCGGATTCACTTTTTTTTATATAATATACGGCAAAGAAGCAATGCTTTCGATTAAGACCCGAATCTAGTTTTAAGCTACGTTATTTTAAGAGCTAATAACTAATCGTGCTAAGCTTATCGAGTTAAAAGCACGCTAGTTCCGGATGTAAAACGAAGATGCTACGGAGGCTATACTTAAGAAAACCCGCTGCCGCTAAAAGGGAAAAGATGCTTTTAATAATAAGAAGAACTTTCGAATTAAACCTTTAAAGATAAGTAACTTAGTTTTTAAGCACGATTCGATACGTAAAGTAGATATGTCTAACGTTAAGAAACTGGATTTTCGATAGCTTAACTTTTATTAAATTTCGTCGGTAAATACAAAAAGATATTATAAGTTGAAAGAGCTAAAAGAAAACGAAGCTTTGCTAGATAGAACATTTGCTAGCAATCGATTAAAAAAGTTCTACGTACGATATATCCTCGAAGCGTTACCACTTCGCTTTAAGCTTTAAATAAAGAGATCTTTAGAACAGCTTTTACTAGATGAAGTAGCCGAGTCCGGCTTTTAAATCAAGCGCTTAAATAGATTTGTTATTCGATTACTTGGCTTTACGAAAGAGCAACGGAGCTAATACGCAAGAGTTTTTATAAGCAATGATAAAGAAGCAACAGAAAGTGATTAAGTTATAAAAGCATGATTATACGTAAAAGAAAGACGAGTTTAGATTTGATTTTTTGATTTTTTCTTTATTTGAGTTTGGTTTTCTTTGTTTTCCTTTTTCTTATATTCTTTTTATTTCTTTCTTTGTATTAAAGAGCTTTACGTCATTATACTTATATGCTTTCGACCTATTATATACGAGCATGTTATATACATAAAGCGGACTTTATTCGGAAGCTAATTAAGAAGAGCATACGAAAAATCTATTGTATTAACTACTTAGCAAGCTGCCGACCCGCGATAAAAACCTTTTCGACTTTACAACTTAAGGCTAAATAGAATAGTGCGAAAGCCTTTCGCAGCACCTTAAGCATTGCTCTTACCCTTCGAAGTCTTATCGATGTTGCTACGACTCGAACCCTTCGTAAAACCACGGGTATTGCTACGGCTAGAACCTCGCGAAAAAGAACCACCGGTATTGCCGCGATTAAAAGCTTAGCGAGCACTTCAACGGAACCTTTTCGCGGTAAGAAGTGCTAGCGATTTTAAAAATAAAAATGAAAAGGACGAAGACTTTTTAGCAATCTATCGTAGTTAAATCAAAAAAGAATCATAAAGGGTTCGCAACATACATTTACGCGGCTAAGAAAGTTACTTAGCAAAGTATTGTTTCGATTTATTGCAATTAAAATCTAACGCAGCAAGTCTAGCGAAGCTAAATCGGCGGTAGCAGCGGCGGCAAGTAAGCGTAACGCCGAGACAGGACTTAAGCTAGCTAAAGAACCTTTAGTATTAACGGCGGCAAGAGAAGTAGCGGCGATACGAGCCCGAAAAGAAAAAGAAGCATTATTAATACGAGAGGCAAAAGCACGGCGGGTCTTTATTAAAAGGTTATTTGCAATTATGCCTTTACGAAAAACGTCGTCGGCCGTTTTAGTTTTATTATTTATAGCCGTTATCGTATTTATCAAGACTATGCCGGCATTAACGACTTTTACGAAGAGTTATCGAATCGAAGTCAAAACGAGTGTGAGACGGAGAATAAGATAACTTACGAAGATGCAAGTTGATTTGATAGCACGGCAACGCTCGTATTTAATAGATTTATCGGTAAAAAAAATGCACCGACTCGTAGCATTATCGATAGTTTTGCTTGCGTAGCTTACGCATCGAAAGCAGATCGATAATATAATAGTAAAAGATAAAGTTAATAAGTGGTGATGCTAAAAAGAAGATAGAAAGGTGTGAGGTTGATATAAGAAAAGGGTATTGTTTATAACAAGACCTCGAGTATATATTGCCGCTTTTGTTTTCTTTGTTACGTTACCGCTTTAAGCCTTGCGCTACTACCGATTCGGCAGTGCGTCACTACTTGACCGCTCAAACCGGCGCACGCTTATCTTAACGATAATATTAACGCTCGGGTTGATATTGTTCTTATAATTGAATAAATAAGTTATAAAAGATATAAAAAGGAGTTAGACCCGAGGGATTATCTTGCATTTTCGTTGCTATTCTTATCTTCTTTGTTATATCATATACGCCTTGTATTAACACCGATCCAGCGATGCATTATTAAATAGTACTTTAAGATTATATTGCGACCGTGCAATTCGGCTATATGCTCGTTTTGCAAACTCAACTTTATCACTTTGATAAGAGGTGATTCGAAAGCGAGTCTAATTCGAAGAAAGGACGTATATAATGGAGTTAGGGCTTTGTATTTGTTTTGTTTATATATATAGTACTGATGCTAAGCACCTTTGTTACGTGGGTGCGCTGCATGCTCTAGCCTTGCTAGGCACGTAGTTAAGTCACGTGCAGGCTCTTATATAAACGAGTAGTTGGTTCTTCTTTGAACTAGCACCATTTTATCACCACATAATATAATACACGTACTCATAGCACATATTCGAGTGTCCTTCGATCGTCCTCCTTCTCCTCCTTTATTCACCTACGATTCTACTATAGCTATATTCATATATATCTCTTGATTTGACGTTGGGTATATGTCGGAGCTCTTCCCTTCTATAATATTCAATTACTTTTTTATACGTAAAGCAAAAATAAGTTTTCGATACTTTTCGGATTATAAAAGTAGCTTTATTATTATAATAATTATTAATCCGTTTACGAGCTAAGTTACTTAAGCTAAAGTAAACGATAAAACGAATTAATACGACGAAGCCGTCGATCGCTTAAAAAAGCAAAGTATAAGCTTTATTTATTACGATAAGTCTTCGAATAGCAGCGGCAACGACTCGGAAAACTAATAACCGGCTTCGTTAAAAGCGCTAAAGTCGATATATTAAAAGCTTTTTGCTATTCGCTTAATTTCGAAAGCGAAACGTTATAGCATCGAAAAAAAAACGACTTTATTATTTAAAAGTAGTTTATCGATATTTTTGCTTTTATAAAATGCGATTTTTTAACAACTTGTTAAATAAATGCCGTTAGCACCGATAACTTTATGATCCGTTGCTACGATTATATCGATTATTAGAATTCGACACTTTATCGAACTCGAAAAAAAATCTTTTCGGACTTGATTAAAGTATTCGATATATATAAAACTAAAAATAAAAAAATCAAGCTAATTAACGAAGCAAACGGCGTAAAAGCAGTATTAAATAGCAAAGTTGATTAATACGAGTTATTAAAGGCTAAAGATACGCTATAAAAATAAATAAAAGAATACAAGCAATACTTTTTTCCGCGCATTATTAATATACCGAAAAGCTTTCGAATCACACTCGAACGTATAGCGAACTTAAATATCGATAATACTTTACGGCTTAAAAAAAAAGATTTATTTAAAAAGATAATATTAAGCAAAGAAAAATCAATCGTATTCGCTTAACAAAAGTACGATAAATTTTACGACGACGTTTTATTATCGATTAAGCTTAAAACCATTTTATACACGGTTTAACAAGCTTTTAATTACTCGTGTCCGAAGGCTTTATAGCTTATTATTATTAAAATACTTTAAAACAAGCTTAATAAAAGAGTTTTAAAATATTGCGAAAGACCGTATCGGAATCAATAGTTCTTAATAATTAAAAAGCAGCCGAGCTAGTACCGACTTATTAACTTAGCAATTTTATTTAATGCAATTATACGAAAAGACGTTAATCTATCTTTAATTATAAATGAGTTTGCTAAAGAGTTTTTTAGTTGTTAAATAGCTAGCTTAGTCGACCTTTATTCGAGCTATAATTAGCAAACACTTTATTAATCGAGTAAAGATTTTACCGCTTTCTTTATACCGTTAAGTCTTTTTTAATATATTACTTTTTCGTAAAATATTATAAACTCGATAATTTAATTCGTTCGAATAATTAATCTTATTTTAAAGCTTTTGCAATTTAAAGTCTTTATATTATTTATCGACGATATTAAAGTAAAAGAATTATAAACTAATTATTTTAATAAAAAAGCACTCTCGAGTATACGCCGATTCGTATTCGAACATATTTAAAATATCGATAAAACTTTAAAACGGATTAAGCGCGTTAATATTATAATCGAAGAAAAATTATAATTTTACCGAGATAAAATAAATATAATAAGATTCGTATGCAATTCGAAAAGTCGAGAACTCGCTACGGATAAGATTATTAAAATTAATAATTAAAAAACTTTCGAAAACGTTATTAAAATTAAAAGATTTTTAAACTTTTGCTTTTATTTCCGTATTTAAATTAAAAGATTCGTATACATTGCTAACTTTTTTTATAACCTTATAAAAAAAAACATAAATTAACAATAGACCGAAGCGTATTCGAAAGCTATGCGAATGCTATAAAACGCTTTAACGATAGCTCCGATTCTAATTAAAATCGATTACGAAAACTAAAATAAAAAGATAATAATAAAAACGGACGCTAGCTTAAAAAAATAAAAAAAATATATCGACTAACGCGAGATTACTTTTAATAAAGTGTAATCGGCTTAATACGAATCCGAAGCTTAAACGGAAGCAGAACGGAACTACGACGTTATTAAACGAAAATGCCGCAAAGTATTTAAAGTCTTTAAAAAACTTAAATTATAAATTATTAAAATGCATTTTATTTTCGAAACTAACGTTAAAGTGCTCGTTACTTAGCTTCGACGAAAAGCTATCGATATACTTTCGGCTTTAATTATACGCTAGCTAGCTTAAATTAATTTTTTTGATTTTAAAATCCGATATATCTTCGATAAAAATCACACCGTTGTTAATGTATTATCGAAACGATTATAACACTTTAATAATTTAAGCGAAAAAAATAAAAATGAGTTCGATAATAGCTTGCTAACCGACTTAAGACTTATTAAAGCTCGAGACGGCTTCGAAAAACTTTCGACGGACTTTTTAATAAATATTCGCTAATTTATTTTTAAAAATATATTTTAACGTTCGAAAAAAACAAAGAATATAAACTTAAACGAGTTTAACGACGATTACGATTACGAAAGTCTTTTAAACTTAATCGAATACTTTTCGAAATTAATTCGAATAACTACTTTCTTAACGACTTTACGAAAACTTAAAGACTTAAATAAGATAAAATGCTATAAGTTTAAAAGAAAAGCTATTAAATACGAAGTAAACGATAATAAACTTTAAAAACTTTCGACGAAAAGTTTTCTTTTTCGATTAATAATCGATAAGCTTTCGATTAAAACAGATATTATTATAGCTTATTACGATAAGAATAATTATAAAAGCCGTAAATCGACTTACTATCGTATTTCTTAACGTTACTTTTAAAATAAATGTTATACAAACGTTAAACGATTCGTTAAGACTTATAAAGAATATTAATATCGAGCAGCTAATAAGCTCGAAGAATTATTATATCTTATTCGATCTAATAGCTTAATAAAACGTTAAGCTATTAATATCACTTATTTACTTGCATACAATAGCAAAAGCTATTTAATTATTATTAAAGATAATATAAATAAATAAATCGAAGCGAAAGCGATTCGGACTTAAAACTCGCTCTCGATAATTAAGTTTATTTAAAAAGATATTATCTACCGCTATAAAATTTTCTTTTAATTAATAATCGACGGAAGTTCGGAGTTTAAAAAAAAAGTAATCGACTTACTTAATAATTAAAAAATCAATCGAGTCGTAGTCTTAGCATACTACTTTTAAGCGAATAAAATAATAAAACGCGGCTACGGATTAATTAAAGACGTATTAAATAAGCTTAAAAGCACCGATTAAATTGCGCAATTGCTAGCCGTTTTATTCGCCGACCGCACTTCGATATATACTTTTATCGGATTCACTTTTTTTTATATAATATATAACAAAAAAGCAATGCTTTTAATTAAGACTCGAATTTAATTTTAAGCTACGTTATTTTAAAAGCTAATAACTAATCGTATTAAGCTTATCGAATTAAAAGCACGCTAGTTCCGGATGCGAGACGAAGATGCTACGAAAGCTATACTTAAGAAAACCCGCTGCCGCTAAAAAAGAAAAGATGCTTTTAATAATAAAAAGAATTTTCGAATTAAACTTTTAAAAGTAAGCGACTTAGTTTTTAAGCACGACTCGGTACGTAAAGTAAATATATTTAACGTTAAGAAGCTAGATTTTCGATAGCTTAGCTTTTATTAAATTTCGTCGATAAATATAAAAAGATATTATAAGTTAAAAAAGCTAAAAGAAAACAAAGCTTTGCTAAATAAAACATTTGCTAGCAATCGATTAAAAAAGTTTTACGTACGATATACCTTTGAAGCGTCATTACTTCGCTTTAAGCTTTAAATAAAAAGATCTTTAAAACAGCTTTTATTAAATGAAATAGCCGAGTCCGGCTTTTAAATCAAGCGCTTAAATAGATTTATCATTCGATTACTTAGCTTTACGAAAAAGCAACGGAGCTAATACGCAAAAGTCTTTATAAGCAATAATAAAAAAGCAATAAAGAGTGATTAAGTTATAAAAGCATAACTATCCGTAAAAGAAAAACGAGTTTAGATTTGATTTTTGATTTTTTCTTTATTTAAGTTTGATTTTCTTTATTTTTTTTCTTTTTATACTTTTTTTATTTCTTTTTTTATATTAAAAAGCTTTACGTTATTATACTTATATGCTTTCGATCTATTATATACAAGCATATCACATATATAAAGCGGACCTTACTCGAAGGCTAATTAAAAAGAACATACGAAAAATCTATTGCATTAATTATTTAATAAGCTATTAATACGCGATAAAAAACCTTTCCGACTTTATAACTTAAAGCTAAGTAGAATAATACGAAAGCTTTTCGCAATACCTTAAGCATTGCTTTTACTTTTCGAAGTCTTACCGATATTGTTATAATTCAAACCTTTCGAAGAACTACCGGTATTGCCGCGATTAAAAGCTTAACGAGCACTTCGGCGGAGCTTCTTCGCAATAAGAAGTGCTAACGATTCCGAAAATAAAGATAAAAAAGACAAAGACTTTTTAGCAATCTATTATAATTAAATCGAAAAAGAATCACAAAAAGTTCGCAATATACACTTACGCGATTAAAAAAGTTATTTAATAAAGTATTGTTTCGATTTATTACAATTAAGATTTAACGTAATAAGTTTAACGAAGCTAGATCGGCGGTAATAGCGGCGGCAAGTAAGCGTAACGCCGGAACAAGACTTAAGCTAGCTAAAAGACTTTTAATATTAGCGGCGGCAAAAGAAGTAGCAGCGATACGAGCTCGAAAAAAAAAAAAAGCATTATTAATTTAAAAAGCAAAAGCACGGCGGGTCTTTATAAAAAAGTTATTTATAATTATGCTTTTACGAAAAACGTTATCGGCCGTCTTAATTCTATTGTTTATAACTGTTATCGCATTTATTAAAACTATACTAGCGCTAACGACTTTTACGAAAAGCTATCGAATCGAAGTCAAAACGAGTGTAAAACGAAAAGTAAAATAACTTATAAAAATGCAAATTAACTTGATAATACGATAACGCTTGCATTTAATAGATTTATCGAAAAAGAAGATGCATCGACTCGTAGCATTATCGATAGTTTTGCTTGCGTAGCTTACGCATCGAAAGCAAATCGAAAATATAATAATAAAAGATAAAGTTAATAAATAGTAATATTAAAAAGAAAATAAAAAAGTATAAAGTTAATATAAAAAAAAGTACTATTTATAATAAAACTTCGAATATATACTACCGCTTTTGTTTTCTTTATTACGTTACCGCTTTAAGCTTTGCGTTATTATTGATTCGGCAGTGCGTTACTACTTAACCGTTTAAACCGGCGCACGCTTGTTTTAATAATAATACTAACGCTCGAGTTAATATTATTCTTATAATTGAATAAAAGTGTTATAAAAGATTAAAAAAAAGTTAGACTCGAAAAATTATCTTGCATTTTCGTTGCTATTCTTATCTTTTTTATTATATTACGTACGCTCTCGTACTAACACCGATCCGGCGATGCATTTTTAAGTAGTACTTTAAGACTATATTACGATTATGCAATTCGGTTATATGCTCGTCTTGCAAATACAACTTTATTATTTTAATAAAAGATGATTCGAAAGCGAGTCTAATTCGAAAGAAAGACGTATATAATAAAATTACGGCTTTATATTTATTTTGTTTATGTATATAATACTAATGTTAAGCACTTTTATTACGTAAGTGCGCTATATGCTTTAGCTTTACTAAGCACGTAGTTAAGTCACGTAGTTAAGTTACGTGCAAGCTTTTATATAAACGAGTAGTTAGTTCTTTTTTAAACTAGCACTACATCATTATACAATACAATACACGTACTTACAGCACACATTCGAGTGTCTTTCGATCGTCTTTCTTCTTTTCTTTTATTTACTTACGATTTTACTATAGCTATATTCATATATATCTTTTGATTTGACGTTAAGTATATATCGGAGCTCTTTCCCTCTATAATATAAGAAAGCTCTTTTCTTCTTTTTCTTAATATTTTCTTTTTTTATATAATAATAATTATAATAATACTATTACCTTCTCTCCTTTCTTTACAACTATATAATATTATACTAACACTAACGACTTTAATTATTATTCAATTAATTATTATTATTATCAGCTTTATTCCGTTATTTAATATCTGACTCGTGAACCGTAGTTTACGAGTTAGATATTGTAGAAGCACCCAAAAAGATGTACTGTACAGAAGCCTGGCTCTGAGGCTAGACCTCATGGTCTTACAAAAGAAGTGTTAAAAAAAGTAAGTGGAAAGCTCGTTAATTGTTTTAGCTAAGAGATGTGTGTCCTTTTATAAAAGATAGGTCCGTCTAGTGTGGCCTTAGTAGCTATAGCAGGTACCCTATTAAGCAGGGTGTTTACATCCGTCCCTTTATAGAATAAGTAAGCGCCTTCGCTTACCATTAAGCAAAGAAGAAAAAAGGGGGGTATAGAAAAAAGAAAAATCTAATATACAAAAAAGAAAGGGTATTTTGTCTTTAAACTCCAAACATTTAAACATCTAAACTACGCTTTAACAGCTTCTTTATAGTCTCTTTCCGTGCTTACGTCTTCAACTCTTTCGTTCTCTTCAGGCTAAGAAGGTCTTCTCCTTTTAGCAAGGCTAGCATTGGACGATAACGTGCTAGCAGCAGCATCCTTAAGGGTAAAGGAGCGCGTGTCGTTCTTGCGCTTGTTAATAGCATCGTTGATAAGTGTAAACTTAGCCGACGGAAAGTTAGCGAAGCTAAAATAAGGTCCGGAGCTATTAGTTAAATCGTCCTCGTCTTCGGGCAAGTCATTTAAGGCTTTTATAGCTTTATCGAATGCGCGGTCTAAAGATTCCGGCTGAAAAGAAGATCCTTTAAAGTTGCCGATTTGGCTCGTGAACCGTGGTTCACGAGTGGATTTCGCACTTTTTAAAGCGATCTTTACACTTGAATCGGAGTCGTTAAAAGACAACTTAATCGGTCGCAAGCTCTTTTTAAAATCCTTCAACTTATCGGCGTTCATAAGGTCGTCAGCTCAGCGGCTCTTGCCTTTAGAAAAAGACTTGGCTTCGTAAGTCTTGGCTTTAGTATTTAAAACGATAGCAAATCCTTTTCTGAATGCCGAAAACAACTTCTTCTTATGCTTAATAAAGTGTTCTTAAAACTAGGTCCGAGACATAGTAAAGATAGCGGTCAATTCTTCTACTATTCGAAGTTCGTTCTAGTTTATTCTTCCGATTAAGGCTTTTGATACGAAACTGACGTAGTTTAGCTAGATTGTAGCGGCGAAAGGCTGGCTTGATTTATTAATGATTCTTTACCGAAAGGTTAGCGGCATGCGTTTTAAGACGATAGTGCAAGCGTGCTTTGTAAAGCTGACTTTATTTTCTAAGGTGCTATCGTTCAGCAAAGCGGTATAGTTATTAAAGAAGATAGCTTATTCGCAAAAGGAATCTTAAAAAGCGTTTATATTCAAGAAAACACTTTGTTTCGTAATGACGGATATAAAGGTAGCGAGATCACTAACTATAGCGAGAGGTTAGCGAAGCGTAATATTCTTAAAAGCATTCAAGGTCTTCGACTTAAGTTTAAAAGCTTCTTATCTAGCGGTCTTTTTAAGGGTAGTATCGTAAGTGTGGCTCTTAGGCTAAATAGCTAAGCTTCCGATCTGATTCTTTACGCCGTAAAGCATCAAGTAGTAGTTTAAAACTCTGTCTTTTATTCGTGAATCACGGTTTACAAGTCGTTTAGTATTAGCGTCGTGTTTAGTCGCAATCATTCGAGCATTATTATTGCATTTAAAGAACTAAAGGGGTTCCGAGTAAGCGATAAGCTTATAGTTTTCGTTTCGGCGATTAAGCAAAGCAGCAAGGTATAGCTTATAATAGCTTCGGAAGACTTATTAGATTAAAGAGTGCATTATATTAAAAAGTGCACTAGTCGGAGCTCTTCTTAAGTTATTAGTCCGAAAGTGGTAAAGGTATATCTAGATCTTTTTGTTTATAATAATAAAGAAGGTCTAGTTGCCGTGCTTATCGTCTAAGAAGGAAGCTCTTAATATAAGCTAAACTTTCGTATAGTTATTCGCATTTATAGTGTTAAGAGGGCTGTTCTTTTAAGCGGTGCCTATTAGGCTAGTGCTTTAGTTCAGCTTGTTAAAGGACATCGGCTTAGCTTTGAACTTAAAAAAGCTTAAGCTAAACATTCTTTTAACTAGAGTACTGCTTTTAGTTTTAATAGCGAACATCGATTAATTGCTCGAATAAAGCATAAAGTTGTTAAGAGCGTTAGTTTAAAAAGCTTCGATAAATCGATATAAGTTGGAACGGATTATTATTATTATAAAGCCCTTCGTAACTAGCTTAAGATATTTAGCGTATTCGAAAGTGTAGACTTCGCAAAAGACTCTTTTTAATAAGTCGGTGGCGGACGGTAAGACTTTGCGGTTAAAGCGGAGCTTCGTTTAGACGTTTAAGTTAAAGAGTTCTTTGAATTTATCTTTAAATTCTAATACGTTTTTCACTTTTTAAAAGACTTTTATGCAATCGCAATCGTCGTCGTTAAAGCTTAAATTAAAGATCTCGGATAGCAAGAAGTAGTTTACTACCTTGCTTCTTTTCTTATTTACTTTTATTTAGCTACGACGGTCGAAGAGTCGTAAGATCGCGTTGTTAGAAAATTCGTTTTTTAAAAGCTTGCGGATCTAGCTGATAGCTTTTTTAATTGATTCCGCGGCAACTTAAAAAGCATTATCGATATTCTCGTTTAAGTTTAAGCGGTCGAAAGCTGATTGATAAAAGTCTTAGCAAAAGTTGATAAAAGCTACGTTTATACTTATAAAGTCTTTAATCTCGATAAGTCCGAGGCAGCGGTTCGACATAGCCTTAGCTAGTTCGTATTCGAAGCTGTCTTTTTTTTTAACGGGTAGTGCTAGTAGCAGCTAGTTCTTAAGAGGGTCGCGTTGCACTTTAAGTCTAAAGGCTAAAAAAGAGCTCGCGTCGATAGACTTGCGTAAAGTAGACATAATCGAAGCAATTAGTTTAGCGTTCGAAGGCTTATTAGTAAAGGATGACGTCGATCTTTAAGACAAAGCTAGTAATAGCGAAAGGCGCGCAATAAGTGATCTAAATAAAAAGGTCTTAAGCGCAAAAGGTTGACTTAGTCCCGCTTCGGTTGTTAAGTCATCTTCTACTCGTGAATTATAGTTTACGAATAGAATTTCGGATTCGAGTTCTTTTTATAAGACGAAATTCTAAATTTGATTCTCGTCGGTAAACTTTATACGTTCTTTAAGCTCGTCGTATTCGCTTTTAATGTTGTCGAGAGCTAAAATTAATAAGCTATATGATAAGACTTTTAGTCTTAGCTTTTTTAAAAGTCTTTCGTTAAGAATAACGATTTTATCTTTCTACTTGATATTGTTTTTATCTTCTACGGTTTAGCAAGTAAGGTTGATTACCGTAGTATTAAGCTTAATGAATTTGCGTCCTCGAGCTATATTAGCTATAATCTTTTAGAAAGCGACGTAAGCAATAATATAGTAGTTGATGACTTAGATAGCGTAAGCGTTAAAGGTGCAGTTCTCTAGAATGACGCCCAGTTAGCGAGCGTTACGGACTAAGGTATATATAGCTTTAAAGTAGTCGTCATATAGCAATTGCCTTCGAGCGCCGTCGAAGGCTCTTTTAATTCGTTTGTGTCTTTCGGCGTTCTTATTGCGTAAAGAGTGGATAGCGGTGACTTTGGTAATAAACTAGTCGTAAGCCGAAAAGAAGTCTTCGGCGTTTATGTTCTTTCTTGCGCATTCGGCTCGTAAGAACTGGTCGTATTATAAAATCAAATCGTCTTCTTTACTTAATCTGTTGTTGAGGTCGGAAGTTGCTACTTTAAGCATAGCTAATTGATTAGAGTTGCTTATTTAACGGTAAGTTTAAAAGAACTTATCGAAAGTCTTAATAACTCGTCCTTCGAACTTCAGCTCGAAACTCGATTGTCGGGCTAAAGCGGCTTGCTCTTCGCTTATTAGTGGGCTAGAAAGTGCATCACGGACAAGAGCTTTTCCTTTAGCGGCGGCTGACTTAAGAAGCATATTTAACTCGTAAACTACGGTTTACGAGCTAAACATAAGATAGCGGAATAAAGCTGATAATAATAATGATTAATTAAGTGATGATTAAAGTCGTTAGTATTAGTATAGTATTGTGTAGTTATAAAGAAAAGGTGATAATAGTGTTGTTGTAGTTGTTATTGTATAAAGAGAGAAAATATTAAGAAGAAAGAAGGGAGAGCTTTCTTATATAAGTACATTTGTGAAAAGGACCCACTCTTTCTAACAGCAGTTCACTTTCGAATACACGTGGTTAAGCACGCTTAAAACAAAGGAACAGTTTTAAATAAGAAATAAGAAATAGCCGGGTAGGCTTAAAACAAGTGAAAAAACAATTAAACAATAAGAACAATCTGTATAAGACAAGTGAATAGCTAGTAAGGTGAAAGGAATAAGGAAAGAACAAAGAATATAATGAAAAGCAGGTTTAAAAGTGAAGGAATAAACGTAAGAAATACCCTTCTTTACTAAAACAAAAAGAGTGATTATTAAAAGCACGTCTTTTTATAAAATAAGTATAGAACAAAAAGAAGATAGGAAAGTAAGAAAAACAAAGTAAAAGAATAGATTAAGAAATAGTTTTGTAAGCTAATTTTTGTTCTTTTGAAAGTGTTAGAAGAATGATTTAAAAGTTAATAGACTTAAGTCTCGGGATCACTTTTAAGTTAAGTGGTTTACTTTTATCGTCGTCGGAAGGCTCGTATTCGCTAAGGTCCGAATTATTTAAAAAGTCCGAATCTTCTTTTTCTTTTTCTTCGTCGTCCTTATCAAAAGGAAAGAAAGTTTAATCGCGGCGGTAGAATCGTTTAAGGCGGTTAGCTGCAAAAGTGCTTTTGAGCTTAGTCTTATCGGTTTTCTAAAGTTTGTAATATCCTTTATCGTAAGCCTTAAAGACGATATAAAGTCTTAGCTACTTGTAGTCTAGTTTAATATCCGCGGATATGTCGATGCTGCGTTTAACGTCGTAAAGTAGTACTAAGTCTTTTTCTTTAATAAGTTCCGACTTTAAGACCTTGATTCGTTTTTAAGTGGCTTTAACGGCAAGTCGATAGCGTTTCTTTTTTAAGATAATCTCGTCGATATTTTCGTTCCAGAGTTTTAATTATTTAAACTTTATAGCAAGCAAATTAGCGCGGGATCGAACCTCTTGCTATAGTAATAACTTTTAGACTAGCTATCGTGATTTTAAAAGTAGCTTAGCTTCTCGTCCGTAATTCAAGAAGAAAAAGGTAACTTTAATAAGTACGTATATCGATGTCCGGACCGCAAAGAGCATCTTATTGAATTTGCGAACTTAATCTTTAAATCTTTTATTTATGACTTTCGATAAGCTATCTAAGATGTTTTTATATCCTTTCTCGATCATTCCATTTGCTTTTGAATTATAACTCGAGATTTGGACCCTTTTGATCCCGTACTTGATAGCGAAAGCTTTAGCAACTGCTTTGTTTTCGAATCTCTTATCGATAATCAGTTTTTCGAATAATCCGTAGCGGCAAACGATATCTTTTTAAAGAAACTTAATAATAGATTCGGCGTTAGCCGATCGAAATGGTCGTCCTTTTAGCTATTTAAATAGATTTTTTTTAGCTAGTACGAAGCAAGTCATCTTTTTGTCGGTAATAAGTACTCGTGATACGTTTAAGCTGACTTTTGACTATATTTAAGTAAGTTAAGTCGAATACAAAAGGTTTTCTATTCGTTTAGCTTTGCGTTTTTAATAAGGCTTACAGTTCTAGACGAAGGCTTTGCAATCTTCGTAGCATCCGTTTTAAAAGAAGAGTTTTGACGTGCGATAATAAGTTGATTTAGCTCTTTTATATCCGGATTTCCGGTAAGAATCGAAAATAGCAGTATAGCGTCTTTAAGTTCCGTCGACAATTAGCTTAATCGGGTAAGAATTATCTGCTCGCTTATAAAAGTAACTATCTTTGACCAAGTAATTAAGTGCTTTGTTCTTAAACTTTTAAAAGTCGTAAGTCTTGATCGAAAGAAAGCGTTTAAAAGTAGTAAAGAATTAAGCAATAAGCTTAAAGTCGAGCGAGTAATCGTGCTTTAAAACTCTTTTTTTAACTCGTAAACTATAGTTCACGAGTCGTTTAATCGAGAATATTAAAACAATGCTTAGCTCGTTAACGACTTAATCGTCAATATCTTTTTCCTTTCTTTTTTTAATATTTAAAAGATATTCTTTTCTTTTTTTAAAAAGACCGTCCGCTACCGTGTTTTTAATCTTAAAGATATGCTTAACTTTAAAGTCTATTAATTTTATTTACGCAATCTAATTCGTAACGAAAGCTTTAAGCAAATCGCTCGCTAATCCGTTAAGTTGATTAACTAATACTTTAGCGTCGGTTTTTAAGATAAAGTGAACTTCGTATAATTCGCTTTTTATTTTTTTTATAGCTTTTAAAGCACCGCGGCATTCTCGCTTAATCGCGTCGTACTTGCTTTTCGTAAAGTTCCAAAGACCATTTTCGAACCTGGCAAGATGTCGCTTTTTATCGGAATCTTTTTGTTGCAATACTACTCTTTATCTTTTAAGACTAGCGTCTACCGTCAAGTAAATTTTCCTTCCGTCCTTGCCGTAGTCGATCTTGATAAAAGCGAAGGCAAAGAGCAAGGCTTTCTTAAGCAGCCTTATCGCTTTTTGTTAAAGCTCTAACTATTCGAATTCGATCCCTTTTCTTATAGTCGCGTAAATTAAAGCAGCAATCGTAAAGAAGTTTTTGATCTAGATTTTATAATAAACTACGATCTTAATAAAAGCTCGCGCTTCCGATATATCTTCGTACTTAGTCTATTTTAATATCTTTTTAATTTTAGCGGTTTAAGAGTAGCGTCTTTCGTTATTTATAACGAATCCAACGATATTAAAGCCAAGCATACAGTATTAAGACTTCGTTCCGACGGTCGTCTTAGCTCTTTTAAACTTTACGAGCACTTTATCGATGTTCTAGATGTGTTTTAAAACGAATCGTCGTATTCCGAGCAAAACTTTTTCGTAATTATAAAAGGATCGGGATCTTTTAACTCTTACGTTATTTATATAAAGCAAGTAGACGTTAAAAATACAGTTTATAAAGATCTTATAAATGACCTTGACGAATTAAGCAATCGAATTAATTGCTTTTATAAGTATCCGAGTCATTCGAAGCAGTCCGATAAGCGTTTAAATAGCTATTATATCTTTAAACTTAACGTCGAAAAAGAATTGATCGTATTTAAAAAAGAAGTTTAAAAGTGTAATTATCGTAAGACCGGCAAATTCGTTCGAAAACTAGTTTACGTTCGAAGCAACATTAGCGTCTTTGACCGTTATACGATTCATTTTAATTACGATAATAATCAACTTGTATTTTCCTTTCTCTTTCTTTGCTATAATAAACCATTTGTTCCGGTAAAAGCCTTAGCATAGTTCGAAGACTTTTTATTTTAATCGTTCTTTTAATATAAAAATAACTATTTCTTGCAAAGCCTTCGGCACGGTAAACGTTTTCTTTTGTTAAGCTTCGTAAAGCACCGTTTTAATCTTTTAAGATAGCATGACTTCCTTTCGGACTTGGCTAAGATAAGTAAAATCTTAAGCTATCGCTTCTTCTCGATTTAAAAGGTATTAATAAAGCAGCTTTCTTTTTTCCGAAGTAACTTAAGAGCTAATCGTAAGTGCTTTAAATCGTTCTTTCGTTAATCTTGATCTAACTTTTAAGTCTGAAAACCTGCTAGTAAAGTATTCCGAAAAAGGTCTTCTAAGTTTAAAAGGTCTCGCTTTTTTATCTTGCTTAAATCAATCGTCGATTCTTTTAAGTATCTTTCTATCCGATACTTTTAAATCCACCGGTTTGACCTTCTTCGCTTTCTTTTTGTATATCGTATTAACTTTTATTACATTTCTTTTTAAAAGGTCTTTATCGTTATCGATAATAAATATAAAATTTTCCGATTTATCGAGTTTAATTGCAAATATTTTTAGTGTTTTTGATTTTAGTAAGCCTTGCTTAATATTAAGTTAAATTGTTTTTTTATGATTTTGTTGTTTTTATGCCGATTTATTCGTAAACTATAGTTTACGGGCGGAATTTCCTTTTAAGCTTCTTTCTAGCTTAGTATCTATCTTAGCCTGCATGCTAGCTATTAGTTTCTCGAGTCTTCGACCAAATCCGACTTGTCTTTTGCAATAATAATTTATTTTTAAGTAGATCGATTGTAGTTTTAAAAAGAGGCTTTCATCGTGCTATTATTAAGATAAAAGAAAGAAAGTTAAGATTTTAAAAAGAAAAGCATGCTTAAAATGACTTCGTGACTGCTATTGTTAATAATAAAGAAATCGGCGTAGTTAATAATTCCGTTAATAATAACTTCGACGTCGTTTATTCATTTATCGAAGTTATAAAGATCTTCGGACACGGTAATATAAATTAAAGCTCGATCCGTTATAATAAGTAGTTTAATTATCTTAGCTACTTTTTTGTTTATTACGTTAACTTTAGATCCGCTATCGAGAAAGGATTTGCTTTTAATTATACCGTCGATATTAATAAAAACTTTTAAAGTCTTTATCGCTACTTCGAAGCAATTGCGGGCGATAGGTTGTTTGCGAATTTGCGTCGTTAAAAAGTCTAGCTTGTTTTTTTTATTCCGACCTAGACGTCCAATAGTTAAAGCGTTCACAAGAATAAGCTTACTTTAAAAGACCTTTACGTTTTCTTTAATATCGAGAACCACTAGAATGTAATAGCTTAATAGCTTATCGAAGCGAAAGCTAAGTTCGAATAAGTCTTTAATTTAAACTTCGATTTTTAATTTCATAATCGCCGCTATTGCTTTTTCTTGAGCTTTAGTAATAACGTAAAGGTCAATGAACTTCTTTCGTCTGTAAGTCTTTTTCTTCTTTCTTTTTAGCACTCGCTAAGTGATCTCAACCTTTCTTTTTATATCTTTTATAGCTTCGTCGGCTTTAATTGGTTTAAAAGGTCTAGAAGACTTTTTTTTAATTATATTATCGAACAATCCGTCTTTTGAGTTTATTTTTATAGCAGTACTCGATTCTTAAGAGGCACGAGCCTTAAAGGTGCCGTAATTCTTCTCCTTTTGTTATCGGATATTCTTTTTGATCTTAATAAGCTTAGATCCTTTCGAAAGTAAGAAAGACTTCTTAGCTTTGTTTTTTGCGGCAGCGTTGATCTCGACCGAAGCAACTTTTATACTAGATAAGTAGCTAAGCGTATTGATCTACTTTATAGCGTTGATATTCTTAGTGTCGACTGGTCTTTTAAAGATAATAGTAAGCTTTTTTAGCTAATTGGTTAGTTGCTAAGCATTTTAATCGAGCTAGTATTGAGCTAGCTATTAGATTAGTTATTAATAAGAGAGCAAGTGTTTATAAGTCTCAGGTCCGCTAATAAGTCGATTTTTTAAAATATTGTCGTATTTCGTTTTACGAACGTTTAGAACGATAGATTTAAACCAAGTCTTTTCTTGCTTCTTTTAAATAATAAAAGCGCCGATCTTCTTAAGCTTTAAGCAAAAGCGTTCGTAATTATTAATATGAATACATCTTTTATTAATTATGTTTTTAAAAGCTTTATATTCATCTCGGTATTAATAAAAAGCTTAAGTTATATCTTTAGAGTTTTCGCAAAAGCTATAATCTTGCATTTAGTTCCCGTATCTTTTACTTCTTCTTTTTCCTCGTCTTTATAGTCCGTAGCCGATAGTAGCAATCTAAACTCTACTTTCGAAGCTGATTCTACTTCGAGCATCTTAAGCGGTATACTTAATAAAAGCTTCGTCGCGATCTTCGAATCGAATTTAAAATTAAGATTGAATAAAGCGTCGAAAAGTTAAGTTAGCGACTTAGTCTTCGAAGTAATCAATTCGATTATAGATTGCATTAATTTGTAAGTTAAAAAACTTCTTAATTATAAAACTTACTTTATCAATTTCTTTTTTTTCATTCGTGAACCGTAGTTCACGAGTGAACGGCACTATTACTAAGGCTTTCTTAGCAGACTTAAGAACGCTAGCTAGTTCGATGTGTTTTTTAATTAAGGTCTGAATATCTTTAATAAAGTTAGCTGAAAGAGACTTTTCTCGATTTATAGCTTCGATAGTCTTGGCACTTTAGTCGGTCTTAAAAGCGAATGCAGCGAAGTCGTCGAAAGCAGCATAAAAGTTTAAATCGAGTTCGTCGATTTTGCAATGCTTAATTGTCTTGTTTCGAATTCCGACGAGCAATCCGAAAAAGAACAAGCGGCTTTGTTCGGTCTTGCTTAAAAGATGTATAAAAGTAAGCCTTTTAAAGACTCGAGAGAAAGTGCGACAATAGTTTTTCAAGTCGTTGATATTTCGTTCTTGCATAGCAAATTCCCGTAAAAAGACGACCGAGTCTTTGATCTACTAAGTATCGTTCTTACGAAACTCGGCTTTTAAAGCTTTAACGAAGGCAGCTTAATCTTTTTTAGCTTTTTATTCGAGCAAGCTCTTAATGACTTCTTTGCGAAGGTTATCGTAGTAACGAAAGAGCTTGATAAACCGATCGTTTTTAAAGATACTAAAGTTATCACAAGTCTTTTCGTACTTTTCGATGAAGTCGGTGATGTTAGCACTATTAAAGCAAAGAGCTTTTAAAGCACCTAGCAATAGTATGCGAGTAATTATAAAAGCGTAAAAGATAACAAAGTCGATTATAACTAGCGCAAAGCTTAGTAGAAGGACAAGAAGAGCAAAAGGAAAAAGAGTAGTATAGATCTTAAGACCGGTGTTCATTTTAAAAGGCATTTCCGAAGCAAGTGTTTCCGATAAAAGTAGCGGTAAAAGTTCAAGTTGAAGGTCGAAGTAAAATAAGAATAGTCCGAAGCTTATAAGAATACGATTAAAAGATTTAATAAATTCAAAGGATTCTGACGAAAAAGGAAATGACTTTGCGCTGACTTCGATATTAGAAATCTCAAGAAGGTTTTCGGTATTTTAAAGATTAGACATATATATATATTAAGAAAGATCGGGTTGATAAAAGGTTTTTGAATTGTTTGATTTTGACTCGTGAACCGAGTTCACGAGTAAAATAAGCGATTTTCGTAAAGTATTCTCGATCCGAAATTAAAAAAAGTAGACTTTTTGCAAAAGTAAATTAATAGTTAAGATTAGAATTATAAAAAACTTAAGAATCAATTGATTAGCTTCGCTAACAACTCCGGACTATATTAATTGCTTTAATTCAAGATAAAAGCTAAAGTACGGAAAGATATTTTCATTAATAAATGAAAATTCTTTTTTATTGATAATAAAAAAGAGTTTTTGCTAAAGAGCCGAAATATTGCATTTCGGCCATTTCGGCGTTTCGGTGTCCGAACTTATCGGGAATAAGGTTTTGATTGTTTTGATATTATAGTTATAGAGTGAAGTGCTAAATAATAAACGAAGATCAACTTAATTGCGAATCAAGCGATTGTAATAGGCTGTATAAGGATAGAGACCAAAGGTTTGAATCTCTGCGTAAGTCACTAATGTAAAAGCACTTAAAAAGATATACTATACAAAAGCCTAGCTTTAAGGCTAGACTTTATAGTCTTACAAAAAAAGTGTCAAAAAAGGTAGGTGGAAAGCTCGTTGATTGTTCTAGCTAAAAGATGTATGCCCTCTTATAAAAGATGGGTCCGTCTAGTATGGCCTTAATAGCCATGGCAGGTACCCCATCAGGCAGGGTGTTTACAATATGCTTTTTAAATCAGCCGCTATTAAAAGAAAAGCTTTTGTCTTAGATGCATTATTTAGCTTATTAATAAGCGAAGAGCAAGCTGCTTTAGTCCGATAATCGAGCTTTAAATTAAAGTTCGAAAAACGAGTTATTAAGACTTTCGATAAGTTCTTTTAAACTTATTATTAAATAAGCAACTTTAGTTAATTAGCTATGCTTAAAGTAGCAACTTTCGACTTTGATAATAGATTAAGTAAAAAAGACGATTTGCTTTTGCAGTATGACTAGTTTTTGCGAGCCGAATGCGCGAGAAAGAATATAAACGCCGAGGACTTTTTTTTAACTTACGATTAATTTACTACTAAAGTCACCGCTATCTACTCTTTTCGTAATAAGAATGCTAATGTAAACACCCTGCCTGATAAGGTACCTGCCATGGCTACTAAGGCCATACTAGACGGACCCATCTTTTATAAGAAGGCATACGTCTCTTAGCTAGAACAATCAACGAGATTTCTATTTTTTTTTTTTAGCACTTCTTTATAAGACTATAAAGTCTAGCTTCAATGTCAAGCTTTTATATAACACGTCTTTTTTAATGCTTTTACATTAATGACTTACGCAAAGATTCAAACCTTTAGTCTTTATCTTTATATAGCTTATTATAATCGCTTGATTTGCAGTCAAGTTGACCTTCGTTTATTATTCAGCCTTTTTTATACTTTATAATTACAACTTTAAAACAATCAAAACTTTATTTTCGATAAGTTCGAATATCGAAACGCCGCAATAGCCGAAATGCAATATTTCGGTTCTTCAGCAAAAACTCTTTTTTATTATTAATAAAAAAGAATTTTCACTTATTAATAAAAATATTCTTTTATACTTTAGCTTTCGTTTTAAATTAAAACAATTGATATAGTCCGAAGTTATTAGCGAAGCTAATCAATTGATTCTTAAGTTTTTTATAGTTTTAATCTTGATTATTAGTTTACTTTTGTAAAAAGTCTATTCTTTTTAATTTCGGATCGAGAATACTTTATAAAAATCGCTTATTTTACTCGTGAATTCGATTTACGAATCAAAATTAAACAATTCAAAAACCTTTTATTAACTCGATCATTCTTAGCATATATATATATTTGATTTTTAAAATACCGAAAACTTTTTTAAGATTCTTAATATCGAAGTCGGCGTTAAATTACTTTTTTTTTCGTTAAAATCTTTTAAATTTATTAAATCTTTTAATCGTGTTTTTATAAGCTTCGGATTATCTTTATCTTATTTCGACTTTTAACCGGAACTTTTACTTTTATTAAAAACACTTGCTTTAGAAATGCTTTTTAAAATCAATACCGGTTTTAAAACTTATATTATTCTTTTTCTTTTTGCTTTTCTATTAAGCTTTACGCTAGTTATAATCGACTTTGCTATCTTTTACGCTTTTATAATTACTCGTATGCTATTGCTAAGTGCTTTAAAAGCCTTTTGCTTTAATAATGCTAATATTACCGACTTTATCGAAAAGTACGAAAAGACTTATAATAACTTTAATATTTTTAAAAACGATCGGTTCGTTAAGCTTCTTTAATATTGCGATAACTTTCGCAAGAAAGTTATTAAAAGCTTGCTCGAATAAAAAGCTAAAAGAAATTAAGCTGTTTTCGTCAAAGCTTTAAAAGTCGAGTTTCGTAAGAACGATACTTAATAGATCAAAGACTCGGTCGCTTTCTTGCGAGAATTTGCTATATAAGAAAAAGATATTAATAATTTAAAAAACTATTATCGCACTTTCTTTCGAGTCTTCGAAAAGCTTACTTTAATATACTTTTTAAGCAAGACCGAATAAAGCCGCTTATTCTTTTTCGGATTGCTCGTCGGAATCCGAAACAAAACGATCAAGCATTATAAAGTCGACGAGTTCGACTTAAATTTTTATATCGTTTTTAACGATTTCGCTGCATTCGCTTTTAAGACCGATTAAAGTATTAAGACTATCGAAGCTATAAATCGAGAAAAATTTTTTTCAATCAACTTTATTAAAGATATTCGGACTTTAATTAAAAAGCATACCGAATTAGCTAGCGTTTTTAAGTCTATTAAAAAAGCTTTAATAATAATGCCGTTTACTCGTGAACTACGATTTACGAATAAAAAAAAAGAAATTAATAAAGTAAATTTTATAATTAAAAAGTTATTTAAGCTATAGATTAATACGATTTATAATCGAATTAATTACTTCGAAAACTAAATTATTAATTTAACTTCTCGACGCTTTATTTAATCTTAACTTTAAATTCGATTCGAAGATTACGACAAAACTTTTATTAAGTATACCGCTTAAGATGCTCGAAGTAAAGTCAGCTTCGAAAATAAAGTTTATATTACTATTATCGGCTACGGATTATAAAAACGAAAAAAAAGAAAAAGTAAAAGATACGAAAATTAAATATAAAACTATAGCTTTTGCAAAAACTCCGAAAACACAACTTAAGCTTTTTATTAATATCGAGATAAATATAAAGCTTTTAAAAACATAATGAATAAAAGATATATTTATATTAATAATTACAAACGCTTTTACTTAAGACTTAAAAAGATCGGTGCTTTTATTATTTAAAAGAAGCAAAAAAAGACTTAATTTAAATCTATCGTATTAAACGTTCGTAAAACGAAATACAACAACATATTAAAGAATCGACTTATTAGCGGACTTAAGACTTATAAACACTTGCTCTTTTATCAACAACCAATCTAACAGCTAACTTAGTATCAGCTAAATCAAAATCTTTAACAACTAACTAATTAGTTAAATAAACTTATTATTATCTTTAAAAGACTAATCGATATTAAAAATATTAATATTATAAAGTAAATTAACACGCTTAGCTATTTATTTAATATAAAAGTTGCTTCGGTCGAGATTAACGCTGCCGCAAAAGACAAAGCTAAAAAGCTTTTCCCGCTTTCGAAAAGATTTAAACTTATTAAAGTCAAAAAGAATATCCGATAATAAAAAGAAAAGAATTACGGCACTTTTAAAGCTCGTGCTTTTTAAGAATCGAGTATTGCTATAGAAATAGACTTAAAAGATAAGTTAATCGATAATATAATTAAAAAAAAGTTTTTTAAATTAGCTAAAGCCGACGAAGCTATAAAAAAAAAAAAAAAAAAAGTTAAGATCACTTAGCGAATGCTAAAAGGAAAGAAAAAGAAGACTTACAAACGAAAGAAGTTCATTGACCTTTACGTTATTATTAAAGCTTAAGAAAAAGCAATAACGGCGATTATAAAATCGAAAATCGAAGTTTAAATTAAAGATTCGTTCGAACTTAGCTCTCGCTTCGACAAGCTATTAAGCTATTATATTTTAATAGTTCTCGATGCTAAAGAAAACGTAAAAGTCTTTTAAAGTAAGCTTATTTTTATAAACGCTTTAACTATTAAACGTTTAAATCGGAATAAAGAAAGCAAGCTAGACCTTTTAGCGACGCAAATTCGCAAACAACTTATCGCTCGTAACTGCTTCGAAGTAGCGATAAAGACTTTAAAAGTTTTTATTAATATCAATAATATAATTAAAAGCAGATCTTTTTTTAATAATAAATCTAAAGTCAATATAATAAATAAAGAAGTAGCTAAGATAGCTAAACTATTTATTATAACGGATCGAGCTTTAATTTATATTACCGTATCCGAAGATCTTTATAACTTCGATAAATAAATAAACGACGTCGAAGTTATTATTAACGAGATTATTAAATACGTTAATTTCTTTATTATTAATAATAGTAATCACGAAGTCATCTTAAGTATACTTTTCTTTTTAAAGTTTTAATTTTTTTTTCTTACCTTAATAATAGCACGATAAAAGCTTTTTTTTAAAATCACGATCGATTTAGTTAAAAACAAATTACTATTGCAAAAGATAAATCGGATTTAATCGAAGACTCGGAAAACTAATAGCTAGTATACAAGCTAAAATAAATGCTAAGTTAAAAAAAAGCTTAAAAAAAAATTCCGCTCGTAGATTATAATTCACGAATAGATCAGCATAAAAACAATAAAATCATAAAAAAACAATTCAACTTAATATTAAGTAAAGCTTATTAAAATTAAAAACATTAAAAATATTTATAATCAAACTCGACAAATCGGAAAATTTTATATTTATTATCGATAACGATAAAGACCTTTTAAAAAAGAATATAATAAAAGTTAATACGATATACAAAAAGAAAGCAAAGAAAGTCAGACCGATAGATTTAAGAATGTCGGATAAAGAGATACTTAAAAAGATCGACGATCAATTTAAGCAAAATAAAAAAACGAGACTTTTTAAGCTTAAAAGACTTTTTTTAAAATACTTTATTAATAAGTTTTTAAACTTAAAAGTTAAATTAAGATTAACGAAAGAACGATTCGAAGCATTTACGATTAGCTTTTAAATTACTTCGGAAAAGAAAAAGCTGCTTTACTAATACTTTTAAATCGAAAAGAAGCGATAGCTTAAGATTTTATTTATCTTAACTAAGTCCGGAAAGAAGTTATACTATTTTAAAAAATTAAAACGGTGCTTTATAAAGCTTAACAAAAGAAAACGTTTATTATATCGAAAGCTTTGCAAAAAATAGTTATTATTATATTAAAAAAGCGATTAAAGCAAAAGGTCTTCGAATTATATTAAAGCTTTTACCGAAACAAGTGGTTTATTATAACAAAAAAAAGAAAAGAAAATATAAGCTAATCATTACTATAATTAAAATAAACCGTGTTACGATTAAAAACGCTAATATTGCTTCGAACGTAAATTAGTTTTCGAACGAATTTACTAGTCTTACGATAGCTATACTTTTAGATTTCTTTTTTAAATACGATTAATTTTTCTTCGACGTTAAGTCTAAAAACATAATAACTATTTAAACGCTTATCAAACTGCTTTAAATAACTCGGATACTTATAAAAGCTATCAATTCGATTGCTTAATTCGTTAAAATTATTTATAAGATCTTTATAAATTGCATTCTTAACGTTTGCTTGCTTTATATAAATAACGTAAGAATTAAAAAGTCTCGATCTTTTTATAATTACGAAAAAGTTTTGCTCGCGATACGACGATTCGTTTTAAAATATATTTAAAACATCGATAAAGTGCTCGTAAAGTTTAAAAGAGTTAAGATTACCGTCGGAACGAATTCTTAATATTACATGCTTAGCTTTAATATCGTTAGATTCGTTATAAATAGCGAAAGACGCTACTTTTAAACCGTTAAAATTAAAAAGATATTAAAATAAACTAAGTGCGAAAATATATCGGAAGCCCGAGCTTTTATTAAGATCGTAGTTTATTATAAAATCTAAATCAAAAACTTTTTTACGATTGCTGCTTTAATTTACGCGATTATAAAAAAAAAGTCGAATTCGAATAGTTAAAACCTTAATAAAAAGCGATAAAGCTGCTTAAAAAAGCTTTGCTTTCTGCTTTCGCTCTTATCAAGATCGATTATAATCAAAAAAGAAAGAAAATCTATTTAACGATAAACGCTAATCTTAAAAGATAAAAAGCGGTATTGCAATAAAAAGACTTCAATAAAAAGCGATATCTTACTAAATTCGAAAGTAGTTTTTAAAACCTTATTAAAAGCAAGTACGACGCGATTAAGCGAAAATACCGCGGTGCTTTAAAAGTTATAAAAAAAATAAAAAGCGAATTATACAAGGTTTATTTTATCTTAAAAACCGACGCTAAAATACTAGTTAATTAACTTAACGGATTAGCGAGCGATTTGCTTAAAGCTTTCGTTACGAATTAAATTGCGTAAATAAAATTGATAAAATTTAAAGTCAAGTATATCTTTAAGATTAAAAACATAATAGCGGACGGTCTTTTTAAAAAAAGAAAAGAGCATCTTTTAAATATTAAGAAAAAAAAAAGATATTAACGATTAAGTTATTAACGAGCTAAGCATTGTTTTAGTATTTTCGATTAAACGACTCGTGAACTATAATTCACAAGCTAAAAAGAAAGTTTTAAAGTACGATTACTCGCCCGAATCTAAGCTTATTGCTTAATTCTTTATTACTTTTAAACGCTTTCTTTCGATCAAGACTTACGACTTTTAAAAGTTTAAAAATAAAGCACTTAATTACTTGGTTAAAGATAGTTACTTTTATAAACGAGCAAACAATTCTTATTCGATCAAGCTAGTTATTATGGTAGAATTGGGGCCTTGTATTTGTTTTGTCCATGTATATAATACTGATGCTAGGCACCTTTGTCACGTGGGTGCGCTGCATGCTTTAGCCTTGCTAGGCACGTAGTTAAGTCACGTGCAAGCTCTTATATAAACGAGTAGTTGGTTCTTCCTTAAGCTAGCATTATATTATTACATAATATAATACACGTATTTATAGTACACATTCGAGTGTTTTTCGATCGTCTTTCTTCTCTTTCTTTATTTACTTACGATTTTATTATAGCTATATTTATATATATCTTTTAATTTAACGTTAAGTATATATCGGAGCTCTTTTTTTTTATATATATTTAATGATTTACGCAAAGAATCGAATTAAAAGTTAGTTTTTATACTTTTTTTAAACTTGTTTCTTTTGTGAAGAGCTATATATTCGAAGTTCACGTTATACGTTAAGCTATTGATTATATGTTTTTGCGGTGCTATTTCGAAGAGTATTTGATATACGCTAAGCTAACAATCAAGTGCTTTTGCATATAAGCTTTAAAGCTATTGCTTTAAAAGCGATCTTTCTTCGATTTGTATCCGTCGAGCATACTATTTGATATACTCGATAAGTATTATTTAAAAAGTCGTTATTTTAATTCGAAAATCGAGCTAGCTAAAGTTCAATTCGATATTTATAAAGTTTTATTTATTTAAGTTATTCTGTACGGCGATACGCTCGAAGTATTATTCGTTTACTATACTTTACTTTTTCGATTTAATATCACTTTTAATACGAATCTATTGCTTTTTCTTTTTTAAAAAGATAAGCAATAATTAAGTACCGGAAATACTACGCTAAGCTTAAGAAGTTAAAAATTTAATACTTACTTCGCAACGGAAATTACGTATAAAGACTTCGAATTGCTTTCGAACATCTTTCGCTTTAATAAATAAAAGATACGACGAGCGGAAATAAGTGTTATGTAATTCGAAACCGTTTCGATGTTGTATTATATTAAAAGCAAGCTATATGCTTGCACGAAAGCTCGGCTATTACTCGATTTCGTTTTTATTTCGATATACTTAATCTTAATAATTACTTTTCCGCTTGTTATAGATCTTGCGTTATAAAGTTAAACGTATTATTAATATTTATTATATCGATTTAGTTTCGATTATTTAGCTTAAAGCGATCGATATTCGATTTTTTAATAAATCACTTTTAACGTATCGGGATTTTATATTTTTATAACATTTTTTTATGTATTTAACATTTATTATAAATTGTATTTATTTTATTTTTATTATTCATTTATATTTATATTATTTTCGTTTTCTTTTCGCATTTATTTCGAAACACTTTTATACTTTAATCGATATCTATTAACTCAATTTAACGGGCTTACGTTAAAGCTTTCGGAAATCAAAAAAAGCTATAACTTCTTCGATTTAAAAAGATTTCGAACTTAGCGAAAATATTACTCGCAAGCTAACCGAAAACAAAGTGAAAAAGATTTAAGCTTTTTTACTTTTCGTAAATGCTTCGAATTACGTAAGTATTCGTAAACTTCTTTTTAAATTAAAAGCTTTTAAAATGCTTGCTTTCGATAAAGCTAATATTACGAATTATATTCGTTAGCTCGAACGAACGTTTAAAGACTACGGTATCGTTAGCGATTCGAAAAAAAAGCAATGCTTTATTAAATATAATATTTTTAGCTTTTTCGATTATAATATACGTTGTAATATCGAAAGCTTCGGCGGCTTTTCGAACTCGAAAGTAACTTAAGACGACTTTAAATCGGTAATTAAAGAGAAGTATAAAGCTTTCGACTTAGCTAAGTAGAAAGATAATATTAGCTTCTTGAACGACTTAAGCAATAAATAAATAATAAAAGAAAAAGCTTTTAAAGCGGAGCTTTTATAATTTACTCGATAATTTAATCTTACGAGCTTTGCTTGCTTAATTAATAAAAATATTATTAATAAGCAGCTAAAATAAAAGTTCTTCGGTTGCTTATTATTATCGATATAAAATCGGATTTAAAAGAACGTTAAACTTAAAGAAAATCACTTGTAGACTTATAATATAATGTATATTATAATAAGCGACTTAATTAAGCAAGAATAGATCACGACGAAACGGATTAAAGAATACGGCTACGTTAAAATTTTTAAAGCTTTTTTTCGTTATAATCTTTATTAAAACGAAAATTCTTATTTTTAAGTACCGTTTATTATTCTCGAAAGCAAGCGAAACTTATACGTTTTATTCTTTTATAACACTTACTTTGATAGTACTTATGCTTTTATTTTTTATCGCGCAAGTATTACCGCTATAAATTCGATTACTTTATTCGTCGATCTTAACTTAAAGATCGAAGCTTTTATAAAATAGCTAGCAAAAGTTAATATTTACTTAAAACTTACCGATAGCTTCGCATTCGTATTAAAAAAGGCTTATATAAACTTATTAAAAGCTGTTTAATACGAAGAGACTTAAAAGATCGCTTTGCATCGAGTTTACGAGATTAATACGGCTGATACTTATTCGAGCCGAAACTACGTTATATCGAAAAGGAAACGGTCGTTAAACGATTCTACGTGCATTTTCTATTAATGCTAATAGACTTTTGATTTACTTAGCTATTAATAAAAGCTTTATAAATATTAGAATTAATACTACTTGTTTATACTTTAATACGGACTAGCTTTTCATTTTAATAAAGCGGACTTAATATATATAAGATTATATTAAAAAGAAATACTATCGATTTCGTTTTAATTTCGAAACGATACTTTTAAATACGAATAAGTTTTAAAAAAGGTTCGTAAGACGATAAATAATCTAAATCTTAAGCGTCGTTATAAAGCTTTAAAAGCATAACGAGAATCTATTAAAGAAGCTGCACGAGAACGCGTTAAAGCGCTTATTCGAATAGCTAACGGCGGCAATGCGAAAGCTTTTCGTATTAACGATTTTAATACTTCGAATATAATTCGTTAGCGATGCATTATATTAACGGATTTATATACTTACGTATTTAATACAAAAGCTATTATTGCATCGATAAAAACTCGAGCGCGCAACGCGGCTTTTCGAGTTACGTTATACTCGTTAAAAGACGCTCTTTTAATAAAAGCAAAAGTTTAATCTACTTATAGCTAGCTTAAAGTTACTTTCGTTAAGCTAATAGAAATAAATAAGCTTGAGCTCGCTTATACCGCGATTTTGAATCGAAACGCTTTACGACCGAAAGACTTACGAAATCTGCTTGTTACGCTATTAAAAGCTTTTAAAACTATACTTAAGCTTAAAGTTAAGCCTTTTAAAACTATTAAATCATACGAAAGACTTAGCAAAGTAATCTTTTCTTTAAGAATAAACTACGAAGCGACTCGTATTAAGCTTTTAAAAAGGCGCGATTTGCTTAAGAACTTAACTCTTAATAAGACTATTGCGTTCTTCGCTACTCTTTTTACTTTTAAACGATCTTTTTCCGAAAGTATAATCGATAAGATAATTTAGCAAACTTTTATTAACGAAAGCGTTATTAATTGCTTTTAAGCTACGGTTAGCGTTGCAAAAGCTTCGAAAGATTATTTAATTATAAATAATAAGCTTATATTAAAAGCGACGAATGATTTAATAAGAAACGGACTTACTTCGAAGCTTTAAAAACTTATTTAAAGAAAAAGTAATATCTTTTTATTTAATAGCGATTTATTTTATAAAATTACGAATCGCTTTATTAATAAAGCGCTTTATCGCAAGAATTTTTTTCTTTTTTTTTCTTTTGCTATTTCGATTTACAGCCGAATTATTAATAAAGCAAACTTTATATAAGTCTTTGCTCGATTAAAACGGATCTTATATAAAGATGCTATTGCTTAACGGTTTTAATTTAAACGCTTATTCGAATTCTTTTAAATAATTAAGCTTTAATTGTAAAAAAACATTCGTAGCAATTAAATTAAGCACCGCCGACGCATTACGCTTTAAGCATTCGAATTTCTTTCGATTTAAAAGCGGTTTTGCTTTATTTTTATTATCGGTTTTATTTCGACTTTTTTTATAATTGTATTTTACGATGTTTTTTAGTTTTAATACTTCTTTTTCGATTAATTTACTCGTAAAGATCGGCGTACGCTGCGAATTGTAATCGAAAGTAATACGGAACTTCTTTCGACGAAAATCGGCTTTGCTTCGACGTTTAGCTAGCTATTTTTTAAATACTTTTATTTTTATTCGCTAATTCTTAAAGTTATCGTTAATATATTCGGATAATCTTTAATTATTAATACGAAAGCTATATTCGATATAAGTATAGAAGTTAACGTTATCATTTATAACGCCGCGATTAAATTCGAAGTTTTTATAACTTACGATTAAAAGATAAGCTTTCGAATAATCATCGGTTTATTATCGCGCTTTATTAAATACGCCGATAATATATTTATTAATATCGAAAGTGCTACGATTTGTATTCGAATTTACGTTATAAATTCGTTAAAGTTTCGATTTATACTCGATTACTTTTTTATACGCAAAGCGAGAATCGGTTTTTAATACTTTTCGAATTATAAAAATAGCTTTATTATTACGATAATAATTAATCCGTTTATAAGCTAAGTTACTTAAGCTAAAATAAGCGATAAAACGAATCAATACGACGAAGCCGTCGATCGCTTAAAAGAGCAAAGTATAAGCTTTATTTATTACGATAAGTCTTCGAGTAGTAACGGCAATAACTTAAAAAACTAATAATCGGCCTCGTTAAAAGCGCTAAAGTCGGTATATTAAAAGCTTTTTGCTTTTCGCTTAATTTCGAAAGCGAAACGTTATAACATCAAAAAAAAGACGACTTTATTATTTAAAAGCAGTTTATCGATATTTTTGCTTTTACGAAATACGATCTTTTAATAACTTATTAAATAGATGTTATTAGCACCGATAACTTTATAACTCGCTATTACGATTATATCGATTATTAGAATTCGATACTATATTAGACTCGAAAAGAAATATTTTTAAATTCGATTAAAGTGTTTAGTATATATAAGACTAAAGATAAAAAGATCAAGCTAATTAACGAAGCAAACGGCGTAAAAACAGCATTAAATAGCAAAATTAATTAATACGAGCTATCGAAAGCTAAAGATACGTTATAAGAGCAAATAAAAGAATATAAGCAATACTTTTTTCCGCGCATTGCCGATACACCGAAAAGCTTTCGAATCACACTTAAACGCATAGCGAACTTAAATATCAATAATATTTTATAGCTTAAAAAAAAAGATTTGTTTAAAGAAATAATATTAAGTAAAGAAAAATCAATCGCATTCGCTTAACAAGAGTGCGATAAGTTCTACGACGACGTTTTACCGTCGATTAAGCTTAAAACTATTTTATATACGGCTTAATAAGCTCTTAACTATTCGTGTTCGAAAGCTTTATAGCTTATTATTATCAAAATGCTTTAAGATAAGCTTAATAAAAAAGTTTTAAAATATTGCGAAAGACCGTACCGGAATCAACAGTTCTTAATAGCTAAAAAGCAATCGAGCTAATATAAACTTATCAACTTAGCAACTCTATTTAATACAATTATACAAAAGGACGCTAATCTACTTTTAATTATAAATAAGTTTATTAAAGAGTTTTTTAGTTGCTAGATAATTAGCTTAATCGACTTTTATTCGGGTTATAATTAGCAAACACTTTATCAATCGAGTAAAGACTTTTCGATGCATTACTTTTTCGTAAAGTGTTATAAATTCGATAACTTAATTCGTCCGAACAATTAATTTTATTTTAAAGCTTTTACAACTTAAAGTCTTTATGTTATTTATCGACGATATTAAAGTAAAAAGATTATAAACAGATTATTTCGACGAAAAAGCACTTTCGAGTATACGCCGATTCGTGCTTAAATATATTTAAAATATCGATAAGACTTTAAAACGGATTAAGCGCGCTAATGTTATAATCGAAAGAAAATTATAGTTCTATCGAAATAAAATGAATATAATAAGATTCGTATGCAATTCGAAAAGCCGAGAATCCGTTGCGGATAAAGTTATTAAAATTAATAATCAAAAAACCTTCGAAAACGTTATTAAAGTTAAAAGATTTCTAAGCTTTTGCTTTTACTTTCGCATTTAAGTTAAAAGATTCGTATATATTATTAACTTTTTTTATAACTTTATAAAAAAAAATATAAATTAGTAATAAATTAAAGCGCATTCGAAAGCTATGCGAATATTATAAAACGCTTTAACGATAGCTTCGGTTTTAATTAAGATCGATTACGAAGATTAAAATAAAAAGATAATAATAAGAACGGACGTTAGCTTAAAAAGATAAAGAAAATATATTAATTAACGCGAAACTACTTTTAATAAAATACAACCGGCTCGATACGAGTTCGAAGCTTAAACGAAAGCAAAACGGAACTATAACGTTATTAAACAAAAGTGCCGCGGAGTATTTAAAGTCTTTAAGAAACTTAAGTTATAAATTATCGAAATGCACTTTATCTTTAAGATTAACGTTAAAATGTTCGTCGCTTAATTTCGACGAAAAGCTATCGATATACTTTCGGTTTTAATTATACGCTAACTAGCTTAAATTAATCTTTTCGATTTTAAAGTCCGATATATCTTCGATAAAGATTATACCGTTGCCGATGCATTATCGAAACGGCTACGGCACTTCGATAATTTAAGCAAAGAAGATAAAAATAAGTTCGATAACAACTTATTAGCTGATTTAAAACTTATTAAAGCTTGAAATAGCTTCGAAAAACCTTCGACGGACTTTTTAATAAATATTCGTTAATTTATTTTTAAAGATATATTTTAACGTTCGAAAGAAGCGAAAAATATAAACTTAAACAAGTTTAATAACGATTATAATTACGAAAGCTTTTTAAACTTAATCAAATACTTTTTAAAATCAATTCGAATAATTATTTTCTTAACGACTTTGCAAAGACTTAAAGATTTAAATAAAATAAAATGCCGTAAGTTCAAAAAAAAAGCTATTAAATACGAAGTAAACGATAAAAAGCTTTAAAAACTCTCGACGAAAAGTCCTTTTCTTCGATTAATAATCGATAAACTTTCGATTAAAACAAATATTATTATAGCTTATTACGATAAAAGTAATTATAAAAGCCGTAAATCAACTTATTATTATGTTTTTTAACGCTACTTTTAAAATAAATGCTATACGGACGTTAAACGATTCGTTAAGACTTATAAAGAATGCTAACACCGAGCAGCTAATAAGCTCGAAAAACTATTACACTTTATTCGATTTAATAGCTTAATAAAACGTTAAGCTATTAATATCACTTATTTATTTGCACGTAATAATAAAAGCTACTTAATTATTACTAAAGATGATATAAATAGATAAGTCGAAGCGAAAGCGATTCGTATTCGAAACTCGCTTTTAATAGTTAAGTTTATTTAAAAAGATATTATCTGCCGTTATAAGATTTTCTTTCAATTGATAATCGACGAAAGTTCGAAGTTTAAAAAAGAAGTAATCGACTTGCTTAATAATTAAAAAATTAATCGAGTTGTAGTCTTAATATACTACTTTTAAGCGAATAGAATAATAAAACGCGGCTACGGACTAATTAAAAACGTATTAAATAAGCTTAAAAGTATCGATTAGATTGCGCAATTGCTAGCCGTTTTATTCGTTAATCGCACTTCGACGTATACTTTTATCGGATTCACTTTCTTTTATATAATATACAATAAAGAAATAATACTTTCGATTAAGATTCGAATTTAATTTTAAATTACGTTATTTTAAAAACTAATAATTGATCGTATTAAGCTTATCGAATTAAAAGTACGCTAGTTTCGAATGCGAGACGAAGATGCTACGAAAGCTATACTTAAGAAAACCCGCTGCCGTTAAAAAAGAAAAGATGCTTTTAATAATAAAAAGAACTTTTAAATTAAACTTTTAAAAGTAAGTGACTTAGTCTTTAAGCACGATTTAATACGTAAAGTAGATATGTCTAACGTTAAGAAGCTAGATTTTCGATAGCTTAGCTTTTATTAAATTTCGTCGGTAAATATAAAAAGATATTATAAGTTGAAAAAGCTAAAAAAAGACGGAGCTTTATTAAATAGAACATTTGCTAGCAATCGATTAAAAAAGTTCTACGTGCGATACACTTTCGAAGCGTTATTACTTCGCTTTAAATTTTAAATAAAAAGATTTTTAAAACAACTTTTATTAAATAAAGTGGCCGAATCCGGCTTTTAAATCAAGCGCTTAAATAAATTTGTTATTCGATTACTTAGCTTTACGGAAAAGCAACGAAGCTAATACGCGAGAGTCTTTATAAGCAATAATAAAAAAGCAACAAAGAGTGATTAAGTCATAAAGGCATAATTATACGTAAGAAAAAGACGAGTTTAGATTTGATTTTCAATTTTTTTTTTATTTGAGTTTAGTTTTCTTTATTTTCTTTTTTCTTATATTTTCTTTATTTCTTTTTTTATATTAAAAAGCCTTACGTTATCACACTTATATGCTTCCGATCTATTATATACGAGCATATCATATATACAAAGCGGACTTTATTCGAAAGCTAATCAAGAAGAGCATACGAAAAATCTATTATATTAACTACTTAACAAGCTGCCGATACGCGATAAAAACCTTTTCGACTTTACAACTTAAGGCTAAGTAAAATAATGCGAGAGCTTTTCGCAGCACTTTAAATACTGCTTTTACTTTTCGAGGACTTACCGATGTTATTACGACTCGAACCTTTCGTAAAACCACGAGTATTATTACGGCTAAAACCTCGCGAAAAAGAACTATCGGTATTGCCGCGATTAAAAGCTTAGCGAGCACTTCGACGGAGCTAGGCTGCTCCATGGGGTGGGGGCCCCATAGGGTTTTCCTCCCCATTCCCCTTATAAGGTCTTGGCCGATAAGGGACTTTTTTTTTAAACTTTATAAAAAGGATTTTTTTAAGTCAAATTCTTTACGAAGGATAAGGAAACCTTATAAGTTTAAAGTAAGACAGCTAAAAATAATATATATAAGGCCGCTGAAAATAAAACAAATTTACGAATATTTATTAATTTTACTTAATTATTATATTTATTTATTATATTTATTAATCATATATGTTATACTTTACAATTATATTGCATTACATTATAATAAACTAAAATTATTAAACAAAACTTTTAGTTATGATTTCTCGTAATTAATAATTAACGCTATATCTTTGTTTTAAATCGTTATTCGTTTAGCGTAAATAGCATATAAGTTCGTTATTAAAAGTGATTAATAAATCGATTAGTAAATCGATTAGTAAATCGATTAGTAAATAAATATATAAGTACTTACTTTCAAACTCTTTTACGAAAAATGCTTTTAAAGCTTTTTGTAAACATTTTAAAGCACCGCTTTGAAATTTAAAGTCTTATTTAAAATCGTAAGTAATTTCTCGAACAAAACGTTAAAAAAAAGTTTTTTTAATAAAAAGCTTAATACTTTTTTAATATCGTCGGATCTTTTTTAACGCAATAGCTATATAAATCAGTAATTGTACTTAAGAATCAATTTATTAATTGATTGAACTTACTTTTTAGCTTATAGCGACGGCGCTTTCGTTAGCTTAGACTTTTTTTTTTCGCAATAATTACAGACTTTTTAAGATACTTGCTTTTTTTAGATTTTTAACGAGAAGAAGTTTTAGTTGCCGAAAGTGATTTGCTAATTGATAGAACGGAACGAGCAGCTTTAACCGTCGAGAATGATTTTTTAACTTTTTTATATTAAAAAAAAAGAATATCATTTTCACTTAAGTTTTCTTTATTATCGCTTTGCTCTTCTTTATTTGTACTATTATAAAGCATCGTTTTCGTCGCGGTTTTTATAATTATAATTAAGCTCGGGATAATAAAAGACCTTTTAAAAGCTTTTTGCGCGAAAGCTTTTTTGATGCGATTGCTAATAAAAGCAAAAGAAAGTTTAATAGCTGCAAAAGAATTGTTTTTAACACTTAAGTCGTAAGACGGATCTTCGTTTTAAAGCTAAGCTAATGCATTCGCTTAGCTCGTCGATTATTATATTGCTTTTAAAGTAGTTTTAAAACAATTAACGAACGCAAGAAAAAGGTTTAAAAAAATTTAACTTATTAAAAGCTATTAATACTTATGCTAGTATTATTAAGAACGATGCTTTTATTCATTTCGGATTAAATAGCCGAAGTAAATCTAATTGCGTTTGCTAAAGAAAAATTTAATTAATAAATATTTATTAATTATAAGTTAAAAACATTATCGGATCGAAGTTTAAAAGATAATAAGTGCTAGTTTGTATTTACGCGAGAGTTTGTTAGTGTTTAAAAAGCGTTACTTAAAATAATAGAAATTAGCAATTATTAATTAATAAAGTAATTAATACTTATTAGCTTGACTTTAAGAAATTTAGCGAAAAAAGGACGGAGATAAATCGGTTTTTTGTTATAAACTTGCAATACCGCGCGGAGTTTTAAGAATTTTTATAAATGCTTATTAGCTATTTGCAATTGATTTATTAATTAATTTACTAATCAAATATTAATCGGATAACTATCGAGTTGTAATAGCGCGGCGCTTAATAAAAGTAAGGTTAAGAATTTTTATAAATGCTTGTCAGCTATTTGCAATTGATTTATTAATCAATTTATTAATTAAATACTAACCGGATAGCTATCGAGTTGTAATAGCGCGGCGCTTAGCAAAAGTAAAGTTTAGCGTATCCGTAGCTAATTAAGCTTTGCTAAACTAAAAATAAAGATTTGCGTTAAGCAAAGTAATTGAAAAAGTATTAATAATATTTCGATTAATTAAATATAAACTTACTTTATTTACTTTATAAATTTAAGTTTTTTTTTTCTACGCTTTCGCCGCGTATTATATCAGCTTCATTTTCTTATACTTCGTTTTTATCTGCTTAACCTTTAGCCGCTTAACCTTTAGCCGCTTAACTTTTAGCCGCTTAACTTTTAATCGCTTGACTTTTAATCGCTTGATTCTCAATTGCTTTATTAATTAACTTATCTTAGCTTGCGTCATCTCTTTTAGCCGTAGTACTTAATATATCGATAAAAAGAGGTCGGTCCGAAAGTAAAAGTTCGTTTAGTAAAAAGGCTATTTAAAAGTATTAATAAAAAGATTTGATCGCGATAATTTAATTTACGATTAATAAGTTGATAATTTTAAATAAGAAAAAGACGACCTTATAAAGCAATAAATAGCGTTATATTTAAAAGCGTAGCAAATAAAAAAGCGATAGTTATAATTGATTACTAAGTAATAATAAAAAGAAATTAGACTTTACTTTATAAAATAAAAATTGCGCTAAGCGGCCGCTTTATCTTAACTGCGGCCGCTTTATCTTAGCTGCGGCTGCTTTATTACTTCGTGAATTCATTAGCGGCCGCGTTAAAATGTTTTAAAAATAAAATATACGAGTTCACTTTTAACTTTAATACTTTTATTTTATTATTTTTAATTTTATTTTAAACAATTACTTTTAACGTTTAGCTTCTTTATAATACTATTTAATATAGCCGCTTATTAGCTTGATTCGATAGAAAGTATTATTGCAAATATAAATCAGCTTGATTTAATAAAAAAGATTGAAAAATCTATAATAAAAATCATTTTTTTATTTACTAATCTATTTATTAATCAAAAACGTTTTTCTTAAAATGCGGTCGATACGACGGCAATCGTAGCGGCAAGTAATCCGGTGTTAAAAAACTTTAGCAAGCGCAAAATAAGTATTTTTTTTACGTAGTATTCTAACTTTTATTAATTTATTAATTTTTCTTAAAAAAGAAAGCTAAAGAAAAGCTAATTATTAACTAATCTTTATACGATAAAAGCTAATGCTCGTATAGCAAAGCTGAAATAAGATCTTTAAGCAGATAAGCTTCGAAAAGCTAAAAGACGAGATTAAGCGGCTATTAATTAGCTTTTTGCAATTTAAAAACAAACCTTAGAATATTCTTAAGCATTAAAAGCTGAAAAGAAAACTCGATAAGTCGAAATGCGAAAGAATCTTATAAATGAACGGTACTTTTTCTTTTTTTTAATTTATTAAGCAATTTACTAATCGATTTTAAAAAAAATCGAAGCATTTACGCGGATAATCTTATTATGCAAGCCGCTTCTTTTATAATTAAATTCAATAATAAAAAATACTTAAATAACGATTAAGTTAATAAAGCATTCAATTTAAACGAAGAGGTTTATAAAGAATTTAATTTGCGAAAAAACGAAAAAGAAAATAATAATATACTTCGCGATAAATACGTTTCGATTACCGATAAAGAGATAAAGAAGATCACTCGGTAATTAGCACGTTAATACGTATAAGTAAGCTTTTATTTCATTTAAATATTTATATTTTATTAATAATATAAAGTCACGCTATATAACGACCGTTTAGCAATTTCGTCGCTACTAGTAAAGTATAGCGCGGTCTTTATTAATAAAGTGCCGAGCTGCTAATTTAAAAAGTAAAAAAGCTTTCTTTAAATTGATAGCTTAAGACTTAGCAAGCACGGTTTTAAAACGAATTAAATAAGAGTTTATTCTATTATACTTTTAATCAATTAAATTAATATTATAACTTTTAGTCTTTATCTAATCAAGCTTTTTTACGTTTACTTTTCCTTTAATAAAAAGAAGTATTAGCGAGCTAAAATTAAAGCAAATACCGATAAGATTAAATACGAATTGCTAAGTCTAGCCGCTTGATAGAATATAAAAGGATTCGAAAAGAATATTAAATTTAAAAAAGCTGATTGCGATCTTATTTTATTTTAACGCGTTATACAATTGATTTGGAAAAAGAACGAGCTAGCTCCGGAGTTGTTTTACGGCGTTAAAGATAACGATACGGAATTAAGATCATTCTTAAACTTAATGCTTAAGTTTATATAGAATAAAATTCACGATTAATTACAAATTTTATATTTTATAAAAATACTTTTATTTATTTTATTTATAAATTATATTTATTAATAATACTTATTAATTATATTTACTTATTATATTTACTAATTATATTTACTAATCATATTTATTAATTATATTTATTAATTATATTAATTAATTACATTTATTAATTACATTTACTAATCGTCGGTTTCTTGTGTAACGATACGCTAAGTCTTTTAAACGCACTTCATATGCGCTAAGCTACTTCTTTTTTTTTTTCTTTCGTATTTTTCGTATTCTTTTATTCTTCGCTTTTAACTTATAAATTATAGTTTACGAGTCTTTAGCGCTTTTACTTTCGTATATATAGACTTTAGCTATTTTCGACCTTTACACTCGGTAATTATTGATTTTAAATCATTACTTTAAGATTCTCTTAAGCTTTTATATAAACTTTCGCGCTTTCGTAAGTTCTTTTAAGTAATCGCTTAAGGTCGTTATATCTTAAAGTTTTAAATCAAAAGAATTGACCGACTTGCTGTATTTAAAATCGATATAAATATATTAATAAATTATTTTAATATTTATATTTATAAATTATATTTATAGTTAATTATATATATATTTTATTTAATATAATAACGATTTTAAAACTATTTATATAAACTCATTTATTAATTTATAATAATGAAATTCAAAAGGCCTTCGCAAGCTATCGAATTTATTACTTTTTTTTTTGCGATACTTCTTTTTTATATATAAAAAGTCTTTTGCTCGCTAATAATACTAATTTTATAATATCCGTCGTTATGTTCGTTTTTACTAATCTATTTAATAAATAGCTTAATTTTATAGCCGTTATTTAAAAATCGCTTAACTCGATATTCGTTTATTTCAATTGACTAGCTACGATTACGCTCTTTTTCGTTTAGCATTTTTATTGCATACCGAGCGTTTCGATCGTTCGTTCGTTTAATAGAAAAGGAATAATAAGTTTTATTATCTACTTTAGTAAAGATCGAGTTTAATTGGTTTGCAATCCTTAATAAATTAATAACTTAATTAATATATAAATAATAAAACGGTACTTATAAATAAATCGGCAAGCGTTTGTTAAAATATGAATTTCTTTTATTTATTCTTTAGTTATAATAGATATTCGAGCTTGTAGATATAATTATAAGCTAATACGATTATAAAGTGTTCTATCGTTTTATATAATAAATTTTTAATTAAATGCTTTTATTTTTAATATTTATTAAATTACATTAATTTTATTTACTGCATAGCAATAGCCGAAAAAAAAGTTGCAAAGATTATATTTAAATTAAGATTTTTATAAGCACTTTATCTTTGTATATTAATTAAACCTTAATAAATTTAAATAAGTACTTGTTATAACGACTTTAAGCGATTATTTAAAGAATTTATAAAAAAGCGAAAGGATTATATAAAGCTTAAAAAGATTATAAAATCATTATTTAAATTTGAAATTAATAATTATCGAAAGTAAAAGTTAAAAAAAACTGAGTATTAAATTCTTTTTAAGCGATTAAAAAATATATTCGTAACTTCGTAACGGTCGTTAAAGTACTTGCAATTATAAAACACTCGGTTATAAAAGTATTTGAATTTTAATTGCTCTTTAAAATTTAAAAAAGCTGATTCCTTTTATATGATTAAAAGGAATCACGCGTACTAGCTAACTAATAAGTTTATTAGTTAAGTTAAAAGTCTTTTGATTAGTGTGATATGCTAAGCGAGGTATATTAAGTGGCTCGTAAACTCTTTTAAATACTACTAGCTAGCTAAGGTCGATATAGATATACCGACATTGAAGTCTATATATAAAAAGGTTGTTCGTAATAGTCAACTTAAGTAAAAAGAGCTTAAAAGCGTTAAAAGATATTGTCGGTATATCCATATCGACCTTAGCTAGTAGTAGTAGTAGTAGTAGTAGTAGTAGTTGGGGAGCTCACCCGTGAACCAGGGTTCACGGGCCACTTGGCATGCCTCGCTTAGCATGTCAGCAGTTAAAGGACCCTTAACTTGACAAGTAAACTTATTAGCTAGCTAGTGCACGTGATTCTTTCTAATCATATAAAAGGAATCAGCTCTTTTAAGCCTTAAGGAGCAGACAGAATTCAGATACCTTATTAACCGAGTGTTTTGCAATTGCAAGTACTTTGACGAACGTTACGACTTTACGAATATATATTCTTAATCGCTTAGAAGCAATTTAATATTAATCAGTGGTTGATTTACTATTAAGTGATCAATCATAAAAAAGCTAAGACTCTATAGCGAAGATACTTTTCATTACGATCTTTCTTTCTTTTTAAAACGGAAGAGCGATTTCGTACCAAGTCGCTTGCTTATACTACCGAGTTCTTTATTCTTACGGAAGAGTGATTCCGAACCAAGTCACTTTTATATAACCTTTAACGCTGTAAAAGCCGCGCTTGCTATATATAGCAACTTAATTTGTAGGAATAAGGGGATCGGAGTTAAGGATTCGATCGGGGATAAGGGTGGCCCGTGCACCCTTGGCATAGCAACCACTTACATATAACTGCACCTCGCAGCTAGAATAGCTTTCTTCTTCCTTTAGATTTAATAATACTACGAATGCAACCACTTGCCATTCGTATTAAGTCTTACGTATGCACTTTATTGTGTAACTAATATTGATTAGTAGTTAAATTCACACTTAATTATAGATAAGCTAGGTATAAAAAAGAAGAAGTAGTTTTTGCTCTTTTAAAGGTATTAACTACGCTATAAGCAACCGTTAGTTTTTAATAAGTCTAACGGAAACTTAATACAATTAGCAGTACTATCATTAATTATAGCGTTTATTACGCAACCACTACCGCTAATATGGCGGATGACAGAAACAAAAACCTTTTCTTTTACGAATTCGAAGACCCTCCTTTTCCCTTCCTCTTAAAGAAATCTGTTCGGCTTCTAGCAAGTAGCTTCGAGGAACTCGAATAGACTCTTCGAGGCAAATTTAAGGTCGACCGAAAGGTATAAGAAGCTGATGAATTCGACTTTTCCGATAAAATTAAATAGACTTAAAGTTGCGTTCATTCGTATATCATTTGAGCCTTTGATATATTCAAGAACGATTATCGCTACGCTATAAGTGACAATTTGTAAGAGATATACTAAAGCTTTTTCGAAAGATAAATTGAACTATTGTTTAAGCTAAGTCATATTACAATCTTAAGATACTTATACAATTACTTTTTCGTCTATTACGTGTAGATAAAAGATCTAAGAAATAGTATAAGCTATGCTTTAGTCTTTGCTGAACTACTTCACAGATTTATATTTCTTGTATTTCTACCTTACGAAGAAGTAAGACGAGAAAAACGACTTAGTTTAATAATATATAAACTTGCTGTCAAACCTTTACTTTCCTTTTTACCTCTTATACCTTTTATACCGATACAACTTATACGACTACTCCCTTTACCGATACACCCTCAATTATATCGACCCCTACCCTCGAATGATATACAATTCGATATACCATTCGATAGGCAACCCTATTAATAATAGAGACAATAGGAGTTCACCCTTGACCCTCGACTACAACCCTTACCACCGTCTCGACCCCCACCCAACCTATTGGTTTATAGATAACCTTACGTACTACTTATCTTCGAACACCGCGAACTTTAAGGACGAAGAGCAAATAGAAGAGGCGGAGGTGATGATGGTAGAAGCAACTATACGGAGGACTTTTACCGTAGAGACAATTACAAAGGAGGTGGAAGAGGAGGTGGAAGAGGAGGTGGAAGAGGAAGTGGAGGAGAAGGTAGAGGAGGAAGTGTGACGACACGCCAGGTCTCTTGGACGCACCTCATATGCGCCAAGCTACTTCCCTTCTTTTTTCCTTCGTATTCTTCGTATTTTCTTATTCCTCGTTTTTGACTTATGAACTATAGTTCACGAGTCCTTAGCGCTCTTACTTTCGTATATATAAACCTCAGCTACTTTCGACCTTTATACTCGGTAGTTATTGATTCTAAGTTATTACTTTGAGATTCTCTTAAGCCTTTATATAAACCTTCGCGCTCTCGTGAGTTCTTTTAAGTAATCGCTTAAAGTCGTCATATTATTAATAACTACTTTACTCCGCCGAGAACGGCTTTAATAATATTCTTCTTCTTTAAAATTCCTTAATAGTTAGACGTTAAAACATTCAAACGACTCTAACGGTCACGAAAAAGCTTATTCTAAGTATAATTTAAAAGATAGCACTTATATAACATAGCAACCTTCGCCTCGCGAGCAAAATCCTTCGCACACCTTTTAAAGCTGCTCTAGCAGCTCCTTCTTCTTTTACGGCCTAACTAGTAGTTCTTTTTATTCAAGAAAAAGCTATTAATGAATAAGACGATGAAGATGATCCCTTAGCCTTTATTAACTTCGAAGAAGCCTTGGCTTAACATTAAGCTCTCTTTTAGTCTTAACGAAAGGCCGCTAAACTTAAGAAGCTTTTCGCAAATATGAAAACTCGTAACGAAGAGCTCGATAAAAGCGTTAGCGAATAAAAAACCTTCGCTAAAAAAGTTGAAAAAGAGGCCCGTTAAGCTCGAAAGGAACTAAACTAGCTTTAAGCGGTCTTGTTAATTACGGAACGCTCGTCAGAGCTTCTTTAAGTATCTTTCGAAAATAATTTTAAAAGCAAAAAGCTATACAGGCCCTCGATCTTTTAGATTACTCTTTTTACTTATAGAACCGCTAACCTTCGCCGCTTTTTCGCCGACGACGATAAACCACTTTCTTTTTACAAGCTAACTAACTTTCGCATTCTAACTAAGTTTAACACTTTTAAAGCTTCTTCTTTAGCTTTTTAAAGTCGCGCTCGTATCGAGCAGATTTTTAATTTTGAATAGAAGCTTTTAAACGGTGTAAGCTATTAAGCACGCTATTAGCAAGCCCGCGTCTTCGATAACTTAAAAGCTTTCGAAGAATACTTTTTTATAAAACGCTAGCGCAAGAACTACGTCTTTAATTAAACCGAAGGAATAGCTTATTTGTTTTTAGCTTTTTTAGTTATAGATCGTAGCAACTTTATAATTGCTTCGGAACTCGTTTAGATCGCTTTCGAGTTTTTAAACGACTTTGCTAAAAAAGCTGAAGCGTTAATTAAGTTCGAAAAACTTTATATAAAGCTTAATTAGCAATTCTAAGACTTTTACTTTGTTTTCTCGAAGCTTGCCGCTACCGCTGAAATCAAAGACGAAGATCGATTACGTAAAGCTTTGCGTTTTAAGATTATTAAAACGCTACGCGACTAGCTTTATTTAGAATTTGTTAAAACTATAACTTTTAAAGACTTTTAAACCGCCGTTTAATAATTAGCTGCTAGTTAATACGCGTCTATAAGGCTTTACGACGCTTTATAAGCTAAGTATAATACTTAATTCGCAAAGAGCTTTTATAGCGAAGCTCGTAACGAATCCCGCTCGGCTTAAAAAGCAGCGGTTAAGCAAATCATTTATTACGAGAACCGCTAAGATAGCTTAGCTTCCGTCTTTTTCTTTACCTTTTAGCGTTAAACTTTTAATAGCTTTAGCGCTAGTGCAAATCGATTTAATCGATCTAATAAATTCTTTTTTTTCGAAAACGCTTTTAAATTAGCGATTAAAACTCTTAAATCGTTTCGCAAAGACTCGAATACGCCGAAGCTCTTTCGCTACTACTTAATCAACGAGATAGAATACGGCGCTAGACTTAAATACGACTTTTATTCGGATGATTCGGACGATAAGCTTTACTTCGACGCTCTTGAAGATTATTAAGAGCTCTTTTTTATTGACTCCGACGGTCTCGATAATAAAAGAAACGTCGAGGCTTAAGTAAAGCTTTTTTTTTAAGCTAGCTTCGAGATATACGATACTTCGACCTTACGAAGCTTTTTAATAGTAAAGCTATAATTATACTTGTTACTTTTATTAAGAATAACCTTTCGTATAAAGTATCTGCTTTGTTCGACTTAAAAGCTAATAAGTACGCGTTAATTGATTTAACGTTATTTAAATCACTTTCTTTTTTTTTAAACTTTTAATTTAACTTTTTTCGGCTTTATTTTTTGTTAAATTATATAATAGAGCTCGTAAAGCTATTATTTTACATTTTGCATTTCTTAACTTTACGATTAATAAGCGCGTTTAATCTTTTACTTTTTTTATTATTATTAATTTTAAAAATCATAGCGTGATCTTCGGACGAGCATAGCTAGCTAAGCATTAAATTCTTTTTGATTGCGCTCGCCGCAAGCTTTATTAGCTTCGTTTTAATTTTCCGACCGCTACTTACGTTAAACTTATTAAGATTATACACTTTAATTAGCGTAAAGTAAACGCTCGTTATTAATACGACGCTAACAAGCGTGATCGAGCTTTAAACCGCTTTTAAAAAGCTTACGACGTTAATTCATTTATGAATTATAGTTTACGAGTAGATCAAGCAGTAACGATAATCGCAAAATCATTTTTTTTTTAAAATCGTTTTTTTTCCGCTTCTTTTTTTAAGATCGTTAAACCTTTTTCTTTTATTTACTTTTTCGTAAAGCCGTTATTCTTTCGCTTTACGAAAAATACTTTTTCTAAGGACTACGCTAAATTAATATTTTAAATAAACCGTAAGCTTATGTTTACCGATATCGCTTTCGTAAAACTTCTTTTACTCGTTAAACGCTTTCGTTAAATATTTAAGTATAAAATCAATAGAAACTTTAAAATCAACGGCGTTTTCAGATACGCTTTTTATATAATCGCTCGTTAAAAAGACGTAGAACTGTTCTTTACGTCTTTTTACGAGCTTAATTGCTTGATCTTCGAACGTTAAACGATTGCTTTTACTTAAGCTGATTATTAAGCGGCGCTGATACGCTTTATTAACGGCTTTATCTTTGCTATTGACTTTGTAACGGAATTATTAAAGCTTATTAACGACTTTTTTATTTTTTTCGAATACTCCGATTATATATACGTGTTCTTTAAAGCCGCTAGCAACGTGCTAGCATTATATAAGCTTTACGATTACAAAATCGAGCTTTTCGAAAAGAAAGAAAAAGCGCTTCGGTACTTACTATTATATAAGATATCGATCTTCGAGTTAAAGCTTACTAAAGCTTACTTTATCGATAATTTTAATAAAGGTTTTATCGAACTTTTAATAGCGCTATTTATAGCTTTAGTCTTTTTTGTTAAAAAGCAAAACGGTTCTTTCCGCTTTTATATTGACTTCCGCGCGCTAAACAACTTTATTCGTAAAGATCGATACTTTTTCTTTTTGATCGATAAGACTTTTGCACGTCTTTTAAAAGTCAAAATCTTTACGAAACTCGATATTCGATAAGCTTTTTACAAAATACGGATAGACTTAGCTTTAAAAGAGCTTATTATATTTAAAATACGTTACGGCGCTTATAAGTGTAAGGTTCTTTTATTCGGATTGACTAATAGACTCGCCATTTATTAACGCTATATGAATGACTTTTTTTTTCGACTTTTTAAATATCTTTTATACGGTATATTTAAACGATATTTTAATTTACTTTTCCGACCTTTTAAAGCACGCTTATTACGTCCGTTAAGTTCTTTAACGACTCGACGACGCTAGCTTTTAAGCTGATATTAAAAAGTGCGAATTTAATATTATTAAAGTAAAATATTTAAGCTTTATTATTTTTATCGAAAGCTTAAAAGTAAATCCGGATAAGACGTCGATAATAAAGCATTAAGCGCTTTTTACAACCGTTAAAAGCGTTTAAAGCTTCTTTAGATTTTATAACTTTTACCGCCGATTCATTCGAGATTATAGCGTTATCGTAAAGCTTTTAATGCACTTAATTAAAGCTAACGTTTTTTTTTTATTCAATTCTTAATGTTAGAAAAGCTTCGACCTTTTGAAGCTCGCTTTAATTATTGCGCTAATTTTATAGCATTATAACTAAAACCTTTTTTATATGCTAGAGACTAACGTTTTCGACGGCGTAGTCGCTTTAGTTCTCTTTTAAAAGCATAATTCTAATTAGTTATTAATCGCTTATTATTTTAAAACTATAGCTTTCGTTAAGCTCAATTACGTCGTTTACGATAAAGAAATACTAGTTATTATACGTTTTTTTAATAACTTCCGCGCCGAATTCGCCGGCTCTTTTTATTAAGTTTAAGTAATCACCGATTATAAAGCTTTAAAGTACTTTATAACTTTTAAGACTTTTAACGTTCGTTAAGCACGCTAAGCAAAGCTCTTTTTTGATTATAATTTTATTATTACGTATAGATTAAGTAAAGATAACCTTTTAATTAACGCGCTGATACGTCGTATCGAAAAGCTTTTTTCTTAAAACAGCTTTAAGCGTATTTAGCGCTTGCAAACGCTGCTTCGCGTTAATAACGTTGACTTACGGCTCTTGATCGAAGAGCTACGTTAACTTACGCTTTCGAAGACCGCCGTTATTATCGAAGAGATCGCGGAGCTCTTACCGATATTTCAAATTATTAATTAAGTTTTAAAAGCTAATCGGACCGCTTTTAGTTTTATAGCACTTCGAATTCAAGCTTTTAAAGCTAAGCTTTTACTCGTGAACTACGGTTTACGGATTAAACTTATTATAAAAAGCGATTTGTTACTTTATAACGGCCGCTTATTAGTTTTCGACGTTTAAAATTTGCGCTCGTTATTCGTTCGAAAAGTCTACGATTAAGTATTTACGGTATACTTTAGCTTTCGCAAAACTTATAAGCTTTTTGCAGCATAGTATTATTAGCACGGTATAGCTAGATTCGTTAATTAGTACTGCCGCAACTGCTACGCTTGCAAACGAGCTTTAATGCTTTGCGATAAAAAACTTAGTTTGCTTTAACTTTTCTCGATCTTTTCGCGTTTTGAAGAACACGTTATTATAGATTTTTATAGCTTTAATAAAAACAAACACGGCTACGATAACGTTTTTATAATAATCGACCGCTTTTTTAAGCAAGCAATCTCGATCTTTTATTATAAGTTTATCGACGCTAAAAGCTTCGCTAAGCTTTATATTTATTATATCTATAAGTATTTTAAAGCTCTTTTAATATTAACTTTTAATAAAAGACTTTAATACTAGTCCGAGTTTTAAAAAGAATTTAATAAGATCTTCGGCATTAAACTGATTTTTAATACCGCCGCACACTTTAAGATTAACGGTTAAAGCGAAATTTATAATTAGTACTTGTAAAAGCGCTTCCGTCTTTTCGTAAGCTATTATTAAGACGATTAAAGTGAGTTCTTTTTTATAATAGATTTCGCTTAATTGACGCTCTTTTACGACTTTTTCGGCGGTTTTTCCTTTTTTAAAGTAATTCACGGCTACGCTTTTCGAACCACTTAGAATTAAAGCTTAAAACGACTTAACGATTAAACTTTTTTTCGCAAGCTTAATTAAAACGAAGCTCGCGCTTACGCTAACCGTTATCTCGAAGCTTAAAACTTCGCTAGAAAGCACTTTTAACGCGCTTAAGACCGTATAATTAAATAAGCAAATAAAGCAAAGTGCTCGATTGACTTCGACGTTAATAATAAAGTTTAGTTAAATATGCGCTCGTTTTTTACTTTTCGATTGTTAAAAAAGCTCGATAACTTTACGAACGGATCGTTCGAGGTTACCGATAACGTTTATAGCAGCTTTAAACTTAAGCTTTTCGAGTTAATAAAGGTTTACTTAGTCTTTTATTTCGAACGGCTACGAAAAGCTTTTAATAACTTTATTTTCGAGCAAATTATTCTTGAACTTGACTTAATTAATATTATTAACGAACTTGAATACGAAGTAAAGAATATCTTAATAGTACGCTAAACTAAAAAGCACTTTAAATACCGCGCTTTTTAGCTCGGCCGCGATATTGACTTTATTTAATACTTCGTCTTCGACTTTATATACGCTTTTTTTAAAGTACGTGACTTTTATTTAAAACACAAAGAGCTCTTTAGCCTTTTCGCGAAGCTTTTCGAATAAATCAAAGCTTATTCGAACGGTATTAATGATTACGATCACTTAAGCAATGATAAAGCAATAGATAGACGCTTAAGGACGAGCTTTTTTCGGACGGGAAAGTAGTGTAACGATACGCTAGGTCTTTTAGACGCACTTTATATGCGCTAAGCTACTTTTTTCTTTTTTTCTTTCGTATTCTTCGTATTCTCTTATTCTTCGCTTTTAACTTATAAACTATAGTTCACGAGTCTTTAGCGCTCTTACCTTCGTATATATAGACCTTAGCTACTTTCGACTTTTACACTCGATAGTTGTTGATTTTAAGTTATTACTTTAAGATTCTTTTAAGCCTTTATATGAACCCTCGCGCTCCCGTGAATTCCTTCAAGTAATCGCTTAAAGTCGTTACAGGAAGTGGAGGTAGTAATGGAAGAGAACTTGACTAATCAGCTAAAGGAGGCTGGAGATCAAGCCTAGCGCAGTTGATTAGCGGACTTAGTAAGATATATAGATATAAAAAAGAGCTTAAATATAGTAAAGGAATGTAGGATATACTTTTCGTAAAGCTGAAAAAGTTTTATAGCTTGTGCGAAACATGCGATATCCTTTTTACCTTATACGCTAAAGCTTTCTTAATTATGCTTACCGGAGCAGCAGACGCTTATTATATCGATCAAATAGCTAGCAAAAGCTATACTTTCGAAGCTATGACACACCTTATAGCTTAACACTTCGAAACTGATAAGAACCGAAAGCATTATATAAGCTTGTAGAAAACTATTATATTCGCTAGTGTTATTGCAGACAAAGAGAATATCGGGAAGACCCGACTAAAGTGCTTAGAAATTACGTTAAAGCTTTTAAAAAGCTATTAGCAAAGCTTTACATTCGAATACTAGATCGATAACGTATTGCGCGATCAATTTATTAGCGCTTGCAATAGAGTCGAGGAATGCAAATTAGTAATGTTTAACCCAGCTAATACATACGAAGGAGTTGCTGCTTAATTGAGATTAGCAATTGGCACTATTTAAAGAGAGCGCTAAGTACTCGAATACACAGCTTTTTTTATTATGTATAATACCTTAGGTTATCTCGATTATAATTGCAATAGCAATTGTAATCACGAGACTTATTACACCGATCGAAACTATAAAGGATCAGGTGAGAGCTATAACCGTGGTTTAAAAGGAGGCTATAATCGCGGTAGTGGAGGCAGAGGTAGGAATAAAGGTTTTATACGTGGAGGAAGAAATAGAGGCTTCCGCGGAGGTAGTAGAAGAGGTAAGAAACTTAAGGTATGCTTTATTTGCGATAAGCTCGATTGCTAGTTTACAAAACACTCTTTCGAAGAACGAAAACGCTTTTACGACGAGTATAAGAAAGGCGCTATATACTACACTATTCAACCAATGACCTTAGCTTATTTTGCAAGCTTTTTAACGGATTACAAAGGAGTAAAGGGTATTTTAAACGAGGAAAATTATTAAGATTAAGTAATATACGCTATTGAAAACTATTAGTACGACAAATACGATCACGGTGACCGCAACTACTTTATTTAAACCTTTCTTACTAAGGCTAAAAAAGTGATAAGCGCCGAAACTATTGCAATTTTACAAGAACGCTTAGCTTACTACGCTTTCACCACCTTAAACGCTATGAACCTTTTAATTAAGGAAAATAAAACCGTTTTATTAAAGACTTATATTTTATACTCTCGGTATTTAGCTTACCGATTCTAAAGATTCTTTTTCGATTCGGGAGCTGCAAGTAAGTCTTTTGTAAGAGAAGCATAAGTAAGAGCTCTTTAGCACTACTTACTTGAATTACAAGTGATTATTACTTAAGGAGGTATTATTAGCTTCGGCGAAACCCCGGCTATTATTAAAGGAACCGTAGAAGTCTAAACACTAATTAGCAAGATTGTTTTTTATATAGTTAATACTAATACTCTTTTTTTAATCTGCTTAAAAGACATAGATTCTTTTAGCGTGTATTTTGATAATTTAAGAAACTTACTTATGCAAAGCTATAATAGCGTGCTAATTATCAGAAAATAAAGCTACTTATTTTTATTGCTTAATTAGCAAAAAACCATTATATGCTACTTTACCGAAAGAGAATTGCGTCAAATTCATCGCCGCTAAGGACACCTTTTAGTATAGCGTTTTGCTACTACTTTTAAAGTTGTAAGTAAAGAGTTTGAAATCGATATCTTCGAGAAGATTATTAAGTATTATACGCAATGTTAATTATATAAGCAAGCCTTTCGCAGATTTAAAATCTTTTTAAAAGATAAGTACGAATTTAATTATTCGATTATTATTGATATTATGTATATTAATAAGGACTTCGTATTATATATCGTGAACTCAATTATAAGCTACGATTTTAGAAGATTTTTTAAGAATATGATTGCAAAACACGTATAAGATATAATACGTTATTATTAGATCGATATATACTTAAGCTTTTTAAATATAATCGTAATAGACGCTAGAATCAACTTAAGCTCTTAAGAGTTTAAACAACAAGCAAAATCGATGAATATTAAGATCAAAGTAGTTTTAATAAAAGCTTATAATAGCGTCGGAAAAGTAGAGCGTTATCACGGCCCTTTCCGTAGAATATATAATATTTTGAAAAAGGAATTAGTAGGTGAAAGAGTTGATAAGCATATAGTACTTTAAATAGCTTTTAAAGCTATCAACGATATAGCCGGCCCCGGAGGTATTGTTTTTATATTGCTCGTATATAGCGCATACTTACGCCTTTTTAAGATAGATTCTTTAGCACTATCTGTAATAAAGAGACGAAAAGCCTTTCGAGCTATAACTAAAGAGATTCGTCGATTATAAGCTAAGAGAAAAGTCAAGGACGCTTTAGCAATGCGAAATGGATCAAATACCTTGGAAACCTTTAACCTCTTTTTACAATCAAACGTTAGAGTCTATAAAGAGGTAAAAAGTAAACCAAGTAAAGGCGAATAGACTGGACTGTATAAGCTAATTGCACGAGAAAACGAGACTTACAAGGTACTCGTAAACGACCGAATTAGCGAATTCCGCTTAATAGTTGTTAAACTATATTATAATATACTTTTAAATACGCTAAACCTCGAATTCTTGCTATCGAACCGGTCATCTAAAGCTGAACTACTACCGGTCCAGCTTACAAGACAACTTACTACTCTAGCTATTAAAATTAGATTACGCTCGCGCAAATCGAAAAGCAGTTTAATAGTTCGCTATAGCCTCCGTCACCTTTTTGCAAGTATAAAGGAATTTAAAGATTTTAACGAGCAATTTCTTAATCACGAAAGTAATATCATCATAGTATTTTTTATTTATAAAGAAAAGGCTAATATTACGCTCTTTACGAAGCTTAAAAACGAAGGAGTTATTATTACGCTCGGCGAGCAATTCGTAAAATCACGCTTTTATTGTTGTTATTGTTGTTGTTGTATTTATTAACGTCGGGCGGGTAGCAAGCGAAGCCTGCCGCCCTAGGACCTCTTATAGGGTACGGCGACGTGCTAAGCTAAAGAGTTACATATAAGAAAGCCTTAGAAAGCAATTCAAAGTGCTATAGCGAAAGCTATTATCGCATGCGCCTTTCCTTTACAAATAAAATAGATTATATAGAAAGGAAACTTTTTATTAAAAGAAAACTATAAAAAAAAGAGTTAAGCAAGTATAAACTGCTATAACTAGTTAAAAGCGAGCTGTTCACGTCGCGTAACGATAAGAATCAAGGCCGGATCGAAGTTAACCGAGTATAAAAGAAAAAGAAAAGGTAAATATAAAAAGCTTAAACTTTAAAAGAAAAATTAATATAATATATTAATATTAAAAAGAATTCTTTCGAAAGCGCATTACGCTATTTTAAAGTCTTAATCCCGTGACGCGGTTAATCTAACGAGCTTTTACAATTTAAGTAAAGCGAAGCGTACCTCGTTCTTTTTACCGAAGTAATATCAATTAGCTAAAGTAGCACTTTTATCGAGTGCAATGCTTAGAATAGAATTTCGTAATAGTTAAAAAAGCTTAAAAATTGGCCGGATTATTAAAAAGACTTTTAAAAAAGTCGTAAGCTTTCGAAATCGTATTCGAAAAAGTCCGCGATTAAGTCTTATAAAGCTAAAAGAAGAAGCGTCGCTACGTAAATCGGCAAAAAGCTAAGTGCAAAAAAGACTTGCGTTTGCTATAAGCATACTTTAAGTTAGCGTCGTAATGCTAAAACTTAATATAATATTAAGTAAAGTCTTCGTACGTAATTCGGATCGCAAGTAATTTATATAAAACATATCGTAAGAGTTTTAGCTTCGAAAGAAGCTTGATTAAGTATAAAAAGCTTTATTTCCGATACGAGCGTAAAAGCTTAAAAGAACTTGCGCTTTATTAAGCTTTTCGTATTTTATTTCGTATATTACGAAAGAGTATACGAATACCGCTAATTATAAATTGCGATATTAAATTAATATCTTAATCCGGTTTCTTTGCTTTTAAATTTGCAAGCTTATCCGCTCGTTCGTTTTTTTTAATGCTTATATACTTTAAGAACTATCGTATTCGTACGTTTCGAATCTTTATTACTTTTTAAACGTTTAAGAACGCTTATTGCGATAATAAAAAAGCATTTCCGCGAAGATATTAAATAATTAATATGCTATCGATGCAAAGTTAAATCCGTTTCGCCGTCGAATAAACGTATATTATTCGTTCGAAGCTTTTTTATACTTTTATCGCTTTCGCGTTAAAAACGTAAAAACAATCGTTAATAAAGCCGTACTCGTAGCTTATCTTTTAACGTCTTTAATAGATTACGTACTCGTAGCTTATTAATCGGTTGCTTTAGTTGTATTATTTTAATTCGTTCGAAAAGATCGTAATATTTTTTAACGAAAGCTGTTATTATTATGCTTCGAATATAACAACAGCTTTTTTTTTCGTTTTATCGTCCGCCGAGTCCCGTTTGCTCTTCGATATAAAATACGAAAAGACGAAGCGAAAGCGAAGAACGTTTAAGAAAAGAGTTTTTAATTTTTAAATTTTAATCTCGAAGATCTTAATAATTTTTACGCCGCGACCGCGTTATCGGATCCGCAAAAGTATCTAGCTAATTAATAAATGCTTATTATTTATTGTTTTTAATTTTATTGCAAACTTAGCTTTAGCTTTTTTTAAAGCTGCAGCGCCGGAAAAAAGCTCGGCATTTCGAAAAAGCGTTGCTATTAATATCGTTTTTTAAACCGAAAGTACTTCGCGCGCCGCGAAAGTTATCGTTTTATTAATAAAGTTAATTATCTTTTCGATTCGAGCGCTAATAATTTTTAATCTTTCGGACTTGCAAATTAAGCGATAGCGCTTTACGTATTACGCTTTCGTACTATAAAGCATCGAAAGCAATACGCAAGTAATAATTGCTTTGCGTAATAAAGCTGTAAATAAATCGTAAACTATTTTAGCGAGATTGCGAATATATTAAGCGATTTTCTTAGCTTTAACCGCTCGTTTTTACACGTATCGGCGGAACTTTAACTTGCGGTTAAATTAAACTTTAAATTATTATATCGCAAGTATATTTTCGTTTTTCGAACTTATAATAATGCATAAAATAATTATAATATCGATTACGAAAAGAAAAGTATACGTATTTTTTTTGCGAAAGAAATGTATTATTTCGATCTTTTTTAAAACGAAAGCGATTTTATAAGTATTACTTTATTTAATAATAAAATTAATATCGTTTCGAAGTATAACGATATTCCGGTCGAAAATGCGATTAACGCGATATAAGCAAATATCGTTAGTGTATTTAAAGCGCAATGTCCGGTTTTAATTAAATAACTCGGCTAAATAAAGTATATAAAGCATCGGTGATAACGGAGATCTTTACGGAATGCTATATTTTACGTCGTAAATATTCGTAATTTTTTTTTTTAATCGGACTTTAACTTTACGGTTTAAAAAAAAGATTTTATTAACTTAAATAATAAATACAGCTAGCTTTGCTTTATTATGCGTTTAAAAAAGCGACGAGTTAAAACCGTATTAAAAGCTTTTTAAACGTTTATAATAATTATAATAATTTAATATTTAATTGCAAGTGCGGACTCGATATCGTATATTAAGCACGAAGCGAAGTCTAATGCAAAGCGTCGTAAAAAAGCTTTTGCGTATTATAAGTTAAAAACGTCGTTAATAAAAGCAGTTTACGTAATTCTTTTCGTAACGATGCGCTTTAATTTTTTAAAAATATACGAAAGCAAAGCAATCGGTCGTTAAAAACGAATAAAAGTTTTATCTTTTTTTTTTACTTTAAAAATCATCGAGACTTTAGCGAGCTTTTATACATCCGAAAAATAATAAAAAGCTAAGCATTTATTAAAAAAGCTATAAAAAAAATAATAAACGTATTATTAATATGCTTTAAGCAATCGTACGATAATTTTATTCGTTTCGAATAAAGTGCTTATTATTTCGATTACGTAAAACTTTATTTTTTTTAATAATATCGTAATATTTTAAAAGAGCCGGCTAATGCTTTTTTAATTAGCGAATAGATCGTAATCGAAATCGTTAGCGGCGTTAAACCGTTTAAAAATGCTTTTTCGCAACGCGTTCGCTTTTTTTTAAATATCTTCGATAGCTTCGTCGTTAATTATTAAAAAAAGCGATTTTAAGTTTAAAGTAAGCTTATGCTAACTTATAATTTTATATAAATCTTAATCCGATTTTATTCCGTCGATTATATAAGTTTAATAAGCTTTTTTAGCTTTTTTAATTATAACGAGTTAATCTCGCGTTTTTTAAATCGGTTTTCCGTCGTATATTATAAAGCGCGCTGCTAAGTGTTTCTTATACGTTATCTAGCAATCTGCCGTTTATTATAATGCAGCCGTTAGCTTTTTCCGAACAAGCTATCTCGTAACTTTTAAAGCAAAATTAAAAGTAATAATTAAACTAATCGCAAGCTAATCGAGTTTTTTAATAAAATATATCGTTTATAAATCGAAAAGTTAATTTACGCTTAACGCTATAAACGAAGCGAATTTTTCGAAATCTTAATTTAATATTTAATATTAAAAGCGCTTTAAAAAAACGACTTTTCGATTAAAAATAATCGTAACTTAAGTTTCGTAATTTAAGCTCGAATAAAAATCGAAGCGAATTATCGTTTAAGCAAACGAGATATTTAAAAAAGTTAAGTTTAAAAAGTAATTAGCTTTATAAGTAAAATCGCTCGGAAGTTTAATATAATTTATTTTACTAGCATTAAACTAAGCCGCAAAGTCTCTTTTTCGGCTTTTAAGCTTAACTTTTAATTCGAATATATCGTGTTATACGTTAAAGTCTTTTTTAATTAAGCATTTAAAAAGAAAAACGAAATAAGTAATATAATTTATAATCGGATTTATTAAAAGTTGCTAATAAACGTTTAAAATAGCGAAGCCGTTTATATCGATTTATAAGAAATTTTTATTACGAATAAAACGGCGTTGCTAAGTGCGAAGACTTACGCTTTTGCGTACGTAAGTTATTACTCGTAATCGCTTAACGAAATATTAAGTATCGTTTTAATTATTTTACGATTTTATCGGAGCATAGCAATCGTAAAACGAATAGTTTTAAGTTTTAATGCTCGAGTGCGTATACGGCTTTTAAATACAAATAACGTTAATGTTTATCGAATAGCAAAAGTAAAATAAAGCAATATAATATAATTGCTTTTTGCTTACGTTCGCTTAATAAACTTAGATTTTTTTAAAAAGCTATCGATTGTAGCGAATGCCGCGATGCCGTATTAGCGTGCTTAATATATAAAATTGTTTTAAGCATCTTAGCTAATAATAATGCTCGAGCTTTTTATAAACGAAAAAGATAAGCTAATAGTATTGTTTACGTAATAATCCGATATCGTTATTAGCGTATTTTTTCTTTCGTTTACGATAAAAAAAGCGTTATCTATTAAAATCTTTTCGTTAAAGTTTTTACGCGTAACCGTATTACGTAAAAGTCTCGTAGCTTACGTAAAAGCTTAAAAAGAAGATTATAAGAAAACGGCTTAAGAAAAAGTCGCTCGCTTATGCTTTTATACCGCAAAAGCGCGTTTTTTTCGAAGAAAAGCCGCGTTAATATCGATAGCAAAAGTTTTTAATTAAAAAGCTGAAGTCGATTCGTTTTTTTCCGTTATAAAAGTAATAATAATAACGTAAGCTTAAGCTTTTAATCGTCGGACGGCGCTTAGCTTTTTTTTAATAAAAGTAATTATTTTATCGTTAATTCGCTTAAAAGCCGCAAAGCAATTCTTATAATTAATTTCGTACGAGCCGTAGCAATTCGTATAACGAAAAAGCGCCGTGCAATCTTTGCCGTCGAGCTCGTCGTATTAGTCTCGTCGCTCGTCGTAATAAAAGCAGCGTGCGTGCCGAATGCACTTAGCCGAGTTATATTAGCCGAAGCAATTAAAGTCGTGCTTTTTAATAAGTTGCTTTTTATCGATTAACCGAAAGTAGCTATTGTAATTAAACAATTTAAAGCTGCGGACTTCTTTTAAAAAAAAGATTATTTAATAAATTAAGCCGGTCGCCGAGTCGGCTTCGTATTAAAAAATGCAAACGCTTATCGAAGCTCTTTCGGCTTAAGCTAAGATCTTTTCGTCGATATATTTCGCTATCTTAAAAATCTCGTCGAAAAAGCTTTTAATTTCGGCAAAGACTTTTTAAATAACGTACGTATATTATTTGATCGAAATAATCGCTTTCGTAGCTTTAAGAACTTTTTAATATACTTTTTTAGCTTTATTTATAATAAAAAAGTCTTTCGCTTTAAAGTTGATCGAAATAAATGCTTAATTAATGCGAGTAGCTTTAAGACGAAAGATAATAATTATATCGACGCTATTTAATTTATTAATAATAACTTTGCGAGCGGCGTAATTATCGAAACGAGTTAAAAGTGCGGCGGAAAGTACTTAAATTAAGATTCGCTTGTCTTAACGTATCTTAAGTTGTTCGTTAAAAGACTTACGAGTAGCTTAAAAGCTCGTAAGTTTGCGAGTCTTTACAAGTCTTATTTTTATAACGGAAGAAAATCGAGATAGCTTAACGATTATTAATTAAGCGGCAGCTTTTAAGTTTTTTAAAATCTTCGAAAGCTTTGCAGAATCTGCTTATAAAATAAACTTAAAAAAAGCCGTTTGCTCGCTATTATAAAAAGCGGTCGAAAGAAAAAAAAAATAACTGCTTCGATAATTGCGTATAAATAAATACGTATAAACGTAAAAAGACTTTTAAAAAACTCTTAAATATAATATCGAGATTCGAAGTTAAGTTAATCGTTTATAATTTAATCTAAAGCGAAAGCGTATTGCTATTAAACTCGTCGTTTAATAATAGCCGCGCGGTCGATATCGTCGAAATAACTTTCGATAGCTTTCGTCGCTGTATTAATAATCGATGCTTTTCGTTTTAATACGAAAAGAAAAGGTTGCAAATTAATAGCAGCGTTCCTTTTTCTCTTCTTAAAGTGCTAAGTAAAATTAAACGGCGATGCAGCGTTTTAAAGCCGTATATAATCGGCGTTATTAATATTATTATTATCCGCGAAAGACCGAAATAAAATAACGAGAATTATTTTTCAAGCTATATAACGAGCGCAACGAGTTATTGATTTAGTTTTAACGGATTCTTAAAAAAACCGTATCTTAAGAATCGAATATAATAAAAATTAAATCGTTATAAGCAAGTTGAAAATTTCGTATTAAATAATTAAGATGTAAAATCACGCTTTTAAAAGCTGAAAGGCTTAATAAAGAAAGAGGTATTTGAAGTTATAAAATACAATCTTGCAATCTACGGAATAAGCCGTATATTCAACTCTCGAATAATCGATAAAGTAAAAAGCAAGAATACTTTCGAACTATACGAAAAATCACGCTTTATTATTCAAGCTTAGAAAGACGAAGGCAAGTATAATATTCTTATTTAATCTTCGATTATTTAGCGCAATAGCTAGCGTTTAATAATTTCTTTAGCCTTATTCTTAGAATCTTTTAATTAAGTAATAGTATCTTTGCGAGATATTACTTAAGCTTACGTATCGAGCTAACGCTACTTCGAGCGTATGATCTTAGCGTATTTGCTTAAAGACTTTTAATATTTATACCTTTCGGGCTATATCCTATTGATTCGTAAACCTTTATACGAGATTGCGAAGGCAAGTACTTATTGGTAGGACACTTACTATAAACACTATAAAGATAAGCTATTTATAGTCTTTTTTATATACGACCTTTGCTTGTTGATCTTTATAACTAGCAAATTCGCTATCATTAGAATGCAAACAAACGATACGCTGATGATAGCTGATAAAGAGTTTAATAACTTAGAAGAGCAAAAGCTTAAGAAAGCTGATTTTAACGCTAAATTAAAAGAGACGCTTATAATAGAAAACGAAGTAATATTTAATAGAAGAATACTAAAGAAGTTCGCTAATAGCTCGATTCTACTTAAGCAAAAAGATTAAAGAAAAAAGCTAGAGCTAATTACCGAAAATAAAAACAACTACTTAAAGCAGCGAGCACGTGCAGCTTATATTGCAAGCTTGTGTTAGCCCGAAGCTATTTTCGACTTATCTATCGCCGCGCAGATTTAGTAAAAAGACTTCACTTTAGACGATATTACTTTTTTAAATAAAAGAATTGCATAGATGATAGAAAACTAGCAACGAAGCTTAATATACTTTAATATCGACTTACGTTTAGCGAAGCTATTCGTATTCGTAGACGAGAGTTTTGCTAATAATAAAGATTGCAGTTTATAAATTAGTTTTTTAATCATCTTAGCAATCGAAAAGAAGTTTGATAGCTCTTTCTTTATTTAAAGGAACTTTATCGCTGCTAATTCGATAAAATGCAAGCGAGTGATACGCTTTGTGCTTGCATCGGAAATCTATAGCATAGTCTTCGATATAAATATTGCTATTTGCGTAATTACTACTTTTAAAATGATTATTAATAAGCTAGAAATCCTCGAGGTCTTTATAGTCGTTTATACCGACTTATATTCTTTTTACGAATGCTTTGTCAAGCTCGGAACTATTAAAGAAAAGCGCTTAATGATCGATATTATAGCTCTTCGATATTTATACGAGCGTCGAGAGCTTGCAAAAGTCAGATAGATTAAGAGAAAGGATAATTTAGCCGACTTTATAACGAAAATCAACTTAAATAAGTCGTTAGCGACTTTTATTGATATAAATAAAGCTAACGTACGCATCGAAGGGTAAGTGGAAAGAGCATAAGGAGGTCAGGCCGGAAACGGAAGGAACGATGATATAAGATTTTTTAATCGACAACATTAGGAATGAAGGAGCTATTTTTACTTGTATTAGAATTGCAATTGCAATTGCAATTATTGCAATTGCAAAAGAGAAAATTGCGAGTGTAGGAATAAAAGGATCGGAGTTAAGGACTCGATCGAGGATAAGGGTGGCCCGTGCACCCTTGGCATAGCAACCACCTACATGTAACTGCACCTCGCAGCTAGAATAGCTTCCTTCTTCCCTTAGACTTAACAACACCACGAATGCAACCACTTGCCATTCGTATCAAGTCTTACGTGTGCACCCTATTGTGTAACCAACATAATTAATTTAGATCGACTTATATATAAACAAACAACAATTATGGCCGATCGAGCAATTAGACCTTTAAGTAGAGAGTCTAGCCGACAAAGAGCAGTAAAGTATTATACCTTTCGAGTCTTATTACTACTTACGGAACCTTTAGCTATTCAGTTAAAAGAAATACTATACTTAAGACTCTTAAGCTTCTCGGAAAGATTAAACGACGAGATATCGAGCATTTTATTTGACTTAAACGAGCTATTATACGCAAAGCTCGATAGCGAGATTACGGCTCGAGCAATAGTAAAAGACTTTTTGGATACGAAGTGTAAAGGGCTAAAGGATTACGATTTATAAAGCTTATTCCGGCACGCTTTCTTACGCTAAGATTAGACGAGCTTTACGATAACGAAGGATAATATAAAACGAAGCTTTAAGTTTGCTACTTTTATTAGCTTTAAAGAACACTTGCTGTTCAAAAGCGTATAGTGCTTTTTAAAGTAAAAGGGCTACGCTAATGAGATGGTCAAGCTTTTGAACGACGAGCAATAGCATTAATAGACCTTCGAAGAAATAAAAGAGCAATAAGCAATATTTTTAAGCTTCGATTTAAAATAGACCGCCGAAAACCTTACGGACGACGAAGATATTATACTTTAATTACTTCTACTTTCGCGAAGCTTAAAAAGAAAGGAAAAAGAGACCTTAAGCAGAAAGAAAGAAAGAAAAGAAATCTAAAAGTTACGGAAAGAGTTTTTAAAAAAAAAGAGAAATATAAAACGAAATATAAAAGCTATAGCAAAGCAAATAGCGGAATTACGGACTTACGCTATACAATCTAACGAAAGGCTACGACGAAGTATTTTAGCGTATTTATCTTCAATTTAATAATCGCTACGCAATACGCTAATTATACAACAAAAGTTAAAATCGCTTTAACGGCTTTTAAACCTTTTTTTTAAAAGCTACATTTAGTTTTCTAAAAAGCTTAAGCTTAATAGCAATAATAACAAAAGTCTTGAGATCATTATCGGACTAGACAATACTCGAAGCTACGGAAGCTATACGTTAAAAGAAGACTTGTTAAAACTTAAGAGCATTCCGGACAAAATCAGCTTTTATTAAAGATAGCGTGCAAATTTCCGTGCTTAATTTTAGCAACTCGAAAAAAGGATCTAGCACTTTCGAACGTATTAATAAGCTTTTTAAATCTCTTAATAAGCTATGTATCGATAAAAGAGATATTAAAAGTATAAGAATCGTTAAGAGCGCGCTTAAAAATACGGATATCATTAAGCTAAAGCTTTAGCCGGTGACTTAAATGATCTTAACGATCTTAACGATGATCGACGAAGAAAAAACGGAAAAGATTAGTAAAAAGATCGAGAACACGAATACGAAAAAAGTAAGAACGGCTTTTTTAGACTATTAAAAAGATTCGGAAACGGACTTTTAAAAGACTTCGGATCCGGAAATAAGCTTTTTAAAGACTTTAAAAAAAGACGGACTACCGGCAATTATATCGATAACCTTTTACCGATCAGATTATTAGCTAAGCATAGCACACTTGCGTATAACACTCTAAGCGCTTTTAACGATGATAATAACGATTTCTTTAAGCTAAAAGCAACGGACTTTTATTCAAGAGCGAAAGAATTAGCTTTGTTCGCGCGAAGTTTTTTTAAAAAGCTAAAGTATTTAAAGCTCGACGATAACTTTAAAACTTAATTAAAGATTTTTATTAATTAAGCAAATCGATACAATTTAACTTTAGACGACTATTTAGCGGCGTTTTTTATTATGCTTACGAAAGAAGCTATAATCTTTTATTATAATCATATGATTAAAGCTAAGCTTTTTACGTTTAAAGCGAACGCTATTATAATAAAAGACTACTTCGAAACTAACTACCGGCGGCAAGCAAAATACGACCGCTAAAAAGAAATTTCGCTAGATTTAATTAAAAAAGAAAATCTAAGGACTTCGCTTAACGAGTGCTTTAAAAAGCTCGCTAAAGAGCTTAAAAGCATTTAAAGCTCATTACGACTAAGTTTAAAAAACGATAAGAGTCTTGCCGATAAGCTGTATTTAGCTTATAAAAACGTGCTAAAGACTATTATTATACGAATAAACTTTGCTTTTACCTTTACCGCCGCAATTGCCGATATCCGCCGAGCAATTGCATTTGCAACTAAGACTTCTCGACCCGTTAAAGCAAATAGAGCTTACGCGAGCTTTAGCGAGCTATACGATCACACTTGCTCGCAGCACACTTTAAAAGCTGACTCCGATTTAGACGAAGAATACGAATACTTTATTTAAGACCGCTAATACTTCGAAAGTAAAAAAGCTGCTAAAGCTATTAAAAGTAAGAAAAGGTGTTTTGTTTATGAAAAGCTAGGTTGCTAAAGCACTAACTATACCTTCGACGAGCGCAAAGCTTCCGTAGCTAAGTTCTAAAGCTTTAAGAACGTAAAAAAAGTAACGAAAAGCAAATTCTTTTAATACGTAGCGTCGATCGAAAGCTTGCTACTTATATCTACGGAAGAATTCGATCAGTTTATCGCAAGCCTATTAAACGAGCCGCTCGAATCGAGCAACTACGCTAACATATCGAAAGGTTTTATAACTACTTACGGCACTTTTAATACTAACGAAATATATAAACAATTAGAGATTCAAACGGTATTCCACGCCTTTACTAGCTAAGTAAAAACTTAAAAGATGCTCGAGCAAAATCCGCGTATGCTCGCGAGTAAAGCAAAGATTTATATAGCTTTTAAGTACTTTGAAAACGTGTTTATAAGCTTTATAATTAACAGCGGAGCAGCTAATTTCTTTATCGCTAGCTTACCTTAACTACGAGCACTTTAAAAGAAGTACTTCGAAGTTTAATTAAATACATCTCGAGCAAAAGAAAAGTCCGTTAAATACGGCATCGGCTTTATTACTTTTATTAAAGCAGTTATCTTAAAAACACTTTTAAGTCAAGTAGAGTTCTACGTTATAAAAAGCGACGTACCTTTTTTATTTTTATTAGCTAATATAAACAAGCATAAAGTGATCTTAAATAACTTAAAAAACGTGCTAGTTTAAAAGAAAAAGAAAATACTAATAATAAAAATGTTTAAGCACGTGTTAATGCTATTAAGTAAAAAGCACGCTGCTATTTATTATAGCATCGAAAGCGAAACCGTCTATTGCTACTTTACGGAAAAGCAATTAAAAACTATTCACAAGCGTTTAAGCTACTTTTTAACAAATCGATTTGCTGCTATTCTTAAAAGGGCCGAGCACGAATTTAAACGGGATTTGCTTTATAACATCTAAAAGTTTTGCTATTATTGCTAAGTATTCGAACGCTCTTCGGAAAGGTTTAGTATTAGATTTAAAAATAATATTAACTTTAATAATATAATATACGTCGATATAATGCACTTTAACGGCAAGAACGTATTGCACGTCGTTTGCGATTCTATTAACTTTTAAGCCGCTACTTTCTTTAAAAGCATATCCGTATAGCACTTACTTAAAAGATTTAATCGATATTAAGTTAATACTTACGTCGGGCCTTTTATAAACGTAATGCACGATCCCGGAACTAACTTCAATTCGGCAACGTTCCGAAGCTACTTTAAAAGTATTAATAGCACTTTAAAGCAAATGCTTATAAAAGCTTATTATAGCGTCGAGCTAATGGAACGCTACTACGTCCTTATGCGACGCGCTTTTAAGATCGTTATAAAAGAGCTTTTAAAAGCCTTAAAGAAGGACCGGCTTTAAATGGCTATCAAAGCTATTAACGATATAGCTAGACTTAATAACCTGATTCTTATACTCTTCGTTTTTAAGACCTTATTAAAGCTGACGGAATAAAATCGACTTACCGCGTTTACTTAAAAGCGTGCTGCTATTATTAACAAGGCTATAAAAGAAGTACGAAAATGCTACGCCGCTAAGCAAGTTAAAAACGCGCTTAAAAAAAGGAATAGGCCAATTACGAAGCATACCTTAGACCTCTTTATTAGTTTACGAGTACTCGTATAACGGGAAAACCAAAGGTAGAAAGGCCTTTTTCAGCTGCTTAATAAGCAAAAGCATACGTGCATAATAGCATGTCCGAAGCTTATCGAATTTAAGTTTACTTCGGTAAAACTATACTACTTTAAAATTAAAAAGCTATTAAAAGAATTGCAAGTACTAAAGGTAAAAGTAAAAGAAAAACAAAGCGAAAGCGAAAAAAAGCTAGAACCGCGAAATTCGCTTAAACTTTAACATTCGCTTAATCTATCGAAGTCGCTTAATTTAAGAAGCTCGCCAAGATTAGCAAACAGCTTTCCCAACCTTTAACTTGCTAATCCTTAAAGGTTAATAATACTAATAGTTTAAATACTTTATTAAAAGTACGATCTTAATATCTCGACCGTGCTCGACGAAAAAGAAGACGATTCTTACGCTTTATTTACTAAGGACTCCGAAGTGTTTATTACCGATAAGAAACGCCGAGACTATAAGCTTTTAATTAAGCTACGAGCCGAAGGAATCATCAAAAGCCTTAAAGCACCGTTTTAAGAATTTAAAGCAAAGGAATTAGCAAGATTAATAGCTTAAAGCATCTTTTAAATGATCTCGAGCACCGATTTACGTGTTAAAAGCGCTAAGATCTTCGGATTTAAGTTTATTAATAAAATTAAAAGCAAAAGAACACTTACGCTATACGAGAAGTCTCGTATAATAATCTAAGCCTTTTAAAATAAAAGCAAGACGAAAGTACTTACCGAGTCACTTACGGTGCAACGAGCGGGCTAAAGACTTTGTTGTGCTCTAGCTCTTTTTTTAATAAAAGATTACGAATATTAAGTTTATAATAAAGATATTACGTAAGCTTACATTTAATTAAGTACGAAACTTATTCGAATAATCGTCGTGCGACCACTTAAAAAGATCATTTATCGATTCTTTTTCGGCACTTTGTTTTTTATAATTAGCTTTTTATACGGCATCTTCGAAGCAAAAACGCATTAGTATAAGCGTTTTTCCGAGCACTTTACGAGCAATTTCGGTATAAAGCAATCGAGCTTTAACTTTTACTTTTTTATATTAACTAATAAAGATTAGTTAAGAATAGCTGCTTTATAAATAAACGATATTCTTATAATTATTAATCGAGCTATAAAAACAAAAAAAGAGAAAGAGTTAATTAAATTTAAATTAAAGAGCAAAGAAATAAAGACTTTTATATACGCCGAACCGATGATTTTCAATAGATGCAAGCTATTTTTAAATAAAAACGAGTTCGGACTATCGGTTAAGTAAAAAAGACAAAGTGAAAGGCTTGCCGTGATCAAGCTCGATTTAGCTACACGAGCTAAAGAGTACTTAAAGCAACGTGCTCGAAAAGCGTATTTAATTATTATTTGCTACTTAAAAGCATCTTGCGCTTTATCGATAGCTGCTTAATATTAAGAACCGAAAAACGAAGACTATAAAGCTTTTAATAAAGTGATTTAATAGCTAATCGATCACTTAACTCGAAAGATCTATTACGTGCTTTTAGATTTAAGAACTACGAAGCTTTTTGTATTCGTAAATGAAGCGTTTGCTAATAACGCTGACTTTAGCTCTTAGATCGGTTTCGTAATTATCTTTAGCAATAAAGCTTACGTAAATAAAAACGAGTTCACTTTAACGAGTAATATTTTTTATTAAGTATTATAAAAGTGCAAAAGGGTGATAAAAGCAGTATTAGCCTTTAAGTTATACGCTATATCTTTAAGTATCGATATAGCTATTATTATATCGACGACCTTTGCTTAAATCATAGCTTAGTTAAAGATCTTTAATTTCCTCGTGGTTATATGCATTGACTTTTACTTATTATACAAGTATATAGTAAAGCTAAAAACTATTAAAGAGAAGCGCTTTATGATCGATATTATAGCTATTCGAAAGTCATACGAAAAGCGGGAGCTCTTTAAGGTACGCTAGATCGAAGGAAAATCTAACCTTGCTGACGCTATGATTAAAATCGGGGCTAATACCTCTTTGCAAGAGCTAGTTTTAACTAATACCTTGAAGGTGCAAGTGGATAAATAAGTGGAAAGGCCGCTATAGAAAAGGGAAGGAGGAGATTGTTTTTCTTTTGTTTGATTACCTTTGTTTAATTACCTTCCTTCTTTTTTCGGTCGATATAATAATTAGCAAAGCACTGCTTGCTAAAGAGAGAGTTGCCGGTGTCGGTATATCCATATCAACCTTAGCTAGTAGTAGTAGTAGTAGTAGTAGTAGTTGGGGAGCTCACTCGTGAACCAGGGTTCACGGGCCACTTGGCATGCCTCGCTTAGCATGTTAGCAGTCAAGGGACCCTTAACTTGACAAGTAAACTTATTAGCTAGCTAGTGCACGTGATTCCTTTTAATCATATAGAAGGAATCAGCTCCCTTGAGCCTTGAGGAGCAGACAGAATTCAAATACTTTATCAACCGAGTGTTTTGCAATTGCAAGTACTTTGACGAACGTTACGACCTTACGAATATATATTCCTAATCGCTTGGAAGCAATCCAACAGATATGATTATAATTAAGCTTTAATAAAAAGGAAATAAAAAGAAATGAAAAGATAAAAAAAAAAACCGCTAGTTAAAACTTAACGCTCGCAAGAATGCTGCTTAAAAAGAATTAAGCGTAAGCAAAACCCTTTTTAAAAATAAACTAACTTAATAAAATATATTTAAATTATAAAATAATATTATATAATATTCAAGTATATAAGACGTTGATATATAAGTTTAAATCAATAGTTTAATAGCAAATTCGCTAAAATCTAAATATGTTTTCTTAAGCTATTGATTCGTTTTTATCTTAAATTACTTTAATCACTTACGAAGATACCGATTTATTTCAAAGTCAAGAGTTCGAAAGCTTTATAATTAGTTTCTTTAGCTTAATATTATTAGCAACTATTAAATGTTCTAATTAATATTATATTTAAAACGTTAAAGAGATTAAGACTTTTAATACTTGATAATTATAGACCTTATAGTATTCTCAATAATAAAAGGTTAATTAAAATCCTTTGCGAATCGATTAAAATAGAAAGAAAACTTTTTTTATATAAATTAGATTCGTTTAAGCAGCTGAGATATCAATAAAAAAGCTTATAATATATTATAAAAAGTGCGATCGAGCTTTAAAGCATTCGAAGCTAAAAGCTTTTAAAACGAAAGCATTAGCCGATTATCAGAAAACGGACGTTTGCAAACGCGTTATAAATAAGCTAAAACAAAAGCTTTAGCAAACTCAATTAAGATCTAAATCTTTTTAACGCAATTTAATACGTTTGTTTTTATTTATAAATTCAGTTAATAAATCTAATATATTTAATTAGTAAATCTGATTAATAAATCTAATTAATAAATCTAATTAATAAATCTGATTAGTAAATCTGATTAATAAATCTAATTAATAAATCTAATTAATAAATCTAATTAATAAATCTAATTAATGAATTTAATTAATAAATCGGATTAATAAATCTGATTAATAAATAATAAAACTAATATCAAATAAACACATCTATTACGAAGAACGCTTTCGCATTAAGACTTAAAATCAATATTTCGAAAACGTGTTTTAAATATTATATTATCTACGTAAAGCTCGTTTCGAATAGTTAATAACTCGGATTAGAAATCTTCTTGCGAATTATAAAACTTATATCTTAAGCTCTTTAATGCTTCAACTATTAAGCGAGACTTCGACGATAAGATTCTAGAAATTAATCGCTATCTATTAGACAATTTATTAGCTAATTAAAAACTTAGTATTTCATTAGACTATTAGTTTAGTATTAAGCGCTATTCTTTTATATGCATAATCGGAATTGCAATTATAAAAGATTAATATATAATTCAGCTTATACTTAGATTTATATACGTTGAATTCAATTATATAAGAAAAAAATTAACAAAAATTATTTACAAACGCTTTATTAAATTAAGCTTAATAAAAAAGATAATCGCGATTATAACGGATAACGTATCTTCGAATAATACAATAATAAAAGAATTACTTAAATGCGTCGAAAATACGTTTAAGAAAAAGCTTTTTATAAGCTAAAAGATTCTATACGTTCCGTATATAGCTTACATTTTGCAATTATCTTTTAAAGCGTTACTCGAACCGCAATTATCGCTAACGAACGAAAGCTTAAAAAAGCATTAAGAAAAAGATTTTAATATAAACGAGTTAAAAAGAGCAAGAAAACGCGATAAACGAAAGATTGCATATACATTTGCGATTATAAGTTTTTTTTTTTTAAAAAAAATATTTATTAATTATATTTATTAATCATTAATCAACGTACTTAAGTTCGAAAGTTTATTAAGTGTATTACGGCTAGCTAACTTCGAAAATCGCGATTTAATAAAACGATAAAAGCTTTTATCGACGATTTAAAGCATTTTTTAACGAAAAACTTAAAGCTTATTTTAAATATTATTATAAAATAAAATTCTATATTTTATATGCTTAATTGATTTATAACTTTTAAAAATGTTATTTAAAGACATTATATAAAGATCGATAAAATAAGTATTTTCAAATTATTTAATACTTAATAAAAGCAAATCTTATAATTAATCGATATCTTTCGATCGTTTCACTTTTTAATTATGCACTTAAGTAAAAAGCTTAGTCTTATTATTTAATACGGATTTTTAATATTCGATAAAATATTCGAACGTTTAAATAAAGCATAAGCACGATTAAAGTTTAAATATATAAAGATTTCGAAAAAAGATCGTAATGATTTTAAATAAATCTTACAATTAAAAAAAAGCGTTATTAATACTATCGAGAAATTAAATAAGTATTATAAGAAAACGCAAAGGCCGTTAAAAGATATTTTTGCTTTCGCGATAATCTTACATCTTATTATTAAGCTAAAGACTTTCGACTTAAATTTTTCTTAGCTTTACGAAAGTAAAGATTAGTTTATAATATATCGAGCGAAATTCGAAAGGCTTTTTAACGAATATTATAAGTCTTTAATATTTATAGCTTAACGTATTAATAATATTAAAGCAATCGATCGTCAATCGATAGCCGCTTTATTACTCCGCGGCAAATTAATACTAAGTTCTTTTTTATAAGCTTCTTTCGAAGATACAAATCACGAGTCGTCGAAAGTATATAGTTATCTTTCAGCTCGTAAGTTTGAAATTTTAATTTAAAACCTTAATTTTATTGATTTTTATTAATTAAGTTTAACGGTCGACGGACGAAAGATTTTGACTTCTTAGCGAAACCTTAAGCTTCGGTACCTTAATCTAGCTCGAATAGTTAAAGATTTTCTATGTATCTTTTTAATTAATAATTGCGTAAAAAAAGTATTTAATATTATAAAAAATATTTGCGATTATCGTCGCGGTAATTTATCGTTATTAACAATCGCAAAAGAAATAACTGCTTTATATTTCAAGATATATAATACTCGCTTAAATAAAGCTCGGCACTTATTCGAATCGATTTTAATAAATTATAATAATTTAAATAAAGATTAGCTTAAAAAAGAATTCGAATAAAAAGTATAAAAGTTTTAAAAATAGTAAAATCGTTAATTTTAAAGCTTATTTTGTTTTAAATATATCTTTGCTTGCGATAATCTTGCGATCGATCAAGACTTTCGAATAATGAGTTTTAAGCAACGAAAAGCTAAGTTGATAATATTAAAAGCTAAAGTGCGAAAATCACGTAAGTTTAAATAATATTAATTTTATAAATATTTATTAATTATATTAAATAAAAAAGAACTTAAATAAGTTTCAAGATATTAATAAAGATGTTTCGTTTAAAATGCGATAGCTACGATACGAAAAGTCTTTAAATTATAAAAAGCATTTAAAAAGTAAGTTAATTTACTTACGATATTTTTACTTTTTATCGATTTATTAATCGATTTATTAATCGATTTACTAATCGATTTACTAACTATTATATAAGATTATACAAAGCGCATTCTTTCGCTTTTTAAAGCAAAGTCGTAGCAAATCGATTATATTCTTTATAAAGAAAACCAAGCAAAGTAAATCAATCGAAAGTAGCTACGGATTTACTTTTCGATAAACAAACTTAAGATGATATAAATTAAAACGTTCTTAATAATATAGAAAACGAAAACGATTTAAAAAATTCAGATTCGAACGGTACGAACGAATCGATTAGCTTTAAACGTTATATAAATTATAAAAATAAAGTGCAACGAAGTACGATATTATATAATATACGCTTTTATTTAAATATAAATTCTAACTTAAATATTAACGATAGCAAATTTATGCGATCAAAACGATTCGAATAATATTTTTTAATAAAATTATTTTAACGCGAAAAAAATATTAAGCTTTAAGCAAAGTAATAAAAAGATAATAAATAAAAAGGAAGCTGATAGAATACCGGACTCGGCTTCGCTATCTTATAAAACTTTAAATGCCGCTTAAACTTCGAAACTTAGTATTTCGAAACTTAAAACTCTTTTAGTCGTTATTTAAAGTTAAAGTAAATTAATTATTATATATAAGTTTAACGACCTTAAATCTAATACTTTTATAAGCGAACGAATTATAAATCTATTATCAACTTTAAAGCGTAAACGAATAAAAGAAAAAGAAGATGATAAAGCGGGATTAATACAAAATAAAAAAAAAGAAGCTTCTTTTAAAATCAAGCGTTTAATTGCAAAGAGTATCGCTTTTGCTAGGTTTTATAATTAGCGACTTTTACTAAATTGCTTTTTTTATATTATTAAGTTTTTGTATTTACTTGTTTATAATTGATTGCAATAATTAATTGAACTCTTTTTTATCGATATTTTTAGTTTTTTTATTATTATTAATATATTTATATCGACTTTAACTAGCTAGCTAAGAATACCGGTAATAGTAGTTAAAAGAAGAGTTCACTCGTAAACCATAGTTCACGGGTCAGTTAGCATGCTTCGCTTAAAATGTTATATTAATCAAAAGACTTTTAACTTGATTATAAAACCTTTTAGTTAGCTAATGCACGTAATTCTTTTAATCATAAGTATTACTTTTATTAAACTTTAAAAGAGCTGATTCTTTTTATAACTATTAAGTTTTTTAGTAAAGTTAAGTTATTCGTAAAGCTATATAGCTCGTAAACTATAGTTTACGAGTAAGTTACGTATAACAGCTTTACGTACGCTACGTATAGCAGCTTTACGTAGGTTACGTATAGCAGCCTTAAGTACGTTAAGTGTGGCAGCTTTACGTAAGTTACGTATAGCAGCCTTACGTAGTTTACGTGTAACAGTACGTTAACTGTAACAGCTTTACGTAAGTTACGTATAGCAGCTTTAAGTACGTTAAGTGTGGCAGCTTTACGTAAGTTACGTATAGCAGCTTTACGTAGTTTACGTATAGCAGCCTTAAGTACGTTAAATATAACAACCTTACGTAAGTTACGTATAGTAGCTTTACGTAAGTTACGTATAGCAGCTTTAAGTACGTTAAGTGTAGCAGCTTTAAGTACGTTAAATGTAGCAGCTTTAAGTACGTTAAGTGTAGCAGCTTTACGTAAGTTACGTGTAGCAGCCTTACGTAAGTTACGTATAGCAGCTTTAAGTACGTTAATTCTTTTTGTGCAACATTTATTAATTAGATTTACTAATCAGATTTACTAATCAGATTACGTACGGTAAAGCACGTGCTATAGCCGAGCTATAGCCGAGCTAAGCACGTATAGCAAAAAGACGTGCAGCAAGCAAAGTTTCTTTTCGTGCAGCATTTACTAATCAGATTTATTAATTAAATTTATTAATCAGATTTACTAATCAGATTACGTACGGTAAAGCACGTGTTATAGCCGAGCTATAGCCGAGCTATAGCCGAGCTAAGCACGTATAGCAAAAGGACGTGCAGCATGCAAGGTTTTTTTTCGTACAGCATTTATTAATCAGATTTACTAATCAGATTTACTAATCAGATTTACTAATCAGATTTATTAAGCGAAGCGTTCTTTCTTTGTTCCGCGTCGAGTTCGTGTTTTAAATATTATAATTCACTTTTGTTAAATCGAAGCATTGCATCGATTATTATTAAGCGACGAGTTATTTTCTTTGTTCCGCGTCGATTTATTATTTCAAATATTATAATTCACTTTTAATAAATCGAGGTATTGCATCGATTATTATTAAGCGACACGTTATTTTCTTTATTCCGCGTCGATTTATTGTTTTAAATATTATAATTCACTTTTGATGAATCGAAGCATTGCATTATTATTTTCTTTGTTCCGCGTCGATTTATTGTTTCAAATATTATAATTCACCTTTGATAAATCGAAGCAATGCTTCGATTACGATTAAGCTACACTTTTATTTTTATATAAATACTCGCTCCTTTTCTTTTTCCTTTTCTTTTTTTCATTATCACTACAACTACATTCTATTCAACTTCTCAACTTCAATACTTAATTTCTTAACCTCAACTTCAACACTTAACTTCTCAACCTTAACCTTAACATTCAACTTCTTAACTTCAACCTTAACACTCAACTTCTCAACTTTAATACTCAACTTCTTAACCTTAATACTTAACTTCTTAATTAACTTTAACACTTAACTACAATTATATTTAACTTAAGTAATTATTTTCCTTTTGATTCTTTGCTTTTTGATTCCTTGCTTTAAGCTAATTATTTTCTTTATTTAGCAATGTCGATTCCTTTCTTTTATAACGCTATAGTCGAAGTCAACTTTTTTAACACCGATAGCAACAAGCTAATCAACGAGATACTTAATCGTTATAAGGATTTCGTAATCGTTTATACTAATAATAACGTTGTTAATTCAATGTTTACTTGCTATAACGAAGAAGATACCGCTTTGTTTTTAAGACTAATCGGCTTCGATTACGAATAGAAAGGTCGCAAAAGTTTTGTCGACGAGTTCGGCATTAAGCATTACGGTATTAATAAAGTTAGTAATAACATCTATATACTATGATCACTAATTGATTTTTTATTTAAAAAGAAAGCGCTTAAGTCTTTTATCTTTTCGATCACTTTATCTTTTTCCTTAACTTAATTAGAAAGCAATTCACTTATAAAAATATTAAAGTTCGATTGATCTTAAGTGATCTTACTCTTAAGCTTTTCGATAGCGATCATACCGAAGCTAAAAGCATTTTGAAAGAGCTATTGATGCTATACTTTTTTACTATCGATAGCACTTTAGTATACAAACGCTTCACTCTTAAGTTCTCGGATGAAAATGAGTTTAAGTAAAGCAATAAGTGCTAAAAGCTAAAAGAGCTATTTGAGTCAAACGAGATTTATCTGAACTATGCTTACAAGCAAGAACTTAAGCTAAAGGCGAAGACCGAGTTGAACGTATTCTACGTAACTGCAAAAAGACAAGTCTTTATCAACTCTTTGTAATTAATAGACTTGGGCTAAAGAACGGGTCTTTACTAACCTTTAGGCTTTTGTAACTAGTAAATTTGATTAATACTTTAAGTCTTTAATTAGTAAATGTGATTAGTAAATGTAATTAATAAATGTAATTAATAAATGTGATTAGTAAATGTGATTAGTAAATGTAATTAGTAAACTTGATTAGTAATTATGCATATGCATATTTTTATGTATATAAACCTTATAGAGTAACCTTACGCCTTATAAGGTTTCCTTATAAGGAAGGGCAGAATTTTATACCTTTCGTGGGTTCCTCCGTAAGGAGGACTCAAAACTCCGTAGGGCCCCATGGGGCCCCATGGAGCAGCCTAGACGGAGCCTTTTCGCAAAAAGAGCAAGAAGAACTAGCGATTGCGAAGATAAAGATAAGCGAGACGAAGACTTCTCGGCAACTTATCGTAATCAAATCGGAAGAGAATTATTAAAAGCTCGCGATAAATATTTACGCGGTTAAAGAAGTTACTTAGCAAAGTATTATTTCGATCTATTATAATCAAGATCTAACGCAATAAATCTAGCGAAGCTAGATCGGCGGTAAGAGCGGCGGCAAATAAGCGCAACGTTAAGACGGGACTTAAGCTAGCTAAAAGACCTTTAGCATTAGCGGCGGCAAAAGAAGCAGCGGCGACACGGGCCCGAAGAAAAGAAGAAGCATTATTAACTCGAGAAGCAAGAGCGCGGCGGGTTTTTATAAAAAGGTTATTTGCAATTATACTTTTACGAAAAACTTTATCAGCCGATTTAGTTTTATTATTTATAGCTATTATCGCATCTATTAAAGCTATACCGGCATCGACGACTTTTGCAAAAAGCTATCGAATCGGAGTTAAAACGAATATAAAACGAAAAGTAAAATAACTTACAAAGATGCAAGTTGACTTAATAGCACGGCAACGCTTGCATTTAATAAAAGTGTCGAAAGAGAAAATGCACCGGTTCGCAGCATTATCGATAGTTCTGCTTGCGTGACTTACGCATCGAGAATAGATCGAAAACATAATGATAAAAGATAAAGTTAATAAGTAATAATATTAAAAAAAAGATAGAAAAGTATAAAATTGATATAAAAAAAAGGTTAACTGTTTATAGCAAGACCTCGAGTATATACTGCCGCTTTTATTTTCTTTATCACGTTACCGCTTTAAGCCCGCGCTACTACCGATTCGACAGTGCGTTACCACTTGACCGCTTAAACCGGCGCACGCTTATTTCAACGATAATACTAACGCTCGAATTAATATTGTTCTTGTAGTTAAATAAAAGTGCTATAAAAGATATAAAAAAAAATTAAACCCGAAAAGATTATCTTGCATTTTCGTTATTATTTGTATTTTTTTTATTATATTATATACGCTTCGTATTAATACCGATCCGGCGATGCATTATTAAGTAGTACTTTAAAACTATATTGCGACCGTGCAATTCGGCTACATGCTCGTTTTGCAAACCCAACTTCACTACTTTAATAAAAGGTGACTCGAAAGCGAGTCTGATTCGAAAAAAAGACGTATATAATAAAGTTAAAGCTTTGTATTTGTTTTGTTTATGTATATAATACTAATGCTAAGCACTTTTATCACTTAAGTGCGCTACATGCTCTAGCTTTGCTAAGCACGTAGTTAAGTTACGTGCAAGCTTTTATATAAACGAATAGTTGGTTCTTTTTTAAATTAGCATTATATCACTATACAATATAATACACGTACTTATAGCACACATTCGAGTGTCTTTCGATCGTCTTTCTTCTTCCTCTTTATTCATTTACGATTCTACCATAGCTATATTCATATATATCTCTTGATTTGACGTTAGGTATATATCGGAGCTCTTCCCTTCCATATTATGGACGGAACTTAAAGACGCTACACGGCTATTTCCGACGCTTACCGAGAATCCGGATATAAAAGAATTGAATCAACTTATTATCGCACGTCAAAACTCTTTTTTTAAAATAGATATTATAAAGATTGCAAAGCCTTCGTCTAAAGCTATAAGCTTTATTAGAAACGCAAAGCTAAACGAACAGAAAACCTTTTATACTCGACTTAGCTTATTTAAATATAATTAAAAGTCAGCTTAAACGTATCACAAGTACTTATTACCGATAAAAAGATAACCTGCTTCGTACTAGCTAAAAAAGATCTATTTAAATAGCTAAAAAAGCGACTACTTCGATTAGCTAACGCCGAATCTATTATTAAGTTTTTTTAAAAAGATATCGTTTACCGCTATATTGTTGTTGTTGTTATTGTATTTATTTACGTCGGGCGGGTAGCAGGCGAAGCTTGCCGCCTTAAGACCTTTTATAAGGTACGGCGACGTGCTAAGCTAAAGAGTTACATATAAGAAGGCTTTAAAAAGCAATTTAAAGTGCTGTAACGAAAGCTATTATCGCATGCGCCTTTCTTTTATAAATAAGATAAATCATATAAAAAGAAACCTTTTATTAAAAAAAAAACTATAAAAAAGAGAGTTAAGCAAGTATAAATTATTATAGTTAGCTATAAGCGAGCTGTTTACGTCGCGTAGCGATAAGAATTAAGGCCGGACCGAAGTTAGCCGAATATAAAAGAAAAAGAAAAGGTGAATATAAAAGCTTAAACTTTAAAAGAAAACTTAATATAACATATTAATATTAAAAAGAATTCTTTCGAAAGCGTATTACGCTATTTTAAAGTCTTAGTCTTGTAACGCGGTTAATTTAATAAGCTTTTATAGCTTAAGTAAAGCGGAGCGTACTTCGTTCTTTTTATTAAAGTAGTATTAGTTAATTAAAGTAATACTTTTATTAAGTGCAATGCTTAAAGTAGAACTTCGTAATAATTAAAAAAGCTTAAAAATCTGCCGGATTATTAAAAAGACTTTTAAAGAAGTCGTAAGCTTTCGAGATCGTGCTCGAAAGAGTTCGCGGTCGGGTTTTATAAAGTTAAAAGAAGAAGCGTCGTTGCGTGGATCGGCAAAAAGCTAAATGCAAAAAAAACTTTCGTTTATTATAAACATACTTTAAGTTAGCGTCGTAATATTAAAACTTAATATAATATTAAGTAAAGTTTTTATGCGTAATTTTAATCGCAAATAGTCGATATAAGATATATCGTAAGAGTTTTAGCTTCGAGAGAAGCTTAATTAAGTATAAAAAGCTTTATTTCCGATACGAGCGTAAAAGCTTAAAAGAGCTTGCGCTTTATTACGCTTTTCGTGCTTTATTTTATATATCGCAAAAAAGTATACGGATGCCGTTGATCGTAAGTTGCGATATTAAATTAATATTTTAATTTAGTTTCTTTGCTTTTAAATTTATAAGCTTATTCGCTCGTTCGTTTTTTTTAATACTTATATGCTTCGAAGATTATTATATTCGCACGTCTTAAGTTTTTATTACTTTTTAAACGTTTAAAAACGTTTATTGCGATAATAAAAAAGCATTTCCGCGAAGATATTAAATAATTAATATACTATCGATGTAAAGTTAAATCCGTTTCGCTATCGAATAAGCGTGCATTATTCGTTCGAAGTTTTTTTATGCTTTTATCGCTTTTGCGTTAAAAACGTAAAAGTAATCGTTGATAAAGTCGTATTCGTAGCTTATCTTTTATCGTTTTTAATAAACTACGTATTCGTAGTTTATTAATCGATTGCTTTAATCGTATTGTTTTAACTCGTTCGAAAAAATCATAATGTCTTTTAACGAAAGCTATTATTATTATGCTTCGAACGCAGTAGCAGCTTTTTTTTTCGTTTTGCTATTCGCTAAGTCTCGTTTGCTTTTTAATATAAAGTGCGAAAAGACGAAGCGAAAGCGAAGAACGTTTAAAAAAAGAGTTCTTAATCTTTAAATTTTAATCTCGAAGATCTTAATAGTCTTTGCGCTGCGACCGCGTTATCGGATCCGCAAAAGTATTTAATTGATTAATAAGTGTTTATCGTTTACCGTTTTTAATTTTATTGCAAATTTAACTTTAGCTTTTTTTAAAGCCGTAACGCCGAAAAAAAGTTCGGCATTTCGAAAAAGCGTTATCGTTAATATCGTTTTTTAAATCGAAAGTATTTTGCGCGCTATAAAAGTTATCGTTTTATTAATAAAATCAATTATTCTTTCGACTCGAACGCTAATAACTTTTAATCTTTCGGACTTATAGATTAAGCGATAGCGCTTTGCGTATTACGCTTTTATGCCGTAAAGCATTAAAAGCAGCACGCAAGTAGTAATTGCTTTGCGTAATAAAGCCGTAAATAAACTATAAATTGTTTTAACGAGATTGCGGATATATTAAGCGATTTTTTTAACTTTAACCGCTCGTTTTCGAACGTATCGATAAAACTTTAGCTTGCGGTTAAATTAAACTTTTAGCTATCGTATCGCAAGTGTATCTTCGTTTTTCAGACTCGTAATAATACACGGAATAATTATAATATCGATTATAAAAAAAAAAGTATATATACTTTTTTTATAAAAGAAGTGTATTATTTAGATCTTTTTTAAAACGAAAGCGATTTTATAAGTATTATTTTATTTAATAATAAAATTAATATCGTTTCGAAGTATAACGATGTTCCGGTCGAAAATGCGATTAACGTAATATAAGCAAATATCGTTAGCGTATTCGAAGCGTAATATCCGGTTTTAATTAAATAGCTCGATTAAGTAAAGCATATAAAGCATCGGTAATAGCGAAGATCTTTGTAAAATGCTGCACTTTACGTCGTAAGTATTCGTGATTTTTTTTTTTAATCGGATTTTGATTTTACGATTTAAAAGAAAAGATTTTATTAACTTAAGCAATAAGTATAATTAGCTTTATTCCGTTATGCATTTAAAAAAGCGACGAGTTAAGATTATATCGAAAGCTTTTTAAACGTTTATAATAATTATAATAACTTAATATTTAATTATAAATGCGAACTTGATATCGTATATTAAGCACGAAGCGAAGTTTAATATAAAGCGCTATAAAAAAGCTTTCGCGTATTATAAGTTAAAAACGTCGTTAATAAAAGTAATTTACGCAATTCTTTTCGCAACGATGCGTTTTAGTCTTTTAAAAATGTATGAAAGCAAAGCAATCGATCGTTAAAAGCAAATAAAAGTTTTTTTTTTTTTTTTTTTTTAAAGATTATCGAAACTTTAACGAGCTTTTACGCATTCGAGAAATAATAAAAAGCTAAGCACTTATTAAAAAAGCTGTAGAAAAAGTAATAGACGTAATACTAGCATGCTTTAAGCAATCGTATAATAATCTTATTCGTTTCGAATAAAATGCTTATTACTTCGATTACGTAAGACTTTACTTCTTTTAATAATATCGTAGTATTTTAAAAAAGCCGGCTAATACTTTTTTAATTAGCGAATAAGTCGTAATCGAAGTCGTCGGCGGCGCTAAATCGTTTAAAAATGCTTTTTCGCAGCGCGTCCGCTTTCTTTTTAATATTTTCGATAGCTTTATCGTTGATTATTAAAAAAAGCGATTTTAAATTCGAAGTGAGCTTATGCTAGCTTATAACTTTGTATAAGTCTTAATTCGATTTTATTCCGTCGATTACGTAAGTTTAATAAATCTTTTTAGTTTTTTTAATTATAGCGAGCTAATCTCGCGTTTTTTAAATCGATTCTTCGTCGTATATTATAAAGCGCGCTGCTAAGTGTTTCTTATATATTGTTTAATAATCTACCGTTTATTATAATGCAATCGTTAGCTTTTCTTAAGCAAGTTGTTTCGCAACTTTTAAAGCAAAGTTGAAAGCAATAATTAAGCTGATCGTAAGCTAATCGAGTTTTTTAATAAAATGTATCGTTTACGAATCGAAAAATTAGTTTACGCTTAGCGCTATAAGCGAAGCGAATTTTTCGAGGTCTTAATCTAGTACTTAATATTAAAAGCGCTTTAAAAGAACGACTTTTCGATTAAAGATAATCGTAACTTAAATCTCGTAATTTAAGTTTAAATAAAGATTAAAGCGAATTGTCGTTTAAGTAAACGAGATATTTAAAAAGGTCAAGTTTAAAAAGTAATTAGCTTTATAAGTAAAGTCGCTCGAAAGTTTAATATAGTTTATCTTATTAATATTAAATTAAGCTGTAAGGTTTTTTTTTCGGCTTTTAAGCTTAACTTTTAGTTTGAACATATTATATTATACGTTAAAGTCTCTTTTAATTAAGCATTTGAAAAAAAAAACGAAGTAAATGATATAATTTATAATCGAGTTTATTAAAAGTTATTAATAAATATTTAAAATAACGAAGCCGTTTATATCGACTTATAAAAGATTTTTATTACGAATAAAATAGCGTTATTAAATGCAAAGACTTACGCTTTTACGTACGTAAGTTATTATTCGTAATCGCTTAACGAAGTATTAAGCATCGTCTTAATTATTTTACGATTTTATTAAAGTATAATAATCGTAAAACAAATAGTTTTAAGTTTTAATACTCAAGTGCGTATACGGCTCTTAAATATAAATAACGTTAATGTTTGCCGAATAATAAAAGTAGAATAAAGTAATATAATATAATTGCTTTTTGCTTACGTTCGCTTAATAGACTTAGATTTTTTTAAAAAGCTATCGATTGCGGCGAATACCGCGGTGCTATATCGACGTGCTTAATATATAAAGTTGTTTTAAGTATTTTAGCTAATAGTAATGCTTAAGCTTCTTATAAACGAAAAAGATAAGCTAGTAATATTGTTTACGTAATAATCAAATATCGCTATTAACGTATTTTTTTTTCTTTTACGATAAAAAAAGCGCTGTTTATTAAAGTCTTTTCGTTAAAGTTTTTATGCGTAGCTATATTGCGCAAAGGTCTCGTAGCTTGCGTAAAAGATTAAAAAGAAGATTATAAAAAGACGGCTTAAAAAGAAGTCGCTCGCTTATGCTTTTATATCGTAAAAGCGCGTTTTTTTCGAAAAAAAACCGCGTTAATACCGGTAATAAAAGTCTTTAATTAAAAAGCCGAAGTCGGTTCGTTTTTTTTATTATAAAAGCAATAATAATAGCGTAAGCTTAAGCTTTTAATCGTCGGACGGCGCTTAGCTCTTTTTTAATAAAAGTAATTACTTTGCTATTAACTCGTTTAAAAGCCGCAAAGCAATTCTTATAATTAGCTTCGTACGAGCCGTAGCAATTCGTATAACGAAAAAGCGCCGTATAATCTTTGCTATCGAGCCCGTTATATTAGTCTTTTCGCTCGCCGCAATAAAAGCAGCGTGCGTGTCGAATGCACTTAACCGAGTTATATTAGTCGAAGCAATTAAGGTCGTGCTTTTTAATAAGTTGCTTTTTATCGATTAATCGAGAATAACTATTGCAATTAAATAACTTAAAGTTGCGAACTTCTTTTAAGAAAGAAATTATTTAATAAGTTAAGCCGATCGTCGAGTTAGCTTCGTGCTAAGAAATGCGGACGCTTATTAAAGCTTTTTTAGCTTAAGTTAAGATCTTTTCGTCGATATGTTCCGCCGTTTTAAAAATCTCGTTAAAAAAGCTTTTAATTTCGATAAAGACTTTTTAAATAGCGTACGTATATTATTTAATTAAGATAATCGCTTTCGTAGCTTTAAGAACTTTTTAATACACTTTTTTAGTTTTATTTATAATAAAAAAGTCTTTCGCTTTAAAGTTGATCGGAGTAAGTACTTAATTAATGCGAATAGCTTTAAAACGAAAGATAATAGTTATATCGACGCCGTTTAGTTTGTCGATAATAACTTTACGAGCGGCGTAGCTATTAAAACGAGCTAAGAGTACGGCGAAAAGTACTTGAATTAAAACTCGCTTATCTTAACGTATTTTAAGTTGTTTATTAAAAGACTTGCGAATAGTTTAAAAGCTCGTAAGTTTGCGAGTCTTTGCAAGCTTTATTTTTATAACGGAAAAAGATCGAGATAGCTTAGCGATTGCCGATTAAACAGCAGCTTTTAAGTTTTTTAAAGTTTTTAAAAGCTTTGCGAAATTTATTTATAAAATAAACTTAAAAAAAGCCGTTTGCTCGCTATTATAAAAAGCGGTAAAAGAAAAGAAAAAAGTAGCTGCTTTAGTAATTACGTATAAATGAATACGTATAAACGTAAAAAGACTTTTAAAAAACTTTTGCGTATAATATCGAAATTCGAAATCGAGTTAATCGTTTATAATTTAGTTTAAAGCAAAAGCGTATTATTATTAGACTCGTCGTTTAATAACAGCCGCGCGGTCGATATTATCGAAATAGCTTTCGATAATTTTCGTCGCTATATTAATAATCGGTGCTTTTCGTTTTAATACGAAAAGAAAAAGCTGCAAATTAATAATAGCGTTTTTTTTTTTTTCTTAAAATGCTAAGTAAAGTTAAACGGCGATATAGCGTTTTAAAGCCGTATATAATCGGCGTTGTTAATATTATTATTATTCGCAAAAGATCGAGATAAAGTAACGAGAACTATTTCTCGAGCTATACGGCAAGCGCAACGAGCTATTAATCTAGTTTTAACGGATTCTTAAAGAAACCGTATCTTAAGAATCGAATATAATAAAAATCAAGTCGTTATAAGCAAATTGAAAATTTCGTATTAAATAATTAAAATGCAATCTATACGTTTACCGCTATAAACTATTCGAAAGACTGACTATCGATAAAAGACTCGAAAATAAAGCAGTTGCTAAAGCTTTCGCTATTAAGTACGAGATCAAAAAGGTCTAAATCATAAGTTATAATTTAAAAGCAAATAGAATAATTAAGAAAAGCTATAAAGACATCTTAAATAGCTTATCGAAAGTCATAAATAAAAGATTTAAAAATTAAGTTCGCAAATTTAATAAAATGCTTTTTACGGTCCGGACATCGATATACGCACTTATTAAAGTTACCTTCTTCTTTTTAAATTACGGACGAAAAGCTAAGCTACCTTTAAAATCACGATAGCTAATTTAAAAGCTATTGCTATAACAAAAGGTTCGATCTCGCGCTAACTTACTTGCTATAAAGCTTAGATAATTAAAACTTTAAGATAAAGATATCGACGAGATTATTTTAAAGAAGAAGCGCTATCGACTTGCCGCTAAAGCTACTTAAGAACGAGTTAAAGTCTTAAAGTCAAAACTTATTAAAAAAAAAGACTTAATACTTCTTTACGACGTTAAACGCAGCATCGATATATCCGCGGATATTAAGCTAGACTACAAGTAGCTAAGACTTTATATCGTCTTTAAAGCTTATAATAAAAGATATTATAAACTTTAAGAAACCGATAAAACTAAGCTTAAAAGCACTTTTGCAATTAATCGCTTTAAACGATTTTACTGCCGCGATTAAACCTTTTTTCTTTTTAACAACGACGAAAAAGAAAAAGAAAAAGATTCGAGCTTTTTAAACAACTCGGACTTTAATAAATATAAGCCTTCCGACGACGGCAAAAGTGAACCGCTTAGGCTGCTCCATGGGGCCCCATGGGGCCCCACGGAGTTTTGGGTCCTCTCCACGGAGGAACCCACGGGGGGTATAAAATTCTGCCCTTCTTTATAAAGAAACCTTATAAGGCGTGAGGTTACTTTATAAGGTTTATATACATAAAAATATGCATATGCATAATTACTAATCAGGCTTACTAATTATATTTACTAATCACATTTACTAATCACATTTACTAATTACATTTACTAATTACATTTATTAATTACATTTATTAATTACATTTACTAATCACATTTATTAATCACATTTACTAATCAGAGACTTAAAGTATTAATTAAATTTACTAGTTACAAAGGCTTAAAGGTTGGTAAAGACTTGTTCTTTAGCTTAAGTCTATTAATTATAAAGAGTTAATAAAGACTCGTCTTTTTGCAGTTACGTAGAATACGTTTAACTCGGTCTCCGCCTTTGGCTTAAGCTTTTGCTTATAAGCATAGTTTAGATAAATCTCGTTTGACTCAAGTAGCTCTTTTAGCTTTTAGCATTTATTGCTTTACTTAAACTCATTTTCATTCGAGAACTTAAAAGTGAAGCGTTTGTATGCTAAAGTGTTATCGATAATGAAAAGGTATAGTATTAATAGCTCTTTTAAGATGTTTTTAGCTTCGGCATGATCGCTATCGAAAAGCTTAAAAGTAAGATCACTTAAGATCAATCGAACTTTAATATCTTTATAAGTGAATTGCTTTTTAATTGAGTTAAAAAAAAAGATAAAGTGGTCGAAGAGACAAAGGACTTAAGCGCTTTTTTTTTAAATAAAAAATTAATTAATGATTATAGAATATAGATGTTATTATTAACTTTGTTAGCATCGTAATGCTTAATGCCGAACTCGTCGATAAAACTTTTGCGACTTTTCTATTCGTAATCGAAGCCGATTAGTTTTAAAAACAAAGCGGTATCCTTTTCGTTATAGCAAGTAAATATTAAATTAATAACGTTATTATTAATATAAACGACTACGAAATCCTTATAACGATCAAGTATTTCGTTGATTAGCTTGTTGCTACCGGTGTTAAAAAGGTTGACTTCGATTATAGCGTTATAAGAAAAGGGAATCGATATTGTTAAATAAAGAAAATAATTAACTTAAAGTAAAGAATTAAAAAGCAAAGAATCAAAAGGAAAATAATTACTTAAGTTGAGTATAGTTGTAGTTGAGTGTTGAAGTTAATTAAGAAGTTAAGTGTTAAAGTTGAGAAGTTGAGTGTTAAAGTTGAGGTTGAGAAGTTAAGTGTTAAGGTTGAAAAGTTGAAGTTGAGTGTTGAGGTTGAGGTTGAAAAGTTAAGTATTAAAGTTGAAGTTGAGGTTAAAAAGTTGAATAGAAAGTAGTTGTAATAATAATGAAAAAAAGAAAAGGAAAAGGAAGAAGAGCGAGTATTTATATAAAAATAAAAGTGTAGCTTAATCGTAATCGAGGCATTGCTTCGATTCATTAAAAGTGAATTATAATATTTAAAATAATGAATCGACGCGGAACAAAGAAAATAATACGTTTTAAAACAATAAATCGACGCGAAACAAAGAAAATAACGCGTCGCTTAATGATAATCGATGTAATGCTTCGATTTAATAAAAGTGAATTACAATATTTGAAACACGAACTCGACGCGGAACAAAAAAGGAACGCTTCGCTTAGTAAATCTAATTAGTAAATTTGATTAGTAAATTTAATTAGTAAATCTGATTAATAAATGCTATACGGAAAGAAACTTTGCATGCTGCACGTCTTTTTGCTACACGTGCTTAGCTCGGCTATAGCTCGGTTATAGCTCGGCTATAATACGTGCTTCACCGTACGTAATCTGATTAGTATATTTAATTAGTAAATTTGATTAATAAATCTAATTAGTAAATGCTGTATAAAAAGAATTAACGTACTTAAGGCTGCTATACGTAACCTACGTAAAGCTGCTATACGTAACCTACGTAAGGCTGCTATACGTAATCTACGTAAGGCTGCCACACGTAACCCACGTAAAGCTGCTATACGTAATCTACGTAAGGCTGCTACACTTAACGTACCTAAGGCTGCCACACGTAAACTACGTAAGGCTGCCATACGTAACTTACGTAAGGCTGCTACACCTAACGTACTTAAGCCTTTAAGGCTGCTATAGCTCGGCTATAGCTCGGCTATAGCACGTGCTTTACCGTACGTAATCTGATTAGTAAATCTGATTAGTAAATCTAATTAGTAAATTTAATTAATAAATCTAATTAGTAAATCTGATTAGTAAATGCTGCATAGAAAGAATTAACGTACTTAAGGCTGCTATACGTAACTTACGTAAGGCTGCTATACGTAACTTACGTAAAGCTGTTACACTTAACGTATTTAAGGCTGCTACACGTAACTTACGTAAAGCTGCTATACGTAACTTACGTAAGGCTGCTACACTTAACGTACTTAAGGCTGCTATACGTAAACTACGTAAGGTTGCTATACGTAACCTACGTAAGGCTGCTACACTTAACGTACTTAAGGCTGCCACACGTAACTTACGTAAAGCTGCTATACGTAACTTACGTAAGGCTGTTATACTTAACGTACTTAAGGCTGCTATACGTAACTTACGTAAAGCTGCTATACTTAACGTACTTAAGGCTGCTATACGTAACTTACGTAAAGCTGCTATACCTAACGTACTTAAGGCTGCTATACGTAACCTACGTAAGGCTGCTATACGTAGCGTACGTAAAGCTGCTATACGTAACTTACTCGTAAACTATAGTTCACGGGCTATATAGCTTTACGAATAACTTAACTTTATTAAAAAACTTAATAATTATAAAAAGAATCAGCTTTTTTAAAGTTTAATAAAAGTAATACTTATAATTAAAAGAATTACGTGCACTAGCTAACTAAAAGGTTTTATAATCAAGTTAAAGGTCTTTTAATTAATATAATATTTTAAGCGAAGCATATTAATTGACCCGTAAACCATGGTTTACAAGTGAACTCTTCTTTTAATTATTACTACCGGTATTTTTAGCTAGCTAGCTAAGGTCGATATAGATATATTAATAATAATAAAAAAACTAAAAATATCGATAAAAAAGAATTTAATTAATTATTATAATCAATTGTAAACAAATGAATATAAAAACTTAATAATACAAAAAAAGCAATTTAGTAAATAAAATCAAAGTCGCTAATTATAAAACCTAATAGAAGCGATACTTTTTGCAATTAAACGCTTGATTTTAAAAAAAGCTTTTTTCTTTTTATCTTGTATTAATCCCGCTTTATCATCTTCTTTTTCTTTTATTCGTTTGCGCTTTAAAGTTGATAATAGATTTGTAATTCGTTCGCTTATAAAAGTATTAGATTTAAAGTCGTTAAACTTATATATAATAATTGACTTACTTTAATTTTGAATAACGATTAAAAGAGTTTTAAGTTTCGAAATACTAGGTTTCGAAGTTTGAACGACATTTAAAGTTTTATAAGATAACGAAACCGAGTCCGATATTCTATCAGCTTCCTTTCTACTTATTATCTTTTCATCACTTTGCTTAAAGCTTGATATTTCTTTCGCGTCGAAATAATTTTGTTAAGAAATATTATTCGAATCGTTTTGATCGTATAAATTTGCTATTGTTAATATTTAAATTAAAATTTATATTTAAATAAAAGCGTATATTATATAATATCGTACTTCGTTGCACTTTATTTTTGTAGTTTATATAGCGCTTAAAGCTAATCGATTTGTTCGTACCGTTCGAATTTGAATTTTTTAAATCGTTTTCGTTTTTTATATTATTAAAAACGTTTTAATTTATATTATCTTAAGTTTGCTTATCGAAAAGTAAATCCGTAATTACTTTCGATTGATTTACTTTGCTTGGTTTTCTTTATAAAGAATATAATCGATTTGCTACGACTTTGCTTTAAGAAGCGGAAGAATGCGCTTTATATAATCTTATATGATAGTTAGTAAATCGATTAGTAAATCGATTAGTAAATCGATTAATAAATCGATAAAAAGTAAAAATATCGCAAGTAAATTAACTTACTTTTTAAATGCCTTTTGTAATTTAAAGACTTTCCGTATCGTAGCTATCGCATTTTAAACGAAACATCTTTATTAATATCTTAAAACCTATTTAAGTTCTTTTTTATTTAATATAATTAATAAATATTTATAAAATTAATATTATTTAAACTTACGTGATTTTCGCACTTTAGCTTTTAATATTATCAACTTAGCTTTTCGTTGCTTAAAACTTATTGTTCGAAAGTCTTAATCGATCGCAAGATTATCGTAAGCAAAGATATATTTAAAACAAGATAAGCTTTGAAATTAACGATTTTGCTATTCTTAAAACTTTTATACTTTTTATTCGAATTTTTTTTTAAGCTGATCTTTATTTAAATTATTATAATTTATTAAAATCGATTCGAATAAGTATCGAGCCTTATTTAAGCGAGTATTACACATCTTAAAATATAAAGCAATTATTTTTTTTACGATTGTTAATAGCGATAAATTACCGCGACGATAATCGCAAATATCTCTTATAATATTAAATACCTTTTTTACGCAAACATTAATTAAAAAAATGCATAGAAAATCTTTAGCTATTCGAGTTAAATCAAAGTACCGAGGCTTAAGGTTTCGCCAAAAAGTTAAAATCTTTTGTCCGTCGACCGTTAAACTCAATTAATAAAAATTAATAAAATTAAAGTTTTAAATTAAAATTTTAAAATTACGAATTAAAAGATAATTATGCATTTCCGACGACTCGTGATTTGTATCTTCGAAAGAAGCTTATAAAAAAGAACTTAATATTAATCTGCCGCGAAATAATAAAGCGGTTATCGATTAACGATCGATTGCTTTAATATTATCAATACGTTAAGTTATAAATATTAAAGACTTATAATATTCGTTAAAAAGCTTTTCGAATCTCGCTCGATATATTGCAAACTAATCTTTACTTTCGTAAAGCTAAGAAAAATTTAAGTCGCAAGTCTTTAGCTTAATAATAAAATATAAGATTATCGCGAAAGCAAAAATATCTTTTAACGGCTTTTACGTTTTCTTATAATACTTATTTAATTTCTCGATAGCATTGATAACGCTTTTTTTTAATTGCAAGATCTATTTAAAATCATTGCGATTTTTTTCCGAAATCTTTATATATTTAAACTTTAATCGTGCTTATGCTTTATTTAAACGTTCGAATATTTTATTAAACATTAAAAATCCGTATTAAATAATAAGATTAAGCTCTTTATTTAAGTGCATAATTAAAAAGTGAAACGGTCGAAAAATATCGATTAGCTATAAGATTTGCTTTTATTAAGTATTAAATAATTTAAAAATACTTATCTTATCGATCTTTATATAATGTTTTTAAATAATATCTTTAAGAGTTATAAATCGATTAAGCATATAAAATGTAAAATCTTATTTTATAATAATATTTAAAATAAGCTTTAAGCTTTTCGTTAAAAGATGCTTTAAATTATCGATAAAAGCTTTTATCGTTTTATTAAATCGCGATTTTCGAAGTTAGTTAGCCGTAATACACTTAACAAACTTTCGAATTTAAATACGTTGATTAATAATTAGTAAATATAATTAATAAATATTTTTTTTTTAAAAAAAAAACTTATAATCGCAAGTGTATATGCAATCTTTCGTTTATTGCGTTTTTTTACTCTTTCTAGTTCGTTTATATCAGAATCTTCTTTTTAATGCTTTTTTAAGCTTTCGTTCGTTAACGATAATCGCGGTTCGAGCAACGCTTTAAAAGATAATTGCAAGACGTAAGCTATACACGGAACGTATAAAATCTTTTAGCTTATAAAAAGCTTTTTCTCAAATGCATTTTCGACGCATTTAAGCAATTCTTTTATTATTATATTATTCGAAGATATATTATCCGTTATAATCGCGATTATCTTTTTTATTAAGCTTAATTTAATAAAGCGTTCGTAAATAATTCTTATTAATTCTTTTTTTATATAATTGAACTTAACGTATATAAATCTAAATATAAGCTAAATCATATATTAATCTTTTGTAATTGCAATTCCGATTATATATATAAAAGAATAACGCTTAATGCTAAACTAATAGTTTAATAAAATGCTAAGTTTTTAATTAACTAGTAAATTGTTTAATAAATAGCGATCAATTTCTAAAATCTTATCGTCAAAGTCTCGCTTAATAATTGAAGTATTAAAAAGCTTAAAATATAAGTTTTGTAATTCGCAAAAAGATTTCTAATCCGAATTATTAATTATTCGAAACGAGCTTCGCGTAAATAATATAATATTTAAAACACTTTTTCGAAATGCTAATTTTAAGTCTTGATACGAAAGCGTTCTTCGTAATAGATATGTTTATTTAATATTAGTTTTATTATTTATTAATTAGATTTATTAATCCGATTTATTAATCAGATTTATTAATTAAATTTATTAATTAAATTTATTAATTAGATTTATTAATTAGATTTACTAATCAGATTTATTAATTAGATTTACTAATTAGATTTACTAATCAGATTTATTAATCAGATTTATTAATTAGATTTATTAGATTTATTAACCGAATTTATAAATAAAAACAAACGTATTAAATTGCGTTAAAAAGATTTAGATTTTAATTAAGTTTGCCGAAGCTTTTGTTTTGGCTTATTTATAACGCGTTTATAAACGTCCGTTTTCTAATAATCGGCTAATACTTTCGTTTTAAAAGCTTTTAGCTTCGGATGCTTTAAAGCTCGGTCGCACTTTTTATAGTATATTATAAGCTCTTTTATTGATTTTTTTAGCTGCTTGAACGAATCTAATCTATATAAAAGAAGTTTTCTTTCCATTTTAATCGATTCGCAAAAGATTTTAATTAGCTTTTTATTATTAAAAATACTATAAGGCTTATGATTACTAAGTATTTAAAGTCTTAATCTCTTTAACGTTTTAAATATAATATTAATTAAAACATCTAATAGTTATTAATAGTATTAAGCTAGAGAAACTAGTTGTAAAGCTTTCGAACTCTTAACTTTAAAATAAATCGGTATCTTTATAAGTGGTTAAAGTAATTTAAGATGAAAACGAATTAATAGCTTAAAAAGATATGTTTAGATTCTAGCGAATTTGCTATTAAACTATTGATTTGAACTTATATATTAACGTCTTATATACTTAAACATTATATAATATCATTTTATAATTTAAATATATTTTATTAAGTTAGTTTATTTTTAAAAAGGGTTTTGCTTACGCTTAATTCTTTTTAAACAGCATTCTTACGAGCGTTAAGTTTTAATTAACGGTTTTTTTTTTTATTTTTTCATTTCTTTTTATTTCCTTTTTATTAAAGCTTAATTATAATTATATCTTTTAACGCTTTTAAGCTCTTTTTACTTAAGTTGACTATTACGAACAACCTTTTTATATATAAACCTCAATGTCGGTATATCTATATCGACCTTAGCTAGCTAATAGTATTTAAAAGAGTTCACGGGCCACTTAACATGCTTCGCTTAGCATATTATACTAGTTAAAAGACCTTTAACTTAACTAGTAACTTTATTAATTAGTTAGTGCGCGTAATTCTTTTTAATTATATAAAAGGAATCAGCTCTTTTGAATCTTAAAAAGCAATTAAAATTCAAATACTTTTACAACCGAGTGTTTTGCAATTGCAAGTACTTTAACGACCGTTACGAAGTTACGAATATATTCTTTAATCGCTTAAAAGGAATCTAACACTAAGTTTTTTTTAACTTTTACTTTCGATAATTATTAATTTCAAATTCAAATAATGATTTTATAATCTTCTTAAGCTTTATATGATCCTTTCGCTTTTTTATAAATTCTTTAAATAATCGCTTAAGGTCGTTATAACAAGTACTTATTTAAATTTATTAAAGTTTAATTAGTATATTAAGATAAAGTGCTTATAGAAATCTTAATTTAAATATAATCTTTGCAGCTTTCTTTTCGGCTGCTGTTATACGGTAAATAAAATTAATATAATCTAATAAATATTAAAAATAAAAGCATTTAATTAAAAATTTATTATATAAAACGATAAAACACTTTATAATCGTATTAGCTTATAATTATATCTACAAGCTCGAATATCTATTATAACTAAAGAATAAATAAAAGAAATTTATATTTTAACGGACGCTTGCCGATTTATTTGTAAGTGCCGTTTTATTATCTATATATTAATCAAGTTATTAATTTATTAAAGATTGCAAACTAATTAAATTCGATCTTTATTAAAATAAATAATAAAACTTATTATTTTTTTTTTATTAAACGAACGAACGGTCGAAACGCTCGGTGAATAGTAAAAATGCTAAACGAAGAAAAGCGTAATCGTAGCTAGTCAATTAGAATAGACGAATATCGAGTTAAGCGATTTTTAAATAACGGTTATAAAATTAAGCTATTTATTAAATAGATTAATAAAAACGAATATAACGACGGATATTATAAAATTAGTATTGTTAACGAGCAAAAGACTTTTTATATATAAAAAAAAAGTATCGCAAGAAAAGAAAGTAATAAATTCGATAGCTTGCGAAGGCTCTTTGAATTTCATTATTATAAATTAATAGATAAGTTTATATAAATAGTTTTAAAATCGTTATTATATTAAATAAAATATATATATAATTAACTTTAAATATAATTTATAAATGTAAATATTAAAATAATTTATTAATATATTTATATCGATTTTAAATACAGCAAATCGGTTAATTCTTTTGATTTAAAACTTTAAGATGTAACGATTTTAAGCGATTACTTAAAAGAATTTACGAAAGCGCGAAGGTTTATAAAAAAGCTTAAGAAAATCTTAAAGTAATAATTTAAAATCAACAATTATCGAGTATAAAAGTCGAAAGTAGCTAAGGTTTATATATACGAAGGTAAAAGCGTTAAAGACTCGTGAACTATGATTTATAAGTTAAAAGCAAAGAATAAAAGAATACGAAGAATACGAAAGAAAAAAGGAAAGAAGTAGCTTAGCGCATATAAGGTGCGTCTAAAAGACTTAACGTATCGTTACACAAAAAACCGACGATTAGTAAATGTGATTAGTAAATATAATTAGTAAATATGATTAGTAAATATAATTATTAAATATAATTAATAAATATAATTAGTAAATATAATAAGTAAATATAATTAATAAGTATTATTAATAAATATAATTAATAAATAAAATAAATAGAAGTATTTTTATAAAATACAAAATTTGTAATTAATCGTAAATTCTATTCTATATAAACTTAAGCATTAAGTTTAAGAATGATTTTAATTTCGTATCGCTATCTTTAACGCCGTAAAACAACTCCGGAGCTAGCTCATTTTTTTTTTAAATCAATTGCATAACGCGTTAAAATAAAATAAGATCGCAATCAGCTTTTTTAAATTTAGCATTCTTTTCGAATCCTTTTATATTCTATTAAGCGGCTAAACTCGGCAATTCGTATTCAATTTCATCGGTATTTGCTTTAATTTTAGCTCGCTAATACTTTTTTTTATTAAAAGAAAAATAAACGTAAAAAAGCTTAATTAAATAAAGACTAAAAGTTATAATATTAGTTCAATTGATTAAAAGCATAATAGAATGATTTCTTATTTAATTCGTTTTAAAACCGTGCTTGCTAAGTCTTAAGCTATTAATTTAAAGAAAGCTTCTTTACTCTTTAAATTAATAACTCGGCATTTCATTAACAAAGACCGCGCTATACTTTACTAATAGCGACGAAATTGCTAAACGGTTATTATATAGCGTGACTTTATATTATTAACAAAATATAAATATTTAAATGAAATAAAAGCTTACTTATGCGTGCTAACGTATTAATTGCCGAATGATTTTCTTTATTTTTTTATTAGTAATCGAGACGTATTTATCGCGAGATATATTATTATTTTCTTTTTCGTCTTTTCGCAAATTAAATTCTTTATAAACTTCTTCGTTTAAATTAAATGCTTTATCAACTTAATCGCTATTTAAATATTTTCTATTATTGAATTTAATTGTAAAAAAAGCGGCTTGCATAGCAAGATTATCTGCGTAAATGCTTCGATTCTTTTTAAAATCGATTAGTAAATTGCTTAATAAATCAAAGAAAAGAAAAAGTACCGTTTATCTATAAGATTCTTTCGTATTTCGGCTTATCGAGTTTTCCTTTTAACTTTTGATACTTAAGAATATTTTAAAGTTTGTTTTTAAATTGCAAAAAGCTGATTAACGGCCGCTTGATCTCGTCTTTTAGCTTTTCGAAGCTTATCTATTTAAAGATCTTGTTTCAGCTTTGCTATACGAGCATTAGCCTTTATCGTATAAAAATTAGTTGATAATTAGCCTTTCTTTAGCCTTCTTTTTTAAGAAAAATTAATAAATTAATAAAAGTTAAAATACTACGTAAAAAAGATACTTACTTTGCGCTTGCTAAAGTTTTTTAACACCGGATTGCTTGCCGCTACGATTGCCGTCGTATCGGCCGCATTTTAAAAAAGACGTTTTTGATTAATAAATAGATTAGTAAATAAGAAAATGATTTTTATTATAGATTTTTCAATCTTTTTTATAAAATCAAGCTGATCTGTATTTGCAATAATACCTTTTATCGAATCAAGTTGATAAGCGGCTATATTAAATAATATTATAAAAAAGCTAAACGTTAAAAGTAATTATTTAAAGTAAAATCAAAAGTAATAAAATAAAAGTGTTAAAATTAAAAGTGAACTCGTATATTCTATTTTTAAAATATCTTAGCGCAGCCGCTAGTAAATTCATAAGGTGATAAAGCAGCCGCAATTAAGATAAAGCGGCCGCAGTTAAGATAAAGCGGCCGCTTCGCGCAATTTTTATTTTATAAAGTAAAGTTTGATTTCTTTTTATTATTACTTAGTAATTAATTATAACTATCGCTTTTTTATTTGCTACGCTTTTAAATACAACGCTATTTATTGCTTTATAAAGTCGTCCTTTTCTTATTTAAAATTATTAATTTATTAATCGTAAACTAAATTATCGCGATCAAGTCTCTTTACTAATACTTTTAAATAGCTTTTTTATCAAACGAACTTTTGCTTTCGGACCGACCTTTTTTTACTGATATATTAAGCATTACGACTAAAAGAAATAACGCAAGCTAAGATAAGTTAATTAATAAAGCAATTAAAAATCAAGCGATTAAAGGTCAAGCGGCTAAAAGTCAAGCGGTTAAAGGTCAAGCGGCTAAAGGTCAAGCGGCTAAAGGTTAAGCAGATAAAAACGAAGCATAAAAAAGTGAAGCAGATATAATACGCGGCGAAAGCGTAGAAAAAGAAAACTTAAATTTGCAAAGTAAATAAAGTAAGTTTATATTTAATTAATTAAAATACTATTAATACTTTTTCAATTACTTTGCTTAACGCAAATCCTTATCTTTAGTTTAGCAAAGCTCAATTAGTTACGGATACGCTAGACTTTACTTTTGCTAAGCGCCGCGCTATTACAACTCGATAGCTATCCGATTAATATTTAATTAATAAATTAATTAGTAAATCAATTGCAAATAATTGACAAGCATTTATAGAAATTCTTAACCTTACTTTTGCTAAGCGCCGCGCTATTACAATTCGACAGCTATCCGGTTAGTATTTAATTAATAAATTTATTAGTAAATCAATTGCAAATAGCTAATAAGCATTTATAGAAATTCTTAACTTTACTTTTACTAAGCGCTGCGCTATTATAACTCGATAGCTATCCGGTTAGTATTTGATTAGTAAATTGATTAATAAATCAATTGTAAATAATTAACAAGCATTTATAAAAAATTTTAAAACTCTGCGCAGTATTGTAAGTTTATAATAAAGAACCGATTTATCTCCGTCCTTTTCTCGTCGAATTTCTTAAGGTTAAGCTAGTAAGTATTAATTACTTTATTAATTAATAATTGCTAATTTCTATTATTTTAAATAACGCTTTTCAAACACTAATAAACTCTCGCGCAAATACAAACTAGCACTTATTATCTTTTAGACTTCGATCCGGTAATGTTTTTGACTTATGATTAATAAATATTTATTAATTAAATTTTTCTTTAGCAAACGCAATTAGATTTACTTCGGCTATTCAATCCGAAATAAATAAAAGCATCGTTCTTAATAATACTAGCATAAGTACTAATAGCTTTTAATAAGTTTAATCTTTTTAAACCTTTTTCTTTCGTTCGCTAATTATTTTAAAACTGCTTTAAAAGCAATATAACAATCGACAAGCCAAGCGAATGCATCAGCTTAGCTTTAAAACGAAGATCCGTTTTACGACTTAAGTATTAAAAACAATTCTTTTGCAATTGCTAAACTTTTTTCTGCTTTTACTAGCAATCGTATTAAAAAAGCTTTCGCGTAAAAAGCTCTTAAAAAGTCTTTTATTATCTCGAGCTTTATTATAGCTATAAAAACCGCGACGAAAACGATGCTTTATAATAATACAAATAAAAAAGAGCAAAGCGATAATAAAGAAAACTCAAGTGAAAATGATATTCTTCTTTTTTAATATAAAAGAGTTAAAAAATCACTTTCGACGGCTAAAGCTGCTCGCTCCGTTCTATTAGCTAGCAAATCACTTTCGATAATTAAAACTTTTTTTCGTTAAAAATTTAAAAAAAGCAAGTATCTTAAGAAGTTTATAGTTGTTACGAAAAAAAAAGGTTTAAGCTAACGAAAGCGCCGTCGCTATAAGCTAAAAAGTAAGTTTAATCAATTAATAAATTGATTCTCAAATACAATTACTGATTTATATAGCTATTGCGTTAAAAGAGATCCGACGATACTAAAAAAGCATTGAGCTTCTTATTAAAAAGACTCTCTTCTAGCGTCTTGTTCGAGAGATTACTTACGATTTTAAACAAGACTTTAAATTTTAAAGCGATGCTTTAAAATGTTTATAAAAAGCTTTAAAAGCATTCTTCGTAAAAGAGTTTAAAAGTAAGTACTTATATATTTATTTACTAATCGATTTACTAATCGATTTACTAATCGATTTACTAATCACTTTTAGTAACGAACTTATATGCTATTCACGCTAAACGAGTAACGATTCAAAACAAAGATATAGCGTTGATTAAGAAATTGCGGGAAATCATAATTAGAAGTTTTATTTAGTAATTTTAGTTTATTATAATATAATGCAATATAATTATAAAGTATAATATATATGATTAATAAATATAATAAATAAATATAATGATTAAGTAAAATTAATAAATATTCGTAAATTTGTTTTATTTTTAGCGGCCTTATATATATTATTTTTAGTTGTCTCACTTTAAACTTATAAGGTTTCCTTATCCTTCGTAAGGAATTTGACTTAAAAAAATCCTTCTCATAGGGTTTAAAAAAAAAGTCCTTTATCGGCCAAGACCTTATGGAAGGAATAGGGAGGAAAACCCTATGGGGCCCCCACCCTATGGAGCAGCCTAGAACCGCTTTATATGAAAGTAATTTTTAAACCTAAGTCTACTAACTTCTAAATCATTCTTTTAACACTTTCGAAAGAACAAAAACTAGCTTACAAAACTGTTTCTTAGTCTATTCCTTTACTTTGTTTTCTTACTTTTTTATTCTTTTTTTATTCTATACTTATTCTATAAAAAGACGTGCCTTTAATAATCACTTTCTTTGTTTTAATAAAAAAAGGTATTTCTTACGTTTGTTTTCTTACCTTTAGACTTGCTTTTCATTGTATTCTTTGTTCTTTTCTTATTCTTTTCATTTTACTAGCTATTCACTTGTTTTATATAAATTATTCTAGTTGTTGATTTTAAATCATTACTTTAAGATTCTCTTAAGCTTTTATATGCATCCTAATTATTTAATACGAAATTTTCAATTTGCTTATAACGACTTGATTTTTATTGCATTCGATTTTTAAAATACGGTTTTTTTAAGAATCCGCTAGAACTAGATCAATAGCTCGTTGCGCTCGCCGTATAATTCGAGAAATAGTTTTCGTTATTTTATTTTAATCTTCTGCGGATAATAATAATATTAATAACGCTGATTATATACGGCTTTAAAACGCTGCATCGCCGTTTAATCTTACTTAACACTTTAAAAAAAGAAAAAAGAACGCTGCTATTAATTTGCAGCTTTCTTTTTTTGTATTAAAACGAAAAGCATCGATTATTAATATAGCGACGAAAGCTATCGAAAGCTATTTCGACGATATCGACCGCGCGGCTATTATTAAACGACGAGTTTAATAGCAATACGCTTCCGATTCGGACTAGATTATAAACGACTAATTTAACTTCGAATCTCGATATTATACGTAAGAGTTTTTTAAAAGTCTTTTTACATTTATACGTATTTATTTATACGCAATTACCGAGATAGCTATTTTTTTTTTTTTCGATCGCTTTTTATAACAACGAGCAAACGGCTTTTTTTAAGTTTATTTTATAAATAGATTCCGCGAAGCTTTCGAAGACTTTAAAAAACTTAAGAGTTGCTGCTTAATCGATTATCGTTAAGCTGTTTCGATTTTTTTCCGTTATAAAAATAAAATTTATAAAAACTCGCAAACTTATAAGCTTTTAAGCTATTCGCAAGTCTTTTAACGAATAATTTAAAATACGTTAAAACAAGCGAGTCTTGATTTAAATACTTTCCGTTATACTTTTAGCTCGTTTTAATAATTACGCCGCTCGTAAAGCTATTGCTAATAAATTGAACGGCGTTAATATAATTATTATCTTTCGTTTTAAAGCTATTCGCATTAATTAAGCATTCACTTCGATTAACTTTAAAGCGAAAGATCTTTTTATTATAAGTAAAGTTAAAAAAGTATATTAAAAGGTTTTTAAAGCTACGAAAGCGATTATCTCGATTAAATAGTATACGTACGTTATTTAAAAAGTCTTTGTTAAAATCAAAAGCTTTTTCGATAAGATTTTTAAAACAGCGGAGTATATCGACGAAAAGATTTTAGCTTAAGCCGAAAAAGCTTTAATAAGCGTTCGCATCTTTTAATACGAAGCTAATTCGACGATCGGCTTGATTTATTAAATAGTTTCTTTTTTAAAAAAAGTCCGTAGCTTTAAGTTGTTCGATTGCAGCAGCTACTTCCGGCTAATCGATAAAAAGCAACTTATTAAAAAGCACGACTTTAGCTGCTTCGGTTAATATAACCCGGCTAAATGCATTCGATACGCACGCTGCTTTTATTACGGCGAGCGAAAAAATTAATACGACGAGCTCGACGGTAAAGATTATACGGCGCTTTTTCGTTATACGAACTATTACGGCTCGTACGAAGCTAATTATAAAAACTGCTTTGCGGCTTTTAAGCGAATTAACGATAAAGTAATTACTTTTATTAAAAAAGAGCTAAGCGCCGTCCGACGATTAAAAGCTTAAGCTTACGTTATTATTATTGTTTTTATAACGGAAAAGAACGAACCGACTTTAGCTTTTTAATTAAAAACTTTTGCTATTAGTATTAACGCGGCTTTTTTTCGAAAAAGACGCGCTTTTACGATGCAAAAGCATAAGCGAGCAACTTTTTTTTAAGCCGTTTTTTTATAATCTTCTTTTTAATCTTTTACGCAAGCTACGAAACTTTTACGTAATACGGTTACGCGCAAGAACTTTAACGAAAAGACTTTAATAAATAGCGCTTTTTTTATTATAAACGAAAAAAGAAACACGTTAATAGCGATATCGAACTATTACGTAAACAATATTATTAGCTTATCTTTTTCGTTTATAAAAAGCTCGAGTATTATTATTAGCTAAGATGCTTAAAATAACTTTATATATTAAGCACGCTGATACGACACCGTAATATTCGCGGCAATCGATAGCTTTTTAAAAAAATCTAAATCTATTAAGCGAACGTAAGCAAAAGATAGCTATATTATATTGCTTTATTTTACTTTTGCTATTCGATAAATATTAACGTTATTTATATTTAAAAGCCGTATACGCATTCGAGCATTAAAACTTAAAACTATTTGTCTTACGATTGCTATGCTTTAATAAAATCGTAAGATAATTAAAACGATGCTTAATACTTCGCTAAGCGATTACGAATAATAATTTACGTACGTAAAAGCGTAAGTCTTCGCACTTAGCAACGCTATTTTATTCGTAATAAAGATCTTTTATAAATTGATATAAACGGCTTCGCTACTTTAAACGTTTATCAGCAACTTTTAATAGATTTAATTATAAATTATATTATTTACTTCGTTTTTCTTTTTAAATGCTTAATTAAAAAAGACTTTAACGTATAATACGATATATTTAAATTAAAAGTTAAGCTTAAAAGCTGAAAAAAAGACTTTGCGGCTTAATTTAATACTAATAAAATAGATTATATTAAACTTTCGAACGACTTTATTTATAAAGCTAATTACGTTTTAAACTTGACTTTTTTAAATATCTCGTTTGCTTAAACGATAATTCGCTTTAATTTTTATTCGAGCTTAAATTACGAGACTTAAGTTACGATTATTTTTAACCGAAAAATCGTTTTTTTAAAGCGCTTTTAATATTAAGTATTAAATTAAAACTTCGAAAAATTCGCTTCGCTTATAACGTTAAGCGTAAATTAATTTCTCGATTCGTAAATAATATATTTTATCGAAAAACTCGATTAGCTTGCGATCAGTTTAATTATTACTTTTAACTTTACTTTAAAAGTTGCGAAATAGCTTGCTTAAAAAGAGCTAACGGCTATATTATAATAAACGATAAATTATTAAATAGCGTATAAAAAACACTTAGCAGCGCGCTTTATAATATACGACGGAAAACTGATTTAAAAAACGCAAGACTAGCTCGTTATAATTAAGAAAATTAAAAAGGCTTATTAAACTTACGTAATCGATAGAATAAAATCGAATTAAGACTTATATAAAGTTATAAGCTAATATAAGCTTACTTCGAACTTAAAATCGCTTTTTTTAATAATTAACGACGAAGCTATCGAAAATATTAAAAAAAAAGCGGGCGCGTTACGAAAAAGCATTTTTAAACGGTTTAGCGTCGCCGACGACTTCGATTACGATTTATTCGCTAGTTAAAAAAACATTAGCCAGCTATTTTAAAATACTATAATATTATTCAAAAAAGTAGAATCTTACGTAATTAAAATAATAAGCATTTTATTCGAAACGGATAAGATTATCGTACGATTGCTTAAAGTATATTAATATTACGTTTATTACTTTTTTTACGGCTTTTTTAATAAATGCTTAACTTTTTATTATTTCTCGAATGCGTAAAAGCTCGTTAAAGTTTCGATAATTTTTAAAATAAAAAAAAAAGATAAGACTTTTATTTGCTTTTAACGATCGATTACTTAATTTTCGTATATTTTTAAAAGATTAAAGCGTATCGTTATAAAAAGAATCGCGTAAATTGCTTTTATTAACGACGTCTTTAGCTTATAGCACGCGAAAGCTCTTTTACGGCGCTTTATATTAAACTTCGCTTCGTATTTAATATACGATGTTAAGTTCGCATTTGCAATCGGATATTAAGTTATTATAATTATTATAAACGTTTAAAAAGCTTTCGATACGGTTTTAATTCGTCGCTTTTTTAAACGTATAACGGAGCAAAGCTAGCCGTATTTATTGCTTAAGCTAATAAAATCTTTTCTTTTAAATAGCAAAATTAAAATTCGATTAAAAAAAAAATTACGGATACTTACGACGTAAAGTGCGGCACTTCGTAAAGATCTTTATTATTATCGATGCTTTATATGCTTTATTTAGCCGAGCTATTTAATTAAGATCGGATATTGCGCTTCGAATACGCTAACGATATCTGCTTATATCGCGTTAATCGTATTTTTAATTAAAACATCGCTATACTTCGAAACGATATCAATTTTATTATTAAATAAAGTAATATTTATAAAATCGTTTTCGTTTTAAAAAAGATCGAGATAATACATTTTTTTCGTAAGAAAAATACATATGCTTTTTTTTTCGTAATCGATATTATAATTATTTTATATATTATTACGAGTTTAAAAGATAAAAATATATTTGCGATACGATAGCTTAAAGTTTAATTTAATCGCAAGCTAAAGTTCCGCTGATACGTTTAAAAACGAGCGGTTAAAGTTAAGAAAGTCGCTTAATATATTTATAGTTTCGTTAAAACAATTTACAATTTATTTACGGCTTTATTGCGTAAAGCAATTATTATTTACGTATTGTTTTTAATGCTTTATAATACGGAAGCGTAATACGTAAAGCGCTATCGCTTAATTTGCAAATCCGAAAGATTAAAAGTTATTAGCGTTCGAATCGAAAAGATAATTAACTTTATTAATAAAATAATAACTTTCGCGGCGCGCGAAGTACTTTCAATTTAAAAAACGATATTAACGATAACGCTTTTTCGAAATGCCGAGCTTTTTTTCGGCGTTACGGCTTTAAAAAAAGCTAAGGCTAAGTTTATAATAAGATTAAAGACGGTAAACGATAAGCACTTATTAATCAGCCGGATACTTTTGCGGATTCGATAACGCGATCGCGGCGCGAAGATTATTAAGATCTTCGAAATTAAGATTTAAAAATTAAAAACTTTTTTTTTAAACGTTTTTCGCTTTCGCTTCGTCTTTTCGTACTTTATATCGAAAAGCAAACGAGACTCGGCGGACGGCAAAACGAAGAAAAAAGCTATTGCTATATTTAAAGCATAATAATAATAGCTTTTATTAAAGAATATTACGATTTTTTCGAACGAATTAAAATAATACGATTAAAGCAATCGATTAGTAAGCTACGAGTACGTAGTTTATTAAAGACGATAAGAAACAAGCTACGAGTACGATTTTATTAACGACTGCTTTTACGTTTTTAACGCGAAAGCGATAAAAGCATAAAAAAGCTTCGAACAAGTAGTATACGCTTATCCGACGGCGAAACGGATCTAGCTTTGCATCGATAGTATATTAATTATTTAATATTTTCGCGAAAATGCTTTTTTATTATCGCAATAAGCGTTCTTAAACGTTTAAAAAGTAATAAAAACTCGAAACGTACGAATACGATAATCTTCGAAGCATATAAGTATTAAAAAGAACGAACGAGCGGATAAGCTTATAAATTTAAAAGCAAAGAAACCGAATTAAGATATTAGTTTAATATTGCAACTTACGATTAACGATATCCGTATACTCTTTCGCGATATACGAGATAAAGCACGAAAAGCTTAATAAAGCGCAAGCTTTTTTAAGCTCTTACGCTCGTATTAGAAATAAAGCTTTTTATATTTAATTAAGCTTTTTTCGAAGCTAGAACTTTTACGATATATTTTATATAAACTATTTGCGATTCGAATTATATACGAAGACTTTATTTAATATTATATTAAGTTTTAATATTACGATGTTAACTTAAAGTATGCTTGCGGCAAACGCAAGTCTTTTTTGCATTTAGCTTTTTATCGATTTACGCAACGACGCTTTTTCTTTTAGCTTTATAAAATTCGATCGCGGACTTTTTTAAGCACGATCTCGAAAGCTTACGACTTTTTTAAAAGTCTTTTTAATAATCCAGCCGAGTTTTAAGCTTTTTTAATTATTATAAAGTTTTACTTTAAGTATTGCATTTAATAAAAGTGCTATTTTAATTAATTAATATTGCTTCGATAAAAAGAACGGGGTACGTTCCGCTTTACTTAAGCTATAAAAGCTCGTTAAATTAATCGCGCTACGAAATTAAGACTTTAAGATAGCGTAATGCGCTTTCGAAAGAATATTCTTTAGCACGGGTATATTATATTAAGTTTTCTTTTAAAGTTTAAGCTTTTGTATTCACTTTTTCTTTTCTTTTTATATTCGACTGACCTCGGTCCGGCTTTGATTCTTATCGCTACGCGACGTAAATAGCTCGCTTTTAGCTAGCTATAGCAGTTTGTACTTGCTTGACTCTCTTTTTTATAATTTTCTTTTAATAAAAGGTTTCTTTTTTATATGATCTATCTTATTTATAAAAGAAAGGCGCATGCGATAATAACTTTCGCTATAGCACTTTGAATTGTTTTCTAAGGCCTTCTTATATGTAACTCTTTAGCTTAGCACGTCGCCGTACCTTATAGGAGGTCCCAGGGCGGCAGGCTTCGCTTGCTACCCGCCCGACGTAAATAAATATAACAATAACAACAACATATAAATTATTTAACCGACTAGTAAGCTACGAGTACGTAGTTTATTAAGGACGACAAAAGACAAGCTACGGGTACGGCTTTATCAACGATTACTCTTACGTCTTTAACGCGGAAGCGATAAGAGTATAAAAAAGCTTCGAACGAGTAGTGCACGCTTATCCGACGGCGAGACGGATCTAGCTTTGCATTAATAGCATATTAATCATTTAATGTCTTCGCGGAAATGCTTTTCTATTATCGTAATAAGCGTTCTTGAACGTTTAAAAAGTGATAAAGACTCGAGACGTGCGAATACGATAGTCTTCGAAGTATATAAGTATTAAAAAGAACGAACGAACGAATAAGCTTGCAAACTTAAAAGCAAAGAAATTAAATTAAAATATTAATCTAGCATCGCAACTTACGATTAGCGGCATCCGTATACTCTTTCGCGATATATAAAATAAAGCATAAAAAGCGTAATAAAGCGCAAGCTCTTTTAAGCTTTTACGTTTTTATTAAAAATAAAGTTTTTTATACTTAATTAAGCTTTTCTCGAAGCTAAAACTCTTACGATATGTTTTATATCGATTACTTACGATCAGAATCACGCACGAAGACTTTACTTAATATTATATTAAGTTCTAGCATTACGACGCTAACTTAAAGTGTGCTTACGGCAAACGCAAGTCTTTTTTGCACTTAGCTTTCTGCCGATTTACGCAACGACGCTTTTTCTTTTAGCTTTATAAGATTCGATCGCGGACCTTTTCGAGTACGATCTCGGAAGCTTACGACTTTTTTAAAAGTCTTTTTAATAATCCGGCCGATTTTTAAGCTTTTTTAATTATTATAAAGTTCTACTTTAAGTATTATACTCGATAAAAGTGCTACTTTAGCTAATTGATACTGCTTCGGTAAAGAGAATAAAGTACGCTCCGCTTTACTTAAGTTGTAAAAGCTCGTTAAATTAATCGCGTTACGAAATTAAGACTTTAAAATAGCGTAGTGCGCTTTTAAAAGAATTTTCTTTAGCATTAGTGTATTATATTAAGTTTTTTGTTAAAGTTTAAGCTTTTGTATTTACTTTTTCTTTTTTTTTTATACTCGGTTAACCTCGGTTCGGCTTTGATTCTTATTGCTATGCGACGTAAACAACTCGCTTTTAATTAATTATAGCAGTTTATATTTGCTTAACTCTTTTTTTTATAGTTTTCTTTTAATAAAAGGTTTCTTTTTATATAATCTATCTTATTTATAAAAAAAAAGCGCATGCGATAATAGCTTTCGCTATAGCACTTTAAATTGCTTTCTAAAGCTTTCTTATATGTAACTCTTTAGCTTAGCACGTCGCTGTACCTTATAAAAGGTCCTAGGGCGGCAGGATTCGCCTGCTACCCGCCCGACGTAAATAAATACAATAACAACAAAATATACAAATTGTTCTTATTGTTTAATTGTTTTTTCACTTGTTTTAAGCTTATACGGCTATTTTTTATTTCTTAATCGAAACTATTCCTTTGTTTTAAGCGTGCTTAACTACGTGTATTCGAAAGTAAACTGCTATTAAAAAAAGTAAGTCCTTTTTATAAATGTACTTATATAAGAAAGCTCTCTTTTCTTTTTTCTTAACATTTTCTCTTTTTATACAACAACAATTATAATAACACCGCTATTACCTCTTCTTCCTTCTTCATAACTATACAATACTATACTAATACTAACGACTTTAATCATCACTTAATTAATTATTACTACTATCAACTTTATTCCGCTATTTTATATTTGACTCGTAAACCGTAGTTTACGAGTTAAATATGCTTTTTAAGTTAGCCGCCGCTAAAAGAAAAGCTTTTATCCGGGATGCATTTTCTAGCTTATTAATAAGCGAAAAGCAAGCTGCTTTAATTCGATAATCGAGTTTCAAACTAAAGTTCGAAAAACGAATTATTAAAACCTTCGATAAGTTCTTTTAAACTTATCGTTAAATAAGCAATTCTAATCAATTAGCTATGTTTAAGATAGCAACTTTCGACTTTAACAATAGATTAAGTAAAAAAAACGACTTGATTTTATAATACGATTAGTTTTTACGAGCCGAATACGTAAAAAAAAATATAAACGCCGAAGACTTTTTTCGGCTTACGATTAGTTTATTATTAAAGTTATCGCTATCTATTCTCTTTGCAATAAGAATACCGAAAAGCATAAACGAATTAAAAAAGCTTTCGACGGCGCTAAAAGCTAATTGCTATACGACGACTATTTTAAAGCTGTATATACTTTAGTCCGTAGCGCTTATTAACTAAGCGTCATTTTAAAGACTTGCACTTTTAACGCTTACGCTATTTAAGTTATTAACTATTATATTATTGCTTACGTCGCTTTTTAAAAGACTATAGCTAATATAGCTCGAAGACGCAAGTTTATTAAGCTTAATGCTACGGTAATCAACTTTATTTGCTAGATTATAAAAAACAAAATTAATATTAAATAAAAAGATAAGATTATTATTCCGGACGAAAGACTTTTAAAAAAGCTAAGATTAAAAGTCTTATTATATAGCTTGTTAGTTTTAGCTTTCGATAATATTAAAAGCGAATACGACGAGCTTAAAAAACGTATAAAGTTTACCGACGAAAACTAAACTTAAAATTTCGTTTTATAAAAAGAATTCGAATCCGAAATTCTATTCGTAAATCGTAGTTTACGAGTACTAAATAACTTAGCAATTAAAGCGGAACTAAGTCAACTTTTTACTTTTAAGACCTTTTTACTTAAATCACTTATTACGCGCTTTTTATTATTATTAGTTTTATTTTAAAGATCGATGTTATCTTTTGCTAATAAAACTTCGAATGTTAATTTAATTGCTTCGATTATATCTACTTTACGTAGATTTATCGACGTAAGCTTTTTTTTAGCTTTTGCACTTAAAGTGTAACGCGACTTTTTCGAGAACTAGCTATTATTAACACTACTCGTTAAAAAAAAAAACAGCTTCGAGTAAGAATTAATTAAAGCCGTATCGAACCGCTGCTTCGGACTCGTCGAGATTAAAGACTTTATAAATATAAACGTAGCTTTTATTAATTTTTGCTAAGACTTTTATTAATTAGCTTTCGACCGCTTAAACTTAAACGAAAATATCGATAATACTTTTTAAGTTATCGCGAAATTGATTAAAAAGGCTATTAGCTAGATCCGCAAGCTTTTAAAAAACGAATTTTTTAATAACGCGATCTTACGACTTTTCGATCGTCGTAACTAAAAAAAAAAAAAAAAAAAAAAAGCAAGATAATAAACTACTTTTTATTATCCGAGATCTTTAATTTAAGCTTTAACGACGACGATTACGATTGCATAAAGATTTCTTAAAAGATAAAAAATATATTAAAATTTAAAATTAAATTTAAAAAACTTTTTAACTTAAACGTTTAAACGAAGCTTTGCTTTAACCGCAAAGTTTTACCGTTCGTTATCGAATTACTAAATAAAGTCTTTTGCGAAGTTTATACTTTCGAATACGTTAAATACTTTAAGCTAATTACGAAAAGCTTTATAATAATAATGATCCGTTTTAACTTATATCGATTTATCGAAGCTTATCGAACTAACGCTTTTAATAACTTTATGCTTTACTCGAGCAACTAATCGATATTCGCTATTAAAACTAAAAGTAATACTTTAATTAAAAGAATATTTAACTTAAGCTTTTTTAAGTTTAAAACTAAGCTAATATCTTTTAACAAGCTGAACTAAAGCACTAGCCTTATAAGCACCGCTTAAAAGAACAGCTTCTTTAATATTATAAATGCGAATAGCTATACGAAAGTTTAGCTTATATTAAAAGCTTTTTTTTTAAACGATAAGCACGGCAATTAAACTTTTTTTATTATTATAAATAAAAAGATTTAGATATACTTGCATTACTTTCGAATTAGTGATTTAAAAAGAGCTTCGACCGGTATACTCTTTAATATAATGCACTCTTTAACTTAATAAGTCTTTCGAAGCTATTATAAGCTATACCTTGCCGCTTTGCTTAATCGCCGAAACGAAAACTATAAGCTTATCGCTTACTCGAAACCCTTTTAGCTTTTTAAATATAATAATAATGCTCGAGTGATTGCGGTTAAGCACGACGCTAATATTAAACGATTTATAAATCGTTTAATATTCGAGTAAAAAACATAGTTTTAAACTATTACTTAATACTTTACGACGTAAATAATTAAATCGAAAGCTTAGCTGTTTAGCTTAAAAGCTATACTTACGATATTACCCTTAAAAAGACCGCTAGATAAAAAGCTTTTAGACTTAAATCGAAGACTTTAAATGCTTTTTAAAACATTGCGTTACGCTAACTTTTCGCTATAATTAATAACCTTGCTACTTTTATATCGATTATTACGAAACAAAAAGTTTTTTTAAACATAAACGCTTTTTAAAATTCGCTTTATAAATAAGCAATCTTTTTTAACAATTATACCGCTTTGCTAAACGATAGCACTTTAAAAAATAAAGTTAGCTTTATAAAACACGCTTGCACGATCGTTTTAAAACGCATACCGTTAACTTTTCGGTAAAGAGTTATTAATAAATCAAGTCAACTTTTCGCCGTTATAATTTAATTAAATTACGTTAATTACGTATCGGAAGCTTTAATCGAAAGAATAGACTAGAACGAACTTTAAATAATAAAAGAATTAACTATTATTTTTGTTATATTTCGGACTTAGTTTTAAAAATACTTTATTAAGTATAAAAAAAAGTTGTTTTTAATATTTAAAAAAAGATTTGCTATTATTTTAAATGCTAAAGCTAAGACTTATAAAGCTAAGTCTTTTTTTAAAAGCAAGAGCCGCCGAGCTAACGATTTTATAAACGCTAATAAGTTAAAAAATTTTAAAAAAAGCATGCGATCGATTAAGTTGTTTTTAAACGACTTCGATTTAAGTGTAAAGATTAATTTAAAAAGTGCGAAATCTACTCGTAAACTACGGTTCACAAGTTAAATCGGCAATCTTAAAGCATTATTTTCTTAGCCGAAATCTTTAAACCGCGCATTCGATAAAGCTATAAAAGCTTTAAATAATTTGCTCGAAAACGAAAACGACTTAATTAATAACTTTAAACTTTATTTTAGCTTTGCTAACTTTCCGTCGGCTAAGTTTACATTTATTAACGATATTACCGATAATAAACGTAAGAACGATACGCGCTCTTTTATTTTTAAGAATGCTATTGCTAATACGTTATTATTTAATGCTAGCTTAATTAAAAGAAAAAGACTTTTTCAACTTAAGGAAAACGAAAGAGTTAAAGACGTAAGCACGAAAAAAGATTAAAAAAAAGCTGCCGAAGAATAGTTTAAACGTTTAAAGTTTAAAAACAAAATACTTTTTTTTTTTTATATATTAGATTTTTTCTTTCTTTTACACCTTCTTTTTCTTCTTGCTTGATAGTAAGCGGGAGCGCTTACTTATTCTATAAAAAGACGGATATAAACACTTTGCTTAATAAAGTACTTGCTATAGCTATTAAAGCTATACTAGACGGACTTATCTTTTATAAAAAAGCACACGTCTTTTAGCTAGAACAATTAACGAGCTTTTTACTTATCTTTTTTAGCATTTCTTTGTAAGACCATAAGGTCTAGCCTTAGTGTCAGGCTTCTGTATAACACGTCTTTTTTGGTGCTTCTACACTAAAAGACATAAACGAATCAAGAAAGCTTTCGACGGCGCTAAAAGCTAATTGCTATATGACGACTACTTTAAAGCTATATACACTTTAATTCGTAGCGCTCGTTAATTAACCGTTATTTTAGAAACTTATACTTTTAACGCTTACGCTATTTAAGTTATTAATTATCATATTATTGTTTATATCGTTTTTTAAAAGACTATAGCTAATATAGCTCGAAAACGCAAGTTCATTAAGCTTAATACTACGGTAATTAACCTTACTTGCTAAACTATAAAAGATAAGATTAATATTAAGTAAAAAGATAAGATTGCTATTCCGGACGAAAGACTCTTAAAGAAGTTAAGATTAAAAGTCTCGTTATATAACTTATTGATTTTAACTCTCGACAATATTAAAAGCGAATACGAAGAGCTTAAAAAACGTATAAAGTTTGCTAACGAAAATTAGACTTAGAATTTCGTTTTATAAGAAAAGCTCGAATTAAAGAATCCATTCGTATGTTAAACGGTAACACGGGGAGAAAGATGAGTAGAAAGATTCTTGATTGTTGTCTAATGAACTTAAAGAGTAGCCCTTTACTTATACATCTAGAAAGGTCTTGACACGTGATAGGTCTATTACTTAATCACATCCGACACTCTTACTTAAGACTTTATTTAAATAAAAAGACTCTTATTGTAGAAGCACCCAAAAAGACGTGTCATACAAAAGCCTGACACTAAGGCTAGACCTTATGGTCTTACAAAGAAGTGCTAAAAAAAATAAGTAGAAAGCTCGTTGATTGTTCTAGCTAGAAGATGTGTGCCCTTTTATAAAAGATAGGTCCGTCTAGTATAGCCTTAGTAGCTATAGCAGGTACCTTATTAAGCAAGGTGTTTACATCCGTCCCCTTATAAAATAAGTAGGCGCTCCCGCTTATTATTAAGCAAAAAGAAAAAAAAAGGGGTATAAAAGAAAGAAAAAATTTAGTATATAAAAAAAAAAAGGTATTTTGTTTTTAAACTCTAAACGTTTAAACATCTAAACTACGCTTCGGCAGCTTCTTTATAGTCTCTTTCCGTGCTTACGTTTTCAATTCTTTTATTTTTTTTAAGCTAAGAAGGTCTTTTTCTTTTAGCAAAGCTAATATTAAACGATAACGTACTAATAATAGCATCTTTAAAAGTGAAAGAGCGCGTATCGTTTTTACGCTTATTATTAATAGCATCGTTAATAAGTGTGAACTTAGCCGACGAAAAGTTAGCGAAGCTAAAATAAAATCCGGAGCTATTAATTAAGTCGTCTTCGTTTTCGAGCAAGTCATTTAAAGCTTTTATAGTTTTATCGAATACGCGGTTCAAAGATTTCGGCTAAGAAGATAATGCTTTAAGATTGCCGATTTAGCTCGTGAACTATAATTCACGAGTAAATTTCGCATTTTTTAAATTAATCTTTATATTTAAATCGGAGTCGTTAAAAGATAACTTAATCGGTCGTATGCTTTTTTTAAAATCTTTTAATTTATCGGCGTTTATAAAATCGTTAACTTAACGGCTTTTGCTTTTAAAAAAAGATTTAGCTTCGTAAGTCTTAGCTTTAGCATTTAAAATAATAGCAAATCTTTTTTTAAATACCGAAAACAATTTTTTCTTATATTTAATAAAGTGTTTTTAAAATTAAGTCTAAGATATAGCAAAAATAGCGGTCAATTCTTTTATTATTCGAAGTTCGTTTTAATCTATTTTTCCGATTAAAGCTTTTGATACGTAATTGACGTAATTTAATTAGATTATAACAGCGAAAAGTTAGCTTGATTTATTAATAACTCTTTATCGAAAAGTTAACGGCATGCGTTTTAAAACGATCGTGCAAGCGTGCTTTATAAAGCTGATTTTATTTTTTAAAGTATTATCGTTTAATAAAGCGGTATAATTATTAAAAAAGATTGCTTATTCGTAAAAAGAATTTTAAAAAGCGTTTATATTTAAAAAAACACTTTGTTTCGTAATAACGGATATAAAAGTAACGAAATTATTAATTATAACGAAAGGTTAGCGTAACGTAATATTCTTAAAAGTATTTAAAGTCTTCGACTTAGGTTTAAAAGCTTTTTATTTAATAGTCTTTTTAAAGGTTGTGTCGTAAGTATAGCTTTTAAGCTAAATAGTTAAGCTTTCGATCTAGCTCTTTACGCTATAAAGCATTAAGTAGTAGTTTAAAACTTTGTTTTCTACTCGTAAACTACGGTTTACGAATCGTTTAATATTAACGTCGTGCTTAATCGCAATTATTCGAGCATTATTATTATATTTAAAAAGCTAAAAGGATTCCGAATAAACAATAAGCTTATAGTTTCCGTTTCGGCGATTAAGTAAAGCGGCAAAGTATAGCTTATAATAGCTTCGAAAAACTTATTAAATTAAAGAGTGCATTATATTAAAAAGTGTATTAATCGAAGTTCTTTTTAAATTATTAGTCCGAAAATAATGCAAATATATTTAAATTTCTTTATTTATAATAATAAAAAAGGTTTAATTGCCGTGCTTATCGTTTAAAAAAAAAGCTTTTAATATAAGCTAAACTTTCGTATAGCTATTCGCATTTATAATATTAAAAAGGTTATTCTTTTAAGCGGTGCTTATTAAGCTAGTGCTTTAGTCCAGCTTGTTAAAAGATATCGGCTTAACTTTAAACTTAAAAGAGCTTAAGCTAAACATTCTTTTAATTAAAATACTGCTTTTAGTTTTAATAGCGAATATCGATTAATTGCTCGAGTAAAGCATAAAGTTATTAAAAGCGTTAGTTCGAAAGGCTTCGATAAATCGATATAAATTAAAACGGATTATTATTATTATAAAGCTTTTCGTAATTAGCTTAAGGTATTTAACGTATTCGAAAGTATAAACTTCGCAAAAGACTTTATCTAATAGTTCGATAACAGACGATAAGACTTTGCGGTTAAAGCGGAGCTTCGTTTAAACGTTTAAGTTAAAAAGTTTTTTAATTTTATTTTTAAATTTTAATACGTTTTTTACTTTTTAAAAAATCTTTATATAATCGTAATCGTCGTCGTTAAAGCTTAAATTAAAGATTTCGGATAGCAAGAAGTAGTTTATTACTTTGCTTTTTTCTTTACTTACTTTTACTTAGTTACGACGATCGAAAAGTCGTAAGATCGCGTTATTAAAAAATTCGTTTTTTAAAAGCTTACGGATCTAGCTGATAGCTTTCTTGATCGATTTCGCGGTAATTTAAAAAGCATTATCGATATTCTCGTTTAAGTTTAAGCGGTCGAAAGCTAATTAATAAAAGTCTTAATAAAAGTTGATAAAAGCGACGTTTATATTTATAAAGTTTTTAATTTCGACGAGTTCGAAGCAGCGGTTTAATACGGCTTTAATTAATTCGTACTCGAAGCTGTTTTTTTTTTTAACGAATAATATTAATAATAGCTAATTTTCGAAAAAGTCGCGTTGCACTTTAAATATAAAAGCTAAAAAAGAGCTCGCGTCGATAAACTTGCGTAAAATAAATATAATCGAAGCAATTAGTTTAGCGTTCGAAAGCTTATTAGCAAAAGATAATATCGATTTTTAAGATAAAGCTAATAATATTAAAAAGCGCGTAATAAGTGATTTAAGTAAAAAGGTCTTAAAAGTAAAAGGTTGATTTAATCTCGCTTTAATTGCTAAGTCATTTAGCACTTGTAAACTATAGTTTACGAATAAGATTTCGGATTCGAGTTTTTTTTATAAAACGAAATTTTAAATTTAATTCTCGTCGATAAACTTTATACGTTTTTTAAGCTCGTCGTATTCGCTTTTAATATTATCGAAAGCTAAAACTAATAAGCTATATAATAAGACTTTTAATTTTAGCTTTTTTAAAAGTCCTTCGTTCGAAATAGCGATTTTATCTTTCTATTTAATATTAATCTTGTTTTTTATAATCTAACAAGTAAAGTTAACTATCGTAATATTAAGCTTAATGAACTTGCGTCTTCGAGCTATATTAATTATAGTCTTTTAAAAAGCGACGTAAGCAATAATATAATAGTTAATAACTTAAATAACGTAAGCGTTAAGAATGCAAGTCTTTAAAATAACGCTTAATTAACGAGCGCTACGGATTAAAGTGTATATATCTTTAAAGTAATCGTCGTATAACAATTAGCTTTTAGCGCTATCGAAAGCTCTTTTAATTCGTTTATATTTTTCGGTGTTTTTATTACGTAAAAAATAAATAGCGGTGATTTTAATAATAAACTAATCGTAAGCCGAAAAAAAGTCTTCGGCGTTTATATTCTTTTTTACGCATTCGGCTTATAAAAACTAATCGTATTATAAGATCAAGTCGTTTTTTTTACTTAATCTATTATTAAAGTCGGAAGTTGCTATTTTAAGCATAACTAACTGATTAAAGTTGCTTATTTAACGGTAAGTTTAAAAGAACTTATCGAAAGTCTTAATAACTTGTTTTTCGAACTTTAGCTCGAAACTTGATTATCGAGTTAAAGCAGCTTGCTTTTCGCTTATTAATAAGCTAAAAGGTGCATCTCGGACAAAAGCTTTTCTTTTAACAGCGGCTGACTTAAAAAGCATATTTAACTTATAAATTACAGTTTACGAGTTAAATATAAGATAGCGGAATAGCGATAATAATAATAATGATTAATTAAGTAATAATTAAAGTCGTTAATATTAATATAGTATTATATAGTTATAAAGAAAAAGTAATAATAATATTATTATAATTATTATTATATAAAAAAAGAAAATGTTAAGAAGAAAGAAAGAAAGGCTTTTTTATATAAGTACATTTATAAAGAAGACTTACTTTTCTTAATAACAGTTCACTTTCGAATACACGTAGTTAAGCACGCTTAAAACAAAAGAACAATTTTAAATAAGAAATAAGAAATAGCCGTATAAGCTTAAAACAAGTGAAAAAACAATTAAATAATAAGAACAATCTATATAAAACAAGTAAATAGCTAGTAAAGTGAAAAGAACAAAGAAAAAATAAAGAATATAATAAAAGGCAAGTTTAAAAGTAAGAAAACAAACGTAAGAAATACCTTTCTTTATTAAAACAAAAAGAGTAATTATTAAAAGCACGTCCTTTTATAAAATAAATATAAAATAAAAAAAGGATAAGAAAGTAAGAAAAACAAAATAAAAGAAACAGATTAAAAAACAGTTTTATAAGCTAGTTTTTGTTTTTTCGAAAGTATTAAGAAAATGATTTAAAAGTTGATAGATTTAAGTTTAAAGATCACTTTTAAGTTAAGTAGTTCACTTTTGCCGTCGTCGGAAAGCTCGTATTTATTAAAGTTTAAGTTGTTTAAAAAATCCGAATCCTTTTCTTTTTTTTCTTCGTCGTTTTTATTAAAAAGAAAAAAAGTTTGATCGCGGCGATAAAATCGTTTAAAGCAATTAGCTGCAAAAGTACTTTTAAGCTTAATTTTATCGGTTTCTTAAAGTTTGTAATATCTTTTATCGTAAGCTTTAAAAACGATATAAAGTCTTAGCTATTTGTAATCTAGCTTAATATCCGCGGACATATCGATGTTGCGTTTAACGTCGTAAAGCAGTATTAAGTCTTTCTTTTTAATAAGTTCCGACTTTAAAACTTTAACTCGTTTTTAAGTAGCTTTAACGGCAAGTCGATAACGCTTTTTCTTTAAAATGATCTCGTCGATATCTTTATCTCGAAGTTTTAATTATTTAAACTTTATAATAAGCAAGTTAGCGCGAAATCGAACTTTTTATTATAATAATAACTTTTAATCTAACTATCGTGATTTTAAAAGTAGCTTAGCTTTTCGTTCGTAGTTTAAAAAGAAAAAAGTAACTTTAGTAAATGCGTATATCGATGTCCGAATTGTAAAAAGCATTTCGTTAAATTTGCGAGTTTAATTTTTAATTTTTTTATTTATAACTTTCGATAAGCTATTTAAAATGTCTTTATATCTTTTCTTAATTATTTTATTTGCTTTTAAATTATAGCTCGAGATTTAGACCCTTTTAATCTCGTACTTAATAACGAAAGCTTTAGCAATTGCTTTGTTTTCGAATCTTTTATCGATAATTAGTCTTTCGAAAAGTCCGTAGCGGCAAACGATATTTTCTTAAAAGAACTTAATAATAGATTCGGCGTTAATTAATCGAAGTAGTCGCTTTTTTAATTATTTAAATAGATCTTTTTTAACTAGTATAAAGCAAGTTATCTTTTTATTAGTAATAAATACTCGTAATACGTTTAAGCTGACTTTTAATTATATTTAAATAAGCTAAGTCGAATATAAAAGGTTTTTTGTTCGTTTAGCTTTACGTTTCTAATAAAGCTTACAGCTTTAAACGAAAGCTTTATAATCTTCGTAGCATCTATTTTAAAAGAAGAGTTTTAACGTACGGTAATAAGTTGATTCAGCTTTTTTATATTCGGATTCTCGATAAGCGTCGAAAATAATAATATAGCGTTTTTAAGTTCCGTCGATAATTAGCTTGATCGAGTAAGAATTGTTTGTTCGCTTATAAAAGTAATTATCTTTAATTAAGTAATTAAGTACTTTGTTTTTAAATTTTTAAAAGTCGTAAGTCTTGATCGAAAGAAAGCGTTTAAAAGTAGTAAAGAATTAAGTAATAAGCTTAAATTCGAGCGAGTAATCGTGCTTTAAAACTCTTTTTTTAGCTCGTGAACTATAGTTTACGAGTCGTTTAATCGAGAATATTAAAATAATGCTTAGCTCGTTAATAACTTAATCGTTAATATCTTTTTCTTCTTTTTTTTTAATATTTAAAAAATGCTTTTTTCTTTTTTTAAAAAGACTGTTCGCCGTTATATTTTTAATCTTAAAAATATGCTTAATTTTAAAGTTTATTAATTTTATTTACGCAATTTAATTCGTAACGAAAGCTTTAAGCAAATCGCTCGCTAATCCGTTAAGTTGATTAACTAGTACTTTAACGTCGGTTTTTAAAATAAAGTGAACTTCGTATAATTCGCTCTTTATTTTTTTCATAGCTTTTAAAGCACCGCGGCATTTTCGCTTAATCGCGTCGTACTTGCTTTTAACAAAGTTTTAAAAACTACTTTCGAACTTAACAAGATATCGCTTTTTATCGAAGTCTTCTTACTGCAATATTGCTTTTTATCTTTTGAGATTAGCGTTTACCGTTAAGTAAATTTTCTTTTCTTCTTTATTATAATCGATCTTAATAAAAGCGAAAGCAAAAAGCAAGGCTTCTTTAAGCAGCTTTATCGCTTTTTATTAAGGTTTTAACTACTCGAATTCGATTTTTTTTTTTATCGTCGCGTAAATTAAAGCAGCAATTGTAAAGAAGTTTTTAATTTAGATTTTATAGTAAATTACGATTTTAATAAAAGCTCGAGCTTCCGATACATCTTCGTACTTAATTTATTTTAATATCTTTTTAATTTTAACAGTTTAAAAGTAGCGTTTTTCGTTATCCGTAACGAATTTAATAATATTAAAGCCGAGCATATAATATTAAGACTTCGTTCCGACGGTCGTTTTAGCTTTTTTAAACCTTACGAGCACTTTGTTAATATTTTAAATATATTTTAAAACGAATCGTCGTATTTCGAATAAAACTTTTTCGTAATTATAAAAAGATCGCGATGTTTTAACTTTTACGTTATTTATATAAAGCAAGCAAACGTTAAGAATGCAATTTATAAGGATTTTGTAAATAACTTTAACGAATTAAGCGATCGAATTAATAATATTTATAAGTATCCGAATTATTTGAAGCAGTTTGATAAGCGTTTGAATAGCTATTATATTTTTAAACTCAACGTCGAAAAAGAATTGATTATATTTAAAAAAGAAATCTAAAAGTATAGCTATCGTAAAGCCGGCAAACTCGTTCGAGAACTAGTTTATATTCGAAGCAATATTAGCGTCTTTAACTATAATACGGTTTATTTTAATTATAATAATAATTAGCTTGTATTTTCTTTTCTTTTTATTTGCTATAATAAACTATTTATTCCGGTAAAAGCTTTAGTATAATTCGAAAACCTTTTGCTTTAATCGCTCTTTTAATATAATAATAATTATTTCTTACAAAGCTTTTAATATCGTAAACGTTTTCTTTTGTTAAGCTTCGTAAAGCATCGTCTTAATCTTTTAAAATAATATAACTTTTTTTCGGACTTAATTAAGATAAGTAAAATCTTAAGCTATCGCTTCTTTTCGATTTAAAAAGCATTAGTAAAGCAGCTCTTTCTTTTTTAAAATGATTTAAAAGCTAATCGTAAGTGCTTCAAATCGTTTTTTCGTTAATCTCGATCTAACTTTTAAGTTTGAAAACTTGCTAATAAAGTATTCCGAAAAAGGTCTTTTAAGTTTAAAAGGTCTCGCTTTCTTATCTTGCTTAAATTAATCGTCGATCTTTTTAAATATTTTTTTATTCGATACTTTTAAATCTATCGGTTTAACTTTCTCCGCTTTTTTTTTATATATCGTATTAACTTTTATTATATTCTTTTTTAAAAAGTCTTTGTCGTTATCGATAATAAATATAAAATTTTCCGATTTATCGAGTTTGATTGCAAATATTTTTAATATTTTTAATTTTAATAAGCCTTGCTTAATATTAAGTTGAATTGTTTTTTTATAATTTTATTATTTTTATACCGATCTACTCGTGAACTATAATTCACGGGCGGAATTTCTTTTTAAGCTTTTTTTTAACTTAGCATTTATCTTAGCTTATATACTAGTTATTAATTTCTCGAGTCTTCGACCAAATCCGACTTATCTTTTGCAATAATAATTTGTTTTTAAGTAGATCGATCGTAGTTTTAAAAAAAGGCTTTTATCGTATTATTATCGAGGTAAGAAAAAGAGAGTTAAGATTTTAAAAAGAAAAGCATGCTTAAAATGATCTCGTAACTGCTATTATTAATAATAAAAAAATCGGCGTAATTAATGATTCCGCTAATAATAACTTCGACGTCGTTTATTTACTTATCGAAATTATAAAGATCTTCGGACACGATAATATAAATTAAAGCTCGATCCGTTATAATAAGTAGTTTAGTTATTTTAGCTACTTTTTTATTTATTACGTTGATTTTAAATCTATTATCGAAAAGAGATCTGCTTTTAATTATACCGTCGATATTAATAAAAACTTTTAAAGTCTTTATCGCTACTTCGAAGCAATTGCGAGCGATAAGTTATTTATAAATTTGCGTCGTTAAAAAGTTTAGCTTGCTTTTTTCATTCCGACTTAAACGTTTAATAGTTAAAGCGTTTATAAGAATAAGCTTACTTTAAAAGATTTTTACGTTTTCTTTAATATCGAGAACTATTAAAATATAATAGCTTAATAGCTTATCGAAGCGAGAATTAAGTTCGAACAAGTCTTTAATTTAAACTTCGATTTTCGATTTCATAATCGCCGCTATTGCTTTTTCTTAAGCTTTAATAATAACGTAAAAGTCAATGAACTTCTTTCGTTTATAAGTCTTTTTCTTTTTTTCTTTTAGCACTCGCTGAATAATCTCAACCTTTCTTTTTATATCTTTTATAGCTTTATCGGCTTTAACTGATCTAAAAAACTCTTTTTTAATTACATTATCGAATAACCTATCTTTTAAGTTTATTTTTACAGCAGTACTCGATTCTTGAAAAGCACGGGCTTTAAAAGTGCCGTAATTCTTTTCTTTTTATTATCGGATATTCTTTTTGATCTTAATAAGCTTAGATCCTTTCGAAAGCGAGGAAAGCTTTTTAGCTTTGTCTTTTGCGGCAGCGTTAATTTCGATTGAAACAACTTTCATATTAAATAAATGATTAAGCGTATTGATCTATCTTATAACATTAATATTTTTAATATCGACTAGTCTTTTAAAGATAGTAATAAGCTCTTTTAATTAGTTAATTAATTGTTAAGCATTTTGATCGAGCTGATACTAAGCTAGCTATTAGATTGGTTATTAATAAGAAAATAAGTATTTATAAATTTTAAGTCCGCTAGTATATCGATTTTCTAAGATATTATCGTATTTTATTTTACGAACGTTTAATACGATAAATCTAAACCAAGTCTTTCTTTGTTTTTTCTAAATAATAAAAGCATCGATCTTTTTAAGTCTTAAGTAAAAGCGTCCGTAATTAATAATATAAATATATCTTTTATTGATTATATCTTTAAAAGCTTTACACTTATCTCGATATTAATAAAAAGCTTAAGTTATATCTTTAAAGTTCTCGCAAAAGCTATAATCTTGCATTTAGTTCTCGTATCTTTTACTTTTTTTTCTTTTTCGTTTTTATAATCCGTAGCCGATAGCAGCAATATAAACTTTATCTTTAAAGCTGACCTTACTTCGAGCATCTTAAGCGGTATACTTAATAAAAGCTTCGTTATAATCTTCGAATCGAACTTAAAGTTAAGATTAAATAAAGCGTCGAAAAGTTAAGTTAACGACTTGGTTTTCGAAGTAATTAATTCGATTATAGATCGTATTAATTTACAAGTTAAAAAACTTTTTAATTATAAAACTTACTTTATTAATTTCTTTTTTTTTATTCGTAAATTGTAATTCACGAGTAAACGATATTATTATTAAGGCTTTTTTAGCAAATTTAAGTACGTTAGCCGGCTCGATTTGCTTTTTAATTAAGGTCCGAATATCTTTAATAAAGTTGATTAAAAAAAACTTTTCTTGATTTATAGCTTCGATAGTCTTAGTACTTTGATCGGTTTTAAAAGCGAATGCGATGAAGTCGTCGAAAGCGGTATAAAAGTTTAAGTCGAGTTCGTCGACTTTATAATACTTAATCGTTTTATTTCGAATTTCGACGAGCAATTCGAAAAAGAATAAGCAGTTTTGTTCGGTCTTGCTTAAAAAGTGCATTAAAATAAGCCTTTCGAAGACTCGAGAAAAAGTGCGACAATAGTTTTTTAAGTTATTAATATCTTGTTTGTGCATAACAAATTCTCGTAAAAAAGCGATCGAGTCTTTAATCTATTAAATATCGTTCTTACGAAACTCGGCTCTTAAAGCTTTAACGAAAGCAGCTTAATCTTTCTTAGCTTTTTATTCGAGCAAGCTTTTGATAACCTTTTTGCGAAAGTTATCGCAATAACGAAAGAGCTTAACGAATCGATCGTTTTTAAAAATATTAAAGTCATTATAAATCTTTTCGTACTTTTCGATAAAATCGGTAATATTAATATTATTAAAGCAAAGAGCTTTTAAAGCACTTAGCAATAGCATACGAGTAGTCATAAAAGCGTAAAAGATAGCAAGGTCGATTATAATTAACGCAAGGCTTAATAAAAGAGCAAAAGGAAAAAGAGTAGTATAGATCTTAAGACCGGTATTGATTTTAAAAAGCATTTCCGAAACAAGTGTTTTCGATAAAAGTAAAAGTTTTAATTAAAAGTCGAAGTAAGATAAAGATAGTCCGAAGCTTATAAGAATACGATTAAAAGATTTAATAAATTCAAAGGATTTTAACGAAAAGAAAAGTGATTTTGCGCCGACTTCGATATTAAAAATTTTAAAAAGGTTTTCGGTATTTTAAAAATCAAATATATATATATGCTAAGAATGATCAGGTTGATAAAAGGTTTTTAAATTGTTTGATTTTAACTCGTGAACCGAGTTTATAAGCTAAATAAATGATTTTCGTAAAGTATTTTCGATTCGAGATTAAAAAAAGTAAACTTTTTGCAAAAGTAAACTAATAATTAAAATTAAAACTATAAAAAACTTAAGAATCAATTAATTAGCTTCGCTAATAACTCCGGACTATATCAATTGCTTTAATTCAAGACGAAAGCTAAGATATAAAAGGATATTTTTATTAATAAGTGAAAATTCTTTCTTATTAATAATAAAAGAAAGTTTTTGCTAAGGAGCCGAAATATTGCACTTCGGCTATTGCGGCGTTTCGGTGTCCGAACCTATCGGGAATAAGGTTTTGATTGTTTTGAAGTTATAATTGAGTATAAAGTGCTAAATAATAAACGAAGATCAACTTGACTGCGAATCAAGCGATTGTAATAAGTTGTATAAGGACAAAGACTAAAGGTTTGAATCCTTGCGTAAGTCATTAATGTAAAAGCACTTAAAAAGACGTGTTATATAAAAGCTTGACATTGAGGCTAGACCTTATAGTCTTACAAAGAAGTGCTAAAAAAGATAGGTAGAAAGCTCGTTGATTGTTCTAGCTAAAAGATGTGTGCCCTTTTATAAAAGATGGGTCCGTCTAGTATGGCCCTAGTGGCTATGGCAGGTACCCTATCAGGCAGGGTGTTTACATTATTAAAGTTTATAAATAAGGCTCTTATTAAAAGTAAATCCGAAAAGAAAAACAAAAGAAGACATAAGAGTATTTTATAAGGAAAAACAGCAAAGGCCGAAAAACTTGACTATAAAAGAAAAAAAAAACTAAGAGACTAATTTAATTGCTCGCTTGTTTTTTAAAAAAAGAAGATCATCTTAATCTTTAGTTCTCGTCTTTTCACTTAATTGCACTTGAAAGAGCTTTCTTTCTTTAAGTGGGCTATCTTCTTCTTTTGCTAATTAATTCGAAAAGTGATTGGCAGTATTATTAGTTAATAAAGAAAGGTGCTGCGTAATGCTTATCGAATTTTCGGCGTTGTTTTTTATTCGAGAAATAATAGATCTGCGCGATAAAGCTTAAGAAGATCGAGTCTTAACTTCCGATAAAGATTTTTAACGTAAGATTAAAGCAGTTTTTATTTATATTTTCCGTTTTAAGTTAGACTAATTGATTTTCTTTGCTTTTTTTTGTTTAAGCTCGTTTTCCGATAATAGCTAGTTTTTTTTAATTTTTATTGCTTAACGTATTACGTAGCTAAGTAGCGGTATAAGTCACGTATTAATTGTTTAGATTGCCGTCAATCAAGCCGAAAATCTAAAAGTTTTTTTTGTTAAAGCTTTTTTATTAATTAAGATATATTTTAATGAATTTTCTTTGTAAAAAAAGAAGCGCGGACTTATAGATTTCGTTAAGATCGGTATTAAAGTAATTGTAATTATAAATCGCGAGATTGAACTTCTTACCGTTTTTCTATTACTAAGCTGCTTAAGCGTAGTCGTTCGGCTATAAGCCTTTTTTTTTCGATTAGTTATTAACTTATCTTTCCGTCTTTGTAATGAACTAGCCGAAACGAAAAATAGCCGATCTATTATTACGTTTCGTAAACAGTTTAGCGAATTAAGAAAAAGTATAGTTATTTTTAATCTTAATATAGCTATTAGCTTGCTTTTTGCAATCGATGTAAAAGAATAATCGAGAAAAAAGAATCTAATATAAAATACTAGTTTTATCTATTAAATAATACAGTTGATAATATTCGAAATTCATTATTAGCAAACTCAAGTAACCCGTTATCTCGTCGGTAATAATATCCGATTATAGTTCTTTTGAGTCCGAGATCATTTGCTAATTTAGCTTAATAGCGTTGCCGACTTCGTTAGCATCGATAAAAGGGCGTTGTAAAAAAAGATCGTAAAGCAAGAATTAAAGTCTTCGTTTTCTTTATTATAGATTACTTACGGGCGCAACCCCTAGGTGTAGCAACCGAGTGCACTCGGTTGCAACACCTTACTTACACCTTACTTACACCTTACTTACACCTTAACGTTTTGGTGTAGCAACCGAGTGCACTCGGTTGTAAATCGAATACTCGGTGTATACTCGGTTGTAGTTCGGATAACTCTAAAAACGTGTATTCGATTTATAATCGAGTGCACTTGATTGCTACACCGAGTACTCGATTTACAACCGAGTGCACTCGGTTGCTACACTTTATAATTCGATTATTACACTTAATTAAATTACTATTAACTTTATTTATTATTATTATTAAAACCTTATTAACACTTTACTAACACCTTATTAATTTTAACTTTATTATTATTTATACTACTACTACTACTACTACTACTACTACTCCAGTATCGCCACCAGTATCGCCACCAGTATCGCCACCAGCGCTGCCACCAGTATCGCCACCAGCGCTGCCACCAGTATTGCCTTGCCACCAGTATCGCCTCCAGCATTGCCTTGCCACTAGTATCGCCACTAATATCGCTACCAGCGCTGCTACCAGTATTGCCTTGCCACCAGTATCGCTTCTAGCATTGCCTTGCCACCAGTATCGCCTCCATCATTGCCTTGCCACCAGTATCGCCTCCATCATTGCCTTGCTACCAGTATCGCCTCTAGCATTGCCTTGCCACCAGTATCGCCTCTAGTATCGCCACTAGTATCGCCACCAGTATCGCTACCAGTATCGCTACTAGTATCACTACTAGTATCGCCTCCAGCATCGCCTTGCCTTTAGTATCGCTTCTAGCAAATAATAGCGGCGGTAAGGTAATAGCGGCGGTGAAGTAGTAGCGGCGGTGAGGTAGTAGCGGCGGTGAGGTAGTAACGGCGGTGAAGTAGTAGCGGCGGTGAGGTAGTAGCGGCGGTGAAGTAGTAGCGGCGGTGAGGTAATAGCGGCGGTAAAGTAATAGCGGCGGTGAAGTAGTAGCGACGGTGAAGTAATAACGGCGGTAAGGTAATAAAAGTAAGTGCGGTAAAGTAGTAGCGGCAGTAAAGTAGTAGCGGCGGTAAGGTAGTAGCGGGGGTGAGGTAAGTAGTAGCGGTGGTAAGGTAATGGCGGCGGTGAGGTAATAAGAGAAGCAAAGAGAAGTACGAGAAATATACAAGTTAAAAGTATAAGCTACTTACAATGATAACGTAAAGTATTTTCTAGTCTTAGCACGTGCTTTGATTTATTACAATAAAGTTGATATTAAATATAAAGGTTGATATTAAAATGTTGGTTGTTATTAAAATGTAAAGGTTGATATTAAGTGTAAAGGTTGATATTAAAATGTAAGTTGATATTAAAGTGTAAAGGTTGATATTAAGTGTAAAGGTTGATATTAAAATATAGGTCGATATTAAAGTGTAAAGGTTGATATTAAAGTGTAAAGATTAATATTAAAGTTTAAAAGTTGATATTAAAGTGTAAAGATTAATATTGGAGTTTAAAGGTTGATATTAAGGTGTAAAGATTAATATTAGAGTTTAAAAGTTGATTTAAATAATAATATATTAAAAAACTCGTCAACCTTAAGATCAACCTTAATAAACCGATTATAATCGGTGTATAATCGGTTGATTGGTGTTAACTCGGTGTTCACTCGGTGTGCACACGGTTGCTAAACGTAGGGGGTACGCCCGTAAGTATGTTTCTAAAAGCAAGCGTTTTTTCGAGCTTCTTTAACGAATGCTAAGCTATTAACTTTAATGATTTTTACACGAGCTTTAATGCGAGTGCGAAGCTTTTTATTAGTCTTGATTTCAGAAAAAAAAGAAATTATTACGGTTAGGCTGCTCCATAGGGCCCCATGGGGCCCCACGGAGTTTTGAGTCCTCTTTACGGGGGAACCCACGGGGGGTACAAAATTCTGCCCTCCTTATAAGGAAACCTTATAAAGCGTAGGGTTACTCTATAGGGTTTATATATATAAAAATATGCATATGCATAATTACTAATTAGGTTTACTAATCACATTTACTAATCAAAGTATTAGTCAAATTTACTAGTTACAAAGGCTTAAAGGTTAGTAAAGACCCGTTCAGATTCTTTAGCCCAAGTCTACTAGTTACAAGGAGTTGATAAAGACCCGTCCTTTTGCAGTTACGTAGAATACGTTTAACTCGGTCTCCGCTTTTAGCCCAAGTTCTTGCTTGTAAGCATAGTTCAAATGAATTTCGTCTGACTTAAGTAGCTCTCTTAGCTTTTAGCACTTCTTACTTTACTTAAATTCATTCTTATCCGAAAACTTAAGAGTAAAGCGTTTGTAAGCTAAGATGCTATCGATAGTAAAAAGGTATAATAGCAATAGCTTTTTTAAAATGCTTTTAGCTTCGGCATAATCGCTATCGAAAAGCTTAAGAGTAAGATCACTTAAGATCAATCGAACCTTAACATCCTTATAAGTGAATTGCTTTCTGATTTGGTTAAGGAAAGAGACAAAGTGGTCGAAGAGATAAAGGACTTAAGCGCTTTTTTTTTAAATAAAAAATCAATTAGTAATTATAATATATAGATGTTATTATTAACTTTATTAGCACCGTAATGCTTGATGCCGAACTCGTCGACAAAACTTTTGCGACCTTTTTATTCGTAATCGAGGCCGATTAGTCTTAAAAACAAAGCGATATCTTTTTCGTTATAATAAGTAAATATTAAATTAATAACGTTACTATTAGCATAAACGATTACGAAATCCTTATAGCGACCAAGTATCTCGTTGATTAGCTAGTTGCTATCGGTGCTAAAAGGGTTGACCTCGATTATAGCGTTATAAGAGAAAGGAATCGACATTGCTAAATAAAGAAAATAATTAGCTTAAAGCAAGGAATCAAAAAGCAAGGAATCAAAAGGCAAAGAATCAAAAAGCAAAGAATCAAAAGCAAGGAATCAAAAAAGTAAAATAATTACTTAAGTTGAATGTAGTTGTAGTTAAGTGTTAAGGTTGGTTGAGAAGTTGAGTATTAAAAAGAAGTTGGGTGTTGAGGTTGAGTATTGAGGTTGAGAAGTTGAATGGAATGTAGTTGTAGTGATGATGAAAGAAAGAAAAGGAAAAGGAGGAGGAGCGAGTATTTATATGAAAATAAAAGTGTAGCTTAATCGTAATCAAGGTATTGCTTCGATTTAATAAAGGTGAATTATAATATTTGAAATACGAATTCGACGCGGAATAAAAAAAATAACGCGTCGCTTAATAATAATCGATGCAATACCTCGATTCAATAAAGGTGAATTACAATATTTAAAACACGAACTCGACGCGAAACAAAGAAAGAACGCTTGGCTTAGTAAATCTGATTAGTAAATCTGATTAATAAATCTGATTAGTAAATCTGATTAGTAAATGCTATACGGAAAGAAACCTTGCTTGCTGCACGTCCCTTTGCTACACGTGCTTAGCTCGGTTATAGCACGTGCTTTACCGTACGTAATTTGATTAGTAAATCTGATTAGTAAATCTGATTAGTAAATGCTGCACGGAAAGAATTCTTGCTTGCTGCACGTCCTTTTGCTACACGTGCCTAGCTCGGCTATAGCACGTGCTTTGTTCTACGTATTTTATTATATATATCGGTGCGCTATACGTAACTTACGTAAGGCTGCTATACGTAACTTACGTAAGGCTGCTACACGTAACTTACGTAAAGCTGTTATACGTAACCTGCTTAAGGCTGCTACACCTAACGTACTTAAGGCTGCTATACGTAACTTACGTAAGGCTGCTATACGTAACTTACGTAAGGCTGCTATACGTAACCTGCTTAAAGCTGCTACACCTAACGTACTTCAGGCTGCTATACGTAACTTACGTAAAGCTGCCATACGTAACCCACGTAAGGCTGCTATACGTAACTTACGTAAAGCTGCTATACGTAACTTACGTAAGGCTGCCACACTTAACGTACTTAAAGCTGCTACACGTAACCTACGTAAGGCTGTTACACTTAACGTACTTAAAGCTGTTATACGTAACACACGTAAAGCTGCTATACGTAACCTACGTAAGGCTGCTACACCTAACGTACGTAAGGCTGCTATACGTAACTTACGTAAAGCTGCTATACGTAACTTACGTAAGGCTGCTACACTTAACGTACTTAAAGCTGCTTTACGTAACGCACGTCGTTACCTTACGTAGCGTACGTAAAGCTGCTACACGTAACTTACTCGTTAATTATAGTTTACGGGCTATATAGCTTTACGAATAACTTAATTTTATTAAAAAACTTAATAGTTATAAAAAGAATCAGCTTTTTTAAAGTTTAGTAAAAGTAATACTTATAATTAAAAGAATTACGTGCACTAGCTAATTAAAAAGTTTTATAATCAAGTTAAAAGTCTTTTAATTAATATAACATTTTAAGCGAAGCATGCTAACTGACTCGTAAACTATAGTTCACGAGTGAACTCTTCTTTTAACTACTACTACCGGTATTTTTAGTTAGCTAGCTAAGATCGATATAAATATATTAATAATAATAAAAAAACTAAAGATATCGATAAAAAAGAATTCAATTGATTATTGCAATCGATTGTAAATAAGTAAATATAAAATCTTAATAATATAAAAAAAGCAATTTAATAAACAAAATCAAAGTCGTTAATTATAAAACCTAGCAAAAGCGATACTCTTTATAATTAAACGCTTGATTTTAAAAGAAGCTTTTTTCTTTTTATCTTATATTAATCTCGCTTTATTATCTTTTTTTTCTTTTTTTCGTTTGCGCTTTAAAGTTAATAATAAATTTGTAATTCGTTCGCTTATAAAAGTATTAGATTTAAGGTCGTTAAACTTATATATAATAATTAATTTACTTTGATTTTAAATAACGATTAAAAAAGTTTTAAGTTTCGAAATACTAAATTTTAAAGTTTAAGCGGCATTTAAAGTTTTATAAGATAGCGAAGCCGAGTCCGGTATTCTATCAGCTTCTTTTCTATCTATTATCTTTTCATTACTTTGCTTAAAGCTTAATATTTCTTTTGTATTAAAATAATTTTATTAAGAAATATTATTCGAATCGTTTTGATTGTATAAATTTGCTATCGCTAATATTTAAATTAAAATTTATATTTAAATAAAAGCGTATATTATATAATATCGTATTTTATTATTCTTTATTTTTATAGTTTATATAGCGTTTAAAGCTAATCGATTCGTTCGTACCGTTCGAATCTGAATTTTCCGAATCGTTTTCGTTTTTTATATTATTAAGAACGTTTTAATTTATATTATTTTAAGTTTGCTTATCGAAAAGTAAATCCGTATTTACTTTCGATTGATTTACTTTGCTTGGTTTTCTTTATAAAAAATATAATCGATTTGCTACGACTTTGCTTTAAAAAGCGGAAGAATGCGCTTTATATAATCTTATATAATAATTAATAAATCGATTAGTAAATCGATTAATAAATCGATAAAAAGTAAAAATATCGCAAGTAAATTAATTTACTTTTTAAATGCTTTTCGTAATTTAAAGACTTTCCGTACCGTAGCTATCGCATTTTAAACGAAACATCTTTATTAATATCTTGAAACTTATTTAAGTTCTCTTTTATTCAATATAATTAATAAATATTTATAAAATTAATATTATTTAAACTTACGTAATTCTCGCACTTTAGCTTTTAATATTATCAACTTAGCTTTTCGTTGCTTTAAACTTATTATTCGAAAGTCTTAATAGATCGCAAGATTATCGTAAGCAAAGATATATTTAAAATAAAATAAGTTTTAAAATTAACGATTTTATTATTTTTAAAACTTTTGTACTTTTTATTCGAATTCTTTTTTAAGCTGATCTTTATTTAAATTATTATAATTTACTAAAATCGATTCGAATAAATGCCGAGCTTTATTTAAGCGAGTATTATATATCTTGAAATATAAAGCAATTATTTCTTTTGCGATTATTAATAACGATAAATTACTACGACGATAATCGCAAATATCTTTTGCAATATTAAATACTTTTTTTACGCAAATATTAATTAAAGAAATGCATAAAAAATCTTTAGCTATTCGAGCTAGATTAAAATACCGAAGCTTAAAGTTTCGTTAAAAAATTAAAATCTCTCGTCCGTCGACCGTTAAACTTAATTAATAAAAATCAATGAAATTAAAGTTTTAAATTAAAATTTCAAACTTACGAATTAAAAGATAATTATGCACTTCCGACGACTCGTAATCTATATTTTCGAAAAAAGCTTATAAAAAAGAACTTAGCATTAATTTGCCGCGGAATAATAAAGCGGCTATCGGTTAACGATCGATTGCTTTAATATTATTAATACGTTAAGCTATAGATATTAAAAACTTATAATATTCGTTAAAAAGCTTTTCGAATTTCGTTCGATATATTGCAAACTAATTTTTATTTTCGTAAAGCTAAAAAAAATTTAAATCGAAAGTCTTTAGCTTAATAGTAAGATATAAGATTATCGCGAAAGCAAAAATATCTTTTAACGGCCTTTGCGTTTTCTTATAATACTTATTTAATTTCTCGATAGTATTAATAACGCTTTTTCTTAATTGCAAGATCTATTTAAAATTATTGCGATTTTCTTTCGAAATCTTTATATATTTAAACTTTAATCGTGCTTATGCTTTATTTAAACGTTCGAATATTTTATCGAATATTAAAAATCCGTATTAAATAGTAAGATTAAGCTCTTCACTTAAATGCATAATTAAAAAGTAAAACGGTCGAAAGATATCGATTAATTATAAGATTTGCTTTTATTAAGTATTAGATGATTTAAAAATACTTATCTTATCGATCTTTATATAATATCTTTAAATAACATCTTTAAAAGTTATAAATCGATTAAGCATATAGAATGTAAAATCTTATTTTATAATAATATTTAAAACAAGCTTTAAGCTTTTCGTTAAAAGATGCTTTAAATCGTCGATAAAAGCTTTTATCGTTTTATTAAATCGCGATTTTCGAAGTTAGCTAGCCGTAATACACTTTATAAACTTCCGAACTTAAGTACGTTGATTAATAATTAATAAGTATAATTAATAAATATTTTTTTTTTTAAAAAAAAAACTTATAATCGTAAATATATATACAATCTTTTATTTATCGCGTCTTTTTGCTCTCTTTAGCTCGTTTATATTAAAATCTTTTTCTTAATGCTTTTCTAAGCTTTCGTTTATTAGCGATAATCGCGGTTCGAGCAACGTTTTAAAAGATAATTGCAAGACGTAAGCTATATACGAAACGTATAAAATCTTTTAGCTTATAAAAAGCTTTTTCAAACGCATCTTCGACGTATTTAAGTAACTCTTTTATCATTATGTTATTCGAAGATGCGTTATCCGTTGTAATCGCGATTATCTTTTTTATTAAGCTTAATTTAATAAGGCGTTCGTAAATAATTCTTGCTAATTCTTTTTTTATATAATTAAACTTAACGTATATAAATTTAAGTATAAGCTGAATTATATGCTAATCTTTTATAATTGCAATTCCGATTATATATATAAAAGAATAGCGCTTAATACTAGACTAATAGTTTAATAAAATACTAAGTTTTTGATTAGCTAGTAAATTGTTTAATAGATAACGATTAATTTCTAAAATCTTATCGTCGAAGTCTCGCTTAATAATTAAAGTATTAAAGAGCTTAAGATATAGGTTTTATAATTCGCAAAAAGATTTTTAATCCGAGTTATTAACTATTCGAAACGAGCTTCGCGTAGATAATATAATATTTAAAACACTTTTTCGAAATGCTAATTTTAAATCTTAATGCGAAAGCGTTCTTTATAATAGATGTGTTTATTTGATATTAGTTTTATTATTTATTAATCAGATTTATTAATTAGATTTACTAATCAGATTTACTAATTAGATTTATTAATCAGATTTACTAATCAAATTTATTAATCAGATTTACTAATTAGATTTACTAATTAAATTTATTAATCAGATTTACTAATTAGATTTACTAATTAGATTTATTAATTAGATTTACTAATTAGATTTACTAATCAGATTTACTAGATTTATTAACTTAATTTATAAATAAAAACAAACGTATTAAATTGCGTTAAAAAGATTTAGATTTTAATTAAGTTTGCCGAAGCTTTTGTTTTGGTTTACTTACGACGCGTTTGCAAACGTCCGTTTTCTAATGATCGGCTAATGCTTTCGTTTTAAAAGCTTTTAGCTTCGGATGCTTTAAAGCTCGATCGTTTTTTTTATATCATACTATTAGCTCTTTTATTAATTTTTTAATTGCTTAAACGAATCTAATATATATAAAAAAAGTTTTCTTTTTATTTCAATCGATTCGTAAAAGATTTTAATTAGCTTCTTGTTATTAAAAATACTATAAAGTCTATAACTATTAAGTATTAAAAGTCTTAATCTCTTTGACGTTTTAAATATAATATTAATTAAAACATTTAATAGTTGCTGATAGTATTAAGCTAAAGAAACTAATTATAAAGCTTTCGAACTCTTGACTTTAAAATAGATCGGTATCTTCGTAAGTAATTAAAGTAATTTAAGATGAAAACGAATTAATAGCTTGAAAAGACATGTTTAGATTTTAGCGAATTTGCTATTAAACTATTGATTTAAAATTATATATCAACGTTTTATATACTTGAATATTATATAATATTATTTTATAATTTAAATATATTTTATTAAGTTAATTTATTTTTAAAAAGGGTTTTGCTTACGCTTAATTCTTTTTAAGCAGCATTCTTGCGAGCGTTAAGTTTTAACTAGCGGTTTTTTTTTTATCTTTTCATTTCTTTTTATTTCCTTTTAATTAAAGCTTAATTATAATTATATCTTTTAACGCTTTTAAGCTTTTTTTACTTAAGTTGACTATTACGAATAACCTTTTTATATATAAACCTTAATGTCGGTATATCTATATCGACCTTAGTTAGCTAGTAGTATTTAAAAGAGTTCACGGGCCACTTAACATGCTTCGCTTAGCATATTATATTAATCAAAGGACCTTTAACTTAATTAGTAAACTTATTAATTAGCTAGTGCGCGTAATTCCTTTTAATTATATAAAAAGAATCAATTTTTTTAAATCTTAAAAAGCAATTAGAATTTAAATACTTTTACAACCGAGTGTTTTGCAATTGCAAGTACTTTAACGACCGTTACGAAGTTACAAATATATTTTTTAATCGCTTAAAAAGAATTTAACACTTAGTTTTTTTTAACTTTTACTTTCGATAATTATTAATTTCAAATTTAAATAATGATTTTATAATTTTCTTAAGCTTTATATAATCTTTTCGCTTTTTTATAAATTCTTTAAATAATCGCTTAAGGTCGTTATAATAAGTACTTACTTAAATTTATTAAAGTTTGTAGTACTTACTAGCACTAAGATCAGAAGGAGATTCTGTGTATTGAATAAAGCTTGGTATATTCTATCTAAGAAGCTCGTTAAGATCTATGTACATGTACTTAAGAGCTTTAGTATGCTAAAGGCGCTAATAAGCGAGGTTATATGATATATCACATATAGTTTAAGTAGAACTATGCTTGTTCCGTACAATATACTTTTTAAGTCAGTAAAGTAACTGCTGAGCTATAAGAAAATAAAAAAGAAAATAAATTAAATGATTAAGCTCTTTAAACTCGATGTAAATAAAAAAGATTATTATCGCAATCTAAAACAAACAAATAACGGTTGTTATTATTGATTAAGTATTAGTTAAGAATGCAATTCTTTTTTAAGTCGGTCTTATCACGTAGCGGAAGTCTTTAGCGCCGTCTTTGTCGCGTTGCTATATAAGTAAGAGCGCGTCTGTTTTTATTATAATAAACACTCAACTTCTATTCATTTATACAATGCTTTTTAAGCAAGTAACTTAGTTTAATAAAATCGTTAAGCGCGGCCGAAGCCGTTTAAAAGTAAGTGCTCTTAACAAATTAATATATTTATGCTAATTATTAAAAGAATCTTTTCTTTGCTTTAGCTATTGCTGCTGCTATAGCTGCGGCGGCTGCGGCGGCTATATTACGCATTCTTACTTTCGAAGCTTCGCCTTTTTTTTTAAACCTTTTTATTAAGCGCTTGCTTATGCTAACGACCGTTAAAGCTTTAAAGTGCATCAAGTGTATTAATAATAAGATTATATCGAGATTTAATAAAGACTATTATAATTGCGATACGAGCGTTATACGCTGTCTTCGATGTGCTAAAAGTAGCTATAGCAATTGCACCGCTGCTTTTGCCGCTACTAATACCGCTTTCGATAACTTCGTAAGCGTTAAAGACAATAGTATTATATAAAGAGTTCGCTAAAGTCTTTAAGATGCTATGCGATAATAGCTCGCTTTAAATACTGCTTTTTCAAGAAGTGCTATTAATAGTCCGAGCGGTCTAACAAATAAAAGTAAAGATTTTAAAAGTAGTTTCGATGGCTTTGCAAGTTTTGCTTTTGCTCTTAAGACTTTTAATTTGAATATAGCTTTTGTTAAATTGAATAATCTTATAATAGCGAACCGTGGTCCGGTGACGCGAAGCGCTTCGAATATATTACTTTTTCGTAAGTCAAGCTTTTTAACTTTCGAAATAATTTAATTTAAGCAGCTTTTTTTAACTAGAACTTCCTTTCGAACTTTATGCAAAAGCTTTAATCTGCTGCTATAGCAGCTTTTGCGCTTGCGCTAGCCGCTTTTATTACTTTCGTCGCTTTCGCAGCTTTCGTCGTCGTCGCTCTTTTTACGCTAATTGTTGCGCTTACCGCTTTCGCAGCGGCGCTCGCCGTTGCTATGACTTTTGCGGAGCGCCGAACTAAAATAAAAAGATTGCTAAAAGCTTTAATTGATTTTTTATTATAAAAAGCGAAGAGTAAAAGCGTGTAAAATAAGATAAAATAACAGCTATAATTGTTAAATAAATGTTTTCTTTTAAATCACGTGCAAATAAAAAAAATGAAATGTAATAAGTAAATAGCATATACGTGCTATTAAAGCTTTTCGATAAACGCGCGAGCGTCTTATAAATTTAAGAGCTTAATAAAGCTTTTAAACTTCTATCGAGTCAAGTTCTTTATAAGACCGTTAGCGTGCATCTTATTAATAAAGAAATATTAAACTTGAAAGCTCTTTTTAAAGTGCTTTTAACGCAGCTATATATTATAAATATCGACGTAGCGAAGCTTAGTAAAGATGCGCTCTTTTTTACTAGCTATAAGCCTAATAGTCTATTGATTATTATAATAGACTACCCAAGACGTTGTAGAACGAAAGTGCAGCTCTTTAAAAAATCGTTAAAGCGTTATAGTCTTTTTTATTATAAAAGCTATGTTAAAAAGCTCCGCTTTAATAAATAATATAATAATTATATCTTGCTTTAAAGCTTTTTGAAAGATCGCACTTTCGAACAAAAACATAATATACTTTTAAAAAGATCGCTTTGTCTTTTCGTTATTAGCGTAAAAAGCGTTAAAAGCTATTATTAGCTCCGACTTGCTAAATTAACTATATTGAATACCTTTAAAGCGCGAGCTAAATAAATATCGCAAACATTAGTTTATAACTCGAAGATGCTTTACGTTTAGATTAGTACTAAAATAAAAGAATTAAAAGGCTGTAAAAGCTATATTTAAGCGTAGCATAATCGCTATATATAGCACGGATTTAACTTTCTTTTAATACTCTTTTACTTGCTTCCGCGAAGCTATCTTTTTATTTTTGATTAAGTTATAAAACGGTAATAAAGTTGCTAAGTAGCGTCCGTCCGTAAGTTCGAATTTCTTAATTATTTTTTCAATATAAACGTCGTGTATAAGCGTTAGCGTTTTTTATTAACGGTCTCGAGCGATTCTTATATTAAGAAACTATTCAATATCTTTTATCGCTTCGATCTTATACGCTTTATTAAGACCGTTAATGATCTTTTACGTTTTAAAAAAATTAAAGTAATAATATATAATTTAAATATCGTTTACGTAAAACGTTATAAAGACCGTCTTGTTTAAATTCGTAAAAATACACGGTTTTTTATCGAGTAGTATAAGCTTTAATTTATTAAATGTGCTTATAAAATCGAAATACTATAAAGCTAGCGAGTCTTTAAGTCTATATAAAGCTTTATCGATCTTTACGAGCATACTTTTTTGCTTAAAACCGTTAAAAAGATAATACGTAATTAAAACGCTATCCGTATGTTTTATAGCGTTGATAAAAGCGTTAACGACGTCGAACTATTTTACTTTTAAATTAAATTCGATTATTATAACTATTATTATTTTAAACGATCTAATTGCTAGCGTAGCAGCGTAAATTGAATAAATAATAAATTCGTTTTAAAAGTCGCTTTTAATTATAATCTTCGATTTAAACTTTACGATCTTTTCGAACGAGCTAGTCTTGTATATAAACACTTATTTAAAAGATATAAGTTTTAATTTAACTTCGCTTTCGAGAATTACTTTTTAACAGTTCTTTTTCTTTAAATTATTCAGCTTTATAAAAGCTCCGTTTATAAACTCTTTGCCGTATAAGTGCCGTTATAACTCTTTTTAATAAGTAAAAGGTTTTAAATGTTTTCGTTCTTACGAGTTAAGCTGTTCTGATAATAGCTTAAACGAAATAGCAGCTGTTATAATAGCGTGTAATATCTCGTAATCTTTGCTATCTTCGCGCACAAGTTCGCTATTAGCTTAAAAAGTCGATACAAAATCTAAGACGCGCGAATAGCAATTCGAATCGGCGCGAAAGTTGTTTAATAAAAGCTTATTAACACTTGCGTATATTCTCGCGCGTTTTTTAATACAGCTATTAATAAGTGAATGCTTTTTATTAAAATCGGAATTTTATTTAAAATGTTTATAGTTTAATTTCTTATTATTAATGCTCGCTTTAAAAGAGTTTAAAAGCTCTTCTTTAATTATTCGGTTTAAATATCCGCCGGTTGTTAACGTAAAAGCTTTCGTTAATCGGCTTATAACTTAGCCTTCCGGGCTTCGGCTTTAAATAACAACTTAAAAGTATAATTTGCGCGCTCTTTTATTAAAGCTAAGTTTTTGCTCGTATACGATGCTCTTCTTTGCTTTTAGCAGTCTTAAAGCACTTTCGCTTTTACTCTTAGCTAAAGAGCTAGCAAGACGTTTAACAGTATAATTCGAATCGTTAAAGTCTATTAAATCGTTTCGTAAAGCAGTTGCTTTTAATATAAACGTATCTATAAAGTTTTTAATTAAAGTTAAAGCTCTTAACGTTTATACATCGCTTAAATTAAATAAAATCGCATTTTTTAAGCTTTAATTAAATCCTTTTAAATCAACTTTTATAAGATCTAACGGCTGCTCACTTTTTATATCAATTGCATTTGTCTTTTTTAAGCGATCTTTTGCAACGTTCTTTATATTAAACAAAGCGTCTTTTATTTAACTAAAGTCTTTAATATGATTTAATTTAATAACGATGCTCTTAATCTCGTTAATCGATTAGCCGATCGATTTTTCTTCGTTTTTAAGATAGAATTAAGTCTTATCGAACGTTACGTTGCGTATAACAATTATTTTATAAAGTATAAGAACATAGACTTTATATATATTAAAAGCTATATATCTAATTAAGTAGCTTATATGTCTTTTCGGTTTAACTTTAAAAGCTCTTTTATTACGAAAAGCTTTTCGGTTTTTAATTATTAAGTACGCACGAGCGCTATACGCAATTAAACCGTTATAATTTAATCTTAAGTCGGTGTCGATCCGTATAAAGATCGCCGGATCGTATTATTTAAAATATTGCTTAAATTAAAGCTATAATACTTTATTCGGACTTTTTATAAAGCTTTTCGCTCTCGGTGTTATATTATAAAAGTAGATAACGGCTAATATAGTTTTAAGCTAAAGCTTCTTTAAGAACTTTGCTTTTACTTTTATTTTAATAAACCGTTTTATTATTTCTTTTTTAACCTTTTTAATTCTTTTATTAAGTTCGTAATTAAAAGATAATAAAAGCTTTAACTCGATCTTAACTTTTTTCGCTTATCTTTAATATTTAATAAAACCGATAAAGTTAATTGCGATTACTAAAGAATCGTTATTATAACGTATAATAGCTATTAAAAGACCGTATTTGCGTTTCGTTTATGCTTTAAATTCTTTTAACACTTTTATAACCGTCAATTGCAACTTGTCTTTTAATATAAAGCCGAATAGCTTTTTATTATATTCATTTTTAATTATTAATAATTATTTGCTTTCGTCGAAACCGTTAAAAAAATCGAATAGATCTTAAGCGATCTTATAAAATAGCTTAGCTGCTTTATTATTTAACGTGCGGCGAAATATAACTTATTAAGCGTGCGTAATTGCATATGCTTTATATTCAATTTTAATAATTCTTTTAAGTCTTACTTTTTTAACGTTATAAGCTAGCGCTTCGAGCGCTTTTTTATTTAAATAACTTGTTCGTAAATGTTAAAATATCGATAAATCTTTTTTTAAAGTTCGAAAAACACTATTCTTTTAAAATTTATAGCGTGTTTGCAAGCGCTTTTAAGTTGTAAAGAATATTATTAAGCAAGAAGAGCTACGAATCAATTAAAGCAAAGAATAATTAAATAGCTTATATTTAAAAAACGTAAAATTAAACTTCTTTTTTAACTTTCTTAATACGACGCTTTCTTTAACTTTTTCGTAACGGAGAGTTGCGTTATATCTCGAGTATTATACGCTAGCTTTGCTTAAAAGAGCTTTTAAGATAATATTAATATTAAACTTTTTAACGATAACGACGTTTTTTAATTTCAAATCTTTTGTTTTAACTTTATTTAATCCGTTTAAAGCTCTTTTAAAGACTTTAATCCTTCGCTCGACGATTAAAAGACTACTCGTTTTAGCTTCGATAAAGTCGGTTAAGCGAAAGCGCTAAATTGACTTTAATATTAAGAAATTCTTATTGTTAATAAAGTGAATAGCTTCGCAATTATCGAAAAAAGTGTTATTAAATAGCTAATGCTTATTATTAGCCGTGTTATAAAGACCGTTAAAGACAAGATTATCGAGCGTGTTAAAAAGCTTAAGATCGATAATAGCTGTTAATACTTTTTTAAAGTATTTTGACTTATCGTTATCGTTCGATTGTTTTTTTTTGCTTTTTAAAACGATCTTATCGATTTAAATCTATACTTAACTTTCTTTCGTAATCTCTTTTCGAAGCGCTTTGAACTTAAGCTTTTAAAGCTTTTTCTTTATAACGACGATATCATTTCGATTCGGCTTTGCGAATTTACTTTCGTTAAGACCGTTAAAATAATAGCGAAAGATCTTATACTTGATTGCATTTTAATAATGTATTCTTTTTTTAAAGCACGAGCATTTACAACTTTTAACAAATCTTTTAAAGCTATCGAAGCGTTTACCGGACTACTTAAAAGCAATATCGTTAGCTTTATTACTTCCGGAAGTGCTACGAGTTATTTAATCTTCGAAAGTAGCGAATATATTAAAAAGGTTAAAGTTCGGATTGCTAGTCTTTTCGTTAACTTAGCTTTCGTATTAATTAAAATAATCGTAAAAAGTGCGCTTTTAAAGCAATAATAGCTCGTCGTTTCGAATGACCTTTACGAGCTTTAATAACGCTTAAGTTAATAACTACTTTTCGCTAATAGCTTTTAAAAATGCTTTTATCGCGAGTATATCCGTCGTCTCGTAAAAAGCGTTTATCTTCGCTAACTTATAAATAGCTCGGTGTTCTTTGATTTAAACCGCTAAAAAAACGCTTTTTTGCTTAGCTATTTGCAAAGATTTATTATAATCTTATGCTATCGATAGCTTAAAGCTCGAGTCAAATAAACGGTATATTTCTTAAAGCTTTTTTATTAAGAATTAAATAGAAGTATTATCTTCTTTTATAACCGTTAAGATCGCTTCTTTAAAAATAAAGCTCTTAACCGTCTTTTTAATCTAGTTTATAATTTGATTGCTTTTGTTACTTAAGATCTTTTAATTGTTTATAACGAAGTTGTATTTTTTTATATTATCGTTATACACTTTTCGAACGTTTTCGAATTCAGCTTCGCGTAATCGTAAAAGTCTATTAAAATCGTTTGCAAGAGCTCTTAAGTGCAGTTCTTTTTAAGCTTTTCGTTAGCGGTTTTAGTCTTAAAACTATTCGTTGTTAAGCTCCGTTATTATCTTTATAACAAACTTCGTTTTTAATTTAATTTGCTCGATAAAAAAAGCAAGCTTTTTTACGCTAATACGAAGAGCTGCGTATTATTTTATGCTAAAGCGCTTAATAAAATATTTATAATTCGTAATCTATTTTAAAAAGTCGTTACGACTTATAAAGTTCGTTTTATTAATTAAAAAAACCTTTTTTACTTTGTCGTCTATTGTTATAACAGTTGATTTTATAATTAAAGCTTTTAAAAATTAATTAGAATTCTTAAGAGTAATAAGTATTAGTTGTAAAGAATAAAAATAATTGAAGAAAGACAGATTGCAAAAATAAAAGTTATAATAAAGTAGCGTTAAAGTAACTTGCAGAATCCGCTCTCGATTAATTCGAAGGTTATCAAAGATTAATTGAATAGCTCGTAAGTGCGAATATAGCTTTTAACTATAATGCTTATTAGCATTAAGATCAAGAAGAGATTCTATATATTAAATAAAGCTTGGTATATTCTATTTAAAAAGCTCGTTAAGATCTATGTACATATACTTAAGAGCTTTAATGTGCTAAGGGCGCTACTAAGCGAAGTCACATAACATATCATATATAGCTTGGATAGAACTATGCTTGTTTCGCACAACAAAGTTTAATTAGTATATAAAGATAAAGTACTTAAAGAAATCTTAATTTAAATATAATCTTTATAGCTTTCTTTTCGGCTGCTATTATACGGTAAATAAAATTAATATAATCTAATAAATATTAAAAATAAAAGCATTTAATTAAAAGTTTATTATATAAAACGATAGAACACTTTATAATCGTATTAGTTTATAATTATATTTACAAGCTCGAATATCTATTATAACTAAAGAATAAATAAAAGAAATTTATATTTTAACGGACGCTTACCGATTTATTTATAAATGGTATTTTATTATTTATATATTAATTAAGTTATTAATTTATTAAAAATTGCAAACTAATTAAACTCGATCTTTATTAAAGTAAATAATGAAACTTATTATTCTTTTTCTATTAGACGAACGAACGGTCGAAACGCTCGGTGTGTAATAAAAATGCTAAACGAAAAAGAGCGTAATCGTAATTAATTAATTAAAATAAACGAATATCGAGTTAAGCGATTTTTAAATAACGGCTATAAAATTAAGCTATTTATTAAATAGATTAATAAAAACGAACATAACGACGGATATTATAAAATTAGTATTATTAGCGAGCAAAAGACTTTTTATATATAAAAAAAAAGTATCGTAAAAAAAGAAAGTAATAAATTCGATAGCTTGCGAAAGCTTTTTAAATTTTATTATTATAAATTAATAGATAAGTTTATATAAATAATTTTAAAATCGTTATTATATTAGATAAAATATATATATGATTAATTATAAATATAATTAATAAATATAAATATTAAAATAATTTATTAAAATATTTATATGGATTTTAAATATAGTAAGTCGGTCAATTCTTTTAATTTAAAACTTCAAGATATAACGACCTTAAGCGATTATTTAAAAGAACTTACGAAAGCGCAAAGGTTCATATAAGAGCTTAAGAGAATCTTAAAATAATGATTTAAAATTAATAACTATCGAGTATAAAAGTCGAAAGTAGCTAAAGTTTATATATACGAAAGTAGAAGCGCTAAAGACTCGTAAACTATAGTTTATGAGTCAAAAGCGAAGAATGAGAGAATACGAAAAATACGAAAGAAAAAAAGAAAGAAGTAGATTAGCGCATATAAAGTGCGTTTAAAAGACTTAGCGTATCGTTATACAAGAAACCGACGATTAATAAATATGATTAGTAAATATAATTAATAAATATAATTAGTAAATATAATTAATAAATATGATTAATAAATATGATTAGTAAATATGATTAGTAAATATAATTAATAAATGTAATTAATAAATGTAATTAAACTTAAGCTAGCTAATAATAATTAAAAGAGTTTATTCGTAAATCGTAATTTATAAATCACTTAGTATGCTTAGCTTACTATATTATAGCTTAAAAGACCTTTAACTTAAGTAGAAAACCTAATAGTTAACTAATGCACTTGATTTCTGTTAATTATATAAAAAAAGTCAGCTTTTTTAAATTTTAAAAAGCAAATAAAGTCTTTTGCAATTGCATATACTTTACGACTTTCCGAAGTTACGAATATATTTTTCGATCGCGAAAAGCATTTTAATAATAATTAATAAATATAATTAATAAATATAATTAATATATATAATAAGAAAATATAATTAATAAGTATTATTAATAAATGTAATTAATGAATAAGATAAATAAAAGTATTTTTATAAAATATAAAATTTGTAATTAATCGTAAATTTTATTCTATATAAACTTAAGCATTAAGTTTAAGAATAATCTTAATTCCGTATCGTTATCTTTAACGCTATAAAACAACTCCGGAGCTAGCTCCTTTTTTTTAAATCAATTGCATAACGCGTTGAAATAAAATAAAATCGCAATCAGCTTTTTTAAATTTAGCATTCTTTTCGAATCTTTTTATATTCTATTAAACGGCTAGATTTAGCAATTCGTATTCAATCTTTTCGGTATTTGCTTTAATTTTAACTCGCTAATACTTCTTTTTATCAAAAGAAAAGTAAACGTAAAACGGCTTAATTAAATAAAGACTAAAAGTTATAATATTAATTCAATTAGATAAAATTATAATAAAATGAATTCTTATTTAATTCGTTTTACAACCGTACTTGCTAAGTTTTAAGTTATCAATTCAAAGAAAGCTTTTTTACTTTTTAAACTAACAGCTCGGCACTTTATTAATAAAAACCGCGCTATACTTTGCTAATAGCGACGAAATTGCTAAACGGTTATTATATAACGTGATTTTATATTATTAATAAAATATAAATATTTAAATAAAATAAAAGCTTACTTATGCATATTAACGTGCTAATTGCCGAATGACCTTCTTTATCTTTTTATCGGTAATCGAGACGTATTTATCGCGAAGTATATTATTATTTTCTTTTTCGTTTTTTCGTAAATTAATTTTTTTATAAACCTTTTTGTTTAAATTGAATCTTTTATCAACTTAATAGCTATTCAAGTATTTTCTATTATTGAATCCAATTGCAAAAGAAGCGGCTTGCATAGCAAGATTATCCGCGTAGATGCTTCGATTTTTTTTAAAATCGATTAGTAAATTGCTTAATAAATTAAAGAAAAAAAAAAGTACCGTTTATTTATAAGATTCTTTCGCATTTCGGCTTATCTAGTTTTCTTTTTAGCTTTTAATGCTTAAGAATATTTTAAAGTTTGTTTTTAAATTATAAAAAGCTAATTAACGGCCGCTTAATCTCGTCTTTTAACTTTTCAAAGCTTATCTGCTTAAAAATCTTATTTTAGCTTCGCTATACGAGCATTAGCTTTTATCATATAAAGATTAATTAATAATTGGCTTTTCTTTAGCTTTTTTTTTTATGAAAAATTAATAAATTAATAAAAGTTAAAATACTATATAGAAAAAATACTTACTTTACGCTTACTAAAGTTTTTTAACACCGGATTGCTTATCGTTACGATTGCCGTCGTATCGGCCGTATTTTAAGAAAAACGTTTTTAATTAGTAAATAGATTAATAAATAAAAAAATAATTCTTTTTATAGATTTTTCAATTTTTTTTATTAAATTAAGCTGATTTATATTTGTAATAATACTTTTTATCGAATAAAGCTGATAAGCGGCTATATTAAATAGTATTATAAAGAAGCTAAACGTTAAAAGTAATTGTTTAAAATAAAATCAAAAGTAATAAAATAAAAGTATTAAAGTTAAAAGTGAACTCGTATATTTTATTTCTAAAACATTTTAGCACGGCCGCTAATGAATTCACGAAGTAATAAAGCAGCCGCAGTTAACATAAAGCGGCCGCAATTAAAATAAAGCGGCCGCCTCGCGCAATTTTTACTTTATAAAGTAAAGTCTAATTTCTTTTTACTATTATTTAATAATCAATTATAACTATCGCTTTTTTATTTGTTACGCTTTTAAATATAACGCTATTTATTGCTTTATAAAGTCGTCTTTTTCTTATTTAAAATTATCAACTTATTAATCGTAAACTAGATTATCGCGATCACGTCTTTTTATTAATACATTTAAATAGCTTTTTTATTAAACGAACCTTTGCTTTCGGACCGATCTTTTTCTATCGATATACTAAGCATTACGGCTAAAAAAGATAACGCAAATTAAAATAAGTTAATTAATAAAGCAATTAAGAATCAAGCGATTAAAAGTCAATCGGTTAAAAGTTAAGCGGCTAAAAGTCAAGCGGTTAAAGGTCAAGCAGATAAAGACGAAGCATAAAAAGGTAAAGCAAATATAATACGCGGCGAAAGCGTAAAAAAAGAAAACTTAAATTTGCAAAGTAAACAAAATAAGTTTATATTTAATTAATCGAAGTATTATTAATACTTTTTTAATTACTTTACTTAGCGCAAATCCTTATCTTTAGTCTAGCAAAGTTTAATTAGCTACGAATGCGCTAGATTTTACTTTTGCTAAGCGCCGCGTTATTATAACTCGATAGTTATCCGGTTAGTATTTAATTAGTAAATTAATTAATAAATCAATTGCAAATAGCTGATAAGCATTTATAAAAATTCTTAACTTTACTTTTGCTAAGCGCCGCGCTATTACAACTCGATAGCTATCCGATTAATATTTGATTAGTAAATTGATTAATAAATTAATTATAAATAATTAATAAGCATTTATAGAAATTCTTAAAACTTCGCGCGGTATTGCAAGTATATAATAAAGAACCGATTTATCTTTGTCTCTTTCTCGCCGAATTTCTTAAAGTTAAGCTAATAAATATTAATTACTTTATTAATTAATAATTGCTAATTTCTATTATTTTAAATGACGCTCTTTAAATACTAATAAACTCTCGCGCAAATATAAACTAGCACTTATTATCTTTTAGACCTCGATCTAGTAATGTTTTTGACTTATAATTAATAAATATTCATTAATCAGATTTTTTTTAGCAAACGCAATAAGATTTACTTCGGCTATTTAATCCGAAATAAACAAAAGCATCGTTTTTAATAATACTAGCATAAGTACTAACAGCTTTTAATAAGTTTTATTTTTTTAAACTTTTTTTTTCGTTCGCTAATTGTTTTAAAACTGCTTTAAAAGCAATATAATAATCGACGAGCTAAGCGAATGCATCAGCTCAGCTTTAAAACGAAGATCCGTCTTACGACTTAAGTGCTAGAAACAATTCTTTTTAACTGCTAAACCTTTTTTTACTTTTATTAGCAATCGCATTAAAAAAGCTTTCGCGCAAAAAGCTCTTAAAAAGTCTTTTATTATTTCGAGCCTTATTATAATTATAAAAACCGCGACGAAGACGATGCTTTATAATACTACAAATGAAAAAGAGTAAAGCGATAATAAAGAAAACTTAAGTGAAAATAATATTCTTTTTTTTTAATACAAAAAAGTTAAAAAATCATTCTCGACGGTTAAAGCTGTTCGCTCCGTTCTATTAGCTAGCAAATCACCTTTAGCAGTTAAAACTTCTTTTCGTTAAAAATCTAAAAAAAGCAAGTATCTTAAGAAGTCTGCAATTATTACGAAAAAAAAAAGTTTAAGTTAACGAAAGCGCCGTCGCTATAAGCTAAAAAGTAAGTTTAATTAATTAATAAATTGATTCTTAAGTACAATTACTAATTTATATAGTTATTGCGTTAAAAGAGATCCGACGATATTAAAAAAGCACCGAGCTTCTTATCAAAAAGACTCTTTTCTAGCGTCTTATTCGAAAGATCACTTACGATTTTAAACAAGACTTTAAATTTCAAAGCGGTGCTTTAAAATGTTTATAAAAAGCTTTAAAAGCATTCTTCGTAAGAGAGTTTGAAAGTAAGTACTTATATATTTATTTATTAATCGATTTACTAATCACTTTTAATAACGAACTTATATGCTATTTACGTTAAATGAATAACGATTCAAAACAAAGATATAGCGTTGGTTATGAAATTGCGGGAAATCATGATTAAAAGTTTTGTTTAATAATTTTAGTTTATTATAATATAATGCAATATAATTGTAAAGTATAACATATATGATAAATAAATATAATAATTAAATATAATAATTAAATATAATAATTAAATAAAATTAATAAATATTCGTAAATTTGTTTTATTCTTAACGGCTTTATATATATTATTTTTAGCTGTTTTACTTTAAACCCATAAGGTTTCCTTATCCTTTATAAGGAATTTGACTTAAAAAAATCCTCTTTATAAGGTTTAAAAAAAAAAGTCCCTTATCGGCCAAGACCTTATGGGGAAAATAGGGAGGAAAACCCCATGGGGCCCCCACCCCATGGAGCAGCCTAATTACGGTCGGATCTAAAAGAGTTTAAGTCGTTAAAACGTGCAATTCGCTTAACGATCTTTTTTATTCGAAGCATAATTTAAAGAAAGTAAAGTAATAGAGTATATAATTTAAAAAAAAAAAGTAAATTATAATTAGTCTTTTATGTTTTGTCGGTCGTAAAGATCTTAAAAGAAAAAGGATTTTGTATGTCTGTAAAAATATTAATTTAAGTTTGCGCCGTTACGATCAAATCTTTTAAAACTTTAATAGTTGAATAAAATGATCAAAAAGAATCGATCTTTATCGTTTAAAACTATTCTTAGTCAAAAAAGGTTAAGTTGAATAAGTCGGTAATAAGAGTGCTTTAATTACGTGATATTAAAGTTTTAACATTTTAATCGCTTCTTTAAACTTTTTAAACTGTCGCTTAATTAATAGCTTAGTTAAATCGTCGGCGATTTGATTTGCAGTAGCGACTTATTTCAAATCTATTAAGCTATTTCGTACGGCCTTTTAAATAAATATAAGGGGGCTACGATTCTTTACTTGTACGAGGTGCCCCTTACGAACCTTCAGCTCTTTTTCTTTTTTTCTCTTGCGGTAGAAAAAGAGATAAAGAGTCTAGAGAGCCGAAATTGAATTATCGACATACGACGTCTCTTCGAAGAGATTTCTTTTTACCGGCGATTCCGAACCTTCCTTCTCTTTCTTCTCGAATACTACGCCGACTACGATTTATATTTAACGAGTATACCGATTGAAAAGACTAAGAAGATTTGCGATAAAAAAAGAACGTATATAAAAGATAAGATAAGAAAGGCTTAGTTCGATTGATCGAAAACACGGTACTGCGCTTTCGAAAGAGCGTTCTGCAAACACACCGGCTCTATCTAAGGGTTACGAACGCGAGCCTTCTTAGCTTTACGACGAAAAAGAACGATGTTTGTATTATACGGATCGAGGCCGTCCGTAAGGCTATACGTATTCGACAGTTGTCGAGAGAAAACTTAACGCACATCATTATGAATTGCTTTTAAGGGGTTTACAGGTACTTTATATATAATTCCTCTACTTAGCACGTCGCCGTACCCTATAGGAGGTCCCCAGGGTCCAAGCATTGCGTTTTGAATACCCGCCCGACGTTAATAAATATAACAACAACAAATTTAAATAAATATATAACGAAGGTGGATATGCTTAGTTCGATAATGAAATTAAGTGTTTTTAGTTAATGCGATCGCTTTTTAGTTATCGCAATAGATCAAGACTAAAACCGTCTTTTCTTGCGAAAGTATTTCGATTAAAAACTTGCGCTAAAGCTAAATTGCTTTTTTAGCGGCTTTTATCTCGGCTATTAGTTCGGATTCGCACGAAAATAATACAACGGTAAGTTGCCGTTTCGAAAACTAGCTGATTGCTTTGCTTCCGACATTAAAAACAAAGCTTTTTATAAATTTGCGTATTGATTAACAATTATTTTAATCTGCGTCGAAGAAGCCGGTTAAGTCGCTTAAATCTTTTTAGTAAACGAGTTCGTAGCGAATGGTTTTTTTTAAATAGCGAACGATGCGTTTCGCTGCTTTTGTATGTTTTATAATTAAATTTAAAACAAAACGATTAATTATAAAAACTAAGAAAGCAATATCGAGCTTAAAATTTAGCATAGCGTATATAAGCGAACCGATAAGTCGCTAGTATTCGTAACGAAGCTCGAAAAAGGCTTAATACTTTAGTAAAAGTAAGATTAAGACTTTAAAAAAAAACCTTTATCGGTATACCGTAAGTATTACAATCTTTTATTTCGAAGTCTTAAATAATCTTCTCGATATAAGCCCGTTGTCCGAAATTAAGCGTTCGATTAACGCGATCTCGGATGATTATTATACTTAAGTAATAAGCTATTAGTCCGAGATCAATTATTTAAAAACGTTAAAATAAAGCAGCTTTAAGTTTATTAACTTCGGCGCGATTACAATCGAAAATAAGTGAGTCATCGACGTAAATAGCGATAATAACTCTTTCTTTATAAAAAACGCTTGCGTCGGTGCCTACTGCCGAAAGGTTTAAATCTTATTTCGATAAAAAATTTAAATAAAGTATTATATTAAACGCAAAAAGCTTGCTTAAGTTCGTAAAGTAAGCGGTTTAGTTTGCAAACTTTTTTAATCTCGTCTTCGAGCTCGGTAAGTTGTTTTACGTAAACGGATTCGGCAACTTTCTTATATAAAAACGCGGTTTTAACGTTTATTTAATCGATTTTTTAATTTAAAGCAGCGGCGATAGCGAAAATCATTTTATAACTTATAAATTTAACGACCGTAACGAAAGTCTCGATATAATTAATGCTTTTTTTTTATTAATCTTTTTTAACAATTTAACGAGCTTTTTAGCGAACTATAAAGCCGTTAAGTCTTCGTTTATATTTATTTATCTATCAATCGAAAAAGACGCGTTAAATCGTAAATAAGTCGACAAAGTCTTAAGTATTGTTTTCGTAAAGTGACTTCTGTTTTTTAGTTATAGCTTTTAGCTAAGCCGTTCGATTATTATTAATTATAACTTATTTATAAATCTTCGGTTCGAAAAGTTTAAAAGAATTAGCTTTGAAGAAAGTGATTTTTATTATAAGACCGAGTAAAGCTTAAATATTAAAGCTATCTTTATCTTCGGCGTGCTTGACCTTGAGTTTCTTTTTCGATTTTAAAGTCTGCTTTATTAAAAGTATTATAAAAGCGATTGAGTTAAGTGAGTTAAAGTCTTAATAAAGCTTAAAATGAAATTTAAAAAAAGTTAACGAAAAAGAAAAAGTTCGAAAAGTAAAATCGAATGTACTTTCTGTTGTGCGGAACAGGCATGGTTCCACCAAAGCTACATGTGACATGTCATGTGACCTCGCCTAGTAGCGCCCTTGGCACACTGGAGCTCCCAGGTACATGTACATAGATCCTGACGAGCTTCTTAAATAGAATATACCAAGCTTCATTCAATCCACAGAATCTCCTCCTGATCTTAGTGCTAGTAAGCACTACACTTTCGAAAAACAAAAAAAAAAAAAAAAAAGTCGAAAAATAATAAAAGCGATTAAAAGTATCGAAAATATAAAAGTTCTTTTAAAGAAATAAAGGTCGGAGATCTTAAGCAATAAGCCTTCGAGCTAAATAATCTTCGTTCTTAACGATAAGCGAGAAGCGTAAGCATTTTAGCTTTATCTTAAGCGAACTTTCGGTCTTGCGTTTTAAAAGCGTTAAAAAGTAAGAATCAAAAGAGTAAAAAGCGAAGTTAAAATACAAAAAAGTAAATGATTTTATTATAAAATCTATTTGTTCGATAACGGCAAAAGCTAAAAGCTGCTTAATTATATACGCGTTATATGCTTCTTTAATAAGACCGTCGTTCGTTAAAATACGATAAATGTAATCACTTTTATATTTAATCAGCTTTTCGTAAAAGACTTGTTTAATATACGGTTTTGTCTTTTTAATTTTACTTTCGAAAAACTAAGCTTTAAAGCCGATAATACGTAAATGCGAAACGAACGGTTTGTATAAGTTCGTAACTTTAAAAAAGGTTATGTTAATAAAGCTATAAAAGCGACGAAAGTAAAGATAAACAGCAATGCAAAAGAGTTCCGGCTATTATTTTATATCGAACTTAAAACTTTATAAAAGCGTTTTTATAATATCTTAAAATATTCGCTCGATCTTTTCAATAGCTTTATTTATTTATAGATTATACGGAATAGCAAGTTCAAATCGAACGCTTATTTCGATTAAGTATTTTTGAAAACGTTAAAAGACGTATTCGCTTTTATTATCGATGCAAAAACGTATAATCTTTTTTCGACGAAAAGCTTAAAAAAATTTGAATTTATCTAATGCTTTAAACTTGTACTTTATATTATAACACTCGACCTTTTTTATTTTATCGTAATAAAAGTAAATAAAATAAATCGAGCCGTCGTACTTTTTACGAAAAGATTTAATAGTATTTATATAAATAAGCTCGTCGAGATATCGTTTTAAATTAATATATCTTTTATATACTTTTTTAATCATTCGATTATCAAAGCAGCTTTCGCAAGCGCATAAATAAAGAAGTGTACGTAAATCTATATTTTCGAATAGTTTTTGCATTTTTAATAAGTTTTCTTATTCGAGATGTTTAAAACGCTTATATTAAATAGCTTAAGCCTTTTTAATAGAAAAAGCGGCTAAAGCTCGATATTAAGATCGTTATTAAAAAAGATTTAAAGTATCGAAAGTTAAAGTTAACTAAAAGAAATAAACATAGCGTTATTAATTAAAATCGAAAGTTTCATATATATAACTTAAGCGAAGAACTCGGTTTATAAGCTAGCGCAAATCGATATTAAAGCAAAACAAGTTTTAAGCGATTCGAGCGGTAAAAACTCAAGTGTTTTTACTTAATAAAAAAAGCAAAGCACTTTTTTCGTTTAAAGTTATACTTATACTTTTTCGAATAAGATTTAAACAAGAAAAAAAGTTAATATTAAAGTTCGGATAATAAATAACGTTATATAAACGAATCCAATCGAAGCTATTATCGTTCGTTTTAACGAGCAAAGCAATTATACTTTTCTTTTAAAATAAGAATAAATGACTTTTTATTTTAAAAATAGTAATTGCTTTGCTTAAATCGAGTGAAAAAATATTTTCGAAAAACTCTTGCCGATAAAACATATGCTTAATGCAATTATTATTAAAGATAAAAGTGTTTTCGAATGTATTTAAAAACTAAAAAGCGAAAGCGTATAAAGTTTTTTAAAAGAATTAAAAAAAAGAATCTTTAAGAAAAGCTTTAATAAAAAGTACAGCATGCTAAGGTAAGAAAGAAAAGAGATAAAAGAATATTGTTATAGCGATAAGCCGTCGTGTTTTTTAAAAAGTAAAAAAAAAAAAAAAAAAAAAAAAAAAAAAAAAAAAAAGTACAAATTATAAAAAGAATAAAAATTATTTAATACTTAAAAGTAAAAGTAGTACTCGATAGCAAAGTCCGAAGCTTTCGAAGACGCAGCTTTAATTAAAAATTATAAGAAAAGTTAAATCGAAAAAAAGAATAATACTTTTCAATTAGTTTTAATTAAAATAATTTATTTCGAGCAAACTTTAATTATTAATTTATATCGAAATCTCGAACTTCGAAAGCAAGTTGAAAAGTCTTATTAGCGCAATTACGAATCGATAATATAAAGAAAGCAACGGAAAAAGTCTTTTCGAAAGAGTCGGTATTTTTAACCGTTTTTAATTTAGCTTGCTTAACAGCTTTATCTTTACGCTTCTTTTCGATCCGTTTATCGAAAGCAGCTTTCAAATAAAAGTAAGCTATTACGCATTCCGGCTTAAAATAATAAATTTTTTTATAATAATTATAAATTATAATAAACTTATCTTTTTTTACAAGTTTGCTAAGTTTTCCGTATACGAAGAATGCTTTACTCGAAAAATGTTATATCAATTGCTTTTTTTTATAAGTAGCGGTTATAAAGTCGGCGAAAATAATTTTAAATTTATCGCCGTCGATATAATTGTTATTCGAAATCTAATTAGATTTAAAGTTTTCGTACGAAAACGATAATTAATTAAAATAAACTTTAATTATTTATAAAGCGGAAAGTTAAGTATTACCGTCGAAAAGCTTAAGTTATCCGTTTAAGCGTATAAATTCGTTATTAAAAAAAGATACGTCGTCGAACTCGTTAATACAAAAAGCGAGCAACGCAAATTAAAAACGATAAAACGTCGCGAAGCTTTTAAGTCGAAATCGTTTTTTTAAATTTATTAATAATAGCTTTTTAAAATCGTGCTCTTTAAAGTCTCCGACGATTATAAAGTTTATTCTTTTTCTTTTAACGAAGTTTGCGGCGGTTAGCTCGAATCTATTGCAAATAAAAGAATAGCTTTAAGTTTAAAGTTCGTCTTACGCGTCGAGTCTTTTTTTAAACGCAAACTCCGTTTCGCTTCAAAAACGAGTTAATCGAACTCTTATACTTTTAAAGATTTTTTCGTAAAAGTAATTTTTATTAATAAAAGCGAAGTCGATACGTCGAAAGAACTCGACTTAGTTTTCTTTATCGAAAAACGGAACGGTAAAAAAAGCAGAAAAAGAAATAAATTAAATGTTTACAGCTATTCTTAAAAATCGAAGTTTTAATAAGCTTGATAGAATCTTTAACGTTAGCTAATAATACTAAAGTAATATTTATCGAGATATTCTTATAAGTAGCGAAAAGGTTTTTTAACTCGAAAACCGAAAAATAAAGTAAGTAAAAAAAAATAAAAAAGCTTTTCGTTCGAAGCCGATAAAAAGAAAGTGTTTAAGTTTAATTCGGTATTAAAAAGTTAGAAATCAAAATCAAAGTCACGATCTTTAATAAAGTCGAAAGATTAAAAAAAAGTATTGATAAGTGTTTATATATAATTTATAAAAAAATTAAAGCGGTAAAAAAAAGTAAAGTTAAAAAGTTAAAATATCTTGCGAGTTTTCGTGTTTTTTAATAATACGAAAGTATCGTCCGTAAGAAAAGCTTTTTTTAAAGTCTTTCGAAGTTTTTAATTAATTAAGCTATCCGTAGCGTTTTAATTTATAATTAATTTGCGATAAGACAAGTAAAGTTAAAAATAAGATAAAGAATTTATTAAAGTTGTCCGAGTTTTATTTTATTATAAAAGCTAAAGCGCGCTAACGTAATACAACTAAATCGTTCAAAATATAATCGTTTCGGTAAAAGAGTTTTCGATTGATATTAAATATAAATAAAATATATATATAAAGTAGATCTATAAAAAGTTAGATCTTAAAAGATTAAAGTTTATTTCGGCGTATTCCGTCGAAAAAGTCTATAAATATATATATATATATATATAGACCTTAAAGAAATACTATTATCCGAAATGAGTTATTATTAAAGTGTTTTTAAAAACAAAAGGTCGTATATTTTTAAAAAAAGATATAAAAAGTTAACGATAAACGCAAGTAGTAAAAAGAAAGAGTTGTGTATATCGCTAGATAATATTTTAAAAAAGAATATCGTGTTTCGTTTCGTTTGATTTTGTTTTTGCGAAAGGTTCGATGTTAAAAAAGTCGCAGAAAGTATTAATTATAATATTCAACGCTAAAGAAGTCGCAGCGGAAGCTTATAACTTATTAAACGGTAATACGAAAAAGAAAATAAGTAAAAAGATTCTTAATTGTTATTTAATAAACTTAAGGAGTAGCCCTTTACTTATACATCTAGAAAGGTCTTGACACGTAATAAGTCTATCACCTGATCACATCCGACATCGTAAACCGTAGTTTACAAGTGCTAAATAAATCAATAATCGAAGCAAGATTAAGTCAACTTTTTGCTCTTAAGACCTTTCTACTTAGATCACTTATTGCACGCTTTTTACTATTACTAGCTTTATTTTAAAGATCGATATTATCTTTTATTAATAAGCTTTCGAACGCTAACTTGATTGCTTCGATTATATTTATTCTACGCAAGTCTACCGACGTAAGCTTTTTTTTAGCTTTTGCATTTGAAGTGCAACGCGACCTTTTTAAGACTTAATTGTTATTAGCTTTAATTATTAAAAAAAAAGACAGCTTTAAGTACGAATTAATGAAAGCTATATCGAACCGCTGCTTTAGACTTATCGAGATTAAAAGCTTTATAAGTATAAACGTAGCTTTTATCAACTTTTGCTAAGACTCTTATTAATCAGCTTTCGACCGCTTAAATTAAGACGAGAACATCGATAACGCTTTTGAAGTTGCCGCGGAATTGATCAAAAAGGCTGTTAGCTAAGTTCGTAAGCTTTTAAACGACGAGTTTTTTAACAACGCGATCTTACGACTCTTCGATCGCCGTAGCTAAATGAAAGTAAGTAAAGAAAGAAGCAAAGTAATGAACTACTTTTTGCTATCCGAGATTTTTAATTTAAGTTTTAATGACGACGATTGCAATTGCATAAAGATTTCGTAAGAAGTAAAAAACGTATTAGAATTTAAAAATAAGTTTAAAAAACTTATTGACTTAAACGTTTAAATAAAGCTCCGCTTTAGTTGCAAAGTTTTATCGGACGCCGTCGATTAATTAGATAAGGGCTTTTGCGAAACTTACACCTTCGAATACGTTAAATACTTTAAGTTAATTACAAAAGGCTTGATAATATTAATAATCCGTTTTAACTTGTGTCGATTTATCGAAGCTTATCGAACTAACGCTTTTAATAACTTTATGCTTTACTCGAGCAATTAATCGATATTCGCTATTAAGACCAAAAGCAGTACTTTAATTAAAAGAATGTTTAGCTTAAGCTTTTTTAAGTTCAAAGCTAAACTAATAGCTTTTAATAAGCTGAACTAAAGCATTAATCCGATAAGCACTGCTTAAAAGAATAGCTTTCTTAATAACTTAGATGCGAGTAGTTATACGAAAGTTTAGCTTATATTAAAAGCTTCTTTTTTAAACGATAAGCACGGCAATTAAACTTTCTTTACTATTATAAACAAAGAGATCTAAATGTACTTGTATTACTTTCGGACTAATGATTTAAGAAGAACTTCGATTAGTGCATTCTTTAATATAGTGTACTCTTTGACTTAGTAAGTCTTTCGAAGTTATTATAAGCTATACTTTGCCGCTTTACTTAATCGCCGAAACGAAAACTATAAGCTTATCGTTTATTTAAAGCCTTTTTAGCTTTTTAGATATAATAATAATGCTCGAGTAATTGCGATTAAGCACGACGTTAATATTAAACGATTTGTGAATTGTGGTTTACGAATAAAAAACAAAGTTTTAGATTATTATTTAATGCTTTATAACGTAAAAAATTAGATCGAAAGCTTAATAGTTTAGCTTATAAGCTATACTTGTTGAACGGTAATACGGGACAAGAAGATAAGTAGAAAGATTCTTGATTCTTTTCTAATGAACTTAAGGAATAACCCTTTACTTATACATTTAAAAAAGTCTTAACACGTAATAGATCTATTACTTAATCATATCCGACACTTTTACTCAAGACTTATTCAAATTAGGCTGCTCTATGGGGCCCCATGGGGCCCCATGGAAATTCGAGTCCTTCCCACGGGGGAACCCACGGGGGGTACAAAAATCGGCCTTCCTTATGGGGAAACCCTATGGGGGGTGGGGTTTCCTCATGGGGTTTTTTTATTTATATATATTCATATCACGTGGCCTCGCCTAATAGCTTAAGCGCTAAGAAGTTTACTAAACACGTGCAAAGGAGCACGTGCAAGGCTAGACTGCATAACAGATTTACTAATCGATTTATTAATTATATTTATTAATTACATTTATTAATCATATTTATTAATTATATTTATTGATCATATTTACTAATTCGATTTACTAATCATATTTACTAATCACATTTACTAATCATATTTACTAATCAAGTTTACTAATTATATTTACTAATCATATTTACTAATCATATTTACTAATCGATTTACTAATCACATTTACTAATTATATTTACTAATCGATTTACTAATCATATTTACTAATCGATTTATTAATCATATTTACTAATCACATTTACTAATTATATTGATTAATAGATTTATTAATTATATTTACTAATCGATTTACTAATCACATTTATTAATTATATTTACTAATCACATTTACTAATCATATTTACTAATCACATTTACTAATCATATTTACTAATCGATTTACTAATTATATTTACTAATCACATTTACTAATTATATTCATTAATCGATTTACTAATCATATTTATTAATCGATTTACTAATCACATTTACTAATCATATTTACTAATCATATTTATTAATTACATTTACTAATCATATTTACTAATCATATTTACTAATTATATTTATTAATCGATTTACTAATTATATTTACTAATCACATTTACTAATTATATTTATTAATCGATTTACTAATCATATTTATTAATCGATTTACTAATTATATTTATTAATCGATTTATTAATCACATTTACTAATCATATTTATTAATCATATTTACTAATCATATTTGCTAATTACATTTACTAATCATATTTACTAATCGCATTTACTAATTATATTTACTAATCGATTTACTAATCATATTTACTAATCACATCTATTAATTATATTTATTAATTAATTTATTAATCGATTGATTAATCGATTTTAAAATAATAAATACAATATACTTAAGTAAGTAAAGCACAAATTGATAAGGTAACGATAATAGTATTTAATTTATTTAAAAGAACAAAAGAGCAAAAGAGCAATTATATTATATATATATATAGCACGCAGCTTCGCTTGATAGCTTAAGCGCAAAGGAGCTTATTAGACACGTGTAAAAGAGCACGTGCAAGGCCAGATTGCATTTATAACAGATTTATTAATCGATTTATTAATTATATTTATTAATTATATTTACTAACTACATTTCAATAGAAAATTTAAACTTTTAATCAATTTGCGATCGGCAAATCAGCGAAGATAATTTAAAGTTAGTATTTCGTATATCGCAAAGTATATTAAAAATAAAGAATTTAAAAAAAAGTAAAATTATCGGTTTCTTAAGCAATAAGATTACGCGAATCTTACCCCCTCCTCCCCTTCTCCTTGAATAGCCCTTAGCTATACGAATTAACTTGTATTGACTTGTATCGACCTGTATCGACCCGTATTAACTTGTATTGACTTGTATTCACTTGTATTCACTTGTATTCACTTGCATTCATTTATATTAAAAGTCTATAATAAAAATAAAAACTTGAAAAGAAATATAATAATAGATTTATTATTAGTTAAATTGAACGTTAAAGCATTGCTATAACGATGTTAGCGCTTTAACAATTAAGTAGCAATAAGATTACGCGAATCTTATCCCTTCTTACCCTTGCTACCCCTTCCTTAAGTCGCCCTTAGCTATACGTATTAACTTGCGTTGACTTGTATCGACTTATATTAATCTATATTAACTTGTTTTGACTTGTATTTATTTGTATTCACTTGTATTTACTTGTATTAAAAGTCTATAATAAAAATAAAATCTTGAAAAGAAATATAATAATAGATTTATTATTAGTTAAATTGAAAGTTAAAGCATTGCTATAACGATATTAGCGCTTTAATAATCAAGTAGCAATAAGATTACGCGAATCTTACCCCGTCTTACCCCTCCTACCCTTTCCTTGAGTCGCTTTTAGAAGTTAGCTATACGTATTGACCTTTATTGACTTGTATTTCATATTTACTAATCGATTTACTAATCGATTTACTAATCGATTTACTAATTGATTTATTGATCGGAATAGCAATACGATTACTCGAATCATATCCCCCCCCCTTTTGAATAGCCCCTAGCTATACGCATTCACTTGTATTAATCTGTATTACTTGTATTGACTTGTATTTCATATTTACTAATCGATTTATTAATCGATTTATTAATTGATTTATTAATCGGAATAGCAATACAGTTACTCGAATCATATCCCTTTCCCCTCTTAAGTAGCCCCTAGCTATACGCATTCACTTGTATTAATCTGTATTACTTGTATTGACTTGTATTAACTTGTATTAATTTATATTGATCTGTATTAACTTATATTAATTTGTATTTCACATTTACTCATCGATTTACTAATCGATTTATTAATCGATTGATTAATCGGAGTAGCAACACGATTACGCGAATCACTTCCTTTATTTTAAGTAGCCCTTAGCTATACGCATTCACTTATATTAATTTGTATTACTTGTATTAACTTGTATTTACTTATATTAATTTGTATTAACTTATATTAACTTTTATTAACTTGCATTAACTTGTATTAACTTGTATTAACTTGTATTAATTTATATTGATCTGTATTTTACATTTATTAATCGATTTATTAATCGATTTACTAATTGATTTACTGATCTATTTATTAATCGAAATAGCAATACGATTACTCGAATCATATCCTCCCCTCTTCTTAAGTAGCCCTTGGCCATGCGCATTCACTTGTATTAATTTGTATTACTTGTATTGACTTGTATTTACTTATATTGATTTGTATTAATTTATATTGACCTTTATTAACTTGCATTAGCTTGTATTAACTTGTATTGACTTGTATTTCACATTCACTTATCGATTTACTAATCGATTTATTAATCGAAGTAGCAATACAATACGCTAGTTATTTGCACCCCTTTCCCTCCCCTTATTGCAATTGATAAGACTTTAAAGGATTAATTAATTTGCGACCGATAAATTAGCGATTATAAATTAAAGTTAATGTTTCGTATATCGTAAAGTATAATTAAAATAAAAAACCTTAAAAGAAGAATAATTATCGGTTCGTTACTTACTGAATTAAAGGTCAAAGTATTGCTATAACGATAGCAGCGGCTGCAGTAGTGCAACGCTGTAATAATTAAATAGCAATACAATTACGCGATTTATACCCCCCCCCCCCCCCCCCCCCTCCTTTTTTCTTGAATAGCCTTTAGCTATACGAATTGACTTGTATTAACTTGTATTCACTTGTATTCACTTGCATTCACTTGTATTAAAAGTCTATAATAAAGATAAAAACTTAAAAAGAAATAGAATAATAGATTTATTATTAGTTAAATTGAACGTTAAAGCACTGCTATGACGATGTTAGCGCTTTGATAATCAAGTGGCAATAAGATTACGCGAATCTTACCCCCCCCCCCCCCCCCCCCCCCCTTCTCCTTGAATAGCCCTTAGCTATACGAATTGACTTGTATTGACTTGTATTCATTTGTATTCACTTGCATTCACTTGTATTAAAAGTCTATAATAAAGATAAAAACCTGAAAAGAGATATAATAATAGATTTATTATTAGTTAAATTGAACGTTAAAGCACTGCTATAACGATGTTAGCGCTTTGATAATCAAGTGGCAATAAGATTACGCGAATCCTACCCCTTCCTCTCCCCTTCTCCTTGAACAGCCTTTAGCTATACGAATTGACTTGTATTGACTTGTATTCACTTGTATTCACTTGCATTCACTTGTATTAAAAGTCTATAATAAAGATAAAAACCTAAAAAGAAATATAATAATAGATTTATTATTAATTAAATTAAACGTTAAAGCATTGCTATAACGATATTAGCGCTCTGATAATCAAGTAGCAATAAGATTACGCGAATCCTATCCCGTTTTACCCCTTTTACCCTTTCCTTGAGTCGCCCTTAGAAGTTAGCTATACGTATTGACCTGTATTGACTTGTATTTTATATTTATTAATCGATTTACTAATCGATTTACTAATTGATTTATTGATCGGAATAGTAATATAATTACTCGAATCATATCCCCTTCTCTTCTTAAGTAGCCCTTGGCCATGCGCATTCACCTGTATTAATTTGTATTACTTGTATTGACTTGTATTTACTTATATTGATTTGTATTAATTTATATTGACCTTTATTAACTTGCATTAGCTTGTATTGACTTGTATTGACTTGTATTTTATATTCACTTATCGATTTACTAATCGATTTACTAATCGATTTACTAATCGAAGTAGCAATACAATACGCTAGTTATTTGCACCCCCTTTCTTCCCCTTATTGCAATTGATAAGACTTTAAAGGATTAATCAATTTGCGACCGATAAATCAGCGATTATAAATTAAAGTTAATGTTTCGTATATCGTAAAGTATAATTAAAATAAAAAACCTTAAAAGAAGAATAATTATCGGTTCGTTACTTACTGAATTAAAGGTCAAAGTATTGTTATAACGATAGTAGCGGCTGCAGCAGTGCAGCGCTGTAATAATTAAATAGCAATACAATCACGCGATTTATACCCTTCCTTCTTCTCCCCTCTTTCCCCCTTTCCTGAATAGCCTTTAGCTATACTTATTAACTTATATTAATCTGTATTACTTGCATTAACTTGTATTAATCCGTATTAACCTGCATTTCACATTTATTAATCGATTTACTAATCGAAATAACAATATAATACGCCAGTTATTTGCACTCTTCCCCCTCCTTCCTTATTGCAATTGATAAGACTTTAAAAGATTAATCAATTTGCGACCGACAAATCAGCGATTATAAATTAAAGTTAATGTTTCGTATATCGTAAAGTATAATTAAAATAAAAAACCTTAAAAGAAGAATAATTATCGGTTCGTTACTTACTGAATTAAAGGTCAAAGTATTGCTATAACGATAATAGCGGCTGCAGCAGTGCAGCGCTGTAATAATTAAATAGCAATACAATCACGCGATTTATACCCTCCCTTCCTCCCCCTTCTTTCCCCCTTTCTTGAATAGCCTTTAGCTATACCTATTAACTTATATTAATCTTTATTACTTGTATTGACTTGTATTAATTCGTATTGATCTGCGTTTCACATTTACTAATCGATTTACTAATCGATTTATTAATCGAAGTAATAATATAATACGCTAGTTATTTGCACCCCCCTACCCTCCCCCCTCTTTTCCCTTTATTGCAATTGATAAGACTTTAAAAGATTAATTAATTTGCGACCGACAAATCAGCGAATATAAGTTAAAGTTAATGTTTCGTATATCGGAAAGTATAATTAAAATAAAAAACCTTAAAAGAAGAATAATTATCGGTTCGTTACTTATTGAATTAAAAGTTAAAGTATTGCTATAACGATAGTAGCGGCTGCAGCAGTGCAGCGCTGTAATAATTAAATAGCAATACAATCACGCGATTCATACCCCCCTTTCTTCCCCTTTCTTTCCCCTTTTCTTGAATAGCCTTTAGCTATACGTATTAATTTATATTAATTTGTATTATTTGTATTGACTTGTATTAATCCGTATTGACTTGCGTTTCACATTTACTAATCGATTTACTAATCGATTTACTAATCGATTTACTAATCGATTTACTAATCGATTTACTAATCGATTTACTAATCGAAGTAGCAATACAATACGCTAGTTATTTGCACCCCCCCCCCCCCCCCCCCCGCCCCTTTCAATAGCCTCTAGCTATACGTATTGACCTGTATTAATCTGTATTATTTATATTGATCTGTATTTACTTGTATTAAGCACTTGCAAATAAGTACCCACAACCCCCCTCCTTAAATAGCCCTTAGCTATACGTATTGACTTGTATTGACTTGTATCGACCTGACTTTATTAACCTGTATTAAAAGTATATAATAAAAATAGGAAATCTTAAAAGAAGTATAATTATAGATTCATTATTAATTAAATTAAAGGTTAAAGCATTGCTATAACGATATCAGCGCTTTAACAATCAAGTAGCAATAAGATTACGCGAATTATACCCCCCCCCCCCCCCTCCCCTTCCTTGAATAGCCTTTAGCTATACGAATTGACTTGTATTGACCTGTATCGACTTGTTTCGACCCGTATTAACTTGTACTGACTTGTATTAACCTGAATTAATTTATATTAATTTATATTAACCTTTATTAACTTGTATTTTATATTTAATAATCGATGAATTAATTATATTTATTAACTTTATTTACTAATTACATTTACTAATCACATTTACTAATTATATTTATTAATTACATTTACTAATTCCATTTACTAATCACATTTATTAATCCTATTTACTAATCACATTTATTAATTACATTTACTAATCACATTTACTAATCACATTTACTAATCACATTTACTAATTACATTTACTAATCACATTTATTAATTACATTTACTAGTCACATTTACTAATTATATTTACTAATCACTTTTATTAATCACATTTATTAACCGATAACCCTCTTCTTTGAATAGCCCTTAGCTATACGAATTGACTTGTATTAACTTGTATCGACCTGTATCGATTCGTATTAACTTGTACGAACTTGTATTGACTTGAATTAACTTATATTAATTTATATTAACTTATATTAACCTTTATTAACTTGTATTTTATATTTAATAATCGATTTATTAATCATATTTACTAATTATATTTATTTATTATATTTATTAATCACATTTATTAATCACATTTACTAATTACATTTACTAATTACATTTACTAATCATATTTACTAATTACATTTACTAATCGCATTTATTAATTACATTTACTTATTAAATTTATTAATCACATTTACTAATCACATTTATTAATCACATTTATTAATTACATTTATTAGTTACATTTACTAAATATATTTACTAATCACTTTTACTAATCATATTTACTAACCGACAACCTCTTTCTCTGAATAGCCCTTAGCTATACGAATTGACTTGTATTGACCTGTATCGACTTGTATCGACCCGTATTAACTTGTACTAATTTGTATTGACTTGAATTAACTTATATTAACCTTTATTAACTTATATTTTATTTTTCATAATGGATTTATTAATTATATTTACTAATTATATTTATTAATTATATTTATTAATCACATTTACTAATCACATTTACTAATTATATTTATTAATCACATTTACTAATTATATTTAATCATTATATTTACTAATAACTTTTACTAATCTTATTTACTAATCTCATTTATTAATCGATTTATTAATAGATTTACTTATCGATTCATTTAAATAAGAAAAAAGCAATTGCAATTATATATATATATATATAATATACGTAGCTTTAATTTAAGAGCTCGGCAAGCACGTGCAAGTTAAATCTTTTCAAGTAACGTAACTTATAACTAGCCCTACTTTAAACCCATGGGGTTTCCTTATCCCCCGTAGGTAATTTCACTTAAAAAAATCCTTCCTATGGGGCTTTAAAAAAAAAATCCCCTATCGGCCAAGGCCCCATGGGGCGAATGGGGAGGAAAACCCCGTGGGGCCCCCACCCCATGGAGCAGCCTAATTCAAATGAAAAAGACTCTTATTAAAGTTTATAAATAAAGCTCTTACTTAAAGCAGATTTGAAAAGAAAACAAAAAAGATATAAAAGTGTTTTACAAAGAAAAACAATAAAAAAGCCGAAAAACCTGATTATAAAAGAAAAAACTAAAAGACTAATCTAATTTGCTCGCTTGTTTTAAGAAAAAAAAAACTATTTTAATCTTTAGTTCTCGTTTTCTTATTTAATTGCATTTAAAAAAGCTTTCTCTTTTTAAATAAGCTATCTTTTTCTTTTGCTAACTGATTCGAAAAGTGATTAACAGCGTTATTAGCTAATAGAAAAAGATACTGCGTAATGCTCGTCGAGTTTTTAACCTTGTTTTTTATTCGAAAAATAAAAGATCTGCGCGATAAAGCTTAAAAAGATCGAGTCTTAACTTCCGATAAAGATTCTTAACGTAAGATTAAAGTAGCTTTTATTTATATTTTCCGTTTTAAATCGGACTAATTGATTTTCTTTACTTCTTTTTATTTAAGCTCGTTTTCCGATAATAATTAGTTTTTTTAATTCTTATTGCTTAACGTATTACGTAATTAAATAGCGGTATAAGTCACGTATTAATTGTTTAGATTGCCGTCAATTAAGCTGAAAATCTAAAAATCTTTTTTATTAAAGCTTTTTTATTAATCAAGATATATTTTAATAAATTCTTTTTATAAAAAGAAAAGCGCGGACTTATAGACTTCGTTAAGATCGGTATTAAAGTAATTGCAATTATAAATCGCGAAACTAAACTTCTAGCCGTTTTTTTATTGCTAAGCTGCTTAAGCGTAATCGTTCGGTTATAAGCTTTCTTTTTTCGGCTAGTTACCGACTTATCTTTCCGTTTTTATAATAAACTAGCTGAAACGAAAAGTAGCCGATCTATTATTACGTTTCGCGAGCAATTTAACGAATTAAAAAAAAGTATAGTTGTTTTTAATTTTAATATAGCTATTAGCTTGCTCTTTGCAATCGATATAAAAGAATAATCAAGTAAAAAGAATCTAATTTAAAGTGCTAATTTTGTTTATTAAGTAATACGATTAATAATATTCGAAATTCATTATTAACAAAATCAAGTAACTCGCTATTTCGTCGATAATAGCATCCGATTGTAATTCTTTTAAGTCCGAGATCATTTACTAATCTAGCTTAATAGCGTTGCCGACTTCGTCGGCGCTAATAAAAAGGCTTTATAAAAAGAAGTCGCAAAGCAAGAACTAAAGTCTTCGTTTTCTTTATTATAAATCACGTTTCCGAGGGCAAGCGTTTGTTCGAGCTTTTTTAACGAGTGCTAAGCTATTAAATTTAATGATTTTTATACGAGCTTTAATACGAATGCGAAGCTCTTTATCGGTCTTGATTTCGAAAGAAAAGAGATCATCGCGGTCGGATTTAAAAAAGTCTAAGTCGTTAAGACGTACAATTCGCTTAACGATCTTTTTTGCTCGAAGTATAATTTAAAAAAAGTAATAAAGTGTATAAAAAAAAAGTAAATTGTAATTAATCTTTTATGTTTTATCGATCGTAAAGATCTTAAAAGAAAAAAGATTTTATAAGTTTATAAGAATATTAATTTAAGTTTGCGCCGCTACGATTAAATCTTTTAAAACTTTAATAGTTTAATAAAGTAATTAAAAAGAATCGATCTTTATCGTTTAAAACTACATTTAATCAAAAAAGACTAAGTTAAATAAGTTAATAATAAAAGTGCTTTAATTACGTAATATTAAACTTTTAATACTTTAATCGCCTTTTTAAACTCTTTAAATTATCGCTTAGCTAATAGCTTAATCAAACCGTCGGCGACTTAGTTAATTTATAATAGCGACTTATTTTAAATCTATTAAGCTATCTCGTACGGCTTTTTAAATAAATATATAACGAAAGTAAATATGCTTAGTTCGATAGTGAAATTAAGTGTTTTTAATTAGTACGATCGCTTTCTAATTATCGTAATAAATCAAAACTAAAACCGTCTTTTCTTACGAAAGTATTTCGATTAAAAAGCGTTAAAATTAAATTGCTTTTTTAACGGCTTTCGTCTCGGCTATTAATTCGGATTCACACGAAGATAAAGCAACGGTAAGTTATTATTTCGAAAACTAATTAATTGCTCCGCTTCCGACGTTAAAAACAAAGCTTTTTATAAATTTGCGTATTAATTAATAATTATTTTAATTCGCGTCGAAAAAGCCGGTCAAGTCGCTTAAGTCTTTTTAGTAAACGAATTTATAACGAATAGTTTCTTTTAAATATCGAACGATGCGTTTTGCTGCTTTTATATATTTTATAATTAAATTTAAAATAAAACGATTAGGCTGCTCTATAGGGTGGGGGCCCCATGGTGTTTTCCTTCCCATTCCTTTTATAAGGTCTTGGCCGATAAAGGACTTTTTTTTTTAAACCTTATAAAGAGGATTTTTTTTAGTCAAATTCCTTACGAAGGATAAGGAAACTTTATATGTTTAAAGTAGGACAGCTAAAAATAATATATATAAGGCCGTTAAAAATAAAACAAATTTACGAATATTTATTAATTTTACTTAATTATTATATTTATTTATTATATTTATTAATCATATATATTATACTTTACAATTACATTGTATTATATTATAATAAACTAAAATTATTAAATAAAACTTTTATTTATGATTTTTCGTAATTTCTTAATCAACGCTATATCTTTGTTTTGAATCGTTACTCGTTTAGCGTGAATAGCATATAAGTTCGTTATTAAAAGTGATTAGTAAATCGATTAATAAATCGATTAGTAAATCGATTAGTAAATAAATATATAAGTACTTACTTTTAAACTCTTTTATAAAAAATGCTTTTAAAGCTTCTTATAAACATTTTAAAGCATTGCTTTGAAATTTAAAGTCTTGTTTGAAATCGTAAGTAATCTTTCGAACAAGACGTTAAAAAAGAGTCTTTTTGATAAAAAGCTCGGTGCTTTTTTAATATTGTCGGATCTTTTTTAACGTAATAATTATATAAATTAATAATTGTATTTAAGAATCAATTTATTAATTGATTGAACTTACTTCTTAACTTATAACGACGGCGCTTTCGTTAGCTTAGACTTTTTTTTTTCGTAATAATTGCAGACTTCTTAAGATACTTGCTCTTTTTAGATTTTTAACGAAAAGAAGTTTTAATTGTCGAAAGTGATTTGCTAGCTAATAAAACGGAGCGAGCAGCTTTAGCCGTCGAAAGTGATTTTTTAGCTTTTTTATATTAAGAGAAAAGAATATTATTTTTACTTAAGTTTTCTTTATTATCGCTTTGCTTTTTTTTATTTGTATTATTATAAAACATCGTCTTCGTCGCGGTTTTTATAGCTATAGTTAGGCCCGGGATAGTAAAAGACCTTTTAAGAGCTTTTTGCGCGAAAGCTTTTTTAATGCGATTGCTAATAAAAGCAAAAGAAAGTTTAATAGCTATAAAAGAATTGTTTTTAGCATTTAAGTTATAAGACGGATCTTCGTTTTAAAGCTGAGCTAATGCATTCGCTTAGCTCGTCGATTATTATATTGCTTTTAAAGCAGTTTTAAAATAATTAACGAACGAAAGAAAAAGGTTTAAAAAGATTAAACTTATTAAAAGCTGTTAATACTTATACTAGTATTATTAAGAACGATGCTTTTATTTATTTCGAATTGAATAGCCGGAGTAAATTTAATTGCGTTTGCTAAAGAAAAATTTAATTAATAAATATTTACTAATCATAAATTAAAAACATTACCGGATCGAGGTTTAAGAGATGATAAGTATTAGTTTATATTTGCGCAAGAGTTTATTAGTGTTTAAAAAGCGTTATTTAAAATGATAAAAATTAACAATTATTAATTAATAAAATAATTAATATTTATTAGCTTGACCTTAAGAAATTCGGCGGGAAAAAGACGAGAATAAATCGGGTTTTTATTATATACTTGCAATACTGCGCAAAGTTTTAAGAATTTTTGTAAATGCTTATTAGCTATTTGCAATTGATTTATTAATTAATTTATTAATTAAATATTAATCGGATAATTATCGAGTTGTAATAGCGCGGCGCTTAACAAAAGTAAAGTTAAGAATTTCTGTAAATACTTGTTAGTTATTTGCAATTGATTTATTAATCAATTTATTAATTAAATATTAACCGAATAGCTATCGAATTATAATAGCGCGGCGCTTAGCAAAAGTAAAGTCTAGCGTATCCGTAGCTAATTAAGCTTTGCTAGACTAAAGATAAGGATTTACGCTAAGCAAAGTAATTGAAAAAGTATAAGTAGTATTCCGATTAATTAAATATAAACTTACTTTATTTATTTTGCAAATTTAAGTTTTTTTTTTTTACGTTTTCGCCGCGTATTATATCTACTTCATTTTCTTGTGCTTCGTTTTTATTTGCTTGACTTTCAGCCGCTTAACCTTTAGCCGCTTAACTTTTAGCCGCTTGACTTTTAATCGCTTGATTTTTAATTGCTTTATCAATCAACTTATCTTAGCTTGCGTTATCTTTTTTAGCTGTAATGCTTAATATATCGATAAAAAGAAGTCGGTCCGAAAGTAAAGATTCGTTTAATAAAAAAGCTATTTGAAAGTATTAATAAAAAGACTTGATCGCGATAATTTAGTTTACGATTAGTAAGTTAATAATTTTAAATAAGAAAAGGACGACTTTATAAAGCAATAAATAGCGTTGTATTGAAAAGCGTAGCAAATAAGAAAGCGATAATTGTAATTGATTATTAAATAATAATAAAAAGAAATCAGACTTTACTTTATATAATAAAAATTGCGCGAAGCGGCCGCTTTATCTTAGCTGCGGCTGCTTTATCATTTCGTGAATTTATTAGCAGCCGCGCTAAGATATTTTAAAAATAGAATATACGAGTTCACTTTTAACTTTAACACTTTTATTTTATTACTTTTGATTTTACTTTAAACAATTACTTTTAACGTTTAGCTTTTTTATAATATTATTTAATATAGCCGCTTATCAGCTTGATTCGATAAAAAGTATTATTGCAAATACAAATCAGCTTGATTTAATAAAAAAGATTGAAAAATCTATAATAAAAATCATTTTTTTATTTATTAATCTATTTACTAATTAAAAACGCCTTTTTTAAAATGCAGCTAATACGACGGCAATCGTGGCGGTAAGCAATCCGGTGCTAAAAAACCTTAGCAAGCGCAAAGTAAGTATTTTTTTTACGTAGTATTTTAACTTTTATTAATTTATTAATTTTTCTTAAAAAAGAAGGCTAAAAAGAAGATAATTATCAACTAATCTTTATACGATAAAGGCTAATGCTCGTATAGCAAAGCTAAAACAAAATCTTTAAGCAAATAAGCTTCGAAAAGCTAAAAGACGAGATTAAGCGACCGTTAATTAGCTTTTTATAATTTAAAAACAAACTTTAAAATATTCTTAAATATCAAAAGCTAAAAAGAAAACTCGATAAGCCGAAATGCAAAAGAATCTTATAAATAAACGGTACTTTTTCTTTTTTTTGATTTATTAAGCAATTTACTAATCGATTTTAAAAAGAATCGAAGCATTTACGCGGATAATCTTGTTATGCAAGCCGTTTCTTTTGCAGCTAGATTTAATAATAGAAAATACTTAAATAGCGATTAAGTTGATAAAACATTTAATTTAAACGAAAAAGTTTATAAAGAATTTAATTTGCGAAAAGACGAAAAAAATAATAATAATATACTTCGCGATAGATACGTTTCGATTACCGATAAAAAGATAAAGAAAGTCACTCGGCAATTAGCACGTTAATACGTATAAGTAAGCTTTTATTTTATTTAAATATTTATATTTTATTAATAATATAAAGTTACGTTATATAATAACCGTTTAGCAATTTCGTCGCTATTAATAAAGTATAACGCGGTCTTTATTAATAAAGTGCCGAGCTGCTAATTTAAAGAGTAAAAAAGCTTTCTTTAAATTAATAGCTTAAGACTTAGCAAGCACGGTTTTAAAACGAATTAAGTAAAAATTTATTTTGTTATGCTTTTAATCAATTGAATTAATATTATAACTTTTAGTTCTTATTTAATCAAGCTTCTTTACGTTTACTTTTCTTTTAATAAAAAGAAGTATTAGCGAGCTAAAATTAAAGCAAATACCGATAAGATTAAATACGAATTGCCGGGTTTAGCCGCTTAATAAAATATAAAAAGATTCGAAAAGAATGCTGAATTTGAAAAAGCTGATTGCGATCTTATTTTATTTTAACGCGTTATACAATTGATTTGAAAAAAAGACGAGCTAGCTTTAAAATTGTTTTATAGCGTTAAAGATAGCGATACGGAATTAAGATTATTTTTAAACTTAATGCTTAAGTTTATATAAAATAGAATTCACGATTAATTATAAATTTTGTTTTTTATAAAAATACTTTTATTTATCTTATTTATTAATTACATTTATTAATAATACTTATTAATTATATTTACTTATTATATATACTAATTATATTTATTAATCACATTTATTAATTACTATTAAAATGCTTTTCGCGATCGAAAGATATATTCGTAACCTCGGAAAGTCGTAAAGTATATGCAATTGCAAAAGACTTTATTTTCTTTTTAAAGTTCAAAAGAGCTGACTTTTTTTATATAATTAAAAGAGCTCAAGTGCACTAGTTAAGTATTAAGTTTTCTACTTAAGTTGAAGGTCTTTTAAGCTATAATATAATAAGCTAAGCATGTTAAATAATTTATAAACTACGGTTCACGAATAAACTCTTTTAATTATTATTAGCTAGCTTAAGTTTAATCACATTTACTAATCACATTTATTAATTATATTTACTAATTATATATATTAATTATATTTACTAATCATATTTATTAATTATATTTATTAATTATATTTATTAATTATATTTATTAATTACATTTATTAATCGTCGGTTTCTTATGTAACGATACGCTAAGTCTTTTAAACGCACTTTATATGCGCTAAGCTACTTTCTTTTTTTTTCTTTCGTATTCTTCGTATTCTTTTACTCTTCGCTTTTGACTTATAAACTATAATTTACGAGTCTTTAGCGCTTTTATTTTCGTATATATAAACTTTAACTACTTTCGACTTTTATACTCGGTAATTATTGATTTTAAGTTATTACTTTAAGATTCTCTTAAGCTTTTATATGAACCTTCGCGCTCTCGTAAGTTCTTTTAAGTAATAGCTTAAAGTCGTTATATCTTAAAGTTTTAAATCAAAAGAATTGACCGACTTGCTGTATTTAAAATCAATATAAATATATTAATAAATTATTTTAATATTTACATTTATTAATTATATTTATAATTGATTATATATATATTTTATTTAATATAATAACGATTTTAAAATTATTTATATAAACTCATCTATTAATTTATAATAATGAAATTCAAAAGGCTTTCGCAAGCTATCGAATTTATTACTTTCTTTTTTTGCGATACTTTTTTTTATATATAAAAAGTCTTTTGCTCGCTAATAATATTAATTTTATAATATCCGTCGTTATGTTCGTTTTTATTAATTTATTTAACAAATAGTTTAATTTTATAACCGTTATTTAAAAATCGCTTAACTCGATATTCGTTTATTTTAATTAACTAGCTACGATTACGCTTTTCTTCGTCTAGCATTTCTATTATACACCGAGCGTTTCGACCGTTCGTTCGTTTAATAAAAAAAGAATAATAAGTTTCATTATTTACTTCGGTAAAGATCGAGTTTAATTGGTTTGCAATCTTTAATAAATTAATAACTTAATTAATATATAAATAATAAAACGGCACTTATAAATAAATCGGTAAGCGTCCGTTAAAATATAAATTTCTTTTATTTATTCTTCAGTTATAATAAATATTCGAGCTTATAAATATAATTATAAGCTGATACGATTATAAAGTGTTCTATCGTTTTATATAATAAATTTTTAATTAAATGCTTTTATTTTTAATATTTATTAGATTATATTAATTATATTTACCGTTTAGTAGCAGCCGAAAAGAAAGCTGTAAAGATTATATTTAAATTAAGATTTCTATAAGCACTTTATCTTTGTATACTAATTAAACTTTAATAAATTTAAATAAGTACTTATTATAACGACTTTAAGCGATTATCTAAAGAATTTATAAAAAAGCGAAAGGATTATATAAAGCTTAAAAAGATTATAAAATCATTATTTGAATTTGAAATTAATAATTATCGAAAATAAAAGTTGAAAAAAACTAAGTGTTAGATTTCTTTTAAGCGATTAAAGAATATATTCGTAACTTCGTAACGGTCGTTAAAGTACTTGCAATTGCAAAACACTCGGTTGTAAAAGTATTTAAATTCTAATTGCTTTTTAAGATTTAAAAGAGCTGATTCCTTTTATATAATTAGAAAGAATCACGCGCATTAGTTAATCAATAAGTTTACTAGTTAAGTTAAAAGTCTTTTGATTAGTATGATATGCTAAGCGAAGTATATTAAGTAGCCCGTAAACTCTTTTAAATACTATTAGCTAGCTAAGATCGATATAAATATACCGATATTAAGGTTTATATATAAAAAAGTTGTTCGTAATAGTCAACTTAAGTAAAAAGAGCTTAAAAGCGTTAAAAGATGTAATTATAATTAAGCTTTAATAAAAAGGAAATAAAAAGAAATGAAAAGATAAAAAAAAAAACCGCTAGCTAAAACTTAACGCTCGCAAGAATGCTGCTTAAAAAGAATTAAGCGTAAGCAAAACTTTTTTTAAAAATAAACTAACTTAATAAAATATATTTAAATTATAAAATAATATTATATAATATTCAAGTATATAAGACGTTAATATATAAGTTTAAATTAATAGTTTAATAGCAAATTCGCTAGAATCTAAACATGTCTTTTTAAGCTATTGATTCGTTTTTATCTTAAATTACTTTAACTACTTACGAAGATACCGATCTATTTTAAAGTCAAGAGTTCGAAAGCTTTACAATTAGTTTCTTTAGCTTAATATTTTTAACAACTATTAGATATTCTAATTAATATTATATTTAAAACGTTAAAGAGATTAAGACTTTTAATACTCGGTAGTCATAGACTTTATAATATTTTTAATAATAAAAAGCTAATTAAAATCCATTGCGAATCGATTAAAATAAAAAAAAAACTTTTTTTATATAGATTAGATTCGTTTAAGCAATTGAAAAATCAATAAAAAAGCTTATAATATGCTGTAAAAAGTGCGATCGAGCTTTAAAGCATTCGAAGCTAAAGGCTTTTAGAACGAAAGCATTAGCCGATTATTAGAAAACGGACGTTTGCAAACGCGTCGTAAATGAGCTAAAACAAAAGCTTCGGCAAACTCAATTAAGATTTAAATCTCTTTAACGCAATTTAAAACGTTTGTTTTTATTTATAAATTCGGTTAATAAATCTAATAAATCTGATTAGTAAATCTGATTAATAAATTTAATTAATAAATCTAATTAATAAATCTAATTAGTAAATTGAATTAGTAAATTTGATTAATAAATCTAATTAGTAAATTTAATTAATAAATAATAAAACTAATATCAAATAGATATATTTATTACGAAGAACGCTTTCGCATTAAAACTTAAAATCAGCATTTCGAAAAAGTGTTTTAAATGTTATATTATTTACGCGAAGCTCGTTTCGAATAATTAATAACTCGGATTAGAAATCTCTTTGCGAATTACAAAACTTATATTTTAAGCTTTTTAATGCTTTAACTATTAAACGAGACTTCGACGATAAGATTCTAAAAATTGATCGCTATTTATTAGACAATTTACTAGCTAATTAAAAACTTAGCATTTTATTAGACTATTAGTTTAATATTAAGCGCTATTCTTTTATATACATTATCGGAACTGCAATTATAAAAGATTAGCATATAATTCAGCTTATGCTTAGATTTATATACGTTAAGTTTAATTATATAAAAGAAAAATTAGCAAGAATTATTTACGAACGCTTTATTAAATTAAGCTTAATAAAAAAGATAATCGCGATTATAACGGATAACGCATCTTCGAATAATATAATAATAAAAGAGTTGCTTAAATACGTCGAAGATGCGTTTAAGAAAAAGCTTTTTATAAACTTAAAAATTCTATACGTTCCGTATATAGCTTACGTCTTATAATTATCTTTTAAAGCGTTGCTCGGACCGCGATTATCGCTAACGAACGAAAGCTTAGAAAAGCATTAAGAAAAAGATTCTAATATAAACGAGCTTAAGAAAGCAAGAAGATGCGATAAACGAAGGATTGCATATATATTTACGATTGTAAGTTTTTTTTTTTAAAAAAAAAAAATATTTATTAATTATATTTATTAATCAATTTACTTAAGTTCGGAAGTTTATTAAGTATGTTACGGCTAGCTAACTTCGAAAATCGCGATTTAATAAAACGATAAAAGCTTTTATCAACGATTTAAAGCATCTTTTAACGAAAAGCTTAAAGCTTATTTTAGATATTGTTATAAGATAAGATTTTATATTTTATATACTTAATCGATTTATAACTCTTAAAGATATTATTTAAAGATATTATATAAAGATCGATAAGATAAGTATTTTCAAATTATTTAATATTCAATAAAAGCAAATCTTATAGCTAATCGATATCTTTCGACCGTTTCACCTTTTAATTATACATTTAAATAAAGAGCTTAGTCTTATTATTTAATACGGATTTTTAATATTCGATAAAATATTCGAACGTTTAAATAAAGTATAAGCACGATTAAAATTTAAATATATAAAGATTTCGAAAGAAGATCGTAATGATTTTAAATAGATTTTGCAATTAAAAAAAAGCGTTATTAATACTATCGAGAAATTAAATAAGTATTATAAGAAAACGCAAAGGCCGTTAAAAGATATTTTTGCTTTCGCAATAATCTTATATTTTGCTATTAAGCTAAGGACTTTCGACTTAAATTTTTTTTAGCTTTACGAAAATAAAGATTAATTTGCAATATATCGAGCGAAATTCGAAAAGCTTTTTAACGAACATTATAAGTCTTTAATATTTATAACTTAATATATTAATAATATTAAAGCAATCGATCGTTAACCGATAGCCGCTTTATTACTTTGCGGCAGATTAATATTAAGTTCTTTTTTACAAGCTTTTTTCGAAGATATAAATTATAAGTCGTTAAAAGTGCATAATTATCTTTTAGCTCGTAAGTTTAAAATTTTAATTTAAAATCTTAATTTTATTGATTTTTATTAATTAAGTTTAGCGGTCGACGGACGAAAGATTTTAATTTTTTAACGAAACTTTAAGCTTCGGTATTTTAATCTAGCTCGAATAGCTAAAGATTTTTTATGCATTTCTTTAACTAATATTTGCGTAGAAAAAGTATTTAATATTGCAAGAGATATTTGCGATTATCGTCGCAGTAATTTATCGTTATTAATAATCGTAAAAGAAATAATTGCTTTATATTTCAAGATATATAATACTCGCTTAAATAAAGCTCGGCACTTATTCGAATCGATTTTAGTAAATTATAATAATTTAAATAAAGATCAGCTTAAAAAAGAATTCGAATAAAAAGTATAAAAATTTTAAAAATAATAAAATCGTTAATTTTAAAACTTATTTTGTTTTAAATATATCTTTGCTTACGATAATCTTGCGATCTATTAAGACTTTCGAATAATAAGTTTAAAGCAACGAAAAGCTAAGTTGATAATATTAAAAGCTAAAGTGCGAGAATTACGTAAGTTTAAATAATATTAATTTTATAAATATTTATTAATTATATTAAATAAAAAAGAACTTAAATAAGTTTTAAAATATTAATAAAGATGTTTCGTTTAAAATACGATAGCTACGGTACGGAAAGTCTTTAAATTACGAAAAGCATTTAAAAAGTAAATTAATTTACTTGCGATATTTTTACTTTTTATCGATTTATTAATCGATTTACTAATCGATTTATTAATTATTATATAAGATTATACAAAGCGCATTCTTCCGCTTTTTAAAGCAAAGTCGTAGCAAATCGATTATATTTTTTATAAAGAAAACTAAGCAAAGTAAATCAATCGAAAGTAAATACGGATTTACTTTGCGATAAGCAAACTTAAAATAATATAGATTAAAACGTTTTTAATAATATAAAAAACGAAAACGATTCGGAAAATTCAGATTCGAACGGTACGAACGAATCGATTAGCTTTAAACGCTATATAAACTATAAAAATAAAGTATAACGAAGTACGATATTATATAATATACGCTTTTATTTAAATATAAATTTTAATTGAAATATTAGCGATGGCAAATTTATACGATTAAAACGATTCGAATAATATTTCTTAATAAAATTATTTTAATATAAAAGAAATATTAAGCTTTAAGTAAAATAATGAAAAAATAATAAATAGAAAAGAAGCTGATAAAATACTAGACTCGGCTTCGCTATCTTATAGAACTTTAAATGCCGCTTAAACTTTAAAATTTAGTATTTCGAAACTTAAAACTTTTTTAATCGTTATTTAAAATCAAAAGTAAATTAATTATTATATATAAGTTTAACGACTTTAAATCTAATACTTTTATAAGCGAACGAATTACAAATTTATTATTAACTTTAAAGCGCAAACGAAAAAAAGAAAAAAAAGATAATAAAGCGAGATTAATATAAGATAAAAAGAAAAAAGCTTCTTTTAAAATCAAGCGTTTAATTATAAAGAGTATCGCTTTTACTAAGTTTTATAATTAACGACTTTGATTTTGTTTATTAAATTGCTTTTTTTATATTATTAAGTTTTTATATTTATTTATTTATAATCGATTGCAATAATTAATTGAATTCTTTTTTATCGATATTTTTAGTTTTTTTATTATTATTAATATATTTATATCGACCTTAGCTAGCTAGCTAAGAATACCGGTAGTAATAGTTAAAAGAAGAGTTCACTCGTGAATTATAATTTACGGGTCAGTTAGCATGCTTCGCTTAAAATGTTATATTAATTAAAAGACTTTTAACTTGATTATAAAACCTTTTAGTTAGCTAGTGCACGTAATTCTTCTAATTATAAGTATTACTTTTATTAAACTTTAAAAGAGTTAATTCTTTTTATAATTATTAAGTTTTTTAATAAAATTAAGTTATTCGTAAAGCTATATAGCCCGTGAACTATAGTTTACGAGTAAGTTACGTGTAGCAGCTTTACGTACGTTACGTAAAGTAGCGACGTGCGTTACGTAAAGCAGCTTTAAGTACGTTAAGTGTAGCAGCTTTACGTACGTTAAGTGTAATAGCTTTACGTAAGTTACGTATAGCAGCTTTACGTAAGTTACGTGTAGCAGCTTTAAGTACGTTAAGTGTAGCAGCTTTACGTAGGTTACGTATAATAGCTTTACGTAAGTTACGTATAGCAGTTTTACGTAGGTTACGTATAGCAGCTTTAAGTACGTTAAGTGTGGTAGCTTTACGTAAGTTACGTATAGCAGCTTTACGTAAGTTACGTATAGCAGCTTTACGTAAGTTACGTGTAGCAGCTTTAAGTACGTTAAGTGTAGCAGCTTTACGTAGGTTACGTATAATAGCTTTACGTAGGTTACGTATAGCAGTTTTACGTAGGTTACGTATAGCAGCTTTAAGTACGTTAAGTGTGGTAGCTTTACGTAAGTTACGTATAGCAGCTTTACGTAAGTTACGTATAGCAGCTTTACGTAAGTTACGTGTAGCAGCTTTAAGTACGTTAAGTGTAGCAGCTTTACGTAGGTTACGTATAGCAGCTTTAAGTACGTTAATTCTTTTTGTGTAGCATTTACTAATTAGATTTATTAATTAGATTTACTAATTAGATTACGTACGGTAAAGTACGTGCTATAGCCGAGCTATAGCCGAGCTAAGCACGTGTAGCAAAGGGACGTGCAGCAAGCAAGGTTTCTTTTCGTGCAGCATTTATTAATCAGATTTATTAATTAGATTACGTACGGTAAAGCACGTGCTATAGCCGAGCTAAGCACGTGTAATAAAGAGACGTGCAGCAAGCAAGGTTTCTTTCCGTGCAGCATTTATTAATCAGATTTATTAATCAAATTTACTAATTAGATTTACTAATTAGATTTATTAAGCGAAGCGTTCTTTTTTTGTTTTGCGTCGAGTTCGTGTTTTAAATATTATAATTCACTTTTATTGAATCGAGGCATTGCATCGATTATTATTAAGCGACGCGTTATTTTCTTTGTTCCGCGTCGAGTTCGTGTTTTAAATATTGTAATTCACTTTTATTAAATCGAGGCATTGCATCGACTATTATTAAGCGACGCGTTATTTTCTTTGTTTCGCGTTGAGTTCGTGTTTCAAATATTATAATTCACTTTTGTTAAATAAAAGCATTGCATCGATTATTATTAAGCGACGCGTTATTTTCTTTATTCCGCGTCGAGTTCGTGTTTTAAATATTATAATTCATTTTTATTGAATCGAAGCAATGCTCCGATTACGATTAAGTTACACTTTTATTTTTATATAAATACTCGCTTTCTTTCTTTTTCTTTTTCTTTTTTTTATTATTATTACAATTACATTCTATTCAACTTCTCAACTTTAACACTTAACTTTAACTTCTCAATTTTAATACTTAACTTTTTAATCAACTTTAACACTTAATTATAATTACATTTAATTTAAGTAATTATTTTCTTTTTAATTCTTTGCTTTTTGATTCTTTGCTTTAAGCTAATTATTTATTTTATTTAGCAATATCGATTTCTTTCTTTTATAACGCTATAGTCGAGGTCAACTTTTTTAGCATCGATAGCAATAAGCTAATTAACGAGATACTTAGTCGCTATAAGGATTTCGTAGTCGTTTATGCTGATAGTAACGTTGTTAATTTAATGTTTACTTGTTATGACGGGCCCCGAGGAAGATACCGCTTTGTTTTTAAAATTAATCGGCTTCGATTACGAATAGAAAGGTCGTAAAGGTTTTGTCGATGAGTTCGGCATTAAGCATTACGGTGTTTATAAAGTTAGTAATAACATTTATATATTATGATTACTAATTGATTTTTTATTTAAAAAGAGAGCGCTTAAGTCTTTTGTCTTTTCGACTACTTTGTCTCTTTTCTTAATTAAATTAAAAAGCAATTCACTTATAAAGATGTTAAAGTTCGATTGATTTTAAGTGATCTTACTTTTGAGCTTTTCGATAGCGATTATGCCGAAGCTAAAAGCATCTTAAAAGAGCTATTGATGCTATACCTTTTTATTATCGATAGCACTTTAGTATACAAACGCTTCATTCTTAAGTTCTCGGATAAGAATGAGTTTAAGTAAAGCAATAAGTATTAAAAGCTAAGAGAGCTACTTAAGTCAGACGAGATTCATTTGAACTATGTTTATAAGCAAGAACTTGAATTAAAAGCGGAGACCGAGTTGAACGTATTTTACGTAATTGCAAAAGGACGGGTCTTTATCAACTCTTTGTAACTAATAGACTTGGGCTAAAGAACGGGTCTTTATTAACCCTTAGGCCTTTGTAACTAGTAAATTTAACTAATACTCTAAGTCTTTGATTAGTAAATGTGATTAGTAAATGTGATTAGTAAATGTAATTAGTAAATGTGATTAGTAAATGTCATTAGTAAATGTGATTAGTAAATGTGATTAATAAATGTGATTAATAAACCTGATTAGTAATTATGCATATGCATATTTTTATATATATAAACCTTATAAAGTAACCTTACGCCTTATAAGGTTTCCTTATAAAGAGGGCAGAATTTTGTACTCTTCGTGGGTTCCCCCGTGGGGAGGACTCAAAACTCCGTGGGGCCCTATGGGGTCCCATGGAGCAGCCTAAAAACGATTTATTATAAAAACGAAAAAAGCAATATCGAGCTCAAAACTTAGCATAACGTAAAAAAGCGAACCGATAAGTCGCTAGTATTCGTAACGAAGCTTAAAAAGAGCTTAATACTTTAATAAAAGTAGAATTAAGACTTTAAAAAAAACTTTTATCGATATACCGTAAGTATTATAATTTTTTATTTCGAAGTCTTAAATGATTTTCTTAATATAATCTTATTATTTAAAATTAAGCGTTCGATTAGCGCGATCTCGAATAACTTAGTATTATGCTTAAATAATAAGCTATTAGTTCGAGATTAATTATTTAAAAACGTTAAGATAAAGCAGCTTTAAGTTTATTAACTTTAACGCGATTACGGCCGAAGATAAATAAGTTATCGACGTAAATAGCGATAATAATTCTTTTTTTATAAAAAACGCTTGCGTCGGTACCGAAAAGTTTAAATCTTATTTCGATAAAGAGTTCGAATAAAATATTATATTAAACGCGAAAAGTTTATTTAAGTTCGTAAAGTGCGCGGTTTAGTTTATAAATCTTTTTAATCTCGTTTTTAAGCTCGATAAGTTGTTTTACGTAAACGGATTCGGTAATCTTTTTATATAAAAACGCGGTTTTAACGTTTATTTAATCGATTTCTTAATTTAAAGCAGTAGCGATAACGAAAATCATTTTATAACTTATACGCTTAACGATTATAATAAAGGTCTCGGTATAATTAATACTTTTTTTTTATTAATTTCTTTAAACGACTTAACGAGCTTTCTAGCGAACTATAAAGCCGTTAAATCTTCGCTTGTGTTTATATACTTATCGATCGAAAAAGACGCGCTAAGTCGTAAATAAATCGATAAAGTCTTAAGTATTATTTTCGTAAAGTGATTTTTATTTTTCGATTATAGCTTTTAATTAAGCCGTTCGATTATTATTAGCTATAGCTTATTTGTAAGTCTTCGATTCGAAAAGTTTAAAAAAGTTAGCTTCGAAGAAAATAATTTTTATTATAAGACCGAATAAAACTTAAATATTAAAGCTATTTTTATTTTTAGCGTACTCAACTTTAAGTTTTTTTTTCGGTTTTAAAGTCTGCTTTGCTAAGAGTATTATAAAAACGATTAAATTAAGTAAGTCTAAGTCTCGGTAAAGCTTAAAATAAAGTTTAAAAAGAGTTAACGAAAAAAAACAAGAGTTCGAAAAATAAAATCGAATATACTTTCGAAAGATAAAAAGAAAAAGAAAAAAGTCGAAAAATAATAAAAGCGATTAAAAGTATCGAAAGAATTAAAGTCTTTTTAAAAAAATAAAAGTCGAAAATCTTAAGCAATAAGCTCTCGAGCTAAATAATCATCGTTTTTAATAGTAAGCGAAAAGCGTAAGCATTTTAACTTTATTTTAAGCGAACTTTCGGCTTTGCGCTTTAAAAGCGTAAAAAAATAAAAATTAAAAAAGTAAAAAGCGGAATTAAAGTATAAAAAAATAAATAATCTTTTTATAAAGTTTATTTATTCGATAGCGGTAAAAGCTGAAAGCTGCTTAATTATATACGCGCTATATGCTTTTTTAATAAAACCGTCGTTCGTTAAAATACGATAAATATAATTACTTTCGTATTTGATTAGCTTTTTATAAAAGACTCGTTTAATATACAATTTTATCTTTTTAATTTTACTTTCGAGAAATTAAACTTTAAAGCCGATAATACGTAAATGCGAAACGAACGGTTTGTATAAGTTCGTAGCTTTAAAAAAAGTTATATTAATAAAGTTATAAAAGCGATAAAAATAAAAATAAACGATAATGCAAAACAATTTCGATTATTATTTTATATCGAATTTAAAACTTTATAAAAGCGTTTCTATAATATCTTAAAGTGTTTATTCGATTTTTTTAATAACTTTATTTATTTATAAATTATACGAAATAGCAAGTTTAAATCGAACGCTTATCTCGACTAAGTGTTCTTAAAAACGCTAAAAAACGTATTCGCTTTCGTTATCGATGCGAAAACGTATAATTTTTTTTCGACGAAAAGTTTAAAAAAGTTTAAACTTATTTAATATTTTAAACTTGTACTTTATATTATAACACTCGACCTTTTTTATTTTATCGTAATAAAAGTAAATAAAATAAATCGAGCCGTCGTACTTTTTGCGAAAAAGTTTAATAATATTTATATAAATAAGCTTATCGAGATACCGTTTTAAATTAATATATTTTTTATATGCTTTCTTAATCATTCGATTATCGAAGCAACTTTCGCAAGCGTATAAAAGAAAAAGTATACGTAAGTTTATGTTTTTAAATAGTTTTTGTATTTTTAATAAGTTTTCTTATTTAAAATATCTAAAACGCTTATGCTAAATAGCTTAAGCCTTTTTAATAGAAAAAGCGGTTAAAGCTCGATATTAAAATCGTTATTAAAAAAGATTTAAAATATCGAAAGTCGAAGCTAATTAAAAAAAGTAAGCGTAGCGTCGTTAGCTAAAATCGAAAGCTTTATATATATAACTTAAGCAAAAAACTCGATTTATAAGCTAGCGCAAATCGATATTAAAGCAAAACAAGTCTTAAGCGATTCGAGCGATAAAAACTAAAGAGCTTTTACTTAATAAAAAAAGCAAAGCACTTTTTTCGTTTAAAATTATACTTATACTTCTTCGAATAAAATTTAAATAAAAAAAAAGTTAATATTAAAGTTCGGATAATAAATAACGTTATATAAACGAATCTAATTAAAGCTGCTATCGTTCGTTTTAATAAATAAAGCAATTATGCTTTTTTTTTAAAAGGAAAATAAATGACCTTTTATTTTAAAGTCGGTAATTACTTCGCTTAAATCGAGTAAAAAAATGTTTTCGAAAAACTCTTAACGGTAGAACATATACTTAATACAATTATTATTAAAAATAAAAGTATTTTCGAGTATATTTAAAAATTAAAAAGCGAAAGCGTATAAAGTTTTTTAAAAGAATTAAAAAAAAGAATTTTTAAAAAAAGCTTTAATAAAAAATATAGTATATTAAAGTAAAAGAGAATAGAAATAAAAGAATATTATTATAACGATAAGCCGTCGTGTTTTTTAAAAAGTAAAAAAGAAAAGTAAAAAATAAAGTAAAAAGATAAAGATTATAAAAAAAATAAAAATTATTTAATACTTAAAAGTAAAAGTAATACTCGATAATAAAATCCGGAGCTTTCGAAGACGCTATTTTAATTAAAGATTACGAAAAAAGTCAAGTCGAAGAAAAGAATAATGCTTTTAAATTAATTTTAATTAAAATAATCTATTTCGAATAAACTTTAATTGCTAATTTATATTAGAATTTCGAACGTCGAAAGCAAGTTAAAAAGTCTTATTAACGCAGCTACGAATCGATAGTATAAAAAGAGCAACGGAAAAAGTCTTTTCGAAAGAGTCGGTATTTTTAATCGTCTTTAATTTAGCTTGCTTAACAGCTTTGTTTTTACGCTTCTTTTCGATTCGTTTATCGAAAGCAGCTTTTAAATAAAAGTAAGCTAATACGCATTCCGGCTTAAAATGATAAAGTTTTTTATAATAATTATAAATTATAATAAACTTATCTCTTTTTGCAAGTTTGCTAAGTTTTCCGTATGCAAAGAATGCTTTGCTCGAAAAGTATTATATCAATTGCTTTTTTTTACGAATAAAGATTATAAAATCAGCGAAAGCAGTTTTAAATATATCGCCGTCGATATAATCGTTATTCGAGACTTAATTAGATTTAAAGTTTTCGTACGAAAACGATAACTAATTAAAATAAACCTTAATTATTTATAAAGCGAAAAGTTAAATATTATTATCGAAAAGCTTAAGTTATCTATTTAAGCGTATAAATTCGTTATTAAAAGAAGTGACGTCGTCGAACTCGTTAATGCAAAGAGCGAGCAACGCAGATTAAAAACGATAAAACGTCGCGATGCTTTTAAATCGAAATCGTTTTTTTAAATTTATTAATAATAGCTTTTTAAGATCGTGCTTTTTAAAGTCTTCGACGATTATAAAGTTTATTTTTTTTCTTTTAGCGAAGTTTGCAGCGATTAGCTCGAGTTTATTACGGATAAAAAAGCAGCTTTAAGTTTAGAGTTCGTCTTACGCGTCGAGTCTTTTCTTAAACGCAGACTCCGTTTCGCTTAAAAAGCGAGTTAATCGGACTTTTATATTTTTAAAGATTTTTTCGTAAAAATAGTTTTTATTAATAAAAGCGAAGTTAATACTATTGAACGGTAATACGGAGAGAAAGATAAATAGAAAGATTCTTAATTGTTGTCTGATAAACTTAAGGAGTAGCCCTTTACTTATACATCTAAAGAGGTTTTAATACGTAATAAGTCTATCACTTAATTATATCCGACACTTTTACTCAAGACTTATTTAAATGAAAAAGACTCTTATTGAAGTTTATAAATAAAGCTCTTATTAAAAGTAGATCCGAAAAGAAAAAAAAAAAAGATATAAGAATATTTTATAAAGAAAAAACAGCAAAGGCCGAAAAACTTAACTATAAAGAAAAACTAAAAGACTAATTTAATTGCTCGTTTGTTTTTAAGAAAAGAAGATCATTTCAATCTTTAGTTCTCGTCTTTTTATTCAATTGCACTTAAAAAAGCTTTCTTTCTTTAAGTAAGCTATCTTTTTCTTTTGCTAACTGATTCGAAAAGTAATTAGCAGTATTATTAGCTAATAGAAAAAAGTGCTACGTAATGCTTATCGAATTTTCGGCGTTATTTTTTATTCGAGAAATAAAAGATCTGCGCGATAAAGCTTAAGAAGATCGAGTCTTGACTTCCGATAAAGATTTTTAACGTAAGATTAAAGCAGCTTTTATTTATATTTTCCGTCTTAAATTAAACTAATTGATTTTCTTTACTTTTTTTTATTTAAACTTGTTTTCCGATAGTAGCTAGTTTTTTTAATTCTTATTACTTAACGTATTACGTAGCTAAGTAGCGGTATAAGTCACGCATTAATTATTTAGATTGCCGTTAATTAAGCCGAAAATCTAAAAATCTTTTTTATTAAAGCTTTTTTATTAACTAAAATATATTTTAATAAATTCTTTTTATAAAAAAAAAAGCGCGGACTTATAAACTTCGTTAAGATCGGTATTAAAGTAATTGTAATTATAAATCGTAAGATTAAACTTCTTGCCGTTTTTCTATTGTTAAGCTACTTAAGCGTAATCGTTCGGCTATAAGCCTTCCTTTTTCGGCTAGTTACTAACTTATCTTTCCGTCTTTATAATAAACTAGCCGAAACGAGAAGTAGCCGGTCTATTATTACGTCTCGTAAGCAGTTTAGCGAATTAAAAAAAGGTATAGTTATCTTTAATCTTAATATAACTATTAGCTTGCTTTTTGCAATCGATATAAAAGAATAATCGAAAAAAAAAGAATTTAATATAAAATGCTAGTTTTATCTATTAAGTAATACAATTAATAATACTCGAAATTTATCGTTAACAAAATCAAGTAACTCGTTATTTCGTCGGTAATAGCATCTAATTATAATTCTTTTAAGTCCGAGATCATTTGCTAATCTAGCTTAATAGCGTTGCCGATTTCGTCGGCACCGATAAAAAAGCTTTATAAAAAGAAGTCGCAAAGCAAAAACTAAAGTCTTCGTTTTCTTTATTATAAATTATATTTCCGAAAGCAAGCGTTTTTTCGAGCTTTTTTAACGAGTACTAAGCTATTAGCTTTAAAGATTCTCGTACGAGCTTTAATACGAGTACGAAGCTCTTTATCGGTTTTAATTTCAAAAAAAAAAAAAGATTATCGCGGTCGGATTTAAAAGAGTTTAAATCGTTAAAACGTACAGTTCGCTTAGCGATCTTTTTTATTCAAAGCATAATTTAAAAAGAGTAAAATAATAAAGTATATAATTAAAAAAAAAGTAGATTATAATTAGTCTTTTATATTTTATCGATCGTAAAGATTTTAAAAGAAAAAAGATTTTGTAAGTCTATAAGAATATTAATTTAAGTTTGCGCCGCTACGATTAAATCTTTTAAAACTTTAATAGTTAAATAAAGTAATTAAAAAGAATCGATCTTTATCGTTTAAAACTATTTTTAATTAAAAAAAGCTAAATTGAATAAGTCGGTAATAAAAGTGCTTTAATCACGTAATATTAAACTTTTAACATTTTAATCGCTTCTTTAAATTCTTTAAACTATCGCTTAGCTAATAGCTTAATTAAATCGTCGGCGACTTGATTTATAATAGCGATCTATTTCAAATTTATTAAGCTATTTCGTACGGCTTTTTAAATAAATATATAACGAAAGTAAATATGCTTAATTTGATAATGAAATTAAGTATTCTTAGTTAATACGATCGCTTTTTAATTATCGCAATAGATCAAGATTAAAACCGTTTTTTCTTACGAAAATATTTCGATTAAAAAGCGCTAAAGCTAAATTGCTTTTTTAACGGCTTCCGTTTTAGCTATTAGTTCGAATTCGTACGAAAATAAAGCAACGATAAGTTGCCGTTTTAAAAACTAATTGATTGCTCCGCTTTCGACGTTAAAAACAAAACTTTTTATAAATTTACGTATTAATTAATAACTATTTTAATTCGCGTTAAAAAAGCCGGTCAAGTCGTTTAAGTCTCTTCAATAAACGAGTTCGTAGCGAGTAATTTCTTTTAAATAACGAACGATGCGTTTCGCTACTTTTATATATTTTATAATTAAATTTAAAACAAAACGATTAATTATAAAAACTAAAAAAGCAATATCGAGCTTAAAACTTAATATAGCGTATATAAGCGAACCGATAAGTCGTTAGTATTCGTAACGAAGCTCGAAAAGAGCTTGATACTTTAATAAAAGTAAAATTAAAACTTTAAAAGAAACCTTTATTAATATACCGTAAGTATTGCAATCTTTTATTTCGAAATCTTAAATAATCTTTTCGATATAAGCTCGTTGTTCGAAACTAAGCGTTCGATTAGCGCGATTTCGAATGATTATTATATTTAAGTAATAAGCTATTAATCCGAGATTAATTATTTAAAAACGTTAAAATAAAGCAGCTTTAAGTTTATTAACTTTAACGCGATTACGGCCGAAAACAAATAAGTTATCAACGTAAATAACAATAATAACTTTTTTTTTATAAAAAACGCTTGCGTTAATGCCGAAGAGTTTAAATCTTATTTCGATAAGGAATTCGAATAAAGTATTATATTAAACGCAAAAAGCTTGTTTAAGCTTATAAAGTACGCGGTTTAATTTGCAAACTTTTTTAATCTTGTTTTCGAGCTTAATAAATTGTTTTACGTAAACGGATTCGATAACCTTTTTATATAAAAACGCGATTTTAATATTTATTTAATCGATCTTTTAATTTAAAACAACGGCGATAGCGAAAATCATTTTATAACTTATAAGCTTAACGATCGTAGCAAAAGTCTCGATATAATTAATACTTTTTTTTTATTAATTTCTTTTAACGACTTAACGTGCTTTTTAACGGATTATAAAGCCGTTAAGTCTTCGCTTGTATTTATATACTTATCGACCGAAAAAAACGCGTTAAATCGTAAGTAAGTCGATAAAGTCTTAAGTATTGTTTTCGTAAAATAATTTCTGTTTTTCGGCTATAGCTTTTAATTAAACCGTTCGATTATTATCGGCTATAGCTTATTTATAAGTCTTCGATTCGAAAAGTTTAAAAGAGTTAGCTTTGAAAAAAGTAATTTTTATTATAAGACCGAATAAAGCTTAAATATAAAAGTTGTTTTTATCTTCGGCGTGCTTAATCTTAAGTTTCTTTTTCGATTTTAAAGTCTGCTTTGTTAAAAGTATTATAAGAGCGATTAAATCAAATGAATTAAAGTTTCGATAAAGCTTAAAATAAAGTTTAAAAAGAGTTAGCGAAAAAGAAAAAGTTCGAAAAGTAAAATCGAATGTATTTTTAAAAGACGAAAAGAAAAAAAGAAAAGTCGAAGAATAATAAAAGCGATTAAAAGTATCGAAAATATAAAAGTTCTTTTAAAAAAGTAAAAGTCGAAGATCTTAAGCGATAAGCCTTCGAGCTAAATAGTTTTCGTTTTTAACGATAAGCGAAAAGCGTAAGCATTTTAGCTTTATATTAAGCGAACTTTCGATCTTGCGCTTTAAAAGCATTAAAAAGTAAAAATTAAAAAGATAAAAAGCGAAGTTAAAGTGCGGAAAAATAAATGATCTTTTTATAAAATCTATTTATTCGATAATAATAAAAACTAAACGCTGCTTAATTATATACGCGTTATATGCTTTTTTAATAAGATCGTCGATCGTTAAAATACAATAAATATAATTACTTTCGTATTTAATTTAGGCTGCTCCATGGGGCCCCATGGGGTTCCACGGAGTTTTGAGTCTTCTTTACGGGGGAACCCACGGGGAGTACAAAATTCTGCCCTTCTTTATAGGGAAACCTTATAAGGCGTGAGGTTACTCTATAAGGTTTATATATATAAAAATATGCATATGCATAATTATTAATCAGGTTTACTAATCATATTTACTAATCACATTTACTAATTACATTTACTAATCACATTTACTAATTAAAGACTTAGAGTATTAGTTAAATTTACTAGTTACAAAGGCTTAAGGGTTGGTAAAGACCCGTTCTTTAACTTAAGTCTATTAGTTACCAGGGCAGAGGACCAAGTTCTCTGTAGTGTCACCAACGGGCTAATTACTTATTAGTATATTATTAAATTAGATTTTTATAAAATTAATAATTAGCCCGTTGATAATATTATATCGGACTTTATGTTTTGCTAAATATCAAACTTATTAAATAGATCGTAAAATAAAAGTAAATATATATAAAAGTATTATTATATTAAAAACTATCGAGTTTATAATTTATTATAAAGAGGAGACCCCTTTAAACCCCCTTTTATTACTCATCTTTTCATTTTTATACCGAGGAGACCCCGGACCCTCTTTATTACTTATAATTATATATTTACTTATATTACGAAAATATTAGAAGTTACAGAAGTTACAAAAGTTACAGAAGTTACAGAAGTTGCAGAAGTTATAAAAGTTATAAAAGTTACAAAAGTTACAAAAGTTATAAAAGTTATAGAAGTTATAAAAGTTATAAAAGTTACAGAAGTTATAGAAGTTATAAAAGTTACAAAAATTATTATCGAGTTTATATTTTATTATAAAAGGGAGACCCCCTTAAACCCCCTTTTATTACTCATCTTTTCATTTTTATACCGAAAAGACCCCGGACCCCTTTTATTACTTATATTTATATATTTACTTATATTACGAAAATATTAAAAGTTATAAAAGTTATAAAAGTTACAAAAGTTATAGAAGTTACAAAAGCTATAAGATTATACAAGTCACAAAAGTTATAAGAGTTATCAAGTCTAAGAATATATATTAAAGAAGGTCTAAACCCGAATCTTTAACCTAGCTGTAAGAAATGCACTTAAAAGAAAAGGAGGAAAAGGAGGAAGGAGGTCTCGAGCAAGAGAAAGGGGTCTAAGTCCACGTTTCTTACGTAAGCTCTTCTTAAACGTAGTACACTTCCGAAGAGACCACCGATAGCGAGCATACGCATCCTTCGAATTAAATATTTGTGCTTTACCGGCCGAAGAGTATGCTTAGCACTTTTAGCGAGCAGCAGCGCACGCATCGCAAAGCGGGTCTACTAGCTTATCTTTATATATTTATATTAACTTAAAGTTGCTAAAAGATAAAAGTAATTCTTATAATTCGGTTTTTATAATACGGCCGACGTAGCCGATAATAGCACGGCGAAGAAAGAAGAGCTTTAATAAGTCCGATTGCTTATACGACTACTATATGCTTATAGCGGAAGGCGTATATAAGTCTTTATTCTTCTTTTAAGTAGTCCATGCTTAAAAGAGCCGCGCAAACCCAGCAATTGATTAAGCTTGTTTAAGCTAAGCTTTAATAAGAGAGGTCCTTTTATTAACGGCCGGCGAAGACGCAAACATTTATTAATCTGATCAATAAGCATTAATAAAAGATGTGAAAATATACTTACGCTTATGCTTTATTATAAAAGTAAGATCGGTCTAAAGCTTATAAAGCGAAGAGTAGCAAGTGGCGTAGCAAAAGGGGGCACGGCGGCGGCGAAGAATATAAGAGCCGAGGCGCTAATAAAAATCGATAAAGCAAAAGGGACGAAGATAAAAGAAGAAAGAGAGCGAGAGATTATTAGCTTATTTATATCGTCGTCGTTTTCGAATCTATATATATATATATATATTATTAGCGTAAGTAGCTTGAATGTATTACTTAATCTTAAGATGACTTATATTGCGAGCTTAGAATTTTTTATTACTTTATCTTTTTTTACTTTTCTTTTAACCTTTTTTATTGCTAAGTTTATAGCAGCAAAAAAGAGAAAGAAAAGAAAAGGCAAAGCAGCAGCGAAGACGGTATAAAAAAAGGAAAAAGAAAGAGAAAGAAAGCGAGAGATCATTAGCTCAATCTTATTATTATCGTCGTCGTCTTAATTGAATCTATATATAATATTAACGTAAGTAATTAAAATATATCACTTATCACTTATACCGCGAGCTTAATTAAGGTAACAAGTAAAGCAAGAGGCAAGGCTTGTTAAAGAAGGGAGAAAGGGTGTAAAAGCAGCTATTGCTGCCTGCGAAGTAGTTGTACTTGCCGCTTATAGGCCGGATCCGGCCGACTTATCCGCTTTGTATAAGGTCCGTCTCGAAGGTTGCGCTAGCGGAGTGAGATTATATTACTAATATAGTTGTAATCGTAGTTGTAGCTGCAATTAAAGTTGAGGTTGAGGTTAGAGTTAAAGTTAAAGTTAAAGTTGAAGTTGATATTGATATTAATATTAAAGTTAAAAAGAATATTTAAGTTATAATAAATATTCAAAAGTAATAAACGAATTCACTTTTTAAAAAGGTCCGTGCTCAGCTAAATTCTTACACTTGCCGTATTCGTCGGTATAGCAGTATATTTATACTATATTTTATAAAGTAACTTATAACTCTTATAACTTTTATAACTTTTGTAACTTTTGTAACTTTTATAACTTTTATAACTTATATAACTTTTATAATATAAGTAAATTTTCGCTCTTGCTAAATCCATCGGCTTAGCATACATAATCATATAAAATTATTAAGTTATAAAAGTTATAGAAGTTATAAAAGTTATAATTGATTCGGCGCAATTAAAATTACAATTTAAATATATTGTTTACCTTTGATCAATTGCTAATAGCTATACAACCACTTTTAATAATAAACTATTAGTATACATTTTATAATTCGTTGAGCTTATACTCTTTTATAGTTATTAATCGGTAAGCTTTAAGCTCGATCTTTGCGTAAGCTTTTAAGCTTTGAATAGCCCTTTTTATACGCTTATCTAAAACACATAAGCGCTAAAAGGTCCGCTTATTGCGATAATGATAACAGGTATGTAAGTTATCTAGCTCTTTTTATAAGAATAGACTTAAACAGCTTTAATAAGGTTCGTCCGCTAATTTCGCTATATATTCCGATATTATTACATTTGTTAAATTGCTAACTAAACACTTCCGAGCTGTATTTCGAATAAAGTATTCTTTAGCTAGCTCGTAGCGTCGTTAGTAACAGCAATCTAAGCAAGTAGTAAATCGCAGATTAATGTTTAAAATAAAGAAGTATAGCAATAAGCGGAAGCTGCTGCACTTGATGCATTTAATTTTAATAAGTCTTTTAAATAGTTGAGCGAGTGCGAGAAACGTAAAACGCAATAGAGATTGATAAATCGTATTTATGCTTGGCTTAAAAGTTAGAAAAAATAAAAGAAAAGGTAAATCTAGCGCTAAATCTAATGCTTTCGCTTTAGCTTTGATCTTATTCGATTGCTCGATTTGCTTAAAAGCGCGGTGTACTTTAAGATCGTCGTATATTTTTTTATCTTTATATATCGTATATATAAACTTAAAAAGATCCGTAAGTATAATATCTTAGCTTCTTTTTTTGCTTACTTCGCTCTTTTGTTTGCTTTAAGCATTATCTTGTGTCTTATTATTGCTTTAGGTATTATTATTAGTCTATTAATTACTTTAAGTATCGATAAGTCTTTTAAGGTTAATCTCATTTATAATACGGGTCATCTCGTCGTTATTACCGAAAAGATCGAGTGACTTATATCGATAGCGTAGCAAGCTGGATAATAGTGCTATAAGAACGCGTTATAAAGTTGCGTAATAAAAGTCCTTTAGTAAAAGAGTTTTTAGTAGTAGTATAATAGCTTCTTCTTTAATATCCTTTTTCTTTTCAATATCGCTTTCCTCTTTAATATCGCCTTCTTTCTTAATGTCGCCCTCCTTTTTAATGTCGCCTTCTTCTTTAATGTCCTCTTCCTCTTTAATACCTTTTTCCTCAATCTCTCTTTCCTTAAGCTCCCTTTCTTTAAGCTTTCCTTTTTCAATATAATTAATAATACTCTTTTTCTTTTGCTTCGTATTTATAATAGCAATAAGAAAAGCGATGAATAGTTGATTGCTATATATTGTTTGATTTTAATATATCGTAAAAGTAAAGTGTTTGAATGCAAAGAAAGTATTTTATTAAGATTAAATGCACGTGGCAATAAGCTTTTGTTTGAATTAAGCGAAGAATAAAAGCTTTTTATTGGTTCTTATAACTTTTGTAACTTTTATAACTTTTGTAACTTTTGTAACTTTTATAACTTTTGTATAATATATAAATATATATATTTATACGTTTTACAACCGCTGTGTAAGCTGCTTTCGATACATATGATCTATATCTCGATTAATATTAATACTAATAGACTTCTTTTTAAAGCGGCAAAAATCAAACACATTCTTAAATATAACTTTCGCTAAAGTCTTTACTTTAGAAGCTGATACATAATGTAGCTTATAAGCAAATTTAGCTTTAGCTTAGCTAATCACTGCTTTAATTAAGGAAATTCTTTGACTTTTATATACCGTGATTGCGTAAGCTACGCGAAGAAAAAGCTGCCGACGATTGCAAAGCTTATTATCGTAAAAAAAGTCTCGATCGACGGTAAATACTAAGAACTATCTAGTTTCTTCGAAAGTAAGACTAGTATAATTTTCGATCTCTATTATAATGCTTTATAGCAGTTCTTTACGTAGTTTAGCTTTTGCCTTTTAAAAGATATCCTTAATTATTTTTATAGACTTATTGATTATTCTTATTTCTGTCCAAAGATTTTGATTTAATATCACTTTAGCTTTAATATATATATTAATGCTTTGCTTTAAGCCTTCAGCTTCTTTTTAATCAGCGTTATAAGCTTTTGCGCTGCTCGTATTTTCTGATTTAAGTCTTAAGATAAGCGCGTCTAGCTTTTTTAATTGCTCGTAGTTATATTCTTTAACTTCCGCGTTTATAAAGTAAATACGAAGAGTATTTTTAAAAGAATCTTTATTAGCTAGCCGGATATTCATTTTAGCTCGAGAAATAAAAAGTTCTTAGCTATCTACCGAAAGGTTATCTTTTCGGAGTTCTAAAAGTGCTTTGCGGAAATTAATAGCTTTTAAGGACTCGCCTTTTTGACGCATAATGACTTTAAATCGAATGGTTTTGTTAAATAATCGATAAAAAGATTAACCGATCTTTTGTTCTAGCGAAAAGTTGTAAGTTACAAATAAAGACTTCCTTTTAATTAGCGGTAACTAGTAAAAATCACTATAAAAGTAAATACTTAGACTTTTAAATAGCTTTTGAGATTTAAGGAAAATTTAAGTATAGCGCCGTTGAATTCGAGCGAAATCTTTTAGATCAATCATTGACTTTTTATTAATAATTAAATACTTGCAGTCTTTGAATTTCGCTTAAAAGGTCTAGAAAGTAATAAGAGAATTGTTTATAGCATAGTGTTTGATTAATAGCGTTAATAAAGAATGTAATATAGCTCTTGCGATGCTAAAAGCAGCAACACTTGTAAGCGTTGCTCGGATGATTAGATTTAGCTTGCTAGCTTTATCCGCTATATCTTAAAGCCGAACGCAAGTAGCTAAAATAAAATAAGTTTTGCCCGTGCTAGCCTTGCCGTCGAGATAAATTAGCAGTTATAGAAAGGGTTGGTTTAGTAATACTATAGTATAATGGTTTATTATAAAATAGTAAAACCTTTTCTGCTTATCGGAAAGCCTTTTAAAGTTATAACTTCGAGTAGCGCTAACTCGCATATTAAATACTCTTGCAACAGCTTTCCAATTTCGAATATAAGTAAATAAGATATTGTATTTGCTAATATATAAATCTTAATTATAAGCAAGATCTTCGAAGCGATTCGATATATCGTCTTCGTTTATAAAGACAATATTAAGATTTCGAAGATTCCGTAAGTTTTATTCTTTTTTTGCGTTAATATTATTATTATCTCGAAGCTTAAAGCTTTTTATATTGTATTTATCGTTTAAACCAGCTTTATCTTCTTCGTCAGCTATAAAAGGAGGATCGTAATAGTCGAGTATATGCAAAGAATCGCTATAAAGATCTCGATAAAAGCGCTTGTAAGCGCTATAAGCTAAAGCGAATATCGGATGCTTTTCTTTAGTAATATTAATAAGTAAATCGTTTTCTTTTCGGTAAGAATAGTGTAGCATTAAGTAAGTGCGCGCGTTGTGCTTATAATTATTATAGACTTTAATATTTAAGTATTGAAAAAAGTAATTGATGATTTAAAGCTTGCTTTTTCGTAAGAAGTGCTTCTTTTTGCAAGTATATATATCGTAGATTTTAAAGAAATCCAAGAGAATAACCTTTTTAACTCGTTCGGAGCGTTATCGGTATCGTTAAAAGTTAAAAAGTTTAAGTTCTAATTTATACTTATTCAATTCTACTTGATACTTTTTTTCTTTATTTAATCGGCAATTTAAATTGATAAAGTTTCGAATAGATTTAATTAAATTAATTTTAAAGAATAAGTGACAAACCTCTTAAGCGCTATAATCTTTCTTTCTTAGCAGCTTATTAAGCATCTTAAAGACTAGCGAAAAGGCTAGAGCTTTAACGTTGATGTATTTTAAAATTATATTAATAATATTTTTATAAGAATCGGATTCTTTTTTATGCTTAAAGCAATACTTAAAAGCGTACTTTAAGAGATCTTTAAAGCTGGATACAAGCTGTATATCCGTGTTAGCTAACTAGCTTAATATAAAAACAAATGAGAAAAGGTTTTATAAAAGATGATTGCGTTAAGCGGCAAACTAATACTTGCGAGGATTGATCTTTCGATTATAATCAGCTATAAGTTGTATAAGACGCTTATAATAAAATCTGCAAGAAAGGACTTTTGTGTTTTTGTTTTTGCGTAAATAGTATTTAGTCGAGCAAACGCAATAGATTTGCATCCGATTAATTAACGTAATAAGTTGATCGACCGTATTTTTAATCATATTAAAAAGTAAAGAGGTCGGGTTTTACAAATCGAGCAAACGAGTCGCATTAAGGTTATAAGCGGTAATATAATCTTTTTAAAAGCTGACGAAGTTTAAAATACGAAAGTAATCGTCTTTTTTAAAGTTTATACTAAGTTTAAACTCGCTTGTATCGTTCGGTCTGCTTTTTAATTAAAATATACCGTAAATATATCTTAAGCTACGATTTTGCTACTTTTATCGCGCTTAAAAATTAGTATACGGCAAATAATGATTTAAAATGTCTTATAAAAAAGCTTGCTAACGGATATAAATATAATAAGCAATAATAACCGGGTTCTCTTAGACATTTTCTTAGATTATCTTGGCTCGCTTAGCTTAATTAGCGGCTTTATATTTATTATACCGAAGAAAATAGCGCTAAAAGTCTTTTTATTACATGTCCGTAACACTTTAAGTAAGAAAAGCTGTTATAGCATTTGGCTAAGACTTGGCTAGCGCTTTTAGCTGATAGCTTTGCTTCTTTTAAAAAGGGCGAGTGCTATTAATAGCTTGCTTATAGCGCACGATCTAATTAAAAAAGGCTGGCTACTCTTTTAATTGATCTCGCAAATTATTAATATTTAAGTTTTTAATATCTTTTCGAGACTTAATAAAGTAAAAAAATACTTTTGCGACTTTAAAGCGCATTAAAATATTAAAAAAGTAGAACCGGAAACGAAAGTAAATCGCAAAACGCTTATCGCGGTACTTTATCAAGTGTTTAATATAATCTTTTATATTAACCTTTCGGAGTCGTTAAATATAGAAATCGCTTGCGCTAGTAAAAAAGAGTATAAGAAAGGCTAAACTAAAAAGCTTTTAATTAAGTTTTAGCTCAAAGATTAGCGTAGATCGCTAGCTTAGAATAAAAGTAAAAACATGCTGCTTCGATGCGAGTTTATTAACTTAAGCAAAGAGCTGATTAGATTCCGTAATATTTAGATTTAAATCGAAAACTATAATCTTTAAAAAAGGACGCTCTTGATTATTAAGTAAGTCATCGTTAGCATTTAAGTGATCTTTTATATTAAGTAAAGCATCTTTATCGGCTGCAAGAGCTTTATTTTCGCTCGAATCTTTTTTAAGATTACCGCGAGCTTTTCGGCGTAAGCGGCGGCGTTTTTATGCCGATGACTTTGTACTTAAAGCCGCTGTCCTTAATAGAAGCTGTTCAAGTGTTTCGTCTTTAATAGTTATGACCCGTTTTTTTATATCTTTATTTACGAGCAAAGAATCTATTAAGTCTTAGTCTATATTAATATTAATATACTTAAGATTATTTGCTTTTAAAAAAGTAAGCTAAATGTAGATCGCAAAGCGCTAAACTCGGCATTTTTTTTTAAATTGCTTGCTGATCCGAAGATCTTTATTAAAACTTTTAAGCTTAAGAATAATTACGTTAACTTTTTCAAAAAGTAAAAGAAGATTTTTAAAGAACTTAGCGTTATTAAAAGCAAAGGTTATTACGTAGCTCGAGTACTTATATTAATAGCCGCGGTAGCGTTAAAGCGATATATTAATATATAACGGTAAGATTAACGCTTCTTTTAATACCGAAAGCTTTGGTAAGTAATCTAACACTTTATTTAAGTCTATATTATTGCTAGCTGTTATAAGATAAAGCTGTTTAAAGAGATCCGGCTTTTTAATAAATCTATTACGGCGGTTATACTCGTGACAAATGATATCGTTACAGACTTTTTTAAGTTGCATTTCGAACTATCTTTCGTTGCAGTAAAAGCAAAGGTCTATTTAAATAGCTTTTATAATCGAATGAAAATCTTAAATCATCTGCTATTCTTTTCTACTTATCGCCGGCTTATACTCGGCTAAAGTAGCATACGGTTATAATAGGTTCGAGAAAAAGATAGACCTTTAGAATTAGAAGTTGCAGCGGCGTTCTTTTTCGGCTTAAGCAGCATCTTTTATAGCTTTACGAGCTTTTTTGCGTTGCATTCGAAGGTTCTTTTCGGCGTTAGTTTTAATCTTACGACTCTTTCGAATCTCGCGGTTTTACTTTAAGTTAAGCAAAAAAAGGCCGATAACCTTTAGTTCGGATCCGAAATCAAAAGAAAACATTTGATAGCTAGAAAAGGCTTTCGAAACGCTAAACGATCGAAGTAAAAAAGAACTTAATACTTGATTCTTAAGTCGCTTACGGGTCGGCGGCGATTCTTTTAATAAAAGTTGTTTAGCTTTCTTTTAGCTAAAAGAATAACGAAGACGCTTTTTTTTTATTCGAACAAGTAGTAAAGATACGAAACTCGGTTCTTTATAGCTTTCTTCTTTATCGTTGTTTTGTTTTAGCTGATAAAACGGTAACAAAAAACTAGAAACCTTTTAAAAGGATAATATGTTATTCGTATTAAGTATATTAAATAATAAAAAAGTATATAGAATTAAGATAACGGGCCTTGATCGTATATTATTATAATCAACCTTTTGTAAAGTCTTGTTAATAAGACTATTAATACGCTGATTAATAAAGCTTCTTTAAAATGCTTCAGACTTTATAGCAAATCTAATACGTCGATTTATAAAAAGTGAGCCTTAGCAAATTAATAACTTTAATAACTCTGGTAACTTAATTAAAAGCACTTACTTATGCCGCTTAAAGCAGCTTGCTCACGCATACCTCTATTGTATTTAAAGGTGTTTTCATTAAAAGTATTTCTATCAAAACCGGAATCTTAAAGGCGTTAAACCGTAAAATGAAAACCTTAATAACTTTAATAACTTTAATAACCTTAATAACCTTAGTAACCTTAACAACTTTAATAACTTTAATAACTTTAGTAACTTGACTAAAAGCACTTACTTATGCTACTTAAAGCAGCTTGCTTACGCATACCTTTATTGTATTTAAAAGTGTTTTTATTAAAAGTATTTTCATCGAAACCGGAATCTTAAAAGCGTTAAATCGTAAAATAAAGACCTTAATAACTTTAATAACTTTAATAACCTTAATAACTTTGGTAACTTGATTAGAAGCACTTATTTATATTACTTAAAGCAGCTTGCTTACGTATACTTTTATTATATTTAAAAGTGTTTTTATTAAAAGTATTTTCATCGAAACCGGAATCTTAAAAGCGTTAGACCGTAGAATGAAGACTTTAGTAATTTTAATAACTCTAGTAACTTTAGTAACTTTAATAACTTTAGCAACTTTAATAACTTTAATAATTTTAATAACTTAATTAAAAGCATTTACTTATGTTACTTAAGGCCGCTTGCTCGCGTATACTTTCATTATATTTAAGAGTATCTTTACTATTACTAATACTTTATAAAAACCGTTTTATATAACGTTATAACGAAAGTGATAAAAAGATATTAAAACGATTAGATTTTCGTAATAAAGAAGGCCGTAACGAAAAAAAAGATACGAACTAAAGATATTTGCGTAAAGTAAGTAAATCAAGATGTAGATAGCTAAGTTTCGACGGAGAATATCGAAGTAAAAATAATAGCTTTCGAAAGGAAGCGCGTAACGGCGAAGCTATAATAAAAGCACGGCGAAGTCGACTTCGAAGTCTTTTTACTAGTTGATTATCGCTAAACGAAAGCAAATTGTGCTTTGCTTTAATCGTAGACTTTTGCGACTTAATTTTTAATTTGCAAGTGTTATAAGTAGCGAAAACTTTACTTTGATCTTCATTTTAAAAAGACGTAATAAGTTAATAAATATTTTTAAATATATATCGAGCTTAAAAGCAGATTCGAGTCTTTATGATGCAAGTCAAGTGTTATTATAACGATAGTTGTAGCAATGATAGTTGTAGTAATAAAAGTAGTTGCAAGAATAATTATAAGTAACGAACGTAAGATAAGTATTAATATAAGACATTAATATAACAAAATCGATAGCGGTAGCTGAATTAAGCTTAGCTATAAAACATATTTAATTCGGGCCGACTTTTTCCGAAATCTAGAATTATTTGCCGATATTTCTTTTAGCATTGCTTAGAAATCTTGCTAGATCGGTATAGAATAGTCTTACGTGATTAGATGACTCATTACTATTATAACTACTAGATAACTCATTACTATTACGACGATTAAATAACTTATTATTATTACGACGATTAAATAACTCATCACTATTACAACTACTGGATAACTTATTACTACTACAATTATTAGATGACTTATCACCACCATAACTACTGGAATTTATCTTTGTTGTTATTGTTGTTGTATTTATTTACGTCGGGCGGGTAGCAGGCGAAGCCTGCCGCCCTAGGACTTCTTATAGGGTACGGCGACGTGCTAAGCTAAAGAGTTACATACAAGAAGGCCTTAGAAAGCAATTCAAAGTATTGTAACGAAAGCTATTGTCGCATGCGCTTTTCTTTTACAAATAAGATAGATCATATAAAAAGAAACCTTTCATTAAAAGAAAACTATAAAAAAAAGAGTCAAGCATATACAAACTGCTATAGCTAGCTAAAAGCGAGCTGTTTACGTCGCGTAGCGATAAGAATCAAAGCCGGACCGGGGTTAGCCGAGTACAAAAGAAAAAGTGAATACGAAAGCTTAAACTCTAAAAGAAAACTTAATATAATATACTAGTGCTAAAGAGAATTCTTTCGAAAACGCATTACGCTATCTTAAAATCTTAGTTCCGTGACGCGGTTGATCTAACGAGCCTTTATAGCTTAAGTAAAGCGGAGCGTACTTCGTTCTTTTTATCGAAGTAGTATTAGTTGGCTAGAATAGCACTTTTATCGAGTGCAATGCTTAAAGTAGAACTCCGTAGTAGTTAAAAAGGCTTGAAAATCGGCCGGATTATTAAAGAGACTTTTAAAGAAGTCGTAAGCTTTTAAGATCGTGCTCGGAAAGGTCCGCGATCGAGTCTTATAAGGCTAAGAAAAGAAGCGTCGTTGCGTGAATCGGCAGAAAGCTATGTGCAAAAAGGACTTGCGTTTGCCGCAAGCATACTTTAAGTTAACGTCGTAATGCTAGAACTTAGTATAATATTAAGTAAAGTCTCCGTGCGTAGTTCGGATCGCAAGTAGTTTGTATAAGACATATCGTAAGAGTTCTAGCTCCGAGAAGGGCTTAATTAAGTATAAAAAGCTTTATTTCCGATACGAGCGTAAAAGCTTAAAAGAGCTTGCGCTCTATTAAGCTTCTCGTGCTTTATCTTGTATATCGCAGAAAAATGTACGGATGCCGCTGATCGTAAGTTGCGATGCTAGACTAATATCTTAGTTCGGTTTCTTTGCTTTTAAGTTTACAAGCTTATCCGCTCGTTCGTTCTTTTTAATGCTTATATGCTTTAAAGACTATCGTATTCGCACGTCTCGAGTCTTTATCACTCTTTAGACGTTTAAGAACGCTTATTGCGATGATAAAGAAGCATTTCCGCGAAGACATTAGATGATTAATATGCTATCGATGCAAAGCTAGATCCGTCTCGCCGTCGGATAAGCGTGCACTACTCGTTCGAAGCCTTTTTATGCTTTTATCGCTTTTGCGTTAAAGACGTAAGAGCAATCGTTAATAGAGCCGTACTCGTAGCTTGTCTTTTATCGTCTTCGATAAACTACGTACTCGTAGCTTATTAATCGATTGCTTTAGTCGTACTATTTTGACTCGTTTAAAAAGATCGTAATGTTTTTTAGCAAGAGCTATTGCTATTATGCTTCGAATGCGGCAGCAGCTTCTTTTTTCGTTTTGCCGTCCGCCGGGTTCCGTCTGCTTTCCGATGTAAAGTGCGGAAAGACGAGGCGAAAGCGAAGAACGTTTAAGAAAAGAGTTTTTAATCTTTAGATCTTGATCTCGAGGATTTTAATAGTCTTCGCGCCGCGACCGCGTTATCGGATCCGCAAAGGTATTCGGTTGACTAGTAGGTGCTTGTCGTTCACCGTTTTTAGTCTTATTGCAAACTTAGCTTTAGCTTCTTTTAAAACCGCAATGCTAAAAGAAAGCCCGGCATTTCGAAAGAGCGTTGCCGTTAGTATCGTTCTTTAAACCGAAAGTACTTCGCGCGCCGCGAGGGTTATCGTCTTATTAATAAGGTCAACTATCTTTTCGATTCGAGCGCTAACAACTTCTAGTCTTTCGGACTTGCAGATTAAGCGATAGCGCTTTGCGTATCACGCCTCCGTGCCGTAAAGCACCGAAGGCAGCACGCAAGTAGTAACTGCTTTGCGTAGTGAGGCCGTAGAAGGACCGTAGATTATCTTAGCGAGACTGCGAATGTGCTAAGCGACTTTCTTAGCTTTAACTGCTCGTTTTCGGACGTGTCGGCGGAACTTTAGCTTACGGTCAAACCAGACTTTAAGCTATCGTATCGCAAGTGTATCTTCGTCTTTCGGACCCGTGGTGATGCACGGAATGGTCATAGTATCGACTACGAAAGGAAGGGCATACGTACCTTTCTTGCGGGAGAAGTGCATTATCTCGATCTTCTTCGGAGCTAGAATTTATCTTGGGTCACCGTTGGTGACAATAAAGAGTTGATAAAGACCCGTCCTTTTGCAATTACGTAGAATACGTTTAACTCGGTCTTCGCCTTTGGCTTAAGCTCTTGCTTGTAAGCATGGTTTAAATAAATCTCGTTTGACTTAAGTAGCTCTCTTAGCTTTTAGCACTTGTTGCTTTACTTAAACTTATTTTCATTCGAGAACTTGAAGGTAAGGCGTTTGTATACTAAAGTGCTATTAATAGTGAAAAGGTATAGCATCAATAGCTCTTTTAAAATGCTTTTAGTTTCGGCATGATCGCTATCGAAAAGCTTAAGAGTAAGATCACTTAAGATCAATCGAACTTTAATATCTTTATAAGTGAATTGCTTTTTAATTGCGTTAAGGAAAAAGACAAAGTGGTCGAAAAGATAAAGGACTTAAGCGCTTTCTTTTTAAATAAAAAATCAATTAATAATCATAGAATATAAATGTTATTATTAACTTTGTTAGCACCGTAATGCTTGATGCTAAACTCGTCGACAAAACCTTTGCGACCTTTTTATTCGTAATCGAAGCCGATTGGTTTTAAAAATAAAGCGGTATCTTCTTCGTTATAGCAAGTAAACATTAAATTAACAACGCTATTATTAGCATAAACGATTACGAAATCTTTATAGCGACCAGGTATCTCGTTGATTAGCTTATTGCTATTAATGCTAAAAAGGTTGACTTCGATTATAGCGTTATGAAAGAAAGGAATCGATATTATTAAATAAAGAAAATAATTAGCTTAAAGCAAAGAATTAAAAAGCAAAGAATCAAAAAGAAAATAATTACTTAAGTTGAATGTGGTTAGAATTGAGTGTTAAGGTTGGTTAAGAAGTTGAAGTTGAGTATTAAAGTTGAGAAGTTAAAGTTGAGTATTAAGGTTAAGGTTAAGAAGTTAAGTGTTAAAGTTAAGGTTGAGAAGTTGAGTATTAAAGTTAAGGTTAAGAAGTTGAGTGTTAAAGTTGAGATTAAGAAGTTAAGTATTAAAATGATAATAAAAAAAAGAAAAGGAAAAAGAGAGAGAGCGAGTACTTATATAAAAATAAAAGTGTAGCTTAATCGTAATCGAAGCATTGCTTCGATTCATTAAAAGTGAATTATAATATTTGAAACAATAAATCGACGCAAAACAAAGAAAATAACGCGTTTTAAAACAATGAATCGACGCAAAACAAAAAAAATAACGCGTCGCTTAATGATAATCGATGCAATACCTCGATTCATTAAAGGTGAATTATAATATTTAAAATAATAAATCGACGCGGAACAAAGAAAACAACGCGTCGCTTAATAATAATCGATGCAATGCTTCGATTTAACAAAAGTGAATTATAATATTTGAAATACGAATTCGACGCGGAATAAAAAAGGAACGCTTCGCTTAATAAATTTAATTAGTAAATTTAATTAGTAAATGTGATTAGTAAATCTGATTAGTAAATGCTATACGAAAAGAAACCTTATATACTATACGTCCTTTTGCTACACGTGTTTAGCTCGGCTATAGCTCAGCTATAGCACGTGCTTTGCTGTACGTAATCTAATTAGTAAATCTGATTAGTAAATCTGATTAGTAAATCTGATTAATAAATGTTGCATAGAAAGAATTAACGTACTTAAGGTTGCTATACGTAACTTACGTAAGGCTGCTATACGTAACTTACGTAAAGCTATTATACGTAACCTACGTAAAGCTGCTACACGTAACTTACGTAAAGCTGCTATACGTAACTTACGTAAGGCTGCTACACTTAACGTACTTAAAGCTGCCACACGTAAACTACGTAAGGCTGTTATACGTAACTTACGTAAAGCTACTACACTTAACGTACTTAAAGCTATTATAGCTCGGCTATAGCTCGGCTATAACACGTGCTTTACTATACGTAATTTGATTAGTAAATCTGATTAGTAAATCTGATTAGTAAATGCTGCATAAAAAGAATTAACGTACTTAAAGCTGCTATACGTAACTTACGTAAAGCTGCTACACGTAACTTACGTAAGGCTGCTACACCTAACGTACTTAAAGCTGCTATAGCTCGGCTATAGCTCGGTTATAACACGTGCTTTACCGTACGTAATCTAATTAGTAAATCTAATTAATAAATTTGATTAGTAAATCTGATTAGTAAATGCTACATAAAAAGAATTAACGTACTTAAAGCTGCTATACGTAACTTACGTAAAGCTGCTACACGTAACTTACGTAAGGCTACCACACTTAACGCGTACTTAAAGCTGCTATACGTAACCTACGTAAAGCTGCTATACGTAACCTACGTAAAGCTGCTACACTTAACGTACTTAAAGCTGCTACACGTAAACTACGTAAAGCTGCTATACGTAACCTACGTAAAGCTACTACACTTAACGTACTTAAAGCTGCTATAGCTCGGCTATAGCACGTGCTTTACCGTACGTAATCTGATTAGTAAATCTGATTAGTAAATCTGATTAGTAAATCTGATTAGTAAATCTGATTAGTAAATCTGATTAGTAAATGCTATATAAAAAGAATTAACGTACTTAAAGCTGCTATACGTAACTTACGTAAAGCTGCTACACGTAACTTACGTAAAGCTGCTATACGTAACTTACGTAAAGCTGCTATACGTAACCTACGTAAGGCTGCTACACTTAACGTACTTAAGGCTGCTACACGTAACCCACGTAAAGCTGCCATACGTAACTTACGTAAAGCTGTTACACTTAACGTACTTAAAGCTGCCACACGTAACTTACGTAAAGCTGCTATACTTAACGTACTTAAAGCTGCTACACGTAACCTACGTAAGGCTGCTATACGTAGCGTACGTAAAGCTGCTATACGTAACTTATTCGTAAATTATAATTCACGGGCTATATGGCTTTACGAATAACTTAACTTTATTAAAAGACTTAATAGTTATAAAAAGAATTAGCTCTTTTAAAGTTTAATAAAAGTAATACTTATAATTAAAGAAATTACGTGCATTAGCTAACTAAAAGGTTTTATAATCAAGTTAAAAGTCTTTTAATTAATATAACATTTTAAGCGAAGCATGCTAATTGACCCGTGAACCATGGTTTACGAGTGAACTCTTTTTTTAACTACTACTACCGGTATTCTTAGCTAGCTAGTTAAAGTCGATATAAATATATTAATAATAATAAAAAAACTAAAGATATCGATAAAAAAAAATTTAATTAATTATTGTAATCAATTGTAAACAAATAAATATAAAAACTTAATAATACAAAAAAAGCAATTCAATAAATAAAATCAAAGTCGCTAATTATAAAACCTAATAAGAGCGATACTTTTTGCAATTAAACGCTTAATTCTAAAAGAAGCTTCTTTCCTTTTATCTTGTATTAATCCCGCTTTATTATCTTCTTTTTCTTCTATTCGTTTACGCTTTAAAGTTGATAATAGATTTATAATTCGTTCGTTTATAAAAGTATTAGATTTAAAGTCGTTAAACTTATATATAATAATTGATTTACTTTAACTTTAAATAACGATTAAAAGAGTTTTAAGTTTCGAAATACTAGGTTTCGAAGTTTAAGCGGCATTTAAGGTTCTATAAGATAGCGAAGCCGAGTCCGGTATTTTATCAGCTTCTTTTCTACTTATTATCTTTTCATCACTTTATTTAAAGCTTAATATTTTTTTCGCGTTAAAATAATTTTGTTAAGAAATATCATTCGAATCGTTTTGATCGTATAAATTTGCTATCGTTAATATTTAAGTTAGAATTTATATTTAAATAAAAGCGTATATTATATAATATCGTACTTCGTTGCACTTTATTTTTATAGTTTATATAGCGTTTAAAGCTAGTCGATTCGTTCGTACCGTTCGAATCTGAATTTTCTGAATCGTTTTCGTTTTCTATATTATTAAAAACGTTTTAATTTGTATTATCTTAAGTTTGCTTATCGAGAAGTAAATCCGTAGCTACTTTCGATTGATTTACTTTGCTTGGTTTTCTTTATAAAGAATATAATCGATTTGCTACGACTTTGCTTTAAGAAGCGGAAGAATGCGCTTTATATAATCTTATATAATAGTTAATAAATCGATTAATAAATCGATTAATAAATCGATTAGTAAATCGATAAAAAGTAAAAATATCGCAAGTAAATTAACTTACTTTTTAAATGCCTTTCGTAATTTAAAGACTTTCCGTACCGTAGCTATCGCATTTTAAACGAAACATTTTTATTAATATCTTGAAACTTATTTAAGTTCTCTTTTATTTAATATAATTAATAAATATTTATAAAATCAACATTATTTAAACTTACGTGATTTTCGCACTTTAGCTTTCAATATTATCAACTTAGCTTTTCGTTGCTTAAAACTTATTGTTCGAAAGTCTTGATCGATCGTAAGATTATCGCAAGCAAAGATATATTTAAAACAAGATAAGCTTTGAAATTAACGATTTTGCTATTCTTGAAATTTTTATACTTTTTATTCGAATTCTTTTTTAAGCTGATCTTTATTTAAATTATTATAATTTACTAAAATCGATTCGAATAAATGCCGAGCTTTATCTAAGCGAGTATTACATATCTTAAAATATAAAGCAGTTATTTCTTTTGCGATTGTTAATAGCGATAAATTATCGCGACGATAATCGCAAATATCTTTTGTAATATTAAATATCTTTTTTACGTAAATACTAGTTAAAAAGATATATAGAAAATCTTTAACCATTCGAGTTAAATCAAAGTATCGAGGCTCAAGGTTTCGCCAAGAAGTCAAAATCTTTCGTCCGTCGACCGCTAAACTCAATTAATAAAAATCAATAAAATTAAAGTTTTAAATTAAAATTTCAAACTTACGAGCTGAAAGATAATCATGCACTTCCGACGATTCGTGATTTGTATCTTCGAAAAAAGCTTATAAAAAAGAATTTAGCATTAATTTACCGCGGAGTAATAAAGCGGCTATCGATTAACGATCGATTGCTTTAATATTATTAATACGTTGAGTTATAGATATCGAAGACTTATAATGTTCGTTAAAAAGCTTTTCGAATTTCGCTCGATATATTATAAACTAATTTTTATTTTCGTAAAGCTAAGAAAAATTTAAGTCGAAAGTCTTTAGCTTAATAGCAAGATATAAGATTATCGCGAAAGCAAAAATATCTTTTAACGGCTTTTGCGTTTTCTTATAATACTTATTTAATTTCTCGATAGTATTGATAACGCTTTCTTTTAATTGTAAGATCTATTTAAAATTATTACGATCTTTTTCCGAAATCTTTATATATTTAAACTTTAATCGTGCTTATGCTTTATTTAAACGTTCGAATATTTCATCGAACATTAAAAATCCGTATTAAATAGTAAAACTAAGCTTTTCACTTAAGTGCATAGTTAAAAAGTGAAACGGTCGAAAGATATCGATTAGCTATAAGATTTGCTTTTATTAAGTATTAAATAATTTGAAAATACTTATCTTATCGATCTTTGTATAATATCTTTAAATAATATCTTTAAGAGTTATAAATCGATTAAGCATATAGAATATAGAATCTTATCTTATAATAACATTTAAAACAAGCTTTAAGCTTTTCGTTAAAAGATGCTTTGAATCGTCGATAAAAGCTTTTATCGTTTTATTAAATCGCGATTTTCGAAGTTAGCTAGCCGTAATACACTTGATAAACTTCCGAACTTAAGTACGTTGATCAATAATTAGTAAATATAATTAATAAATATTTTTGAAAAAAAAAAAAAAAACTTATAATCGCAAATGTATATGCAATCTTTCGTTTATCGCGTTTTCTTGCTTTTTCTAGCTCGTTTATATCAAAATCTTTTTCTTAATGCTTTTCTAAGCTTTCGTTCGTTAGCGATAATCGCGGTCCGAGCAACGCTTTAAAAGATAATTGTAAAACGTAAGCTATATACGGAACGTATGAAATCTCTTAGCTTATAAAAAACTTTTTTTTAAACGCATCTTCGACGCATTTAAGCAATTCTTTTATTATTATATTATTCGAAGATGCGTTATCCGTTGTAATCGCGATTATTCTTTTTATTAAGCTTAATTTAATAAAGCGTTCGTAAATAATTTTTGCTAATTCTTTTTTTATATAATTGAACTTAACGTATATAAATCTAAGCATAAGCTGAATCATATGCTAATCTTTTGTAATTGCAGTTCCGATTATACATATAAAAGAATAGCGCTTAATGCTAAACTAATAGTTTAATGAAATGCTAAGTTTTTAATTAGCTAGTAAATTGTTTAATAGATAACGATCAATTTCTAGAATCTTATCGTCGAAGTCTCGCTTAATAGTTAAAGCATTAAAGAGCTTAAGATATAAGTTTTATAATTCGCAAAAAGATTTTTAATCCGAGTTATTAATTATTCGAAACGAGCTTCGCGTAGATAATATAATATTTAAAACACTTTTTCGAAATGCTGATTTTAAGTCTTAATGCGAAAGCGTTCCTCGTAATAAATGTGTCTATTAGATATTAGTTTTATTATTTATTAATCAGATTTACTAATCCGATTTATTAATTAGATTTACTAATTAGATTTATTAATTAGATTTACTAATCCGATTTACTAATCAGATTTATTAATTAGATTTACTAGATTTATTAACCGAATTTATAAATAAAAACAAACGTATTAAATTGCGTTAAAAAGATTTAGATCTTAATTAAGTTTGCTAAAGCTTTTGTTTTGGCCTACTTACGACGCGTTTGCAAACATCCGTTTTCTAATGATCGGCTAATGCTTTCGTTCTAGAAGCCTTTAGCTTCGGATGCTTTAAAGCTCGGTCGCACTTTTTATAGCATACTACAAGCTCTTTTGTTGATTTCTTAACTGCTTGAACGAATCTAATCTATATAAAAGAAGTTTTTTTTTTATTTTAATCGATTCGCAAAGGATTTTGATTAGCTTTTTATTATTAAGAATACTATAAAGTCTATAATTATTAAGTATTAAAAGTCTTAATCTTTTTGACGTTTTAAATATAATATTGATTAAAACATCTAATAGTTGCTAATAGTATTAAGCTAAAGAAACTAGTTATAAAGCTTTCGAACTCTTGACTTTGAAATAGATCGGTATCTTCGTAAGTAGTTAAAGTAATTTAAGATAAAAACGAATCAGTAGCTTAAGAAGATATGTTTAGATTCTAGCGAATTTGCTATTAAACTATTGATTTGAACTTATATATCAACGTCTTATATACTTAAATATTATATAACATTATTTTATAATTTAAATATATTTTATTAAGTTAGTTTATTTTTAAAAAAGGTTTTGCTTACGCTTAATTCTTTTTAAGCAGCATTTTTGCGAGCGTTAAGTTTTAATTAACGGTTTTTTTTTTTTATCTTTTCATTTCTTTTTATTTCTTTTTTATTAAAGCTTAATTATAATTATATCTTTTAACACTTTTAAGCTCTTTTTACTTAAGTTAATTATTACGAATAACCTTTTTATATATAAACTTCAATATCGGTATATCTATATCGACCTTAGCTAGCTAATAGTATTTAAGAGAGTTCACGGGCTACTTAATATGCCTCGCTTAGCATATCACACTAGTTAAAGGACTCTTAACTTAACTAATAAACTTATTAATTAGCTAGTGCGCGTGATTCTTTTTAATCATATAAAAAGAATTAGCTCTTTTGAATTTTAAAAAGCAATTAGAATTCAAATACTTTTACAACCGAGTGTTTTACAATTGCAAGTACTTTAACGACCGTTACGAAGTTACGAATATATTCTTTAATCGCTTAAAAGGAATCTAACACTTAGTTTTTTTTAACTTTTACTTTCGATAATTATTAATTTCAAATTCAAATAATGATTTTATAATCTTTTTAAGCTTTATATAATCCTTTCGCTTTTTTATAAATTCTTTAAATAATCGCTTAAAGTCGTTATAACAAGTACTTACTTAAATTTATTAAAGTTTAATTAATATATAAAGATAAGGTGCTTATAGAAATCTTAATTTAAATATAATCTTTGCAGCTTTCTTTTCGGCTGCTGCTATACGGTAAATAAAATTAATATAATCTGATAAATATTAAAAATAAAAGCATTTAATTAAAAATTTATTATATAAAACGATAGAACACTTTATAATCGTATTAGCTTATAATTATATCTATAAGCTCGAATATCTATTATAACTAAAGAATAAATAAAAGAAATTTATATTTTAACGGACGCTTGCTGATTTATTTGTAAGTGCTGTTTTATTATTTATATATTAATCAAGTTATTAATTTATTAAAGATTACAAACCAACTAAATTCGATCTTTACTAAAATAAATAATAAAACTTATTATTCTCTTTTTATTAAACGAACGAACGGTCGAAACGCTCGGTGTGTAGTAAAAATGCTAGACGAAGAAGGGCGTAATCGTAGCTAGTTAATTAAAATAGACGAATATCGAGTTAAGCGGTTTTTAAATAACGGCTATAAAATTAAGCTATCTATTGAATAGATTAATAAAAACGAATATAACGACGGATATTATAGAATTAGTATTATTAGCGGGCAAAAGACTTTTTATATATAAAAGAGAAGTATCGCAAGAAAAGAAAGTAATAAATTCGATAGCTTACGAAAGCCTTTTGAATTTTATTATTATAAATTAATAGATAAGTTTATGTAAATAGTTTTAAAATCGTTATTATATTAAATAAAATATATATATGATTAACTTTAAATATAATTTATAAATTTAAATATTAAAATAATTTATTAATATATTTATATCGATTTTAAATATAGCAAGTCGGTTAATTCTTTTGATTCAAAACTTTAAGATGTAACGACCTTAAGCGATTACTTAAAGGAACTTACGAGAGCGCGAGGGTTTATATAAGAGCTTAAGAAAATCTTAAAGTAATGATTTAAAATCAATAATTATCGAGTATAAAAGTCGAAAGTAGCTAAGGTTTATATATACGAAAGTAGAAGCGTTAAGGACTCGTGAACTATAGTTCATAAGTCAAAAGCGAAGAATAAGAAAATACGAAGAATACGAAAGAAAAAATAAAAGAAGTAGCTTGGCGCATATAAGGTGCGTCTAAGAGACTTAGCGTATCGTTACACAAGAAACCGACGATTAGTAAATGTGATTAGTAAATATGATTAGTAAATATGATTAGTAAATATAATTAGTAAATATAATTAGTAAATATAATTAGTAAATATAATTAATAAATATGATTAGCAAATATAATAAGTAAATATAATTAATAAGTATTATTAATAAATATAATTAATAAATAAGATAAATAGAAGTATTTTTGTAGAATACAAAATTTGTAATTAATCGTGAATTCTATTTTATATAAACTTAAGTATTAAGTTTAAGAATGATCTCAATTTCGTATCGCTATTTTTAACGCCGTAAAACAACTCCGGAGCTAGCTCGTCTTTTTTCTAAATTAATTGCATAACGCGTTGAAATAAAATAAGATCGTAATCAGCTTTTTTAAATTCAGCATTCTTTTCGAATCTTTTTATATTTTATTAAGCGGTTGGACCCGGCAATTCGTATTCAATCTTATTAGTATTTGCTTTAATTTTAACTCGCTAATACTTCTTTTTATCAAAGGAAAAGTAGACGTAAAGAGGCTTGATTAAATAAAGATTAAAATTTATAATATTAATTTAATTAATTAAAAGCATAATAAAATGAATTCTTATTTAATTCGTTTTAAAACCGTGCTTGTTAAGTCTTAAGCTATCAATTCAAAGAAAGCTTCTTTACTTTTTAAATTAGCAGCTCGGCACTTCTTTGTCAAAGACCGCGCTACACTTTGCTAGTAGCGACGAAATTGCTAAACGGTTATTATATAGCGTGACTTTATATTATTAACAAAATATAAATATTTAAATAAAATAAATGCTTATTTATGCGTGCTAACGTGTTAATTGCCGAGTGACTTTTTCTATCTCTTTATCGATAATCGAAACGTATTTATCGCGAGGTATATTATTATTTTCTTTTTCGTTTTTTCGCAAATTAAATTCTTTATAAACCTTTTCGTTTAAATTGAATGCTTTATCAACTTAATCGCTATTTAAGTATTTTCTATTATTAAATCTAGTTATAAAAGAAGCGGCTTGCATAGCAAGATTATCCGCGTAGATGCTTTAATTCTTTTTAAAATCGATTAGTAAATTGCTTAATAAATTAAAAAAAAGAAAAAGTATCGTTTATTTATAAGATTCTTTCGCATTTCGGCTTATCGAGTTTTCTTTTTAGCTTTTAATGCTTAAGAATATTTTAAAGTTTGTTTTTAAATTGCAAAAAGCTGATTAGCGGCCGCTTGATTTCGTCTTTTAACTTTTCGAAGCTTATTTGCTTAAAGATCTTGTTTTAGCTTTGCTATACGAGCATTAGCTTTTATCGTATAAAGATTAATTGATAATTAGCCTTTCTTTAGCTTTTTTTTTTAAAAAAAATTAATAAATTAATAAAAGTTAGAATACTACGTAAAAAAGATATTTACTTTGCGCTTGCCAAGGTTTTTTAACACCGGATTGCTTGCCGTTACGATTGCCGTCGTATCGGTCGCATTTTAAAAAAACGTTTTTAATTAGTAAATAGATTAGTAAATAAGAAAATGATTCTTATTATAGATTTTTCAATCCTTTTTATTAAATTAAGCTAATTTGTATTTGCAATAATACTTTTTATCGAATCAAGCTAATAAGCGGCTATATTGAATAGTATTATAAAGAAGCTAAACGTTAAGAGTAATTGTTTAAAGTAAAATCAAAGGTAATAGAATAAAAGTGTTAAGATTAAAAGTGAACTCGTACATTTTATTTTTAAAATATCTTAGCGCGGCCGCTAGTGAATTTACGAAGTGATAAGGCAGCCGCAGCTAAGATAAAGCGGCCGCAGCTAAGATAAGGCGGCCGCTCCGCGCAATTTTTACTTTATAAAGTAAAGTCTGATTCTTTTTTATTATTACTTAATAATCAATTACAACTATCGCTTTTTTATTTGCTACGCTTTTAAATACAACGTTATTTATTGCTTTGTAAAGTCGTCTTTTTCTTGTTTAAAATTATTAACTTATTGATCGTAAACTAAATTATCGCGATTAGATCTTTTTATTAATACTTTTAAATAGCTTTTTTATTAAACGAACCTTTGCTTTCGGACCGACTTCTTTTTACCGATATACTAAGCACTACGGTTAAAAGAGATAACGCAAGCTAAGATAAGTTAATTGATAAAGCAATTAAGAATTAAACGATTAAAGGTCAAGCGGCTAAAGGTCAGGCGGCTAAAGGTCAAGCGGCTGAAGGTCAGGCGGCTAAAGGTCAGGCAAATGAAGACGAAGTATAAGAAGGTAAAGCAGATACAATACGCGGCGAAAGCGTAAAAGAAGAAAACTTAAATTTACAAAGTGAACAAAGTAAATTTATATTTAATTAATCGGAGTACTATTAATACTTTTTCAATTACTTTGCTTAACGCAAATCCTTATCTTTAGTCTAGCAAAGCTCAATTAGCTACGGATGCGCTAGACTTTACTTTTGCTAAGCGCCGCGCTATTACAACTCGATAGCTATCCGGTTAGTATTTAATTAGTAAATTGATTAATAAATCAATTGCAAATGGCTGACAAGCATTTATAAAAATTCTTAAAACTTCGCGCGGTATTGCAAGTTTATAATAAAGAACCGATTTATCTCCGTCCTTTTTTCGCCGAATTTCTCAAGGTCAAGCTAGTAAGTATTAATTACTTTATTAATTAATAATTGCTAATTTCTATTATTTTAAGTAACGCTCTTTAAATACTAACAAACTCTCGCGCAAATACAGACTAGCATTTATCATTTCTTAGACCTCGATCTAGTAATGTTTTTAACTTATGATTAGTAAATATTTATTAATTAAATTTTTCTTTAGCAAACGCAGTCAGATTTACTTCGGCTATTCAATCCGAAATAAACAAAAGCATCGTTCTTAATAATACTAGCATAAGTACTAATAGCTTTTAATAAGTTTAATCTTTTTAAACCTTTTTCTTTCGTTCGTTAATTGTTTTAGAACTGTTTTAAAAGCAATACAATAATCGACGAGCTAAGCGAGTGCATTAACTTAGCTTTAAAACGAAGATCCGTCTTACGACTTAAGTGTTAAAAACAATTCTTTTGCAGCTGTTGAACTTTCTTCTGCTTTTATTAGCAATCGCATTAAAAAAGCTTTCGCGTAAAAAGCTTTTAAAAGGTCTCTTACTGTCTTGGGCTTAATTATAGCTATAAAAACTGCGACGAGGACGATGCTTTATAGTAATACAAATGAAAAAGAGCAAAGCGATGATAAAGAAAACTCAAGTGAAAATGATATTCTTTTTTCTTAATATAAAAGAGCTAAAAAATCACTTTCGACGGCTAGAGCTGCTCGCTTCGTTTTATTAGCTAGCAAATCACTTTCAGCAGCTAAAACTTTTTCTCGTTAAAAATCTAAAAAAAGCAAGTATTTTAAGAAGTTTGCAATTGTTACGAAAAAAAGAGGTTTAAGCTAACGAAAGCGCCGTCGTTACAAGCTAAAAATTAAGTTTAATCAATTAATAAATTGATTCTTAAGTATAATTACTAATTTATATAATTATTACGTTAAGAAAGATCCGATAATATTAAAAAGGCACCGAGCTTTTTATTAAAAAGACTCTTTTTTAACGTCTTATTCGAGAGATCACTTACGATTTTAAACAAGACTTTAAATTTTAAAGCGGTGCTTTAAAATGTTTACAAGAAGCTTTAAAAGCATTTTTCGTAAAAGAGTTTGAAAGTAAGTACTTATATATTTATTTACTAATCGATTTACTAATCGATTTACTAATCGATTTACTAATCACTTTTAATGACGAACTTATATGCTATTCACGTTAAACGAGTAACGATTTAAAACAAAGATATAGCGTTAGTTAGGAAATTGCGGGAAATCATGACTAAAAGTTTTGTTTAATAATTTTAGTTTATTATAATGTAATGCAATGTAATTGTAAAGTATAACATATGTGATTAATAAATATAATAAATAAATATAATGATTAAGTAAAATTAATAAATATTCGTAAATTTATTTTATTTTTAACGGCTTTATATATATTATTTTTAGCTGTCTTATTTTAAACCTATAGGGTTTCCTTATCCTTCGTAAGGAATTTGACTTAAAAAAATCCTTCTTATAAGGTTTAAAAAAAAAAGTCCTTTATCGGCCAAGACCTTATGGGGGGAATGGGGAGGAAAACCCTATAGGGCCCCCACCCTATGGAGCAGCCTAATTTAATTAGCTTTTCGTAAAAGATTCGTTTAATATACGGTTTTATCTTTTTAATTTTGCTTTCGAAAAACTAAGCTTTAAAGCCGATAATACGTAAGTGCGAAACGAATAGTTTATATAAGTTCGTAACTTTAAAAAGAATTATATTAATAAAGTTATAAAAGCGACGAAAGTAAAGATAAACGATAATGCGAAGCAATTTTAGTTATTATTTCGCATCGAACTTAAAACTTTGTAAAAGCGTTTTTATAATATTTTAAAATGTTCGTTCGATCTTTTCGATAACGCTATTTATTTATAAATTATACGGAATAGCAAGTTCAAATCGAACTCTTATCTTAGCTAAATGTTTTTAAAAACGCCGAAAGACGTATTCGCTTTCGTTATCGATGCGAAAACGTATAATTTTTTTTCGATAAAAAGCTTAAAAAAGTTTAAATTTATTTAATGCTTTAAACTTATATTTTATATTATAACACTCGATCTTTTTTGTTTTATCGTAATAAAAGTAGATAAAATAAGTAAGGCCGTCGTACTTTTTGCGAAAAGGTTTAATAATATTTATATAAATAAGCTCGTCGAGATACCGTTTTAAATTAATATATTTTTTATATGCTTTTTTAATTATTCGACCGTCGAAGCAGCTTTCGCAAGCGCATAAAAAAAAAAGTATACGTAAGTTTATATTTTTTAATAGTTTTTGCATTTTTAATAAGTTTTTTTATCCGAGATATTTAAAACGCTTATATTAAATAGCTTAAGCTTTTTTAATAAAAAAAGCGGCTAAAGCTTAATATTAAAATCGTTATTAAAAAGGATTTAAAATATCGAAAGTCGAAGCTAGTTAAAAGAAATAAGCGTAGCGTCGTTAGCTAAGATCGAAAGCTTTATATATATGATTTAAGCGAAAAGCTCGGTTTATAAGCTAGCGTAGATCGATATTAAAGCAAAACAAGTTTTAAGCGATTCGAGCGGTGAAAACTAAAAAGTTCTTACTTAATAAAAAAAGCAAAGCATTTTTTTTATTTAAAGTTATACTTATACTTTTTCGAATAAAATTTAAATAAAAAAGAAAGTTAATATTAAGGTTCGGATAATAAATAACGTTATATAAACGAATTTAATCGAAGCTATTATCGTTCGTTTTGATAAGTAAAGCAATTGTGCTTTTTTTTTAAAGTAAAAGTGAATGACTTTTTATTTTAAAAACGGTAATTGCTTCGCTTAAGTCGAGTAAAAAGATATTTTCGAAAAACTCTTAGTAATAAAATATATGCTTAATACAATTATTATTAAAAATAAAAGTGTTTTCGAATATATTAAAAAATTAAAAAGCGAAAGCTTATAAAGTTTCTTAAAAAAATTAAAGAAAAAAGTCTTTAAAGAAAGCTTTAATAAAAAGTGCGGTATATTAAAGTAAAAGATAAAAAAGATAAAAGAACATTGTTACGGCGGTAAGCCGTTGTGTTTTTTAAAAAGTAAAAAAAAAAAGTAAAAAAAAAAATAAAAAAGTAAAGATTATAAAAAAAATAAAAATTATTTAATACTTAATAATAAAAGTTTTACTCGATAATAAAATCCGGAGCTTTCGAAGACGCTGCTTTAATTAAAAATTGCGAGAAAAGTTAAATCGAAAAAAAGAATAATGCTTTTAAATTAATTTTAATTAAAATAATCTATTTCAAGCAAACTTTAATTGTTAATCTATATTAAAATCTCGAACGTCGAAAGCGAGTTAAAAGGTTTTATTAGCGTAATTATAAATCGATAATATAAAAAAAATAATAAAAAAAGTCTTTTCGAAAAAGTCGGTATTTTTAATAATCTTTAATTTAACTTGCTTAACAGCTTTATCTTTACGCTTTTTTTCGATTCGTTTATCGAAAGCAGCTTTTAAATAAAAGTAAGCTATTACGCATTTCGGCTTAAAATAATAAAGTTTCTTATAATAATTATAAATTATAATAGACTTATCTTTTCTTATAAGTTTGCTAAGTTTTTCGTATGCGAAGAATGCTTTGCTTAAAAAATATTATATCAATTGCTTTTTTTTGCGAATAGCGGTTATAAAATCGGCGAAAGCAATTTTAAATTTATCGCCGTCGATATAATCGTTATTTAAAACTTAATTAAATTTAAAGTTTTCGTACGAAAACAATAACTAATTAAAATAAACTTTAATTATTTATAAAGCGGAAAGTTAAGTATTATTATCAAGAAGCTTAAGTTATCCGTTTAAGCGTATAAATTCGTTATTAAAAGAAGTAACGTCGTCGAACTCGTTAATATAAAAAGCGAGCAACGCAAATTAAAGACGATAAAACGTCGCGACGCTTTTAAATCGAAATCGTTTTTTTAAATCTATTAATAATAGCTTTTTAAGATCGTGCTTTTTAAAGTCTTTAACGATTATAAAGTTTATTTTTTTTCTTTTAATAAAGTTTACAGCGGTTAGCTCGAGTCTGCTACGGATAAAAAAGCAGCTTTAAGTTTAAAGCTCGTCTTACGCGTCGAGTCTTTTCTTAAACGCAGACTCTGTTAAACGGTAACACGGGGAAGAAGATAAGTAGAAAGATTCTTAATTGTTTTTTAATAAACTTAAGGAGTAGCTTTTTACTTATATATCTAGAAAGGTCTTGACACGTAATAAGTCTATCACTTGATCATATCCGACACTCTTATTCAAGACTTATTTAGATAAAAAAGACTCTTATTAAAGTTCATAAATAAAGCTTTTATTAAAAGTGGATCCGAAAAGAAAAAACAAAAGAGAATATAAGAGTATTTTATAAGGAAAAACAGCAAAAGCCGAAAAACTTGATTATAAAGAAAAAAAAAAAAAAAAAAAAAAAAAAGACTAATCTAATTGCTCGCTTGTTTTTAAAAAAAGAAGATTATCTTAATCCTTAGTTCTCGTCTTTTCGCTTAACTGCACTTAGAAAAGCTTTCTCTTTTTAAGTGAACTATCTTTTTCCTTTGCTAATTGATCCGAAGAGTGATTAGCAATATTATTAGCTAATAGAAAAAAGTATTGCGTAATGCTTATCGAATTTTCAGCGTTGTTTTTTATTCGAAAAATAAAAGATCTGCGTAATGAAGCTTAATAAAATCGAGTCTTAACTTCCGACAAGGATTTTTAACGTAAAATTAAAGCAGCTTTTATTTATATTTTCCGTTTTAAATCAGACTAATTGATTTTCTTTACTTCTTTTTATTTAAGCTCGTTTTTTGATAATAGCTAATTTTTTTAATTCTTATTACTTAACGTATCACGTAATTAAGTAGCGGTGTAAGTCACGCATTAGTTATTTAGATTGCCGTTAATTAAGCCGAAAATCTAAAGATCTTTTTTATTAAAGCCTTTTTATTAGCTAAGATATATTTTAATAAATTCTTTTTGTAAAAAGAGAAGCGCGGACTTATAAACTTCGTTAAGATCGGTATTAAAATAATTGCAATTATAAATCGCGAGACTAAACTTCTTACCGTTTTTCTATTGCTAAGCTGCTTAAGCGTAATCGTTCGGCTATAAGCTTTTTTTTTTTCGGCTGATTATTAACTTATCTTTCCGTCTTTATAATAAACTAGCCGAAACGAAAAGTAGCTAGTCTATTATTACGTTTCGTAAATAGTTTAACGAATTGAGAAAAGGTATAGTTATTTTTAATCTTAATATAACTATTAGCTTGCTTTTTATAATCGATATAAAAAAATAATCGAGAAAAAAGAATCTAATATAAAGTGTTAGTTTTATTTATTAAGTAATATGATTAATAATACTCGAAATTCATCGTTAGCAAAGTTAAGTAATTCGCTATCTCGTCGGTAATAGCATCTAATTATAATTCTTTTAAATCCGAGATCATTTGCTAATCTAGCTTAATAGCGTTGCCGACTTCGTCGGCATCGATAAAAAGGCTTTATAAAAAAAGGTCGCAAAGTAAGAACTAAAGTCTTCGTTTTCTTTATTATAAATTATATTTCCGAAAGCAAACGTCTTTTCGAGCTTTTTCAACGAGTGCTAAACTATTAGCTTTAATTATTTTCGTACGAGCTTTAATGCGAATATAAAGCTCTTTATTAGTCTTGATTTCGAAAAGAAAAAGATTATCGCGATCGGATCTAAAAGAGTTTAAGTCGTTAAAACGTATAGTTCGCTTAGCGATCTTTTTTGTTCGAAGCATAATTTAAAAAGAATAAAGTAATAAAGTATATAATTAAAAAAAGAAGTAGATTATAATTAGTCTTTTATATTTTGTCGGTCGCAAAGATTTTAAAAGAAAAAGGATTTTATAAGTTTATAAAAATATTAGTTTAAGTTTGCGCCGCTATAATCAAATCTTTTAAAACTTTGATAATTGAATAGAGTAATTAAAAAGAATCGATTTTTATCGTTTAAAACTACTTTTAATTAAAAAAGGCTAAGTTGAATAAGTCGATAATAAAAGTGCTTTAATTACGTGATATCAAACTTTTAGCATTCTTATCGCTTTTTTAAATTCTTTAAACTATCGTTTAGCTAATAGCTTAATTAAACCGTCGGCGACTTGATTTGCAATAACGATTTATTTTAAATCTATTAAGCTATTTCGTACGGCTTTTTAAATAAATATATAACGAAAGTAAATATATTTAATTCGATAATAAAATTAAATGTTCTTAGTTAATGCGATCGCTTTTTAATTATCGTAATAGATTAAAATTAGAATCGTCTTTTCTTACGAAAATATTTCGATTAAAAAGCGCTAGAGCTAAATTGCTTTTTTAACGGCTTCCGTCTCGGTTATTAGTTCGGATTCGTACGAAGATAAAGCAACGGTAAATTGCCGTTTCGAAGACTAGCTAATTGCTTCGCTTTCGACGTTAAAAACAAAGCCTTTTATAAATTTGCGTATTGATTAATAATTACTTTAATTTGCGTCGAAAAAGCCGGTTAAATCGCTTAAGTCTTTTCGATAAACGAATTCGTAACGAATAGTTTCTTTTAAGTAACGAACGATGCGTTTCGTTGCTTTTATGTGTTTTATAATTAGATTTAAAGCAAAACGATTAATTATAAAAACTAAAAAAGCAATGTCGAGCTTAGAACTTAGTATAGCGTATATAAGCGAACCGATAAGTCGCTAATATTCGTAACGAAGCTCGAAAAGAGCTTAATACTTTAATAAAAGTAAAACTAAGACTTTAAAAAAAACCTTTATTAATATATCGTAAGTATTGCAATCTTTTATCTCGAAGTCTTAAATAATCTTTTCGATATAAGCTCGTTGTTCGAGATTAAGCGTTCGATTAGCGCGATTTTAAATAATTATTATGCTTAAGTAATAAGCTATTAATCCGAGATTAATTATTTAAAAACGTTTAAATAAAGCAGCTTTAAGTTTATTAACTTTAGCGCGATCACGGCCGAAGACAAGTAAGTTATCGACGTAAATAGCGATAATAACTCTTTCTTTATAAAAAACGCTTACGTCGGTACCGAAAGGTTTAAATTTTATTTCGATAAGAAATTCAAATAAAGTATTATATTAAACGCGAAAAGCTTATTTAAGTCCGTAAAATGCGCGATTTAATTTGCAAACTTTTTTAATCTCGTCTTCGAGCTCGATAAATTGTTTTACGTAAACGGATTCGGCAACTTTTTTATATAAGAACGCAGTTTTAATATTTATTTAATCGATCTTTTAATTTAAAGCAGCGGCGATAGCGAAAATCATTTTATAACTTATAAGCTTAACGATTATAGTAAAAGTTTCGATATAATTAATGCTTTCTTTTTATTAATTTCTTTTAACGATTTAGCGTGCTTTTTAACGGATTATAAAGCCGTTAAGTCTTCGCTTATATTTATATACTTATCGATCGAGAAAGACGCGCTAAGTCGTAAGTAAGTCGATAAAGTCTTAAGTATTATTTTCGTAAAATGATTTCTATTTTTCAACTATAGCTTTTAGTTAAGCCGTTCGATTATTATCGGCTATAACTTATTTATAAGTCTTCGGTTCGAAAGGTTTAAAAGAATTAGCTTCGAAGAGAATGATTTTTGTTATAAGATCGAATAAAGCTTAAATATAAGAGCTGTTTTTATCTTCGGCGTGCTTAACTTTAAGTTTCTTTTTCGGCTTTAAAGTCTATTTTGCTAAAAGTGCTATAAAAGCAATTAAGTCAAGTAAGTCAAGGTCTCGATAAAGCTTAAGATAAAGTTTAAAAAAAGTTAGCGAAAAAGAAAGAGTTCGAAAAATAAAATCGAATGTACTTTCGGAAGACGAAGAAAAAAAGAAAGAAGTCGAAAGATAATAAAAGCGATCAAAAATATCGAAGATATAAAGGTTCTCTTAAAGAAGTAAGAGACGGAGATTTTAAGCGGTAAGCTTTCGAGTCGAATAGTCTTCGTTTTTAACGGTAAGCGAGAAGCGTAAGTATTTTAGCTTTATATTAAGCGAACCTTCGGTCTTGCGCTTTAAAGGCGTTAAAAAGTAAAAATCAAAAAAGTAAGAATCAAAAAAGTAAAAAGCGGAGTCAAAGTGCGGAAAAGTAAGTGACCTTTTTATAAAATCTATTTGTTCGATAACGGCAAAAGCTAGAAGCTGTTTAATTATATACGCGCTATATGCCTTTTTAATAAAACTGTCGGTCGTTAAAATACGATAAATATAATTACTTTCGTATTTAATTAGCTTTTTATAAGAGACTCGTTTAATATACGGTTTTGTTTTCTTAATTTTGCTTTCGAGAAATTAAGCTTTAAAGCCGATAATACGTAAGTGCGAAACGAACGGTTTGCATAAATTCGTAGCTTTAAAAAGAGTTATGCTAATAAAGTTATAAAAGCAACGAAAGTAAAGATAAACAGTAGTGCGGAGCAGTTCCGGCTATTATTTCGCATCGAATTTAAAACTTTGCAAAAGCGTTTTTATAATATCTTAAAATGTTCGTTTGATTTTCTCGATAGCTTTATTTATTTATAGATTATGCGAAACGGCAAGTTTAAATCGAACGCTTATCTCGGCTAAGTGTTTTTAAAAACGCCGAAAAACGTATTCGCTTTTATTATCGATGCGAAAACGCATAATCTTTTTTTAACGAAAAGTTTAAAAGAGTTTGAATTTATTTAATGCTTTAAACTTATATTTTATATTATAACACTCGACTTTTTTTATTTTATTATAATAAAAGTAAATAAAATAAATAAAGCTGTCGTACTTTTTGCGAAAGAGTTTAATAGTATTTATATAAATAAGCTCGTCGGAATACCGTTTTAAATTAATATATCTTTTATATGCTTTTTTAGTTATTCGATCGTCGAAGCAGCTTTCGCAAGCGTATAAAAAAAAAGGTATGCGTAAGTTTATATCTTTTAATAGTTTTTGCATTTTTAATAGGTTTTCTTATTTAAAATATCTAAAACGCTTATGCTAAATAGCTTAAGCCTTTTTAATAGAAAAAGCGGTTAGAGCTCGATATTAAGATCGTTGTTAAAAAAGATCTAAAGTATCGAAAGTCGAAGCTAGCTAAAAAAAGTAAGCGTAGCGTCGTTAGCTAAAGTCGAAAGCTTTATATATATAACTTAAGCGAAGGATTCGGTTTATAAGTTAGCGTAAATCGATATTAAAGCAAAACAAGTCTTAAGCGATTCGAGCGATAAAAACTAAAGAGTTTTTGTTTAATAAAAAGAGTAGAGTATTTTTTTCGCTTAAAGTCACATTTATACTTCTTCGAATAAGATTTAAACAAAAAAGAAAGTTAGTATTAAAGTTCGGATAATAAATAACGTTATATAAACGAATCTAACCGAAGCTGCTATCGTTCGTTTTAATAAGTAAAGCAATTGTGCTTTTCTTTTAAAGTGAAAGTAAATGACTTTTTATTTTAAAGACGGTAATTGCTTCGCTTAAGTCGAGTAAAAAGATGTTTTCGAAAAACTCTTAACGGTAGAACATATGCTTAATGCAGCTATTATTAAAGATAAAAGTGTTTTCGAGTATATTTAAAAACTAAAAAGCGAAAGCGTATAAAGTTTCTTAAAAGAATTAAAGAAAAGAATCTTTAAAAAAAGCTTTAATAAAAAGTGCGGCATGTTAAAGTAAAAGAGAAGAAAAATAAAAGAACATTATTACGGCGGTAAGCCGTCGTATTTTCTAAAGAATAAAAAAAAAAAGTAAAAAAAAAAGTAAAAAAGTAAAGATTATAAAAAAAATAAAAATTATTTAATACTTAAAAATAAAAGTAGTACCTGATAATAAAATCCGAAGCTTTCGAAGACGTTGCTTTAATTGAAAATTGCGAGAAAGGTCAAGCCAAAGAAAAAAATAATGCTTTTAGATTAATTTTAATTAAAATAATCTACTTCGAGCAAACTTTAATTATTAATTTATATTAAAATCTCGAACGTCGAAAGCGGGTTGAAAGGTTTTATTAGCGTAGCTACGAATCGATAGCATAAAGAAAGCAGCGGAAAGAGTCTTTTCGAAAGAGTCGGTATTTTTAACCGTCTTTAATTTAGCTTATTTAATAGCTCTATCTTTACGCTTCTTTTCGATTCGTTTGTCGAAAGCAGCTTTTAAATAAAAGTAAGCTATTACGCATTCCGGTTTAAAGTAGTAAAGTTTTTTATAATAATTATAAATTATAATAAACTTATTTTTTTTTATAAGTTTGCTCGGTTTTCCGTATGCGAAAAATGCTTTGCTTAAAGAGTGCTATATCAATTGCTTTTTTTTGCGAGTAAAAGCTATAAGGTCGGCGAAAGCAGTTTTAGATTTATCGCCGTCGATATAATCGTTATTCGAAACTTAATTAAATTTAAAGTTTTCGTACGAAAACGGTAGCTAGTTAAAATAAACTTTAATTATTTATAAAGCGGAAAGTTAAGTATTATTATCGAGAAGCTTAAGTTGTTCGTTTAAACGCATAAATTCGTTATTAAAAGAGATGACGTCGTCGAACTCGTTAATACGAAAAGCGAGCAACGCGGATTAAAAACGATAAAACGTCGCGACGCTTTTAAATCGAAATCGTTCTTTTAAATCTATTAATAATAGCTTTTTAAGATCGTATTCTTTAAAGTCTCCGACGATTATAAAGCTTATTCTTTTTTTTTTAACGAAGTTTACGACGGTTAGCTCGAGTTTGCTATAGATAAAAAAGCAGCTTTAAGTTTAAAGTTCGTCTTACGCGTCGAGTCTTTTTTTAAACGCAGACTCCGTCTCGCTTAAAAAGCGAATTGATCGGACTCTTATACTTTTAAAGATTTTTTCGTAAAAGTAGTTTTTATTAAGAAAAGCGAAGTCGATACGTCGAAAAAACTCGACTTAGTTTTCTTTATCGAAAAACGGAACGGCGGAAAGAGCGGAAAAAGAAGTAGATTAAATGTTCGTAGCTATTCTTAAAAATCGAGGTCTTGATAAGCTTAATAGAATCCTTAACGTTAGTTAATAGTGCCGAAGTGATATTTATCGAGATATTCTTATAAGTAGTAAAAGAGTTTTTTGATTCGAAAGCCGAAGAGTAAAGTAGATAAAAGAAAGCAAAAAGGTTCTTCGTTCGAAGCCGATAAAAGAAAAGTGTTTAAGTTTAATTCGATATTAAAAAGTTAAAAATCAAAATCAAAGTTACGATTTTTAGCAAAGTCGAAAGATTAGAAAAGAGTATTAATAAGTGTTTGTATATAGTTTGTAAAAAAATCAAAGCGATAAAAGAGAATAAAGTTAAAAGGTTAAAATATCTTACGAGTTTTCGTATTTTTTAATAATACGAAAGTATCGTCCGTAAGAAAAGCTTTTTTTAAAGTCTCTTGAAGTTCTTAATTAATTAAGCTGTCCGCAGCGTTTTAATTTATAATTAGTTTACGATAAGATAAGTAAAGTTAAGAATAAAATAAAAAATCTATTAAAGTTATCCGAATTTTATTTTATCGTAAAAGCTAAAGCGCGCTAACGTAATGCGGCTAAGTCGTTTGAAATATAATAGTCTCGGTAAAAGAGTTTTCGATTGATGCTAGATATAAATAAAGTATATATGCAAAGTGGATTTATAAGAAGTCAGATTTCGAAAGATTAAAGTTCATTTCGGCGTATTTTATCGAAAAGTCTATAAATATATATATATATATATATAAATCTTAAAAAAACACTATTGTTCGAGATAAGTTACTATTAAAGTGTTTTTAAAAATAAAAGGTCGTATATTTTTAAAAAGAGATATAAAAAGTTAGCGATAAACGCAAGTAATAAAAAAAAAGAGTTGTGTATATCGCTAGAAAGTAGTTTTAAAAAAGAATATCGTGTTCCGTTTCGTTTTGATTTTGTCTTTGCGAAAGGTTCGATGCTAAAGAAGTCGCAAAGAATATTAATTATAATATTTCGGCGTTAAAAAAGTCGCAGCGGAAGCTTATAACTTATTAAACGGTAATACGAAAGAAAAGATAAGTAAAAAGATTCTTGATTGTTGTTTGATGAACTTAAAGAATAGCCTTTTATTTATACATTTAGAAAGGTCTTAACACGTAATAAGTCTATCACCTGATTATATCCGACAGATACGTCGAAAGAACTCGACTTAGTTTTTTTCGTCGAAAAACGGAACAGCGGAAAAAGCGGAAAAAGAAATAGATTAAGTGTTCGCAGCTATTCTTAAAAATCGAAGTTTTAATAAGCTTGATAAAATCCTTAACATTAGCTAGTAATGCCGAAATAATATTTATCAAGATATTCTTATAAGTGATAAAAAGGTTTTTTGACTCGAAAGCCGAAGAGTAAAGTAAGTGAAAAAAAGCAAAAAGGCTTTTCGTTCGAAGTTGATAAAAAAGAAGTATTTAAGTTTAATTCGATATTAAAAAGTTAAAAATCAAAATCAAAGTCACGATCTTTAGCAAAGTCGAAAGATTAAAAAAAAGTGTTGATAAGTGTTTATATATAATTTATAAAAAGATTAAAGCGGTAAAAGAGAGTAAAGTTAAAAAGTTAAAAGATCTTGCGAGTTTTCGTTTTCTTTAATAATACGAAGGTATCGTCCGTAAGAAAAGCCTTTTTTAAGGTCTTACGAAGTTCTTAATTAATTAAGCTATCCGCAGCGTTTTAATCTATAATTAATTTGCGATAAGACAAGTGAAATTGAAAATAAGATAAAAAATCTATTAAAGTTATTCGAGTTTTATTTTATCGTAAAAGCTAAAGCGCGCTAACGTAATGCGATTAAGTCGTTTGAAACATAATAGTCTTAATAAAAGAGTTTTCGATTAATACTAGATATAAGTAAAGTATATATGCAAAGTAAATTTATAAGAAATTAAATCCCGGAAGATTAAAGTTCATTTCGGCGTATTCCGTCGAAAAGTCTATAAATATATATATATATATATAAACCTTAAAGAAACACTATTGTCCGAGATGAGTTATTATTAAAGTGTTTTTAAAAACAAAAAGTCGTATGTTTTAAAAAGAAATATAAAAAGTTAACGATGAACGCAAACAATAAAAAAAAAAAAGTTGTGTATATCGCTAGAAAATAGTTTTAAAAAAGAATATCGTATTCTGTTTTGTTTTGATTTTATTTTTACGAAAGGTTCGATATTAAAGAAGTCGCAAAGAGTATTAATTATAGTATTTCGACGCTAAAGAAGTCGCAGCGGAAGCTTATAACTTATTGAACGGTAATACGAAAAAGAAAATAAGTAAAATGATTCTTAATTGTTATCCGATGAACTTAAAGAGTAGCTTTTTACTTATATATCTAGAAAAGTCTTAACACGTGATAAGTTTATCACCTGATCACATCCGACAATTAGCACGTTGTTATTTAAAACTGGACTTGCTAAAAGAAGAAGACCTTCTTAGCTTAAAAAGAACGAAAAAGTTAAAGACGTAAGCACGGAAAAAGATTACGAAAAAGCTGCTAAAAAGTAGTTTAAACTTTTAAAGTTTAGCGATAAGATACTCTTTTTTTTGTATATTAGATTTTTTCTTTCCTTTATACTTTTTCTTTTCTTTTTGCTTAATAGTAAGCGAAAGCGCTTACTTATTTTATAAAAGGACGGATGTAAACACTTTGTTTAATAAAGCATTTGCTATAGTTAATAAGGCTATATTAAACGAACTTATCATTTATAAGAAAGTACACATCTCTTAGCTAGACAATCAACGAGCTTTTTACTTATCTTTTTTGCACTTCTTTATAAAGACTATAAGGTTTAGCTTCAGAGCCAGGCTTCTATATAGCACATCTTTTTGGATGCTTCTACAGTATCGCGGCTAAAAGCTAGTATACTAAATATTAAAGTTCGTACGCTTTCGAAAAATTAACTTAAAAATTGAAAAAGATAAAAAGAGTTTAAAAAATAAAATGATATTTTTTTATTGAATTTAGATTTGTAATTATTGCGTAATTGAAGTATAATAAATAGATGTCTATTGTGGTGGAGTTAGGGCTCTGTATTTGTTTTGTCCATGTATATAGTACTGATGCTAAGCACCTTTGTCACGTGGGTGCGCTGCATGCTTTAGCTTTGCTAAGCACGTGGTTAAGTCACGTGCAAGCTCTTATATAAACGAGTAGTTGGTTCCTCTTTGAACTAGCACTATATCACATACAATATAATACACGTACTTATAGCATATATTCGAATGTCTTTCGATCGTCTTCTTTTTCTCTTTTTATTCACTTACGATTTTATTATAGCTATATTCATATATATCTTTTGATTTAACGTTAAGTATATATCGGAGCTCTTTTCTTTTATATATATTTAATGACTTACGTAAAGAATCGAATTAAAAGTTAGTTTTTATACTTCTTTTAGACTTGCTTCTTTTACGAAAAGCTATATATTCGAAGTTCACGTTATACGTTAAGCTATTGACTATATGCTTTTGCGATGTACTTTCAAAGAGTATTCGATACACGCTAAGCTAATAATCAAATGCTTTTGCATATAAACTTCGAGGCTATTGCTTTAAAAGCGATCTTTCTTCGATTTATATCCGTCGAGCATGCTATTCGGTATACTCGATAAGTATTACTTAAAAAGTCGTTACTTTAGTTCAGAGATCGAGCTAGCTAAAGTTTAATTCGGTATTTATAAAATATTATTTATTTAAACCATTTTGCACGGCGATACGCTTAAAGTACTATTCGTTTAGTATACTTTACTTTTTCGATTTAATATCGCTTTTAATACGAGCTTACTGCTCTTGCTTCTTTAAAAAAAGTAAGCAATAGTTAAGTACCGGAAATACTACGCTAAGCTTAAAAGGTTGAAAATTCAATACTTATTTCGTAACGAAGATTACGCATAAAAACTCGAATTGCTTTCGAATATCTTTCGCTTTAATAAATAAAAGATACGATAAGCGGAAATAAGTGTTATGCAATTCGGAACCGTTTTAATATCGCATTATATTAAAAGCAAGCTATATGCTTGCACGAAAGCTCGCTTATTACTTTACTTCGTTTTTATTTCGATACATTTAATCTTAGCAATTACTTTTCCGCTTATTACGGATCTTACGTTATAAAGTTAAACGTATTATTAATATCTATTATATCGATTTAGTTTCGATTATCTAGCTCGAAGCGATTAATACTCGATTTTTTAATAAATTGCTTTCGACGCATCGAGATTTTATATCTTTATAACATTTCTTTGTATATTTGATATTTATTATAAATTATACTTATTTCATTTTTATTATTCATTTATACTTATAATATTTATATCATTCTCGTTCTTTCTTCGCATCCGTTTCGAAACACTTTTATATTTTAATCGATATCTATCAACTCAACTTAGCGGGCTTACGTTAAAGCTTTCGGAAATTAAAAAGAGCTATGACTTCTTCGATTTAAAAAGATTTCGAATTTAACGAAGATGCTATTCGCAAGCTAATCGAAAACGAAATAAAGAAAATTCAAGCTTTTTTACTTTTCGTAAATGCTTTAAATTACGTGAGTATCCGTAGACTTTTTCTTAGACTTAAAGCTTTTAAAATGCTTACTTTCGATAAAGCTAACATTACGGATTATATTCGCTAGCTCGAACGAGCGTTTAAAAACTATAGTATCGTTAGCGATTCGGAAAAGAAGCAATACTTTATTAAATATAATATTTCTAGCTTTTTCGATTATAATATACGTTGTAATATCGAGAGCTTCGAAAGCTTTTCGGATCCGAAAGTGACTTAAAACGACTTTAAATCGGTAGTTAAAGAAGAGTATAAAGCTTTCGACTTAATCAAGTAAAAAGATAATATTAGCTTTTTAAACGACTTAAGCAATAAATAAATAGCAAAAAAAAGAGCTTTTAAAACGGAGCTTTTATAATTCACTCGACAATTTAACTTTACGAGCTTTGCTTGCTTAACTAATAAAAATATTACCGATAAGCAACTAAAATAAAAGTTCTTCGGTTACTTATTATTATCGATGCAGAATCGGACTTAAAAGAATATTAAACTTAAAAAAAATTACTTATAGTCTTATAATATAATATATATTATAATAAGCAACTTAATTAAGCAAAAACAAATTATTACGAGACGAATTAAAGAATACGACTACGCTAAGATCTTTAAAACTTTTTCTCGTTATAATCTTTATTAAAACGAGAACTCTCGTCTTTAAGTACCCTTTATTATTCTCGAGAATAAGCGAAACTTATACGTTTCACTCTTTTATAACACTTACTCCGGAAGTACTTATGCTCTTTTTTCTTATCGAGCAAGCATTACCGTTGCGAGTTCGATTACCTGGTTCGTCGATCTTAATTTAAAGATCGAAGCTCTTACAAAACAACTAACGAAAGTTAATATTTATTTAAGACTTATCGATAGCTTTGCACTTGTATTGAAAAAGGCTTATATGAACTTATTAAAAGCTGCTTAATACGGAAAGACTTAAAAGATTGGATTGCACCGAGTTTACGAAATCAATGCGGCCGATATTTATTCGAACCGAAGCTACGTTATATTAAAAAAGAAACGGTCGTTAAACGATTTTACGTGCATTTTCTATTAATATTAGCAAACTTTTAATCTACTTAGCTATTAACAAAAGTTTTATAAATATTAAAATCAATACTACTTGTTTATGCTTTAATACGGACTAGCCTTTTACTATAACGAAGCGGACTTAATATATATAAGACTATATCGAAAAAAAATTCTATCGATTCTATTTTAATTCCGAAACGATACTTTTAAATACGAGCAAATTCTAAAAAAAGTTCGTAAAACGATAAATAATCTTAATTTAAAGCGACGTTATAAAGCTTTAAAAGCATAACGAAAATCTATTAAAGAAGCTGCACGAGAACGCGTTAAAGCGCTTATTCGAATAGTTAATAACGGCAATGCGAAAGCTTTTCGTATTAACGACTTTAATACTTCGGATATAATTCGCTAACGATGCATTATATTAGCGGATTTATATGCTTACGTATTTAATACGAAAGCTATTATTACACTAATAAAGACTCGAGCGCGCAATGCAGCTTTTCGAATTACGCTATATCCGTTAAAAAACGCTCTTTTAACAAAAGCAAAAGTCTAATCTACTTATAATTAGCTTAAAGTTACTTTCGTTAAGCTAATAGAAATAGATAAACTCGAGCTCGCTTATATCGCGATTCTAAATCGAAACGCTTTACGACCGGAAGACTTACGGAATTTGCTCGTTATGCTATTAAAAGCTCTTAAAACTACGCTTAAACTTAAAGCTAAGCTTTTTAAAACTGCTAAATCATACGAAAGTCTTAACAAAGTAATCTCTTTTTTAAGAATAGATTACGAAGCGATTCGTATTAAGCTTTTAAAAAAGCGCGATTTGCTTAAGAACTTAACTTTTAATAAAACTATTACGTTCTTCGCTATTCCTTTTACTTTTAAGCGATCTTCTTCCGAAAGTATAATCGATAAAATGATTTAACAAACTTTTATTAGCGAAAGCGTTATTAATTGCTTTTAAGCTACGATTAACATTACGAAAGCTTCGAAAGATTGCTTGATTATAAATAGCAAGCTTATACCGAAAGCAACGGATAATACGGTAAAAGACAGATTTGCTTTAAAGCTTTAACGACTTATTTAAAAGGAAAGTAATATCTTTTTAATCGATAGCGATCTATTTTATAAAGTTACGAATCGCTTTATTAATAAAGCGCTTTATCGCAAGAATTTACTTTTTCTTTTTTCTTTTATTACTTCGACTTACGGCCGAATCATTAGTAAAGTAGACTTTATATAAGTCTTTGCTCGATTAAGACGGATCTTATACAAAAATGCTATTATTTAACGGTCTTAACTTAAACGCTTATTCGAATTCTTTTAAATGACTAAGCTTTAATTATAAAAGAACATTCGTAATAGCTAAACTAAGCACCGCCGACGCATTACGCTTTTCGCACTCGAAGCTCTTTTAATTTAAAAGCGGTTTTATTTTATTTTTATTATCGGCTTTATTCCGATTCTTTTTATAACCGTGTTTTACGGTGTTTTTTAATTCTAATACTTCTTTTTCGACTAGTTTACTCGTAAAGATCGGCGTACGCTACGAACCGCGATCGAAAGTAATACGGAACTTCTTTCGGCGGAAATCGGCTTTGCTTCGACGTTTAACTAACTATTTTTTAAATACTTTTATTATTATTCGCTAACTCTTAAAGTTATCGTTAATATACTCGAACAATCTTTAATTATTAATGCGAAAGCTATACTTAATACAAGTACGGAAGTTAACGTTATTATTTATAACGCTACGATTAAATTCGAAGTCTTTATAGCTTACGATTAAAAGATAAGCTTTTAAACAATCACCGGTTCTTTATCGCGCTTTATCAGATACGCCGATAATATATCTATTAATATCGAAAGTGCTACGATCCGTATTCGATTTTATATTATAAATTCGCTAAAGTTTCGATTTATACTCGGTTACTTTTTTATACGTAAAGCGAAAATCGGTCTCCGATATTTTTCGGATTATAAAAGTAGCTTTATTATTATTATAATAATTGATCCGTTTACAAGCTAAGTTATTTAAGTTAAAGTAAGCGATAAAACGAATTAATACGACGAAGCCGTCGATCGCTTAAAAAAGCAAAGTATAAGCTTTATTTATTACGATAAATCTTCGAGTAATAGCGGCAGCGACTTAAAAAACTAATAACCGGCTTCGTAAGAAGCGCTGAAGTCGGTATATTAAAAGCTTTTTGCTTTTCGCTTAGTTTCGAAAGCGAAACGTTATAGCATCGAAGAAAAGACGACTTTATTATTTAAAAGTAGTTTATTAATATTCTTGCTTTTACGAAATGCGATCTTTTAACAACTTGTTAAATAAATGCCGTTAGCATCGATAACTTTATAACCCGCTGCTACGATTATATCGATTATTAGAATTCGATACTTTATCGGACTCGAAAAGAGATCTTTTCGGATTCGGCTAAAGTATTCGGCATATATAAAACTAAAGATAAAAAGATTAAGTTAATTAACGAAGCAAACGGCGTAAAAGCAGTATTAAATAGCAAAGTTGATTAGTATAAGCTATCGAAAGCTAAAGATACGTTATAAAAGCAAGTAAGAAAATATAAGCAATACCTTTTTCCGCGCATTACCGATATACCGAGAAGCTTTCGAATCATACTCGAACGTATAGCGAACTTAGATATTAATAATATATTACGGCTTAAAAAAAAGATTTATTTAAAAAGATAATATTAAGTAAAGAAAAATCAATTGCATTCGCTTAGCAAAAGTGCAGTAAATTCTACAACGACGTTTCACTACTGATTAAGCTTAAAACTATCTTATATACGGCTCAGCAAGCTTTTAACTACTCGTATCTAAAAGCTTTATAGTTTATTATTATTAAAATGCTTTAAGATAAGCTTAATAAAAGAGTTTTAAAGTATTGCGAAAGACCGTACTAGAATTAATAATTCTTAATAGCTAAAAAGCAGCCGAGCTAATATAGACTTATTAATTTAATAACTTTACTTAATGCAATTATACGAAAAGACGTTAATCTACTTTTAATTATAAATAAATTTATTAAAGAGTTTTTTAATTGCTAAATAACTAACTTAATCGACTTTTATTCGAGCTATGATTAGCAAACATTTTATTAATCGAATAAAGACTTTACCGCTTTCTTTACACCGTTAAGTCTTTTCCGATGCATTACTTTTTCGTAAAGTGCTATAAACTCGATAGCTTAATTCGTTCGAATAATTAATTTTATTTTAAAGCCTTTGCAACTTAAAGTTTTTATGCTATTTATCGACGATATTAAAGTAAAAGGATTATAAATAAACTATTCCGACGAAAAAGCATTTTCGAGTATACGCTAATTCGTATTCGAATATATTTAGAATATCGATAAGACTTTAAAACGGATTGAGCGCGCTAATGCTATAATCGGAAAAAAATTATAATTCTATTAAGATAAGATAAATATAATAAGATTTATATATAATTCGAAAGGTCGGAAACCCGCTGCAAATAAAGTTATTAAGATTAATAATTAAAAAACCTTCGAAAACGTTATTAAAGTTAAAAGATTTCTAAGCTTTTGCTTTTACTTTCGCATTTAAATTAAAAGATTCGTATATATTATTAACTTTTTTTATAACTTTATAAAAAAAGATATAGATTAATAATAAATTAAAGCGTATTCGAAAGCTATACGAATGCTATAAGACGCTTTAACGACGGTTTCGGTTCTAATTAAAATCGACTACGAAAATTAAAATAAAGAAATAGTAATAAAAACGGACGCTAGCTTAAAAAGATAAAAAAAATATATCGATTAACGCAAAACTATTTTTAATAAAGTGCTATCGGCTCGGTACGAGTTTAAAGCTTAAACAAAAGTAAAACGGAATTACGATGCTATTAAACGAAAATGCCGCGAAGTACTTAAGGTTTTTAAGAAACTTAAGCTATAAATTATTAAAGTGCACTTTATCTTCGAAACTAACGTTAAAATGCTCGTTGTTTAACTTCGACGAAAAGCTATCGATATACTTTCAACTTTAATTATACGTTAGCTAGCTTAAATTAAACTTTTCGACTTTAAAGTTTAATATATCTTCGATAAAGATTATATCGTTATCAATGCACTATCGAAACGGCTATAACATTCTAATAATTCAAGCGAAAAAAATAAGAATAAGTTCGATAATAGCTTGCTAACCGACTTAAGATTTATTAAAGCTCGAGACGGCTTCGAAAAACCTTCGACGGACTTTTTAATAAATATTCGCTAATTTATTTTTAAAAATATATTTTAACGCTCGAAAAAAGCGAAGAATATAAACTTAAACGAATTTAACGACGATTACGATTACGAAAGCCTTTTAAACTTAATCGAATACTTTTTAAAATCAATTCAAATAACTACTTTCTTAACGACTTTACGAAGACTTAAAAACTTAAACAAAATAAAATGCTATAAGTTCAAGAAAAAAGCTTTTAAGTATAAAGTGAACGATAAAAAGCTTTAAAGACTCTCGACGAAAAGCTTTTCTTTTCGATTAATAATCGATAAATCTTCGATTAAAACGGATATTATTACGGCTTATTACGATAAAAATAATTATAAAAGCCGTGAATCAACTTATTATCGTGTTTCTTAACGCTACTTTTAAAATAAATATTATACGAACGTCAAACGATTCGTTAAGACTTATAAAGAATGCTAGCACCGAGCAGCTAATAAGCTCGAAGAACTATTACATTTTACTCGATTTAATAGCTTAATAGAACGCTAAGCTATCGATATTACTTATTTACTTGCACGCAATAGCAAAAGCTATTTAGTTATTATTAAAAATAATATAAGTAAATAAGTCGAAGCGAAAGCGATTCGGACTTAAGACTCGCTCTTAATAGCTAAGTTTATTTAAAAAGATATCATTTGCCGTTATAAGATTTTCTTTTAATTGATAATCGACGGAAGTTTAAAGTTTAAGAAAAAAGTAATCGATTTGCTTAACAATTAAAGAATCAATCGAATCGTAGTCTTAATATATTACTTTTAAGCAAATGGAATAGTAAAACGCGGCTACGGATTAATTAAGAACGCATTAAATAAGCTTAAAAACACGGACTAGATTGCGTAATTGCTAGCCGTTTTATTCGCCGATCGCACTTCGGTGCATACTTTTATTAGATTCACTTTTTTTTATATAATATACGGCAAAAAAACAATGCTTTCGATTAAGACTCGAATCTAGTCTTAAGCTACGTTATTTCAAGAACTAATAACTAATCGTATTAAGCTTATCGAGTTAAGAGCACGCTAGTTTTAAATGCGAAACGAAGATATTACGAAAGCTACACTTAAAAAAAACCCGCTGCCGTTAAAAAAAAAGATGCTTTTAATAATAAAAAAAACCTTCGAATTAAACTTTTAAAAGTAAGTGACTTAGTCTTTAAGCACGATTCGATACGTAAAATAAATATGTTTAACGTTAAAAAGCTAGATTTTCGGTAGCTTAACTTTTATTAAATTTCGTCGGTAAATACAAAAAGATATTATAAGTTGAAAGAGCTAAAAGAAAACGAAGCTTTATTAAATAGAACATTTGCCGGCAATCGATTAAAGAAGTTCTACGTGCGATATACTTTCGAAGCGTCATTACTTCGCTTTAAGCTTTAAACAAAGAGATTCTTAAAACAGCTTTTATTAAATGAAATAGTCGAGTCCGGCTTTTAAATCAAGCGCTTAAATATATTTGTTATTCGATTACTTGGCTTTACGAAAAAGCAACGAAGCTAATACGCGAAAGTCTTTATAAGCAATAATAAAGAAGCAATAAAAAGTGATTAAATTATAAAAGCATAATTATACGTAAGAGAAAAAACGAGTTTAGATTTGATTTTTAATTTTTTCTTTATTTAAGTTTAGTTTTCTTTATTTTCTTTTTTTTTTATACTCTTTTTATTTTTATTTTTTATATTAAAGAGCTTTATATCATTATACTTATATGCTTTCGATCTATTATATACAAGCATATTATATATATAAAGCGGACTTTACTCGGAAGCTGATTAAGAAAAGCATACGAAAAATCTATTGTATTAATTACTTAGCAAGCTGCCGACACGCGATAAAAATCCTTTCGACTTTATAACTTAAAGCTAAAAAGAATAATACGAGAGCTTTTCGTAACACTTTAAGCATTGCTCTTACTTTTCGAAGACTTACCGATATTGCTACGACTCGAACCTTTCGAAAGATTACGAATATTATTACAGTTAAAACCTCGCGAAAAAGAACTACCGGTATTATTGCGATTAAAAGCTTAGCAAGCACTTCGGCGGAGCCTTTTCGCAAAAAAAGCAAGAAGAGCTAGCAATTGCGAAGATAAAGATAAGCGAGACGAAGACTTTTCAGCAACTTATCGTAATCAGATTAAAAAAAGATTATAAAGAGCTCGCAATATATACTTACGCGGTTAAAAAAGTTATTTAACAAAGTATTATTTCGATCTATTGCAATTAAGATTTAACGCAGCAAGTCTAGCGAAGCTAGATCGGCGGTAGCAGCGGCGGCAAGTAAGCGCAACGTCGAAACAAGACTTAAGCTAGCTAAAAGACTTTTAATATTAGCGGCGGTAAAAAAAGCAGCGGCGACACGAGCTCGAAGAAAAGAAAAAGCATTATTAACTCGAAAAGCAAAAGCGCGGCGGGTCTTTATAAAAAAGTTATTTGCAATTATGCTTTTACGAAAAACCTTATTAGCCGACTTAGTTTTATTATTTATAGCCGTTATTATATCTATTAAAGCTATACTAGCATCGACGACTTTTGCGAAGAGCTATCGAATCGAAGTTAAAACGAGTAGTAATAGTAGTAGTAGTATTCGTTTAACGTCCACGGGTCGCTTTCTACAGCGAGTCTTATGACCTCTTTAAGGGTATACAGACGTACAGCTAGTCCTTACATACATAAAAGCACAAGACGCATATAGCGTAAGAGCAGATCTCGAAAGAATAATATAAGTATAACGGTGTTTCCTTTTATTAAAACGGTGTGTAAAGAATATATTAAGCAAGCATACAAGCGAGTTTTATAAAAGACCGAAGTTAATATCGTTTGCCGAAGCGAGCTACGCGAGTAGCTAAGTTCATGACGGAGCACTTAAGCTCGTTTAGTATAGAAAGAAAGAAATAAAAAAGAAAGAAAAACTATTAGAAATAAATTAACGGCTAAATAAGTATAAGCTTTCGTAATAGTACTTTAATATGCAAGATCGATCCGCTATTAATACCGAAAGCAGATTTTAAAGTAGAACTCCGTGACTTTTAAGAGATTATAGAAGTCAATTGGCGAAGCTTTAAAAGAGCGTATATAAGCTATCGCTTTTCGCAAAGTAAAAGGCGGAATAAATAATCGTGTCCTTTTAAGCTATCGATTAAAAGAGCGTTAGGCCCTTTTATAAAAGGTAATGTATATTAAAGACTTGTCTTTCCGACAAGAGCAAGTGGTTTTCGCGTTTTCGTAGCGATACTTCCGATAATACTACGCAAAGTCTCCGTATTAAGTTCGCAACGCGAATAGTCTATACAACACGTACTTAAGCAAGTGTAGTTCTAGCGGGGCTTTGCTTGCGTACTCGAGACCTTAATCGCGATATTAAGTAAAGAGCTTCGCTTTGCTCGCTTTTTACTATTTGTTTTATGCTTGATCGATTAGAATTTTAGTAATAGACTTGATCTCGGACGCCGTAAGCTCGGAAATGAATCTTAATGCAAGCTTAAGCCTTGCTCTTTCGTCGGCGAGCTAATCCGCCGTTTCGTTGCCGGTAATGCCGGTGTGTCTCGAAGCTTATTTAACGTTAACTTTTAATTGTTTCATCACTTTTTGAATGCGCAAAAACGCTTATTAAAAAGTAGTCGAAGCAATGCTTCGTATGCACTAGATCACGGACGTGCTATTTATGCACAGCTATATACGGCAATAAGTAAGGTCTAATAAAGGCCGAATCGCGTGCTCGAGCGCTTTTTAAGCTTTTATTGCTTCCGCGTTAAAGACGTGCGATAAGTTGTTAATAGCTCTTTTGCTTATAGCAATCTTTTTTTGTTTTTAATAGATAGCGTATCCGTACTCGACGTATTTATGCTTATCTTTGTATTGCTTTAAGTTATTTAAAAAGAAAGTGATGTCTCGATCGGTAAGTTAAGCTTATTACTTTTTAAAGTTTTTAACGGCTTGCTCTTTCTTGACGCTTTAAATAAGGTCCGTACGACACCTAGCTAAGAAGTAAAGGTGAGCTAGCTTTAGTCGTAAGCAAAAGGAAAGTATAGCTTTTAGTTTCTGAAGTTTTGTCTTGATTTTTTATCGAAAGCTTGCGGCAAGACTTTTAATAATTATAAAAAAAAAGATACGCTTTATTATCGGGTAAGCTTCGTCTATTATTCGCAGCCGCAGTGCTTATCGCACTTTAGTCTCTTCGAGTGCTACTTCTTCGAAAAGGAGTCCGGCGTCCTTTAAAAGAGTGGTAATTAAAATCGTGCGCTAAGTAAGAAAGACCTTTTTCGCTGCGTAAGCAATAATTTTGTTAACCGTGTCGATATGTCCTTTTAAGCCCGCGCTAACTTCTTTATTTAAGTTGTCTTTAGTTAAGTGTCGTAAAAGCTTCGTTCGTCTTTCGTATTAAGCTTCGGTGCTATATAAAATCGATAGCAATACACAAGTAATCACTGCTTTACGTAGCGCGTAAGCGAAAAGACCGTCCGCCGTGCAAGCGAAGCTTTTAATATAGAATACTATCCGTCGTGCCTTTTTAGCTCTTTCGGATAAGTAGCGTTTAAAAGTTATCTTCCGATCGAACTATACTTTAAGCTATCGTAGCTTTAAAATAGCTTTTATCGTCGAAAGCTGCGCTTAAGAGCTTAAAGTGATATCGGTCTTATTTAGCTGTAAGATAATTATGTTTAAAGCAAAGTCGCCGTTCTTATAAAATAAGTAGATCATTTCTATCTTTTCTAAAGCGAAAAAGATCTGATTCTTTGCCTCGTAAGCTAAGATGTTTTAAATGTTCGTCGCGAAGAAGATGACGTTAAATATAAATAAGTATAACGTTTTATAAATGCAGATATCATTAGCGTATTCAAATCGCAATGTCGTATCTTGATTAAAGAGTTTCGTAAAGTATAATATATATAAAACGAAAGATAGCGGTAATCCTTAAAGTGTGCCGTATTTTACGTCGTATCGATCCGTGATTATACTTTCGAAGCGCACTTAAACTTGTCGGTCGTTAAGAAAAGAGTAAATGAGCTTTAAAAGAAGAAGGGGCCAGCTTTGCTTATTTATACGCTTGAGAAGCCGGCGCTTAAGCAAAGCGTCGAAGGCCTTTTAAACGTTTAGTATCACTATCGTAATAATCTTGCTTGCTAAGAAAGCTGCTTCGACATCGTAAGTAAAGCAAGCTACGAAGTCTATAGCCGATCGCTTAAGTAAAGCTCCGCCGTGCTAAAAGCTTAAAATACTTAAAGTTAAAAAGGTCTAAATAATTCTTTTAGCGATAATGCGCTTTAAACCTTTAAATACATAAGAAAGAAAAGCTATTAAGCGCTACGAGCGCACCGAGGTCTTGTCCTTTTTGCTTATTTTAAGCATTATAGCCACTTCCGCTAGTTTCTAATAAGTAAAGAAGAAGCTGTGCCGAAAGCAAGCGTTAAGCAAAGCGTAAATATAATATCGATTATGCTACTAAACCCTTTTCAAAAGCTTAATAGTAATCCGATCCGTATTTAACGAAGTGCTAGTTACTTTTATAATGCTCCGTTCTACTTTTTTAAAAAAAACGGTTAAGTCTTACGGCAAGTGCTTCGTGCCGTTGTATTAAAGTTCTTTCGAAAAGTCATCTTCGGCGCTAAACCGGCCGAGTATAGTCCGTCGTAATAGGTCTGCTTTCTCTTTAGTATCTTATACGGTGACCTTTTCGTATATAAAAAAAAAGGATTTAAAGTTAATAATCAGCTTATGTTAGCCGACCACTTTGTACAAGTCCTTATCGTTTGCAACTCCGTCTAGTACTTGCATCTAATAGTCCCTTTTAGCTTTACGTATAGCGTTGCGGAAGTGCTTAGTCTTATTAGTTAAAATATAATCGGTAAAGTTCTAGCGCGCTTCGATATGTTCGTAGTAAGCCCGTTCAACCTTTAAAGTCTATTAAAAAGCTGTCTTGCTCGTGTCTCGATAAAGTGTGCCGACGGCTTTAACTGCATCTTTAAAGATCTTTGCGAATACTAAAGCACCTCGTTCAATTTGTGCGGAGTCGTAGAAACTCGAGAGGTCAGAAAAAGTGTCTATGCCGTTGCGTATAAAGTCTTCGAACTTATCTATATCTTTGTCCGCTATTTTCTTATAAAACTAGTCTACCGGCACGCGCTTTCGTTCCGAGATCGTAATAACTAAAGTCTAGTGATCTGAAGTGCTATACAAGTCTTCTTTTATTACCGTAATAGCGTGCGGTATATTTAAAAAAGTAAAGTTTAAAACGTGGCCGAACTAGTGTATAAGTTCTTTTAGCACGCCGATAAAGTCTATGCCGCTCGTTATAAACTAGTCCGCAAGATCTTTTCTTCGATAAGCGGTCCGAACCTTTAATTCAAACATTTCGTATTGCATATTAAAGTCCTTTTTTATTAAGCACTTATGATTAAAAGTAAAGTGTAAGACGTAATCGATGACTTTATTAATAGTCGGTTGTTTATAAGCGTTAAAGATAGTATATCTATTAACGTCGATTTAAAGCATATCTTTACTTTAGACCGGTCGTCGTTGCTTTATATAAAGTCCAGCTCTTTTGCGAATATATATAAAGACCCGAGGCCTTTCAGCTTCGAAGTTATCTTTCGAAGTTCTTTATAAATCTATTAAAAAGTAGATATTAAAAGCGAAGTATGTTTATATCTTTATATTAAAGTAAGTGATTAGTTCTTATACGCATATTACATTTATCTTATGCTTATATGCTAAAGAGAGTATGATCTAATGATTAAGTGTAAAGCGTCTTATATTAGCTTATCCGACGTATATATCGAGCTTAAACCGTATCGTATAGCCGTAGCCGGTTCGTATCGGTATATTACTTATTAAGTAGATTAAAAAGTAAGTTCGTCTTCCGAATCCGCGTCCGCGTCCGCTAAAAGTAAGATCTTAAGCTTAACCTTAAGTTTTTGCTTGACTACTTTATAGCTTCTTTAAGCTTTTAAGCGACTGCTAAAAATAAAAATAAGTATCGAGGTCATGCGTTCGTATTCCGTTATTTTCTGTCTTGCAACGCGCTTGCGCGTTGCTAAAGCCTTCGCCGTATCGATATCTATAACATCAATTGCTTCCGAGCCTTATGCTTAACGCAATAGATGTACCGAAGTGTTTGTATTAAGGGTGCTATTGCTAGTGATAATAATAATAGTGACGCTGCTTATAAAAGCTGCGGGTATAAAGCATAGAGTGCTATCGCGTGCGTGCTTTTCTTTGTAATTCTTAACGCTAACTCGTCGGATAGCCGCGAGCTCTTTCTTTATAAGCCGTATCAATTTGCCGTCCTTTTTATGCAAAATAGCAAAGCAGTTTTAATGCTCGGCTTTAAAAGGACTATAGCAGTTCGCGTACTTCGTCGGCGCTATGCAATCGTTATAAGCTGGGCCGTCGTGCTAATCGATTCTTTAACTGCATTTGCTACAGCGAAAGTATCGAATACACTTAGCCGGGTTATAATATCTTTAGCATCTTAAGTCGTGTCTCGTGATCTTGTATTTCTTTTTAATTAATTTAGCCGTGTTCTTTATGTTAAAAAGACGGAAAAGCTGTACTTCTTTTAAAAAAAAGACGACCAAGGTTATAGTGACGTTAAAAGCTTTAAAATCGACACCTTTATCGCCGATTTTGATTTCGATTAGCGTTTGTCCCGTTTGTGCAACTACTTCATCGAGAACGAAGTCTTTGATTAATATCAGTTCTAGCTCGCCGTTCTTATTAAAAACGTATATAAAATAAAAGATGTAATAGACCGCGTAATTGTATTAAAGCTATAATATCTCGACTTTAATCGCGGATAAAAAACGCTTAACCGTTTCTTTTCTTTCTTAGTTAATAAAAGTATCGCGTGTTTATAAGTCTTTAATCAAAAGTGATTATCTAATCTGAATCGCGTGTATTTCAGTGATAAAGTCTATCGTAAAGTCGCGAAAAAAGTCGATTAGCGCTTTACGCAAAGCATAAAGATGCTAAAATCGATTGCGCTTAACTTCGTTTATAATTATAACGAAGATTCGGAAGTCGGGTTTTTCCGAATGTGTAAGAGCTAACGACAATAAAGCTTTACTCGAAGATAAGGTTTGATTAAGTCCGCTTTTTTTAACTAAAGCTTTAGCTTAAAGCTTAGCTTTTATTAAAGTCAAATCGACTCCTCCGGCCGCTGCCTTCGCAAAGTTAGTAAAAAGAAGTAGTAATAGCGTTTTAATAAAAGGTAAGTAAAAGGATTCGCTACGAATACGAATAAAAGCAAAGATCTCTCCGCCGGACTCAGCGTAAAGAGCAGTAGTAATGAAGTTCGTAGATTTCTCGGCAATTTTGCGAGCAATAGCTTTATCCGCTATGCTTTAAATCGATACGATAAATTTATCGTTTATTTCGAAGTACTAAAAGATAATACGTTACGTATCCGCTTTCTTTTTATTTAAAGCTTTTACTTGCGCTTTTACTTTAGCGTAATTAGAAGTATCGGGTTGGTCCTTAACACTTATAATAAGCTTCGAAAGTACTTGATTGTTTATATCTCGTTGCTCGTTTCGAAGACGTTTAGTAAGGTTGTAGTAAAGTGTTATTACCTCGTTTAGTCGAATGAAGTCGGCCGTAGTATTGCCTCGAGAGCGGCGATTTAATGTCTTACTTATTATTTTTCGAGCTACCGAAACGAGGGCAGTTCGAAAAGAATAAAAGAGGTCTGAAACGTCAGAAAATAAAGTTGTTTGCAAGCTTAAACGGCAAGAAAGAGCCTTATCAAAGGATCCTTCAAATTCAAGAGATGATGTAAAAGTAAAGTTAAAACGAGTATAAAACGGAAAGTAAAATAACTTACGAAGATGCAAGTTGACTTAATAGCATAGCAGCGCTTGCATTTAATAAAAGTATCGAAAAAGAAAATGCATCGGTTCGTAGCATTATCGATAGTTTTACTTGCGTAGCTTACGCATCGAAAACAAATCGAAAACATAATGATTAAAAAAAGTTAATAGATAATAAATGTTAAAAGAAAGATAAAAAAGTATAAAGTTGATATAAAAAAAAAAAGTTGATTGTTTATAGCAAGACTTCGAGTATATTGTTGAACGGTAACACGGGGAAAAAGATGAGTAAAAAGATTCTTAATTGTTGTCTAATGAACTTAAAGAGTAGCCTTTTACTTATACATCTAAAAAGGTCTTAACACGTAATAAGTCTATCACTTGATCACATCCGACACTCTTACTTAAGACTTATTCAGATGAAAAAGACTTTTATTAAAGTTTATAAATAAAGCTTTTATTGAAAGTAGATCCGAAAAGAAAAACAAAAGAAGATATAAAAGTATTTTATAAAGAAAAAATAGCAAAGGCCGAAAAACTTGATTACAAAGAAAAACTAAAAGATTAATTTAATTGCTCGCTTGTTTTTTTTAAAAAAAAGATCATCTTAATCTTTAATTCTCGTCTTTTCACTTAACTGCACTTAAAAAAGCTTTTTCTCTTTAAATAAGCTATCTTTCTCTTTTGCTAACTGATCCGAAGAATAATTAGCAGCATTATTAGCTGATAAAGAAAAGTGCTGCGTAATACTTGTCGAATTTTCGGCGTTGTTCTTTATTAAAGAAATAAAAGATCTGCGCGATAAAGCTTAAAAAGATCGAGTCTTGACTTTCGATAAAGATTTTTAACGTAAAATTAAAATAGCTTTTGTTTATATTTTCCGTTTTAAGTTAGACTAATTGATTTTCTTTGCTCTTTTTTATTTAAGCTCGTTTTTCGATAATAGTTAGTTTTTTTAATTTTCGTTGCTTAATATATTATATAGCTAAGTAGCGGTGTAAGTCACGCATTAGTTATTTGAATTGCCGTCAATTAAGCCGAAAATCTAAAGATCTTTTTTATCAAAGCTTTTCTATTAGCTAAGATATATTTTGATAAATTCTTTTTGTAAAAAAAGAAGCGCAGACTTATAGACTTCGTTAAGATCGGTATTAAAGTAATTGCAATTATAAATCGCAAGATTAAACTTCTTGCTATTTTTCTATTATTAAGCTGCTTAAGCGTAATCGTTTAGCTATAAGCCTTTTTTTTTCGGCTAGTTATTAATTTATTTTTCCGTTTTTGTAATGAATTAGCTGAAACGAAAAGTAGCCGGTTTATTATTACGTCTTGTAAGCAATTTAGCGAATTAAAAAAAAGTATAGTTATCTTTAATCTTAATATAACTATTAGCTTGCTCTTTGCAATCGATATAAGAAAATGGTCGGGAAAAAAAAATCTAATGTAAAGTGTTAGTTTTATTTATTAAATAATATAATTAATAATACTCGAAATTCATCGTTAATAAAGTTAAGTAACCCGCTATCTCGTCGGTAGTAGCATCTAATTGTAGTTTTTTTAAGTCCGGTATCATCTACTAATTTAGCTTAATAGCGTTGCCGATTTCGTCGGCACTGATAAAAGAGCTTTATAAAAAGAGATCGTAAAGCAAGAACTAAAATCTTCGTTTTCTTTATTATAGATTATGTTTTCGAAAGCAAGCGTCTTTTCGAGCTTCTTTAACGAATACTAAGCTATTAGCTTTAATAATTCTCGTACGAGCTTTAATGCGAATGCGAAGCTCTTTATCGGTCTTGATTTCGAAAAAAAAGAGATTATCGCGATCGGATTTAAAAGAGTCTAAGTCGCTAAAACGTGCAATTCGCTTAGCGATCTTTTTTGTTCGAAGCATAATTTAAAAAAAATAAAGTAATAAAGTATATAATTAAAAAGAAAAATAGATTATAGTTAGTCTTTTATATCTTGTCGGTCGCAAAGATCTTAAAAGAAAAAAGATTTTGTAAGTTTATAAAAATATTAATTTAAGTTTGCGCCGTTACGATTAAATCTTTTAAAACTTTAATAATTAAATAAAGTAATTAAAAAGAATCGATCCTTATCGTTTAAAACTATCTTTAATCAAAAAAAGCCAAGTTAAATAAGTCGGTAATAAGAGTGCTTTAATTACGTAATATCAAACTTTCAGCATTTTAATCGCTTTTTTAATTTCTTTAAATTATCGCTTAGCTAATAGCTTAATTAAACCGTCGGCGACTTGATTTGCAATAGCGACTTATTTTAAATCTATTAAGCTATTTCGTACGGCTTCTTAAATAAATATATAACGAAAGTAAATATGCTTAGTTCGATAATAAAATTAAGTGTTCTTAGCTAGTGCGATCGCTTTTTAATTATCGCAATAGATCAAAACTAAAACCGTCTTTTTTTACGAAAGTATTTCGATTAAAAAGCGTTAAAGCTAAATTGCTTTTTTAACGGCTTCCGTTTCGGCTATTAGTTCGAATTCGTACGAAGATAAAGCAACGGTAAGTTGCCGTTTCGAAGACTAGCTAATTGCTTCGCTTCCGACGTTAAAAACAAAGCTTTTTATAGATTTGCGTATTAATTAATAACTACTTTAATTCGCGTCGAAAAAGCCGGTTAAGTCGCTTAAATCTCTTCGGTAAACGAGTTCGTAGCGAATAGTTTCTTTTAAATAGCGAACGATGCGTTTCGCTACTTTTATATATTTTATAATTAGATTTAAAGCAAAATAATTAATTATAAAAACTAAAAAAGCAATATCGAGCTTAAAACTTAATATAGCGTATATAATCGAACCGATAAATCGCTAGTATTCGTAACGAAGCTCGAAAAAGGCTTAATACTTTAATAAAAGTAAGATTAAAACTTTAAAAGAAACTTTTATCGATGTATTATAAGTATTGTAATCTTTTATTTTAAAGTCTTAAATGATCTTTTTAATATAAGCTTATTATCCGAGATTAAGCGTTCGATTAACGCGATCTCGAATAATTATTATACTTAAATAATAAGCTACTAGTCCGAAATTAATCATTTAAAAACGTTTAAATAAAGAAGCTTTAAGTTTATTAACTTCGGCGCGATCACGGCCGGAAACAAATAAGTTATTAACGTAAATAACGATAATAACTTTTTCTTTATAAAAAACGCTTGCGTCGGTGCCGAAAAGTTTAAATCCTATTTCGATAAGGAATTCGAATAAAGTATTATATTAAACGCGAAAGGCTTGTTTAAGCTTATAAAGTACGCGGTTTAGTTTGCAAACCTTTTTAATTTCGTTTTCGAGCTTAGTAAGTTGTTTTACGTAAACGGATTCGGCAACCTTTTTATATAAAAACGCGGTTTTAATATTTATTTAATCGATCTTTTAATTTAAAGCAACGGCGATAGCGAAAATCATTTTATAATTTATAAGCTTAATAATTATAATAAAAGTCTCGGTGTAATTAATGCTTTTTTTTTATTAATCTTTTTTAACGATTTAGCATGCTTTCTAGCGGATTATAAAGCCGTTAAGTCTTCGTTTGTATTTATATACTTATCGACCGAGAAGGACGCGTTAAGTCGTAAGTAAATCGATAAAATCTTAAGTATTATTTTCGTAAAATGAATTTTATTTTTAAGTTATAACTTTTAATTAAGCCGTTCGATTATTATCGGCTATAGCTTATTTATAAGTCTTCGGTTCGAAAAGTTTAAAAGAGTTAGCTTCGGAAAGAATAATTTTTGCTATAAGACCGAGTAAAGCTTAAATATAAAAGCTGTTTTTATTTTCGGCGTGCTTAACTTTAAGTTTCTTTTTCGATTTTAAAGTCTGCTTTATTAAAAGTATTATAAAAGCGATTAAATCAAGTAAGTCAAAATCTCGGTAAAGCTTAAAATAAAGTTTAAAAAGAGTTAGCGAAAAAGAAAAAGTTCGAAAAGTAAAATCAAACGTACTTTCGAAAGACGAAAAGAAAAAGAAAAAAGTCGAAAGATAATAAAAGCGATTAAGAGTATCGAAGATATAAAAGTTCTTTTAAAAAAGTAAAAGTCTAAGATCTTAAGCGATAAGCTTTCGAGTCGAATAATCTTCGTTTTTAACGATAAGCGAAAGGCGTACGCATTTTAGCTTTGTATTAAGCGAACCTTCGGTTTTGCGCTTTAAAAGCGTTAAAAAGTAAGAATTAAAAAGATAAAAAGCGGAATTAAAATGCGGAAAAGTAAATGATTTTTTTATAAAATCTATTTATTCGATAGCGGCAAAAGCTGAAAGCTGCTTAATTATATACGCGTTATATGCTTTTTTAATAAGACCGTTAATCGTTAAAATACGATAAATATAATTACTTTCGTATTTAATTAGCTTTCCGTAAAAGACTCGTTTAATATACGGTTTTATTTTCTTAATTTTGCTTTCGAAAAACTAAGCTTTAAAGCCGATAATACGTAAATGCGAAACGAACGGTTTGTATAAGTTCGTAGTTTTAAAAAGAGTTATATTAATAAAGCTATAAAAGCGACGAAAATAAAGATAAACGGCAATGCAAAGCAATTCTAGCTATTATTTCGCATCGAACTTCAAACTTTATAAAAGCGTTTTTATAATATCTTAAAGTGTTTATCCGATCTTTTCGATAGCTTTATTTATTTATAAATTATACGAAACGATAAGTTTAAATCGAACGCTTATTTCGATTAAGTATTCTTAAAAACGCCGAAAGACGTATTCGCTTTCGTTATCAATGCGAAAACGCATGATCTTTTTTCGACGAAAAGCTTAAAAGAATTTGAATTTATTTAATACTTTAAACTTATATCTTATATTATAGCATTCGACCTTTTTTGTTTTATCGTAATAAAAATAAATGAAATAAGTAAAGCCGTCGTACTTTTTACGAAAAAGTCTAATAGTATTTATATAAATAAGCTCGTCGAGATACCGTTTTAAATTGATATATCTTTTATATGCTTTTTTAATTATTCGACCGTCGAAGCAGCTTTCGCAAGCGTATAAAAAAAAAAGTATGCGTAAGTTTATATCTTTTAATAGTTTTTGCATTTTTAATAAGTTTTTTTATTTAAGATATTTAAAACGCTTATGCTAAATAGCTTAAGCTTCTTTAATAAAAAAAACGGTTAAAGCTCGATATTAAAATCGTTATTAAAAAAGATTAAAAGTATCGAAAGTCGAAGCTAGCTAAAAAAGATAAGCGTAGCGTCGTTAATTAAAGTCGAAAGCTTTATATATATAACTTAAGCGAAGAACTCGATTTATAAGCTAGCGCAGATCGATATTAAAGTAAAATAAGTTTTAAGCGATTCGAGCGGTAAAAATTAAAAAGTTCTTATTTAATAAAAAAAGCAAAGTACTTTTTTCGCTTAAAGTTATACTTATACTTTTTCGAATAAAATTTAAATAAAAAAGAAAGTTAATATTAAAGTTCGAACAATAAATAACGTTATATAAACGAATCTAATCGAAGCTGCCGTCGTTCGTTTTAATAAGTAAAGCAACTATGCTTTTCTTTTAAAGTGAAAGTGAATAACTTTTTATTTTAAAAACGGTAATAGCTTCGTTTAAATCGAATAAAAAGATGTTTTCGAAAAACTTTTAACGATAAAACATATGCTTAATATAATTATTATTAAAGATAAAAGTGTTTTCGAATGTATTTAAAAACTAAAAAGCGAAAGCGTATAAGGTTTTTTAAAAGAATTAAAAAAAAGAATCTTTAAAGAAAACTTTAATAAAAAGTGCGGCATGCTAAAGTAAAAGAAAAAAAAGATAAAAGAATATTGCTATAACGGTAAGCTGTCGTATTTTTTAAAAAGTAAAAAAGAAAAGTAAAAAATAAAGTAAAAAAGTAAAGATTATAAAAAAAATAAAAATTATCTAGTATTTAAAAGTAAAAGTAATACTCGATAATAAAGTCCGGAGCTTTCGAAGACGCTGCTTTAATTGAAAATTACAAGAAAAGTTAAGTCGAAAAAAAAAATAATGCTTTTAAATTAGTTTTAATTAAAATAATCTACTTCGAGCAAACTTTAATTATTAATTTATATTAAAATCTCGAACGTCGAAAGTAAGTTGAAAAGTCTTATTAGCGCAGCTACGAATCGATAGTATAAAAAAAGCAACGGAAAAAGTCTTTTCGAAAGAATCGGTATTTTTAACCGTTTTTAATTTAACTTGCTTAACAGCTTTGTTTTTTCGCTTCTTTTCGATTCGTTTATCGAAAGCAGCTTTTAAATAAAAGTAAGCTATTACGCATTCCGGCTTAAAGTAATAAGGTTTCTTATAATGATTATAAATTATAATAAACTTATTTCTTTTTATAAGTTTACCGGGTTTTCCGTATACGAAAAATGCTTTGCTCGAAGAATGCTATATCAACTGTTCTTTTTTACGAGTAAAAGCTATAAAATCGGCGAAAGCAATTTTAAATTTATCGCTATCGATATAATCGTTATTCAAGACTTAATTAAATTTAAAGTTTTCGTATAAAGACGGTAGCTAATTAAAATAAACTTTAACTATTTATAAAACGGAAAGTTAAGTATTATTATCGAAAAGCTTAAGTTGTCCGTTTAAGCGTATAAATTCGTTATTAAAAAAAATAACGTCGTCGAACTCGTTAATACGAAAAGCGAATAACGCGGATTAAAAATAGTAAAACGTCGCGACGCTTTTAAATCGAAATCGTTCTTTTAAATCTATTAATAATAGCTTTTTAAGATCGTGCTTTTTAAAGTCTTCGACGATTATAAAGCTTATTCTTTTTCTTTTAACGAAGTTTGCGGCGGTTAGCTCGAGTTTGCTACGGATAAAAAAGCAGCTTTAAGTTTAAAATTCGTTTTACGCGTCGAGTCTTTTTTTAAACGCAAACTCCGTTTCGCTTAAAAAGCGAGTTGATCGAACTCTTATACTTTTAAAGATTTTTTTATAAAAGTAGTTTTTATTAATAAAAGCGAAGTCGATACGTCGAAAGAACTCGACTTAGTTTTCTTCGTCGAAGAACGGAACGGCGAAGAAAGCGAAAGAAAAAGTAAATTGAGTATCCGTAACTATTTTTAAAAATCGAAGTCTTAATAAGCTTAATAGAATCCTTAACGTTAGCTAATAATGCTAAAGTAATATTTATCGAAATATTTTTATAAATAATAAAAAAGTTCTTTAATTCGAAAGCCGAAGAGTAAAGTAAATGAAAAAAAGCAAAAAAGCTCTTCGTCCGAAGCCGATAAGAAAAAAGTATTTAAGTTTAATTCGATATTAAAAAGTTAAAAATCAAGATCAAAGTCACGATCCTTAATAAAGTCGAAAGATTAAAAAAGAGTATTAATAAGTATTTATATATAATTTATAAAAAGATTAAAGCGGTAAAAGAAAGTAGAGTTAAAAGATTAAAAGATCTTGCGAGTTTTCGTTTTCTTTAATAATACAAAAGTATCGTCCGTAAGAAAAGCTTTTTTTAAAGTCTTTCGAAGTTTTTAATTAATTAAGCTATCCGTAGCGTTTTAATTTATAATTAATTTACGATAAGACAAATGAAATTAAAAATAAAATAAAGAATCTATTAAAGTTGTTCGAGTTTTATTTTATCGTAAAAGTTAAAGCGCGCTAGCGTAGTGCGGCTAAATCGTTTTAAATATAATAGTCTTGATAAAAGAGTTTTCGATTAATGCTAAATATAAGTAAAGTATATATGCAAAGTAGATTTATAAAAAATTAAATTTCGAAAGATTAAAGTTTATTTCGGCGTATTCCGTCGAAAAGTCTATAAATATATATGTATATATATAAACCTTAAAGAAACACTATTATTTAAGATAAGTTATTATTAAAGTGTTTTTAAAAACAAAAAGTCGTATGTTTTTAAAAAAAGATATAAAAAGTTAATAATAAACGCAAGCAATAAAAAAAAAGAATTGTATATATCGCTAAAAAATAGTTTTAAAAAAGAATATCGTATTCCGTTCTGTTTTAATTCTATCTTTACGAAAAGTTCGATGCTAAAAAAGTCGCAAAGAATATTAATTATAGTATTTCAGCGCTAAAAAAGTCGCAGCGGAAGCTTATAACTTATTAAACGATAACACGAAGAAGAAGATAAGTAAAAAGATTTTTAATTATTGTTTAATAAACTTAAAGAGTAGCCCTTTACTTATATATCTGGAAAAGTCTTAACACGTAATAAGTTTATCACTTGATCATATCCGACATATATATTACCGCTTTTATTTTCTTTATTACGTTACCGCTTTAAGCTTTGCGCTACTATCGATTCGGCAGTGCGTCATCACTTGACCGCTTAAACCGACGCACGCTTATTTTAACGATAATACTAACGCTCGAGTTGATATTATTCTTATAATCAAATAAAAGTGCTATAAAAGATATAAAAAAAAGTTAGACTTAAAAGATTATCTTGCATTTTAGTTGCTATTCTTATCTTTTTTATTATATTATATACGCTTCGTATTAACACCGATCCGGCGATGCATTATTAAGTAGTACTTTAAGATTATATTGCGACCGTGCAATTCGGCTATATGCTCGTCTTGCAAACCCAACTTTACTACCTTAATAAAAAGTTACTCGAAAGCGAGTCTGATTCGAAAAAAAGACGTATATAATAGAGTTAAAGCTTTGTATTTATTTTGTTTATATATATAATATTAATGCTAAGCACTTTTATTACGTAAATGCGCTGCATGCTTTAGCTTTGCTAAGCACGTAGTTAAGTCACGTGCAAGCTTTTATATAAACGAGTAGTTGGTTCCTTTTTAAACTAGCACTATATTACACACAATACAATACACGTACTTATAGCATACATTCGAGTGTCTTTCGATCGTCCTTTTTTTCTCCTTTTATTTACTTACGATTTTATTATAGCTATATTTACATATATCTCTTGATTTGACGTTAGGTATATGTCGGAGCTCTTCCCTTCCACACTATTATTGATTTAGAGTTCTTGCTTAAATGGCCAACAGCAGTTGCCTAGTACTGTAATACGTTGATTATTAAAAATTATTTGCTTTAAGAATCTTATATAATGCTTTTCGGATCTTTATAATTATTCTTTCGAAATAAAACTTTATTATTTCTTTCGATAAGCGTATTAAAATAAGCTTATTTAATAAGTGATCGCTTTGAGTATAAGCTTGCGTAATATTACGAAAGTAAAAGGAAATTCTTAGCAAAAAGAGTGCTAGCGCTAATATAATAATAAAGCGTTAGCTCGAGCGTTGTATAGCAAAAGATTAAGTAAAAATCACTTTTTTTTTTCGTCGGCGAAAGCTTATATAACGAGTCGTGATGTTTCGAATAAAGTCGCTGTTTCTTTGCTTTTAAGCTCGTTAATAAAGCGGAAGCTAAAAATACGCTTTCTTGCGTGTTTTATAAGGTCGTATAAAATGAATTTAAATACGCTTTATATAATCAAACCCTCGATCTTACGCTGCTATTGTAGAAGCACCCAAAAAGATGTGCCGTATAAAAGCCTAGCTCTGAGGCTAGACCTTATGGTTTTACAAAAGAAGTGTTAAAAAAGACGGGTAAAAAGCTCGTTGATTATTCTAATTAAAAGATGTGTGCTCTCTTATAGAAGATAAGTCTGTTTAGTATAGCCTTAGTAGCCCTGGCAAGTGCTTTATTAAGCAAGTTGTTTACATCCGTCCCTTTATAAAATAAGTAAGCGCTTTCGCTTATTATCAAGCAAAAAGAAAAAAAAAGTATAAAAGAAAAAAAGAAAAAAATTTAATATATAAAAAAAAAAGAAGAAGTATCTTGTCGCTAAACTTTAAAAGTTTAAACTACTTTTCGGCAGCTTTTTCGTAGTCTTTTTTCGTGCTTACTTTTTTAACTCTTTTGTTCTTTTTAAGCTAAGAAGGTCTTTTTCTTTTAACAAGCTTAGTTTTAAATAACAACGTATTAACCGCATCTTTAAAAGTAAAAAAGCGCGTATGGTTTTTGCGCTTATTGCCGATAGAATCGTTAATAAGCGTGAACTTAGCCGACGAAAAGTTAGCAAAATTAAAATAAGATTTAAAGCTATTAATTAAATCGTTATCGTCTTCGAGCAAGTTATCTAAAGCTTTTATAGCTTTATCGAATACGCGATTTAAAGATTCCGGTTAAGAAAATAATGCTTTAAAATCGTCGATTTAACTCGTGAACCGTAATTTACGAATAGATTTCGTACTTTTTAAATTAATCTTTACACTTAAGTCGGAGTCGTTAAAAGACAACTTAATTAATCGTATATTCTTTTCGAAATCTTTTAATTTGTCGGCGTTTACGAAGTCGTTAGCTTAACGGCTTTTGCTTTTAAAAAAAGACTTGATTTTTTAAGTCTTAGCTTTAGCGTTTAAAACAATAGCAAATCTTTTTTTAAATGCTAAAAACAACTTTTTTTTATGCTCAATAAAGTGTTTTTAAAACTAAGTCCGAAATATAATAAAGATAACGGTCAATTCTTTTACTACTCGAAGTTCGTTTTAATTTATTCTTTTAATTAAGGCTTCCAATATATAATTAACGTAGTTTAATTAGATTATAATAGCGAAAAGTTAGCTTAATTCATTAATAACTCTTTATTGAAAAGTTAACGGCATACGTTTTAAAACGATCGTGCAAGCGTGCTTAGCAAAGCTGACTTTATTTTTTAAAGTGCTATCGTTTAGTAAAGCGATATAATTGTTAAAGAAGATTGCTTATTTATAAAGCAAATTTTAAAAAGCGTTTATATTTTAAAAAAAACACTATATTTCGTAATAATAGATATAAAAGTAGCAAGATCATTGATTATAACGAAAAGTTAACGTAGCGTAATATTTTTAAAAGCATTTAAAGTCTTCGACTTAAGTTTAAAAGCTTTTTATTTAACGGTCTTTTTAAAAGTAATATCGTAAGTATAGCTTATAAGCTAAACTATTAAGCTTCCGATCTAGCTTTTTACGTTATAAAGCATTAAGTAATAGTTTAAAACTCTATCTTTTATTCGTAAACTACGGTTTACGAGTCGTTTAGTATTAGCGTCGTGCTTAATCGCAATCACTCGAGCATTATTATTATATTTAAAAAGCTAAAAAGGTTTTAAGTAAGCGATAAGCTTATAATTCTCGTTTTAACGATTAAGTAAAGCGGCAAAGTATAGCTTATAATAGCTTCGAAAGACTTGTTAAGTCAAAGAGTATATTATATCAAAAAGTGCATTAATCGAAGCTCTTTTTAAATCACTAATCCGGAAGTAGTACAAGTATATTTAAATCTCTTTATTTATAATAATAAAAAAACTTTAATTACCGTATTTATCGTTTAAAAAAAAGCTTTTAATATAAGTTAAACTTTCTTATAACTACTCGCATTTATAATATTAAAAAAGCTATTCTTTTAAGCGGTGCTTATCGAGCTAATGCTTTAATTCAGTTTATTAAAAGATATTAACTTAACTTTAAACTTAAAAAAGCTTTAGCTAAACATTCTTGTAGCTAAAGTACTGCTTTTAGTCTTAATAACGAATATCGATTAATAGTAGTAGTAGTAATATTCGTTTAACGTCCACGGGTCGCTTTCTACAGCGAGTCCTGTGACCTTTTTAAAAGTATACAAACGTATAGCTAATCTTTACATATATAAAAGCACAAGACGTATATAGCGTAAAAGCAGATCTCGAAAGAATAGTATAAGTACAGCAGTGTTTCCTTTTATTAAAACGGTGTATAAAAAATATATTAAGCAAGCATATAAGCGGGTTTTTATAAAAGACCGAAGTCAATATCGTTTGCTAAAGCAAGCTACGCAAGTAGCTGAGTTTATAACGGAGCACTTAAGCTCGTTTAATATAAAAAGAAAGACAAAAGAAAAAAAGAAAAATCATTATAAGTAGACTAAAAGCCAAATGAATATAAGCTTTCGTAATAGTGCTTCGATATGCAAGATCGACTCGCTATTAGTATCGAAAGTAGATTTTAAAGTAAAACTCCGTGACTTTCAAAAAGCTATAAAAGTCAATTAACGAAGCTTTAAGAAAGCGTATATAAGCAATCGCTTTTCGCAAAGTAGAAAGCGGAGTAAATAGTCGTATCCTTTTAAGCTATCGATTAAAAGAGCGTTGCGCTTTTTTATAAAAAGCAATATGTATTGAAGACTTGTCTTTTCGGCAAAAGTAAATAGTTTTAGCGTCTTCGTAACGATACTTCCGATAATACTACGCAAAGTCTTTATATTAAGTGCGTAACGCGAATAGCTTATGCAAGACGTATTTAAGCAAGTGTAATTCTAACGGGGCTTTACTTGCGTATTCGAGACTTTAATTGCGATATTAAGTAAAAAGCTGTCGGATATAATCAGGTGATAGACTTATTACGTGTCAAGACCTCTCTAGATGTATAAGTAAAAAGCTACTTTTTAAGTTTATTAAATAGAATTAAGAATCTTTTTACTTATCTTCTTCTTCGTATTACCGTTTAATAAGTTATAAGCTTCCGCTGCGACTTTTTTAGCGCTGAATACTACAACTAATACTTTTTGCGACTTTTTTAATATCGAACTTTTCGTAAAAACAAAATCAAAACGGAACGGAATACGATATTCCTTTTTAAAACCATTTTCTAGCGATATATATAACTTTTTTTTCTTTATTGCTTGCGTTTATCGTTAACTTTTTATATCTCTTTTTAAAAGCATACGACTTTTTGTTTTTAAAAACACTTTAATAATAACTTATCTCGGATAATAGTGTTTCTTTAAGGTTTATATATATACGTATATATTTATAGACTTTTCGACGGAATACGCCGAAATAAACTTTAATCTTTTAAGATCTAACTTCTTATAGATCTACTTTATATATATACTTTATTTATATTTAGCATTAATCGAAAACTCTTTTATTAAGACTATTATGTTTTAAACGATTTAGCCGCATTACGTTAACGCGCTTTAGCTTTTACGATAAAATAAAACTCGAACAACTTTAATAAATTCTTTATTTTATTCTTAACTTTATTTGTTTTATCGCAAATTAATTATAAATTAAAACGCTGCGGATAGCTTAATTAATTAAGAACTTCGAGAGACTTTAAAAAAAGCTTTTCTTACGGACGATACTTTCGTATTATTAAAAAATACGAAAACTCGCAAGATCTTTTAACTTTTTAATTCTATTTTCTTTTATCGCTTTGATCTTTTTATAAATTATATACAAACACTTATTAATACTTTTTTTTAATCTTTTAATTTTATTAAAGATCGTGACTTTGATTTTAATTTTTAACTTTTTGATATTGAATTAAACTTAAATACTTCTTTTTTATTAGCTTCGAACGAAAAGCTTTTTTGTTTTTTTTTATTTACTTTACTTTTCGGTTTCCGAATTAAAGAACCTTTTCGCTATTTATAAGAATATCTCGATAAATATCACTTTAGCATTATTAGCTAACGTTAAAGATTCTATTAAGCTTATTAAGATTTCGATTTTTAAAAATAATTATAAACACTTAATCTATTTTCTTTTTTGCTTTCTCTGCTATTCCGTTTTTCGACGAAGAAAACTAAATCGAATTCTTCCGACGTATCGACTTCGCTTTTATTAATAAAAACTACTTTTATAAAAAAAATCTTTAAAAGTATAAGAGTCCGATTAATTCGCTTTTTAAGCGAGACGGAGTTTGCGTTTAAAAAAAGACTCGACGCGTAAAACGAATTTTAAATTTAAAGCTGCTTTTTTATTCGTAATAAACTTAAGTTAACCGCCGTAGATTTCGTTGAAAGAAAAAGAATAAGCTTTATAATCGTCGAAGACTTTAAAAAACACGATTTTAAAAAGCTATTATTAATAGATTTAAAAAAACGATTTCGATTTAAAAGCGTCGCGACGTTTTATCGTTTTTAATTTGCGTTGCTCGCTTTTTGTATTAACGAATTCGACGACGTTACTTTTTTTAATAACGAATTTATACGCTTAAACGAATAACTTAAGCTTCTTAACGGTAATATTTAATTTTCTGCTTTATAAATAATTAAGGTTTATTTTAATTAATTATTGTTTTCGTACGAAAACTTTAAATTTAATTAAGTTTCGAATAACGATTATATCGACGGCGATAAATTTAAAATTACTTTCGCCGACTTTATAGCCGTTATTCGTACAAAAAAGCAATTGATATAGCATTCTTTAAGCAAAGCATTCTTCGTATACGAAAAACTTAATAAACTTATAAAAAAAGATAAGTTTATTATAATTTATAATTATTGCAAAAAGCTTTATTACTTTAAGCCGGAATGCGTAATAGCTTACTTTTATTTAAAAGCTGCTTTCGATAAACGGATCGAAAAGAAGCGTAAAGATAAAGCTGTTAAGCAAGCTAAATTAAAGACGGCTAAAAATACCGACTCTTTCGAAAAGACTTTTTTCGCTGCTCTTTTTATATTATCGATTTATAATTACGCTAATAAAACTTTTCAACTTGCTTTCGACGTTCGAGATTTTAATATAAATTAATAATTAAAGTTTGCTCGAAGTAAATTATTTTAAATGAAACTAGTTTAAAAGCATTATTCTTTTCTTCGACTTAACTTTTCTTGCAATTTTCAATTAAAGCAGCGTCTTTAAAAGCTTCGGACTTTGTTATTGAATACTACTTTTACTTTTAAATATTAAATAATTTTTATTTTTTTTATAATCTTTACTTTTTTACTTTTTTTTTTTACTTTTTTTTTTTACTTTTTAAAAAACACAACGGCTTACCGCTGTAACGGTGTTCTTTCATCTTTTTTCTCTTTTACTTTAGTATATCGTACTTTTTATTAAAGCTTTTTTTAAAGACTCTTCTTTTTAATTCTTTTAAAAAACTTTATACGCTTTCGCTTTTTAGTTTTTAAATATATTCGAAAACACTTTTATCTTTAATAATAGCTGCACTAAGTATATATTTTATTATTAAAAGTTTTTCGAAAACATTTTTTTATTCGATTTAAGCGAAGCAATTATTGTTTTTAAAATAAAAAGTCATTTACTTTTACTTTAAAGAAAAAGCATAATTGCTTTGTTCGTTAAAACAATCGACGGCAGCTTCGATTAGATTCGTTTATATAACGTTATTTATTATCCGAACTTTAATATTAACTTTTTTTTTTATTTAAATCTTATTCGAAGAAATGTAAGTATAACTTTAAGCGAGAAAAGTGCTTTGCTCTTTTTATTAAGTAGAAATACTTTAGTTTTTACCGCTCGAATCGCTTAAGATTTGTTTTGCTTTAATATCGATTTGCGTTAGCTTATAAACCGAGTTCTTCGCTTAAGTTATATATATAAAGCTTTCGACTTTAATTAACGACGTTACGCTTATTTCTTTTAACTAGCTTTAACTCTCGATACTTTAGATTTTTTTTAATAACGATCTTAATATCGAGCTTTAACTGTCTTTTTTATTAAAAAAGCTTAAGCTGTTTAGCATAAGCGTTTTAAACATCTCGGATAAGAAAACTTATTAAAAATGCAAAAACTATTAGAAAACATAGACTTACGTATACTTTTTTTTTTATACGCTTGCGAAAGCTGCTTCGATAATCGAATAATTAAAAAAGCATATAAAAAATATATTAATTTAAAATAATATTTCGACGAGTTTATTTATATAAATACTATTAAACCTTTTCGTAAAAAGTACGACGGTTCGATTTATTTTATTTACTTTTATTATAATAAAACAAAAGAAGTCGAATACTATAATATAAAGTACAAATCTAAAGCATTAAATAAATTCAAACTTTTTTAAGCTTTTCGACGAAGAAAGATTATGCGTTTTCGTATCGATAACGAAAGCGAATACGTCTTTTAACGTTTTTAAGAACACTTAGCCGAGATAAGCGTTCGATTTAAATTTGCTGTTTTGTATAACTTACAAATAAATAATGCTATCGAAAAGATCGGACGAACATTTTAAAATATTATAAAAACGCTTTTATAAAGTTTTAAGTTCGATGCGAAATAATAATCGGAATTACTTTATATTGCCGTTTATCTTTACTTTCGTCGCTTTTATAGCTTTATTAATATGACTTTTTTTAAAGCTACGAACTTATACAAACCGTTCGTTTCGTACTTACGTATTATTAACTTTAAAGCTTAGTTTTTCGAATGTAAAATCAAAAAAACAAAACCGTATATTAAACGAGTCTTTTACGAAAAGCTGATTAAATACGAAAGTGATTATATTTATCGTATTTTAACGAACGAGGGTCTTATTAAAAAAGTATATAGCGCGCATATAATTAAGCAGCTTTTAGCTTTTATTGTTTTCGAATAAATAGATTTTATAAAAAGATTACTTACTTTTTCGCACTTTAACTTCGCTTTTTACTTTTTTAATTCTTACTTTTTAACGCTTTTAAAGCGCAAGACCGAAAGTTCGCTTAAGATAAAGTTAAAATGCTTACGCTTTTCGCTTACCGTTAAGAACGAAGATTATTTAGCTCGAAAGCTTACCGCTTAAGATCTTCGACTTTTATTTTTTTAAAAAAACCTTTATGTCTTCGATACTTTTAATCGCTTTTATTATCTTTCGACTCTTTTTCTTTTCTTTTCGTTTTTTAAAAGTATATTCGATTTTACTTTTTAAACTTTTTTTTTTTTATTAATTCTTTTTAAACTTTACTTTAAGCTTTACCGGGACTTTGATTCACTTGATTTAATCGCTTTTATAGCACTCTTAATAAAACAGACTTTAAAACCGGAAAAGAAACTTAAAGTCAAGCACGCCGAAAATAAAGATAGCTTCAATATTTAAGCTTTACTCGGTTTTATAATAAAAATCACTTTTTTTAAAGCTAACTCTTTTAAACCTTTCGAACCGAAGACTTATAAACAAGCTATAGCCGATAATAATCGAACGGCTTAGCTAAAAGCTATAGCTAAAGAATAGAAATCACTTTACGAAAACAATACTTAAGATTTTATCGACTTACTTACGACTTAACGCGTCTTTTTCGGTCGATAAGTATATAAATACAAGCGAAGACTTAACGGCTTTATAATCCGTTAAAAAGCACGCTAAGTCGTTAAAAAAGATTAATAAAAAGAAAGTATTAATTATATCGAGACTTTTATTACGGTCGTTACACCTTTACATTATCTCTTGAATTTAAAGGATCTTTCGATAAGGCTTTTTCTTGCCGTCTAGGCTTACAAACAACTTTATTTTCTAACGTTTCAGACCTCTTTTATTCTTTTCGAATTGCTTTCGTCTCGATAGCTTGAAAAATAATAAATAAAATACTAAACCGCCGCTTTCGAAGCAATATTATAGCCGACTTTACTCGATTAAACGAAGAAATAACACTTTATTATAACTTTACTAAACGTCTTTAAAACGAGCAACGAGATATAGATAATCAAGTACCTTCGAAGCTTATTATAAATGTTAAAGACTAATTCGATAACTTTAACTACGTTAAAGTAAAAGCGCAAGTAAAAGCTTTAAACAAAAAGAAAGCGGACACGTAACGTATTATCTTTTAATACTTCGAAATAAACGACAAATTCGTCGCATCGATTTAAAATATAGCGGATAAAGTTATTGCTCGTAAAATCGCCGAGAAATCTACGAACTTCATTACTATTGCTTTTTACGCTAAGTCCGGCGAAAAGATCTTTGCTTTTATTTGTATTCGTAGCGAATCTTTTTACTTATCTTTTATTAAGACGCTTTTATTACTTCTTTTTATTAACTTTGCGAAAGCAGCGGCCGAAAGAATCGATTTAATCTTGATAAAAGCTAAGCTTTAAGCTAAAGCTTTAATTAAAAAGAGCGGACTTAATCAAACTTTATCTTCGAATAAAGCTACGTTATCGTTAGCTTTTATATACTTAGAAAAACTTAACCTTCGAATCTTTATTATAATTATAAACGAAGCTAAGCGCAATCGACTTTAATATCTTTATGCTTTGCGCAAAACGTTAATCGACTCTTTTCGTGATTCTACAATAGACTTTATTATCGAAATACACGCGATTTAAACCGAATAATCACTTTTAATTAAAGACTTACAAACACGTAATACTTTTATTAATTAAAAAGAAAAAGAAACGGTTTAGCGCTTTTTATCCGCGATTAAAGTCGAGATATTATAGCTTTAATACAATTACGCGGTCTGCTATATCTTTTATTTTATATACGTCTTTAATAAAAACGGCGAGCTAAAATTGATATTAATTAAAGACTTCGTTTTCGATAAAATAATTATACAAACGAAACAAACGCTAATCGAAATCAAAATCGGCGATAAAAGCGTCGACTTTAAAGCTTTTAACGTTATTATAATTTTAATCGTTTCTTTTTTAAAGAAAGTAAAGCTTTTCCGCTTTTTTAATACAAAAGACACGGCTAAACTAATTAAAAAGAAATACAAGATCACGAAATACGACTTAAGATGCTAAAGCTATTGCAACTTTGTTAAGTATACTCGATATTTCCGTTGCAGCAAATATAACTAAAGAATCGATTAGCACGACGGCTTAGCTTATAACGACTGCATAGCGCCGGCGAAGTGCGCGAACTGCTATAATCCTTTCGAGGCCGAGCATTAAAACTGCTTTGCTATTTCGCATAAAAAAGATAATAAATTAATACGGCTTATAAAAAAAAAGCTTGCGGCTATCCGACGAGTTAGCGCTAAGAATTATAAAAAGAAGCACGCACGTAATAACACTTTATGCTTTACTTTCGTAGCTCTTATAAACAGCGTCATTACTACTATTATTATTAATAGTAATACCTTTAATATAAACACTTTAGTATATTTATTACGTTAAATACGAAGCTCGAAAGCAATTGATATTATAAACATCGATACGGCGAAAGCTTTTGCAACGCGCAAGCGCGTCGCAAAATAAAAAGTAACGGAATACGAACGCATAATTTCGATCTTTATTTTTATTTCTAGTAGTCGCTTAAAAGCTTAAAGAAGTTATAAAGTAGTTAAGCAGAAACTCAAAGTCAAGCTTAAGATCTTACTTTTAACGGACGCGAATGCGGATTCGAAAGACGAACTTATTTTTTAATCTATTTAATAAATAATACATCGATACGAACCGGCTACGATTATACGATACGATTTAAGCTCGATATATACGTCGGATAAGCTAATATAAAACGCTTTACACTTAATTATTAAATTATACTTTCTTTAACGCATAAGCATAAGATAAATGTAATATGCGTATAAAAACCAATCACTTACTTTAATATAAAGATATAAACACACTTCGCTTTTGATATCTACTTTTTAATAAACTTATAAAGAACTTCGAAGAATAACTTCGAAGTTAAAAGGCTTCGGGTCTTTATATATATTCGTAAAAGAGTTAGACTTTATATAAAGCAGCGACGATCGGTCTAAAGTAAAGATATGCTATAGATCGACGTTAATAATTATATTATTTTTAACGCTTATAAACAACCGATTATTAATAAAGTTATCGATTACGTCTTATACTTTACTTTTAATTATAAATGCTTAATAAAAAAGGATTTTAATATATAATACGAGATATTTAAATTAAAGGTTCGGACCGCTTACCGAAAAAAAGATCTTGCGGATTAATTTATAGCGAGCGGCATAAACTTTATCGGCGTATTAAGAAAACTTATATATTAGCTCGGCTACGTTTTAAACTTCACTTTCTTAAATATACCGCACGCTATTACGGTAATAAAAGAAAACCTGCATAGCATTTTAAATTACTAGACCTTGATTATTACGATCTTAAGACGAAAGCGCGTGCCGGTGGATTAGTTCTATAAGAAAATAGCGGATAAAGATATAAATAGATTTAAAGAACTTATACGCAACGATATAAACACTTTTTTTAATCTTTCGAGCTTTTACGACTTTGCATAAATTAAAAAAGATGCTTTAGCTTTCGTAAGGATTTTTAAAAATGCAATTAAAGCCGTCGGCATACTTTGTCGGGATATAAGCAAGACAACCTTTTAATAGACTTTAAAAGTTAAACGAGCTTATTACGAACATATCGAAGCACGTTAAGATTTTATCGACCGTATTTTAACGAACGAAACTAAGCACTTCCGCAACGCTATACGCAAAGCTAAAAAAGATTATTAAATATAAGTATTAAACGAGATAGCGAACGATAAAGACTTATATAAAGTAGTCGGTTAGCATAAGCTGATTATTAACTTTAAATCTCTTTTTTTTATATATAAAAAAGTTATCGTATAAGATACTAAAGAAAAAGCAAACTTATTACGACGGATTATACTCGGCCGGTTTAGCGCAAAAGACGACCTTTCGGAAAAACCTTAATACAACGGTACGAAACACTTGTTATAAGACTTAATAATCTTTTTCGAAAAAGTAGAACGGAATATTATAAAAGTAATTAACATTTCGTTAAGTACAAACCGAATTATTATTAAGCTTTTAAAAAAAGTTTAGCAATACATCCGATATTATATCTACGCTTTATTTAATGCTTGCTTCCGGCATAGCTTCTTTTCGGCTTATTAAAAACTAACGGAAATAGCTATAATACTTAAAGTAAGTAAAAAAGACAAGACTTCGATACGCTCGTAACGCTTTATAACCTTTTTCTCTTGTATGTTTAAAAGCTTAAAGCGCATTATCGCTAAGCGAATTGCTTAGATCTTTTTGACTTTAAGCATTTTAAGCTTTTAACACGGCGGAGCTTTACTTAAGCGATCTGCTATAGACTTCGTAGCTTGCTTTACTTACGATATCGAAGCAGCGTTTTTAATAAGTAAGATTATTACGATAATAATACTAAACGTTTAAAAAGCTTTCGACGCTTTGCTTAAGCGTCGGCTTTTTAAGCGCATAAATAAATAAAGCTAGCTTTTTCTTTTATTAAAGCTTATTTATTCTTTTTTTAACGACCGATAAGTTTAAGTACGCTTCGAAAGTGCAGTTACGAACCGCTACGACGTAAAATGCAGCATATTTTAAAGATCACCGTTATCTTTCGTTTTATATATGCTATACTTCGCGAAACTCTTTAATTAAGATACGATATTACGATTTAAATACGCTAATAATATTTGCATTTATAAAGCATTATACTTATTTATATTTAATATCATTCTTTTAACGATAAACATTTAAAATATCTTAGCTTACGAAATAAAGAATTAGATCTTTTTTACTTTAAAAAAAATAAAAATGATCTACTTTTTTTATAAAAACGAAGACTTTGCTTTAAATATAGTTATTTTATAATTAAATAAGACCGATATTACTTTAAGCTTTTAAGCGCAGCTTTCGACGATAAAAGCTATTTTAAAACTACGATAACTTAAAATTTAATTCGATCGGAAAATAACTTTTAAACGCTACTTGTTCGAAAGAGTTAAAAAAGCACGACGAATAGCATTTTATATTAAAAGCTTCGCTCGTACGGCGGACGGTTTTTTCGCTTACGCGCTACATAAAGCAATGATCATTTGCGTATTGCTATCGATCTTATATAGCATCGAAGCTTAATATAAAAGACGAACGAAGCTTTTACGATACTTAATTAAAAACAACTTAAATAAAAAAGTTAGCGCGAGCTTAAGAAGATATATCGATACGGTTAATAAGATTATTACTTACGTAACGAAAAAGGTTTCTTTTACTTAACGTACGATTTTAATTATTACTTTTTTAAAAAACGCCGGACTCTTTTTTAAAAAAGTAGCACTCGAAAAGACTAAAGTGCGATAAGCATTGCGGCTACGAATAATAAACGAAGCTTACTCGATAATAAAGCGTATTTTTCTTTTTATAATTATTAAAGGTTCTGCCGTAAGCTTTCGATAGCGGATCAAAACAAAATTTTGAAAACTAAAAGCTATGCTCTCTTTTTGCTTACGATTAAAGCTAGCTCACTTTCACTTCTTAGTTAAATGTCGTACGGACTTTACTTAAAGCGTTAAGAAAGAGCAAGCTGCTAAAGATTTTAAAAAGTAATAAGCTTAGCTTATCGATCGAAACATTTTTTTTTTTTAAACGATTTAAAGCAATATAAAGACGAGCATAAATACGTCGAATACGGATACGTTATTTATTAAAGATAAAAAAAGATAGTTATAAGCAAAAGAGTTATTAACAACTTATCGCACGTCTTTAACGCGAAAGTAATAAAGGCTTAAAAAGCATTCGAGCACGCTATTCGGCTTTTATTAGATCTTAATTATTATCGTATATAATTATGCATAAATAATACGTCCGTGATCTAGTATATACGAAGTATAGCTTTAGCTACTTTTTAATAAGCGTTCTTACGCATTTAAAAAGTGATAAGACAATTAAAAGTTAACGTTAAATAAGCTTCGAGATATACCGATATCACGAGCAATAAAACTATAAATCGATTCGCCGACGAAAAAGCAAGGCTTAAGCTTGCATTAAGTCTTACTTTCGAGCTTACGACGTCCGAGATTAAGTTTATTATTAAGATTTTAATCGATTAAGCAAAAGACAAATAATAAAGTATAAGCAAAGCGAAGCTTTTTACTTAATATCGCGATTAAAGTCTCGAATACGCAAGTAAAGCTTTGCTAGAACTACACTTGCTTAAGTACGTCTTATATAAACTATTCGCGCTGCGCATTTAGCACGAAGACTTTGCGTAGTATTATTAAAAGTATCGTTATGAAAACGCGAAAACAATTTGCTTTTATCGAAAAGATAAGTCTTCGATATATATTGCTTTTTGCAAAAAAGCGCAACGCTCTTTTAATCGATAGCTTAAAAAGACACGACCACTTACTCCGCTTTTTACCTCGCGAAAAGCGATTGCTTATATACGCTCCTTTAAAACCTTATCAATTGACTTCTATAGCCTTTTAAAAGTCACGGAGTTTTACTTTAAAATCTGCCTTCGGTATTAATAGCGGATCGATCTTGCATATCGAAGCATTACTACGAAGGCTTATACTCATTTAGCTATTGATTTATTTCTAATGGTTTTTCTTTCTTTTTTTCTTTTTTCTTTCTTTTTATACTAAACGAGCTTAGATGCTCCGTTATAAACTCAGCTACTCGCGTAGCTCGCTTCAGCAAACGATATTAACTTCGGTCTCCTATAAAAACTCGCTTGTATGCTTGCTTGATATATTCTTTATATACTGTTTTAATAAGAAGAAACACCGCTATATTTATACTATTCTTTCGAGATCTGCTTTTACGCTATATGCGTCTTGTACTCTTATGTATGTAAAGACTAGCTGCACGTCTATATACCCTTAAGGAGGTCACAAGACTCGCTGTAGAAAGCGACCCGTGGACGTTAAACGAATACTACTACTACTACTACTATTACGGTCGTTAAGCTTATAAGTTATAAAATGATTTTCGTTATCGCCGCTGCTTTAAATTAAAAGATCGATTAAATAAACGTTAAAACCGCGTTTTTATATAAAAAGATTGCCGAATTTGTTTACGTAAAATAACTTATCGAGTTCGAAGACGAGATTAAAAAGGTTTGCAAATTAAACCGCGTACTTTACGGACTTGAATAAGCTTTTCGCGTTTAATATAATACTTTATCCGAATTCTTTATCGAAATAAGATTTAAACTTTTCGATATCGACGCAAGCGTTTTTTATAAAAAAAGAGTTATTATCGTTATTTACGTCGATGACTTATTTATCTTCGATCGTAATCGCGTCGAAGTTAATAGACTTAAAGCTGCTTTGTTTTAACGTTTTTAAATAACTGATCTCGGATTAATAACGTATTATTTAAGCATAATAATTACTCGAAATCGCGCTAATCGAACGCTTAATTTTAAACAACGAGCTTATATCGAGAAGATCATTTAAAACTTCGGAATAAAAGATTGTAATACTTACGGTATATCGATAAAGGTTTTTTTTAAAATCTTAATTTTACTTTTATTAAAATATCAAGCCTCTTTCGAGCTTCGTTACGAATATTAACGACTTATCGGTTCGCTTATATACGCTATATTAAGTTTTAAGCCCGATATTGCTTTTTTAGTTTTTATAATTAATCGTTTTGCTTTAAATCTAATTATAAAATATATAAAAGCAATGAAACGTATCGTTCGCTACTTAAAAGAAATCACTCGTTACGAACTCGTTTATCGAAGAAACTTAAGCGACTTGACCGGCTTTTTTAACGCGGATTAAAATAGTTATTAATTAATACGCAAATTTATAAAAAGCTTTGTTTTTAACGTCGGAAGCGAAGCAATCAGTTAATCTTCGAAACGGCAATTTACCGTTGCTTTATTTTCGTGCGAATTCGAATTGATAGCCAAGATAAAAGCCGTTAAAAAAGTAATTTAATTCTAGCGCTTTTTAATCGAAATACTTTCGTAAAAAAAAACGGTTCTAATTTTGATCTATTGCGATAATCAAAAAGCGATCGCACTAATTAAAAACACTTAATTTCATTATCGAACTAAGCATATTTACTTTCGTTATATATTTATTTAAAAGGCCGTACGAAATAACTTAATACATTTAAAATAAGTCGCTATTGCAAATTAAGTCGCCGATAATTTAATTAAGCTATTAGCTAAGCGACAGTTTAAAAAGTTTAGAAAAGCGATTAAAGTATTAAAAGTTTAATATCACGTAATCAAAGCACTCTTATTACCGACTTATTCAACTTAGCCTTTTTTAACTAAGAGTAGTTTTAAACGATAAAGATCGATTCTTTTTAATCACTTTATTTAACTATTAAAGTTTTAAAATATTTGACCGTAACGGCGCAAACTTAAACTAATATTCTTATAAACTTATAAAATCCTTTTTCTTTTAAGATCTTTACGATCGATAAGATATAAAAAACTATTTATAATCTATTTCTTTTCTTAATCACACATTCTATTACTCTACTCTTTTTAAATTATGCTTCGAACAAAAAAGATCGCTAAGCGAATTGCACGTTTTAACGATTTAAACTCTTTTAGATCCGATCGCGATAATCTTTTTCTTTTCGAAATCAAGATTAATAAAGAGCTTCGCATTCGCATTGAAGCTCGTATAAGAATTATTAAAGCTAATAGCTTAGCATTCGTTAAAAAAGCTCGAAAAGACGCTTGCTCTCGAAAATATAATTTATAATAAAAAAAACGAAGACTTTAGTTCTTGCTTTGCGACCTTTTCTTATAAAGCTTTTTTATCGGTGCCGACGAAGTCGACAACGCTATTAAGCTAGATTAGCAAATGATCTCGGACTTAAAAGAACTATAATTAAATGCTATCATCGACGAGATAGCGGGTTACTTGATTTTATTAACGATAAATTTCGAGTGTTATTAACCGTATTATTTAATAAATAAAACTAGCACTTTATATTAAATTCTTTTTTCTCGATTATTTTTTTATATCGATTGCAAAGAGCAAGCTAATAGCTATATTAAGATTAAAGATAATTATACTTTTTCTTAATTCGTTAAACTGCTTACGAAACGTAATAATAAACCGGCTACTTTTCGTTTCGATTAGTTTATTATAAAAACAAAAAGATAAGTTGATAACTAGCCGAAAAAAGAAAGCTTATAGCCGAACGATTACGCTTAAGCAGCTTAGCAATAGAAAAACGGTAAGAAGTTTAATCTCGCGATTTATAATTGCAATTACTTTAATACCGATTTTAACGAAGTCTATAAGTCCGCGCTTCTTTTTTTATAAAAAGAATTTATTAAAATATATTTTAATTAATAAAAAAGCTTTAATAAAAAAGATCTTTAGATTTTCGGCTTAATTAATAATAATCTAAACAATTAATACGTAAGTTACACCGTTACTTACTTACGCGATACGTTAAGCAATAAGAATTAAAAAAACTAGCTATTATTAAAAAACGAACTTAAATAAAAAAAAGCAAAGAAAATCAATTAATTTAATTTAAGACGGAAAATATAAACAAAAGCTGCTTTAATCTTACGTTAAGAATCTTTATCGGAAGTCAAGACTCGATCTTCTTAAGCTTTATCGCGCAGATCTTTTATTTCTCGAATAAAAAATAATATCGAAAATTCGACAAGTACTACGTAATACTTTTCTTTATAAATTAATAATGCTGTTAATTACCTTTCGGATCAGTTAGTAAAAGAGAAAGATAGCTCATTTAAAAAGAAAAAGCTCTTTTAAATGCAGTTAAGTAAAAAAGACGAAAACTAAAGATTAAGATGATCTTCTTTTCTTAAAAACAAGCGAACAATTAAATTAGTCTTTTAGTTTTTTCTTTTGTAGTCAGGTTTTTTCGGCGTTTATTGTTTTTCTTTATAAAATACTTTTATATCTTCTTTTGTTTTTTCTTTTCGGATCCACTTTTAATGAAAGCCTTATTTATAAACTTCAATAAGAGTTTTTTTCATCTGAATAAGTCTTAAGTAAAAGTGTCGGATATGATCAAGTGATAGACTTATTACGTATTGTAAAAGGGAAGAGCTCCGACATATACCTAACGTCAAATCAAAAAACATATATAAATATAGCTATAATAGAATCGTAAGTGAATAAAAGGGGAAAAGGAGGACGATCGAAAGACACTCGAATGTGTGCTATAAGTACGTGTATTATATTATATAATGATATAGTGCTAGTTCAAAGAGGAACTAATTATTCGTTTATATAAAAGCTTGCACGTAACTTAACCACGTGCTTAGCAAGGCTAAAGCATGCAGCGCACCTACGTAATAAAAGTGCTTAGCATCAATACTATATATATAAACAAAACAAATACAAAGCCGTAACTCTATTATATACGTCCTCTCTTCGAGTCAGACTCGCTTTCGAATCACTTTTTATCAAAGTAATAAGATTATGCTTGCAAAACGAGCATATAGCCGAATTATACAGTCGCAATATAATTTTAAAGTATTACTTAATAATGCATCGCCGGATCGGTATTAATATAAAGCGTATATAATATAATAAAAAAAATAAGAATAGCAACGAAAATGCAAGATAATCTTTCGGATTTAATTCTTTTTTATATTTTTTATAGCACTTTTATTTAATTATAAAAACAATATCAACTTAAGCGTTAGTATTATCGTTAAAATAAGCGTGCGCCGGTTTAAGCGGTCAAGTAATAACGCATTGCCGAATCGGTAATAGCGCGAAGCTTAAAGCGATAACGTAATAAAGAAAATAAAAGCGGTAATATATACTCGAAGTCTTATTATAAACAATCAACCTTTTTCTTATATTAACTTTACACCTTTTTACTTTTCTTTTAGCACTTATCATTTACTAACCTTTCTTAATTATTATATTCTCGATTTGCTTTCGGTGCGTAAGCTACGCAAGCAAAACCGTCGATAATACCGCGAGTTAATATATCTTTTCTTTCGATAAATCTATTAAATGCGAGCGTTACCGTGCTATTAAGTTAACTTGCATCTTTGTAAGTTATCTTACTTTCCGTTTCATATTCGTTTTAACTCCGATTCGATAGCTTTTCGCAAAAGTCGTTAATGCCGGCATAATCTTAATAAATGCGATAACGATTATAAATAATAAAACTAAAACGGCCAACGACGTTTTTCGTAAAAGCATAATTGCAAATAACTTTTTTATAAAGACCCGCCGTGCTTTTGCTTTTCGAATTAATAATGCTTCTTTTTTTCTTCGAGCCCGTATCGCTGCTGCTTCTTTTGCCGCCGCTAATGCTAAAAGTCTTTTAGCTAACTTAAGTCTCGTCTTAGCGTTACGCTTACTTGCCGCCGCTATTACCGTCGATCTAATTTCGTTAAACTTGCTACGTTAGATCTTAATTATAATAAATCGAAACAATACTTTGCTAAGTAACTTCTTTAGCCGCGTAAGTGTATATTACAAACTTTTTATAATTCCTTTTCGATTTAATTACGATAAATTACTAAAAAGTCCTCGTCTTTTTTATCTTTATCTTCGCAATCGCTAGCACTTTCTTAAGCAAAAAAGCTCCGCTAAAGTGCCCGCTAAGCTTTTAATCGCGGCAATACTAATAGTTCTTTTTCGCGAGGTTTTAGCCGTAGCAATACTCGTAGTTTTACGAAAGGTTCGAGTTATAATAATATTAATAAGACTTCGAAAAGTAAAAGTAATGCTCAAGGTGCTGCGAAAAGCTTTCGCACTATTCCACTTAGCCTTAAGTTATGAAATCGAAAGGGTTTTTATCGCGTATCGGCAATTTGTTAAATAGTTAATACAATAGATTTTTCGTATACTCTTTTTAATTAGCCTTCGAATAAAGTCCGCTTTATATATATAATATACTCGTATATAATAAATCGAAAGCATATAAATATAATAACGTAAAGCTTTTTAATATAAAAAAAGAAATAAAAAGAGTATAAGAAAAAAGAAAACAAAGAAAACCAAACTCAAATAAAAAAAAAATAAAAAAATCAAATCCAAACTCGTCTTCTCTTTACGTATAATCATGCCTTTATAATTTAATCACTCTTTATTACCTTTTTATTACTGCTTATAAAGACTCTTGCGTATTAGCTTCGTTGCTTTTCCGTAAAGCTAAGTAATCGAATAATAAATCCATTTAAGCGCTTGATCTAAAAGCTAGACTCGGCCATTTTATTTAATAAAAGTTGTTTTAAAAATCTCTTTATTTAAAGCTTAAAGCGAAGTAATGACGCTTCGAAAGTATATCGCACGTAGAACTTCTTTAATCGATTGCCGGCAAATGTTCTATTTAATAAAGCTTCGTTTTCTTTTAGCTCTTTCAACTTATAATATCTTTTTGTATTTACCGACGAAATTTAATAAAAGTTAAGCTACCGAAAATCTAGCTTTTTAACGTTAAACATATTTACTTTACGTATCGAATCGTACTTAAAAACCAAGTCATTTACTTTTAAAAGTCTAATTCGAAAGTTCTTCTTATTATTAAAAGTATCTTTTCCTTTTTAACGATAACGGGTTTTCTTAAGTATAATCTCCGTAGCATCTTCGTCTTGCATTCGAAACTAGCGTGCTTTTAACTCGATAAGCTTAATACGATTAGTTATTAATTTTTAAAATAACGTAGCTTAAAATTAGATTCGAATCTTAATCGAAAGCATTGCTTTTTTACCGTATATTATATAAAAAAAAGTGAATCCGATAAAAGTATGCATCGAAGTACGGTCGGCGAATAAAACGGCTAGCAATTGCGCAATCTAATCGATGCTTTTAAGTTTACTTAATGCGTCTTTAATTAGTCCGTAGCCGCGTTTTATTATTTTATTCGCTTAAAAGTAATATATTAAAATTACGACTCGATTAATTTTTTAATTATTAAGTAAATCGATTACCTTTTTCTTAAACTCCGAACTTCCGTCGATTATTAATTAAAAGAAAATCTTATAGCGGCAGATAATGTCTTCTTAAATAAACTTAGCTACCGAAAGCGAATTTTAAGTCCGAATCGCTTTCGCTTCGACTTATTTACTTATATTATTTTTAATAATAATTAAATAGCTTTTGCTATTGCGTGCAAGTAAATAAATAATATCGATAGCTTAGCGTTTTATTAAGCTATTAAATCGAATAAAATGTAATAGTTCTTCGAGCTTATTAACTGCTCGGTGCTAGTATTTTTTATAAGTTTTAACGAATCGTTTAATATCCGTATAACATCTATTTTAAAAGTAGCGTTAAGAAACACAGTAATAAGTTGATTCACGGCTTTTATAATCATTTTTATCGTAATAAGCCGTAATAATATCCGTTTTAATCGAAAGCTTATCGATTATTAATCGAAAAAGAAAACTTTTCGTCGAAAGTCTTTAAAGTTTTTTATCGTTCATTTCGTATTTAATAGCTTTTTTCTTGAATTTATAACATTTTATCTTATTTAAGTCTTTAAGTCTTCGCAAAGTCGTTAAAAAAGTAGTTATTTAAATTAATTTCGAAAAATATTCGATTAAGTTTAAAAGACTTTCGTAATCGTATTCGTTATTAAACTCGTTTAAATTTGCAATCTTTGCTTCTTTCGAGCGTTAAAATATATTTTTAAAAATAAATTAACGAATATTTATTAAAAAGTTCGTCGAAAGTTTTTCGAAGCTATCTCGAGCTTTAATAAGTCTTAAATCGGCTAGCAAGCTATTATCGAACTTATTCTTATTCTTTTCGCTTAAATTATTAAAGTGCCGTAGCCGTTTCGATAATGCATTAGCAACGATATAATTTTTATTAAAGATATATCGAACTTTAAAATCGAAAAGATTAATTTAAGTTAATTAACGTATAATTAAAGCCGAAAGTATATCGATAGCTTTTTATCGAAGCTAAGCAACGAGCACTTTAACGTTAATCTCGAAGATAAAATGCACTCCGATAATTTATAGCTTAAGTTTCTTAAAAACTTTAAGTACTTCGCGGCACTTTCGTTTAATAGCGTCGTAATTCCGTTTTATTTCCGTTTAAGCTTCGGACTCGTACCGAACCGATTGCACTTTACTAAAAGTAATCTCGCGTTAACCGATATATCTTTTTTATCTTTTTAAGCTAACGTTCGTTCTTATTATTATTTTTTTATTTTAGTTTTCGTAATCGATCTTAATTAAAACCGAAGCCGTCGTTAAAGCGTCTTATAGCATTCGCATAACTTTCGAATATGCTTCGATCTATTATTAATTTATATCTTTTTTCGTAAAGTTATAAAAAAAGTTAATAATATATACAAATCTTTTAATTTAAATACAAAAGTAAAAGCAAAAGCTTAAAAAACTTTTAACTTTAATAACGTTTTCGAAAGTTTTTTAATTATTAATTTTAATAATTTTATTCGTAACGAGTTCTTAACTTCTCGAATTGCATACGAATCTTATTACATTTATCTTATCTTAATAAAACTATAATTGTGACGACCTTAAGCGATTACCTGAAGGAACTCACGGGAGCGCGGGGTTCACATAAGAGCTCAAGAGAATCTCAAAGTAATGACTTAGAATCAATAACTACCGAGTATAAAGGTCGAAGGTAGCTGAGGTTTATATATACGAAGGTAGAAGCGCTAAGGACTCGTGAACCATGGTTCATAGGTCAAAAGCGAGGAATAAGAAAATACGAAGAATACGAAAGGAAAAAGGAAGGAAGTAGCTTAGCGCATATAAGGTGCGTCTAAGAGACTTGGCGTGTCGTTACACTACCTCTCCGTCCGAAAAAAGCTCGTCCTCGAGCGTCTATCTATTGCCTTATTACTACTCAAGTGATCGTAGTTATCAACACCGTCCGAATAAGCCTTGATCTAGTCGAAGAGCTTCGCGAGAGGGCCGGGGAGCTCCTTGTATTTTAAGTAGAAGTCACGTACTTTAAAAAGAGCGTATATGAAGTCGGAGGCGGGATACCAAGTAAGGTTAATGTCGCGGCCGAGCCAAGAAGCGCGGTACTCGAAGTGCTTCTTGGTTTAGCGCACGGCTAAGATGTTCTTTACTTTGTACTTAAGTTCGCTAGTAATATTAATCAAGTCAGGTTCAAGAATGATTTGCTCGAAAGTAAGGTTATTAAAAGCTTTTCGTAGCCGTCCGGGATAGAAGATTAAGTGAACCTTTATTGACTCGAGGAGCTTGAGTTTGAAGCTGTTGTAAACGTTGTCGGTAACTTCAAACGGTCCGTTCGTAAGGTTATCGAGCTTCTTTGATAGTCGGGAGGTAAAGAACGAGCGCATATCCAACTAAACCTTATCATTGACGTCGAAGTCAACCGAGCGCTTTGATTTATTAGTCTGTTTGGCTATACGGTCTTAAGCGCGCTAGAAGTGCTTTTTAACGAGGTTCTAAGCTCCGAGGTGGCGGTTAGCGTAAGCGCGAGCTTCGTCTTGGTTAAGCTTGCGAAAAGGGGTTTAGTCGTCAAGTCGTTCTAAGCTTTAATTCCAGGTGGTCCGGGGGGCGTAGCCGTGAATTACCTCAAAAGGAAAGAGGCCGCCGAAAGAGTCGTGAAAGAGCGTCAATTAAGCGAAGTCCATTATAAAGAAGAACTCGCTTTAATCGTCTTAATAGTAGCTCACGAAAGGACGGAGGCGCTTCTGCAAGTACTAGTTGTAGATTTCGGTCTGACCGTCAATCTTAAGGTGTGCGGCGGTGCTAAAAGTCAGTTTAGTGCCGAAGATTTTATTGAATTCTTTCCAGAACTCAAACTAGTATTAAGGTCCTTTGTCAAAAGTCAGCGTCAAAAGAGCTCCAAAATACTTATAAATGTAGTAAATATAAAGCTTGGCGAGGCCTTTAGCGTCGATAGACTTGTGATAAAGGATCGAGATTGCTTGCTTAAAGAAGCGGTCGATTACTATAAAGACGTTGTCGTAGCCGTGTTTGTTTTTATTAAAGCTACAAAAATCTATAATAACGTGCTCTTAAAAGCGCGAGAGGATCGAGAAAGGTTAAAGCAAGCTAAGTTTCTTATCGCGAGGCATTGAAGCTCGTCTGCAAGCGTAGCAGTTGCGGCAGTATTAGTTGACGAATCTGGCCATACCGTGCTAATAGTACTATGCTGCAAAAAGCTTGTAAGTTTTGCGAGAGCTAAGGTATGCCGTAAATACTTAGTCGTAGACTTTTCGAACGAGTAACGAGCGCAAGTTTTAAACGTCGAAAACTAATAAGCGGCCGTCATAAAGCAGCAGGTCGCCTTCTATAGTAAGTTTGGCTCGTGAACCGTAGTTCACGAGTAAAGACTTAGCTTTAAAAGCTTGAATTCGAAGTGCTGTAAAACTAAGGGCGGTCCGATTAGCTTTTAAGACTTGGTTAATAACTCGGAATATCGGTGAGAGCTCCGCGATCTCTTCGATAATAACGGCGGTTTCCGAGGGCGTAAGTTAGCGTAGCTTTTCGGTCAAGAGTCGTAGGTCAACGTTATCGGCGCGGAGCAGCGTTTGCAAGCGTTAGGTGCGCTTGAAGCTGTTTTAAGAAAAGAGCTCTTCGGTGCGACGTGTTAGCGCGTTAGCTAGAAGGTTGTCTTTACTTGGTCTGTACGTGATAATAAAGTTGTAGTCGGAGAGGAGTTCTGCTTAGCGTGCTTGACAAGCGTTGAGGGTCTTAGAAGTCATGAAGTACTTTAAAGCTTTATGGTCGGTAATTACTTGAACTTAGTAAGAGGAGCCGGCGAGTTCGGCGCGAAAGTTATCAAAGGAGCGTATAATAGCTAGCATCTCTTTGTCGTAGACGACGTAGTTGAGCTCAGCGGAAGCTATAGTTTTGGAGTAGTAAGCGACTGGTAGCTAGTCGGAACTATGCTTTTAAGAGAGGACTAAGGCGATTACGCCGTCGGAAGCGTTAGTCTTTAGCATACAAGAGAAGTTTTGGTTGTAATGCTGTAAGATTAGCGCAATAGTCAAGGCGAGCTTTAAGAGGTCGAAGCTTCTTTAACACTAAGAATTGAATGAAAAAAGAACGTTAGCCTTAATTAAGTGCACTAAAAGCTTCGCGATTACGCCGTAGTCTCGAATAAATCGGCGGTAGAAGTTGCAAAATCCAAAGAAGCTTTGGACGCTTTTGACGGTCGTAAAAGGCGCCCAATGCTTTATTATCGACGTCTTGTCCGGATCTACTTCTAAGCCTTCGGTAGAAATAATAAAGCTTAAGTATTTTACTTTAGTTGTATTGAATTCGCATTTTTTAATATCAGCCTGAAAGCTAGCGTCGTCGAGTCGTTAAAAGACTTAGCGAACGTAGTAGGCGTGCTCCAAAGGGTCGGAGGAGTAGATCAAGATGTCGTCTAAATATACCGTGCAAAAGATATTTAAGAAGTCGAAGAAGAGGTCATTCATATAACGTTAATAAGTGGCGGGTCTATTGGTCAGTCCGAATAAGAGAACCTTGCACTTGTAAGCACCGTAGCGTGTCCTGAATATTATAAGCTCCTTTGAAGCTAGGTCTATCCGTATTCTATAAAAGGCTTGCCGAATATCGAGTTTCGTAAAGATTTTAGCTCTTAAGAAACGTGCGAAGGTCTCATCGATCAAAAGGAAAGGGTATCGATCTTTACGAGTAAGGTTGTTCAGCGCGCGGAAGTCAATACAAAAGCGGAGGGAACCGTCTTGCTTTTTAGCAAACAAGACTAAAGCTGCAAATAGCGCTGTTAAGAGTTCGATAAAACCTTTATTAAGATTGTCGATAAAGTAAGCTTTAGTAAGCTTTAGCTCAAGGATCGACATCTTATACAATAGTGAGTACCGAAGCGCTTTCTCCCTCTCTTCGAGAAGCTCGATTTTGTAATCGTAAAGCTTGTATGGTGCTAGTACGTTGCTAGCGGCTTTAAAGAACACGTATGCGTAATCGGAGTATTCAAGAAAGATAAGAAGGTCGTTAATAAGCTCTAATAGTTCCGCTGCAAAGTCAATAGCAGAGATAGAGCCGTTAGTGAAGCGTGTTAGCGATGCTTAGTAATCAGCTTAAGTAAAAGCAATCGTCTAACGCTCGGAGATCAAGCAATCGAGCTCGTAGAAAGACGTAAAAAACAGTTCTACGTCTTTTTAACGAGCGATCATATAGAAGGCGTGTCCGAAGACGCTATTGATTTTAAAGTTTTTATTGATTTTGTGCTTAGATGTTTAACGAGAGCGTTTAACGAGTAAAAGAGGTTCTACGGAAGCGATGTCGGTTAACACAAGCTTACGGTTCATCTAAGACATTGATTTAACGTAGTCCTTAGAAAAAGTGTTTTTCGTAAAGCGAAGGAGTGACGGCTCTACGAAAGGGTGAATAGAAGAAAGGGGTTTAACGATCTTGGAAGAGGAAGCGAAAAGAGGACGATTCCGAAGAGAAAGAGGTGATTCAGCGACTATTGTTGCTGCCTGATCCGCCTGTAAACTATAGTTTACGAGTGAATTAGCGTCGTAAGCTCTTTAAAAGCGGTCCAAAGCTCGATCACGCTTGTTAGCGTCGTATTAATGACGAGCGTTTACTTTACGCTAGTTAAAGTATGTAATCTTAATAGGTTTAGCGTAAGTGGCGGTCGGAGGGTTGGAACGAGGCCAATAGAGCTTGCGGCGAGCGCAATCAAAGAGAATCTGGTGCTTAACTAGCTATGCTCGTCCGAAGATCACGCTATGATTCCTAAAGTTAGTGATAAGAAAAGGAATAAAGGATTGGACGCGCTTGTTAACCGTAAGGTTGAGAAGTGCAAAATGTGAAATAATAGCTTTACGAGCTCTATTATATAACTTGACAAAGAATAGGGCCGGGAAGGGTTAAATCAAAGGTTTAAAAAAGAAAGAAAGCGATTTGAATAGCGCTAAGTCAATCAGCGCGTACTTATTAGCTCTTGAATCGAGCAAAGCAAATACTTTATACGAAAGGCTATTCTTGGTAAAAGTAACGAGTATAATTATGGCTTTGCTATCAAGAAGCTTCGTAAGGTCGAAGTATCGCATATCTCGAAGCTGGCTTAAGAAGGAGGCTTTGCTTAAGCCTCGACGTTTCCTTTATTATCGGGAGCGTCGGGGTTAGCAAAAAGGAGCTCTTGGTGATCCTCAAGAGCGTCGGAGTAAGGCCCATCGTCCGAGTCATCCGAATAAAGGCCGTATTCGGGTCTAGCGCCGTATTCTATCTCGTTGACTGAGTGGTGGCGAAGGAGCTTCGGCGTATTCGGGTCTTTGCGAGACGATCTAAAGGTTTTGATTGCTGACTTAAAGGCGTTTCCGAGAGAAAAGAATTTGTTAAATCGATTAGATCGATTTGCACTAACGCTAAGGCTATTAAAAGTTTAGCGCTGAAAGGTAAAGAAAGAGACGAGGGCTGAGCTACCTTAGCGGTTCTCGTAATAAGTGATTTGCTTGACCGCTGCTTTTTAAGCCGAGCGAGATTCGGTACGAGCTCTATTATAAAAGCTCTTCGCGAATTAGATATTATACTTAGCTTGTAGAGCATCGTAAAGCTTTGCAGACGCGTATTAGTCAGCAGCTAATTGTTAGACGGCGATCTAAAAGTCCTTGAAAGTTGTAGTCTTAGCAAATTTTAAATAGAGCTGGTCGCGCAGCGTTTTAATGATCTTGAAACGCAAGGCTTCACGTAATCGGTCTTTGTCCTTGATTTCGGCGGTAGCGGCAAGCTTCGAGAAAACAAAGTAGAAGTCTTAAAATTGCTAGTTAAGCCTTATATAAAGTTTTTCGAACTCAATTAACGCTTTGGCCTTCTTAGCGGGGTCGTTCAAGAACTCGAAGGCGATCTGGACGAGTTCCGGAGCGGTTACAAGGTTGCTACGATCTATAACTAAAAGGGCCAAGAACAAGTAAGCTATTCTTTCGGTTTAGTCAAGAACGTAGTTTTTGCGTTAGCGTTCTATAAAAAAGTATTCTTCAAAAGCTTTTAAGTTATCGAAGACGCGGGCTTGCTAGTAACGTGCTTAATAGCTTACGCCGTCTGAAAGCTTTTGTTTAAAGTTAAGGATCCGCTCGATACGAACGCGACCTTAAGAAGCTAAGGAAGAAGCTTTAAAGGTGTTGAACTTAGCTAGAGTGCGAAAGTTGGTTAGCTTATAAAGAGAAAGTGGTTCATCGTCGTCGGCGAAGAGGCGGCGAAGGTTGGCGGTTCTATAAGTAAAGGGAGTGGCTTGAGGGACCGAAGGCTTATATAGCTCCTTGCTTTTAGAATTATTTTCGAAGGAAACTTAAAGAAGCTTTGACGGGCGTTCCGTAGTTAGCAAGACCGCTTAAAGCTGGTCCAGTTCCTTTCGAGCTCGACGGGCTTCTTTTTCAGCCCTTTCGGCGAAGGTTTTTTATTCGCTAGCGCTTTTATCGAGCTTTTCGTTACGGGTTTTCATATCTGCGAAGAGCTTTCTGAGCTCAGCGGCCTTTCGTTAAGACTAGAAGAGAGCTTAGTATTAGGCCAAAGCTTTCTCGAAGTTAGTAAAGGCCGAAGGATCATCTTCATCGTCTTGCTTACTAATAGCTTCTTCTTGAGTAAAAGGAACTGCTAGTTAGGCCGTAGAAGAGGAGGAAGGAGCTGCTAAAGCAGCTTTAAGAAGTGTGCGAAGGATTTTGCTCGCGGAGCGAAGGTTGCTATGTTATATAAGTGCTATCCTTCAAGTTGTACTTAGAATAAGCTTTCTCGTGACCGTTAGAGTCGTCTAAATGTTTTTTAACGTCTAACCACTAAGGAATTCTGAAGAGGAAGAATATTATTAAAGCCGTTCTCGGCAGAGTGAAGTAGTTATTGATAATGTGACGACCTTAAGCGATTACTTAAAGGAACTTACGAGAGCGCGAGGTTCACATAAGAGCTTAAAAGAATCTTAAAGTAATGACTTAAAATCAACAACTATTAAGTGTAAAAGTCGAAAGTAGTTGAGGTTTATATACACGAAAGTAAAAGCGCCAAGGACTCGTGAACCATGGTTCATAAGTCAAAAGCGGGGAATAAGAGAATACGAAGAATACGAAAGGAAAAAAGAGGGAAGTAGCTTGGCGCATGTAAGGTGCGTCCAGGAGACCTGGCGTGTCGTCACAATAATTTTTCTTCGATTATAATATTAACGCGCTCAATCCGTTTTAAAGTCTTATCGATATTTTAAATATATTCGAACACGAATCGGCGTATATTCGAAAGTGCTTTTTCGTCGAAATAATCCGTTTATAATCTTTTTATTTTAATATCGTCGATAAATAATATAAAAACTTTAAGTTATAAAGAACTTAAAATGAAATTAATTATTCGAACGAATTAAGCTATCGAGTTTATAATATCTTGCGAAAAAGTAATGCATCGGAAGAGATCTAACGGTATAAAAAAAGCGGTAAAGTCTTTACTCGATTAATAAAATATTTATTAATTATAGCTCGAATAAAGATCGATTAAGCTAGCTATTTAACAACCAGAAAACTCTTTAGCAAACTTATTTATAATTAAAAGTAGATTAGCGTCCTTTCGTATAATTACATTAAGTAAAGTTGCTAAATTAATAAATCGGTACTAGCCCGGCTGCTTTTTAATTATTAAAAACTATTAATTCCGATACGGTCTTTCGCAATACTTTAAAACTCTTTTATTAAGCTTGTCTTAAAGCATTTTAATAATAATAAGTTATAAAGCTTTCGGACACGAATAGTTAAGAGCTTGTTAAGCTGTATATAAAATAGTTTTAAGCTTAATCGATAATAAAACGTCGTCGTAAAACTTACCGCACTTTTGCTAAGCGAATGCGATTGATTTTTCTTTGCTTAACATTATCTTTTTAAATAAATCCCTTTTTTTAAGCCGTAAAGTATTATTAATATTTAAGTTCGCTATACGTTCGAGTGTAATTCGAAAGCTTTTCGATATATCGGCAATACGCGAAAAGAAGTATTGCTTGTATTCTTTTACTTGCTCTTATAACGTATCTTTAGCTTTCGATAACTTATATTAATTAACTTTGCTATTTAATGCTGTTCTTACGCCGTTTGCTTCGTTAATTAACTTAATCTTTTTATTTTTAATCTTATATATTGTGGATAGGAAGAGCTCCGACATATACTCAACGTTAAATCAAGAGATATATATGAATATAGCTATGGTAGAATCGTAAGTGAATAAAGGAGGAAAAGAAGGACGATCGAAGGACACTCGAATGTGTGCTGTAAGTACGTGTATTGTATTGTGTAGTAGTGTGATACCGGTTTAAAGAAGAACTAACTATTCGTTTATATAAGAGCTTGCACGTGACTTAACTACGTGTTTAGCAAAGCTAGAGCATGCAGCGCACTTACGTGATAAAGGTGCTCAGCATTAGTATTATATACATAGACAAAACAAATACAAAGCCTTAACTCTATTATATACGTCTTTTTTTCGAATTAGACTCGCTTTCGAATCACCTCTTATTAAAGTGGTAAAGTTGGGTTTGTAAGACGAGCATGTGGCCGAATTGCATAATCGCAATACGGTCTTAAAGTACTACTTAAAGATGCATCGCCGGATCGGTATTAGTACGAAGCGTATATGATATAATAAAGAAGATAAGAATAGCAACGAAAATGCAAAATAATCCTTCGGGTTTAACTCTTTTTCATATCTTTTGTAGCTCTTTTATTTAACTATAAGAATAATATCAACTCGAGCGTTAGTATTATTATTAAGATAAGCGTGCGTCGATTTAAGCGGTTAAGTGGCGACGCACTGCTGAATCGGTAGTAGCGCGAGGCTTAAAGCGGTAACGTAATAAAGAAAACAAAGGCGGCAGTATATACTCGAAGTCTTGCTATAAATAGTACTTTCTTTTTATATCAATCTTACACTTTTTTATCTTCCTTTTAGCATCATTACTTATTAACTTTATCTTTTACTATTATGTTATCGATCTGCTCTTAATACGTAAGCTACGCAAGCAGAACTATTGATAATGCTACGAGTCGGTGCATCTTCTTTATTAATAAATCTATTAAATGCAAGCGTTACCGTGCTATTAAGTCAACTTGCATCTTCGTAAGTTATTTTATTTTTTATTTTACACTCGTTTTGACTCCGATTCGATAGCTCTTCGCAAAAATCGTTAGTGCTAGTATAGTTTTAATAGATGCGATGACGGCTATAGATAATAAAACTAAAACGGCCGACGACGTTTTTCGTAAAAGCATAATTGCAAATAACCTTTTTATAAAGACCCGCCGTGCTTTTGCTTCTCGAGTTAATAATGCTTCTTTTTTTCTTCGAGCTCGTATCGCCGCTGCTTCTTTTGCTGCCGCTAATACTAAAGGTCTTTTAATTAGCTTAAGTCTCGTCTCGGCGTTGCGCTTACTTGCCGCCGCTGCTACCGCCGATCTAGCTTCGCTAGACTTGCTGCGTTAGATCTTAATTATAATAGATCGAAATAATACTTTATTAAGTAACTTCTTTAATCGCGTAAGTGTATGTTACGAACCTTTTATGATTCTCTTTCGATTTGATTACGATAGATTGCTAAAAAGTCTTCGTCTTTTTTATCTTTATCTTCGAAATCGCTAGCACTTTTTTAAGCAAAGAAGCTCCGCCGAAGTGCCCGCTAAGCTTTTAATCGCGACAATATTAATAGTTCTTTTTCGCGAGGTTTTAGCCGTAGTAATATTCGTAATTCTACGAAAGGTTCGAGTCGTAATAACATCGGTAAAACTTCGAAAGGTAAAAGCAGTGCTTAAAGTGCTGCGAAGAGCTTTCGCACTATTCCACTTAACCTTGAGTTGTAAGGTCGAAAAGGTTTTTATCGCGTATCGGCAGCTTGTTAAGTAATTAATGCAATAGATTTTTCGTATGCTTTTCTTAATTAGCTTTCGAGTAAGGTCCGCTTTGTGTATATAACATGCTCGTATATAATAGATCGAAGGTATATAAGTATAATAACGTAAGGCTCTTTAATATAAAGAAAGAAATAAAAAGAGTATAAGAAAAAAGAAAATAAAGAAAACTAAACTTAAATAAAGAAAAAATCAAAAATCAAATCTAAACTCGACTTTTTTTTTACGTATAATCATACTTTTATAACTTAATTACTCTTTGTTGCTTCTTTATCACTGCTTACAAAGACTCTTGCGTATTAGCTCCGTTGCTTTTCCGTAAAGCTAAGTAATCGAATGATAAATCTATTTAAGCGCTTGATCTAAAAGCCGGACTCGGCCATTTCATTTAATAAAAGCTATTTTAAGGATCTCTTTGTATAAGGCTTAAAGCGAGATAATGACGCTTCGAAGGTGTATCGTACGTAAAACTTTTTTAATCGATTGCCGGTAAATGTTCCGTTTAATAAAGCTTCGTCTTCTTTTAACTCTTTTAACTTATAGTATCTTTTTGTATTTATCGACGAAATTTAATAAGAGCTAAGCTATCGAAAATCTAGCTTTTTAACGTTAAACATATTTATCTTACGTACCGAGTCGTGCTTAAAGATTAAGTCACTTACTTTTAAAAGTTTGATTCGGAGGTTCTTTTTACTATTAAAAGCATCTTTTCTTTTTTAGCGGCAGCGGGTTTTTTTAAGTGTGGCTTTTATAACGTCTTCGTTTCGTATCCGGAACTAGCGTGCTCTTAATTCGATAAGCTTAGTACGATTAGTTATTAGCTCTTGAAATAACGTAACTTAAGACTAGATTCGGGTCTTAATCGAAAGCATTGCTTTTTTGCCGTATATTATATAAAAAAAGATGAATCCGATAAGAGTATACATCGAAATGCGGTCGGCGAATAAGACGGCTAGCAATTGCGCAATCCAATCGGTGCTTTTAAGCTTATTTAATGCGTTTTTAATTAGTTCGTAGCCGCGTTTTACTATTTTATTCGCTTAAGGGTAGTATATTAAAACTACGACTCGATTGATTCTTTAATTGTTAAGTAAGTCGATTACTTCTTTCTTAAACTTCGAACTTTCGTCGATTATTAATTAAAAGAAAATCTTATAATAGTAAATAATGTCTTTTTAAATAAACTTAACTATCGAAAGCGAGTCTCGGGTCCGAATCGCTTTCGCTTCGACTTATCTACTTATATCGTTTTTAATAATAATTAAGTAGCTTTTGCTATTGCGTGCAAGTAAATAAGTGATATCGATAACTTAACGTTCTATTAAGCTATTAGATCAAGTAAAATGCAATAGCTCTTCGAGCTTATTAGCTGCTCGGTGCTAGTATTTTTTATAAGTCTTAACGAATCGTTTGACGTCCGTATAGCATTTATTTTAAAAGTAGCGTTAAGATATACGATAATAAATTGATTCACGGCTTTTATAATTACTTTTATCGTAACAAGCCGTGATAATATTCGTTTTAATCGAAAGCTTATCGATTATTAATCGAAAAAGAAAACCTTTCGTTAAAAGTCTTTAGAGTTTTTTATCGTTTACTTCGTATTTAATAGCTTTCTTTTTGAACTTACGGCATTCTACTTTGTTTAAGTCTTTAAGTCTTCGCAAAGTCGTTAAGAAAATAGCTATTCGAATTGATTTCGAAAAGTATTCGATTAAGTTTAAAAGACTTTCGTAATCGTGATCGTCGTTAAACTCGTTTAAGTTTGCATTCTTCGCTTCTTTCGAGCGTTAAAATATATCTTTAAAAATAGATTAGCGAATATTTATTAAAAGGTTCGTCGAAAGTCTTTCGAAACCGTTTTAAGCTTTAATAAGTTTTAAGTCGGTTAGCAAGCTATTATCGAACTTATTTTTATCTTTTTCGCTTAAATCATCGGAATGCCGTAGCCGTTTTAATAATGCATCGGCAGCGGTATAATCTTTATTAAAGATATATCGGACTTTAAAATCGAAAAGATTGATTTAAGTTAGCTAGCGTATAATTAAAGCCGAAGGTATATCGATAGCTTTTCGTCAAAGCTAAGCAACAAGCATTTTAGCGTTAGTTTCGAAGATAAAATGCACTTTAATAATTTATAACTTGAGTTTCTTAAAGACTTTAAGTACTTCGCGGCACTTTCGTTTAATAGCGTCGTAGTTTTATTTTGCTTTCGTTTAAGCTTCGGATTCGTATCGAGCTGGTTATACTTTGCTAAAAGTAATCTCGCGTTAGCTGATATATCTTTTTTATCTTTTTAAGCTAGCGTCCGTTTTTATTATTATTTCTTTGTTTTAATTTTCGTAATCGATTTTAATTAAAACCGAAGCCGTTGTTAAAACATCTTATAGCATTCGCATAGCTTTCGAATGCGCTTTAATTCATTGCTAATCTATATCTTTTTTTATAAAGTTGTAAAGAAAGTCAATAATATATACGAATCTTTTAACTTAAATGCGAAAATAAAAGCAAAAGCTTAGAAATCTTTTAACTTTAATAACGTTTTCGAAGGTTTTTTAATTATTAATTTTAATAACTTTATTCGCGGCGAGTTTTCGACCTTTTGAATTGCATACGAATCTTATTATATTCATCTTATCTCGATAAAACTATAATTTTTTTTCGATTATAATATTAACGCGCTTAATCCGTTTTAAAGTCTTGTCGATATTTTAAATGTGTTCGAGTACGAATCGGCGTATACTCGAAAGTGCTTCTTCGTCGGAATAGTCCGTTTATAGTTTTTTTACTTTAATATCGTCGATAAATAACATAAAGACTTTAAGTTGCAAAAGACTTAAGATAAAATTAATTATTCGAACGAATTAAGCTATCGAGTTTATAGCATTTTGCGAAAGGGTAATGCATCGAAAAAGACTTAGCGGTATAAAGAAAGCGGTAAAGTCTTTACTCGATTAATAAAGTGTTTGTTAATTATAGTTCGAATAAAGGTCGATTAAGCTAGCTATTTAATAATTAAAAAACTCTTTAGCAAACTTATCTACAGTTAAGGGTAAATTGGCGTCCTTTTTTATAATTGCATTAAGTAAAGTTGTTGAATTGATAAGTCGGTATTAGCTCGGCTGCTTTTTAGCTATTAAGAACTATTGATTCTGATACGGTTTTTCGCAATACTTTAAAACTCTTTTATTAAGCTTGTCTTAAAGCATTTTGATGATAATAAGCTGTAAAGCTTTCGAGTACGAGTAATTAAAAGCTTGTTAAGTTGTATATAAGATAGTTTTAAGCTTAATTAGTAGTAAAACGTCGTCGTGAAATCTACCGCACTTTTGCTAAGCGAATACGATTGATTTTTCTTTGCTTAACATCATCTTTTTAAACAAATCTTTTTCTTTAAGTCGTAAAGTATTATCGATATTTAAGTTCGCTATGCGTTCGAGTATGATTCGAGAGCTTCTCGGTATATCGGTAATACACGGAAAAAAGTATTGCTTATATTCTTTTACTTGCTTTTATAGCGTATCCTTAGCTTTCAATAGCTTATACTAATCAACTTTATTATTTAATGCTGCTTTTACGCCGTCTGCTTCGTTAATTAGCTTGATCTTTTTATTTTTAATCTTATATATGCCGAACACTTTAACCAAGTTTAAAAAGATCTCTTTTTAAGTTCGATAAAGTGTCGAATTTTAATAGTCGATATAATCGTAGCAGCGAATTATAAGGTTATCGGTGCTAACGGCATTTATTTAACAAGTTGTTAAAAGATCGTATAGATCGCATTTTATAAAAGCAAGAACATTAATAAACTGCTTTTAAGTAGTAAAGTCGTCTTTTTCTCGATATTACAGCGTTTCGCTTTCGAAATCGAGCGAAAAGCAAAAAGCTTTTAGTATACCGACTTTAGCGCTTTTAATAAGGCCGGTCATTAGTTTTCCGAGTCGCTGCTGTTACTACTCGAAGACTTATCGTAATAAATAAAGCTTATACTTTGCTCTTTTAAGCGATCGACGGCTTCGTCGTATTAATTTGTTTTATCGCTTACTTTAGCTTAAGTAACTTAGCTCGTAAATAGATTAATAACTATTATAATAACAAGACCACTTTTATAGTCCGAAAAGTATCGGAAACCGATTTTCGCTTTACGTATAAAAAAGTAATCGAGTATAAGTCGAAACCTTAGCGAATCTATAACGTAGAATCGGGTACGGATCGTAACACTTTCGATATTAATAAACATATTATCAGCGTATCCGATAAAACGCGATAGTGAACCGGTGATTATTCGAAAGCTTATCTTTTAATCGTAAGTTATAAAGACTTCGAATTTAACCGCGGCGTTATAAGTAATAACGCTAACCTTTGCACTTATATCGAGTATAGCCCGCGTATTAATAATAAAAGATTATCCGAATATATTAACAATGACCTTAAGAGTTAGCGAATAATAATAAAAGTATTTAGAAAATAACTAGCTAAACGTCGAAGCTAAACCGATATCCGCTGAAAAAGGTTCCGAATCGCTTTCGATTGCGGTCCGCAAAGTACGTCGATCTTTACGAGTAAACTAATCGAAAAAAAGATGTTAAAACTAAAAAACACCGTAGAACACGGCTATAAGAAGAGTCGGAATAAAGCCGATAATAAAAATAAAGCAAAACCGCTTTTAAATCGAAAGAGATTCGAGTACTTAAAGCGTATTGCGTCGGCGGTGTTTAGTTTAGCTGCTACGGATGTTTTTTTGCAATTAAAGCTTAGTTATTTAAGAAAATTCGAATAAGCGTTCGAGTTAAGACCGCTAAGCAATAGCATCTTTATATAAGATCCGTTTTAATCGAGCAAAAACTTGCGTAAGGTCTGCTTTACCGATGATTCGGCCGTGAGTTGCAATAGCAAAAGAAAGAAGAAAAGATAAATTCTTGCGATAAAGCGTTTTACCGATAAAGCGATTCGTAACTTTGCAAAACGGATCGTTATTAAATAAAAAGATATTACTTTCTTTTTAAATAAGCCGTTAAAGCTTCGAAGCAAGTCCGTCTTTTACCGGATCATCCGTCGCCTTCGGTATAAGCTTATTACTTATAATTAAGCAATCTTCCGAGGCTTTCGCAACGCTAACTATAGCTTAAAAGCAATTAATAGCGCTCTCGCTAATAAAGGTTTACTAAATCATCTTATCGATCATACCTTCGGAAGAAGATCGTTTAAAAGTAGAAAGAGCAACGAGAAACGCAATAGTCTTATTAAAAGTTAAGTTCTTTGGCAAATCGCGCTTTTTTAAAAGCTTAATACGAGTCGCTTCGTAATCTATTCTTAAAGAAAAGATCACTTTGCTAAGTCTTTCGTATGATTTAACAGTTTTAAAAAGCTTGGCTTTAAGCTTAAGTGCAGCTTTAAAAGCTTTTAATAGCGTAACGAGCAGATTTCGTAAGTCTTCCGGTCGTAAAGCGTTTCGGTTAAGAATCGCGGTATAAGCGGGCTCGGGTTTATTTATTTCTATTAGTTTAACGAAGGTAACTTTAAGCTGGTTATAAGTAAATTAAACCTTTGCTTTTGCTGAAAGAGCGTCTTTTAACGGGTATAGCGTAACTCGAAAAGCTGCGTTGCGCGCTTGAGTTTTTATTAATATAATAATAGCTTTCGTATTAAATACGCGAGCATATAAATCCGCTGATATAATGTATCGTTAGCGAATCATATCCGAAGTATTAAAGTTATTAATACGAAAAGCTTTCGCATTGCCGCCGTTAGCTATTCGAATAAGTGCTTTAGCGCGTTTTCGTACAGCCTTTTTAATAGATTTTCGTTATGCTTTTAAAGCTTTATAACGACGCTTAAGATTAAGATCATTTATTATTTTACGAACTTTTTTTAGAACTTGCTCGTATTTAAAAGTGTCGTTTCGGAATTGAAACAAGATCGATAATATCTTTCTTTAGTACGGCTTTATACACATCAAGTCCGCTTCGTTAAAATAAAAAGCTAATCCGTATTAAAGCATAAACAAGTAGCATTGATTTTAGTATTTATAAAGCTTTTATTAATAGCTAAGTAAGTTAGAAGTTTGTTAGCACTAATAGAAAATGCAATTAGAATCGTTTAAGGACCGTTTCTCTTTTGATATTGCGTAGTTACGGTTCGAATAAGTATCGATCGTATTGATCTCGTAAACCCGGTGCAAAGCGATCTTTTAAGTCTTTTTATATTAAGCAGCTTTTAATAAGTTTACATAAGCTTCTTTCGGTACGGGAGCGAAGCTGTCGGTGAGTTTTAAATGAATATTAACTTTCGTTAATTGTTTTGTAAGAGCTTCGATTTTTAAATCAAGATCGATAAACAAAGTAATCGAACTCGCAACGGCGGTGCTTACGCGGTAAAAAAGAAAAGGATAAGTATTATCGAAGTAAGTGCTATAAAAGAGCGAAACGTATAAGTTTCGCTTACTTTCGAAAATAATAGACGGTACTTAAAGACGAGAGTTTTCGTTTTAATAAAGATTATAACGAGAAAAAGCTTTAAAGATCTTGACGTAGCTGTATTCTTTAATCCGTTCCGTATTGATTTGTTTTTGCTTGATTAAGTCGCTAATTATAATAGATATTATATTATACGTTTGCAAGTGATCTTTTTTAAGTTTAACGTTTTTTTAAGTCCGATTTTGCATCGATAGTAATAAGCAATTAAAGAACTTCTACTTTAATTGCTTATCGGTAATATCTTTATTAGTTAAGCAAGCAAAGCTCGTAAAATTGAATTGTCGAGTGAATTGTAAAAGCTCCGCTTTAAAAGCTCTTTCTTTTGCTATCTACTTATTGCTTAAGTCGTTCAAGAAGCTAATACTATCTTTTCACTTAGCTAGGTCGAAGGCTTTGTACTCTTCTTTAACCATTGATTTAAAGTCGTTTTAAGTTACTTTCGGATCCGAAAAGCCGCCGAAGCTCTCGATATTGCAACGTATATTATAACCGAAAGAGCTAGAAATATTATATTTAATAAAGCACTGCTTCTTTTCCGAATCGGTAACGATACCGTAGTCTTTAAACGCTCGTTCGAGCTAGCGAATATGGTCCGTAATATTGGCTTTATCGAAAGCGAGCATTTTAAAAGCTTTAGGTCTAAAAAAAAGTCTACGAATACTTACGTAATTCGAAGCATTTACGAAAAGTAAAAAAGCTTGAATCTTTTTCACTTCGTCTTCGATTAGCTTGCGAATAGCATCTTCGCTAAGTCCGAAATCTTTTTAAGTCGAAGAAGTTATAACTCTTTTTGCTTTCCGAAAGCTTTAACGTAAGGCCGTTAAATTAAGTTAATAAATGCCGATTGAAGTATAAATGTGTTTCGAAACGGATGCGAAGAAAGAACGAGAATAATAAAATGATATGAATATAAATAAATAATAAAAATAAAATAAGTATAATTTGTAATAAATATTAGATATATAAAAAAATGTTATAAATATATAAGATCTCGATGCGTCGAAAGTGATTTATTAAAGAGTCGAGTGCCGATCGCTTCGAGTTAGATAATCGAAATTAAATCAATACAATAGATAATATTAATAATACGTTTAACTCTTAAACGTAAGATCTGAATAAGCGGAAAAGTAATTGCCGAGATTAAGTATATCGAAATAAAAACGAGGTCGATTACTAACCGAGCTTCCGTGCAAGCATATAGCTTGCTTCTAGTATAATGCGACATCGAAACGGTTCCGAATTGCATAATACTCATTTCCGCTCGTCGTATCTTTCATTTGCTAAAGCGAAAGATATTTAAAAGCAAATCGAGATCTTTATACGTAATCTCCGTTGCGAAGTAAGTATTGAATTTTCAACCTTTTAAGCTTAGCGTAGTATTTCCGGTACTTAGCTACTGCTTACCTTTCTAAAGAAGAAAGAGCAGTAGACTCGTATTAGAATCGATGTTAAATCGAAAAGGTGAAGTATATTAAACGAATAGTACTTTAAGCGTATCGCCGTGCAAAGTAGCTTAAGTGAATAAAACTTTATAGATACCGAATTGAATTTTAGCTAGCTCGATCTTCGAACTAAAGTAACGACTTCTTAAGTAGTACTTATCGAGTATATCGAATAGCATGCTCGACGGACACAATTCGAAAGAAGATCGCTTTTGAAGCTATAGCTTCGAAGCTTATATGCAAAAGCACTTGATTGTTAGTCTAGCGTATATCGAATACTCTTCGAAAGAGCATCGCAAAAGCATATAGTCAATAGCTTAGCGTATGACGTAAACTTCGAATATATAGCTTCTCGCAAAGGAAGCAAGTTTAAAAAGGGTATAAAGACCAACCTTTGGTTCGAATCTTTGCGTAAGTTACTAAATATATATAGATAAAAAGAGCTCCGATATATACTTAACGTTAAATCAAAAGATATATATGAATATAGCTATGATAAAATCGTAAGTGAATAAAGAAAGAAGAGGAGGACGATCGAAGGACACTCGAATGTGTGCTGTAAGTACGTGTATTATATTGTGTAGTAGTGTGATGCCGGTTTAAAGAGGAACCAACTACTCGTCTATATAAGAGCCTGCACGTGACCTAACCACGTGCTTAGCAAGGCCAGAGCATGCAGCGCACCTACGTAACAAAGGTGCTTAGCATTAGTACTATATACATGGACAAAACAAATACAGAGCCCCAACTCCACCACAATATGCCGAACACTTTAGCCGAGTCCGAAAAGATCTCTTTTCGAATCCGATAAAGTATCGAATTCTAATAATCGATATAATCGTAGCAACGAGTCATAAGGTTATCGATACTAATAGCATTTATTTAGCAAGTTATTAAAAGATCGCATTCCGTAAAAGCAAAAATATCGATAAATTGCTTTTAAATAATAAAGTCGTTTTTCTTTTAATATTATAACGTTTCGTTTTCGAAACTAAGCGAAAAGCAAAAAGCTTTTAATATATCGACTTTAACGCTTTTAACGAGGCCGATCATTAGTTTTCCGAATCGCTGCCGCTATTACTCGAAGACTTATCGTAATAAATAAAACTTATATTTTACTTTTTTAAGCGATCGACAGCTTCGTTATATTGATTTATTTTATCGCTTACTTTAGCTTAAGTAACTTAGCTCGTAAACGGATTAGTAATTATAGCAATAATAAAGCTACTTTTATAATTCGAAAAGTATCGGAGATCGATTTTCGCTTTGCGTATAAAAAAATAATTAAGTATAAATCGAAATCTTAGCGAATCTATAACGTAAAATCGAGTACGAATCGTAACACTTTCGATATTAATAAATACGTTATCGGCGTATCCGATAAAACGCGATAATAAACCGATAATTATTTAAAAGCTTATCTTTTAATCGTAAGCTATAAAAACTTCGAATTTAATTGCGGCGTTATAAGTAATAACGCTAACCTTTGCATTTATATCGAGTGTAGCTCGCGCATTAGTAATTAAAAACTGTTCGAGTATATTAACGATAACTTTAAAAGTTAACGAATAATAATAAAAGTATTTAAAAAATAGCTAATTAAACGTCGAAGCAAAGCCGATTTCCGTTAAAAAAAGTTCCGTATCACTTTCGATTACGGTTCGCAAAGTACGCCGATCTTTACGAGTAAACTAATCGAAAAAGAAATATTAAAACTAGAAAACACCGTAAAACATAGCTATAAAAAAAATCGAAATAAAGCCGATAATAAAAATAAAGCAAAACCGTTTTCAAATCGAAAAAGCTTCGAGTGCGAAAAGCGTATTACGTCGGCGGTGCTTAATTTAATTGCTACGAATATTCTTTTATAATTAAAGCTTAATTATTTAAAAGAATTCGAATAAGCGTTTAAGTCAAGACCGTTAAGCAATAGCATTTTTATATAAAATCCGTTTTAACCGAGCAAAGATCTATATAAAGTTTGCTTTACTAGTGATTTAGCCGTAAATCAAAATAATAAAAAAAAGAAAAAGAAATAAATTCTTGCGATAAAGCGCTTTATTAATAAAGCGACTCGTAACTTTATAAAATAGATTATTATTAAATAAAAAGATATTACTTTCTTTTTAAATAAGTTGCTAAAGCTTTGAAGCAAGTCCGTCTTTCGCCGTATTATCCGTCGCTTTCGATATAAGCTTACTACTTATAATCAAGCAATCTTTTAAAGCTTCCGCAACGCTAATCGTAGCTTAAAAGCAATTAATAGCGCTTTCGTTAATAAAGGTTTGCTAAATTATTTTATCGATTATACTTTCGAAAAAAGATCGTTTAAAAGTAAAAAGAGCAGCGAAAAACGCAATAATCTTATTAAAAGTTAAGTTCTTAAGCAAATCGCGCCTTTTTAAGAGTTTAATACGAGTCGCTTCGTAATCTATTCTTAAAAAAAAGATTACTTTGCTAAGCCTTTCGTATAATTTAACAGTTTTAAAAAGCTTGGCTTTAAGCTTAAGTGCAGCTTTAAAAGCTTTTAATAATATGACGAGCAGATTTCGTAAATCTTCCGATCGTAAAGCGTTTCGATTAAGAATCGCGATATAAGCGAGCTCGAGCTTATCTATTTCTATTAACTTAACGAAGATAACTTTAAGTTAGCTATAAGTAAATTAAACTTTTGCTTTTACCGAAAGAGCGTCTTTTAACGAATATAACGTAACTCGAAAAGCCGCGTTGCGCGCTCGAATCTTTACTAGTACAATAATAGCTTTCGTATTAAATACATAAGCATATGAATTCGCCGACGTAATGCATCGCTAGCGAATTATATTCGAAGTATTAAAATCGTTAATACGAAAAGCTTCCGCATTGCCGCCGTTAGCTGCTCGAATAAGCGCTTTAACGCGTTTTCGTATAGCTTCTTTAATAGATTCTCGTTATACTTTTAAAGCTTTATAACGACGCTTAAGATTAAAATTATTTATTATTTTACGAACCTTTTTTAAAACTTATTCGTATTTAAAAGTATCGTTTCGAAACTAAAACGAAATCGATAGTATTTCTTTTCGATATAATCTTATATACATCAAGTTCGCTTTATTAAAGTAAAAAGCTAATCCGTATTAAAGCATAAACAAATAGCATTAATTTTAATATTTATAAAGCTTTTGCTAATAGCTAAGTAGATTAAAAGTCTGCTAGCATTAATAGAAAATGCACGTAAAATCGTTTAAAAACCGTTTCTTCTTCGATATAACGTAGCTTCGGTTCGAATAAATGTCGGCCGTATTAATCTCGTAGACCCGATATAAAGCGATCTTTTAAGTCTTTCCGTATTAAGCTGCTTTTAATAAGTTTATATAAGCTTTTTTCGATACGAAAGCGAAGCTGTCGATAAGTCTTAAATAAATACTAACTTTCGCTAATTGTTTTATAAAAGCTTCGATCTTTAAGTTAAAATCAATAAACGAAATAATCGAACTCGCAACGATAATGCTTGCGTAATAAAAAAAAAAGCATAAGTATTACCGAAGTAAATATTATAAAGAAGCGAAACGTATAAGTTTCGCTTGCTTTCGAAAATAATAAACGGTACTTAAAAACGAAAGTTCTCGTTTTAATAAAAGTTATAGCGAGAAAAAGCTTTAAAAATCTCGACGTAGCCGTATTCTTTAATCCGTTTTATAATAATCTATTCTTACTTGATTAAGTTACTAATTATAATATATATTATATTATAAGTTTGCAAATAATCTTCTTTAAGTTTAACGTTTTTTTAAGTCCGATTTTGCATCGATAATAATAAGCAATCGAAAAACTTTTATTTCAATTGCTTATCGGTAATATCTTTATTAACGAAGCAAGCAAAGCTCGTAAAATTAAATTATCGAGTGAATTATAAAAGCTCTGCTTTAAAAGCTCTTTTTCTTATTATTTACTTATTACTTAAGTCGTTTAAAAAGCTAATATTATCTTTTTACTTAGCTAAGTCGAAAGCTTTATATTCTTTTTTAATTACTAATTTAAAGTCGTTCCAGATCACTTTCGGATCCGAAAAGCCGTTAAAGCTTTCGATATTGCAACGTATATTATAACCGAAAAGGTTAGAAATATTATATTTAACAAAGCACTGCTTCTTTTCCGAATCGGTAACGATACCGTAATTTTTAAACGCTCGTTCGAGCTAGCGAATATAATTCGTAATATTAGCTTTATCGAAAGCAAACATTCTAAAAGCTTTAAGTCTAAGAAAAGGTTTACGGATACTTACGTAATTCGAAGCATTTACGAAAGATAAAAAAGCTTAAATCCTTTTTACTTCGTCTTCGGTTAGCTTGCGAATAGCATTTTCGCTAAGTCCGAAGTCTTTTTAAATCGAAAAAGTCATAGCTCTTTTTGATTTCCGAAAGCTTTAACGTAAAGCCGTTAAGTTGAATTAATAAATGTCGATTGAAGTATGAAAGTGTCTCGAAACGGATGCGAAAAAAGAACGAAAATAATATAAATATAAATAAAAATATAAATAAATAATAAAAATAAAATAAATATAATTTATAATAAATATTAAATACATAAAGAAATATTATAAAAATATAAGATCTCGATGCGTCGAAAATGATTTATTAAAGAATCGAGTATCGATCGCGTTAAGCTAAATAATCGAAACTAAATCGATATAATAAACGATATTAATAATACGTTTAACTTTATAACGCAAAGTTTATAATAAATAAAAAAGTAATTGCCGAAATTAAGTATATCGAAATAAAAACGAAGTCGAGTAATAGCCGAGCTTCCGTGCAAGCATATAGCTTGCTTTTAATATAATGCGACACCGAAACGGTTTCGAATTGCATAATATTTATTTCCGCTCGTCGTATCTTTTATTTATTAAAGCGAAAGATATTTAAAAGCAATTCGAAGTCTTTATGCGTAATTTCCGTTACGAAATAAATATTAAATTTTCAACTTTTCAAGCTTAGCGTAGTATTTCCGATATTTAATTATTATTTATCTTTTTTAAAAAGAAAAAGCAATAGACTCGTATTAAAAACGATATTAAATCGAAAAGATAAAGTATATTAAACGAATAGTACTTCGGGCGTATCGCCGTGCAAAGTGGTTTAAATAAATAGTACTTTATAAATACCGAATTAAACTTTAGCTAACTCGATCTTCGAATTAAAGTAACGACTTTTTAAGTAGTACTTATCGAGTATATCGAATAGCATGCTCGACGGATACAAATCGAAGAAAGATCGCTTTTAAAGTAATAGCCTCGAAGCTTATATGCAAAAGCACTTAATTATTAGCTTAGCGTATATCGAATACTCTTTAAAAGAGCACCGCAAAAGCATATAGCCAATAGCTTAGCGTATAACGTAAACTCCGAATATATAGCTTCTCGCAAGAAAAGCAAGTTTAAAAAGGGTATAAAGACCAACTTTTAATTCGATTCTTTGCGTAAGTTACTAAATATATATAGAAAAAAAGAGCTCCGATATATACTTAACGTTAAATCAAAAAATATATATAAATATAGCTATAATAAAATCGTAAGTGAATAAGAAAGGAAAAGGAAGACGATCGAAAGACACTCGAATGTATGCTATAAGTACGTATATTATATTATATAATGATATGATGCTAGTTCAAAAAAGAACCAACTATTCGTTTATATAAAAGCTTGCACGTAACTTAACCACGTGCTTAGCAAGGCCAAAGCATGCAGCGCACCCACGTAACAAAGGTGCTTAGCATCAGTACTATATATATAAACAAAACAAATACAGAGCCGCAACTCTACCACAGTATCAAGACCTTTCTAAATATATAAGTAAAAGGCTACTCCTTAAGTTCATCAGACAAGAATCAAGAATCTTTCTACTTATCTTCCTCCCCGTGTTACCGTTTAACAAAAGCTTCGCTTTGCTCGCACTTTATTATCTGTCCCGTGCTTAATCGATCAAAGTCTTAATAATAAAGTTGATCTCGGACGCCGTAAGCTCGGAAATAAAACTTAGTATAAGCTTAAGCTTTGCTTTTTCGTCGGCGAGCCGATCTGCCGTTTCGTTGCTTATAATACCGGTATATCTCGAAGCTTATTTAACGCTAACCTTTAAATGTTTTATCACTTTTTAAATACGTAAGAACGCTTATTAAAAAGTAGCTAAAGCTATGCTTCGTATATACTAAATCACGGACGTATTATTTATGTACAATTATATGCGGTAATAAATAAGGTTTAATAAAGGCCGAATAACGTGCTCGAATGCTTTTTAAGCTTTTATTGCTTTCGCGTTAAAGACGTGCGATAAGTTATTAATAGCTTTTTTGCTTATTGCAATTTTCTTTTATTTTTAATAAATAGCGTATCCGTATCCGACGTATTTATGCTTGTCTTTATATTGCTTTAAGCTGTTTAAAAAAAAAATGATATTTCGGTCGATAAGTTAAGCTTATTACTTTTTAAAGTTTTTAGCGGCTTGCTCTTTTTTAACGCTTTAAGTAAGGTCCGTGCGACACTTAGCTAAGAAGTAAAAGTACTAAGCTAGCTTTAATCGTAAGCAAGAAAAGAGCATAGCTTTTAGTTTTTAAAGTTTTATTTTAATTCGCTATCGAAAGCTTACGGCAAGACTTTTAGTAATTATAAAAAAAAGAATACGCTTTATTATTAAGTAAGCTTCGTCAACTATTCGCAGCCGCAATGCTTATCGCACTTTAATCTTTTCGAGTGTTATTTCTTCGGAAAAAAGTCCGACGTCTTTTAAAAAAGTAATAATTAAAGCCGTACGTTAAATAAAAAAGACACTTTTTGTTATATAAGCAATGATCTTATTAATCGTATCGATATATCTTTTTAAGCTCGCGCTGACTTTTTTATTTAAGTTGTCTTTAATCAAGTATCGTAAAAGCTTCGTTTATTTTTCGTATTAAGCTTCGATGCTATATAAGATCGATAGTAATACGCAAGTGATTATTGTTTTGCGTAACGCGTAAGCGAAAAGACCGTCCGCCGTGCGAGCGAAGCTTTTAATATAAAATGCTATCCGTCGTGCTTTTTCCGCTTTTTCGAACAAGTAGCGTTTAAACATCATTTTCCGATCGAATTATACTTTAAGCTATCGTAACTTTAAAATAGCTTTTATCGTCGAAAGTTGCGTTTAAAAGCTTAAAGTGATATCGGTCTTATTTAGCTATAAGATAATTATATTTAAAACAAAGTTTTCGTTCTTATAAAAAAAGTAGATCATTTTTATCTTTTTTAAAGCGAAAAAGATTTGATTCTTCGCTTTATAAATCAAGATGTTTTAGATATACGTTATAAAAAAAGTGATATTAAATATAAGTAAATGTAATGCTTTGTAAATGCAAATGTTATTAACGTATTTAAATCGTAATATCGTGTTTTAATTAAAGAGTTCTGCGAAATATAATATATATAAAACGAAAGATAGCGATAATCTTTAAAGTGTGTCGCATTTTACGTTATAATAGTTCGTAATTACACTTTCGAAGCGTATTTAAATTTATCGGTCGTTAAAAAAAAAGTAAATAAGCTTTAAGAAAAGAAAAAGCTAGCTTTGCTTATTTATGCGCTTAAAAAGCCGACGCTTAAGCAAAGCGTCGAAAGCTTTTTAAACGTTTAATATTATTATCGTAATAATCTTGCTTATTAAAAAAGCTGCTTCGATATCGTAAATAAAGCAAGCTACGAAGTTTATAGTAAATCGCTTAAGTAAAGCTTCGCCGTGCTAAAAGCTTAAAATACTTAAAGTCAAAGAAGTTTAAGCAATTCGCTTAACGATAATGCGCTTTAAGCTTTTAAATATATAAGAGAAAAAGGCTATAAAGCGCTACGAACGCATCGAAGTCTTATCTTTTTTATTTATTTTAAGCATTATAATTACTTCCGTTAATTTCTAATAAATCGAAAAGAAGCTATGCCGAAAGCAAATATTAAATAAAGCGTAGATATAATATCGAATGTATAGCTAAACTTTTTTCAAAAGCTTAATAATAATCCGGTCCGTACTTAGCGAAGTGTTAGTTACTTTTATAATGCTTCGTTTTAATTTTTCGAAAAAGATTATTAAGTCTTACGGCAAGTGCTTCGTGCCGTCGTATTAAGGTTCTTTCGAAAAGTCGTTTTTTACGCTAAACCGGCCGAGTATAATCCGTCGTAATAAGTCTGCTTTCTCTTTAGTATCTTATACGATAACCTTTTTATATATAAGAAAAAGGGATTTAAAATTAATAATCAACTTATATTAATCGATTATTTTATACAAGTCTTTATCGTTTGCAATTCTATTTAATACTTGCATTTAATAGTCTTTTTAAGCTTTACGTATAACGTTGCGAAAGTACTTAATTTCGTTTATTAAAATACGGTTTATAAAGTTTTAATACGCTTCGATATATTCGTAATAAGCTCGTTTAACTTTCGAGATCTATTAAAAAGCTATCTTGCTTATATCTTAATAAAGTATGCCGATAGCTTTGATTACATCTTTAAGAATTTTTACGAAAGCTAAAGCACTTTTTTCAATTTATACGAAGTCGTAGAAACTCGAAAGGTCGGAGAAAGTAATTATGCTATTACGTATAAGGTCTTCGAATCTATCTATATCTTTGTCCGTTATTTTTTTATAAAACTAATCTATCGATACGCGCTTTCGTCTCGAGATCGTAATAATTAAAGTTTAATAGTTTAAAATGCTATACAAGTCTTTTCTTATTACCGTAATAGCGTGCGGTATATTTAAAAAAGTAAAGTTTAAAACGTAGTCGAGCTAATGTATAGATTCTTTTAGTACGCCGATAAAGTCTATGCCGTTCGTTATAAACTAATCCGCAAGATCTTTTCTTTAATAAACGGTCCGAACTTTTAGTTTAAATATCTCGTATTATATATTAAAGTCTTTTTTTATTAAGCACTGTAGTGCTTACCAGCACTAAGATCAAGAGGAGATTCTGTGTATTGAATAAAGCTTAGTATATTTTATCTAAGAAGCTCGTCAAGATCTATGTACATGTACTTAAAAGCTTTAGTATGCTAAAGGCGCTATTAAGCGAGGTCACATAACATGTCATATATAGCTTGAGTAGAACTATGCTTGTTTCGCATAATACACTTTTTAAGTTAGCAGAGTAACTGCTGAGTTGCAAGTAAACAAAAAAGAAAAAAAATTAAATAACTAAGCTTTTTAAACTTAATGTAAATAAAAGAGATTGTTATCGCAATTTAAAACAAACAAATAGCGGATGTTATTATTAATTAAGTGTTAGTTAAGAATGCAATTCTTTCTTAAGTCGGTTTTATTACGTAGCGGAAGTCTTTAGCGCCGTCTTTATCGCGTTGCTATATAAGTAAAAGCGCGTCTGTTTTTATTATAATAAATACTCAACTTTTATCTATTTATACAATGCTTTTTAAGCAAGTAACTTAATCTAATAGAATCGTTAAGCGCGGCCGAAGCCGTTTAAAAATAAGTGCTCTTAATAAATTAATATATTTATGCTAACTATTAAGAGAATCTTCTTTTTGCTTTAATTATTGCTGCTACTATAGCTGCGGCGGCTGCGGCGGCTATACTACGCACTCTTACTTTTAAAGCTTCGCCCTTTCTTTTAGACTTTCTTATTAAGCGCTTGCTTATGTTAACGACCGTTAAAGCTTTAAAGTGCATTAAGTGTATTAATAATAAAATCACATCGAGATTTAATAAAGATTATTATAATTGCGATACGAACGTTATACGCTATCTTTAATATGCTAAAAGTAGCTATAGCAATTGCACCGCTGCTTTTACCGCTACTAACACCGCTTTCGATAACTTCGTAAGCGCTAAAGATAATAATGTTATATAAAAAGTTCGCCGAAGTCTTCGAGATGCTATGCGATAATAGCTCGCTTTAAATACTGCCTTTTTAAAAAGTGCTGTTAATAGTCCGAGCGGTCTAGCAAGTAGAAGTAAAAGTTTTAAAAGTAATCTCGATAGCTTTATAAGTTTTGCTTTTGCTCTTAAGACCTTTAATTTAAATATAGCCTTTATTAGATTAAATAGTCTTATAACAGCGAACCGTGGTCCGGTGACGCGGAGCGCTTTAAGCATATCACCTTTTCGTAAGTTAAGCTTTTTAACTTCCGAAATAATTTAATTTAAATAACTCTTTTTAATTAAAACTTCTTTTCGGACTTTATATAAAAGCTTTAATCTGCTGCTATAGCAGCTCTTGCGCTTGCGCTAACCGCTTTTATTACTCTCGTCGCTTTCGCAGCTTTCGTCGTCGTCGCTTTTTTTGCGCTAGTTATTGCGCTTGCCGCTTTCGCGGCGGCGCTCGCCGTTATTATAACTCTTGCGAAGCGTCGAGCTAAAATAAAGAGATTGCTAAGAGCTTTAGTTAATCTTTTATTATAAAAAGCGAAAAGTAAAAGCGTATAAGATAAGATAGAATGACGGCTATAATTGCTAAATAGATATTTTCTTTTAAATTACGTATAAATAAAAAAAATGAAATATAATAAATGAATAGCATATGCGTACTATTAAAGCTTTTCGATAAACGCGCGAGCGTCTTATAAATTTAAAAGCTTAATAAAGCTTTTAAACTTTTATCGAGTCAAGTTCTTTATAAGACCGTTAGCGTGCATCTTATTAATAAAAAGATATTAAACTTAAAAGCTTTTTTTAAAGTGCTCTTAGCGTAGTCACATATTATAAATGTCGACGTAGCGAAGCTTAATAAAGATGCGCTCTTTTTTATTAGCTATAAGCTTGATAATTTATTAATTATTATAATAAACTACTTAAAGCGCCGCAAAACGAAAGTATAGCTTTTTAAAAAATCGTTAAAGCGCTATAGTCTCTTTTATTATAAAGGCCATGCTAAAAAGCTCCGCTTTAATAAATAATATAATAATTGTATCTTGCTTTAAAGCTTTTTAAAAGATCGTACCTTCGAATAAAAACATAATATACTTTTAAAAAGATCGCTTTATCTTTTCGTTATCGACGTAAAAAGCGTTAAAAGCTATTATTAACTCCGACTTGCTGAACTAGCTGTATTGAATACTTTTAAAGCGCGAGCTAAATAGATATCGCAAATACTAGTTTATAGCTCGAAGGTGCTCCGCGCTTAAATTAATACTAAAGTACAAGAGTTGAAAAGCTATAAAAGCTATATCTAAGCGTAGTATAATCGCTATATATAATACGGATCTAACCTTCTTTTAATACTCTTTCACTTGCTTCCGCGAAACTATCTTTTTATTTTTAATTAAGTTATAAAACGGTAATAGAATTGTTAAGCAGCGTCCGTTCGTAAGTTCGAATTTCTTAGTTATTTTTTCAATATAAGCGTTGTGCATAAGCGTTAGCGTTTTTCGCTAACGGTTTCGAGCGACTTTTATATTAAAAAACTATTTAATATCTTTTATCGCTTCGATCTTATACGCTTTATTAAGACCGTTAATGATCTTTTACGCTTTAAAAAGATTAAAATGATAATATATAACTTGAATATCGTTTACGTAAAACGCTATAAAGACCGTTTTATTTAGATTCGTAAAAATACACGGTTCTTTATTAAGTAGTATAAGCTTTAATTTATCGAGTGTACTTGTGAAATCGAAATACTATAAAGTTAGCGAGTCTTTAAGTCTATATAAAACTTTATCGACCTTTACGAGCATATCTTTCTACTTAAAACCGTTAAAAAGATAACACGTAATTAAAACGCTATCCGTATGTCTTATAGCGTTAATAAAAGCGTTAACGACGTCGAACTATTTTATTTTTAAATTAAATTCGATTATTATAGTTATTATTATCTTAAACGATTTAGCTGCTAGCGTAGCAGCGTAAGTTGAATAGATAATAAATTCGTTTTAAAGGTCGCTTTTAATTATAATCTTCGATCTAAACTTTACGATCTTTTTAAACGAGCTAGTCTTATATATAAACATTTATTTAAAAAGTATAAGTTTTAACTTAGCTTCGCTCTCGAGAATCACTCTTTAATAGTTCTTTTTCTTTAGATTATTCAGTTTTATAAAAGCTCCGTTTATAAACTCTTTGCCGTATAAATGCTATTATAGCTTTTTTTAATAAGTAAAAAGTTTTAAATGTTTTCGTTTTTACGGGTAAAGCTATTTTAATAATAGCTTAAACGAAGTAGCAGTTGCTATAATAGCGTGTAATGTTTCGTAATCTTTGCTATCTTCGCGCACGGATTCGCTATTAGCTTAAAAAGTCGATATAAAATCTAAAACGCGCGAATAACAGTTCGAATCGGCGCGAAAGTTGTTTAATAAAAGCTTATTAACACTTGCGTATATTCTCGCGCGTTTTTTAATACAGCTATTAATAAGTAAATGCTCTTTATTAAAGTCGGAATTTTATTTAAAGTGTTTATAATTTAATTTCTTATTATTAATGCTCGCTTTAAAAAGGTTTAAAAGCTTTTTTTTAATTGTTCGATTTGAATTTCCGCCGGTTGTTAACGTAAAAGCTTTCGTTAGTCGGCTTATAGCTTAGCTTTTCGAGCTTCGGCTTTAAATAACAATTTAAAAGTATAATTTGCGCGCTCTTTTATTAAAGCTAAGTTTTTGTTTATATACGGTGCTCTTTTTTGCTTTTAGCAATCTTAAAGCACTTTCGCTCTTGCTTTTAATTAAAGAGCTAGCGAAACGTTTAGCGGTGTAATTCGAATCGTTAAAGTCTATTAAATCGTTTCGTAAAGCAATTGCTTTTAATATAAACGTATTTATAAGGTTTTTAATTAAAGTAAAAGCTTTTGACGTTTATATATCGCTCGGATTAAATAAGGTCGTATTCTTTAAGCTTTGATTAAATCTTTTTAAGTTAACTTTTATAAAGTCTAACGGCTGTTTATTTTTTATATTAGCTGCATTTATTTCTTTTAAGCGATCTTTTGCAACGTTTTTTATATCAAATAAAGCGTCTTTTGTTTGATTAAAGTCTTTAATATGCTTTAATTTAATAACGATGCTCTTAATCTCGTTAATCGATTAGCCGACCGATTTTTCTTCGTCTTTAAGATAGAATTAAGTCTTATCGAACGTTACGTTGCGTATAACAATCACTTTATAAAACATAAGAACATAGACTTTATATATATTAAAAGCTATATATTTAATTAAATAGCTTATATATCTTTTCGGTTTGATTTTAAAAGCTTTTTTATTACGAAAAGCTTCTCGGTCTTTGATTATTAAGTACGCACGAGCGCTATACGCAATTAAACCGTTATAATCTAGTTTTAAATCGATGTCGATCCGTATAAAGATCGCCGGATCGTATTACTTAAAATATTGCTTAAACTAAAGCTATAGCATTTTATTCGGACTTTTTATAAAACTCTTCGCTTTCGATATTATATTATAAAAGTAGATAGCGGCTAATATAGTCTTAAGCTAAAGCTTTTTTAAGAGCTTTGCTTTTACTTTTATTTTAATAAACCGTTCTATCACTTCTCTTTTAGCCCTTTTAGCTCTTTTATTAAGTTCGTAATTAAAAGATAATAAAAGCTTTAACTCGATCTTAACTTTTTTCGCTTATCTTTGATATTCGATAAAGCTAATAAAATTGATTACGATTATTAAAGAATCGTTATTATAGCGTATAACAGCTATTAAAAAACCGTATTTGCGTCTCGTTTATACTTTAAATTCTTTTAGTACTTTTATAACTGTTAATTGCAACTTGTCTTTTAATATAAAGCCGAATAGCTTTTTATTATATTCATTTTTAATTATTAATAACTATTTACTTTCGTCGAAACCGTTAAAAAAATTAAATAAATCTTAAGCGATCTTATAGAATAGCTTAGCTGCTTTATTATTTAACGTACGGCGAAATATAACTTGTTAAGCGTGCGTAATTATATATACTTTACATTTAACTTTAATAATTCTTTTAAGTTTTACTTCTTTAACGTTATAAGCTAGCGCTTCGAGCGCTTCTTTGCTTAAATAACTTATTCGTAAATGCTAAAGTATCGATGAATCTTTTTTTAAAGCTTAAAAGACATTACTCTTTTAAAATTTATAACGTGTTTGCAAGCGCTTTTAAGTTATAAAGAATATCATTAAGCAAAAGAAGCTACGAATTGTAGTGCTTACTAGCACTAAGATCAAGAAGAGATTCTGTAAATTGAATAAAGCTTAGTATATTCTATTTAAAAAGCTCGTCAAGATCTATATACATGTACTTAAGAGCTCTAGTATGCTAAAAGCGCTATTAAGCGAAGTCATATAATATATTACATATAGCTTAAGTAGAACTATGCTTGTTCTGCATAACACATCTTTTAAGTTAATAACGTAGCTGCTAAATTGCAAGCAAACAAAAAAGAAAAAAAAAAAATAATTAAGCTTTTTAAACTTAATATAAACAAAAAAGATTATCATCGTAATTTAAACAAATAAATAGCGGTTGTTATTATTAATTAAGTGTCAATTAAGAATGCAATTCTTTTTTAAGTCGGTTTTATTACGTAGCGAAAGTCTTTAGCGCCGTTTTTGTCGCGTTGCTATATAAGTAAAAGCGCGTTCTTTTCTATTATAATAAACACTTAACCTTTATTTATTTACATAATGCTTTTTAAGCAAGTAATTTAATTTAATAGAATCGTTAAGCGCGGTCGAAGCCGTTTAAAAGTAAGTGCTTTTAACAAATTAATATATTTATATTAATTATTAAAAGAATCCTTTCTTTACTTTAGCTATTGCTGCTGCTATAGCTGCGGCGACTACAGCGGTTATACTACGCACTTTCACTTTCGAAGCTTCGCTCTTTCTTTTAAACCTTTTTATTAAGCGCTTGCTTATACTAACGACCGTTAAAGCTTTAAAGTGCATTAAGTGCATTAATAATAAAATCATATCGAAGTCTAATAAAGACTGCTACAATTACGATACGAGCGTTATTCGCTATCTCCGGTATATTAAAAGTAGCTATAGCAATTGCACCGTTGCTTTTGCCGCTGCTAACACCGCTTTCGATAACTTCGTAAACGCTAAAGATAATAGTATTATACAAAGAGTTCGCTAAAGTCTTCGAGATATTATGCGATAATAGCTCGCTTTAAATATTGCTTTTTTAAAAAGTGCTGCTAATAGTCCGAGCGGTTTAGCGAGTAGAAGTAAAAGTTTTAGAAATAATCCCGGTAGCTTTATAAGTTTTGCTTTTGCTTTTAAGACTTTTAATTTGAATATAGCCTTTATTAAATTAAATAGTCTTATAGCAGCGAACCGTGGTCCGGTGACGCGGAGCGCTTCGAGCATATCACTTTTTCGTAAATCAAGCTTTTTAACTTACGAAATGATCTAATCTAAGTAGCTCTTTTTAACTAGAATTCCTTTCGGACTTTATACAAAAGCTTTAATCTGCTGCTATAGCAGCCCTTGCGCTTGCGTTAACCGCTCTTATTGCTTTCGTCGCTTTCGTTATTTTCGTCGCCCTCGCAGCTACCGTCGCTTCCGTCGCACTTATTATCGTCGCTTTTTTTACGTTAATCGTTGCGCTTGCCGCTTTCGCGGCGGCGCCCGCCGTTGCTATAACTTTTGCGAAGCGCTAAGCTAAAGTAAAAAGATTATTAAGAGCTTTAGTCGATCTTTTATTATAAAAAGCGAAAAGTAAAAGCGTATAAAATAAAATAAAATAACGATTAAGATTATTAAATAAATGTTTTCTTTTAAATCACGTGCAAATGAAAAAAAATAAAATGTAATAAGTAAATAGCATATGCGTGCTATTAAAGCTTTTCAATTAACGCGCGAGCGTTTTGTAAATTTAAAAGCTTAATAAAGCTTTTAAACTTTTATCGAATCAAGTTCTTTGTAAGACCGTTAGCGTACATCTTTTTAATAAAAAGATATTAAACTTGAAAGCTTTTTTTAAAGTGCTTTTAACGCAGCTATATATTATAAATATCGACGTAGCAAAGCTTAATAAAGATACGCTCTTTTTTATTAGTTATAAGCTTGATTGTTTATTGATTATTATAATAAACTATTTAAAGCGCCGCAAAACGAAAGTACAGCTTTTTAAAAAACCGTTAAAGCGTTATAATCTCTTTTATTATAAAGGTTATATTAAAAAGCTCTGTTTTAATAGATAATATAATAATTGTATCTTGCTTTAAAGCTTTTTAAAAGATCGCACTTCCGAACAAAAACATAATATACTTTTAAAAAGATCGCTTTATCTTTTCGTCATCGGCGTAAAAAGGGTCAAAAGCTATTATTAGCTTTGATTTGCTAAACTAGCTATATTAAATACTTTTAAAGCGCGAGCTAAATAAATATCGCAAACATTAGTTTACAGCTCGGAAGTGCTCCGCGCTTAAATTAATATTAAAGTAAAAGAGTTAAGAAGCTGCAAAAGCTATATCTAAGCGTAGCATGATCGTTATATATAATACGAATCCAACTTTCTTTTAATATTCTTTCACTTGCTTTTGCGAAGCTATCTTTTTATTCTTAACTAAATTATAAAACGATAATAAAGTTGTTAAACAACGTTCGTTCGTAAGTTCGAATTTCTTAATTATTTTTTTAATATAAGCGTCGTGCATAAGCGTTAGCGTTTTTCGCTAACGGTCTCGAGCGACTTTTATATTAAAAAACTATTTAATATCTTTTATCGCTTCGATTTTATACGCTTTATTAAGACCGTTAATAATCTCTTGCGCTTTAAAAAGATTAAAATAATAATATATAAGTTGAATATCGTTTACGTAAAACGCTATAAAAACCGTCTTGTTTAAATTCGTAAAAATACACGGTTCTTTATCGAATAGTATAAGCTTTAATTTATCGAGTATGCTTATAAAGTCGAAATATTATAAAGCTAACGAGTCTTTAAGTTTATATAAAGCTTTATCGACTTTTACGAGTATACTTTTTTGCTTAAAACCGTTAAAAAAATAATACGTAATTAAGACGTTATCCGTATATCTTATAACGTTAATAAAAGCGTTAACGATATCGAATTGTTTTACTTTTAAATCAAATTCGGCTATTATAACTATTATGATCTTAAAAGATTTAACTATTAGCGTAGCCGCGTAAGTTAAATAAATAATAAATTCGTCTTAAAAGTCACTTTTAATAACAATTCTCGATCTGAACCTTACGATCTCTTCGAACGAGCTAGTCTTATATATAAACACTTACTTAAAAAGTATAAGTTTTAACTTAGCTTCGCTTTCGAGAATCACTTTTTAATAGTTCTTCTTTTTTAAATTATTTAGCTTTATAAAAGCTTCGTCCTTAAACTTTTTACCGTATAAGTATCGTTATAGCTTTTTTTAATAAGTAAAAGGTTTTAAATGTTTTCGTTTTTGCGAGTTAAGCTATTTTAATAATAACTTAAACGAGATAGCAGCTGCTATAATAGCGTGCAATATCTCGTAATCTTTATTATCTTCGCGTACGAGTTCGCTATTAACTTAAAAAGTCGATACAAAATTTAAAACGCGCGAATAACGGTTCGAATCAGCGCGAAAGTTATTTAAAAAAAGCTTATTAATACTTGCGTATATCCTCGCGCGTTTTCTAATGCGGCTATTAATAAGTAAGTGCTCTTTATTAAAGTCGGAATTTTATTTAAAGTGTTTATAATTTAATTTCTTATTATTAATACTCGCTTTAAAAAAGTCTAAAAGCTTTTTTTTGATTGTTCGGTTTAAATCTCCGCCGGTTGTTAATATAAAAGCTCTCGTTAGTCGGCTTATAGCTTAGCTTTTCGAGCCCCGGCTTTAAATAATAATTTAAAAGTATAATATACGCGCTCTTTTATTAAAGCCAAGTTTTTGCTCGTTTACGATGCTTCTTTTTGCTTTTAGCAGTCTTAAAGCACCTTCGCCTTTGCTCTTAACTAAAAAGCTAGCGAGACGTTCAATAGTATAGTTCGAATCGTTAAGATCTATTAAATCGTTTCGTAAAGCAATTGCTTTTAATATAAACGTATTTATAAAGTCTTTAATTAAAGTTAAAGCTCTTAACGTTTATGCATCGCTCGGATTAAATAAAGTCGCATTCTTTAAGCTTTAACTAAATCCTTTTAAATCAACTTTTATAAGGTCTAACGGCTAGTCACCTTTTATATCAGCTGCATTCGTCTTTTTTAAGCGATCTTTTACAACGTTCTTTATATTAAACAAAGCGTTCTTTGTTTAACTAAAGTCTTTAATATCTTTTAGTTTAATAACGATACTCTTGATCTCGCTAATCGATTAGCCGACCGATTTTTTCTCGTTTTTAAAATAAAATTAAGTCTTATCGAACGTTACGTTACGTATAACAATCACTTTATAAAGCACAAAAACATAGACCTTATATATATTAAAAGCTATATATTCAACTAAATAGCTTATATATCCTTTTAGTTTGACTTTAAAAGCTTTTTTATTACGAAAAGCTTTTCGGTCTTTAATTATTAAGTACGCACGAGCGCTATACGTAACCAAACCGTTATAATTTAATCTTAAGTCGGTGTCGATCCGTATAAAGATCGCCGGATCGTACTACTTAAAATATTGCTTGAACTAAAGCTATAGCACTTTATTCGGACTCTTTATAAAGCTCTTCGCTTTCGGTATTATATTGTAAAAGTAAATAACGGCTAATATAATTTCAAGCCAAAGCTTTTTTAAAAGCTTTGTTTTTACTTTTATTTTAATAGACCGTTTTATCACTTTTCTTTTAGCTTTCTCGGCTCTTTTATTAAGTTCGTAATTAAAAGATAATAAAAGCTTTAACTCGATCTTAATCTCTTTCGCTTATTTTTAATATTCGATAAAGCCGATAACGTTAATTGCGATTACCGAAGAATCGTTATTATAACGTATAATAGCTATTAAAAGATCGTATTTGCGTTTCGTTTATATTTTAAATTCTTTTAATACTTTTATAACCGTTAATTACAACTTATCTTTTAATATAAAGCCGAATAGCTTCTTATTATATTTATCTTTAATTATTAATAATTATTTGCTTTCGTTAAAATCGTTAAGAAAGTCGAATAGATCTTAAGCGATCTTATAAAATAGCTTAACTGCTTTATTATTTAACGTACGGCGAGATATGACTTGTTAAGCGTGCGTAATAACACATGCTTTACATTTAACTTTAATGATTCTTTTAAGTCTTATTTCTTTAACATTATAAGCTAGCGCTTCGAGCGCTTCTTTGCTTAAATGACTTATTCGTAAATGCTAAAGTACCGATGAATCTTCTTTTAAAGCTCGGAAAATACTGCTCTTTTAAAATTTATAACGTATTTGCAAGCGCTTTTAAGTTGTAAAGAATATTATTAAGCAAAAAAAGCTACGAATCAATTAAAGCAAAAAATAATTAAATAGCTTATATTTAAAAAACGTAAGATTAAACTTCTTTTTTAACTTTCTTAATACGACGCTCTTTTTAACTTCTTCGTAACGAAAAGTTACGTTATATCTCGAGTACTATACGCTAGCTTTGCTTAAAAGAGCTTTCGAGATAATATTAATATTAAACCTTTTAACGATAACGACGTTTTTTAACTTCAAATCCTTCGTCTTAACTTTATTTAATCCGTTTAAAGCTCTTTTAAAGACTTTAGTACTTCGCTCGACGACTAAAAGACTATTCGTTTTAGCTTCGATAAAGTCGGTTAAGCGAAAGCGTTAAATTAACTTTAGCTTTAAAAGATTTTTATCGTTAATAAAATAAGTAGCGCCGCAATTATCGAGAAAAATATTATTAAATAGCTAGTGCTTATTATTAGCCGTGCTATAAAGACCGTTAAAAATAAAATTATCGAGCGTATTAAAAAGCTCGAAATCGATAATAATTATTAACACTTTTTTAAAGTATTTTAATTTATCGCTATTATTCGATTACTTTTTTTTGCTTTTTAAGACGATCTTATCGACTTGAATTTATACTTAATCTTTCTTCGTGATCTCTTTTTAAAGCGCTTTAAACTTAAGCTCTTATAGCTTTTTTTTTATAACGACGATATTATTTCGATTCGGCTTTGCGAATCTACTTTCGTTAAAACCGTTAAAGCAATAGCGAAGGATCTTATACTTGATTGCGTTTTAATAGTAATTTCTTTTTTTAAAGCACGAGCACTTAAAACCTTTAGCAAGTCTTTTAAAGCTATCGAAGCGTTTATTAAACTACTTAAAAGCAGTGTCGTTAGCTTTATTACTTCCGAAAATGCTACGAGTAATTTGATCTTCGAAAGTAGCGAATACGCTAAAGAAGTTAAAGTTTAGATTATTAATCTTCTTTTCGACTTAGCTTTCGTATTAATTAAAGTAATCGTAAAAAGTGCGCTTTTAAAGTAATAATAGCTCGTCGTTTCGAATGACTTTTGCGAGCTTTAACGACGCTTAAGTTAATAATTATTTTTCGCTAATAGCTTTTAAAAATGCTTTTATCGCGAGTGTATTCGTCGTTTCGTAAAGATTGTTTATTTTCGCTAACTTATAAATAGCTCGGTGTTCTTTGATTTATACCGTTAAAAAGACGCTCTTTTGCTTAGCTGCTTGCAAAGATTTTTTATAATCTCGTATTATCGATAGCTTAAAGCTCGAGTCGGATAGACGGCATATTTCTTAAAGCTTTTTTATTAAGAATTAAATAAAAGTATTGTCTTTTTTTAAAGCCGCCAAGATCGCCTTCTCGAGAATAAAGCTTTCAACCGTCTTTTTGATCTAGTTTATAATTTAATTGCTTTTATTACTTAAAACTTTTTAATTATTTATAACGAAGTTGTATTCTTTTATATTATCGTTATACGCTTTTCGGACGTCTTCGAACTCAGCGTCTTTTAGCTTTAAAAGTCTATTAAGATCGTTTGCAAAAGCTCTTAAGTATAATTCTTCTTAAGCTTTTCGTTAGCGGTCTTACTTTTAAAACCATTCGTTATTAAGCTCCGTTATTATCTTTATAATAGACTTCGTTTTTAATTTGATCTGCTCGATAAAAAGAGCAAGTTCTTTTACGCTAATACGAAGAGATGCGTATTATTCTATGCTAAAGCGCTTAATAAAGTATTTATAGTTCGTAATTTATCTTAAGAAATCGCTACGACTTATAAAGTTCGTTTTATTAATTAAAAGGACCTCTTTTACTTTGTCGTCCATTATTATAGCAATTGACTTTATAACTAAAGCTTTTGAAAATTAATTAAAGTTCTTAAAAGTAATAAGTGTTAATTATAAAGAATAAATATAATTGAAAAAAGACAGATTGCAAAATGAAAGTTATAATAAAGTAGCGTTAAAGTGACTTGCAGAATCCGCTCTCGATTAATTCAAAGATTATTAAAGATTAATTAAATAACTCGTAAATGCGAATATAGCTTTTAATTATAATGCTTACTAGCATTAAGATCAAAAAGAGATTCTGTAAATTAAATGAAGCTTGATATATTCTATTTAAAAAGCTCGTCAAGATCTATGTACATGTACTTAAGAGCTTTAATATGCTAAAAGCGCTATTAAGCGAAGTCACATAACATATTATATATAGCTTGGGTAGAACCATGCCTGTTCCGCATAACACGAATCAATTAAAGCAAAGAATAATTAAATAGCTTATATTTAAAAAACGTAAAGTTGAACTTCTTTTTTAACTTTTTTAATACGACGCTCTTTTTAACTTTTTTATAACGGAAAGTTGCGTTATATCTCGAGTATTATACGCTAGCTTTACTTAAAAGAGCTTTCGAAATGATATTGATATTAAACTTTTTAACGATAGCGACGTTTTTTAACTTTAAATCTTTCGTCTTAGCTTTATTTGATCCGTTTAAAGCTCTTTTAAAGACTTTAGTCTTTCGCTCGACGATTAAAAGACTACTCGTTTTAGCTTCGATAAAATCGGTTAAGCGAAAGCGCTGAATTAACTTTAGTATTAAAAGATTCTTATCGTTAATAAAGTAAGTGGCTTCGTAATTATCGAGAAAAGTGCTATTAAATAGCTAATGCTTATTATTAGCCGTGCTATAAAGACCGTTAAAAACAAGATTATTAAGCGTATTAAAAAGCTTAAGATCGATAATAATTGCTAATACTTTTTTAAAGTATTTTAACTTATCGCTATCGTTCGATTGTTTTTTTTTGCTTTTTAAAACGATTTTATCGACTTAAATCTATACTTAACTTTCTTTCGTAATCTTTTTTCGAAACGTTTTAAACTTAAGCTCTTAAAGCTTTTTTTTTATAACGACGATATCATTTCGGTTCGGCTTTGCGAATCTACTTTTGTTAAGACTATTAAAGTAATAGCGAAAGATCTTGCACTTAATTGCATTTTAATAATATGTTCTCTTTTTAAAGTACGAGCATTTAAAACCTTTAACAAGTCTTTTAAAGCTATCGGAGCGTTTACCGGACTGCTTAAAAGCAGTATCGTTAGCTTTATTACTTTCGAAAGTGCTACGAGTTATTTAATTTTTAAAAGTAACGAATATATTAAAAAAGTTAAAGTTCGGATTGCTAGTCTTTTCGTTAACTTAGCTTTCGTATTAATTAAAGTAATCGTAAAAAGTGCGCTTTTAAAGCAATAACAACTCGTCGTTTCGAATGACTTTTGCAAGCTTTAATAACGCTTAAGTTAATAATTACTTTTCGCTAATAGCTTTTAAAAATGCTTTTATCGCGAGTGTACTCGTCGTTTCGTAAAAAGCGTTTATTTTCGTTAACTTATAAATAGCTTGATGTTCTTTAATCTAAACCGCTAAAAAGACGCTCTTTTGCTTAGCTACTTATAAAAATTTGTTATAATCTCGTGTTATCGATAGCTTAAAGCTCGAGTTAAATAAACGGCATATTTTTTAAAGCTTTTTTATTAAGAATTAAATAAAAGTATTATCTTTTTTTATAACCGCTAAGATCGCTTCTTCGAGAATAAAGCTCTTAACCGTCTCTTTAATTTAGTTTATAATTTGATTGCTTTTATTATTTAAGATCTTTTAATTGTTTATAGCGAAGTTGTATTCCTTTATGTTATCGTTATATACTTTTCGAACGTTTTCGAATTCAGCTTCGCGTAATCGTAAAAGTCTATTAAGATCGTTTGCAAAAGCTTTTAAGTATAATTCTTTTTAAGCTTTTCGTTAGCGGTCTTAGTCTTAGAACTATTCGTTATTAAGCTTCGTTATTATCTTTATAATAAACTTCGTTTTTAATTTAATCTGCTCGATAAAAAAAGCAAGCTCTTTTACGTTAATACAAAGAGCTGCGTATTGTTTTATGTTAAAGCGCTTAATAAAGTATTTATAATTCGTAATCTATTTTAAAAAGTCGCTACGACTTATAAAGTTCGTTTTATTAATTGAGAAAACCTCTTTTACTTTATCGTCTATTATTATAACAGTTGATTTTGTAATTAAAGCTTTTGAAAATTAATTAAAGTTCTTAAAAGTAATGAATGTTAATTATAAAGAATAAAAATAATTGAAAAAAGATAGATTGCAAAAATGAAAGTTATAATAAAATAGCGTTAAAGTGATTTGCAGAATCCGCTCTCGATTAATTCAAAAGTTATTAAAGACTAATTAAATAGCTCGTAAGTGCGAATATAGCTCTTAACTATAATGCTTATTAGTATTAAGATTAAGAAGAGATTTTGTATATTAAATGAAGCTTAGTATATTCTATTTAAGAAGCTCGTTAAGATTTATGTATATATACTTAAGAGCTCTAGTGTGCTAAAGGCGCTATTAAGCGAGGTTATATGACATGTTATATGTAGCTTGGATGGAACCATGCTTGTTCCGCATAACAAGCACTTATAATTAAAAGTAAAGTGTAAAACGTAATCGATAACCTTATTAATAATCGATTGTTTGTAAGCGTTAAATTTATTAACGTTAATTTATAATATGTCTTTACTTTAAACCGGTCGTCGTTGCTTTATATAAAGTCTAGCTCTTTTGCGAATATATATAAAGACCCGAAGCTTTTCGGTTTCGAAGTTATCTTTCGAAGTTCTTTATAAGTCTATTAAAAAATAAATATTAAAAGCGAAGTGTGTTTATATTTTTATATTAAAGTAAGTAATTAATTTTTGCACGCATATTATATTTATCTTATACTTGTGCGTTAAAAAGAGTATGATCTAATAATTAAGTATAAAGCGTTTTATATTAGCTTATCCGACGTATATATTAAGCTTAGACCGTATCGTATAGCCGTAGCCGGTTCGTATCGATATACTATTTATTAAGTAGATTAAAAAGTGAATTCGTCTTTCGAGTCCGCATCCGCGTCCGTTAAAAGTAAGATCTTAAGCTTGACTTTAAGTTTTTGCTTAATTACTTTATAGCTTTTTTAAGCTTTTAAGCGACTATTAAAAATAAAGATAAAGATCGAAGTTATACGTTCGTGTTCCGTTACTTTTTATTTTGCGACGCGCTTACGCGTTGCAAAAGCTTTCGCCGTGTCGATGTTTATAATATTAATTACTTTCGAGCTTTATATCTAACGCAATAAATGTGTCGAAGTGTTTGTATCAAAAGTGCTACTATTAATGATAATAGTAATAGTGACGCTGCTTATAAGAGCTACGAAAGTAAAGCATAAAGTGTTATTACGTACGTGCTTCTTTTTATAATTTTTAACGTTACTAATTCGTCGGATAACCGCGAGCTTTTTCTTTATAAGCCGTATTAGTTTGCCGTCTTTTTTATACGAAATAATAAAGCAGTTTTAATACTCGGCTTCGAAAAAGCTATAATAATTCGCGTATTTCGCCGGCGCTATGCAATCGCTATAAGTTAAGCCGTCGTACTAATCGATTCTTTAGTTGCATTTGCTATAGCGAAAGTATCGGATATACTTAGCAAAGTTATAATAGCTTTAGCATCTTAAATCGTATCTCGTGATTTTATATTTTCTTTTAATTAATTTAGCCGTGTCTTTTATATTAAAAAAGCGGGAAAGCTTTACTTTTTTTAAAAAAGAAACGATTAAAGTTATAATAACGTTAAAAGCTTTAAAGTCGACGCTTTTATTATCGATTTTAATTTCGACCGGCGTTTATCTCGTTTATATAATTATTTTATCGAAAACGAAGTCTTTAATTAATATTAATTCTAGCTCGCCGTTTTTATTAAAAACGTATATAAAATAAAAGATATAATAGACCGCATAATTGTATTAAAGCTATAATATTTCGATTTTAATCGCAAATAAAAGACGCTTAACGGTTTTTTTTTTTTTTAATTAATAAAAGTATTACGTATTTGTAAGTCTTTAATTAAAAGTAACTATCAGGTTTAAGTCGCGTGTATTTTAATAATAAAGTCTATCGTAAAGTCGCGAAAAAAGTCGATTAGCGCTTTGCGCAAAGCATAAAGATATTAAGATCGATTGCGCTTAACTTCGTTTATAATTATAACGAAGATTCGAAAGTCGGGTTTTTTTAAGTATATAAAAGCTAACGATAGCGAAGCATTATTCGAAAATAAAGTTTAATTAAGTCCGCTCTTTTTAATTAAAGCTTTAGCTTAAAGCTTAGCTTTTGTTAAAGTCAAATCGACTCTTTTAGTTATTGCTTTCGCAAAGTTAATAAGAAGAAGTAAAAGCGTTTCGATAAAAAATAAGTAAAAAGATTCGTTACGAATACGAATAAAAGCAAAGATCTCTTCGCTAGACTTAACGTAAAAAGCAATAATAATGAAGTTCGTAGATTTCTCGGCAATTTTGCGAGCAATAGTTTTGTCCGCTATGCTTTAAATCGATGCGACGAATTTATCGTTTATTTCGAAGTATTAAAAAATAATACGTTGCGTATCCGCTTTTTTTTTATTTAAAGCTTTTACTTGCGCTTTTACTTTAACGTAATTAAAATTATCGAGCTAGTCTTTAACACTTATAATAAGCTTCGAAAGTACTTGATTATTTATATTTCGTTGCTCGTTTCGAAGACGTTTAATAAAGTTATAATAAAGTATTATTGCTTCGTTTAATCGAGTAAAGTCAGCCGTAGTATTGCTTCGAAAGCGGCGGTTTAATATCTTACTTATTATTTTTCGAGCTACCGAGACGAAAGCAGTTCGAAGAGAATAAAAGAAGTTTAAAACGTTAAAAAATAAAGTTGTTTACAAGCTTAAACGGCAAGAAAAAGCTTTATTAAAAGATCTTTTAAATTCAAGAGATAATGTAAAGGTGAACGAATATCGATTAATTGCTCGAATAAAGCATAAAGTTATTAAAAGCGTTAGTTCGGTAAGCTTCGATAAATCGATATAAATTAAAACGGATCATTAATATTATTAAGCTTTTCGTAGCTAGCTTAAAGTATTTAACGTATTCGAAAGTATAAGTTTCGTAAAAAACTTTATCTGATTAATCAACGGCGTCCGATAAGACTTTGCGGCTAAAGCAAAGCTTTATTTAAACGTTTAAATTAATAAGTTCTTTAAACTTATCTCCGAACTTTAATTGTCACCAACGGTGACCTAAGATAAATTCCAGTAGTTGTGGTGGTGATAAGTAATCCAAGGGTTGTAATAGTGATAAGTAATCTAAGGGTTGTAATGGTAGTTAGTTATTTAATCACGTAAGACTATTCTATATCGGTCTAATAGGATTTCTAAGCGTACTAAGACTTTTATTCTATGTTAATCTATTGAACTTTTTTCGGAACGGGTCGGCCCGAATTAAATATGAAACACAGCTAAGCTTAATTCAGCTATCGTTATCAATTCTACTGCATATATCGTCGCGTCACCTTGATATACTTACGCGTAATCAACAACTTAACCTTCTTAACACTTACGCGTAATTAACAACTTAACCTTTTTAATAACTATTTTTATTATAATATAAAAACGAAACTTTATACTAACCGCAAATGCTTGTTAAAAGATGTTTTTCAGTTTCTTTTGTCATTTCAAAACGACGATTAAAGCAAGGTATTCGCTATTTGCAAAAGTTATAAAGATAAGAATAATGCTAAGCTATCTCTTTTCAAATCGAAACATACTTTTTCTTTTAATAATAACTAGCTAGCAAAAAGACTTCGAAGTCGACTTCGACGCGTTTTAATTGCAACTTCTCTATTACGAGCCTTTCTTCGGAAATCGCAGCGCTTATTACGATATTCTTTATTTAAGCTCGGTCACTTTCATTTATCGCAGCATACCTTTCGCAAATATAAGCTTGGATTTTCTTTTTTAATATTGCGCAATTTTGCGCTTCGGCTTAGCCCGCTTTTACTATTATTACGACGATATACTAGTTTTACGCGTAAGCTTGCTTAAGGTAATAAGATAAGTAATATGAATGATAGCATAAGTAATAAGACAAGTAGTAGCATAAGTAAGTCTTTTTAGCTAAGTTATTAGAATTACTAGAGTTATTAAAGTTATTAAAGTTTCGATTATACGGCCTAGCGCTTTGAAGATTCAAGTTTTGATAAATATATTATTATATACGATGATTTTACGCGTAGGCTTGCTCGAAGTGATAAGATAAGTAGTATAAGTGATAGCATAAATAAGTCCTTTTAGCTAAGTTACTAGAGTTATTAAAGTTATTAAAATTACTAAGGTTTCAATTTTACAGCTTAGCGCACTTAAGATTCAGGTTTTAATAGACATATATATAGTGATTTTATACGTAGGCTTGATCGAGGTAGTAAAATGGGTAGCATAAGTAATAGCATAAGTAGTAGCATAAGTAATAGCATAAGTAAATATTTTTAGTTAAGTAACTTAAGTTACTAAAGTTATTAAAGTTATTAAAGTTATTAAAGTTTCGCTTATACGGCTTAGCGCGTGCAAGATTCGGGTTTTATTAAAGGTTTATACGGTTTTATACGTAAGCCGCCGCAAAGTAGCATAAGTAAACCTTTTTAACTAAGTTACTAAAGTTACTAGAGTTACTAGAGTTATTAATTTGCTAAAACTCACTTCTTTCGAATCGGCGCATTAGATTTGCAGCAGAGTCTAAAGCTTTTTAAAAAAGCTTAAGCGGTTTAAATATATTACTTAAGTTAGTAAAGTTATTAAAGTTACTCGAGTTATTTAAATTATTAAAGTTATTAATATTACTTAAGTTCTTTTAATTTGCGATTTAAGCTTATCGTTTTGATTTTATACACTTTGCTTTTACTTAATATACTTAATACGAATAATACGTTTTCTTTTAAAGAGGTTCTTAGTACTTTATTACCGTCTTATTAATTATAGCGAGATAATAATTAAGAAAAGGACTTTAAGGATAATAAACTCTTACTCTCGTCTTTATTCTTTTTAATAAAAAAGCGAAAAAATCGTTTAAAGAAACCTGCTATTCGTATTTTATTAAAATTGCAATTGCGTCGTAGCCGTTTTAAAAAACAAATTTCTAGCTTATTTTTTCTATAATCGTTTAGCGTTTTACAAAACTCTTCGAATCGTTAAATGTTTTTTTTTAATTCCGGATCCGATTTAAAAGTTATTAGCTATCGCTTAAACGACTTAAGACAAGGTCGTAAGACACGTAAAGCTCGAAAGATCTAAGTTAATATCAAACGAAAGAATCGTATATAGCGAAAAGATAAACGAAAAGCTATTAAAGAAGCTGCTTAAGCCGAATAAGAACGCCGCCGTACGTTTTAATTTTAAAAGTTTATCTTTCTTTTAAATATATTATAATCGTATGCTATTCTAGCCGAGTATAAGTCGGCGATTAATAAAAAAGAATAAAAGATGATTTAAGATTTTCATTCGATTATAAAAGCTATTTAAATAAACTTTTGCTTTCGCTGCAATAAGAGATAGTTCGAAATAAAATTAAAAATAGTCCGCGGCGATATTATTTATTACAAGTATGATCGCCGTGATAAATTTATAAAAAAACCGGATCTTTTTAAATAGCTTTATTTTATAATAGCTCGTAATAATATAGACTTAAGTAAAGTGCCGGATTATTTATTAAAGCTTTCGGTATTAAAAGAAGCGTTAATCTTACCGTTACATATTAATATATCGCTTTAGCGCTACCGCGGTTATTAATATAAATATTCGAGCTACGTAATAACTTTTGCTTTTAATAACGCTAAGTTCTTTAAAAACTTTCTTTTGCTTTTTAAAAAGGTTAACGTGATTATTTTTAAGCTTAAAGGTTTTGATAAAGACTTTCGGATCAGCAAGCAGTTTAAAAAAGAATATCGAGTTCGGCGCTTTACGATCTATATTTAACTTACCTTTTTAAAAGCAAATAATCTTAAGTATATTAATATTAATATAAACTAAGATCTAATAGATTCTTTGCTCGTAGATAAAGATATAAGAAGACGAGTTATAACTATTAAAAACGAAAAACTTAAACAGCTTTTATTAAGCATAACGGCTTTAGCTATAGAGTTATCGGCATAATAACGACGCCGTTTACGCTAAGAAGCTCGCGGTAATCTTAAAGAAAATTCGAGCGAAGATAAAGCTTTTGCAAACGATAAAGATACTTTACTTAATATAAAAGATTACTTAAATGCTAACGATGATTTACTTGATGATTAAGAGCGTCTTCTTTTAAAGACTATAATTTTCGATTTAAATCTAGATATTACGGAATCTAATTAGTTCTTTACTTAAGTTAATAAATTTGTATCGAAGTAATATGTTTTTACTTTTGCTTTAAGCTAGCGGTCTACTTTAATCTTTAAATTAAAACTTAATCAAAAGCTTTTTAGTTTAGCTTTTCTTATATTCTTTTTTACCGGCGCAAGCGATTTTTATATTTAACGACTTCGAAAAGTTAGTATAAAAGATTATACTAAACACTTGATAAAGTATCGCGATAAACGTTTTGCAATTTACTTTCGTTTTCGGTTTTACTTTTTTAATATTCTAATGCGTTTTAAGGTCGTAAAAGTATTTTTTTACTTTATTAAGTTTCGGAAAGATATTAAAAACTTAAGTATTAATAATTTGCGAGATCAATTAAAAGAGCAGCTAGCCTTTTTTAATCAGATCGTGCGCTATGAGCAAGCTATTAATAGCATTCGTCTTTTTTAAAAAAAGCAAGGTTATTAGTTAAAAGCATTAGCTAAGTCTTAGCTAAACGCTATTGTTGGATTGCTTCCAAGCGATTGGGAATATATATTCGTAAGGTCGTAACGGTCGTCAAAGTACTTGCAATTGCAAAACACTCGGTTGATAAGGTATCTGAATTCTGTCTGCTCCTTAAGGCTCAAAGGAGCTGATTCTTTTTATACGATTAGAAGGAATCACGTGCACTAGCTAGCTAATAGGTTTACTTGTCAAGTTGGGAGTCCTTTAACTGCTGACATGCTAAGCGAGGCATGCCAAGTGGCCCGTGAACCATAGTTCACGAGTGAGCTTCCTTAACTACTACTACTACTAGCTAAAGTCGATATAGATATACCGACACCGGCAACTCTCTTTTTAGCAAGCAGTGCTTTGCCAATTATTATATCGACCGAAAAAGAAAGAAAGTAATTAAACAAAGGAAAATCAATCTTACTTTATTAAAACTCATTTTTCTTTCTCTTATAGCGGCCTTTCTACCTATCCGTCTACCTGCACCTTTAAGGTATTGGTCAAAACTAGCTCTTGCAAAGAGGTATTAGCCCCGACTTTGGTTATAGCGTTAGCAAGATTGGATTTTCCTTCGATCTAGCGTACTTTAAAGAGCTCCCGCCTTTCGTATGACTCTCGAATAGCTATAATATCGATTATGAAGCGCTTCTCTTTAATAGTTCCCAGCTTTACTATACACTCGTAGAGCGAATAAGAGTTAATGCACATAACTACGAGGAAATTAAGGATCTTTAATTAAGTTGTGATTTAAGCAAAAGTAGTCGATATAGCAATAGCTATATCGATACTTAAAGACATAGCGTATAGCTTAAAGGCTAGTACTGCCTTTGTTACCTTCTTGCACTTCTGTGACACCTAATAAAAGATGTTACTTATTAAAATGAACTCGTTCTCACTTACGTAAGCTTTATTACCGAGGATAGCTACGAAATCGATCTAAAAGCTAAGATTAGCGTTGTTAGCAAACGCTCCGTCTACGAACATAAAAAGCTTCGCCGTCTTTAAGTCTAAAAGCACGTAATAGATCCTTCGAGTTAAGTGATCGATTAGCTATTAGATCACTTTATTAAGGGCTTTATAGTCCTCGTCCTTCGGTTCCTAGTGCTAGGCAGCCATCGATAGAGCACAAGATGCTTTTAAGTAGCAAATAGTAGCTAAATACGCTCTTCGAGCACGTTGCTCCAAGTACTCTTTAGCCCGTGTGGCTAAATCGAGCTTGATTACCGCAAGCCTCTCTTCTTGCCCTTTTTGCTTAATTGATAGTCCGAACCCGTCTTTATCCAAAGATAGCTTGCATTTATTGAAAATCATTAGCTCGGCGTATATAAGGATTTCTATTTCTTTGCTCTTCAATTTAGATTTGACTAGCTCTTTCTCTTCCTTTGCCTTTATAGCTAGATTGATAACTATAAGAACATCATCCGTTTGTAAAGTAGCTATTCTTAGCTAATCTTTATTAGTTAATATAAAGAGGTAAAAATCAAAACTCGATTGCTTTATTCCGAAGTTATTCGTAAAATGCTTTAAAAAACGCTTATACTAGTGCGTTCTTGCTTCGAGGATCTTATACAAAAGGCTAGTTATAAAGAACAAAGTGCCGGAAAGGAATCGATAAGTGATCTTTTTAAGTAATCGCACGACGATTATTCGGATGAGCTTCGTGCTTAACTAAGTGTAAGCTTAAGTGATATTTTTGCTATAGACTTGATATTCGTAGTCTTTTATTAGAAAAAAAGCTAAAGCATAACAAAGTCTTTAGCCCGCTCGTTGCATCGTAAGTGATTCGATGAATACCTTCGTTTTGCCTTTGTTTTAAAAAGCTTAAACTATTATACGAGACTTTTCGTATAGCGTAAGTGTTCTTTTGCCTTTGATCTTATTAACAAACTTAGATCCGAAGATCTTAGCGCTTTTAACGCGTAAGTCGATGCTCGAGATCACTTGGAAGATGCTTTAAGCTATCAATCTAGCTAATTCTTTTGCTTTAGACTTTTGAAATAGTGCTTCGAAGCTCTTGATGATTCCTTCGGCTCGTAGCTTAATTAAGAGCTCATAATCCCGGCGTTCTTTGTCGGTAATCAACACCTCGGAGTCTTTGATAAATAGAACGTAAGAATCGCCTTTTTTTTCGTCGAGTACGGTCGAGATATTAAGATCGTACTTTTAATAAAGTATCTGGACCATTAGTATTATTGACTTCTAAAGATTAGCAAGTTAAGGGTTAAAAGGGTTGTTTGTTAATCTTAGCGAGCTTCTTAGATTAAGCGGCCTTAGTAGATTAAGCGAATGTTAAAGTTTAAGCGAATTTCGTATTTCTAGCTCTTTTTCGCTTTCGCTTTGATTATCTTCCACCTCTTCTTTTACTTCTTCTTTTACTTTTACCTTAAGTACTTGCAACTCTTTTAGCAGCTTTTCAATTTCAAAGTAATAAGGTTTTACTAAAGTTGACTTAAATTCCGTAAGCTTCGGATAAGCCATTGTGCACGTATGCTTTTGCTTGCTAAGCAGCTGAAAAGGGCCCTTTTACTCTTGGTTTTCCCGCCATACGAGCACTTGTAAGCTAATAAGAAGGTCTAGGGTATGCTTCGTAATTAAGCCATTCCTCCTTTTAAGCGCGTCCTTAACCTGCTTCGCAGCGTAGCATTTTCGTACTTCTTTTATAACTTTGTTAATAGCAGCAGCACGCTTTTAAGTAAACGCGGCAAGTCGATCTTGCTCCGTTAGCTTCGATAGAGTCTTAAAAACGAAGAGTATAAGAACCAGGCCATTAGGTCCGGCTGTGTCGTTAATAGCTTTAATAGCCATTTAAAGCCGGTCCTTCCTTAAGGCTTTTAAAAGCTCTTTTGTGACGATCTTAAAAGCGCGTCGCATAAGGACGTAATAGCGTTCTACTAGCTCGACGCTATAATAAGCTTTTACAAGCATCTGTTTTAAAGTGCTGCTAATACTTTTAAGATAGCTTCGGAACGTTGCCGAATTAAAATTAGTTTCGAGATCGTGTATTACGTTTGTAAGAGGTCCGACGTAAGTATTAACCCAACATCGACTAAATCTTTTAAGTAAATGCTATGCGGATATGCTTTTGAAGAAGATGGCGGCTTGAAAATTAATAAAATCGCAAACGACGTATAATACGTTCTTGCCGTTAAAGTGCATTACGTCTACGTATACCGTATTATTAAAGTCAATATCGTCTTTGAGTCTGATACTAAACCTCTTCGAAAAGCGTTCGAATACTTAGCAATAGTAGCAAAACTTTTAGATGTTGTAAAGCAAATCTCGCTTAAATTCGTGCTCGGCCCTTTTGAGAACAATAGCGAATCGACCTACTAAAAAGTGGCCAAAACGCTTATGGATAGTCTTTAATTGTTCTTTCGTAAAGTAATAGTAAACGGTCTCGCTTTCGGTACTATAGTAAGTAGCAGCGTGTTCTTTACTTAATAGCATCTATACGTGCCCAAACATCCTTACTATTAATATTTCCTTCTTCTTTTAAACTAGCACGTTCCGCAAGTTATCCAAGATCACTTTATGCTTGTCTATATCAGTTAATAAAAGTAAAAAAGGTACGTCGCTCTTTATAACGTAGAACTCTACTTGACTTAAAAGGGTATCTAAGGTAACTGCTCTAATAGAGGTAGCAGAGCCGATGCCGTATTTGACGGACTTTTCCTTTGCTCGAGATGTATCCAATTAAACCTCGAAGTACTTTTTTTAAAGTGCTCGTAGCTAAGGCAAGCTAGCGGTAAAGAAATTAGCTGCTCCGCTGTCAATCATAAAGCTTATAAACACGTTTTCAAAGTACTTAGAGGCTATATAAGTCTTTGCTTTGCTCGCGAGCATACGCGGATCTTGCCCGAGCATCTTTTAAGTCTTTACTTAGCTAGTAAAAGCGTAGAATGCCGTTTGAATCTTTAATTGTTTGTATACTTCGTTAGCGTCAAAAGTGCCGTGAGTAATCACAAAACCTTTTAATATGTTAGCGTAGCTACTCGATTCGAGCGGCTCGTCTAGTAAGCCTGCGATAAACTGATCGAATTCTTCTATAAATACAAGTAGCAAGCTTTCGATCGATGCTACGTATTAAAAGAATTTGCTTTTCGTCACCTTTTTTGCGTCCTTAAAAGCTTAGAACTTGGCGACGGATGCCTTTCTTTCGTCGGAGGTGTGGTTAATGCTTTAGCAACCTGGCTTTTTGCAAACAAAACACCTTTTCTCACCTTTAATAGTAGCTTTAACAGCTTTTTTACCTCCGAAGTATTGGCGGTCTTAAATAAAGCATTCGTATTCCTCGTCCAAATCGGAATCAGCTTTTAAGATGTTGTAAAAGCAGGTGTGATCGTGTGGCTCGCTAAAGCTCGCGTAAGCTTTACTTGCCTTAGCGAGAGGTCGAGAAGTCTCAATTGCAAACGCAATAGCTTTGCGAATATCGGCAATTGCGGCGGTGAAAGTAAAAGCAAGGTTCATTCGCGCAATCGTAGTCTCTGGCACGTTTTTACAAGCTGAATACAGCTTGTCAGCAAGACTTCGATCGTCTTTCAAACTTGGTCGTAAAGAGCCTTGAATCCCTTTAAGCTCTTTAGCGAGCTTTTTAAAGCACTCGCTAAGCGAGGTCCTTAGATTCTTTTTCTTGATCAAATCTAACGAAATTTTTTTTTAACGATCGTATTTTGCTTGCCGCCGGTGGTCAGTCTCGAAGTGGTCCTTTATTGCAATAGCGTTTGCTTTGAAAGTCGGAAGCTTAGCTTTGATGACGTGATTATAATAGAAGGTTATAGCCTCTTTTATAAGCATAATCGGGAACGCCGTTAAGTAGTCTTCGGAGGTCAAACCGTATCGACTTGCTTGGTTAGCAAAAATCTTTAATTGAGTCTTGAAGTCATCGTCGGGTCTTGAATATTTCAGCTCCTTAAGAAAGCTTCGCGCGAACAAAGCCAATTCTTTCGCTTTTAAGTAAGGGTCTGCTGCTCTTAGCTTAAGGAAATCGTTTTTATTATCGTTAAAGGCGCCTAAAGTGCCGTACGCAGGCGTGCTTTGCTTAGCTAATAGTCTGATCGGTAAAGGGTTACCGATATAATTGCCGATGGTCCGTCCTCTTCTAAGGTCTTTAAAAGGCTCATTTCCGAATCCGAGGTCTTTTAAAGGTCCGTTTCCGAATCCTTTTAATGGTCTAAAAGGGCCGTTCTTACTTCTTTCGTATCCGTAGCCTCGATCTCTTTGCTAATCTTCCCCGTTCCTTTTTCGTCGGCTATCGTTAAGATCTCTAAGGCTATTCGGGTCACCGGCTGAAGCTTTAGCTTAATGATATCCGTATCCTTAAGCTTGCCTTTAGCGATTCTTATACCCTTAGTCTTTCTTTTGTTGATACGTAGCTTTTTAAGAGATGTGGATAGCTTGCCGGTACGTCCGAGAGTGCTAGATCCCTTTTTCGAGTTGCTAAGGTTAGGCACGGAAATCTGCACGCTGTCCTTAGTAAGAGTTGATTTTGTCCGGCATGCTTTTAGGTTTTGGCGGGTCCTCTTTTGGCGTATAGCTTTCGTAGCCTCGAGTGTTGTCTGGTCCGATGATAATCTCAAGACCTTTGTTGTTGTTGCTACTAGGCCCAAGCTTTTCAGAAAACTAAGTGTAGCTCTTAAGAAAGGGGTTTGAAGGCCGCTGAGGTGATTTTAGCTTTTCTTAGATGATTGGCGTATTGCGTAGCGATTGATAGATTGAGGGCGTTGAGTACGCTGAAGTGCTTCGTCGTAGCCCTTCGTTGGATTGTATAGCGTAGGTCCGTAATTCTGCCATTTGCTTTGCTATTACTTTTATATTTTGCTTTATATCTTTCCTTTCTTTCGCAAACTTTTCGCGTAACCTCCGAATCTCTTCCTTTTCTTCCTTTTCCTTCCCTTTTAAACTTCGTAAGGGTGATAGAGGTGCTTAAGGCGTATTATCTTCGTCGTCCGTAAGGTTTTCGGCGGTCCACCTTGAATCGAAGCTTAAAAGTGTTGCTTATTGCTTTTTTATTTCCTAGAAGGTCCATTAGTATTGCTGCTCGTCGTTTAAGAGCTTGACCATCCTATTAGCGTAGCCCCTTTGCTTTAAGGGGCACTATACGCCTTTGAACATCAAGTGTTCCCTAAAGCTAATAAAGATAGCAAACTTAAGGCCTCGTCTCGTATTATCCTTCGTCATCGTAAAACTCGTTTAATCCTAGCGTAAGAAAGCGTGCCGGAATAAGCTTTATAAGTCGTAATCCTTTAGCCCTTTACACTTCGCATCCAAGAAGTCCTTTACTATTGCTCGGGCCGTAATCTCATTATCGAGCCTTGCGTATAATAGCTCGTTTAAGTCAAATAAGATGCCCGATATCTTATCGTCTAGTCCTTCTGAAAGGCTTAAGAGTCTTAGGTATAATGGTCCTTTTGGCTAAATAGCTAAGGGTTCCGTAAGTGATGATAAGACTCGAAAGGTATAATACTTTACTGCTCTTTGTCGGCTAGACTTCTTACTTAAAGGTCCAGTTGCTTAATCGGCTATAATAGTTGTCTGCTCGTACGTAGATCGATCGTATTAGTTAAGTTTGCTATGTGTAGCAAGCGCGGCTTTACAGCTTTAAAAGTTGTATAAAAGTGACTTGGTTCGGAATCATTCTTTCGTAAGAATAAAGAAAATCGGTAGTATAATAAGCGACTTAATACGGAATCGCTCTTCCGTTGTAAAAAGAAAGAGGTATCGTAGTAAAAGGTATCCTCGCTATAAAGTCCTAGCTTCTTTATGATTGATCATTTAATAGTAATTCAATTACTAATCAGTGTTGGATTGCTTTTAAGCGATTAAGAATATATATTCGTAAAGTCGTAACGGTCGTCAAAGTACTTGCAATTGCAAAACACTCGGTTGATAAGGTATCTGAATTCTATCTGCTCCTTAAGGCTCAAGGGAGCTGATTCCTTTTATACGATTAGAAGGAATCACGTGCACTAGCTAGCTAATAGGTTTACTTGTCAAGTTGAGGGTCCCCTGACTGCTGACATGCTAAGCGAGGCATGCCAAGTGGCCCGTGAACCATGGTTCACGGGTGAGCTTCCCCAACTACTACTACTACTAGCTAAGGTCGATATGGATATACCGACAGCTATAGCAGCTTTTCTTATATAGAGTGTTGCGGATATATAATAAGAAGACTTTTAACGCTATCTTTTTCGGTATAATAAATACAAAGCCGCTAATTAAACTAAGCGAGCTAAGATAATATAAAACAATGTTTAAGAAAACCCGGTTATTATTGCTTATTATATTTATATCCGTTAGCAAGCTTTTTTACAAGATATCTTAAGTTATTATTTATTGTATACTGATTTTTAAGCGCGATAAAAGTAGCAAAATCGTAGCTCGAGTTATATTTACGGTATATTTTATTTAAAGAAATTTAAATAATATTTTAAATAATACGATCCGGCGATCTTTATACGAATCGATACCGATTTAAAACTAAATTATAGCGGTTTAATTACGTATAACGCTCGTGCGTACTTAATAATCAAAGACCGAAAAGCTTTTCGCAACAAAAGAGCTTTTAAAGTCAAATCAAAAAGATATATAAGCTACTTAATTAGATATATAACTTTTAATATATACAAGGTCTATATTCTTATACTTTATAAAGTGATTATTATACGCAACGTAACGTTCGATAAAACTTAATTTTATTTTAAAAATAAAAAAAAATCGATCAGCTAATCGATTAACAAGATTAAAAGCATCGTTATTAAACTAAAAGATATTAAAGACTTTAATTAAATAAAAGACGCTTTATTTAATATAAAAAACGTTGCAAAAGATCGCTTAAAAGAAACGAATGCAGTTAATATAAAAAGTGACTAGCCGTTAAACTTTATAAAAGTTGACTTAAAAAGATTTAATTAAAGCTTAAAAAATACGACTTTATTTAATCCGAGCGATGCATAAACGTTAAGAGCTTTAACTTTAATTAAAAACTTTATAAATACGTTTATATTAAAAGCAATTGTTTTACGAAACGATCTAATAGATCTTAACGATTCGAACTATACCGTTAAACGTCTCGCTAGCTCTTTAGCTAAAAGCAAAAGCGAAAGTGCTTTAAAACTATTAAAAGCAAAGAAGAGCATCGTAAACGAGCAAAAACCTGGCCTTAATAAAAGAGCGCGCATATTATACCCTTAAGTTATTATTTAAAGCCGAAACTCGAAAAGCTAAACTATAAGCCGACCAACAAAAGCTTTTACGTTAATAACCGGCGGAGATTCAAACCGAACAATTAAAAAAAAGCTTTTAAACCTTTTTAAAGCGAGCATTAATAATAAAAAATTAAATTATAAATACTTTAAATAAAATTCCGACTTTAATAAAAAGCATTCATTTATTAATAGCCGTATTAAAAAACGCGCGAAGATATACGCAAGTATTAATAAGCTTCTTTTAAACAACTTTCGCGCCGATTCGAACCGCTATTCGCGCGTTTTAAATTTTATATCGACTTTTTAAGCTAATAGCGAACTCGTACGCGAAGATAATAAAGATTACGAGACATTGTACGCTATTATAACAGCTGCTACTTCGTTTAAGCTATTATTAAAACAGCTTAACTCGCAAAAACGAAAACATTTAAAACCTTTTACTTATTAAAAAAAGCTATAACGACACTTATATAACAAAAAGTTCAAGAACGAAGCTTTTATAAAGCTAAATAATCTAAAGAAAAAAAACTGCTAAAAAGTGATTTTCGAAAGCGAAGCTAAATTAAAACTTATACTTTTTAAGTAAGTATTTATATATAAAACTAGCTCGTCCGAAAAGATCGTAAAGTTTAGATCGAAGATTATTATTAAAAGTGACTTTTAAGACGAATTTATTATTTATTCAACTTACGCGATTACGCTAGCAGCTAGATCTTTTAAGATCATAATAATTATAATAGCCGAATTTAATTTAAAAGTAAAACAATTCGATATCGTTAACGCTTTTATTAACGCTATAAGACATACGGATAACGTTTTAATTACGTATTATCTTTTTAACGGTTTTAAATAAAAAAATATACTCGTAAAAGTCGATAAAGCTTTATATAAACTCAAAGACTCGCTAGCTTTATAATATTTCGACTTTACAAGCACACTCGATAAATTAAAGCTTATATTATTCGATAAAAAACCGTGTATTTTTACGAATCTAAATAAAACAATCTTTATAGCGTTTTACGTAAACGATATTCAACTTATATACTATCACTTTAATCTTTTTAAAGCACAAAAGATCATTAATAGTCTTAACAAAGCGTATAAGATCGAAGCGATAAGAGATATTAAATAGTTTTTTAATATAAAAGTCGTTCGAAACCGTTAGCGAAGAACGCTAACGCTTATGCACGACGCTTATATTGAAAAAATAATTAAGAAATTCGAACTTACGAACGGACGCTACTTAACAACTTTATTACCGTTTTATAATTTAATTAAAAATAAAAACATAGCTTCGCGGAAGCAAGTAAAAAAGTATTAAAAAAAAGTTAAATCCGTGTTATATATAGCGATCATGCTACGCTTAAATATAGCTTTTGCAGCTTCTTAACTCTTTTACTTTAGCATTAATCTAAGCGCGGAGCACTTCCGAGCTATAAACTAGTATCTGCGATATTTATTTAACTCGCGCTTTAAAAGTATTTAATACAGCTAGTTTAGCAAATCAAAGCTAGTAATAGCTTTTAACGCTTCTTACGCCGATAACGAAAAAACAAAGCGATCTTTTTAAAAGTATATTATGTTTTTATTCGAAAATGCGATCTTTTAAAAAGCTTTAAAGCAAAATACAATTATTATATTATCTATTAAAGCAAAGCTTTTTAATATAGCCTTTATAATAAAAAAGACTATAGCGCTTTAACGGTTTTTCAAAAAGCTATACTTTCGTTTTACGGCGCTTTAAGTAATCTATTATAATAATCAATAAACAATCAAGCTTATAGCTAATAAAAAAAAGCGTATCTTTATTAAGCTTCGCTACGTCGATATTTATAATATATAGCTGCGCTAAAAGCACTTCAAAAAGAGCTTTTAAGTTTAATATCTTTTTATTAAAAAAATGCACGCTAACGGTCTTATAAAAAACTTAATTCGATAAAAGTTTAAGAGCTTTATTAAGCTTTTAAATTTATAAAACGCTCGCGCGTCAATCGAAAAGCTTTAATAACACGCATATACTATTTACTTATTATATTTCATTTTTTTTCATTTATACGTAATTTAAAAGAAAACATTTATTTAACAATCTTAATCGTTATTTTATTTTATTTTACACGCTTTTACTTTTCGCTTTTTATAATAAAAGATCGACTAAAGCTCTTAGCAATCTCTTTACTTTAGCTCGGCGCTTCGTAAGAGTCATAGCAATAGCGAGCGCCGCCGCGAAAGCGATAAGCGCAACGATTAGCGTAAAAAAAGCGACGATAATAAGTGCGACGAAAGCGACGGTAGCTACGAAAGCGACGAAAGCAGCGAAAGCGACGAGAGCAATAAAAGCGGCTAGCGCAAGCGTAAAAGCTGCTATAGCAGCAGATTAAAGCCTTTGTATAAAGTCCGAAAAGAAGTTTTAATTAAAAGAAGCTGCTTAAATTAAATTATTTCGTAAGTTAAAAAGCTTGACTTACGAAAAAGTAATATACTCGAAGCGCTTCGCGTCACCGGACCACGGTTCGCTGCTACAAGACTATTTAATTTAACAAAAGCTATATTCAAATTAAAAGTCTTAAAAGCAAAAGTAAAACCTGCAAAGTTACCGGAACTACTTTTAAAACCTTTACTTTTATTCGTTAAACCGCCCGGACTACTAGTAGCACCTTTTAAAAAAGCAGCATCTAAAGCGAGCTATTATCGCATAGCATCTCGAAGATTTCGGCGAACTTTTTATATAATATTATTATCTTTAGCGCTTACGAAGTTATCGAAAGCGGTATTAACAGCGGCAAAAGCAGCGGTACAATTATTATAACTACTTTTAATATACCGAAGACAGCGAATAACGTTCGTATCGTAATTATAGCAATCTTTATTAAACTTCGATATAATCTTATTATTAATACACTTAATGCACTTTAAAGCCTTAACAATCGTTAGCATAAGCAAGCGCTTAATAAAAAGGTTTAAAAGAAAAAGCGAAGCTTCGGAAGTAAGAATACGTAATATAACCGCCGCAGCCGCCGCAGCTGCAGCAATAGCAATAGCTAAAGCAAAGAAAGGATTCTCTTAATAATTAGTATAAATATATTAATTTATTAAAAGCACTTACTTTTAAACGGCTTCGGCCGCGCTTAACAATTCTATTAAACTAAGTTACTTGCTTAAAAAGCATTATATAAATAAATAAAAGTTAAGTGTTTATTATAATAAAAAAAAACGCGCTCTTACTTATATAGTAACGCGATAAAAACGGCGCTAAAGACTTCCGTTACGTAATAAGACCGACTTAAGAAAGAATTGCATTTTTAACTAACACTTAATTAATAATAACAACCGCTATTTGTTTGTTTAAACTACGATAACAATCTCTTTTATTTATATCGAGTTTAAAAAACTTAATCACTTATTTTTTATCTTTTTTATTTGCTTGCAGCTTAGCAGCTACGCTATTAACTTAAAAAGTGTATTATACGGAATAAGTATAATTCTACTTAAGCTACATGTAATATATCATATAACCTCGCTTAATAGCGCCCTTAACACACTAAAGCTTTTAAGTACATGTATATAAATCTTAACGAGCTTCTTAAATAGAATATACCAAGCTTCATTCAATCTATAGAATCTCCTTTTGATCTTAGTGCTAGTAAGCGCTACAATAGCGTATAGATTTCCGTGCTTAACTTTAGCAACTCGAAAAAAAGATCTAGCATTTTTAAACGTATCGATAAGCTTTTTAAATCTTTTAATAAGCTACGTATCGATAAAAAAGATACTAAAGGTATAAGAATCGTTAAGAGCGCGCTTAAAAGTACGGATATTATTAAGTTAAAGCCTTAGCCGGTGACTCGAATAGCTTTAGCGATTTTAACGATGATCGACGAAAAAGAAACGGAAAAGATTAGCAAAAAAATCGAAAACACGGATACGGAAAGAGTAAGAACGGCTTTTTTAAACTATTAAAAGGATTCGGAAACGGACTTTTAAAAGACCTCGGATCCGGAAATGAGCTTCTTAAAGACCTTAAAAAGGTAAGACTTATAACCGGCAATTATATCGGTAACCTTTTACCGATCCGATTATTAGTTAAGCACGGCACGTTTGCGTATAGCATTCTAAGCGCTTTTAACGATAATAAAAACGATTTCTTTAAATTAAAAGCAACGGACTTTTATTTAAAAGCAAAAGAATTAGCTTTGTTTATAAGAAGCTTCTTTAAGAAGCTAAAGTATTCGAAGCTCGACGATGACTTTAGAACTTAATTAAAGATTTTTATTAATTAAGCAAATCGGTACGGTTTGATTTTAAACGACTACTTAACGGCGTTTTTTATTGTGCTTACGAAAGAAGCTATAACTTTTTATTATAATTATATAATTAAAGCTAAGCTTTTTACGTTTAAGGCGAACGCTATTGCTATAAAAGATCACTTTAAGATTGACTATCGGCGGTAAGCAAAATACGACCGCTAAAAAGAAATTTCGTTAGATTTAGTTAAAAAGGAGAATTTAGAAACTTCGCTTAGCGAGTGCTTTAAGAAGCTCGCTAAAGAGCTTAAGAGCATTTAAAGCTTATTACGACCAAGTCTAAGAGACGATAAGAGCTTTGCCGATAAGCTGTATTTAGCTTGTAAAAACGTGCTAAAGACTATTATTACACGAATAAACTTTGCGTTCACTTTTACCGCCGCAATTGCCGATATTCGCAAAGCTATTGCGTTTGCAATTAAGACCTTTCGATCTTTCGTTAAAGCTAAAGCTTACGCGAGTTCTAACGAGTTATACGATTATACTTGCTTTTATAACACTTTAAAAGCTGACTCCGATTTAAATAAAGAATACGAATGCTTTATTTAAGACCGTTAATACTTCGAAAGTAAGAAAGCTATTAAAGCTATTAAAAGTAAGAAAAAGTGTTTTGTTTGCAAGAAACTAAGTTGCTAGAGCATTAACTATACCTTCGACGAAAAGAAGGCATCCGTCGTTAAGTTTTAAAGCTTTAAAGACGCAAAAAAGATGACGAAAAGCAAATTCTTTTAATACGTAGCGTCGATCGAAAGCTTGCTATTTATATTTATAAAAGAATTCGATCAATTTATCGCAAGCTTATTAGACGAGCCGCTCGAATCGAGCAGCTACGCTAATATATTAAAAGGTTTTATAACTATTTACGGCACTTTTAACGCTGACGAAGTATATAAGCAATTAGAAATTCAAACGGCATTTTACGCTTTTATTAGCTAAATCGAAACTTAAAACGTGCTCGCAGGCAAAGCAAAGACTTATATAGCTTTTAAGTACTTTGAAAACGTCTTTATAAGCCTTATAATCGATAGCGGAGCAGCTAATTTTTTTACCGCTAGCTTGCTTTAGCTACGAGCATTTTAAAAAAGATACTTCGAAGTTTAATTGAATATATCTCGAGCAAAAGAAAAGTCCGTTAAATACGGCATCGGTTTTACTACTTTTATTAAAGCAATTACTTTAAACACTCTTTTAAGTTAAGTAAAGTTCTACGTTATATGTGACGAACTGATGAATTCTGACCTTAGAATACAAAGTGAGGAGAGGAAACAGGAAGCTCGGGGAGCTCAGGAAGGTCTATATACATGGCTGCAAGCGCTAAGCCTGGACGGGTGATCAGCTGACTGCAGGTAACAAGGCAGGCTGTCACACTACCCCTTTAGAAAGCGGTCCTAGCTCTCTCAAAAAGTACTTGACAGAGGAAGGAAAAAATAAAAAAATTCAGTCGTGAACTATAGTTCACGGGTGGAATTGCTAAAAAAAAACCAAAAAAATACGCCGAGGCTATAGATCGCGATAATCGTCAAGGTCAGCGTCGTAGCCTCTAAAAGCGTTCTATTCCGCTAAAATTTCCTCCCTCTCGTCCGAGTCAAACTCGCTTAAACTCTCATTTTCCTTGATAGGTCGGTCCGAAAAAGGGTCCTAAAGAACTCGCTTCTTTGTCAAGGGCTTAGCTGGAAGGAGGGTACAGCTAGCTATCTAATAGTCGATTGCACCGCAACGAGTATAGCGATTTGATTTGCGCTAAGCTTCGCGCTGATCAAGAGTGCTATGAGGAGCATGCTAGAGAGTAGGGTATCGTTCTTCCAACAGCTGAGTTTGGTCAGCCTCGTGAGCGTCGATAAGCTCTATAGCGCCGAGCTCGTTAGCGTGCTGTAATTGCTCGAGTTGTTGAGCGCGTTCGACTGCTGAAAAGTCCATTGGGTCGCCGGGGGGAGGGCCCGTTGACGTGCGAGGGCGGTTTTGAAGAGGGGCCGAAGGTGCCGAAGGTCGAGAAAATCCGTAGGACGGGCCGGAAGGGCCGGAAGAGCCGGAAGAGCCGGAAGAGCGTCCAAGCTGCTAAGTGACGTACACGTATTCAGTATACGTAGTTAGGAAAGTCAATTGGCCATTCAGACGGGTCCGTATAGTTGAGTTTAGACTATTGCGGAACGCAATAATCTTATTAGCGTCGGGCCAGGTTTGACAGCGAGCAGCGTGCAAAAGTCGTTCGAAGCGTAAGACGTAGATATAAAGAGCGTCCGTACCTTGCTTGCAAGCAAGCAGCTTATCCTTAGCTTCTTGAATTTTATTTAGATTATCGTAAGCGAGAGCGAGCTGATCTAAAAGAGTATTGTAGTCTTAATTGCCGGAGTCTTAAGCTAAAGCCAATTGAGTCAAAACCATTGCTTAAAGATCGGGTTCCATATTAAAGTAAACGTAGTAGAACTGCGCAGTAGGTCCGCTAAGAGCCTCACCGTCGACAAGAAGCTTGGCCTTAATTAAAAGGAGCCAAGTATCTTACCGCTGAACCGTACCGTTAAACTTATCAAGATTAAGAAAGACGCATTTGCGCTGGCGAAGGGCCATTCGTAATTGCTCTACGAAGGACTCTAATTAAGCGATTCTCGTAAAAGGAGAAGGGCCGTCGTTTTCGTGGGAGGACATGGTGGTAGAAATAAGGGGGGCGTTTAAGTGTCGGAAACGTCAAGAAAAGAGTAAGGAAGAGAGTTCGTCTTGCAACCGAAGTGCAAAAATTAAAAGAGGGAGCTCTTTTAAGTCGGAAGAGCTGAAGAAGAAGTGAGGTCGTAAAAAAGACAATAATCTGTAAGCAATAAATGAAGACCGTAGAGCACCCAATAAGTAACTCACTCCGTTCTTAACAATAATCAATAAGCCGTAATCTGTAACAATAAGCAATAACAATAAGCTGTAATACGACGACCTAATCGAAGGACTTTGTATAATGTGACGAACTGATGAATTCTGACCTTAGAATACAAAGTAAGGAGAGGAAACAAGAAGCTCGAGGAGCTCAAGAAGGTCTATATATATGGCTGCAAGCGCTAGGCCTGGACGGGTGATCAGCTGACTGCAGGTAACAAGGCAGGCTGTCACATTATAAAGAGCGACGTACTTTTCTTATTCTTATTAATTAATATAAATAAGCATAAAGTGATTTTGAATAACTTGCGGAACGTGTTAGTTTAAAAGAAAAAAGAAATACTAATAGTAAAGATATTTAAGTACGTATAGATGCTATTAAGTAAAGAGCACGCTGCTACTTATTATAATATCGAAAGCGAGACCGTTTATTATTACTTTACGGAAGAGCAATTAAAGACTATCTATAAGCGTTTTAATTACTTTTTAACAAGTCGATTTGCTACCGTTCTTAAGAAAGCCGAGCACGAATTTAAACGAGATTTGCTTTATAATATCTAAAAGTTTTGCTATTATTGTTAAGTATTCGGACGTTACTCGAAGAAGTTTAATATTAAGCTTAAAGATGATATTGATTTTAATAATACGGTATACGTAAACGTAATATACTTTAACAGCAAGAACGTATTGCACGTCGTTTGCGATTCTATTAATTTTCAAGCCGCTATTTTCTTTAAAAGCATATTCGTATAATACTTATTTAAAAGATTCAATCGATGTTAAGTTAATACTTACGTCGGACTTTTTATAAACGTCGTGCACGATCTCGGAACCAACTTTAATTTAGCAACGTTTCGAAGCTATTTTAAAAGTATTAATAATATTTTAAAGCAGATGCTTATAAAAGCTTATTATAGCGTCGGGCTAATAGAACGTTATTACGTCTTTATGCGACGCGCTTTTAAGATTATTATAAAAGAGCTTCTTAAGGCTTTAAAAGAAGATCGGCTTTAAATAGCTATTAAAGCTATCAACGATACGGCGGGACTTAATAGCTTGGTCTTTACGCTTTTCGTCTTTAGCACTTTATTAAGGCTAACGGAGCAAGATCGACTTGCCGTATTTACTTAAGAGCGTGCTGCTGTTATTAATAAAGCTATAAAAGAAGTACGAAAATGCTACGCTGCGAAGCAAGTTAAGAACGCGCTTAAGAGAAAGAATAGATTAATTACGAAGCATATTTTAAACCTTTTTATTAGTTCACGAGTACTCGTGTAATAAGAAAACTAAAAGTGGAAAGGCCTTTTTCAGCTGCTTAATAAATAAAAGCATACGTGTATAATAGCATATCCGAGACTTACGGAATTCAAGTCAACCTTAGTAAAACCTTATTACTTTAAAGTTAAAAAGCTGTTAAAAGAGTTGGAATTGTAAATACTTGAAGTAAAAGTAGAAAAAGATTAAAGCGAAAGCGAAAAGGAGTTAGAACCGCGAAGTTCGCTTAAACCTTAATATTCGCTTAATCTAAAAAGCTCGCTAAGATTAGCAAATAGCTTTTTCAACTTTTAATTTATTAATTTTTAAAGATTAATAATATTAATAGTTTAGATACTTTATTAGAAATACGATCTTAGTATCTCGACCGTGCTCGACGAAAAAGAAGGCGATTCTTACGTTTTATTTACTAAAGACTTCGAAGTGTTTATTATTAATAAAGAACGCTAAGACTATAAGCTTTTAGTTAAGCTACGAGCCGAAAGAGTTATTAAAAGCTTTAAAGCACTATTTTAAAAGTCTAAAGCAAAAGAATTAGCTAGATTAATAGCTTAAAGCATCTTTTAAGTGATCTTAAGCACCGATCTACGTATTAAAAGCGTTAAGATCTTCGGATTTAAGTTTATTAATAAGATTAAAAGCAAAAGAACACTTACGCTATACGAGAAGTCTCGTATAATAGTTTAAGCCTTTTAAGACAAAAGCAAGACGAAAGTACTCACCGAGTCACTTACGGTACAACGAGCGGGCTAAAGACTTTATTATGCTTTAGCTTTTTTTTTAATAAAAGACTACGAGTATTAAGTCTATAATAAAGATATCACTTAAGCTTACACTTAATTAAGCACGAAGCTCATTCGAATAATCGTCGTACGACTACTTAAAAAGATCACTTATCGATTTCTTTCCGGCATTTTGTTCTTTATGACTAACCTTTTATACGAGATTTTCGAAGCAAGAACGCATTAATATAAGCGTTTTTTAAAGCATTTTACGGACAACTTCGAGATAAAGCAATCGAGCTTTGATTCTTGCTTTTTTATATCAATTAATAAAGATCAGCTAAGAATAGCTGCTTTATAAACGGATAATATTCTTATAATTATTAATTCAATTATAAAAGCAAAAAAAGAAAAAGAGCTGATCAAATCCAAGTTAAAGAGCAAAGAAATAGAGATCTTTATATACGCCGAACCGATGATTTTCAATAGATGCAAGCTATTTTTAAATAAAGACGGGTTCGGAATATTAATTAGTTAAAAAGAGCAAAGTAAGAAGCTTGCCGTGATCAAGCTCGATTTAGCTATACGAGTTAAAGAGTACTTAAAGCAACGTGCTCGAAAAGCGTATTTAATTACTATTTGCTACTTAAAAGCATCTTGTGCTTTATCGATAGCTGCTTAATATTAAGAACCGAAGGACGAAGACTATAAAGCTTTTAATAAAGTGATCTAGTAGCTAATCGATCATTTAATACGAAGGATCTATTACGTGCTTTTAGACTTAAAAACAGCGAAGCTCTTTGTGTTCGTAGACGAAGCGTTTGCTAACAACGCTGACCTTAGCTCTTAAATCGGTTTCGTAGCTATCTTTAATAATAAGGCTTACGTAAGTGAAAACGAGTTCACTTTAACGAGTAATATCTTTTATTAAGTATTATAGAAATGCAAGAAGGTGACAAGGGCCGTATTAGCTTTTAAGCTTTACGCTATGTCTTTAAGTATCGATATAATTATTATTATATCGACTACTTTTGCTTAAATCATAGCTTAGCTAAAAATCTTCAACTTCTCCGTAGTAGTATGCACTGACTCTTACTCGCTTTACGAGTGCATAATAAAGCTAAGAATTACTAAAAAGAAGCGCTTTATAATCGATATTATAGCTATTCGAGAATTATACGAGAAGCGAGAGCTTTTTAAAGTACGCTAGATCGGAAGAAAATCTAACCTTGCTAACGCTATGACTAAAATCGAAGCTAATACCTTTTTACAAGAGCTAGTTTTGACTAATACCTTAAAGGTGCAAGTGGATAGATAAGTAAAAAGGCCGCTGTAAGAAAAAGAAAGATAAGATTGTTTTTCTTTTATTTAATCACTTTCCTTTTTTTTTCGATCGATATAATAATTAGCAAAGCACTGCTTGCTAAAGAGAGAGTTGCCGGTGTCGGTATATCTATATCGACTTTAGCTAGCTAGTAGTAGTAATTAAAGAAGCTCACTCGTAAACTATAGTTCACGGGCTATTTAGCATGCCTCGCTTAGCATGTCAGCAGTCAAAGGACCTTCAACTTGACAAGTAGGCTTATTAGTTAGCTAGTGCACGTGATTCCTTTTAATCTTATAAAAGGAATCAGCTCCTTTGAGTCTTAAGGAGCAGACAGAATTCAAATACTTTATCAACCGAGTGTTTTGCAATTGCAAGTACTTTGACGACCGTTACGACCTTACGAATATATTCCCAATCGCTTGGAAGCAATCCAACATTTAGTATTACAAGAGCTATATTATATTCTTTATTAGCGCTATTAATTAAATATTATGCTATAAATAATTCTTTTGCTACTTTTTAAACCTTTTAAGCGAAATTCAAAGATTATAAGTATTTAATTATTAATAAAAAGTCAATGATTAATTTAAAAGACTTCGCTCGAATTTAAAAACGCTATGCTTAGATTTTCTTTAAATCTTAAAAGCTATTTAAAAGTTTGAGTATTTACTTTTGTAGTGATTTTTATTAATTACCGCTAGTTAGAAAGAAGTCTTTATTTATAACTTACAACTTTTCGCCGGAACAAAAGATCAGTTAGTCTTTTTATCGATTATTTAACAAAACTATTCGATTTAAAGTTATTATGCGTTAAAAGAGCGAATCTTTAAAAGCTATTAATTTCCGTAAAGCACTTTTAAAACTTCGAGAAAATAACCTTTCGGTAGATAGCTAAGAACTCTTTATATCTCGAGCTAAAATGAATATCCGGCCGGCTAATAAAGATTTTTTTAAAGATGCTTTTCGTATTTACTTTACGAACGCGGAAATTAAAGAATACAATTACGAGCAGCTAAAAAAGCTAAACGCGCTTATCTTAAAACTCAAGTCAAAGAATACGAGCAGCGCGAAAGCTTATAACGCTAATTAAAAGGAAGCTAAAAGCTTAAAGCAAAGCATTGATATATGTATTAAAGCTAAAGTGATATTGAATTAAAATCTTTAAATAAAAATAAAAATAGTTAATAAGTCTATAAGAATAGTTAAAGATATCTTTTAAAAAGTAAAGGCTAAACTACGTAAAGAACTGCTATAAGGCATTATGATAAAGATCGAGGATTATATTAATTTTACTTTCGAAAATACTAAATAGTTCTTAATATTTATTATAAATCGAGACTTTTTTTACGATAATAAGCTTTACAATCGTCGGCAGCTGCTTCTTCGCGTAGCTTACGCAATCACGGTATATAAGAGTCAAAGAATTTCCTTGATCAAAGTAGTGATTAGCTAAGTTAAAGCTGAGTTTGCTTATAAGCTATATTATATTTTAGCTTTTAAAGTAAAGACTTTAACGGAAGTTATATTTGAAAATGTGTTTGATTTTTATCGGTTTAAAAAGAAGTCTATTAGTATTAATATTGATCGGGATATAGATTATATGTATCGAAGTCAGCTTGCATAGCGGTTATAAAACGTGTAAATATATATATATTACATAAGCTATAAGAGTTATAAAAGTTGTAAAAGTTACAAAAGTTATAAAAGTTATAAAAGTTATAAAAGTTATTAAAGTTATAAAAGTTATAAGAACTAATAAAAAGCTTTTGTACTTCGCTTAATTCAAATAAAAGCTTATTTGCACGTGCACTTAGCCTTAGTATAATAATTTCTTTATATTTAAACACTTTGCTTTTACGATATACCGAAATCAAACAATACATAGTAATAAATCATTTATCGCTTTTCTTATTGCTATTATAAATACGAAGTAAGAGACATAGAGTATTATCAATTATACTAAAAAAGAAGAGCTTGATAAAGAAGAGATTAAAGAAGAAGAGATTGATAAAAAAGAGATTAAAGAAAAGGAGATTAAGGAAAGAGAGATTAAAGAAAAGGAGATTAAGAAAAGAGAGATTGAAGAAGAAGGCGATATTAAAGAAGAAAACGATATTAAAGAAGAAGGAAACATTAAGGAGGAGGAAAAGAAGGCTATTACACTACTAGCAAAAATTCTTTTATTAAACGACTTTTATTACGCAACTTTATTACGCGCCCTTATAGCACTATTATCTAGCTTGCTACGCTAACGATATAAGTCACTCGATCTTTTCGATAATAACGACGAGATAACTCGTATTATAAATGAGATTAATTCCGAAGGATTTATCGATGTTTAAAGCAGTTAACAAACTAATAATAATGCTTAAGGTAATAATAAGACATAAGATAATGCTTAAAGCAAAGAACAAAGCGAAGTAAATAATAATAAAACACAAGATGATGCTTAAAGCAAATAATAAAGCGAAGTAAGCAAAGAGAAAGGCTAAGATATTATACTTACGGATCTTTTTAAGTTCATATACACGACGTATAAAAACAAGAAAATATACGACGATCTCGAAGTACACCGCGTATTTAAGCAGATCGAGCAATTTAATAAAATTAAAGCTAAAGCAAAAGCATTAAAATTAGCGTTAGATTTGCTTTTTCTTTTATTCTTTCCGACTTTTAAGCTAAGCATAAATACGATTTATTAATCTTTATCGCGTCTTACGCCTTTCGCACTTGCTTAACTACTTAAAGGACTTATTAAAATCGAATGCATTAAATGCAGCAGCTTCCGCTTATTATTATACTTTTTTATCTTAAATACTAATTTGCGATTTACTACTTGCTTGGATTGCTGTTATTAACGACGTAATAAGCTAGCTAGAAAATACTTTATTCGAGATATAGCTTGAAAGGGTTTGGTTAATAATTTAATAAATATAATAATATCGGAATACATAGCTAAATTAGCGGACGAACTTTGCTAAAGCTGTTTAAGTGTATTTTCGTAAAGAAAGCTCGACAACTTATATACTTGTTATAATTGTCGTAGCAAGCGCACTTTTTAGCGCTTGTAAATATCAAATAAGCGGGTAAAAAGGGCATTGCAAAGTTTAAAAGCTTATAGATAGATCGAGCTTAAGTCTTATCGATTAATAGCTATAAAAGAGTATAAGCTTAACGAATTGTAAGATATACAAGAATAGTTTATTATTAAAAGAGGTTGTATAGCTATTAGCAATTGATTAAGAGTAAATAATATATTTAAATTGTACGGTTAATTGCGCCGAATCAATTATAATTTTTGTAACTTTTGTAACTTCTGTAACTTTTATAACGTTAATAATTTTATATGATTATGCATGCCAAGCCGATAGATTTAGCAAGAGCGAAAATTTAATTATGTTATAAGAGTTACAAGAGCTATAAGAGTTATAAGAGTTACAAGAGTTACAAGAGTTACAAGAGTTATAAGCTATTATACAAAATATTGTATAGAAATACTGTTATACCGACGAATACGGCAAGTGTAAGAATTTGGCTAAGCACGGACCTATTTAAAAGGTGAATTCGTCTATCACTTTTCAATATTTATTATAATTTAAATATTCTTTTTAACTTTAATATCAACGTTAATATTAATTTTAACTTTAACTTTAATATTAACTTTAATTTTAACTTTAACTTTAACCTTAACGCTAATTGCAATTATAACTATAATTACAGTTATATTAGCAATATGATCTTACTTCGCTAGCGCAATTTTCGAGACGGACCTTATATAAGGCGGGTAGGTCGGCCGGATCCGGCTTATAAGCGGCAGGTACAACTACTTCGCAAGCAGCAGTAGCTGCTTTTATACCCTTTCCTTCTCTTTTAATAAGCTTTGCCTCTTGCTTTGCTTATTGCTTTAATTGAGCCCGCAGTATAAGTGATAAGTAATGCACTTTAACTACTTACGCTAATATTATATATAGATTTAATTAAGACGATAATAATAATAAGAATGAGCTAATGATCTCTCGCTCTCTTTCTCCTTTCTTTTTTCATACCGTCCCCGCCGTCTTCTCCGTCTCCGCTGCTGCTTTGTTTCTTCCTTCTTTTTTCTTTCTCTTTGCTATAGATTTAATAGTAGAAGAGGTCGAGAAAGAGATGAAAGAAGATAAAGTGATAAAAGATTTTAAGCTCGCAATATAAGTTATCTTAAGATTAAGTAATACATTCGAGTTATTTACGCTAATTATATATATATATAGATTCGAAAACGACGATATAAATAAGCTAATAATCTCTCGCTCTCTTTCTTCTTCTTTTTTCGTTTTTTTCGCGCTATCGATTCTTATTAGCGTCCCGGCTCTTAGCCTCGCTTCGGCTTTTATATTCTTCGCCGCCGCCGTGCTTTTCCTTGCTACGCTACTTGCTACCTTTCGCTTTATAAGCTTTAGATCGATCTTACTTTTATAATAAAGCATAAGCGTAAGTATATTTCACATCTTTTATTAATGCTTATTAATTAAATCAATAGATGTTTGCGTCTTCGCCGGCCGTTAGTAAAAAGAACTTTTTTATTAAAGCTTAACTTGAACAAGCTTAATCGACTATCGAGTTTGCGCGGCTCTTTTAAGCTTAAACTATTTAAAAGAAAAACAAGGACTTATATACGCTTTCCGCTATAAGCATATAATAGTCGTATAAGCAATCGGACTTGTTAAAGCTCTTTTCTTTTCGCTATGCTATTATCGGCTACGTCGGCCGTATTATAAAAATCGAATTATAATAATTACTTTCTTTTATCTTCTAGTAACCTTAAGCTAATACAAATATATAAAGGTGAGCTAGTAAACCCGCTTTGCGATGCGTGCGCCGCTGCTCGCCAAAAGTATTAAGCATACTTTTCGATTGCTAAAGTATAGATATCTAATTCGAAAGATACGTATGCTCGATGTCGATAGTCTTTTCGAAAGTGTATTGCGTTTAAAAAGAGCTTACGTAAGAAACGTAAAGTTAGACCCTTTTCTTTTGCTCGAGACCTCCTTCCTCTTTCTCTTCCTTTTCTTTCAGATGCACTTCTTATAACTAGGTTAAAGATTCGAGTTTAGACTTTCTTTAATATATATTTTTAAACTTAATAACTCTTATAACTTTTGTGACTTGTATAATCTTATAGCCTTTGTAATTTTTATAACTTTTGTAACTTCTATAACTTTTGTAACCTTTATAACTTTTGTAACTTTTGTAACTTTTGTAACTTTTGTAACTTTTATAACTTCTGTAACTTTTATAACCTTTATAACTTCTGTAACTTCTGTAACTTCTGTAACTTCTGTAACTTTTATAACTTTTGTAACTTTTATAACTTTTGTAACTTTTGTAACTTTTGTAACTTTTGTAACTTCTATAACTTCTAATATTTTCGTAATATAAGTAAATATATAATTATAAGTAATAAAGGGGGTCCGGGGTCTCCTCGGTATGAAAATGAAAAGATGAGTAATAAAAGGGGGTTGAAAGGGGTCTCCTTCTTATAATAAATTATAAACTCAATAGTTTTTAATATAATAATACTTTTATATATATTTACTTTTATTTTACGATCTATTTAATAAGTTTGATATTTCGCAAAAGATAAAGTCCGATATAATATTATCAACGGGCTGATTATTAATTTTATAAAAATCTAATTTAATAATATACTAATGAGTAATTAGCCCGTTGGTGACACTACAGAGAACTTGGTCCTTTGCCCTGGTACGTTTTTCACTTTTTACGAGATCTTTATACAATTGCAATCGTTATTATTAAAGCTTAAATTAAAGATCTCGGATAGTAAAAAGTAGTTTACTACTTTACTCTTTTCTTTACTTAACTTCACTTAGCTACGACGGTCGAAAAGTCGTAAGATCGCGTTATTAAAAAATTCGTTTTTTAAAAGCTTACGGATTTAATTAACAGCTTTCTTAATTAATTTCGTAGCAACTTAAAAAGCGTTATCGATGTTCTCGTTTAAGTTTAAGCGGTCAAAAGCTAATTAATAAAAGTCTTAATAAAAGTTAATAAAAGCTACGTCTATACTTATAAAGTCTTTAATTTCGACGAGTTCGAAACAGCGGTTTAATACGACTTTAGCTAATTCGTACTCGAAGCTGCTCTTTTCTTTAATAATTAAAGCTAATAACGATTGAATCTCGAAAAGGTCGCGTTGCACTTTAAGTGTAAAAGTTAAAAAAAAGCTTACGTTAATAGACTTGCGTAAAATAAATATAATCGAAGCAGTTAAGCTAGCGTTTAAGAGCTTATTAATAAAAGATGACATCGATCTTTAAAACAAAGCTAATAACAATAAAAAGCGTGCAATTAGTAATTTAAGCAAAAAGGTCTTAAAAGCAAAAAGTTGACTTAATCCCGTTATAATTGCTAATTCATTTAACACTCGTGAACCACGGTTTACGAATAGATTCTTTAATTCGAGCTTTTTTTATAAGACGAAATTCTAAGTCTGATTCTCGTTAATAAACTCTATACGTTTTTTGAGCTTTTCGTGTTCGCTTTTAACGTTATCGAAAGCTAAAATTAATAAGCTATATAATAAAACCTTTAGTCTTAACTTCTTTAAGAGTCTTTCGTCCGGAATAATAATATTTTTTTTATTTAATATTAATCTTGTTTTTTATAGTTTAGCAAGTAAAGTTAATTATTATAGCATTAAGCTTAATAAACTTGCGTCTTCGAGCTATATTAGCTATAATCTTTTAAAAAGCGACGTAAGCAATAATATAATAGTTAATGACTTAGATAGCGTAAGCGTTAAAAATGCAAGTCTTTAAGATAACGCTTAATTAACGAGCGTTACGGATTAAAGTATATACAGTTTTAAAGTGGTCGTCGTATAGCAATTAACCTTTTACGCCGTCGAAAGCTCTTTTAATTCGTTTGTATCTTTCGGCATTCTTATTGCGAAAAGAATAGATAGCGATGACTTTAATGATAAATAGTCGTAAGCTAAAAAGAGGTCTTCGGCGTTTATATTCTTTTTTACGCATTCGACTCGTAAGAATCAATTGTATTACAAAAGCAAGTCGTCTTTTTTACTTAATTTATTATTAAAGTCGAAAGTTGCTATTTTAAGCATAACTAATTAGCTAAAGTTGCTTATTTAACGGTAAGTCTAAAAGAACTCATTAAAAGTCTTAATAACTCGTCTTTCGAACTTTAATTCGAAACTCGATTATCGGATTAAAGCAGCTTGCTTTTCGCTTATTAATAAACTAAAAAGTGCATTTCGAATAAAAGCTTTTCTTTTAGCGGCGGTTGACTTAAAAAGCATATTTAACTCGTGAACTACGGTTTACGAGTTAAATATAAAATAGCGGAATAAAGCTAATAATAATAATGATTAATTAAGTAATAATTAAAGTCCTTAATATTAATATAATATTATGTAATTGTAAAAAAGAAAAAAGATAGTAATAGTATTGTAATTATTATTGTATAAAAAAAGAAAATATTAAAAAGAAAGAAAAGAAAGCTTTCTTATATAAGTACATTGATAAGAAAGACCTATTCTTTTTAATAGCAGTTCACTTTCGAATACACGTAGTTAAGCACGCTTAAAACAAAAGAACAATCTCGATTAAGAAATAAGAAATAGCCGTATAAGTTTAAAATAAAGAAAAAAATAATTAAATAATAAAAACAATTTATATAAGATAAATGAATAGCTACTTACGGGCGCACCCCTTACGTTTAGCAACCGTGTGCACACCGAGTGAACACCGAGTTAACACTAATCAACCGATTATACACCGATTATAATCGGTGTATATTAAGGTTGATCTTAAGGTTGACGAGTTTTTTAATATATTATTATTTAAATCAACCTTTAAACTCCAATATTAATCTTTACACCTTAATATCAACCTTTAAACTCCAATATTAATCTTTACACCTTAATATTAACCTTTAAACTTTAACATTAATCTTTACACTTCAATATCAACCTTTACACCTTAATATCAACTTACATTTCAATATCAACCTTTACACTCAATATCAACTTTATCGTAATAAATAAAAGCACGTGCTAAGAGTAGAAAATACTCTACGTCATCATTATAACTAGCTTATACTTTTAACTTGTATATTTCTCGTACTTCTTTTTACTTTTCTTATTACCTCACCGCCGCCACTACTTTACCGCCGCCACTACCTTACCGCCGCTATTACTTCACCGTCGCTATTACCTTACCGCCGCCACTTCTTCACCCACCTTTATTACTTCACCGCCGCCATTACCTTATTACTGCACCTTTACATTATCTCTTGAATTTGAAGGATCTTTTGATAAGGCTCTTTCTTGCCGTTTAAGCTTGCAAACAACTTCATTTTTTGACGTTTTAGACCTCTTTTATTCCTTTCGAATTGCTTTCGTTTCGATAGCTCGAAAAATAATAAGTAGAATATTAAACCGCCGCTTTCGAAGCAATACTACGGCCGACTTCATTCGATTAAACGAAGCAATAACTTTTTATTATAATTTTATTAAACGTCTTCGAAACGAGCAACGAAATATAAACAATTAAGTACTTCCGAAGCTTATTATAAGTGTTAAGGATTAGCTCGATAATTTTAATTACGTTAAAATAAAAGCGCAAGTAAAAGCTTTAAATAAAAAAAAAGCGGATACGCAACGTATTATCTTTTAATATCTCGAAATAAACGATAAATTCCTCGCATCGATTTAAAGTATAGCGGACAAAGCTATTGCTCGTAAAATTACCGAGAAATCTACGAACTTTATTACTATTGCTTTTTACGCTAAGTCCGGCGAAGAGATCTTTGTTTTTATTCGTATTCGTAGCGAATCTTTTTATTTATTTTTTATCGAAACGCTTTTACTACTTCTTTTTATTAACTTTGCGAAAGCAGCGGCTAAGAAAGTCGATTTGACTTTAATAAAAGCTAAGCTTTAAGCTAAGGCTTTAGTTAAGAAAAGCGGACTTAATTAAACTTTATCTTCGAGTAAGGTTTCGCTATCGTTAGCTTTTATACATTCGGAAAAACCCGACTTCCGAATCTTCGTTATAATTATAAACGAAGTTAAGCGTAATCGATTTTAGCATTTTTATGCTTTGCGCAAAGCGTTGATTAACTCTTTTCGCGACTTTACAATAGACTTTATTATCGAAATACACGCGACTTAAATAAGATAATCACTTTTGATTAAAGACTTATAAATACGTAATACTTTTATTAGTTAAAAAAGAAAAGAAACGGTTAAGCGTCTTTTATCCGCGATTAAAGTCGAAATATTATAGCTTTAATATAATTACGCGATCTATTATATCTTTTATTTTATATACGTTTTTAATAAGAACGGCGAGTTAAAACTGATACTAATTAAAGACTTCGTTCTCGATAAAATAATCGTATAAACGGGACAAACGCTAATCGAAATTAAAATCAGCGATAAAAGCGTCGATTTTAAAGCTTTTAACGTTATCGTAACTTTAATCGTTTCTTTTTTAAAAGAAGTAAAGCTCTTTCGCTTTTTTAATATAAAAGATACGGCTAAACTGATTAAAAAGAAATATAAGATTACGAAATACGACTTAAGATGCTAAAGCTATTGCAACTTTGCTAAGTGTATTTGATACTTTCGCTGTAGCAAATACAGCTAAAGAATCGATCAGCACGACGGCTTAATTTATAGCGATTGTATAGCGCCGGCGAAGTGCGCGAACTGCTATAGCTTTTTCGAGGCCGAGTATTAAAACTGCTTTGCTATTTCGCATAAAAAAAATAGCAAATTAATACGATTTATAAAGAAAGAGCTCGCGGCTATTCGACGAGTTAATATTAAGAACTATAAAGAGAAGCACGCACGTGATAACATTTTATGCTTTACTTTCGCAGCTTTTATAAGCAGCGTTATTATTACTATTATTATTAATAATAGCACTTTTAATATAAACATTTCGGTATATTTATTGCGTTAAATATAAGGTTCGGAAGCAATTGATATTATAAATATCGATACGGCGAAGGCTTTTGTAACGTATAAGCGCGTCGTAAAATAAAGAATAACGGAATATAAACGCATAACTTCGATCTTTATTTTTATTTTTAATAATCGCTTAAAAGCTTAAAGAAGCTATAAAGTAGTCAAATAGAAACTTAAAATTAAGCTTAAGATCTTACTTTTAGCGGACGCGGACGCGGACTCGAAAGACGAACTTATTTTTTAATTTACTTAATAAATAGTATACCGATACGGACCGGCTACGGCTATACGATACGGTTTAAGCTCGATATATACGTCGGATAAGCTAATATAAGACGCTTTATATTTAATTATTAGATTATACTCTTTTTAGCGCATAAGCATAAAATAGACGTAATATGCGTATAAGAATTAATTATATATTTTAATATAAAAACATAAATACACTTTGCTTTTAATATCTACTTTTTAATAGATTTATAAAAGACTTTTAAAGATAACTTCGAAGCCGAAAAGCTTCGAGTCTTTATATATATTTATAAAAGAGCTGGACTTTATATAAAGTAACGACGATCGGTTTAAAGTAAAGATATACTTTAGATCGACGTTAATAGATATATTATTTTTAACGTTTATAAACAATCGATTATTAATAAAGTTATTAATTACGTTTTATACTTTACTTTTAATTATAAGTGCTTAATAAAAAAAGACTTTAATATGCAATACGAGATATTCGAACTAAAGGTTCGGATTGCTTACCGAAGAAAAGATTTAGCGGACTAGTTTATAACGAGCGGCATAGATTTTATCGGCGTGCTAAAAGAACTTATACACTAGCTCGGTTATGTTTTAAATCTTATTTTCTTAAATATACCGTACGCTATTACGATAATAAGAAAGGACTTATATAGCACTTTAAACTATTAGACTTTAATTATTACGATTTCGGAACGAAAGCGCGTGCCGATAAATTAGTTTTATAAGAAAATAGCGGACAAAGATATAAATAAGTTCGAAGACTTTATACGCAACGGCATAAACACTTTTTTAAACTTTTCGAGTTTTTATAACTTCGTATAAATTAAACGAAGTGCTTTAGCTTTCGCGAAAGTTTTTAAAAACGCAATTAAAGCCGTTAGCACACTTTGTCGAGACATAAGCAAGACAGCTTTTTAATAGACCTCGGAGGTTGAACGGGCTTATTACGAATATATCGAAGCGCGTTAAAACTTTACCGATCGTATTTTAACGGATAAGATTAAGCACTTTCGCAACGCTATACGCAAAGTTAAAAAAGATCATTAGATATAAATATTAAACGGAGTTGCAAACGATAAAGACTTATATAAAATAGTCGGCTAATATAAGCTAATTATTAATTTTAAATCTTTTTTTTTTGTATACGAAAAAGTTATCGTATAAGATATTAAAAAGAAAGCAGATTTATTACGACGGATTATACTCGGCCGGTTTAGCGCTAAAAATGACTTTCCGAAAGAACTTTAATACGACGGCACGGAGCATTTGCCGTAAGATCGTACCGTTTTTTTTAAAAAAGTAGAACGGAGCATTATAAAAGTAATTAGCATTTCGTTAAGTACGGACCGGATCATTATTAAGCTTTTTAAAAAGGTTTAATAGCATATTCGATATTATATTTACGCTTTGCTTAATGCTTGCTTCCGGTATAGCTTTTTTTTTATTTATTAAAAACTAACGGAAGTAATTATAATACTTAAAATAAGTAAAAAAAATAAGACTTCGGTGCGCTCGTAGCGCTTTATAGCCTTCTTTTCTTATATGTTTAAAAGTTTAAAACGTATTATCGTTAAGCGAATTGCTTAGACTTCTTTGACTTTAAGCATTTTAAGCTTTTAGCACGGCGGAGCTTTACTTAAGCGATTTATTATAGACTTCGTAGCTTGCTTTACTTACGATATTAAAGCAGCTTTCTTAATAAGCAAGATTATTACGATAATAATATTAAACGTTTAAAAAGCTTTCGACGCTTTGCTTAAGCGCCGGCTTTTTAAACGCATGAATAAGCAAAGCTAGTTTTTTCTTTTTTTAAAGCTTATTTTTTTTTTTTTTTAACGATAAATAAGTTTAAGTGCGCTTCGAAAGTGTAGTTACGAACCGCTACGACGTAGAATGCGGTATACTTTAAAGATCACCGCTATCTTTCGTTTTGTATATGCTATACTTCGCGGAACTTTTTAATTAAAATACGATATTACGATTTAAATACGCTAATGACATTTGCATTTATAAAGCGTTATACTTATTTATATTTAATATTATTTTCTTCGCAATAGACATTTAAAACATTTTAGCTTATAAAGTAAAGAATTAGATTTTCTTCGCTTTAAAAAAGATAGAAATGATCTACTTTTTTTATAAAAACGAAGACTTTGTTTTAAATATAATTATTTTATAATTAAATAAGACCGATATCACTTTAAGCTTTTAAGCGCAGCTTTCGATAATAAAAGCTACTTTAAAGCTACGATAGCTTAAAGTATAATTCGATCGGAAAATGACTTTTAAACGCTACTTATTTAAAAGAGTTGAAAAGGCACGACGAATAGCTTTTTATATTAAAAGCTTCGTTCGTACGGCGAACGGTCTTTTCGCTTATGCGCTACGTAAAGCAATGATCACTTGCGTACTGCTATCGATCTTATACGGCACTAAAGCTTAATACGAAAGACGAACGAAGCTTTTACGATACTTGATTAAAAATAATTTAAATAAAGAAGTTAGCGCGAGCTTAAGAAGACATATCGATATAATTAATAAGATTATTACTTACGTAGCGAAAAGTGTTTTTCTTACTTAGCGTACGGCTTTAATTATTATTTTTTTAAAAAACGCCGGACTTTCTTTCGAAAAAGTAACATTCGAAAAGATTAAAGTGCGGCAAGCACTACGGTTGCGAATAGTTAACGAAGCTTACTCGATAATAAAGCGCATCTCTCTTTTTATAATTATTAAAAGTCTTGCTATAAGTTCTCGATAGCGGATTAAAACAAAACTATAGAAACTAAAAGTTATGCTTTTTTCTTATTTACTGTTGCTAGGTAAGGTGTAAGGTGAGAGCATGGTGCATTGTGCACGTGCACATACACGTGCACGCACGGACCTCAGCCTTAGCACGCTCTTATTATAACCTCGCCCTTAATTCTTAGTCTTAAATAATACAAATCAATTAATTACAACTTATCAAAAGCTTCCTCGTGACTGCACTATTATCATCCAAATTAATATTAGCAATAAGTTATAAGCCCCGAAGCCTGATTCAATTCATTCTAAGGTATTTCCAGACTTCAAACACTCTTTTCGGCGTATTAAAATACTTACCTTTCCCTTGATAATTCGTCACCGTAGCGCGCGATTCGTCAGAACGCGTCTTTATAGCACCCTTCGTCGCAATTAATCTTTAATTGCAACCACTTGCTAGTGTAGCGAAAGGTAAAGCCGAATCTGGCGGTTCCTTAAGCAAGAAGCAAAGGGAAGCTGCAATCAAAGCAAACTTAGCTATACAGCAATATACTACGAAGAGAGGAAAAGCGGCAAAGGAATTGCTTGCTTTAAAGAAACTATTATTAATGCTTAAACCTAGAATCTCTTCATCACTTTCTTAACCGCGCTACCCAACGCTATTAAACGTAAGAAGCTTATTATACGTAGCAGCAACTCTGCTTAAAGTATACCTTTAATCTTTCTTCCGCGAGGCTAATAAAAATGAACTGTCATCAAGTGAAAACGAGTTTACTACTCTTTTAAAGAAAATCTCTAAGTCGCTAGCGCGCTCAATCGATAGCGAACCCTCCCCTCTTCCGAGTCCTTCGAGTCCTTTCGAACCATTTACTTCCACGATCCCTTTACCGATACGCAAAAAAAAGATAAGTTCGAGCTATAGCCTTAACCTTTTTAAAGCTTTAAAGCTAAAAAGAAGTGAGAATTATTAGCAATAGAAAGATAAAGTAATCAACATTGCTAAGTTTAATAAGATTAGTAAATACATTAATCTAAAGTCTAAGTCTTTAATACTTATAAAAGTCGACGAATGCAACGACACAATTAAAGCAAAAAACTTATAAAGATAATTAGATTAAGATACCGGAGAGTCACAAATGAAGCTTGCAATTACCTTAAATTGCAAAGCTAGTCCTTTTAAATATACACAAGGTAAAGCCACTGCCTTAGATATATAAAAGTCTTTACGATATTAATATAAGAGTTCTAGTACGGTCTTAAAATACAACGCTATTTAAACTTATATTATAATCAAATACAACGATTACCCTTCTTTAAAAAAGTTCGTAATAGCTTTTAAAATTGCAATTACGAAGCTTGATTCGCTAGATATTGCGCCGCCCTTATAATAGAATCCCGTGATGTTTATCGCTGCTTGCTTAGAAAAATAGCTTATTTAAGCTAAGCGCTAAAAATCGAATTTACGGATAACGACTATTATATAAAAAAAAGCAGAAATCACTCTCGAATCTTTAATTAAAAATATAACCGACAAGGCTCGAACTAGCGACTCAATTAAGACTATTAATAGTCAAGCTTTATACGGTAATAAATCAAACTTAAATAACTCGAATACGAACAATAAAAAAAGAAACAAAAGTAGCAATAGAAGTAGAAACGCAGCAAACAAATCGAAGCTATAATAAGTTATAGATAAGAGACTTGATTATAAGCATTGCAAGCAGCTTAAACCTTTACACCTCTTTAAAGATTATTTCGTTATCAACAAAAAGCTACGAAAAGCGTTTGAGAAAAGAACTAGCAAGAAGGCTATCTTATACTTCAAGCGTATTAAAAACAAGAAAAGTAAAAGAAATAATAATAATAACAAAAAGAAAAACGATAAGGAAGTTGACGGAAAGATCTTTTCTTATGCGCTTCTTCTTATTAAAGAACTTTTAGCTATTGCTATTGCAAGTAGCATAGCATATTACACGTCGTTAAATAAAAATCGTTAGCTTTACGACATAAAAGCAATTGATTACGTTTGCAATAATCTCTTTAAGTTTATTGTTTATACAGCTAAAAAGGATCTACCCTTTATAAATATTATAAAAGGCTTAGTTCGCCCTTTTAATATTAGCATTTGTATTATCAAATGCTTTAGATCGCGAAGTTTAGCAAGCGTTATTAAATATAAAAACACGCTTTACATGCTCTAAAGTCCCGTCAATTTGTACTCAAGTCTAAAGTTAAGCAAAATCGGTAGTTATTTAAAAGAAAGTAAATTGCTTACGGCTACCGATAAAGAGATCTATAAAGTAGATGCCAAGCTGTTTATTATTAAAGATGACCTTTGCGCACCTTTTGCTTTTGTTACCGGCCACGCCTTACTTGCAGCTATTAAGAAAGCTCTTATTAATATTAAACTTTAGCATAAACGTATATGCTATGCTAGCTTATAAGCTGTTCGCGATACTTAAGGTAATGTTATCGAAATGAAGTTCAAAGAGACTAAAACTAATAAAATACGTGTTTGCGCTTTTTATAAAAAGGGTCGTCTTATTAAAAAGACTAATAAAGTGTTAGCACGCAAAAGACTTACGATTGCTTTATAAAAGTTACACGTAGATATAGTCTATCTGACTCTTATTAAGATTCACGATCACAAATACGCTTTAATCTTCACTTGCTTAGCTATAATAGCCAAATAAAGATACATTTATGCAATCAAGAATAATGCGTTCTTCGTTAACAAAAAGATGATTCGCTTTACTAAGACCTAATACAATCGCACTATTAAGGTGTGGCGCTACGACGGAAGTAAAGAATACTCCTTTAAGCAAATGAGAGAATTAGCAAACTATTTAAGTATGTTATTTAAAAAATCGACACCTTACACCTTCGAGCAAGACAGTAGATCAAAGCGATCTATTCGTACTCTAATAGAAAAGCTACGTATTGCAACTATTGACTAAGAGATTCTTGAATTCTTATGGCTCGAGTGCTTAATAGCAATAATTTATATTATTAATCTCATAGCTAACATTACTTTTTTAAACGGAAAGACCTTTTACAAGGCTTTTTAAGATAATATTAAACTAAAGGTGATCTACAAACTTTCGATCAAGCACTTGCGAGTCTTCGGATGCAAAGTCTACGTCTTAATTGAGCTTAAACGCTGCGTACAAAGTCGCAAGCTAGCGCTTAAAGCTAAAGTCGAAACATTAGTTAATTTCGAAAGCAATAACATTTAGCGAGTTTACGTTCTTTTCCGATCTAATAAAAAAGTGGTTCGCATTTTTTATATTCGTTTTGATAAAGATAGACTCGTTATCGAACTTACTTTTAAAAAAGAAAAAGAGGTGCTACTTAAAGCTAAAGGTGACTAAGTTGACCGTAATCAACTTACTTTTAATTAGCATAACCAAGACTAAAAGACCTTTAAAAGCCTTGATCACTACGTCTAAGATAGACTAGATTTCGATGATAATTTGGAAAAGAGTAAAAACGAAAAGGCTACCGACAAGCTTCTTGAACCTTATAGAGCTCTTTCTTTAAACGATAAGAAAAAGGTTAAAGAAAAGGTCGAAAAAGAGGTTGTTCTTCTTAAAGTAAATAATAAGACTTTCGAAGCTCTTACTTTTCGGAGACCTCGCAAAATCTACTTTTAAGTTCCTTTTTCGAAACGAATAAATACTCGGTCTAGCACTCGCAACGCTATTGCTTTATTAGCAAACGTAACTATTAAAGAAAGAACAAGCACTTACTAATAGACTTACTTCAATGCTGCTAAAGAATCACTTTTTGCAAACGATTTTTAAACTATAAAAGAAGCTCTAGCACGCTTAAACGTAAATAACTAGCGCTAAGCTATTATCAAGGAGTACTTTGCTCTTCGACGCAAAGAGACGTAGTCAATTATAAAGAAGCGTGATATCTTTAAAAATGGACGCATTTTAAGCTTACGTTTATTATTTAAAACTAAAAGAGATAAGAATAAAAAGATCGAGCGATACAAAGTGAGATTCGTAATTTAAAGCTATACATAACAAAAAAGCTATGATTACGATCAGACCTTCGCTAAAGTATGCAAATCAACTGTTTAAAAGCTTGCAATTGCTTTAGCCGCTTTATACGACCTGAAAGTCTAATAGTTCGATATTAATACTGCTTTTTTGAATAGTAAAGCTGATAATAACATCTATATCAAAGCTCTACTAAGATAAGTCGAATTCGACTACACTCTTATTAATAAGGACTGCTTAAAGCTACTTAAAGCTTTATATAGTTTTAAACAATCACTACGCCTTTAGCAAAAGTTGCTAAGAAAGCGACTTGTTAAGCTAGGATTCGCTCTTATAAAAACCGACAACTATGTTTATATTAATAGAGACCTCAAAATCATAATTATCACTTATGTTAACGACTTCTTAGTAATCGATAAATCGAGATCAATTTACGAGTAATTTAAAAAAGATCTGCACAACCTTTTTAATATCACTTGTATTAACAAAGCTTCTTACTTCTTAAGAATTAAAATCGTTAAAGACCGAGCAGCTAGCACTATTACTTTGTATCAAGACGCTTATATTAATAAAGTATTAGACCGTTTTAATATGTCTAACTGCAAGAGTGCACTTATACTTTTTGCAAATAGCTCCGAAGTTTATATAATTAAATTCGAAGGCCAAGCTACTCAATACGAGATTACATTATATTAGTCAATCGTTAGCTCTTTGCAATACCTCGCAACTTACACTCGATAGGATATTGCCTATTACTATTCTTTATTAGCTAAATTCTTAACTAATCCGTCACCTTAACATATAGCTGCCGTTAAGCGCGTTCTATAATACTTATAAAGTATTCGTATGCTATCAATTGTTTTTAATAGAAAAGACGCTAAGCTTATTAAATTGATAGGCTATTGCGATTTTAATTAAGCCGGCTTTAGAATAGGTCGAGCTTTATATAGCGGAAGAGTATTCTTCTTTGCAAAAGGCGTTTTTAATGTCATTTCTAAACGCTAGACTATTATAGCTCTTTCTTTAATCGAGGCTGAATACGTAGCTATATGCAAATTCGCTTAAAAGGCTGCTTAAATTAAGCAAGTACTTAATAAGGTTAGCTATAAGAAAGCTGACGCGAAGAAAATTAAGATGATTTATAACTTATAAAAAGCACTTTCATTCTTTAAAAACTTTAAATACTACTAAAGAACTAAGCATATCGATATTAAGTTTTATTACGTACGCTATAAAATAGCAAAAGGACGACTCGACTTATAGTATATTCTTAGTAAAAAGAACGTCGCCGACGGTATGACAAAGCTATTGAATGATATAGATTACGCTGCTTTTATACAACTGCTTCGAATAAAAGTGCTAAAGCTATAGAGCTCAGCAAAAAGTAATAAAGGTGTGTTATAGAAGATTTTTTCTCCTTTTAAAAGTCGTACCTATTACATTCGATAGAAATTAAGTAGACTATGCTCTTAAAAGTGTTTTTTTACTTCTACTCTATAGAAAAGGTATATTAGTTTAGATACAATTGAGGTACTGCTAAGAGCTTTTAAAGCCTCGACAAAGGGGTGTGTTGCTAAGTAAAGTGTAAAGTAAGAGCATAATGCATTGTGCACGTGCATATACACGTGCACGCACGGACCTCAGCCTTAGCACGCTCTTATTATAACTTCGCCTTTAATTCTTAGTCTTAAATAATACAAGTCAATCAACCATAACTCATCAAAAGCTTCCTCGTAACTGCACTATCATCATCTAAATTAATACTAGCAATATTTACGATTAAAGCTAACTTACTTTTACTTTTTAACTGAGTGCTGCACGGACTTTACTTAAAGCGTTAAAAAAGAGCAGGCCGTTAAAGACTTTAAAAAGTAATAAGCTTAACTTATCGATCGGGATATTACTTTTTTTTTAAACGACTTAAAGTAATATAAAAATAAGTATAAATACGTCGAGTACGGATACGCTATTTATCGAAGATAAAAGAGGATTGCTATAAGCAAAAGAGCTATTAATAACTTATCGCACGTTTTTAACGCAAAAGCAATAAAAGCTTAAAAAGCGCTCGAGCACGCGATTCGGCCTTTATTAGACTTTACTTATTGCCGTATATAACTGTGTATAAATAACACGTCCGTAATCTAATATATACGAAGCATTGCTTCGGCTACTTTTTAATAAGCGTTTTTACGTATTTAAAAAGTAATAAAACAATTAAAAGTTAACGTTAAATAAGCTTTAAGATACACCGGTATTATTAGCAACGAAACGGCGGATCGGCTCGCTAACGAAGAAGTAAAGCTTAAGCTTGCATTAAGATTTATTTTTAAGCTTACGGCGTTTAAGATCAAGTTTATTATTAAGACTTTAATCGATTAAGCACAAGATAGATAATAAAGTGCGAGCAAAGCGAAGCTTTTTATTTAATATTGCGAATAAAGTCTCGAGTACGCAAATAAAGCTTCGCTAGAACTACACTTGCTTAAGTACGTGTTATATAAATTACTCGCGTTGCGAACTTAGCACGAAGACTTTACGTAATATTATCGGAAATATCGTTACGAAGACGCGAAAACCACTTGCTTTTGTCGGAAAGACAAGTCTTCGATATATATTGCTTTTTATAAAAAAGCGTAACGCTTTTTCAATCGATAGCTTAAAAGAATACGACCACTTACTTCGCTTTTTACTCCGCGAGAAACGATAGCTTATATACGCTTTTTTAAAGCTTCGTTAATTGACTTTTATAGCCTCTTAAAAGTCACGGAGTTCTATTTTAAAATCTGCTTTCGGTATTAATAGCGGGTCGATCTTGCATATCGAAGCATTATTACGAAGGCTTACACTTATTTAGCTCTTAGTTAATTATTAGCAATTTTTTTTTTTTCTTTTTTTCTTTATTTTATATTAGACGAGCTTAAGTGCTCCGTTATGAACTCAATTACTCGCGTAGCTTGCTTCGGCAAACGACACTGACTTCGGTCTTTTATAAAAACCCGCTTGTATACTTGCTTGATATATTCTTTATATACCGTTTTAATAAAAAGAAACACCGCTGTACTTGTACTATTCTCTTTAGATCTGCTTTTACGCTATATGCGTCTTGTGCTCTTATGTATGTAAAGATTAGCTGCACGTTTGTATACTTTTAAGGAGGTCACAAGACTCGCTGTAGAAAGCGACCCGTGGACGTTAAACGAATACTACTATTACTACTACTACCTCACTACTGCCACGACCTCACCGTCGCTACTACCTTACCGCCGCCACTTCCTCACCCACTTTTATTACCTCACCGCCGCCACTACCTTACTACTGCCACTACCTTACCGCCGCTACTACCTCACCTACTTTTATTACCTCACCGCTACCACTACCTTACCGCCGCTACTATTTGCTGGAAGCGATACTAGAGGCAAGGCAATACTGGTGGCAAGGCAATACTGGTAGCAGCGCTGGTGGCGATACTGGAGGCGATACTGGAGGCGATACTGGTGGCAAGGCAATACTGGTGGCAGCGCTGGTGGCGATACTGGTGGCGATACTGATGGCGATACTAGAGTAGTAGTAGTAGTAGTAGTATAAATAATAATAAAGTTAAAATTAATAAAGTGTTAGTAAAGTGTTAATAAGGTTTTAATAATAATAATTAATAAAATTAATAGTAATTTAATTAAGTGTAATAATCGAATTATAAAGTGTAGCAACCGAGTGCACTCGGTTGTAAATCGAGTATTCGGTATAGCAACCAAATGCACTCGGTTGTAAATCGAGTACTCGGTATAGCAATTAAATGCACTCGGTTGTAAATCGAATATACGTTTTTAAAGTTATCCGAACCATAACCGAGTATACACCGAGTATTCGATTTACAACCGAGTGCACTCGGTTGCTACACCAAAACGTTAAGGTGTAAGTAAGGTGTTGCAACCGAGTGCACTCGGTTGCTACACCTAGGGGTTGCGCCCGTAAGTAGTAAAGTGAAAAGAATAAAGAAAAAACAAAGAATACAATAAAAAGCAAGTTTAAAAGTAAAAGAACAAAGGCAAGAAATACCTTTCTTTATTAAAATAAAGAAAGTGATTATTAAAAACACGTCTTTTTATAAAATAAGTGTAAAACAAAAAGAAGATAAGAAACTAAAGAAAACAATAATAAAAGAACAAATTAAAAAACAGTTTTGTAAGCTAATTTTTATTGTTTTAAAAGCGTTAAAAAAATGATTTAAAAGTTAATAAATATAAGTCTAAAGATTACCTTTAAGTTAAGTAATTCACTTTTGCCGTCGTCGAAAAGCTTATATTCACTTAAGTCTAAATCGTTTAAAGAACTTAAATCTTCTTTTTCTTCGTCGTCATTTTTAAGTAAGAAAAAAGGTTTGATCGCAACGGTAGAATCGTTTAAAACGATTAGCTGCAAAAGTGCTTTTAAGCTTAATTTTATCGGTTTTTTAAAGTTTATAATAGCATCTGTCGTAAGCTTTAAAAACGATATAAGGTCTTAGCTATTTATAATTTAGCTTAATATTTGCGGACATATCGATGCTTCGTTCAACGTCGTAAAGCAGTACTAAGTCTTATTCTTTAATAAGTTCCGATTTTAAGACTTTAACTCGTTCTTAAATAACTTTAATAGCAAGTCGATAGCGCTTTTTTTTTAAATGATCTCTTCGATATCTTCGTCTCGAAGTTTCAATTGCTTAAACTTTATAACAAGTAAGTTAACGCAAAATCGAACCTTTTATTATAGCAATAGCTTTTAAACTAGCTATCGTAATTCTAAAAGTAGCTTAGCTTCTCGTTCGTAATTTAAAAAAAAGAAAGTGACTTTAATAAGTACGTATATCGATGTCCGGATTATAGAAAGCATTTTATTAAATTTACGAACTTAATCTTTAAATCTTTTATTCGTAACTTTCGATAAGCTATTTAAAATATCTTTATATCTTCTTTTAATTATTCTATTAGCTTTTAAATTATAGCTTAAGATTGAAACCCTTTTGATCTTGTATTTAATAACGATAGCTTTAACAATTGCTTTGTTTTCGAGTCTTTTATTAATAATCAGCTTTTTAAATAGTCCGTAATAGTAAACGATATTTTCTTAAAAGAACTTAGCGATAGATTTAGCGTTAGCTAATCAAAGTAATCGCTTTTTTAGCTATTTAAGTAAATCTTCTTTAGCTAATACGAATCAGATTATCCTTTTGTCGATAATAAAGACTCGTAATACGTTTAAGTTGACTTTTAATCATATTTGAATAAGCTAAATCGAATATAAAAGGTTTTCTATCCGTTTAACTTTGCGTCTTTAATAAAGCTTATAGCTTTAAACGAAAGCTTTATAGTCTTCGTAATATCTTTTTAAAAAAAAAGTTTTAATATGCAGTAATAAGTTGATTCGGCTTTTTTATATCCGGATTCTTAATAAGCGTCGGAAATAATAATATAACGTCTTTAAGTTCCGTCGACAATTAATTTAATCGAATAAGAATTGTTTGCTCGCTTATAAAAGTAATTATCTTTAATTAAGTAGTTGAGTGCTTTGTTTTTAAACTTTTAAAAGTCGTAAGTCTTAATCGAAAGAAAGCGTTTAAAAGTGATAAAGAATTAAACAATAAGCTTAAATTCGAACGAGTAATCGTGCTTTAAAACTTTTTTTTTAATTCGTGAATTCTTACGGGCGCAACCCTTAGGTGTAGCAACCGAGTGCACTCGGTTGCAACACTTTACTTACACCTTACTTACACCTTAACGTTTTAATATAGCAATCGAGTGCACTCGGTTGTAAATCGAATACTCGATATATACTCGGTTGTGGTTCGGATAACTTTAAAAACGTATAGTCGATTTACAATCGAATGAACATTGAGTACTCGATTTACAACCGAGTGCACTTAATTGCTATACTTAATTATCTTATTACTCGCTTTTATTAATACTTCGTTATTACTATTACTAACACTTCGCTGCTACTTATTTTATCGCTATTAACACTTCGCTGCTACTTACTTTATCGCTGCTACTTACTTTATCGCTACTAATACTTCGCTATTAATACTTCGCTGCTATTTACTTTATCGCTATTAACACTTCGCTGTTACTTACTTTATCGCTACTAACACTTCGCTGCTATTTATTTTATCGCTACTAACACTTCGCTGCTACTTACTTTATCGCTGCTATTTACTTTATTTCTGCTAATACTTCGCTGCTACTTACTTTATCGCTATCAACACTTCGCTACTACTTACTTTATCGCTGCTACTTACTTTATCGCTATTAACACTTCGTTGCCACTTACTTTATCGCTATTAACACTTCGCTGCTACTTACTTTATCGCTATTAACACTTCGCTGCTACTTACTTTATCGCTACTAACACTTCGCTGCTACTTACCTTATCGCTATTAACACTTCGCTGTTACTTACTTTATCGCTACTAACACTTTGCTGCTATTTATTTTATCGCTACTAACACTTCGCTGTTACTTACCTTATCGCTATTAACACTTTATTAATCCGTTAATTTAAAAGAATCAATTCTATTATTATACGTATTCTATTAACTAATTATATAAATATACTAACTTATTTTTAAGATCTTTTTTATCTTATTCATACCTTCCGTTTATTAAACAAGAAACAAAGTAATCTTTTGCGTATCGCAAAGCAAAGAGCTCGAATAGCGACTTAGTACGTAATATCCGTTAAACCTTTATATTTAATACGTTATCTTTTATTAAGTCTTTATCTTTTATATCTATTCTTTTAATATATAAACTAACGACGAATACGTATAGAATCTTTTAGAATTAAGCTACGTAAAATTGATTAATGCGATACGTATTATTTTTATCGTTATTATCGTTTGCATCTTTTGTATAAAAGTAAAAATCGCTAATATTAAAGGTTCGTCGACGGCTATTCGAAAACGTGCAAGACAATCGCTTATATTATATAATCTTGTCTTTGCGATTAAATGCGATAATATTGCGTATATTATATTTTATTCAATTAATCAGTTAAAAAAGCTATTACTAAGAGAAAGGGAGGTGTTAGACCAAGAAGGAGGGACAAAGAAGGAGGAGGGGGGGGGGGGGGGGAAAGAAAAAAGAGTGTAGCTACTTTTATAAAACGCAATCTTCAAGTGTTTAAGAAACTCTTTAAAAGCAGTATTTAATATATTAATGTCTTTGCTTATATGTAATTGCTTTTCTGCAATTGTTTTTAAAGCGCCGTATCTTTTTATATCGATATTGACTTTGATATGCTATTATGTATTTAAAGTCGATTCTTTTAACTTATTAATATTATTATTAATTATTCGTTCGTAAAAAAGAATAAAACCTTAGACGAATCGTAAGCAATAATCTTAGATAATATGCAATAGTCCATCTAGTTCTAAATACGTTTCTTTTTAAGCTTTAGTGAAACCGAGTTTAAAAGATTATTAAACAACGTCTTTAAAAAACAAATACGCTATTAAGTTAAAAAGCGCTGCGATATTAGCTTAACCTTTTTAATCACTATATATATTATTAGCTATAACAAAACAAAAAAGAGATTTCTTACTTATGTTTAAGTTCTTTAAATAATACGTTGCTATTTATAATATAAGCGTATTTATTTGCAGTATCGGCTAAATGAAAACCGACATAATAGTTAAGCAAATTAAAGATCTTTTGCTACTTAATTAACTTTTTGCGAAAAGCAAAGCGGATACTTTTATCTTTATCCTTATCTTTATTTTTATTCTTATCCTTATCCTTATCTTTATCTTTATCCTTATCCTTATCCTTATCCTTATCCTTATCTTTATCCTTATCCTTATCTTTATCCCCGTCTTCGTCCTCGTCTTCGTCCGCTTTTATTCTTTTTATATCAATTAAGCTAAGTATACTTTCTTCGTTCTCGTTATTATTAAATGCTTAGCCCACTTGCTTTACGCTACGAACCAAGATGTTATAAGTTTTACGCGACTTTTGTAATAATAAACGCATGATATTTAACGATATGTAAAAAGCTTTAGTATTAGTCTTGCAAATTACTACGGTTATATATTTGAAAAAGCGTATTAAACTAAACATCGAAAAGTATTTTTCGAAGATGCGAAAGAAAGAATTAAAGTATAGAAGCTTATATTAAGACTTTTTGCCGCGATAGCGAAAGATAAAAAGAATAAAGATTAGAGCTCGGCTTGTTTCCGATAAAGATTACGAAAACAAATAAAGAAGAGACTGAATCCGAACTTAATTAAAAAGAAATAGAAAGTCTTGCATAATTTAAATAAAACTTTTAAAACCGTGTTTCGTAAAGATATTATAAAATAATAGCTTAAAAAGTATTTTGCTTATCTTTTTTTATTCCGAATAAAGTGCGTCGTAAGCTTTGTTAAGTATAAGATCAAGTGCTAGAATAAGAAGTAAGATATCGAGATCATTTTCTCGTATATTATAGTCGAGAAAAAAATCCGATCTCTTTTTATCGTTATTAATATTTTAGTTAATTTTGCGAATGAAAACCGTATCTTAATAATAACGCGATATAATATCGAAATCAAATTCGTAATCCTTTCGCTTTTGCGATTAAGTATAATAAGCTTTGTACTTAAAAACAGCGTTGCATTGCATAAACTTAAAGTTGTTAACTTGTTATAGCATATCTTTTAAAAAGATAATAAGAAAAGCTTTTACTAGCATATCTCTATCTTTAACGCGCACGGTGACCTTTTTTGCTAATCGATTTAGCTTTAATCGAAGATTAGCTATTATATTAAATATAAAAGCACCGTAAAGACCGAGACTTAATATAAGATTATTTTTAAAGCGCTTCCGTTTATCGTATAAAAGCCCGGCGAGAATAAGATAAAAGCTTTTAATAGACTTGTAATTAATCTTATGAATACCGAAGTCGTTTATAAACAATGTAAATAGAATTGAAATAAAAGAAAAATGAACACTAAAAGCAGTTAAAGCATTAAAGGCAGCGAAATTCTTTAACATCTCTCGTCCGTATATATATATTTCTAATTCAGCTCGAATTAAATGTGTTTCTCTTATCGGTATTAATATGTTTCGATCTAAACTTAATATATACTTAATATAATAATCAGACTCGAGTAAGTTTAATATATCCGTTTCATTTGTGTTATCGTATTCTTATTTAATATTAACTTCCGTTCGGTAAGCAATTGCATTCGGTAGTACTTCGAATGACTCGTAAAAGACAATAAGCTTTCGATAGTTTAAAGTAATATCTATATCGAGAAGCAGCTTTCGTTAAAGTGCAACGTTTTGTAATATAATTATTATATCTTTAACGTTTGTTATAAGATTGATAATCCGATGCTTTCTGTTAATAAAAGTGATACGTCTTTTAAAAAAGCTATTAATAAGCTTTATCAATTTAACAATGTCATTAAGCAATATAATATTCTCGTTTATGTCTTTTGCAAAGTCGCTAAATATAATTATTGCAAAAGAATCTTAAGCTTTAAAATAATAAAACTCGTAAGGGTAGTTAACGTACTATATTATTCTTAAATGTATATTGTTTATAATTGTCACCAACGGTGACCCAAGATAAATTCCAGTAGTTGTGGTGGTAATGAGTCATTCAGTAATCGTGGTAGTGATGAGTCATCGAGTAGTTGTGATAGTGATGAGTCAGCTAATCACGTGAGACTATTCTATATCGATCTGACAGGATTTCTAAGCAATGCCAAGAGAAATGTCGGCAGATAATTCTAGATTTCGGAAAGGGTCGGCCCGAATTAAATATGTCCTACAGCTAAGCCTAATTCAGCCACCGCTATTAATTCTGCCGCAGATAACGCACGTCGCTGCTATACGTAACGTACGTAAAGCTGCTATACGTAACTTACGTAAGGCTGCTATACGTAACCTACGTAAAGCTGCCACACGTAACGCATGTCGCTGCCTTACGTAATACGTAAAGCAGCTAGGCTGCTATACGTAAGGTACGTAAAGCTGCTATACGTAACTTACGTAAGGCTGCTACACGTAACTTACGTAATGCTGCCACACGTAACTTACGTAAGGCTGCTATACCTAACTTACGTCGCTGCAATACGTAAATTACGTAATGCTGCTACACGTAACTTACGTAATGCTGCCACACGTAACTTACGTAAGGCTGCCACACGTAACTTACGTCGCTGCAATACGTCACTTACGTAAGGCTGCCACACGTAACGCACGTCGCTGCCACACGTAACTTACGTAAGGCTGCCACACGTAACTTACGTAAGGCTGCCACACGTAACGCACGTCGGTGCCTTACGTAACGCACGTCGGTGCCTTACGTAACGCACGTCGGTGCCTTACGTAACGCACGTCGCTAGCACTGCCTTACGTAATACGTAAAGCACTACAGCTAAGCTGCCATACGTAGCCTACGTAAGGCTGCCACACGTAACCTACGTAAGGCTGCCATACGTAACGCACGTCGCTGCCTTACGTAACGCACGCTGCTGCCTTACGTAACGCACGCTGCTGCCTTACGTATCGCACGCTGCTGCCTTAAATATAAGTAATTTGCAAAAGGGTCTAGGACTTCCTTAATAAAAAGGGGGGTTTAAGGGGGTCCCCCCCTTATATTAAATTATCAAATATAAGTAATTTGCAAATAGGTCTGAGGTTTCCTTAATAAAAGGGGGGGTTTAAGGGGGTCCTCCCCTTATATTAAATTATTAAGTATAAGTAATTCGCAAAAGGGGCTGAAGTTTGCTTAGTAAAAAGGGGGGGTTTAAAAGGGTCTCCCCTTTATATTAAATTATTAAATATAAGCAATTTGCAAAAGAGTCTGAGGTTTACTTAGTAAAAACGGGGGTTTAAAGGGGTCCCCCCCTTATAATATATTATTAAATATAAGTAATTCGCAAAAGGGTCTGAGGTTTTCTCAGTAAAAAGGGGGGTTTAAGGGGGTCCTCGTCTTATATTAAATTATTAAAATATAAGTAATTCGTAAAAAGGTCTAAAGTGTCCCTTATAAAAAGAAGTATTTAAAAAGGTTTCTTTTTTATAATAAATAATTAGATAAATTATTTCTTGCGCCAATTACTTTTAGATTTATTCAGTTTCTATTATTATTTATTTTATAATTTACTTAAATATATAAAGATTTTTATAAATCGAATGATTAGCTCGTTGGTGACACTACAAAGAACTTGGTCCTTTGCCCTGGTAACACTAGCTCGGACGAAGTGAGTAATCAAGTTTATTAAATCGTATTAGTAATGCTATATTTTACGCACGATGTGTATATACTTAATCTTGCCTTTTTATCTTTTTACGAATATAACTTGCTTTTTTAATATAATAGTGATCGGCCTTTTTAAGAGACGCAATAATAATAAGTGAGCACGCACCTAGCGCTTTAAAGTATCGACTCGTAACGGCAATTAAAGTATTAGTTGTTTATCTTTATTTATAAGTCTTTTGAATATAATATTTAAAGCTATTATAAATAATTATCGAAGCTGAATATACTTACGGGCGCAACCCCTAGGTGTAGCAACCGAGTGCACTCGGTTGCAACACCTTACTTACACCTTACTTACACCTTAATGTTTTGGTATAGCAACCGAGTGCACTCGGTTGTAAATCGAATACTCGGTATATACTCGGTTGTGGTTCGGATAACTTTAAAAACGTGTATTCGATTTACAACCGAGTGCATTTAGTTATTACACCGAGTACTCGATTTACAACCGAGTACACTTGGTTGTTACACCGAGTACTCGATTTACAATCGAGTGCACTCGGTTGCTATACTTTATAATTCGATTATTACACTTAATTAAATTACTATTAACTTTATTAATTATTATTATTAAAACTTTATTAACACCTTATTAACACCTTATTAACACCTTATTAACACCTTATTAACACCTTATTAATTTTAACTTTATTATTATTTATACTACTACTAATATTGCCTTGCTACCAGTATTGCCTTGCCACCAGTATCGCCACCAGTATCGCCTCTAGTATTGCCTTGCCACCAGTATCGCCTCCAGCATTGCCTTGCCACCAGTATCGCCTCCAGTATCGCCACCAGTATCGCCACTAATATCGCCTCCAGCATTGCCTTGCCACCAGTATCGCCACCAGTATCGCCACCCGTATTGCCTCCAGTATTGCCTTGCCACCAGTATCGCCTCCAGCATTTCCTTGCCACCAGTATCGCCACCAGTATCGCCTCCAGTATTGCCTTGCCACCAGTATCGCCACCAGTATCGCCTCTAGTATTGCCTTGCCACCAGTATCGCCTCCAGCATTGCCTTGCCACCAGTATCGCCTCCAGTATCGCCACCAGTATCGCCACCAGTATCGCCACCAGTATCGCCACCAGTATCGCCTCCAGTATCGCCACTAGTATTGCCTTGCCACTAGTATCGCCTCCAGTATTGCCTTGCTACCAGTATCGCCTCTAGCATTGCCTTGCCACTAGTATCGCCACCAGTATCGCCTCTAGTATTGCTTTGCCACCAGTATCGCCTCCAGCATTGCCTTGCCACTAGTATCGCCTTCAGTATCGCTACCAGTATCGCTACCAGTATCGCCTCCAGCATTGCCTTGCTACCAGTATCGCTACTAGCGCTGCTACTAGTATTGCCTTGCCACTAGTATCGCTTCTAGTATTGCCTTGCCACCAGTATTGCTTTGCTACTAGTATTGCCTTGCTACTAGTATCGCCACTAGTATTGCTTTGCCTCTAGTATCGCTTCTAGCAAATAGTGGCGGCGGTAAGGTAGTGGCGGCGGTGAGGTAATAAAGGTAGGTGAGGTAGTAGCGGCGGTAAGGTAATAAAAGTGGGTGAGGAAGTGGCGGCGGTAAGGTAATAGCGACGGCGAAGTCGTGGCGGCGGTGAGGTAGTAGCGGCGGTGAGGTAGTAGCGGCGGTGAGGTAGTGGCGGCGGTAAGGTAGTAGCGGCGGTGAGGTAGTGGCGGCGGTGAAGTAATAAAAGAAGCAAAGAGAAGTACGAGAAATATACAAGTTAAAAGTATAAGCTAGTAATAATGATAACGTAAAGTATTTTCTGCTTTTAGCACGTGCTTTTATTTATTACGATCAAGTTGATATTAAGTGTAAAGGAAGTTGATATTAAAATGTAAGTTGATATTAAAGTGTAAAGGTTGATATTAAGGTGTAAAGATTAATATTGAAGTTTAAAAGTTGATATTAAAGTGTAAAGATTAATATTGGAATTTAAAAGTTGATATTAAAGTGTAAAGATTGATATCAGAGTTTAAAGGTTGATATTAAGGTGTAAAGATTAATATTGGAGTTTAAAGGTTGATTTTAATAATAATATATTAAAAAACTGGTCAACCTTAAGATCAACCTTAATATACACCGATTATAATCGGTGTATAATCGGTTGATTGGTGTTAACTCGGTGTTCACTCGGTGTGCACACGGTTGCTAAACGTAAGGGGTGCGCCCGTAAGTACTTCGTGCGTGATATCGGGTTCTTTTCGCATTATAGCTCGAATATTAAATAGAATAAAGATATAAGATCTTTTAAAGCAAGAACAGCGATAGACTTTATATCGGAAAGGTTTTCGGATATTAAAAGTGAAAATAATAATAATAATTATAAATTCAAATAATCGATTTCAAAATCTCGAAGTCGAAATACATCGAGATCGGACGTATTTAATACTTCTTCTTCTTCGTCCGGTGCAATCATAGCGTCTTATATATATATATTAGCATATAATATAAAGTATATAATACGGAATTAAATATATTATCGTAGAACTTTTAAAGCTCGTCATCCGTCTTAACTTTTGTATCGCTTTTATATTCATTGCTATCAGCTTTATCTAATATATTAACGTCACTTTCTTTTTCGAAATATAACCTTAACTCGTCCGAAGCTAAAGCAAAAGATATTGCAGATTCGTATTTAAATAAAGCAGAATCGAAAGATACTAAGTTAAAGTCGTGTCTAGATGCTATAGATTCGTATTTAAATAAAGCAAAGTCGAAAGATGCTAAGTTAAAGTCGTGTTTAGATGCTGCAGATTCGTATCTAAATAAAGCAGAGTCGAAAGATGCTAGGTCAGAGTCGTGTTTAAATGCTATAGATTCGTATTTAAATAAGATAAAGTCGAAGGATATTAAGTTAAAGTCGTGTTTAGATGCTGCAAATTCGTATTTAAATAAAGCAAAGTCGAAAGATGCTAAGTCAAACGCGTTGTATTGCGTAAGCAACGGTAAAGACTTAATAAGTAACGTAATAAGTATAAGAAAGACTAAGGACAAAGATAAAAACGAAGATTCTGAGGATTTTGATCTAGATCTAATATGCTTTTGCTATACGATCAATCGAAACGTATTAAAGCGTCGAAGCATATCGTAATTGTTAAAAGAAGTGATGCTAATAATAGCGTTGCTAATAATAGCGTTGCTAATAATAGCGTTGCTAGTATGGAAAGGAAGAGCTCCGACATATACCCAACGTCAAATCAAGAGATATATACGTATATAACCATAATAAGATCGTAAGTGAATAAAAAGAGAAAAGGAAGACGATCGAAAGACACTCGAATATATGCTATGCGTACGTGTATTATATTATATAATAATATAATAATAGTTTAAAGAAGAACTACTTACTCGTCTATATAAAAGCTTGCACGTGACTTAACTACGTGCTTAGCAGAGCTAAAGCATGCAGCGCACCCACATAACAAAAGTACTTAGCATCAATACTATATACATAAACAAAACAAATACAAAGCCTTAACTCTATTATATACGTCTTTCCTTCGAATCAGACTCGCTTTCGAGTCACCTCTTATTAAAGTAATAAGATTAGGTTTGCAAGACGAGCATATAGCCGAATTGCATAATCGCAATACGGTCTTAAAGTATTACTTAATAATGCATCGCCGGATCGGTATTAATACGAAAGCGTATGTAATACAATAAAGAAAATAAAAATAACAATCGAGAATGCAAGATAATCCTTTAAGTTTAACTCTTTTTTATATATTTTATAACACTTTTATTTAACTACAAGAACAATATCAACTCGAGCGTTAGTATTATCGTTAGAATAAGCGTGCGCCAACTTAAGCGGTCAAGTAATAACGTACTGCCGAATCGGTAATAACGCGAAGCTTAAGATAATAACGTAATAAAAAAAACAAAAGCGGCAATATATACTCGAAGTCTTGCTATAAACAATCAACTCTCTTTTTATATCAACTTTACATCTTTCTATCTTTTCTTTAGCACTATTATTTATTAACTTCATTATTAATTATTATATTTTTAATCTGTTTTCGATGCGTAAGTTACGCAAACAGAACTATCGATAATGCTACGAATCGGTGCATCTTCTTTTCTAATACTTTTATTAAATGTAAGCGTTGCCGTGATATCAAATCAACTTGCATCTTCGTAAGTTATCTTACTTTTTGTTTTATATTCGTTTTAACTCCGATTCGATAGCTCTTCGTAAAAGTCGTCGATGCTAGCATAGCTTTAATAAATGCAATAACGGCTATAAATAATAAAACTAAATCGGCCGCTAAAGTTTTTCGTTTAAGTATAATTGCAAATAACTTCTTTATTAAGACTCGCCGCGCTTTTGCCTTTCGAATTAATAATGCTTTTTCTTTTCTTCGAGCCCGTATCGCCGATGCTTTTTTTGCCGCCGCTAATATTAAAAGTCTTTTAACTAGCTTAAATCTCGTCTCGGCGTTGCGCTTACTTGCCGCCGCTATTACCGCCGATCTAGCTTCGTTAAACTTATTGCGTTAAATCTTAGCTGCAATAGATCGAAACAATACTTTGCTAAGTAACTTCTTTAACCGCGTAAATATATATTGCGAGCTTTTTATAATTCTTTTCCGATCTGATTACGATAAGTTGCCGATAAGTCTTCGTTTCGCTTATCTTCATCTTCGCTATCGCTATCACCTTTTGCTCTTCTTGCTCTTCTTGCGAAGAAGCTCCGCCGAAGTGCTCGCTAAGCTTTTAATCGCGGCAATACCGGTAGTTCTTCGCGAGGTTCTAGCCGTAGCAATACTCGTAGTTCTTCGAAAAGTTCGAGTCGTAGCAATATCGATAAGTCTTCGAAAAGTAAAAGCAATGCTTAAAGTGCTACGAAAGGTTCTCGCACTATTCCATTTAGCTTTAAGTTGTAAAGTCGGAAAGGTTTTTATTGCGTATCGGCAGCTTGCTAAGTAATTAATATAATAGATTTTTCGTATGCTCTTCTTAATCAACCTCAACTCTCACCTTTACATTATCTCTTGAATTTAAAAGATCCTTCGATAAAGCCCTTTCTTGCCGTCTAGGCTTGCAAACAACTTTATTTTCTGACGTTTCAGACTTCTTTTGTTCTTTTCGAACTGCTTCCGTTTCGATAGCTCGAAAAATAATAAGTAAGATATTAAACCGCCGCTCTCGAAGCAACACTACGGCCGATTTCACTCGACTAGACGAAGTAATAATACCTTACTACAACTTTATTAATTGTTTTCGAAACGAGCAACGAAATATAAACAATCAAGTACCTCCGAAGCTTATTATAAGTATCAAAGACTAGCTCGATAACTTTAATTACGCTAAAGTAAAAGCGCAAGTAAAAGCTTTAAACAAAAAAAAAGCACTGCAGATACGCAATATATCATCTTTTAATACTTCGAAATGAACGACAAATTCGTCGCATCGATCTAAAGTATAACGGATAAAGCTATTGCTCGTAAAATCGCTAAGAAATCTACGAACTTTATTATTATTGCTTTTTACGCTAAGTCCGGCGGAAAGATCTTTATTTTTATTCGTATTCGTAGCGAATCTTTTTACTTATCTTTTATTAAAACGCTTTCACTATTTCTTTTTATCAATTTTACGAAAGCAGCGGCCGAAAGAGTCGATCTAACTTTAATAAAAGCCAAGCCTTAAGCTAAAGCTTTAATTAAGAAAAGCGGACTTAATTAAATCTTATCTTTAAGTAAAGCTACGCTATCGTTAGTTCTTATACACTTAAAAAAACTTAATTTTTAAATCTTCGTTATAATTACAAATAAAGCTAAGCGCAATCGACTTTAATATCTTTATGCTTTACGTAAAGCGTTAATCGACTCTTTTCGTGATTTTATAATAGACTTTATTATCGAAATACACGCGATTTAAATCGAATAATTACTCTTAATCAAAGACTTATAAATACGTAATACTTTTATTAGCTAAGAAAGAAAAGAAACGGTTAAGCGTTTTTTATCCGCGACTAAAATCGAAATACTATAGCTTTAATACAATTACGCGGTTTGTTATATCTTTTATTTTATATACGTCTTTAATAAAAACGGCGAGCTAAAACTAATATTAATTAAAAACTTCGTTTTCGATAAAGTAGTTGCATAAATAAGATAAACGCTAATCGAAATTAAAATCGGCGATAAAAGCGTCGATTTTAAAGCTTTTAACGTTATCGTAACTTTAATCGTTTTTTTTTTAAAAGAAGTAAAGCTCTTCTGCTTTTTTAATATAAAAGATATAGTTAAATTAATTAAAAAGAAATATAAGATCACGAGATATAACTTAAAATGCTAAAGCTATTGCAACTTTATTAAGTGTATTCGATATCTTCGCTATAGCAAATGTAGCTAAAGAATCGATTAATACGACGGTTTAGCTTATAACGATTGCATAACGCCGGCGAAGTGCGCGAATTGCTATAGTCTTTTCGAAGCCGAGCATTAAAACTATCTTGTTATTTCGTATAAAAAAGATAGCAAATTAATACGGCTTATAAAAAAAGAGCTCGCGGCTATCCGACGAGTTAACGCTAAGAACTATAAAGAAAAGCACGCACGTAATAACACTTTATACTTTACTTTCGCAGCTTTTATAAGCAGCGTTATTATTATTATTATCACTAGCAATAGCACTTTTAACACAAACACTTCGGCATATTTATTGCGTTAAATATAAGGCTCGAAAGCAATTAATGCTATAAATATCGATATAGCGAAAGCTCTTGCAACGCGCAAGCGCGTCGCAAGATAAAAAGTAACGGAATACGAACGTATAACCTTGATTTTTATCTTTACTTTTAACAGTCGCTTAAAAGCTTAAAAAAGTTATAAAGTAATTAAACAGAAACTCAAAGTCAAGCTTAAGATTTTACTTTTAACGGACGCGGATGCAAACTCGAAAGACGAACTCATTTTTTAATCTACTTAATAAGTAGTATATCGATACGAACCGGCTACGATTATACGATATAATTTAAGCTCGATATATACGTCGGATAAGCTAATATAAGACGCTTTACATTTAATTATTAGATCATATTCTCTTTAGCGTATAAGCATAAGATAAATATAATATACGTGTAAGAACTAATCATTTACTTTAATATAAAAATATAAACATACTTTGTTTTTAATATTTACTTTTTAATAGACTTATAAAGAACTTCGAAGAACAACTTCGAAGTTAAAAAGCTTCGAGTTTTTATATATATTTGCAAAGAAGCTAGACTTTATATAAAGCAGCGACGATCGGTTTAAAGTAAAAACATGCTATAGATCGACGTTAATAGCTATATTATCTTTAACGCTTATAAACAATCGATTATTAATAAAATCATCGATTACGTTTTACACTTTACTTTTAATTATAAGTGCTTAATAAGAAAGGATTTTAATATATAATACGAGATGTTTAAATCAAAAGTTCGGACCGCTTATTAAAAAAAAGATCTTGCGGATTGATTTATAACGAGCGGCATAAACTTTATTAGCGTATTAAGAGAACTTATATATTAGCTCGGCTACGTTCTAGACTTTACTTTTTTAAATATATCGCACGCTATTATAGTAATAAAAGAAGACTTGCATAGCACTTTAAACTACTAGACTTTAATTATTACGATCTTAAAACGAAAGCGCGTGCCGGTAGATTAGTTTTATAAGAAAATAGCGGATAAAGATATAAATAGATTCGAAGATTTTATACGTAATAGCATAAACACTTTCTTTAATCTTTCGAGCTTTTACGACTTTATATAAATTAAAAGAAGTGCTTTAACTTTCGCAAAGATCTTTAAAAATGCAATTAAAGCCGTCGGTACACTTTATTAAAATATAAATAAAATAGCTTTTTAATAAACTTCGGAAGTTGAACGAGCTTATTACGAATATATTAAAGCACGCTAAGATTTCATTAACCGTATCTTAACGGACAAGACTAAGCACTTCCGTAACGTTATACGCAAAGCTAAAAAGGACTATTAAATGCAAGTATTAAACGGAATAGCGAACGATAAAGACTTATATAAAGTGGTCGATTAATATAAGCTAATTATTAATTTTAAATCTTTTTCTTTTATATATGAAAAAGTTACCGTGTAAAATATTAAAAAGAAAGCAGACTTATTACGACGGATTATACTCGGCCGGTTTAACGCAAAAGACGATCTTCCGGAAGAACTTTAATACGACGGCACGAAGCACTTGCCGTAAAACTTGATAGTCTCTTTCGAAGAAGTAAAACGGAGCATTATAAAAATAACTAGTACTTCGCTAAGTATAAACCGGATTACTATTAAGCTTTTGAAAAAGATTTAATAGCATATTCGATATTATATCTACGCTTTATTTAATACTTGCTTTCGGCACAGCTTCTTCTCGACTTATTAAAAACTAACGGAAGTAATTATAATGCTTAAAGTAAGCAAAAAAGACAAGACTTCGGTACGCTCGTAACGCTTTATAACCTTTTTCTTTTGTATATTTAAAAGCTTAAAGCGCATTATCGTTAAGCGAATTGTTTAAACCTTTTTAATTTTAAGCATTTTAAGCTTTTAGCACGGCGAGGCTTTACTTAAGCGATCTGCTATAGACTTCGTAGCTTGCTTCATTTACGATATCGAAGCAGCGTTTTTAATAAATAAGATTATTACGATAATAATACTAAACGTTTAAAAAGCTTTCGACGCTTTGCTTAAGCGTCGGCTTTTTAAGCGCATAAATAAGCAAAGCTAACCTTTTTTTTTATTAAAGCTTATTTATTTTTTCTTTAACGACCGACAAGTTTAAGTACGCTTCGAAAGTGCAGTCACGAACCGCTACGACGTAAAATACGATATACTTTAAAGATTATCGCTATTTTCCGTTTTATATATATTATACTTCGCGAAACTCTTTAATTAAAATACAATATTGCGATTTAAATACGTTAATAACATTTGCATTTACAAAGCATTATACTCACTTATATCTAATATTACCTTTTTAACGATAGACATTTAAAATATCTTAATTTACGAAATAAAAAATCAAATCTTTTTTACTTTAAAAAAAATAAAAATGATCTACTTCTTTATAAGAACGAAGACTTTGCTTTAAATATAATTATTTTACAATTAAATAAGACCGATATTACTTTAAGCTTTTAAGCGCAGCTTTCGACGACAAAAGCTATTTTAAAGTTACGATAGCTTAAAGTTTAGTTCGATCGGAAAATAACTTTTAAACGCTATTTGTTCGAAAAAGCTAAAAAAGCACGACGGATAATATTTTATATTAAAAGCTTCGCTCGTACGGCGGATAGTCTTTCCGCTTACGCGCTACGCAAAGCAATAATCACTTGCGTACTATTATCGATCTTATATAGCATTAAAGCTTAATACGAAAAACGAACGAAGCTTTTACGACACTTAATTAAAGATAACTTAAATAAAAAAGTTAACGTAAGCTTAAGAAAATATATCGACACGATTAATAAGATTATTACTTACGCAGCGAAAAAAGTCTTTTTTATTTAGCGCACGGCTTTAATTACTACCTTTTTAAAAGACGCCGGACTCTTTTCTAAAGAAGTAGCATTCGAAAAGACTAAAGTGCGATAAGCATTACGGCTGCAAATAATTAACGAAGCTTATTCGATAATAAAGCGTATCTTTCTTTTTATAATTATTAAAAGTCTTGCCGTAAGCTTTCGATAACGGATTAAAACAAAACTTTAAAAATTAAAAGCTATGCTTTTCTTTTGCTTACGATTAAAGCTAGCTTACTTTTACTTCTTAATTGAGTGTCGCACGGACCTTACTTAAAGCGTTAAGAAAAAGCAAGTTATTAAAGACTTTAAAAAATAATAAGCTTAGCTTATCGATCGAAACATTATTTTCTTTTCAAACGGCTTAAAGCAATATAAAAACGGGCATAAATACGTCGAGTATAAATACGCTATTTATTAAAGATAAAAGAAGATAGCTATAAGCAAAAGAGCTATTAATAACTTATCGTACGTCTTTGACGCGGAAGCAATAAAAGCTTAAAAAGCATTCAAGCACGTTATTCGGCTTTTATTAAACTTTATTTATTATCGCATATAGCTGTGTATAAATAATATATCCGTGATCTAGTATATACGAAGCATAGCTTTAGCTACTTTTTAATAAGCGTTCTTACGTATTTAAAAAGTAATAAAACAATTAAAAGTTAGCGTTAAATAAGCTTCGAGATATACCGGTATTACGACCAATAAAACTATAGATCGACTCGCCGACGAAAAATTAAAGCTTAAGCTTGTATTAAGTTTCACTTCCGAGCTTACGGCGTTCGAGATCAAGTTTATTATTAAAACTTTAATCGATCAAGCATAAAACAAATAATAAAGTATAAGCAAAGCGAAGCTTTTTATTTAATATCGCGATTAAAGTCTCGAGTACGCAAGTAAAGCTTCGTTAAAATTACACTTGCTTAAATACGTCTTGTATAAACTACTCGCGCTACGCACTTAATATAAATACTTTGCGTAATTTTATCGGAAGTATCGTTATAAAAACGCGAAAACCATTTGCTTTTATCGAAAAGACAAGTCTTCGATACATATTGCTTTTTATAAAAAAGCGCAACGCTTTTTTAATCGATAGCTTAAAAAGACACGACTACTTACTCCGCTTTTTACCTCGCGAGAAGCGATTATTTATATACGCTCTTTTAAAGCTTTATTAACTGACTTCTATAGCCTTTTAAAAGTCACGGAGTTCTATTTTAAAATCTGTTCTCGGTACTAGTAGCGGGTCGATCTTGCATATCGAAGCACTACTATAAAAGCTTACATTTATTTAGCTATTAATTTATTTTTAATAGTTTTTCTTTCTTTCTTTCTTCTTTCTTTTTATATTAAACGAGCTTAAGTGTTCAGTCATAAACTTAATTACTTGCGTAACTCGCTTTAGCAAACGACATTAACTTCGGTCTCTTATAAAAACTCGCTTATATGCTTGCTTAATATATTCTTTATACATCGTTTTAATAAAAAGAAACACCGCTGTACTTGTACTATTCTCTCGAGATCTGCTCTTACGTTATATGCGTCTTGTGCTCTTATGTATATAAAGATTAGCTGTACGTTTGTATACCTTTAAGGAGGTCATAAGACTCGCTATAGAAAGCGACCCGTAGACGTTAAACGAATACTACTATTACTACTACTTCTTAATCAACCTCCGAGTAAGATCCGCTTTATATATATAACATGCTTGTATATAATAAATCGAAAGCATATAAGTGTGATGACGTAAAGCTCTTTAATATAAAAAAAGAAATAAAAAAAGTATAAAAAGAAAGAAAATAAAGAAAACTAAACTCAAATAAAGAAAAAATCAAAAACCAAATTTAAACTCGTCCTTTTTTACGTATAATCATGCTTTTATAACTTAATCACTCTTTGTTGCCTTTTTATTATTGCTCACAAAGACTCTTGCGTATTAGCTCCGTTGCTCTTCCGTAAAGCTAAGTAATCGAATAACAAATCTATTTAAGCGCTTGATCTAAGAGCCGGACTCGAGCACTTTATTTAATAAAAGCTATTTTAAAGATTTTTTTATTTAAAGCTTAAAGCGAAATAATAACTCTTTAAAAGTGTATCGCACGTAAAACTTTTTTAATCGATTGCTAGCAAACGTTCTATTTAGCAAAGCCTCGTCTTCTTTTAGCTCTTTTAACTTATAATATCCGTTTGTATTTATCGACGAAATTTAATAAAAGCTAAGCTATCGAAAATCTAGCTTTTTAACGTTAAACATATCTACTTTACGAACCGAGTCGTGCTTAAAGACTTAGTTATTTACTTTTAAAAGCTTGATTCGAAAGTTCTTTTTATTATTAAAAGCATTTTTTTTTTAACGGTAGCGAATTTTTTTAAGTATAGCTTTCGTAGCATCTTCGTTTCGCATTCGAAACTAACGTACTCTTAACTCGATAAGCTTAATACAATTAATTATTAGCTTTTGAAATAACGTAACTTAAGATTAAATTGAAGTCTTAATCGAAAGCATTGCTTTTTTACTTTATATTATATAAAAGAAAGTAAATCCGGTAAAAGTATGCACCGAAGTGCGGTCGGCGAATAAAACGGCTAGCAATTGCGCAATTTAATCGATACTTTTAAGCTTACTTAATGCGTTTTTAATTAGTTCGTAACCGCGTTTTATTATTTTATTCGCTTAAAAGTAATATGCTAAGATTACGACTAGATTAATTTTTTAATTATTAAGCAAGTCGATTACTTCTTTTTTAAACTCCGAACCTCCGTCGATTATTAATTAAAAGAAAATCTTATAACGGCAAATGATATCCTTTTAAATAAACTTAGCTATTAAAAACGAATTTCGGATCCGAATCGCTTTCGCTTCGACTTATCTACTTATATTATTCTTAATAATAATTAAATAGCTTTTGCTATTACGTGCAAGTAAATAAATGATATCGATAGCTTAGCGTTTTATTAAGCTATTTAAATCGAGTAAAATACAATAGTTCTTCGAGCTTATTAACTGCTTAATACTAGCATTTTTTATAAGTCTTAACGAATTGTTTAACGTTCGTATAATATTTATTTTAAAAGTAGCGTTAAGAAATACGGTAATAAGTTGATTCACGGCTTTTATAACTACTTTTATCGTAATAAGCTGTAATAATATCCGTTTTAATCGAAAGTTTATCGATTATTAATCGAAAAAAAAAGTTTTTTATTAAGAATTTTTAAAGCTTTTTATCGTTTACTTTGTACTTAATAACTTCTTTTTTGAACTTATAGCATTTTATTTTGTTTAAGTCTTTAAGTTTTCGCAAAGTCGTTAAAAAAGTAATTATTCGAATTGATTTTGAAAAGTATTTAATTAAGTTTAAAAAGCTTTCGTAATTATAATCGTCGTCGGACTCGTTTAAATTTGCATTCTTCGCTTTTTTCGAACGTTAAAATATATTTTTAAAAATAAACTTACGAATATCTATTAAAAAGTCCGTCGAAAATTCTTTAAAGCTATTTCGAGCTTTAATAAGTCTTAAGTCGGTTAATAAGCTATTATCGAACTTATTTTCGTCTTCGTCGCTTAAATCATCGAAATGCCGTAGCCGTTTCGATAATATATCGATAATAGTATAATCTTTATTAAAGATATATTAGACTTTAAAATCGAAAAGATTAATTTAAGTTAGCTAGCGTATAATTAAAGCCGAAAGTATATTAATAACTCTTCGTTAAAGCTAAGCAACAAATACTTTAACGTTAATTTCGAAAATAAAGTACACTTTAATAATTTATAGCTTAAGTTTCTTAAAGACTTTAAGTACTTCGTAGTACTTTCGTTTAATAGCGTCGTAATTCCGTTTTGCTTTCGTTTAAGCTTCGGACTCGTATCGAGCCGGTTGCATTTTATTAAAAGTAGTCTTGCGTTAATCGATATATTTTTTTTATCTTTTTAAGCTAGCGTCCGTTTTTATTATTATTTCTTTGTTTTAGTTTTCGTAATCGATTTTAATTAAAATCGAAGCCGTCGTTAAAGCGTTTTATAGCATTCGTATAGCTTTCGAATGCGCTTCGGTTTATTATTAATTTATATTTTTTTTTATAAAGTTGTAAAAAAAGTTAGCAATATATACGAATCTTTTAATTTAAATGCGAAAGTAAAAGCAAAAGCTTAAAAATATTTTAATTTTAATAACGTTTTTAAAAGTTTTTTAATTATTGATTTTAATAATTTTATTTGCAACGGGTTCTCGACTTTTCGAATTGCATACGAATCTTATTATATTTATCTTATCTCGATAAAACTATGATTTTTCTTTAATCGTAGCATTAACGCGTTTAATTCGTTTTAAAGTCTTATCGATGTTTTAAATATGTTTAAGCACGAATCGGCGTATACTCGAAAGTACTTTTTCGTCGGAATAGTCCGTTTATAGTCTTTTTACTTTAATATCGTCGATAAATAGCATAAAGACTTTAAGTTATAAAAGCTTTAAAATAAAATTAATTGTTCGAACGAATTAAGCGACCGAGTTCGTAACACTTTGCGAAAGAGTAATACATTAAAAAAGACTTAACGGCGTAAAAAAAGCGGTAAGGTTTTTATTCGACTAATAAAATGTCTGCTGATCATAGCTTAAATAAAAATCGATTAAGTTAATTATTTAATAATTAAAAAACTTTTCGGCAAACTTATTTATAATTAAAAGTAGATTAGCGTCCTTTCGTATAATTGCATTAAGTAAAGTTGCTAAATTGATAAGTTTACATTAGCTCGGCTGCTTTTTAGCTATTAAGAACTATTTATTCCGATACGGTTTTTCGCAATACTTTAAAATTCTTTTATTAAGCTTGTCTTAAAGCATTTTAATAATAATAAGCTATAAAGCTTTCGGATACGAATAATTAAAAGCTTGTTAAGCCGTATATAAAATAGTTTTAAGCTTAATCGAAAGTAAAACGTCGTCGTAAAACTTGCCGCACTTTTATCAAGCGAATGCGATTGATTTTTTTTTACTTAATATCATTTCTTCGAATAAATCTTTTTCTTTAAATCGTAAAGTATTATCGATATTTAAGTTCGTTATACGTTCGAGTGTGATTCGAGATCTTTTCGGTATATTAGCAATGCGTAGAAAAAAGTATTACTTGTATTTTTTAATTTGATTTTATAAAGTATCTTTAGCTTTTAATAGCTTATACTAATCAACTTTGCTACTTAATGCTGCTCTTACGCCGTCTGCTTCGTTTATTAACTTAATCTTTTTATCTTTAGTTTTATATATACCGAATACTTTAGCCGAGTCCGAAAAGATCTTTTTTCGAGTCTAATAAAATATCGAATTTTAATAATCGATATAATCGTAGCAACGGGTTATAAAGTTATCGGTATTAATTGCATTAACTTAGCAAATTATTAAAAGATCGCATTCCGTAAAAGTAAAAACATCGATAAATTGTTTTTAAGTAATAAAATCGTCTTTTTTTCGATATTATAACGTTTCGCTTTTAAAACTAAGCGAAAAGCAAAAAGCTTTTAGTATACCGACTTCGGCGCTTCGAACGAAGCTAATTATTAGTTCTTCGAGTCGCTATCGCTGCTATTCGAAAACTTATCGTAATAAATAAAGCTTATACTTTGCTCTTTTAAACGATCGACGGCTTCGTCGTATTAATTCGTTTTATCGCTTATTTTAGCTTAAGTAACTTAACTTGTAAACGGATTAATTATTATAATAATAATTAAGCTACTTTTATAATCCGAAAGATATCGGAAACCGATTTTCGTTTTACGTATAAAAGAATAATCGAATATAAGCCGAAACTTTAACGAATTTATAACGTAAAACCGAATACGAATCGTAACACTTTCGATATTAATAGATATATTATCGGCGTATTTAATAAAGCGCGATAAAGAACTGGTAATTGTTTAAAAGCTTATCTTTTAATCGTAAGTCATAAGAACTTCGAATTTAATCGCAGCGTCGTAAATGATAACGTTAACTTCCGCATTTATATCGAGTGTAACTTGCGCATTAGTAATTAAAGATTATTTAAAAATACTAACGATGATTTTAAGAGTTAGCGAATAATAATAAAAGTATTTAAAGAATAGCTAATTAAACGTCGATGTAAAACCGATTTCCGCCGAAAAAGGTTCCGTATTACTTTCGATTACGATCCGCAAAGTACGTCGATCTTTACGAGCAAACTAATCGAGTAAAAAGTATTAAAATAAAAAAAAAAACGTAAAACACGGCCGTAAAAAAAATCGAAATAAAACCGATAATAAAAATAAAGCAAAACCGTTTTTAAATCGAAAGCAATTCGGATGCTAAAAGCGTAATGCGTCGGCGGTGCTTAATTTAGCTGCTACGAATGTTCTTTTATAATTAAAGCTTAAATATTTAAAAGAATTCGAATAAGCGTTCGAGCTAAAACCGTTAAGCAATAGCATTTCGATATAAGATCCGTTTTAATCGAGCGGAGACTTATATAAAGTCTGCTTTACCGGCGATTCGGCCGTAAATCGAAGCAGCAAAAGAAAGAAAAAAAAGTAAATTCTTGCGATAAAACGCTTTATCGATAAAGCGATTCGTAACTTTATAAAATAAATCGCTATTAAATAAAAAGACATTACTTTCCTTTTAAATAAGTCGTTAAGGCTTTAAAGCAAGTTCGTCTTTCATTATATTATCCGTCGCTTTCGATATAAGCTTGCTATTTATAATCAAGCAATCTTTCGAAGCTTTCGCAACGTTAACCGTAACTTAAAAGCAATTAATAACGCTTTCGTTAATAAAAGTTTGCTAAATCATCTTATCGATTATACTTTCGGAAAAAGATTGTTTAAAAGTAAAAAGAGCAGCGAAGAACGCAATAGTTTTATTAAGAGTTAAGTTTCTAAGCAAATCGCGCCTTTTTAAAAGCTTAATACGAGTCGCTTCGTAATCTATTCTTAAAGAAGAGATCACTTTGCTAAGACTTTCGTATGATTTTACAATCTTAAAAAGCTTAGCTCGTAGTTTAAATGCAGTTTTAAAAGCTTTTAATAGCGTGACGAGCAAGTTGCGTAAGTCATCCGGTCGTAAAGCGTTTCGGTTTAAAATCGCGGTATAAGCGGGCTCGAGTTTATTCATTTTTATTAACTTAACGAAAGTAACTTTAAGCTAGCTATAAATAGATTAGACTTTTGCTTTTATCGAAAAAGCGTCTTTTAGCGGATATAACGTAACTCGAAAAGTTGCGTTGCGCGCTCGAGTCTTTACTAGTGTAATAATAGCTTTTATATTAAATACGCGAGTATATAAATCCGTTGATATAATACATCGCTAGCGAATTATATTTAAAGTATTAAAATCGTTAATACGAAAAGCTTTTGCATTACCGCCGTTAGCTATTCGAATAAGCGCTTTAACGCGTTTTCGTACAACTTTTTTAATAGATTCTCGTTATGCTTTTAAAGCTTTATAACGTCGCTTTAAGTTAAGATCATTTATCGTTTTACGAATCTTTTTTAAAACTTGCTCGTATTTAAAAGTATCGTTTCGAAACTAAAACGAAATCGATAGTATTTTTTTTTTAATATAATCCGATACGTATTAAGTCCGCTTCGTTAAAGTAAAAAGCTAGTCCGTATTAAAGCATAAATAAATAATATTAATTCTAATATTTATAAAGCTTTTGTTAATAATTAAGTAAATTAATAATCTATTAACATTAATAGAAAATGCACGTAAAGTCGTTTAACGACCGTTTCTTTCTCGATATAACGTAGCTTCGACTCGAATAAGTGTCGGCCGTATTAATCTCGTAGACTCGATGCAAAGCGATCTTTTAAGTCTCTTCGTATTAAGCTGCTTTTAATAAGTTTACATAAGCTTTTTTCAGTACAAATGCGAAGCTATCGGTAAGTTTTAAATAAATACTAACTTTCGTTAGCTATTTTATAAAAGCTTCGATCTTTAAATCAAGATCGACGAATAAAATAATCGAACTCGCAATAATAGTGCTTGCGCGGTAAAAAAGAAAATAGGCTGCTCCATGGGGTGAGGGCCCCATGGGGTTTTCCTCCCCATTCCTCTCATAAGGTCTTGGCCGATAAAGGACTTTTTTTTTTAAACCTTATAAAGAAGATTTTTTTAAATCAAATTCCTTACGAAGGATAAGGAAACCTTATGGGTTTAAAGTAAAATAGCTAAAAATAATATATATAAAGCCGTTAAAAATAAAACAAATTTATAAATATTTATTAATTTTACTTAATCATTATATTTATTTATTATATTTATTAATTACATATATTATACTTTATAATTATATTGCATTATATTATAATAAACTAAAATTATTAAACAAAACTTTTAGTTATGATTTCCCGCAATTTCTTAATTAACGCTATATCTTTGTTTTAAATCGTTATTCGTTTAGCGTAAATAACATATAAGTTCGTTATTAAAAGTGATTAGTAAATCGATTAGTAAATCGATTAGTAAATCGATTAGTAAATAAATATATAAGTACTTATTTTCAAACTCTTTTACGAAGAATACTTTTAAAGCTTTTTATAAATATTCTAAAGCATTGCTTTGAAATTTAAAGTCTTATTTAAAATCGTAAGTGATCTTTCGAATAAAACGTTAAAAAGAAGTCTTTTTAATAAGAAGCTCGATGCTTTTTTAATATCGTCGGATCTTTCTTAACGCAATAGCTATATAAATTAGTAATTGTACTTAAGAATTAATTTATTAATTAATTGAATTTACTTTTTAGCTTGTAACGACGGCGCTTTCGTTAGCTTAAACTTCTTTTTTTCGTAACAACTGCAGACTTCTTAAGATACTTGCTTTTTTTAGATTTTTAACGAAAAGAAGTTTTAATTGCCGAAAGTGATTTGCTAGCTGATAAAACGGAGCGAGCAGCTTTAGCCGTCGAAAGTGATTTTTTAATTTTTTTATATTAAAAAAAAAAGAATATTATTTTCATTTGAGTTTTCTTTATTATCGCTTTGCTTTTTTTTATTTGTATTATTATAAAACATCCTTTTCGTCGCGGTTTTTGTAATTATAATTGGGCTCGAGTTAATAAAAGACCTTTTAAAAGCTTTTTGCGCGAAAGCTTTTTTAATGCGATTGCTAATAAAAGCAAAAGAAAGTTTAGCAATTGTAAAAAAATTGTTTTTAATACTTAAGTCGTAAGACGGATCTTTGTTTTAAAGCTGAGCTGATGCACTCGCTTAGCTCGTCGATTATTGTATTGCTTTTAAAGCAGTTTTAAAACAATTAGCGAACGAAAGAAAAAAGTTTAAAAAAATTAAACTTATTAAAAGCTATTAGTACTTATGCTAATATTATTAAGAACGATGCTTTTGTTTATTTCGGATTGAATAGCTAAAGTAAATCTAATTGCGTTTGTTAAAAAAAAATTTAATTAATAAATATTTATTAATCATAAGTTAAAAACATTATCGGATCGAAGTTTAAAAGATGATAAATGTTAGTTTGTATTTGCGCGAGAGTTTGTTAGTGTTTGAAGAGCGTTACTTAAAATGATAGAAATTAGCAATTATTAATTAATAAAGTAATTAATACTTATTAGCTTGACTTTAAAAAATTCGGCGAAAAAAAGACGAAGATAGATCGGTTCTTTATTATAGACTTGCAATACCGCGCGAAGTTTTAAGAATTTTTATAAATGCTTATTAATTATTTGCAATTAATTTATTAATCAATTTACTAATCAAATATTAATCGGATAACTGTCGAGTTGTAATAACGCGGCGCTTAGCAAAAGTAAGGTTAAGAATTTCTATAAATGCTTATTAATTATTTGCAATTGATTTATTAATCAATTTATTAATTAAATACTAATCGGATAGCTATCGAGTTATAATAGCGCGGCGCTTAATAAAAGTAAGGTCTAGCGTATCCGTAATTAATTAAGCTTTGCTAGATTAAAAAAAAAATTTGCGCTAAATAAAGTAATTGAAAAAAGTATTAGTAGTATTCCGATTAATTAAATATAAACTTACTTTATTTACTTTGCAAATTTAAGTTTTCTTTTTTTACGCTTTCGCCGCGTATTGTATCTGCTTCACTTTTTTGTGCTTCGTCTTTATTTGCTTGACTTTTAGCCGCTTAACTTTTAGCCGTTTGACTTTTAGCCGCTTGATTTTTAATCGCTTGATTCTTAATTGCTTTATTAATTAACTTATCTTAGTTTGCGTCATCTCTTTTAGCTGTAGTGCTTAGTATATCGGTAAAAAGAGGTCGGTTCGAAAGCAAAGGTTCGTTTAATAAAAAAGCTATTTGAAAGTATTAGTAAAAGGACTTGATCGCGATAATTTAGTTTACGATTAATAAGTTAATAATTTTAAATAAGAAAAAGACGACTTTATAAAGCAATGAATAGCGTGGTATTTAAAGGCGTAGCAAATAAAAAAGCGATAATTGTAATTAATTATTAAGTAATAATAAAAAAAAATCAAATTTTATTTATAAAGTAAAAATTGCGCGAAGCGGCCGCTTTATCTTAGCTGCGGCCGCTTTATCTTAGCTACGGCTGCTTTATCACTTCGTGAATTTATTAGCAGCCGCGTTAAGATATTTTAAAAATAGAATATACAAGTTCACTTTTAACTTTAATACTTTTATTTTATTACTTTTGATTTTACTTTAAATAATTACTTTTAACGTTTAGCTTCTTTATAATACTATTTAATATAGCCGCTTATTAGTTTGATTCGATAAAAGGTATTATTGCAAATACAAATCAGCTTGATTTAATAAAAAAGATTAAAAAATCTATAATAAAAATCATTTTTTTATTTATTAATTTATTTATTAATTAAAAACGTTTTTCTTAGAATGCGGCCGATACGACGGCAATCGTAGCGGCAAGCAATCCGGTGTTAAGAAACCTTAGCAAGCGTAAAGTAAATATTTTTTTTACGTAATATTTTAACTTTTATTAATTTATTAATTTTTTTTAAAAAAGAAAGCTAAAGAAAAGCTAATTATTAATTAATCTTTATACGATAAAGGCTAATGCTCGTATAATAAAGCTAAAACAAGATCTTTAAGCAAATAAGCTTCGAAAAGCTAAAAGACGAGATTAAGCGGCCGCTAATCAGCTTTTTGCAATTTAAAAACAAACCTTAAAATATTTTTAAGCATTAAAAGCTGAAAAGAAAACTCGATAAGCCGAAATGCGAAAGAATTTTATAAATAAACGGTACTTTTTTTTTTTATAATTTATTAAGCAATTTACTAATCGATTTTAAAAAGAATCGAAGCATCTACGCAAATAATCTTATTATGCAAGCCGCTTTTTTTGCAGCTAGATTTAATAATAAAGAATACTTAAATAGCGATTAAGTTGATAAAGTATTTAATTTAAACGAAAAGATTTATAAAAAATTTAATTTACGAAAAGATAAAAAAGAAAATAATAATATACTTCGCGATAAATACGTTTCGATTACCGATAAAAAGATAAAGAAAGTCACTCGGCAATTAGCACGTTAGCACGTATAAGTAAGCTTTTATTTCATTTAAATATTTATATTTTATTAATAATATAAAATCACGCTATATAATAACCGTTTAACAATTTCGTCGCTATTAATAAAATGTAGCGTAATCTTTATTAATAAAGTGCCGAGCTGCTAATTTGAAAAGTAAAGAAGCTTTCTTTGAATTAATAGCTTAAGACTTAATAAGCACGGTTTCAAAACGAACTAAGTAAAAATTCATTTTATTATACTTTTAATTAATCAAATTAATATCATAATTTTTAGTTTTCATTTAATTAAGCCTCTTTACGTTTACTTTTCTTTTAATAAAAAGAAGTATTAGCGAGCTAAAATTAAAGCAAATATCGATAAGATTAAATACGAATTGCCGAGTCTAGCCGCTTAATAAAATATAAAAAGATTCGAAAAGAATATTGAATTTAAAAAAGCTAATTGCGATCTTATTTTATTTCAACGCGTTATGCAATTGATTTAGAAAAAGAACGAGCTAGCTCCGGAGTTGTTTTATAACGTTAAAGATAGCGATACGAAATTAAGATCATTCTTAAACTTAATGCTTAAGTTTATATAAAATAAAATTTTGGATTAATTATAAATTTTGTATTTTACAAAAATACTTTTATTTATTTTATTTATTAATTACATTTATTAATAATACTTATTAATTATATTTACTTATCATATATACTAATTATATTTATTAATTACATTTATTAATTATTATTAAAATGCTTTTCGCGATCGAAAGATATATTCGTAACTTCGGAAAGTCGTAAAGTATATGCAATTGCAAAACACTTTATTTGTTTTTTAAAGTTCAAAAGAATTAACTTTTTTTATATAATTAATAGAAATCAAGTGCATTAGCTAACTATTAGGTTTTTTACTTAAATTGAAGGTCTTTTAAGCTATAATGTAATAAGCTAAGCATGCTAAATGACTTATAAATTACGGTTTACGAATAAAATCTTTTAATTATTATTAGCTAGCTTAAATCTAATTATATTTACTAATTACATTTACTAATTATATTTATTAATTATATTTACTAATCATATTTACTAATTATATTTACTAATTATATTTATTAATTATATTTATTAATCATATTTATTAATCACATTTACTAATCGTCGATTTCTTATATAACGATACGCTAAGTCTTTTAAACGCACCTTATATGCGCTAAGCTACTTCTTTCTTTTTTTCTTTCGTATTCTTTATATTCTCTTATTCTTCGCTTTTGACTTATAAACTATAGTTCACGAGTCCTTAACGCTTCTACTTTCGTATATATAAACCTTAGCTACTTTCGACCTTTATACTCGGTAATTGTTGATTTTAAGTCATTATTTTAAGATTCTCTTAAGCTTTTATATAAACCTTCGCGCTTTTGTAAGTTCTTTTAAATAATCGCTTAAAGTCGTTATATCTTAAAGTTTTAAATCAAAAGAATTAACCGACTTACTATATTTAAAATCGATATAAATATATTAATAAATTATTTTAATATTTACATTTATAAATTATATTTATAATTAATTATATATATATTTTGTTTAATATAATAACGATTTTAAAACTATTTATATAAATTCATTTATTAATTTATAATAATGAAATTTAAAAAGCCTTCGCAAGCTATCGAATTTATTACTTTCTTTTCTTGCGATACTTTTTTTTTGTATATAAAAAGTCTTTTGTTCGTTAATAATATTAATTCTATAATATCCGTCGTTATATTCGTTTTTATTAATCTATTTAACAAATAGCTTAATTTTATAGCCGTTATTTAAAAATCGCTTAACTCGATATTCGTTTATTTTAACTAACTAGTTACGATAACGCCTTTCTTCGTCTAGCATTTCTATTGCATACCGAGCGTTTCGACCGTTCGTTCGTTTAATAAAAAAAGAATAATAAGTTTTATTATTTACTTTAGTAAGGATCGAGTTTAATTAGTTTGCAATCTTTAATAAATTAATAATTTAATTAATATATAAATAATAAAACGGCATTTACAAATAAATCGGCAAGCGTTCGTTAAAATATAAATTTCTTTTATTTATTCTTTAGTTATAATAGATATTCGAGCTTATAAATATAATTATAAGCTAATACGATTATAAAGTGTTCTATCGTTTTATATAATAAATTTTTAATTAAATGCTTTTATTTTTAATATTTATTAAATTATATTAATTTTATTTACCGTATAGCAATAGCCGAAAAGAAAGCTGCAAATATTATATTTAAATTAAGATTTCTATAAGCACTTTATCTTTATATACTAATTAAACTTTAATAAATTTAAGTAAATACTTGTTATAACGACTTTAAGCGATTATTTAAAGAATTTATAAAAAAGCGAAAGGATCATATAAAGCTTAAAAAGATTATAAAATTATTATTTAAATTTAAAATTAATAATTATCGAAAGTAAAAGTTAAAAAAAATTAAGTGTTAGATTATTTTTAAGCGATTAAAGAATATATTCGTAACTTCGTAACGGTCGTTAAAGTACTTGCAATTGCAAAACACTCGGTTATAAAAGTAGCTAAATTCTAATTGCTTTTTAAGATTTAAAGAAGCTGATTCTTTTTATATGATTAAAAGGAATCACGCGTATTAGCTAATTAATAAGTTTACTAGTTAAGTTAAAGGTCTTTTGACTAGTGTGATATGCTAAGCGAGGCATATTAAGTGGCTCGTGAACTCCTTTAAATACTATTAGCTAGCTAAGGTCGATATAGATATACCGATATTAAGGTTTATATATAAGACGGTTATTCGTAATAGTCAACTTAAGTAAAAAGAGCTTAAAAGCGTTAAAAAATATAATTATAATTAAGCTTTAATAAAAAGGAAATAAAAAGAAATGAAAAGATAAAAAAAAAACCGCTAGTTAAAATTTAACGCTCGCAAGAATGCTGCTTAAAAAGAATTAAGCGTAAGCAAAACCCTTTTTAAAAATAAACTAAGTTAATAAAATATATTTAAATCATAAAATGATATTATATAATATTCAAGTATATAAGACGTTGATATATAAGTTCAAATCAACAGTTTAATAGCAAATTCGCTAAAATCTAAACATGTTTTTTTAAGCTTCTGATTCGTTTTTATCTTAAATTACTTTAATTACTTACGAAGATACCGATCTATTTTAAAGTCAAGAGTTCGAAAGCTTTACAACTAGTTTTTTTAGCTTAATATTATTAATAACTATTAGATGTTTTAATTAATATTACATTTAAAACGTTAAAGAGATTGAGACTTTTAATACTTAGTAGTTATAGACCTTATAGTATTCTTAATAATAAAAGGCTAATTAAAATCTTTTCCGAATTGATTAGAATAAAAAGAAAACTTCTTTTATATAAATTAGATTCGTTTAAGCAGCTAAAAAATCAATAAGAAAGATTATAATATATTATAAAAAGTGCGACCGAGCTTTAAAGCATCCGAAGCTAAAAGCTTTGAAAACGAAAGCATTAGCCGATCATTAGAAAACGGACGTTTGCAAACGCGTCGTAAGTAAGCTAAAACAAAAGCTTTAGCAAACTCAATTAAGATTTAAATCTCTTTAACGCAATTTAATACGTTTGTTTTTATTTATAAATTCGATTAATAAATCTAGTAAATCTAATTAGTAAATCTGATTAATAAATCTGATTAGTCAATCTAATTAGTAAATTTAATTAATAAATTTAATTAATAAATCTAATTAGTAAATCTAATTAATAAATCTAATTAGTAAGTCGGATTAATAAATTTAATCAATAAATAATAAAACTAATATCAAATAAACATATTTATTACGAAGAACGCTTTCGCATTAAGACTTAAAATCAGCATTTCGAAAAAGTGTTTTAAATATTATATTATCTACGCGAAGCTTGTTTCGAATAATTAATAACCCGGATTAAAAATCTCTTTGCGAATTACAAAACTTACATCTTAAGCTCTTTAATACTTCAACTATTAAGCGAGACTTCGACGATAAGATTCTAGAAATTAATCGCTATCTATTAAACAATTTACTAGTTAATTAAAAACTCAGCATTTCACTAGACTATTAATCTAGCATTAAGCGCTATTCTTTTATATGCATAATCGGAACTGCAATTATAAAAGATTAGCATATAATTCAGCTTATACTTAAATTTATATACGTTGAGTTTAATTATATAAAAGAAGAATTAGCAAGAATTATTTACGAACGCTTTATTAAATTAAGCTTAATAAAAAAGATAATCGCGATTACAACGAATAACGCATTTTCGAATAATATAATGATAAAAGAGTTGCTTAAGCCTTGAATGCGTCGAAAATACGTTTAAGAAAAAGCTTTTTATAAGCTAAGAGATTTTATATATTCCGTATATAGCTTACGTTTTGCAATTATCTTTTAAAGCGTTGCTCGGACCGCGATTATCGCTAACGAACGAAAGCTTAAAAAAGCATTAAAAAGAAGATTTTAATATAAACGAGTTAAAAGAAGCAAAAAAACGCGATAAACGAAAGATTGTATATACACTTGCGATTATAAGTTTTTTTTTTAAAAAAAAAAATATTTATTAATCATATTTACTAATTATTAATCAACGTACTTAAGTTCGAAAGTTTATCAAGTGTATTACGGCTAGCTAACTTCGAAAATCGCGATTTAATAAAACGATAAAAGCTTTTATCGACGATTTAAAGCACCTTTTAACGAAAAGCTTAAAGCTTATTTTAAATATTATTACAAGATAAGATTCTATATTCTATATGCTTAATCGATTTATAACTTTTAAAGATATTATTTAAAGATATTATATAAAGATCGATAAAATAAATATTTTCAAATTATCTAATACTTAATAGAAGCAAATCTTATAGCTAATCGATATCCTTCGACCGTTTTACTTTTTAACTATACACTTAAGTAAAAAGCTTAATTTTATTATTTAATACGGATTTTTAATATTCGATAAAATATTCGAACGTTTAAATAAAGCACAAGTACGATTAAAGTCTAAATATATAAAGATTTCGGAAAAAGATCGCAATGATTTTAAATAAATCTTGCAATTAAAAGAAAGCGTTATCAATGCTATCGAGAAATTAAATAAGTATTATAAGAAAACGCAAAGGCCGTTAAAAGATATTTTCGCTTTCGCGATAATCTTATTATCACTAACGGTGACCTAAGATAAATTCTAGTAGTTGTAGTAGTGATGAGTCATCTAGTAGTTGTGGTGGTGATGAGTTATCTAGTAGTTGTGGTAGTGATGAGTTATTTAGTAGTTATGGTAATGATGAGTTATCTAATCGTCGTAATAGTAATAAATCATCTAATAATTGTAATAGTGATAAGTCATCCAATCACGTAAGATTATTTTATATCGATCTAGCAAGATTTTTAAGCAATGCTAAGAAAAATGTCGGCAGATAATTCTAGATTTCAAAAAAGGTCGGCTCGAATTAAATATGTCTTACAATTAAGCTTAATTCAATTACCGCTATCGATTCTGCTATATCAATGCTTTATACTAATACTTACTTTACGTTCGTTACTTATAATTATTCTTGCAATTACTTTTATTGCTACAATTATTATTACTATAATTATCGTTGTAATAATACTTGACTTGCATTATAAAGACTCGAATTTGCTCTTAAGCTCGATATATATTTAAAAATATTTATTAACTTATTACGTCTTTTTAAAATAAGAATCAAAGTAAAGTTTTCGCTATTTATAACACTTGCAAATTGAAGACTAAGTCGCAAAAGTTTACGATTAAAGCAAAGCATAATTTGCTTTCGTTTAGCGATAATCAGCTAGCAAAAAGACTTCGAAGTCGACTTCGCCGTGCTTTTATTATAGCTTCGCTATTACGCGCTTCTTTTCGAAAGCTATTACTTTTACTTCGATATTTTTCGTCGAAACTTAGCTATTTACATCTTGACTTATTTACTTTACGCAAATATTTTTAATTCACATCTTTTTTTTCGTTACGGCCTTGTTTATTACGAAGATTTAATCGTTTTAATATCTTTTTATTACTTTCGTTATAACGCTATATAAAACGGTTTCTATAAGGTGCTAATAATAATAAAGATACTCTTAAATATAATGAAAGTACACGCGGGCAAGCGGCTTTAAATAACATAAATAAGTGCTTTTAATTAAATTACTAGAGTTATTAAGGTTACTAGAGTTGCTAAGGTTATCAAGGTTATTAAGGTTATTAAAGTTACTAAAGTTATTAAGGTCTTTATTTTACGGTTTAACGCTTTTAAGATTTCGGTTTCGATGAAAATACTTTTAATAAAAACACCTTTAGATACAATAGAGGTATGCGTAAGTAAGCTGCTTTAAGTGGCATAAGTAAGTGCTTCCAGTCAAGTTACTAAAATTACTAAAGTTATTAGAGTTATTAAGGTTATTAAAGTTATTAAGGTTATTAGAGTTATTAAAGTTATTAAGGTTTTTATTTTACGGTTTAACGCTTTTAAGATTCCGGTTTCGATAAAAATACTTTTAATAAAAATACTTTTAGATATAATAAAAGTATACGTAAGCAAGCTGCTTAAAGCGGCATAAGTAAATGCTTTTAGTCAAGTTACTAAAGTTATTAAGGTTACTAATCTGCTAAAGCTTACTTCTTATAAATCGACGTATTGGATTTGCTATAGAGTTTAAAGCATTTTAAAGAAGCCTTATCAATTAGCGTATTAATAGTTTTATTAATAAGACTTTATAAAGGGTTGATTATAATAACATGCGATCAAGGCTCGTTATTTTAATTTTATATACTTTCTTATTACTTAATATATTTAATACAAGTAATATATTATCTTTTTAAAAGGTTTTTAGTTCTTTGCTATCGTTTTATTAATTAAAACAAAACAACGATAAAGAAGAGAGCTATAAAAAACCGGGTTTCGCATCTTTATTACTTGTTCGAATAAAAAAAAAGCGTTTTCGTTATTTTCTTAGCTAAAAGAAAGCTAGATAACTTTTATTAAGAGAATCGCCGCCGACCCGTAAGCGACTTAAAAATCAAGTATTAAATTCTTTTTTACTTCGATCGTTTAGCGTTTCGAAGGTTTTTTTTAGTTATTAAATGTTCTTTTTTAATTCCGGATCCGAACTAAAAGTTATTAGCCCTTTTTTGCTTAACTTAAAGCAAGACCGCGAGACTCGAAAGAGTCGTAAGATTAAAGCTAACGCTAAAAAAGACTTTCGAATGCAACGCAAAAAGGCTCGTAAAGTTGTAAAGGATACTGCTTAAGCTAAAAAAAAACGCCGCCGCAACTTTTAATTTTAAAAGTTTATTTCTCTTTCGGATTTATTATAATTGTATATTACTTTAATCGAGTATAAGCCGGCGGTAAGTAAAAAAGAATAGCAAATAATTTAAGATTTTCATTCGATTATAAAAGCTATTTAAATAAACTTTTGCTTTTATTATAACGAAAAATAATTCGAAATGCGATTTAAAAAAGTCCGCGGCGATATCATTTGTTACGAGTGTGACCGCTATAATAAATCTATTAAAAAGCCGGATCTCTTTAAATAACTTTATCTTATAATAGCTAATAATAATATAGACTTAAGTAAAGTGCCGGATTACTTACTAAAGCTTTCGGTATTAAAAGAAGCGTTGATCTTATTATTATATATTAATATATCGCTTTAGCGCTATCGCGGCTATTAATATAAGTACTCGGGTTACGTAATAACCTTTGCTTTTAATAACGCTAAGTTTTTTAAAATTCTTTTTTTGCTTTTTAAAAAAGTCAACGTAATTATTTTTAAGCTTAAGGGTTTTAATAAAGATCTTCGGATTAGCAAGCAATTTAAAAAGAAATACCGAGTTCGGCGCTTTGCGATTTATATTTAATTTACTTTTTTAAAAGCAAATAATCTTAAGTATATTGATATTAATATAAATTAAAACTTAATAGATTCTTTGCTCGTAGATAAAGATATAAAAAGACGGGTTATAATTATTAAAAACGAAACACTTAAATAGCTTTTATTAAAAATAGCAGCTTTAAGTATAAAGTCATCGGTATAAAAACGCCGCCGCTTGCGTCGAAAAGCTCGCAGTAATCTTAAAAAAGATTCGAGCGAAAATAAAGCTTTTGCAGCTAATAAAGATGCTTTACTTAATATAAAGGATTACTTAAATGCTGACGATAACTTACTTGATGATTAAAAGCGTTTTCTTTTAAAGATTATAGTTTTCGATTTGAATTTAAATATTACGAAATTTAATTAGCTTTTTGCTTAAATTAATAAACTCGCATCGAAGCAATATGTTTTTGCTTTTGCTTTAAGCTAGCGATTTACGTTAATTTTTAAGTTAAAACTTAATCAAAAGCTCTTTAGTTTAGCTTTTCTTATACTTTTCTTTATTAGCGCAAGCGATTTCTATACTTAACGACTTCGAAAGGTTAGTATAAAAGATTATGCTAAATACTTAATAAAGTACCGCGATAAGCGTTTTGCGACTTACTTTCGTTTTCGATTTTATCTTTTTAATATTTTAATACGTTTTAAAGTCGCAAAAGTATTTTCTTACTTTGTTAAGTCTCGGAAAGATATTAAAGACTTAAGTATTAATAGTTTGCGAGATTAATTAAAAGAGCAGCTAGCCTTTTTTAATTAGATCGTGCGCTGTAAGCAAGCTATCGATAGCACTCGTTTTTTTTAAAAGAAGCAAAGCTATTAGCTAAAAGCATTAACTAAGTTTTAACTAAACGCTATAGCAGCTTTTCTTATATAAAGTGTTGCGGATATATAATAAAAAGACTTTTAGCGTTATCTTTTTCGGTATAATAAATATAAGACCGTTAATTAAGCTAAGCGAGCTAAGATAGTATAAAACAATATTTAAAAGAACCCGGCTATTATTACTTATTATATTTATATTCGTTAGCAAGCTTTTTTATAAGATATCTTAAGTTATTATTTGCCGTATATTGATTTTTAAGCGCGATAAGAGTAGCAAGACCGTAGCTCGAGCTATATTTACGGTATATTTTAATTAAAAAGCAGACCGAACGATGCGAGCGAGCTTAGACTTAATATGAACTTCAAAAAAAACGATTACTTTCGTATTTTAAACTTCGTTAGCTTTTAAAAAGATTATATTACCGTATATAATTTTAATGCGACTCGTTTGCTCGATTTGCAAAACCCGACCTTTTTACTTTTTAATATGATTAAGAATACGGTCGATCAACTTATTACGTTAATTAATCGGATGCAAATCTACCGCGTTTGCTCGATTAAATACTGTTTACGTAAAAACAAAAACACAAGAGTCTTTTTTTGCAGATTTTATTATAAGCGTTTTATACAGCTTATAGCTGATTATAATCGGAAGATTAATTTTCGCAAGTATTAGTTTATCGCTTAGCGTAATCATCTTTTACAAAACCTTTTCTTATTTGTTTTTGTATTAAGCTGGTTAGCTAATACGGATATATAGCTTGTATCCAGCTTTAAAAGTCTTTTAGAATACGCTTTTAAGTATTGCTTTAAGCATGAAAAAGAATCCGACTTTTATAAAGATATTGTTAATATGGTTTTAAAATATATTAACGCTAAAGCTTTAGCTTTTTCGCTAGTCTTTAAGATGCTTAATAAGCTGTTAAGAGAAAGGGATTATAGCGCTTAAGAGGTTTATTATTTGCTTTTTAAGATCAATTTAATTAAATCTATTCGAAACTTTATTAATTTAGATTGCCGACTAGATAAAGAAAAGAAGTATTAAGTGGAATTGAATAAGTATGGATTGGAACTTAAACTTTTTAACTTTTAGCGGTACCGATAACGCTTCGAACGAGTTAAGGAAGTTATTTTTTTAGATTTCTTTAAAGTCTACGATATATATACTTGCAAAAAGAAGCACTTCTTACGAAAAAGCAAGCTTTAGATCATTAATTACTTTTTTTAATACTTAAATATTAAGGTTTATGATAATTATAAGCATAACGCGCGCACTTATTTAATACTGCATTATCCTTATTGAAAAGAAGACGATTTACTTATTAATATTATTAAAAAAGAGCATTTGATATTCGCTTTAGCTTATAGCGCTTGCAAGCGCTTTTATCGAGATCCTTATAGCGATTCTTTGCATATGCTCGATTATTACGATCTTTTTTTTATAATTGACGAAGAAGATAAGGTTAGTTTAAACGATGAATACGATATAGAAAGCTTTGAGCTTTAAGACCGTAATAATATTGACGCAAAAGAAGAATAAAACTTACGGAATCTTCGAAATCTTAGTATTATTTTTATAAACGAAGACGATATATCGAATCGCTTCGAAGATCTTGCTTATAATTAAGATTTATATATTAGCAAATATAATATCTTATTTATTTATATTCGAAATTAGAAAGCTGTTGCAAAAGTATTTAATATGCGAGTTAGCGCTACTCGAAGTTGTAACTTTAAAAGGCTTTCCGATAAGCAAAAGAGGTTTTACTATTTTATAATAGACTATTATATTATAGTATTATTAAACTAACCTTTTCTATAGCTGCTAATTTATTTCGACGGCAAGGCTAGCACGAGCAAAACCTATTTTATTTTAGCTATTTGCGTTCGGCTTTAAGATATAGCGGATAAAGCTGGCAAGCTAAATCTAGTTATCCGAGTAGCGCTTATAGGTGTTGCTGCTTTTAGCATCGCAAGAGCTATATTACATTTTTTATTAGCGCTACTAGTTAAACACTATGCTATAGATAATTCTTTTGCTACTTTTTAGACTTTCTAAGCGAAATTCAAGGATTGCAAGTATTTAATTATTAATAAGACGTTAATAATTGATCTAAAGGATTTCGCTCGAATTTAACGGCGTTATACTTAGATTTTCCTTGAATCTTAAGAGCTATTTAAAAGTTTAAGTATTTACTTTTGTAGTGATTTTTATTAGTTACCGTTAGTTGGAAAGAAGTCTTTATTTGTAACTTATAACTTTTCGCTAGAATAAAAGATCGGTCAGTCTTTTTATCGATTATTTAATAAAACCATTCGATTTAAGGTTATTATGCGTCAAGAGGGCGAGTCCTTAGAAGTTATCAATTTCCGCAAAGCTTTTTTAGAACTTCGAGAAAATAACTTTTCGATAGATAGCTAAGAACTTTTTATTTTTCGAGCTAAAATGAATATCTGGCCGGCTAATAAAAAATCTTTTAAAAATGCTTTTTGTATTTACTTTACGAACGCGGAAGTGAAAGAATATAATCATAAGCAGCTAAAAAAGCTAGACGCGCTTATCTTAAGACTTAAGTTAAAGAATACGAGCAGCGCGAAAGCTTATAACGCTGATTAAAAAGAAGCTGAAGGCTTAAAGCAAAGCATTGATATATGTATTAGAGCTAAAGTGATATTGAATCAAAATCTTTAAATAGAAATAAAGGTAGTTAATAAGTCTATAAGAATAGTTAAAGATATTTTTTAAGAAGCAAGCGCTAAACTACGCGAAGAATTGCTATAAGGCATTATAATAAAGATCGAAGATTATATTAGTCTTACTTTTAAAGAAACTAGATGGTTTTTAATATTTACCGTTGATCGAGACTTTTTTTACGATAATAAACTTTGTAATCGTCGGCAGCTCTTTTTTCGCGTAGCTTACGTAATCACGGTATACAAGAGTTAAAGAATTTCTTTGATTAAAGCAGTAATTAGCTAAGCTAAAGCTGAATTTGCTTATAGGTTATACCAGGGCAAAGGACCAAGTTCTTTGTAGTGTCACCAACGGGCTAATTACTCGATTTATAAGAATCTTAATATATTTAAATCAAAATCATAAAATAAAAAATAATAAAGATAAAATAAATATAAAAGTATTATTATACGAGAAATGATTTAATATTTTATTATAAAAAGAGACCTTTTGAAACCTTTTTTTTTTATCGTAAAGACTTCAGACCTTTTTGCGAATTACTTATACTTAATAATTTAATATAAGGGGGGGACCCCCTTAAACCCCCCTTTTTATTAAGGAAACTTCAGACCCTTTTGCGAATTACTTTTACTTAATAATTTAATATAAGGGGGGGACCCCCTTAAACCCCCCTTTTTACTAAGGAAACCTCAGACCCTTTTGCGAATTACTTATATTTGATAATTTATTATAAGGAGAAGACCTTATTAAACCCTTCTTTCAACCAAAAAGGCTCGGGACCTTATTGCGAATCATATTATTATTATTATTATTATTATTATTATTATTATTATTATTATTATTATTATTATTATTATTATTATTATTATTATTATTATTATTATTATTATTATTATTATTATTATTATTATTATTATTATTATTATTATTATTATTAAAGAGCGCTAAAGGCTTATAAACAAGGTTTATAAGTAAAAAAAAAAGAACGAGAAAAGTAAGAAGATATAAAAGAATATAAAAAGGAAAGGAAAGAAGTAGCTTGGCGTACGTAAGAATAGGCTTAAAAGACTTAGCGTATCGTTATAAAAAATTTTTTTTTTTTGTTTTAAGAAAGAAAAGTATACGTATATTTCTAAAAAAGTATCTTTTATACTTATTAGACTATTACCATTAGACTACTAAGGTTTTGTTTATTCTATTACTAGATAACTTGCAATCAATATTAGTATATATATATTAAGCTTAAATTTTTCGATAAGCTCGATTTTTTTTTGGTTTTATTATATATCGCAATTTTTGATATACGCTTTTATTAGCCTTAATAATAGCTTAATTAAAAGAAAAAGTGGCCCGTGCACTTCTATACAAATGACGCGTCTTTATTAAAAAAAAAAGTTTATATACGCGTATTTATATAACGCGTCGACGCGCCGCGATACGTATAAGCTCGATTTTTTTGGTTTTGTTACATTTCGCAATTTTTTATATACGGCTTTATTAGCCTTAATAATAGCTCAATTAAAAAAAGAAAAAGTGGCCAGTGCACTTCCATACAAATGACGCGTCTTTATAAAAAAAAGTCTATATACGCGTATTTACATAACGCGCCGACGCGTCGACGCGCCGCGATACGTATAAGCTCGATTTTTTTGGTTTTATTGCATATTGCAATTTTTTTTATACGGCTTTATTAGCCTTAATAATAGCTTAATTAAAAAAAAAAAGGTGGCCCGTGCACTTCTATATAAATGACGCGTCATTATAAAAAATAAAATAAAGTGGTCCGTGCACGCGTATTTATATAACGCGTTGACGCGTCGATGCGCCGCGATACGTATTACGGAAAAAAATTCTGGCGCCGGAATTACTTTAATCCTTCTTCTTTCTTTAATTTTTCCGGAAAAAGTTTAATAGATTGACATGGAATAAAAGTCTTGGCACGCTCACAAATTTTTTAAATCCGTATAGAAAATCTCACGTGATTGGATGACTAATCACTACCACAACTACTGGAATTTATCTTGGGTCACCGTTGGTGATAATTATATATCAGCTTTTAAAGTGAAGACTTTAGCGGGGGTTATGTTTAAGAATGTGTTTGATTTTTGCCGCTTTAAGAAGAAGTCTATTAGTATTAATATTGATCGGGATACAGATTATATATATCGGAGGCAACTTGTATAGCGGTTGTAAAACGTGTAAATATATATATTTGTATATTATATAAAAGTTATAAAAGTTATAAAAGTTATAAAAGTTATAAGAGTTATAGAAGTTACAAGAACTAATAAGAAGCTTTTATTTTTCGCTTAATTTAAACAAAGGCTTATTGCTACGTGCATTTAATCTTAATAGAATACTTTCTTTGCATTTAAACACTTTACTTTTACGATATATTAAAATTAAATAATACATAGCAATCAATCATTTATCGCTTTTCTTATTGCTATTATAAATACGAAGCAAGAGAAAGAGAGTATTACTAATTATATTAAAAAAGAAGAGCTTAAAGAAAGGGAGCTTAAAGAAGGGGAGATTGAAGAAGAGGGCATTGAAGAGGAGGGGGACATTAAGGAGGAGGGCGATATTAAAGAGGAGGGCGATATTGATAAGGAGGGCGACATTAAGGAAGAGGGCGATATTAAAGAGGAGGGGGATATTAAAAAGGAGGCTATTATACTACTATTAAAAACTCTTTTATTAAAAGACTTTTACTACGCAACTTTATAACGCGCTCTTATAGCATTATTATCTAGCTTGCTACGCTATCGATATAAGTCACTCGATCTCTTCGATAATAACGACGAAATGATTCGCATTATAAGTGAGATCAACTTTAAAAGACTTATCGATACTGTCGTGCGGGTATATAGGGTTATAAGACTGGTTACTGCAATGTGCATTGCAGGTCTGCTTTTGCACATCAGTTAAGAGCCACATTCGCTCCGATGGCTCAGTTGGTTGATCGCTGGCTGTCATTGAGCTATGCTGAGCGCAGAACAAAGTTTTCTTAGCCGAAAACCCGATGCCACCCCGCTATCGTTAGCTGCGGGGCATCCACCCTTCTTATCGATAAGACATAGTGACTTATTAGTCAGGCTGCGATATCGCAATTGCGCAAATAAAATCGCTGACCAAAAATCCATTTCGATAAGTAATAGAGAAGCTATTAACCGCAACGTGGTTTACAAAGCAGTCGGTAAGCATCAACCGGCCAGCTCTGGGGGGTGTGTCGCGCGGGTATATAGGGTTATAAGACTGGTTACTGCAATGTGCATTGCAGGTCTGCTTTTGCACATCAGATACTTAAAGCAGCTAACAGATTAATAATAATGCTTAAAGCAATGATAAGATATAAGATAATGCTTAAAGCAAATAAAAGAGCGAATTAAGTAAAAAAAGAGGCTAAGATATTATACTTACGGATCTTTTTAAGTTTATATACACGACGTATAAAGATAAGAAAATATACGACGATCTTAAAGTATACCGCGCTTTTAAGCAGATCAAGCAATCGAACAAGATTAAAGCTAAAGCGGAAGCATTAGATTTAGCGCTAGATTTGCCTTTTCTTTTATTCTTTTTAACCTTTAGGCCAAGCATAGATACGATTTATTAATCTTTACCGCGTCTTACGCTTTTCGCACTCGCTTAGCTATTTAAAAGACTTATTAAAATCGAATGTATTAAGTGCAATAGCTTCCGCTTATTATTATACTTCTTTATCTTGAACATTAGTTTGCGATTTACTATTTGCTTGGATTGCTATTATTAACGACGCTACGAGTTAGCTAAAAAGTATTTTATTCGGGATATAGCTCGGAAGTGTTTAATTAGTAATTTAACAAATGTGATGATATCGGAATATACGGCGAAATTAGCGGACGAACCTTATTAAGGCTGTTTAAGTCTATTCTTATAAAGAGAGCTGGATAACTTATATACTTGTTATCACTATCGCAATAAGCGGACCTTTTAGCGCTTATATGTTTTAAATAGGCGTATAAAAAGGGCTATTCAAAGCTTAAAAGCTTACGCAAAGATCGAGCTTAAAGCTTACCGATTAATAGCTATAAAAGAGTATAAGCTTAACGAATTATAAGATATATACTAATAGTTTATTATTAAAGGTAGTTGTATAGCTATTAGCAATTGATTAAAAGTAAATAATATATTTAAATTGTAATTTTAATTGCGCCGAATCAATTATAACTTTTATAACTTTTATAACTTTTATAACTTTTATAACTTGATAATTTTATATGATTATGCATGCTAAGCCGATAGATTTAATAAAAGCGAAAATTTATTTATATTATAAAAGTTATATAAGTTATAGAAGTTATAGAAGTTATAAAAGTTATAAGAGTTATAAGAGTTATAAGTTACTTTATAAAATATAGTATAGATATATTGCTATACCGACGAATACGGCAAGTGTAAGAATTTAGCTGAGCACGGACCTTTTTAAAAAGTGAATTCGTTTGTTATTTTTGAATATTTATTATAACTTAAATATTCTTTTTAATTTTAATATTAATATTAATATTAACTTTAACTTTAATCTCAACTTCAATTCTAACCTTAATCTTAACCTTAATTGCAATTATAACTACGATTATAATTATATTAGCAATATGATTTCACTTCGCTAGCGCAACTTTCGAGACGGACCTTATACAAAGCGAGTAGGTCGGCCGGATCCGGCTTATAAGCGGTAAGTATAACTACTTCGCAAGCAGCAATGGCTGCTTTTACACCTTTTCTTTTTCTTTTAACAAGCTTTGCCTTTTGCTTTGCTTATTGCTTTAGTTGAGCCCGCGGTATAAGTGATAAGTAATACATTATAGTTACTTACGCTAATATTATATATAAATTCAATTAAAACGACGACGATAATAATAAGATTAAGCTAATAATCTTTCGCTTTCTTTCTTTCTTTTCTTCCTTTTTTTATACCGTCTTCGCTGCTGCTTTGCTTTTTCCTTTCTCTCTTTCTTTTGCTATTATAAACTTAGCAGTAAGAAAAGTTAAGAAAGAAGTAAAAAAAGATAAAATAATAAAAGATTTTAAGCTCGTAATATAAATTATCTTAAGATCAAGTGATATATTCAAGCTACTTACGCTAATAATATATATATATATATATAGATTCGAAGACGACGACGATATGAATAAGCTAATAATCTCTCGCTTTCTTTCTTTTTTTATTTTCGTTTTTCTTGCTTTATCGATTCTTATTAGCGCTTTAGCTTTTATATTCTTCGCCGCCGCCGTGCTTTCTTTTACTACGCTACTTGTTACTCTTCGCTTTATAAGCTTTAAACCGATCTTATCTTTATAATAAAGCACAAGCGTAAGTATATTTTCATATCTTTTATTAATGCTTATTAATTAGATTAATAGATGTTTGCGTCCTCGCCGGCCGTTAATAAAAGGACCTCTTGTATTAAGGCTTAGCTTAAATAAGCTTAATCGATTGCCGGGTTTGCGCAGCTCTTTTAAGCTTAAACTATTTAAAAGAAGAACAAAGACTTATATACGCTTTCCGCTATAAGCATATAATAGTCGTATAAGCAATTGGACTTATCAAAGCTCTTTCCTTTTCGCCGTGCTATTATCAGCTACGTCGGCCGTATTATAAAGACCGAATTGTAAGAATTACTTTCTTTTATCTTCTAACAACTTTAAGCTAATACAAATATATAAGAGTGAGCTAGTAAACCCGCTTTGCGATGCGTGCGCTACTGCTCGCCAAGAGTGCTAAGCATACTCTTCGACCGATAAAGCATAAATATTTAATTCGAGAGATGCGTATGCTCGTTATCGATAGTCTCTTCGGAAGTGTATTGCGTTTAAAAAGAGCTTACGTAAGAAACGTAGACCTAAACCCTTTTCTCTTGCTCGCAACCTTTCCCTTTTCTTACCCCCTTTTCTTTTAAGTGCACCTTTTACAATTAAGTTAAAAATTCGGATTTAAACCCTCTTTAATGCATATTCTTAAACCTGATAACTCTTATAACTTTTGTGACTTGTATAATCTTATAGCCTTTATAACTTTTGTAACTTTTGTAACTTCTGTAACTTCTGTAACCTTTATAACCTCTGTAACTTCTGTAACTTTTGTAATTTCTGTAACTTTTGTAACTTTTAATATTTTCGTAATATAAGTAAATATATAAATATAAGTAATAAAAGGGGTCCGGGGTCTCTTCGGTATAAAAATGAAAAGATGAGTAATAAAAGGGGGTTTAAGGGGGTCTCCTCTTTATAATAAAATATAAACTCGATAATAACTTTTATAATTTTTGTAACTTTTATAACTTCTGTAACTTTTGTAACTTCTGTAACTTCTGTAACTTTTGTAACTTTTGTAACTTTTGTAACTTCTAATATTTTCGTAATATAAGTAAATATATAATTATGAGTAATAAAGGGGGTCCGGGGTCTCCCCGGTATAAAAATGAAAAGATGAGTAATAAAGGGGGGTTTAAGGGGGTCTCCTCCTTATAATAAATTATAAACTCGATAGTTTTTAATATAATAATACTTTTATATATATTTACTTTTATTTTACGATCTATTTAATAAGTTTGATATTTAGCAAAACATAAAGTCCGATATAATATTATTAACGGGCTAATTATTAATTTTATAAAAATCTAATTTAATAATATACTAATGAGTAATTAGCCCGTTGGTGACACTACAGAGAACTTGGTCCTTTGCCCTAGTATTTTACTATTAAGCTAAAGACTTTCGACTTAAATTTTTCTTAGCTTTACGAAAGTAAAAATTAGTCTGCAATATATCGAGCGAAATTCGAAAAGCTTTTTAACGAATATTATAAGTCTTTAATATCTATAGCTTAACGTATTGATAATATTAAAGCAATCGATCGTTAACCGATAGCCGCTTTATTATTCCGCGGCAAATTAATATTAAGTTCTTTTTTATAAGCTTCTTTCGAAGATACAGATCACGAATCGTTAGAAGTGCATGATTATCTTTTAGCTCGTAAGTTTGAAATTTTAATTTAAAACCTTAATTTTATTGATTTTTATTAATTGAGTTTAGCGGTCGACGAACGAAAGATTTTAACTTCTTAGCGAAACCTTAAGCTTCGATACTCTAATCTAGCTCGAATAGCTAAAGATTTTCTATGCATCTCTTTAACTAGTGTTTGCGTAAAAAGAGTATTTAATATTACAAAAGATATTTGCGATTATCGTCGCGATAATTTATCGCTATTAATAATCGTAAAAGAAATAATTACTTTATATTTCAAGATGTGTAATACTCGCTTAAATAAAGCTCGGCATTTATTCGAATCGATTTTAGTAAATTACAATGATTTAAATAAAGATCAGCTTAAAGAAGAATTCGAATAAGAAGTACAAAAGTTTTAAGAATAGCAAAATCGTTAATTTTAAAGCTTATTTTATTTTAAATATATCTTTGCTTGCGATAATCTTGCGATCGATCAAGACCTTTGAATAATGAGTTTTAAGCAACGAAAAGCTAAGTTGATAATATTAAAAGCTAAAGTGCGAGAATCACGTAAGTTTAAATAATATTGATTTTATAAATATTTATTAATTATATTAAATAAAAGAAAACTTAAATAAGTTTCAAGATATTAATAAAGATGTTTCGTTTAAAATGCGACAGCTACGGTACGGAAAGTCTTTAAATTACGAAAGGCATTTAAAAAGTAAGTTAATTTACTTGCGATATTTCTACTTTTTATCGATTTACTAATCGATTTATTAATCGATTTACTAATCGATTTACTAACTATTATATAAGATTATACAAAGCGCATTCTTCCGCTTTTTAAAGCAAAGTCGTAGCAAATCGATTATATTTTTTACAAAGAAAACTAAGCAAAATAAATCAATCGAAAGTAGCTACGGATTTACCTTTCGATAAGCAAACTTAAGATAATACAAATTGAAACGTTCTTAATAATATAAAAAACGAAAACGATTTAGAAAATTCAGATTCGAACGGTACGAAAGAATCGACTAGCTTTGAACGTTATATAAACCACAGAAATAAAGTGCAACGAAGTACGATATTATATAATATACGCTTTTATTTAAATATAAATTCTAACTTAAATATTAGCGATAGCAAATTTATACGATTAAAACGATTCGAATAATATTTCTTAATAAAATTATTTTAACGCGAAAGAAATATCAAGCCTTAAGCAAAATAATGAAAAGATAATAAGTAGAAAGGAAGCTGATAAAATACCGGACTCGGCTTCGCTATCTTATAGAACTTTAAATGCCGCTCAAACCTCGAAACTTAATATTTCGAAACTTAAAACTCTTTTAATCGTTATTCAAAGTCAAAGTAAATCAATTATTATATATAAGTTTAACGACTTTAAATCTAATACTTTTATAAGCGAACGAATTATAAATCTATTATCAACTTTAAAGCGCAAACGAATAAAAGAAAAAGAAGATAATAAAACGAGATTAGTATAAAATAAAAAAAAAGAAGCTTCTTTTAAAATCAAGCGTTTAATTGCAAAAAGTATCGCTCTTGCTAGGTTTTATAATTAGCGACTTTGATTTTATTTACTAAATTGCTTTTTTTGTATTATTAGGTTTTTATATTTATTTATTTACAATTGATTGCAATAATTAATTGAATTCTTTTTTATCGATATCTTTAGTTTTTTTATTATTATTAATATATTTATATCGACCTTAGCTAGCTAGCTAAGAATACCGGTAATAGTAATTAAAAGAAGAGTTTATCCGTAAACTATAGTTCACGGGTCAATTAGCATGCTTCGCTTAAAATGTTATATTAATGAAAAGACCTTTAACTTGATTATAAAACCTTTTAATTAGCTAGTGCACGTAATTCCTTTAATTATAAGTATTACTTTTACTAAACTTTAAAAGAGCTGATTCTTTTTATAACTATTAAGTTTTTTAGTAAAGTTAAGTTATTCGTAAAGCTATATAGCTCGTAAACTATAGTTTACGAGTAAGTTACGTATAGCAGCTTTACGTACGCTACGTATAGCAGCCTTACGTGGGTTACGTGTAGCAGCCTTAAGTACGTTAAGTATAACAGCCTTACGTAAGTTACGTATAACAGCCTTAAGTACGTTAAGTGTAGCAGCCTTACGTAGGTTACGTATAGCAGCCTTACGTAAGTTACGTACAGCAGCCTTAAGTACGTTAAGTATAACAGCTTTACGTAAGTTACGTATAGCAGCCTTACGTAAGTTACGTATAGCAGCCTTAAGTACGTTAATTCTTTTTGTGCAGCATTTATTAATCAGATTTACTAATCAGATTTATTAATCAAATTTACTAATCAGATTTACTAATCAGATTTACTAATCAGATTTATTAATTAGATTACGTACGGTAAAGCACGTGCTATAGCCGAGCTATAACCGAGCTATAGCCGAGCTAAGCACGTGTAGCAAAAAGACGTGCAACAAGCAAGGTTTTTTTCCGTGCAGCATTTATTAATCAGATTTATTAATAAGATTTACTAATCAGATTACGTACGGTAAAGCACGTGCTATAGCCGAGCTATAGCCGAGTTAAGCACGTGTAGCAAAAGGACGTGCAGCATGCAAGGTTTCTTCCGTACAGCATTTATTAATCAGATTTACTAATCAGATTTACTAATCAGATTTACTAAGCGAAGCGTTCCTTTTTTGTTCCGCGTCGAGTTCGTGTTTCAAATATTGTAATTCACCTTTATTAAATCGAAGCATTGCATCGATTATCATTAAGCGACGCGTTATTTTCTTTATTCCGCGTCGATTTATTATTTCAAATATTATAATTCACTTTTAATAAATCGAAGTATTGCATCGATTATTATTAAGCGACGCGTTATTTTCTTTATTCCGCGTCAATTCATTATTTCAAATATTATAATTCACTTTTAATAAATCGAAGCATTGCATCGATTATTATTAAGCGACGCGTTATTTTCTTTGTTCCGCGTCGATTCATTATTTCAAATATTATAATTCACTTTTAATGAATCGAAGCAATGCCCCGATTACGATTAAGCTACACTTTTATTTTTATATAAGTACTCGCTCCTTTTCCTTTTCTTTTTCTTTTTTTCATTATCATTACAATTACATTCCATTCAACTTCTTAACCTTAACACCTAACTTCTCAACCTCAACTTTAACACTTAACTTTTCAACTTCAACCTCAACACTCAACTTCAACTTCTTAACCTTAACACCCAACTTCAACTTCTCAACTTCAACACTCAACTTCTCAACTTTAATACTCAACTTCTCAACCAACCTTAACATTTAATTACAACTACATTCAACTTAAGTAATTATTTTCTTTTTGATTCTTTGCTTTTTGATTCCTTACTTTAAGCTAATTATTTTTTTTATTTAATAATGTCGATTCTTTTCTTTTATAACGCTATAATCGAGGTCAACCTTTTTAGCACCGATAGCAACAAGCTAATCAACGAGATACTTAGTCGCTATAAGGATTTCGTGATCGTTTATACTAATAGTAACGTTATTAATTCAATATTTACTTGCTATAACAAAGAGGATACCGCTTTATTTCTAAGACTAATCGGCCTCGATTACGAATAAAAAGGTCGCAAAGATTTTATCGACGAGTTCGGCATTAAGCACTACGGTGTTAACAAAGTTAATAATAACATTTATATACTATGATCACTAATTGATTTTTTATTTAAAAAGAAAGCGCTTAAGTCTTTTATCTCCTCGATCACTTTGTCTTTTTCTTTAATCAAATTAAAAAGCAATTCACTTATAAGGATATTAAGGTTCGATTGATCTTAAGCTTTTCGATAGCAATTATGCCGAAGCTAAAAGCATCTTAAAAGAGCTATTAATGCCATACCCTTTTACTATCGATAGCACTTTAGCATACAAACGCCTCACTCTTAAGTTCTCGAATAAGAATAAGTTTAAGTAAAGCAATAAGTGCCAAAAGCTGGAAGAGCTACTTGAGTCAAACGAGATTCATCTAAACCATGCTTATAAGCAAAAACTTAAGCCAAAAGCGGAGACCGAGTTAAACGTATTCTACGTAACTGCAAAAAGACGGGTCTTTATCAACTCTTTATAACTAGTAGACTTAAGCTAAAGAACGGGTCTTTACCAACCCTTAGGCCTTTATAACTAGTAAATTTGACTAATACTCTAAGTCTCTAATTAGTAAATATAATTAGTAAATATGATTAGTAAATATAATTAGTAAATGTGATTAGTAAATGTAATTAGTAAATGTGATTAGTAAATGTGATTAGTAAATGTGATTAGTAAACCTGATTAGTAATTATGCATATTCATATTTTTATGTATATAAACCCTATAGAATAACCCTACGCCCCATAAGGTTTCCCCATAAGGAAGGCAGAATTTTGTACCCCCCGTGGGTTCCCCCGTGGGAAGGACTCAAAACTCCGTGGGGCCCCATGGGGCCCTATGGAGCAGCCTACTTTATCAAGTGTTTAGTATAATCTTTTATATTAACCTTTCGAAGTCGTTAAGTATAAAAATCGCTTACGCTAGTAAAAAAAAGTATAAGAAAGGCTAAACTAAAAAGCTTTTAATTAAGTTTTAGCTAAAAGATTAACGTAGATCGCTAGCTTAAAGAAAAAGCAAAATCATATTGCTTTGATACGAGTTTATTAACTTAAATAAAGAGCTGATTAGATTCTGTAGTATTTAAATTTAAATCGAAAACTATAATCTTTAAAAAAAAACGCTTTTGATTATCAAGTAAATCATCGTTAGCATTTAAGTGATCTTTTATATCAAGTAAAGCATTTTTATTAATTGTAAAAGCTTTATCTTTGCTCGAATCTTTTTTAAAATTACCGCGAGCTTTTCGGCGCAAGCGGCGGCGTTTTTATGCCGATAACTTTATACTTAAAGCCGCTATCCTTAATAAAAGCTATTCAAGTGTTTCGTCTTTAATAGTTATGACTTGTCTTTTTATATTTTTATTTGCAAGCAAAGAATTTATTAAGTCTTAATTTATATTAATATTAATATACTTAAGATTATTTGCTTTTAAAAAAGCAAGCTAAATATAAATCGCAAAGCGCCGAACTTAATATTCTTTTTTAAATTGCTTATTAATCCGAAGATCTTTATTAAAACTTTTAAGCTTAAAAATAATTACGTTAACCTCTTTAAAAAGCAAAAGAAGATTTTTAAAGAACTTAGCGTTATTAAAAGTAAAAGTTATTACGTAGCTCGAGTATTAATATTAATAACCGCGGTAGCGTTAAAGCGATATATTAATATATAACGGTAAGATCAACGCTTTTTTTAATATCGAAAGCTTCGGCAAGTAATCCGATACTTTACTTAAGTTTATATTATTACTAGCTATTATAAGATAAAGCTGTTTAAAAAGATCCGGCTTTTTAATAAATCTATTACGGCGATTACACTCGTAATAAATGATATCGCCGCGGACTTTTTTAAATCGCATTTCGAATTATCTTTCGTTGTAACGAAAGCAAAAGTCTATTTCAATAGCTTTTATAATCAAGTAAAAATCTTAAATCATTTGCTATTCTTTTTTATTTACCGCCGGCTTATACTCGGCTAAAACAATATACGATTATAATAAGTCCGAGAAAAAGATAGACTTTTAAAATTAAAAGTTGCGGCAGCGTTTTTCTTTAGCTTAAGCAACATCTTTTACAGCTTTATAAGCTTTTTTGCGTTGCATCCGGAAGTCTTTTTTAGCGTTAACTTTAATCTTACAACTCTTTCGAATTTCGCGGTCTTGCTTTAAGTTAAGTAAAAAAAAGCTAATAACTTTTAGTTCGGATCCGAAATTGTCGGTATATTCATATCGACCTTAGCTAGTAGTAGTAGTAGTAGTAGTTGGGGAGTTCACCCGTAAACCAGGGTTCACGGGCCACTTGGCATGCCTCGCTTAGCATATCAGCAGTCAAAGGACCCCCAACTTGACAAGTAAACCTATTAGCTAGCTAGTGCACGTGATTCCTTCTAATCATATAGAAGGAATCAGCTCCCTTAAGCCTTAAGGAGCAGACAGAATTCAAATACCTTATCAACCGAGTGTTTTGCAATTGCAATTACTTTAACGACCTTACGAAGCTACGAATATATTTTCAATCGCTTAAAAGCAATCTAACACTAACCAATAGTTGATTTACTATTAAGTGATCAATCACAAAGAAACTAAGAATACTCTATAGCGAGGATACCTTATTACTACGATACCTCCTTCCTTTTATAACGGAAGAGCGATTCCGTACCAAGTCGCTTGCTTATACCACCGATTTTTCCCTATTCTTACGGAAGAGTGATTCCGAACCAAATCACTTTTATACAACCTTTAACGCTATAATAACTATGGCCGATCGAGCAACTAGACCTCCGAGTAAAGAGTCCAGCCGACAAAGAGCAAGGTATTATACTCTTCGAGTCTTATCACCACTTACGGAACCCTTAACTATTCAACTAAAAGAAACACTATACTTAAGACTCTTAAGCCTTTCGGAAAAGCTAGACGACGAGATGTCGAGCATCTCATTTGACTTAAACGAGCTATTATACGCAAGGCCCGACAATAAAATTACGGCCCGAGCAATAGTAAAAGATTTCTTAAATGCGAAATATAAAAAGCTAAAAGATTACGACTTATAAAGCTTATTCCGGCACGCTTTCTTACGTTAAAATTAAACGAGCTTTACGATAACGAAAGACAATATAAGACGAAGTTTTAAGTTTACTACTTTTATTAATCTTAAAGAACACTTGTTATCTAAAAGCGTATAATGCTCTTTAAAGCAAAAGAGTTACGCTAATAGAATAGCCAAGCTATTAAACGACGAGCAACAGCACTAATAAACCTTTAAAGAAATAAAAAAGCAACAAACAGCCCTTTTAAGTCTCGAATCAAAATAGACCGTCGAAAACCTTATAAACGACGAAGATATTATACTTTAATTACTTTTACCTCTACCTTCGCGAAGTTCAAAAAGGAAAGGAAAAGAGACCTTAGACAAGAAAGAAGAAAGGGAAGAAGTCCAAAAGTTACGAAAAGAGTTTTTAAAAGAGAAAAGAGATATAGAACGAAATATAAAAGCTATAGCAAAGCAAATAACGGAATTACGGACCTACGCTATACAATTTAACGAAGGGCTACGACGAAGCGCTTTAGCGTACTCATTTTCAATTCAACAATCGCTACGCAATACGCTAATCATATAATAAGAGCTAAAATCACTTTAACGGCCTTTAAACCTCTTTCTTAAAAGCTACACCTAGTTTTTTAAAAAGCTTAAACCTAGTAGTATAAAAGGGAAGAGCTCCGACATATACCCAACGTCAAATCAAGAGATATATATAAATATAGCTATAGTAGAATCGTAAGTAAATAAAAGAAAAGAAAGAAGACGATCGAAAGACATTCGAATATATGCTATAAGTACGTGTATTATATTGTGTATTAATATGATAATGATTCAAAGAAGAATCAACTATTCGTTTATATAAGAGCTTGCACGTGATTTAACTACGTACTTAATAAAGCTAAAGCATGCAGCGCACTTACGTAATAAAAGTGCTTAATATTAATATTATATATATAAATAAAATAAATACAAAGCTTTAACTTTATTATATACGTCTTTCTTTCGAATCAGACTCGCTTTCGAATCACCTTTTATTAAAGTAGTAAAGTTAAGTTTGCAAGACGAGCATATAGCCGAATTGCACGGTCGCAATATAATCTTAAAATACTATTTAATAATACATCGCCGGATCGGTGTTAATACGAAGCGTATATAATATAATAAAAAAGATAAGAATAATAACGAAAATGCAAGATAATCTTTCGAGTCCAACTTTTTTTTATATCTTTTATAATACTTTTATTTAATTATAAAAACAATATCAACTCGAGCGTTAGCATTATCGTTAAGATAAGCGTGCGCTAGTTTAAGCGGTTAAGTAGTAACGCACTGCCGAATCAATAATAGCGCGAGGCTTAAAACGGTAACGTAATAAAAAAAACAAAAGCGGCAATATATACTTAAAGTCTTACTATAAATAATCAACTTTTTTTTTATATCAACCTTATATCTTTTTATTTTTTTTTTAGTATTATCACTTAATAATTTTATCTTTTACTATTATGTTTTCGATCTGTTTTCGATGCGTAAGCTACGCAAATAAAACTATCGATAATGCCGCGAGTCAATGCATTTTCTTTTTCGACACTTTTATTAAATGCGACCGTTGCCGTGCTATTAAGTTAATTTGCATTTTCGTAAGTTATTTTATTTTCCGTTTTATATTCGTTTTGATTTCGATTCGATAACTTTTCGTAAAAATCGTCGGTGCTAATATAATTTTAATAAATGCGATAACGGCTATAGATAATAAAATTAAGACGGCTAACGACGTTTTTCGTAAAAGCATAATTGTAAATAACCTTTTTATAAAGACCCGTCGCGCTTTTGCTTTTCGTATTAATAATGCTTCTTTTCTTTTTCGAGCTCGTATCGCCGCTGCTGCTCTTGCCGCCGTTAATATTAAAAGTCTTTTAACTAGCTTAAGTCTCGTTTCGGCGTTGCGTTTATTTGCCGTCGCTGCTACCGCCGATCTAGCTTCGCTAGACTTATTGCGTTAGATCTTAATTGTAATAAATCGAAATAATATTTTGCTAAATAACTTTTTTAACCGCGTAAGTATATATTGCGAACCTTTTATGATTCTTTTTCGATTTAATTACGATAGATTGTTAAAAAGTCTTTATCTTGCTTATCTTTATCTTCGCAATCGTTAGCACTTTTTTAAGCGAAAAGGCTTCGTTAAAATGCTTATTAAGCTTTTAATCGCAGCAATACCGATAGTTCTTTTTCGCGCGGTTTTAGCCGTAGCAATACTCGTAGTTTTACGAAAGGTTCGAATCGTAGCAATATCGGTAAGTCTTCGAGAAGTAAAAGCAGTGCTTAAAGTGCTGCGAAAAGCTTTCGCATTATTCTACTTAGCCTTAAGTTGTAAAGTCGAAAAAGTTTTTATCGCGTATTAGCAGCTTATTAAATAGTTAATATAATAGATTTTTCGTATGCTCTTTTTAATCAGCCTTTAAATAAAGTCCGCTTTATATATATAATATGCTCGTATATAATAGATCGAAAGCATATAAGTATAATAACGTAAAGCTTTTTAATATAAAAAAAAAAATAAAAAGAGTATAAGAAAAAAGAAAATAAAAAAAACCAAACTTAAATAAAGAAAAAATTAAAAAATCAAATTTAAACTCGTCTTTTTTTTACGTATAATCATGCTTTTATAACTTAATTACTTTTTATTACTTTTTTATTATTGCTTATAAAGACTTTTGCGTATTAGCTTCGTTGCTTTTCCGTAAGGCTAAGTAATCGAATGACAAATCTATTTAAGCGCTTAATTTAAGAGCCGGACTCGGCTACTTTATTTAGTAAAGGTTATTCTAAAGATCTTTTTATTTAAAGCTTAAAGCGAAATAATAATGCTTCGAAAGTATATCGCACGTAAAACTTCTTTAATCGATTATTAACAAATGTTTTATCTAGTAAAGCTTCGTCTTTTTTTAACTTTTTTAACTTATAATATCTTTTTATATTTATCAACGCAATTTAATAAAGGCTAAGCTATCGAAAATCTAGCTTTTTAACGTTAGATATATTTACTTTACGTATCGAGTCGTACTTAAAAACCAAGTCACTTATTTTTAAAAGTTTAATTCGGAAGTTCTTTTTATTATTAAAAGCATTTTTTCTTTTTTAATAATATAAACACCTTGCCTGATGGGGTACCTGCTATGGCCACTAAGGCTACACTAAACGGACCCATCTTCTATAAAAGGGCACATATCTCTTAGCTAAAACAATCAACGAGCTTTCCACTTACCTTTTCTAATACTTCTTTTATAAGACTATGAAGTCTAGCTTCAAAGCTAAGCTTTTGTATAATACATCTTTTTAAATGCTTTTATATTAATGACTTACGCAAGGATTCAAACTTTTAATCTTTATCTTTATATAGCTTATTACAATCGCTTGATTCGCAATTAAGTTGATCTTCGTTTATTATTTAGCATTTTACTTTATAATTACAATATCAAAACAATCAAAACTTTATTCTCGATAAGTTCGGACACCGAAACGCCGAAATAGCTAAAGTGCAATATTTCGGCTCTTCGGCAAAAACTCTTTTCTATTGTTAATAAAAAAGAATTTTTACTTATTAATAAAAATATCTTTCCGTACTTTAGCTCTTATCTTAAATTAAAGCAATTAATATAGTCCAGAGTTATTAGCGAAGTTAATTAATTGATTCTTAAGTTTTTCATAGTTCTAATCTTAATTATTAGTTTACTTTTGCAAAAGGTCTATTCTTTTTAATCTCGAATCGAGAATACTTTACGAAAATCGCTTATTTTACTCGTGAACTCGGTTTACGAATCAAAATCAAACAATTTAAAAACCTTTTATTAATTCGATTTTTTTTAACACATATATATATTTGATCTTTAAAATACCGAAAACCTTTTTAAGATTTCTAATATCGAAGTCGGCGCAGAGTCACTTTTCTTTTTATCAGAATCCTTTAAATTTATTAAATCTTTTAATCGTATTTTTATAAGCTTCGGATTATCTTTATCTTATTTCGACTTTCAACTTGAACCTTTACCGCTACTTTTATCGGAAACACTTGCTTCGGAAATGCTTTCTAAAATGAACACCGGTCTTAAAATCTATACTACTCTTCTTCCTTCTGCTTTTCTTGTCTTTTTATTAAGCTTTGCGTTAATTATAATCGACCTTGCTATCTTTTACGCTTTTATAACTACTCGCATGTTATTGTTAAGTGCCTTAAGAGCTCTTTGCTTTAATAATACTAATATCATCGATTTTATCGAGAAGTACGAAGAGACTTGTAATGACTTTAATATTTTTAAAAACGATCGGTTTATTAAGCTCTTTCGTTATTGCGATAACCTTCGTAAAGAGGTCATTAAAAGCTTGCTCGAATAGAAAGCTAAAAAAGATTAAGCTGCTTTCGTTAAAGCTTTAAGAGCCGAGTTTCGTAAGAACGATACTTAGTAAATCAAGGACTCGGTCGCTTTCTTACGAGAATTTATTATATAAAAACAAGATATCAACGACTTGAAAAACTATTATCGCACTTTCTTCCGAGTCTTCGAAAGGCTTATTTTTATATACCTTTTAAGCAAGACCGAATAAAGCCGCTTATTCCTTTTCGGATTGCTCGTCGGAATTCGAAACAAGACAATTAAGCATTGCAAAATCGACGAACTCGACTTAAACTTTTATGCCGCTTTCGACGACTTCGCTGCATTCGCTTTTAAGACCGATTAAAGTGCTAAGACTATCGAAGTTATGAATCGGAAAAAGTCTTTTTTAATCAACTTTATTAAAGATATTCAAACTTTAGTTAAAGAACATACCGAACTAGCTAGCGTTTTTAAGTCTGTTAAAAAAGCTTTAGTAGTAGTGCCGTTCACTCGTAAACTACGGTTTACGAATGAAAAAGAAGAAATTAATAAGGTAGGTTTTATAATTAAAAAGTTTTTTAACTTGCAAATTAATACAATTTATAATCGAATTGATTACTTCGAAGACTAAGTCGTTAACTTAACTTTTCGACGCTTTATTTAATCTTAACTTTAAGTTCGATTCGAAGACCGCGACGAAGCTTTTATTAAGTATACCGCTTAAGATGCTCGAAGTAGAATCAACTTCGAAGGTGGAGTTCAGATTATTATTATCGGCTACGAATTATAAAAACGAAGAAAAAGAAAAAGTAAAAGATATAAGAACTAAATGCAAGATTATAGCTTTTGCGAGAACTTTAAAGACATAACTTAAGCTTTTTATTAATACCGAGATGAATGTAAAGCTTTTAAAAACATAATTAATAAAAGATGTATTTATATTAATAATTACGGACGCTTTTGCTTAAAGCTTAAAAGGATCGGCGCTTTTATTATTTAAAAGAAGCAAAGAAAAACTTAGTTCAGATCTATTGTTTTAAACGTTCGTAAAACGGAATACGATAATATCTTAAAAAATCGACTTATTAGCGGACCTAAGACTTATAAACACTTGCTCTTTTATTAATAACCAATCTAACAATTAGCTCAATATTAGCTCGATCAAAATGCTTAGCAATTAACCAACTAGCCAAAAGAGCTTACTATTATCTTTAAAAGACTAGTCGACACTAAAAACATTAACGTTATAAAGTAAATCAATACGCTTAGCCACTTATCTAATATAAAAGTTGCTTCGATCGAAATCAACGCTGCCGCAAAAGACAAAGCTAAAAAGTCTTTTCCACTTTCGGAAGGATCTAAGCTTATTAAGATTAAAAAGAATATCCGATAATAAAAAAAAAAGAACTACGGCACTTTTAAAGCTCGTGCTTCTTAAGAATCGAGTACTGTTATAAAGATAGACTTAAAAGACGGGTTATTCGATAATGTAATTAAGAAAAAGTCTTCTAGACTTTCTAGATTAGCTAAAGCCGACGAAGCTATAAAAGATATAAAAAGAAAAGTTAAAATCACTTAACGAGTGCCAGAAAGAAAGAAAAAGAAGACTTACAAACGAAAGAAGTTTATTAACCTTTACGTTACTATTAAAGCTTAAGAAAAAGCAATAGCGGCGATTATGAAATCAAGAATCGAAGTCTAGATTAAAGACTTATTCGGACTTAGCTCTCGCTTCGACAAGCTATTAAGCTATTATATTCTAATAGTTCTCGATATTAAAGAAAACGTAAAGGTCTTTTAAAGTAAGCTTATTCTTATGAACGCTTTAACTGTTAAACGTCTAAGTCGAAATAAAAAAAGCAAGCTAGACTTTTTAGCGACGCAAATTCGCAAACAACTTATCGCTCGCAACTGCTTCGAAGTAGCGATAAAAACTTTAAAAGTTTTTATCAATATCGACGGTATAATTAAGAGCAAATCCTTTTTTAATAACGGATTTAAAGTCAACGTAATAAATAAAAAAGTGGCTAAGATAGTTAAATTATTTATTATAACGGATCGAGCTTTAATTTATATTATCGTATCCGAAGATCTTTATAACTTTAATAAATAAATAAACGACGTCGAAATCATTATCGGCGGAATCATCAATTACGCTGATTTCTTTATTATTAATAATAGCAATCACGAAGTTATCTTAAGCATGCTTTTCTTTTTAAAATCTTAACTCTTTTTCTCTTACTTTAATAATAACACGATAAAAGCCTTTTTTTAAAACTACGATCGATTTACTTAAAGATAGATTATTATTATAAAAGACAAGTCGGATTTGGTCGAAGACTTAAGAAACTAATAGCTAGTATATAAGCTAAAATAAATGCTAAGCTAAAAAGAAGCTTAAAAGGAAATTCCGCCCGTGAACTATAGTTTACGAATAGATCGGCATAAAAACAATAAAATTACAAAAAAACAATTCAACTTAATATTAAGTAAAGCTTATTAAAATTAAAAACATTAAAAATATTTGTAATTAAACTCGATAAATCGGAAAATTTTATGTTTATTATCGATAACGATAAAGACCTTTTAAAAAGGAATATAATAAAAGTTAATACGATGTATAAAAAGAAAGCGGAGAAGGTTAAACCGGTAGATTTAAAAGTATCGGATAAAGAGATACTTAAAAGAATCGACGATTAGTTTAAGCAAGATAAGAAAGCGAGACTTTTTAAACTTAAAAGACCTTTTTCGAAATACTTTATTAGCAAGTTTTTAAACTTAAAAGTTAAATTAAGATTAACGAAAAAACGATTTAAAGCACTTACGATTAGCTTTTAAGTTACTTCGAAAAAGAAAGAGCTACTTTATTAATGCTTTTTAAATCGAAAAGAAGCGATAGCTTAAGATTTTACTTATCTTAGCTAAGTCCGGAAAGAAGTCATGTTATTTTAAAAAATTAAAACGGTGCTTTACGAAGCTTAGCAAAAAAAAACGTTTACCGTATCGAAAGCTTTACAAGAAATAGTCATCTTTATACTAAAAAAACGATTAAAACAAAAAGTCTTCGAATTATATTAAAGTCTTTATTAAAACAAGTAGTTTATTATAATAAAAAAAGAAAAAAGAAAATACAAGCTGATCATTGCCGTAATTGAAATGAACCGTATAACGGTTAAGGACGCTAATGTTGCTTTGAACGTAAACTAGTTCTCGAACGAATTTGCCGGTCTTACGATAGCTATACTTTTAGACTTTTTTTTTAAATACGATCAATTCTTTTTCGACGTTAAATCTAAAGATATAACAGCTATTCAAACGCTTATCGGATTGCTTCGGATGATTCGGATACTTATAAAAACAATTAATTCGATTGCTTAATTCGTTAAAGTTATTTATAAGATCTTTATAAATTGCATTCTTAACGTTTGCTTGCTTTATATAAATGACGTAAGAGTTAAAAGATCTTAATCCTTTTATAATTACGAAGAAGTTTTATTCGGAATACGACGATTCGTTTTAAAATATATTTAAAACATCGATAAAGTGCTCGTAAAGTTTAAAAAAGCTAAGACGACCGTCGGAACGAAGTCTTAATACTATATACTTAGCTTTAATATCGTTAGATTCGTTACGGATAGCGAAAGACGCTACTTTTAAACTGTTAAAATTAAGAAGATATTAAAATGAATTAAATGCGAAAATGTATCGAAAGCGCGAGCTTTTATTAAGATCGTAGTTTATTATAAAATCTAGATTAAAAACTTCTTTACGATTGCTACTTTAATTTACGCGACTATAAAAAAAGGGGTCGAATTCGAGTAATTAAAGCTTTAGCAAGAAACGATAAAGCTGCTTAAAGAAGCTTTATTTTTTGCTTCCGCTTTTATTAAGATCGATTATAACAAAGACGAAAAGAAAATTTACTTAACGGTAAACGCTAGTCTTAAAAGATAAAAAGCAATATTATAGCAAAAAGATTCCGATAAGAAGCGATATCTTGTTAAGTTCGAGAATAATCTTTAAAACCTTACGGAAAGCAAGTACGACGCGATTAAGCGAGAATACCGTAGTGCTTTAAAAGCTATAAAAAAAATAAAAAGCGAATTATACGAAGTTCACTTCATTTTAAAAACCGACGCTAAAGTATTAGTTGATCAACTTAACGGATTAACGAGCGATTTGCTTAAAGCTTTCGTTACGAACTAGATTGCGTAGATAAGATTAATAGACTTTAAAATCAAGCATATCTTTAAGACTAAAAACACGGTAGCGGACGGTCTTTTTAAAAAAAGAAAAGAGCATCTTTTAAACATCAAAAAGAAAGAGGAAAAAGATATTAACGATTAGATCGTTAACGAGCTAAGCACTGTTTTAATATTTTCGATTAAACGACTTGTAAATTATAGTTTACAAGCTAAAAAGAGAGTTTTAAAGCACGATTATTCGCTCGACTTTAAGCTTATTGCTTAATTCCTTACTACTTTTAAACGCTTTCTTTCGATTAAGACTTACGACTTCTAGAAGTTCAAAAACAAAGCACTTAATTACTTAGTCAAAGATAATCATTTCTATAAGCGAGCAAACAATTCTTATTCGATTAAGCTAGTTATCGACGGAACTTAAAAACGCTATACTGCTATTTCCGACTTTTACCGAGAATCCGGATATAAAAAAGCTGAATCAATTTACTACCGTACGTCAAAACTCTTCTTTTAAAACGGATGTTACGAAGATTACAAAGCTTTCGTCTAGAGCTGTAAGCTTTATTAAAAACGCAAAGCTAGACGAATAGAAAACCTTTTGTACTCGACTTAGCTTATTTAAATATAATCAAAAGTTAGCTTAAATGTATCACGAGTATCTATTATCGATAAAAAGATAACCTGCTTCGTATTAGCTAAAGAAGATTTATTTAAATAACTAAAAAGACGATTACTTCGATCGGCTAACGCCGAATCTATTATTAAGTTTTTTTAAAAAAATATCGTTTGCCGCTACGGACTGTTCGAGAAACTAATTATCGATAAAAGATCCGAAAACAAAGCAGTTGCTAAAGCTTTCGCTATTAAGTACGAGATCAAAAGGGTTTAGATCTCGAGCTATAATTCAAAAGCAAATAGAATAATCGAGAAAAGATATAAAAACATCTTAAATAGCTTATCGAAAGTCATAAATAAAAGATTTAAAGATTAAGTTCGCAAATTTAATAAAATGCTTTTTGCGGTCCGGATATCGATACACGCACTTATTAAAGTTACTTTTTTCTTTTTGAATTACGGACGAAAAGCTAAGCTACTTTTAGAATCACGATAGCTAGTTTAAAAGTTATTGCTATAACAAAAGGTTCGATCCCGCGCTGACTTGCTTGCTATAAGGTTTAGACAATTAGAACTCCGAAACGAAGATATCGACGAGATTATCTTAAAGAAGAAACGCTATCGACTTGCCGTTAAAGCTATTTAAAAACGAGTTAAGGTTTTAAAATCGAAACTTATTAAAGAAAAAGACTTAATACTGCTTTACGACGTTAAACGCAGTATCGACATGTCCGCGGATATTAAACTAAACTATAAATAGTTAAGACCTTATATCGTCTTTAAAGCTTACGACAAAAAATATTATAAACTTTAAGAAACCGATAAAACTAAGCTTAAAAGCACTTTTGTAACCAACCGCTTTAAACGATTCTACCGCCGCGATCAAACCTTTTTTCTTTTTAATAAAGACGACGAAAAAAAAAAAAAAGAAGATTCGGACTTTTTAAACAACTCGGACTTTAACGAATACGAGCCTTCCGACGACGGCAAAAGTAAATCACTTAACTCAAAAGTAATCTCGAGACTTAAGTCTATTAACTTCTAAATCATTCTTTTAACACTTTCGAAAAAACAAAAATTAATTTACAAAACTGTTTCTTAATCTATTCTTTTACTTTGTTTTTCTTACTTTCTTATCTTCTTTTTATTTTACACTTATTTTATAAGAGGACGTGCTTTTAATGATCATTCTCTTTGTTTTAATAAAGAAAGGTATTTCTTACGTTTGTTCTCTTACTTTTAAACCTGCTTTTCATTGTATTCTTTATTCTTTCTTTATTCCTTTCACCTTATTAGCTATTCACTTATCTTATATAAATTGTTCTTATTGTTTAATTGTTTTTTCACTTGTTTTAAACTTATACGGCTATTTTTTATTTTTTATTTAAGACTATTCCTTTATTTTAAGCGTGCTTAACCACGTGTATTCGAAAGTGAACTGCTATTAAAAAAAGTAAGTCCTCTTTATAAATGTACTTATATAAAAAAGCTCCCCCTTCCTTCTTTTCAACATTTTTTCTTTTTATACAATAACAATTACAATAACACTACCACCACTTCTTCTTTATAACCATATAATACTATACTAATACTAACGACTTTAATCATTACTTAATTAATTACTACTATTATTAACTTTATTCCGTTATCTTATGTTTAGCTCGTAAACCGTAATTTACGAGTCAGATATACTTCTTAAGTCAACCGCCGTTAAAAGAAAAGCTTTTATTCGTAATGCACCTTCTAGCTTATTAATAAACGAAAAGCAAGCCGCTTTAGCTCGACAATCGAGTTTCGAGCTAAAGTTCGAAAAACGAGTTATTAAAACCTTCGATAAGTTCTTTTAGACTTACCGTTAAATAAGCAACTCTAATCAATTAGCTATGCTTAAAATAGCAACCTCCGACTTTAACAATAGATTAAGTAAAGAAGACGACCTGATCTTGTAATACGATTAGTTCTTACGAGCCGAATGCGTAAGAAAAAATATAAACGCCGAAAACCTTTTTTCGGCTTACGACTAATTTATTATTAAAGTTATCGCTATCTATTCTTTACGTAATAAAAACGCCGAAAGATATAAACGAATTAAAAAAGCTTTCGACGGCGCTCGAAAGCAATTGCTATATAACGACCACTTTAAAGCTATATGCACTTTAGTCCGCAGCGCTCGTTAATTAAGCGTCATTCTAAAGAACTGCACTTTTAACGCTTACGCTATCTAAGTCATCAACTATTATATTATTGCTTACGTCGCCTTTTAAAAGATTATAATTAATGTAGCCCGAAAACGCAAGTTCACTAAGCTTAATGCTACGGTAGTTAACCTTATTTGTTAAACCGTAAAAGACAAAAATAATATTAAGTAAAAGGATAAGATCGCTATTTTTAACGAAAGACTCTTAAAGAAGCTAAAACTAAAAGTCTTATTATATAGCTTGTTGATTTTAGCTTTCGATAATATTAAAAGCGAATACGACGAGCTTAAGGAACGTATAGAGTTTGCCGACGAAAATCAGACTTAGAATTTCGTTTTATAAAAAGAACTCGAATCCGAAATTCTACTCGTAAACTATAGTTTACGAGTAAAAGATGACTTAACAATCGAAGCGGAACTAAATCAACTTTTTGCGCTTAAGACCTTTTTGCTTAGATCACTTATTACGCGCTTTTCGCTATCATTAGCTTTATCTTAAAGATCGACGTTATCCTTTGCTAATAAGCTTTCGAACGCTAAACTAGTTGCTTCGATTATGTCTACTTTACGCAAGTCTATCGACGCAAGCTTTCTTTTAGCTTTTAAACTTAAAGTATAACGCGACCTTTCCGAGAACTAGCTGCTATTAGCATTATTTATTAAAGAAAGAGACAGCTTCGAGTACGAACTAGCTAAAGTTATATCGAACCGCTGCTTCGGACTTATCAAGATTAAAGACTTTATAAATATAAACGTAGCTTTTATTAACTTTTGCTAAGACTTTTATTAATCAGCCTTCGACCGCTTGAACTTAAACGAGAACATCGATAATACTTTTTAAGTTGCCGCGGAATCAATTAAGAAAGCTATCAGTTAAATCCGCAAGCTTTTAAAAGACGAATTTTTTAATAACGCGATCTTACGACTCTTCGACCGTCGTAGCTAAGTAAAAGTAAATAAAGAAAAAAGCAAAGTAATAAACTACTTCTTGCTATTCGAAATCTTTAATTTAAGCTTTAACGACGACGATTGCGATTATATAAAAGTCTTTTAAAAAGTAAAGAACGTATTAAAATTTAAAGATAAATTCAAAAAACTTTTTAACTTAAACGTCTAAACGAAGCTCCGCTTTAACCGCAGAGTTTTATCGTCCGCTATCGACTTGTTAAAAAGAGTCTTTTGCGAAGTTTATACCTTCGAATACGCTAAATATCTTAAGCTAACTACGAAAAGCTTTATAATAATAGTAATCCGTTTTAACTTATATCGATTTATCGAAGCCTTTTAAATTAACGCTTTTAATAACTTTATGCTTTACTCGAGCAACTAATCGATATTCGCTATTAAGATTAAAGGTAGTACTTTAGCTAAAAGAATGTTTAGCTTAAGCTCTTTTAAGTTCAAAGCTAAGCCGATATCCTTTAATAAGCTGAACTAAAGTACTAGCTTGATGGGCACCGCTTAAAAGAACAGCTTTCTTAATACTATAGATGCGAGTAGCTATACGAAAGTTTAGCTTATATTAAAAGCTTCTTTTTTAAACGATAAACACGGCAACTAGACCTTTCTTATTATTATAAATAAAAAGATCTAGATATACTTTTATTACTTTCGGACTAATAACTTAAAAAGAGCCTTGATTAATGCACTTTTTAACATAATGCACTCTTTGACTTAGCAAGTCTTCCGAAGCTATCATAAGCTATACTTTACTACCTTGCTTAATCGCCGAGACGAGAACTATAAGCTCATCGCTTACCCGGAACCTTTTTAGCTTTTTAAATGCAACAATAATGCTCGAGTGATTGCGACTAAACACGACGCTAATATCAAACGACCCGTAAACCGTAGTTCACGAATAAAAAACAGAGTTTTAAACTACTACTTAATACTTTACGGCGTAAAGAATCAAATCGAAAGCTTAGCTATTTAGCTTAAGAGCTATACTTACGATACTACCTTCAGAAAGACCGCTAGATAAAAAGCTTTTAAACTTAAGTCGAAGACCTTAAATGCTTTTAAAAACATTACGCTTCGCTAACCTCTCGCTATAATTAATGATCTCGCTACTTTTATATCCGTTATTACGAAACAAAGTGTTTTCTTAAATATAAACGCTTTTTAAGATTCTTTTTACGAATAAACTATCTTCTTTAACAACTATACCGCTTTATTAAACGATAACACTTTAGAAAATAAAGTCAGCTTTATAAAGCACGCTTGTATTATCGTCTTAAGACGCATACCGCTAACTTTTCGGTAAAGAGTTATTAATAAATCAAGCTAGCCTTTCGCCGCTATAATCTAGCTAGATTACGTTAGTTTCGTATTAAAAGCTTTAATCGAAAGAATAAACTAAAACGAACCTCGAGTAATAAAAGAATTAATCGTTATCTTTGTTATATCTCGGACTTAGTTTTAAAAACACTTTATCAAGTATAAAAAGAAGTTGTTTTCGGTATTTAAAAAAAGATTTGCTATCGTCTTAAATGCTAAAGCTAAGACTTACGAAGCTAAGTCCTTTTCTAAAAGCAAAAGCCGCCGAGCTAACGACTTTATAAACGCCGACAAGTTAAAAGATTTTAAAAAAAGCTTACGACCGATTGAATTGTCTTTTAACGACTCCGATTCAAGTGTAAAAATCACTTTAAAAAGTGCGAAATCCACTCGTAAACTACGGTTTACGAGCTAAATCGGCAACTTTAAAAAATCCTTTTCTTAACCGGAATCTTTAAACCGCGCATTCGATAAAGCTATAAAAGCTTTAAATAACTTACTCGAAAACGAAAACGACTTAACTAATAGCTCCGGACTTTATTCTAGCTTCGTTAACTCTCCGTCGGCCAAGTTCATACTTATTAACGATGCTACTAACAAGCGCAAAAACGATACGCGCTCTTTTACTTTTAAAAATGCTATTATTAATACGTCATCGTCCAATGCTAGCTTTGCTAAAAAGAAAAGACTTTTTCAGCTTGAAAAGAACGAAAGAGTTAAAGACGTAAGCACGGAAAAAGATTATAAAAAAGCTGTTAAAACGTAGTTTAAATGTTTAAATGTTTAGAGTTTAGAAATAAGATACTCTTTTTTTTTTATATATTAGATTTTTTTTTTTTCTATACCTTTTTTTTTTTCTTTTTTGCTTAATAATAAGCGGAAGCGCTTACTTATTCTATAAAAGAACGGATGTAAACACTTTGCTTAATAAGGTACCTGCTATAGCTATTAAAGCCACACTAAACGGACCCATCTTCTATAAAAGGGCACACATCTTTTAGCTAGAACAATCAACGAGCTTTCCACTTACCTTTTCTGATACTTCTTTTGTAAGACCATAAGGTCTAGCCTTAAAGCCAGGCTTCTGTACAGTACATCTTTTTGGGTGCTTCTACAATAGCAACGGGTTTTCTTAAGTATAGCTTTCGTAACATCTTCGTTTCCCATCCGAAATTAACGTACTTTTAACTCGATAAGCTTAATACGATCAATTATAAATTCTTAAAATAACGTAGCTTAAAACTAGATTCGAATCTTAATCGAAAGCATTGCTTCTTTACTATATATTATATAAAAAAAAGTAAATCCGGTAAGAGTATGCACCGAAGTGCGGTCGGCGAATAAAACGGCTAGCAATTGCGCAATTTAATCGGTGCTTTTAAGCTTATTTAATACGTTTTTAATTAATCCGTAGCCGCGTTTTATTATTTCATTCGCTTAAAAGTAGTATATTAAGATTACGACTCGATTGATTCTTTAATTATTAAGTAAATCGATTACTTTTTTTTTAAATTCCGAACTTCCGTCGATTATTAATTAAAAGAAAATCTTATAACGATAAATAATATTTTTTTAAATAAATTTAATTATCGAAAGCGAGTCTCGAGTCCGAATCGTTTTCGCTTCGACTTATTTATTTATATCGTTTTTAATAACAATTAAATAGCTTTTGCTATTACGTGCAAGTAAATAAGTAATATCGATAGCTTAGCGTTTTATTAAGTTATTAAATCGGATAAGATATAATAGTTTTTCGAGCTTATTAGCTGCTCGGTGCTAGCATTCTTTATAAGTCTTAACGAATCGTTTAACGTTCGTATAGTATCTATTTTAAAAGTAGCGTTAAAAAACACGATAATAAGTTGATTTACGGCTTTTATAATTATTCTTATTATAATAAGCCGTGATAATATCCGTTTTAATCGAAAGCTTATCGATTATTAATCGAAAAAAAAGACTTTTCGTCGAGAGTTTTTAAAGTTTTTTATCGTTTACTTTGTATTTAATAGCTTTTTTTTTAAACTTACGGCATTTTATTTTATTTAAGTCTTTAAATCTTTGCAAAGTCGTTAAAAAAGTAGCTATTCGAATTGATTTCGAAAAGTATTCGATTAAGTTTAAAAGACTTTCGTAATCGTAATCGTTATTAGATTCGTTTAAGTTTGCATTCTTCGCTTTTTTCGAGCGTTAAAACATATCTTTAAAAATAAATTAACGAATATCTATTAAAAAGTTTATCGAAAGTTTTTTAAAGCCGTTTCGAGCTTTAATAAGTCTTAAGTCGGCTAGCAAATTATTATCGAACTTATTCTTATCTTTTTCGCTTAAATTATCGAAGTGCTATAATTGTTTCGATAATACATCGGCAATAATATGATCTTTATCGAAAATATATCGGATTTTAAAATCGAAAAAATTGATTTAAGCTAGCTAATGTATAATTAAAGCCGAAAGTATATCGATAGCTTTTCGTTAAAGTTAAATAACGAGCACTTTAGCGTTAATTTTAAAGATAAAGTGCACTCCGATAATCTATAACTTAAGTTTTTTAAAGATTTTAAATACTCCGCGGCATTTTCATTTAATAACGTCGTAATTCCGTTTTGCTTTCGTTTAAGCTTCGGACTCGTATCGAGCCGGTTGCACTTTATTAAAAATAGTTTCGCGTTAGCCGATATATCTTTTTTATTTTTTTAAGCTAGCGTTCGTTTTTATTACTATTTCTTTATTTTAATCTTCGTAATCGATTTTAATTAAAACTAAAGCCGTCGTTAAAGCGTTTTATAGCATTCGTATAGCTTTCGAATGCGCTTCGATTTATTATTAATCTATATCTTTTTTCGTAAAGTTATAAAAAAGATTAATAATATATACGAATCTTTTAACTTAAATACGAAAGTAAAAGCAAAAGCTTAAAAATCTTTTAACTTTAATAACGTTTTTAAAAGTTTTTTAATTATTAATTTTAATAACTTTATCCGTAGCGAGTTCTCGACTTTTCGAATTGCATACGAATTTTATTATATTTATTTTATCTTAATAGAATTATAATTTTTCTTCGATTATAGCATTAGCGCGCTTAATCCGTTTTAAAGTCTTATCGATATTTTAAATATATTCGAGCACGAATCAACGTATACTCGAAAGTACTTCTTCGTCGGAATAATCCGTTTATAATCTTTTTATTTTAATATCATCGATAAATAATATAAAGACTTTAAGTTGCAAAAGCTTTAAAATAAAATTGATTATTTAAACGAATTAAGCTATCGAGTTTATAATACTTTGCGAAAAAGTAATGCATCGAAAAAGATTTAGCGGTATAAAAAAAGCGGTAAAGTCTTTACTCGACTAATAAAATGTTTGCTAATTATAGCTCGAATAAAAGTCGATTAAGCTAGCTATTTAGCAATTAAAAAACTTTTTAACAAACTTATTTATAATTAAAAATAGATTAGCGTCTTTTTTTATAATTGTATTAAATAAAATTGTTAAATTGATAAGTTTATATTAGCCCGGCTGCTTTTTAGCTATTAAGAACTATTGATTCCGATAAGGTCTTTCGCAATACTTTAAAACTCTTTTATTAAGCTTGTCTTAAAGCATTTTAATAATAATAAGCTATAAAGCCTTCGGATACGAGTAATTAAAAGCTTATTAAGCTATATATAAAATAGTTTTAAGCTTAATCGATAGTAAAACGTCGTCGTAAAATTTATTACACTTTTATTAAGCGAATGCAATTGATTTTTCTTTACTTAGCATTATCTTTTTAAATAAATCCTTTTTTTTAAGCCGTAAAGTATTGCCGATATTTAAGTTCGCTATGCGTTCGAGTATAATTCGAAAGCTTTTCGGTATATCGATAATGCGCAAAAAAAAGTATTGCTTATATTCTTTTACTTGCTTTTATAACGTATCTTTAATCTTTAATAGCTTATATTAATCAATCTTGCTATTTAATATTACTTTTACGCCGTTTGCTTCGTTAATTAACTTGATCTTTTTATCTTTAGTCTTATATATGTTAAATATTTTAATCGAGTTCGAAAAGATCTCTTTTCGAGTCCGATAAAGTATCGAATTCTAATAATCGATATAATCGTAATAACGAGTTATAAAAGTATCGGTGTTAACGGTATTTATTTAATAAGTTATTAAAAGATCGCATTTCGTAAAAGCAAAAACATCGATAAACTGCTTTTAAGTAATAAAGTCGTCTTTTTTTTAATACTACAACGTTTCGCTTTCGAAATTAAACGAAAAGCAAAAAGCTTTTAATATATCGACTTTAGCGTTTTTGACGAAGCTGATTATTAGTTTTTCGAATCGCTACCGCTATTATTCGAAGATTCATCGTAATAAATAAAACTTATACTTTATTCTTTTAAGCGATCGACGGCTTCGTCGTATTAATTCGTTTTATCGCTTATTTTAACTTAAATAACTTAGCTCGTAAACGGATTAATAATTATAGCAATAATAAAGCTACTTTTATAATCCGAAAAGTATCGGAAACCGATTTTCGCTTTACGTATAAAAAAATAACCGAATATAAATCGAAACCTTAACGAATCTATAACGTAAAATCGAGTACGGATCGTAGCACTTTTAATATTAATAAATATATTATTAGCGTATCTAATAAAGCGCGATAATAAACCGATAATTATTTAAAAGCTTATCTTTTAATCGTAAGTTATAAAAACTTCGAATTTAACTGCGGCGTTATAAATGATAACGCTAATCTTTATATCTATATCGAATATAGCCTTCGCATTAGTGATTAAAAATTATTTAAATATATTAACGATAACCTTAAGAATTAGCGAATAATAATAAAAGTATTTAAAAAATAGCTAGCTAAACGTCGAAGCAAAGTCGATTTCCGTCGAAAAAAGTTCCGTATTACTTTCGATTACGGTCCGTAGTATACGCCGATCTTTACGAGTAAATTAATCGAAAAAGAAGTATTAAAATTAAAAAATATTATAAAACACGATTGTAAAAAAAATCGGAATAAAGCTAATAATAAAAATAAAGTAAAACCGTCTTCAAATCGAAAGCGCTTCGAGTGCGAAAAGCGTATTACGTCGGCGGTATTTAATTTAATTGTTACGGATATTCTTTTGCAATTAAAGCTTAATTATTTAAAAGAATTCGAATAAGCGTTCGAGTTAAGACTGTTAAGCAATAGCATCTCGATATAAAATCCGTTTTAATCGAGCAAAGACTTATATAAAATCTGCTTTACCGGTGATTCGGCTATAAATCGAAGTAGCAAAAGAAAAAAGAAAAAGTAAATTCTTACGATAAAGCGCTTTATTAATAAAGCGACTCGTAACTTTATAAAATAAATCGCTATTAAATAAAAAGATATTACTTTTTCTTTAAATAAATCTTTAAAGCTTCGAAGCAAGTCCGTCTTTTACCAGATCATCCGTCGCTTTCGGTATAAGCTTGCTACTTATAATTAAGTAATCTTTCGAAGCTTTCGTAACGCTAACCGTAGCTTAAAAGCAATTAATAACGCTCTCGCTAATAAAAGTTTATTAAATCATTTTATCGATTATACTTTCGAAAAAAGATCGTTTAAAAGTAGAAAAAGTAACGAAGAACGTAATAGTTTTATTAAGAGTTAAGTTCTTAAGCAAATCGCGCCTTTTTAAAAGCTTAATACGAGTCGCTTCGTAATTTATTCTTAAAAAAGAAATCACTTTGCTAAGACTTTCGTATGATTTGACAGTTTTAAAAGGCTTAACCTTAAGCTTAAGTGCAGCTTTAAAAGCTTTTAATAGCGTAATAAGCAGATTCCGTAAGTCTTCCGATCGTAAAGCGTTTCGGTTTAAAATCGCGATATAAGCGGGCTCGAGTTTATTTATTTCTATTAGCTTAACGAAAGTAACTTTAAGCTAGCTATAAATAAATTAAACCTTTGCTTTTGCCGAAAAAGCGTCTTTTAATAAGTATAACGTAACTCGAAAAGCCGCGTTGCGCGCTCGAGTCTTTATTAATACAATAATAGTTTTTATATTAAACACGTAAGCATATAAATTCGCTAATATAATACACCGCTAGCGAATTATATCCGAAGTATTAAAGTCGTTAATACGAAAAGCTTTCGTATTGCCGCTATTAGCTGCTCGAATAAACGCTTTAATACGTTTTCGTATAGCTTTTTTAATAGATTTTCGTTATGCTTTTAAAGCTTTATAACGACGCTTAAAATTAAGATCATTTATTGTTTTACGAACTTTTTTTAAAACTTGCTTATACTTAAAAGTATCGTTTCGAAATTGAAACGAAATCAATAGTATTTCTTTTCGATATAATCTTATATATATTAAGTCCGCTTCGTTAAAATAAAAAGCAAGTCCGTATTAAAACATAAACAAATAGCATTGATTTTAATATTTATAAAGCTTTTATTAATAGTTAAGTAAGTTAAAAGTTTGTTAGCATTAATAGAAAATGCATATAAAATCGTTTAAAAACCGTTTCTTTTTCGATATAGCGTAGCTTCGATTCGAATAAGTATCGGCCGTATTAATTTCGTAGACCCGATGCAAAGCGATCTTTTAAGTCTTTTTATATTAAGCAGCTTTTAATAAGTTTATATAAGCTTTTTTCAATACGAAAGCGAAGCTATCGATAAGTTTTAAATGAATATTAACTTTCGCTAATTGTTTTGTAAAAGCTTCGATTTTTAAGTCAAGATCGACGAACGGAATAATCGAACTCGCAGCGGTAATGCTTACGCGATGAAAAAAAAAAGCATAAGTATTATCGAAATAAGTGTTATAAAAAAGCGAAACGTATAAGTTTCGTTTACTTTCGAGAATGACAAACGGTACTTAAAGACGAAAGTTTTCGTTTTAATAAAGATTATAACGAAAAAAAGCTTTAAAGATCTCGGCGTAATCGTATTTTTTAATTCGTTTTATAATAATTTATTCTTGTTTAATTAAGTCGCTTATTATAATATATATTATATTATAAGTTTGCAAATAATCTTTTTTAAGTTTAACGTTCTTTTAAGTCCGATTTTATATCGATAATAGTAAGCAATTAAAAAACTTTTACTTTAATTGTTTATCGATAATATCTTTATTAATTAAGCAAGCAAAGCTTATAAGATTAAATTATCGAGTGAATTATAAAAGCTCCGCTTTAAAAGCTCTTTCTTTTATTATTTATTTATTACTTAAGTCGTTTAAGAAGCTAATATTATCTTTTTATTTAATTAAGTCGAAAGCTTTATACTTTTTTTTAATTACCGATTTAAAGTCGTTTTAAGTCACTTTCGGATCCGAAAAGCCGTTGAAGCTTTCGATATTGCAACGTATATTATAATCGAAAAAGCTAAAAATATTATATTTAGCAAAATACTACTTCTTTTCCGAATCGCTAACGATATCGTAATCTTTAAACGCTCGTTCGAGCTAGCGAATATAATTCGTAATATTAGCTTTATCGAAAGCAAGCATTTTAAAAGCTTTAGGTTTAAAAAGAGGTCTACGGATACTTACGTAATTCGAAGCATTTACGAAAAGTAAAAAGGCTTGAATCCTTTTTATTTTGTCTTCGGTTAACTTGCGAATAGCATCTTCGCTAAATCCGAAATCTTTTTAAATCGAAGAAGTTATAATTCTTTTTAGTTTCCGAAAGCTTTAACGTAAGCTCGTTAAATTGAGTTAATAAATATCGATTAAAGTATAAAAGTGTTTCGAAACGAATATAATAAAAAGACGAGAATAATATAAATATAAATAAAAATAAATAATAAAAATAAAATAAATACAATTTATAATAAATGTTAAATATATAAAAAAATGTTATAAAGATATAAGATCTCGATGCGTCGAAAGTGATTTATTAAAAAGTCGAATATCGATCGCGTCGAGCTAAATAATCGAAATTAAATCGATATAATAAACGATATTAATAATACGTTTAACTTTATAACGCAAGATCCGTAATAAATAAAAGAGTAATTGCTAAGATTAAATATATCGAAATAAAAACGAAATCGAGTAATAGCCGAGCTTTCGTGCAAGCATATAGCTTGCTTTTAATATAATGCGATATCGAAACGGTTTCGAATTGCATAACATTTATTTCCGCTTATCGTATCTTTCATTTGCCGAAGCGAAAGATATTCGAAAGCAATTCAAGTTTTTATACGTAATTTTCGTTGCGAAATAAGTGTTGAATTTTCAACTTCTTAAGCTTAGCGTAGTATTTCCGGTATTTAATTATTGCTTACCTTTTTTAAAAAGAAAAAGCAATAGACTCGTATTAAAAGCGATATTAAATCGAAAGAGTAAAGTATATTAAACGAATAGTATTTTAAGCGTATCGCTATGCAAAGTGATTTAAATAAATAAAACTTTATAAATATCGAATTGAACTTTAGCTAGCTCGATCTTCGAATTAAAATAACGACTTTTTAAGTAGTATTTATCGAGTATACCGAATAGCATGCTCGACGGACACAAATCGAAGAAAGATCGCTTTTAAAGCAATAGCTTCGAAGCTTATATGCAAAAGCACTTGATTATTAGCTTAACGTATATCGAATACTCTTCGAAAGAACACCGCAAAAGCATATAGCTAATAGCTTAGCGTATAACGTAAACTCCGAATATATAGCTTTTCGCAAAAGAAGCAAGTTTAAAAAAAGTATAAAGACTAACTTTTAATTCGATTTTTTGCGTAAGTTATTAAATATATATAAAAAAGAAAAGCTCCGATATATACTTAACGTTAAATCAAGAGATATATATGAATATAGCTATAATAGAATCGTAAGTGAATAAAAGAAAAGAAAAAGGACGATCGAAAGACATTCGAATGTGTGCTATAAGTACGTGTATTATATTATATATTGATATAATAATGATTTAAAAAAGAACTAACTATTCGTTTATATAAGAGCTTGCACGTGACTTAACCACGTGCTTAGCAAGGCTAGAGCATGCAGCGCACCTACGTGACAAAGGTGCCTAGCATCAGTACTATATACATAAACAAAACAAATACAAGGCCCCAACTCCACCACAATAGCAATAATAATAAAAGTCTTAAGATCATTATCGGACTAGATAACACTCGAAGCTACGAAAGCTATACGCTTAAAGAAGACCCGCCAAAACTTAAGAGCATTTCGAGCAAAATCAGCTCTTATTAAAAACAGCGTGCAGATTTCCGTGCTTAACTTTAGCAACTCGAAAAAGAGATCTTACACTCTCGGACGTACTGATAAGCCTTTTAGATCTTTCAACAAGCTACGTATCGATAAAAAAGATATTAAAAGTACGAGAATCGCTAAAAGCGCGCTTAAAAGTACGGATATTATTAAGCTAGAGCCTTAACCGATGACTTGAATAGCTTTAGCGATTTTAACGATGACCGACGAAAAAAGAACGGAAAAGATTAGCAAGAAGATCGAAGCTACAGATACGGAAAAGGCAGAAATAAGCCTTTTAAACTATTAAAAAGATTCGGAAACGAACGGTTTAAAGACTTCGGATCCGGAAATAAGCCTTTTAAAAACCTTAAAAAAAACGACTTATTACAAGCAATTATATCGGTAACCCTTTACCGATCCGACTATTAACTAAGTACGGCACACTTGCGTACGGCATTCTAAGCGCTTTTAACGATAATAAAGATGATTTCCTTAAGCTAAAAGCAGCAAACCTTTACTTAAAAGCGAAAGAATTAGCTTTGTTTGCAAAAAGCTTTCTTAAAAAACTAAAGTACTCGAGACCCGACGATAACTTTAAGACTTAATTAAGTATTTTCGCTAATCAAACAAATCGGTACAGCTTAATATCCGACGATTATTTAATAGCGTTCTTAATTATGCTTACGAAGAAAGCTATAATTTTCTATTACAATTATATAATTAAAGCCAAGCTTCCGACGTTTAAAGCAAACGCTATTGCGGTAAAAGACCACTTCGAAACTAACTACCGGCGGCAAGCAAAATACGATCGCTAAAAAGAAATTTCGCTAAATTTAGTTAAGAAAGAAAATCTAAGGACTTCGTTTAATAAATGCTTTAAAAAGCTCGCTAAAGAGCTTAAAAGCATTTAAAGCTTATTACGACCAAGTTTAAAAGACGATAAAAGTCTTGCCGACAAGCTATATTCGGCTTATAAAAACGTGTTAAAAACAATTATTACGCGAATGAACTTTGCTTTTATTTTTACCGCCGCAATTGCCGATATCCGCTGAGCAATTGCGTTTGCAACTAAGACTTCCCGACCTTTCGCTAAAGCAAATAAAGCTTACGCGAGCTTTAACGAGCTAAACGATTATACTTATTCTTAGCACACCTTAAAGGCTAACTCGGATTTAAACGAAAAATACGAATGCTTTATTCAAGACCGCTAATACTTTAGAAGTAAAAAAGCTGTTAAAGCTATTAAAAAAGAGAAAAGGTGTTTTGTTTGCAAAAAGCTAAGTTGCTAAGGCACTAATTACACCTTCGACGAGCGCAAGGCTTCCGTAGCTAAGTTCTAGAGCTTTAAAAACGTAAAAAGAATAACGAAAAGCAAATTCTTTTAATACGTAACGTCGATCGTGTCGGATGTGATCAGGTGATAGACCTATTACGTGTCAAGACTTCTTTAAATGTATAAGTAAAGGGCTACTTCTTAAGTTCATTAGATAATAATTAAGAATCTTTTTACTTATTTTCTTTTTCGTGTTATTGTTTAATAAGTTATAAGCTTCCGCTGCGACTTTTTTAGCGCCGAAATATTACAATTAATACTCTTTACGACTTCTTTAATATCGAACTTTTCGCAAAGACAAAATCAAAACGGAACGGAATACGATATTCTTTTTTAAAACTATTTTCTAACGATATATATAATTCTTTTTTTTTATTACTTGCGTTTATCGCTAACTTTTTATATCTCTTTTTAAAAACATACGACTTTTTGTTTTTAAAAACACTTTAATAGTAATTCATCTTAGATAATAGTGTTTTCTTAAGGTTTATATATATATATATATATTTATAAACTTTTTAACGGAATACGCCGAAATAAACTTTAATCTTTCGGGATTTAATTTCTTATAAATCTACTTTATATATATACTTTACTTATATTTAATATTAATCGAAAACTCTTTTACCGAGATTATTATATTTCAAACGACTTAGCCGTATTACGTTAGCGCGCTTTAGCTTTTACGATAAAATAAAACTCGAATAACTTTAATAGATTTTTTATTTTATTTTTAACTTTATTTGTCTTATCGCAAATTAATTATAAATTAAGACGCTGCGGATAGCTTAATTAACTAAGAACTTCGAAAGACTTTAAAAAAAGCTTTTTTTACGAACGATACTTTCGTATTATTAAAAAAAACGAAAACTCGCAAAATCTTTTAACCTTTTAACTTTACTTTCTTTTATCGCTTTAATCTTTTTATAAATTATATATAAACACTTATTAATACTTTTTTTTAATCTTTCGACTTTGCTAAAGATCGTAACTTTAATCTTGATTTTTAACCTTTTAATATTAAATCAGACTAGGCTGCTCCATGGGGTGGGGGCCCCATGGGGTTTTCCTCCCTATTCCCCCCATAGGGTCTTGGCCGATAAGGGACTTTTTTTTTTAAACCTTATAAAGAGGATTTTTTTAAGTCAAATTCCTTACGGGGGATAAAGAAACCTTATAAGTTTAAAGTAGGACAGCTAAAAATAATATATATAAGGCCGCTAAAAATAAAACAAATTTACGAATATTTATTAATTTTACTTAATTATTATATTTATTTATTATATTTATTAATCACATATGTTATACTTTACAATTACATTGCATTACATTATAATAAACTAAAATTATTAAATAAAACTTCCAGTTATGATTTCCCGCAATTTCCTAACTAACGCTATATCCTTGTTTTGAATCGTTACTCGTTTAACGTAAATAGCACATAAGTTCGTCACTAAAAGTGATTAGTAAATCGATTAGTAAATCGATTAGTAAATCGATTAGTAAATAAATATATAAGTACTTACTTTCAAACTCTTTTACGAGAAATGCCTTTAAAGCTTCTTATAAATATTCTAAAGCACCGCTTTGAAATTTAAAGTCTTGTTTAAAATCGTAAGTGATCTCTCGAACAAAACGCTAGAAAAGAGTCTTTTTGATAAAAAGCTCGGTGCTTTTTTAATATCGTCGGATCTCTTTTAACGCAGTAGCTATATAAATCAGTAATTGTACTTGAGAATCAATTTATTAATTGATTAAACTTACTTCCTGGCTTATAGCGATAGCGCTTTCGTTAGCTTAAACCTCTTTTTTTCGCAACAATTGCAGACTTCTTAAGATACTTGCCTTTTTTGGATTTTTAACGAAAAGAAGTTTTAACTGCCGAAAGTGATTTGCTAGCTGATAGAACGGAGCGAGCAGCTCTAGCCGTCGAAAGTAATTTTTTAGCTCTTTTGTATTAAAAGAGAAGAATATCATTTTTACTTAAGTTTTCTTCATTATCGCTTTGCTCTTCTTTATCTGTATCACTATAAGGCATCGTCCTTGTTGCGGTTTTTGTAGCTATAATTAGGCTCGAGACAATGAAAGACCTTTTAAGAGCTTTTTGCGCGAAAGCTTTTTTAATGCGATTGCTAATAAAAGCAAAAGAAGGTTTAGCAGCTACAAAAGAATTGTTTCTAGCACTTAAATCGTAAAACGGATCCTCGTTTTAAAGCTGAGCTGATGCACTCGCTTGGCTCGTCGATTATTATATTGCTTTTAAAGCAGTTCTAAAACAATTAGCGAACGAAAGAAAAAGGTTTAAAAAAATTAAACTTATTAAAAGCTGTTGGTACTTATGCTAGTATTGTTAAGAACGATGCTTTTGTTCATTTCGAATTGAATAGCCGGAGTAAATCTAATTGCGTTTGCTAAAAAAAAATTTGATTAGTAAATATTTACTAATCATAAGTCAAAAACATTACCGGATCGAGGTCTAAAAGATAATAAGTACTAGTTTGTATTTGCGCAAGAGTTTGTTAGTGTTTAAAGAACGTTACTTAAAATAATAGAAATTAGCAATTATTAATTAATAAAGTAATTAATACTTACTAGCTTGACCTTGAGAAATTCGGCGAGAAAAAGACGAAGATAAATCGGTTCTTTATTATAAACTTGCAATACCGCGCGAGGTTTCAGGAATTTCTGTAAATGCTTATCAGCTATTTGCAATTGATTTACTAATCAATTTACTAATCAAATACTAACCGGATAGCTATCGAGTTGTAATAGCGCGGCGCTTAGCAAAAGTAAAGTCAAGAATTTCTATAAATGCTTATCAGCTATTTGCAATTGATTTACTAATCAATTTACTAATCAAATACTAACCGGATAGCTGTCGAGTTGTAATAGCGCGGCGCTTAGCAAAAGTAAAGTCTAGCGCATCCGTAGCTAATTAAGCTTTGCTAGACTAAAGATAAGGATTTGCGCTAAGCAAAGTAACTGAAAAAGTATTAATAGTACTCCGATTAATTAAATATAAACTTACTTTGTTTACCTTGCAAATTTAAGTTTTCTTTTTTTACGCTTTCGCCGCGTATTGTATCTGTTTCACCTTCTTATGCTTCGTCCTTATCTGCCTGACCCTCAGCCGCTTGACTTTCAGCCGCTTGATCCTTAGCCGCTTGACCTTCAGCCGCTTGACCCTTAATCGCTTGATTCTTAATTGCTTTATCAATTAACTTATCTTAGCTTGCGTCATCTCTTTTAGCTGTAGTGCTTAATATATCGATAGAAAGAGGTCGGTCCGAAAGCAAAGGTTCGTTTAATAGAAAGGCTATTTAAAAGTATTAGTAAAAGGACCTGATCGCGATAATTTAGTTTACGATCAATAAATTGATAATTTTAAACAAGAAAAGGACGACTTTATAAAGCAATGAATAGCGTTGTATTCAAAAGCGTAGCAAATAAGAAAGCGATAGTTGTAATTGATTACTAAGTAATAATAGAAAGGAATCAGACTTTATTTTATAAGGTAAAAATTGCGCGAAGCGGCCGCTTTATCTTAGCTGCGGCTGCTTTATCACTTCGTGAATTCATTAGCGGCCGCGCTAAGATGTTTTAAAAATATAATATACGAGTTCACTTTTAATCTTAATACTTTTATTCTATTACTTTTAATTTTACTTTAAACAATTACTTTTAACGTTTAGCTTCTTTATAATACTATTTAATATGGCCGCTTATCAGCTTGATTCGATAAAAGGTATTATTGCAAATACAGATTAGCTTGATTTGATAAAAGGGATTGAAAAATCTATAATAAGAATCATTTTCTTATTTATTAATCTATTTATTAATTAAAAACGTCTTTCTTAAAATGCGGCCGATACGACGGCAATCGTAGCGGCAAGCAATCCGGTGTTAAGAAACCTTAACAAGCGCAAAGTAAGTATCTTTTTTACGTAGTATTCTAACTTTTATTAATTTATTAATTTTTCTTAAAAAGGAAGGCTAAAGAAAGGCTAATTATCAACCAATCCTTATACGATAAAGGCTAATGCTCGTACAGCAAAGCTGAAACAAGATCCTTAAGCAAATAAGCTTCGAAAAGCTAAAAGACGAGATCAAGCGGCCGCTAATTAGCTTTTTGCAATTTAAAAACAAACTTTAGAATATTCTTAAGCATCAAAAGCTAAAAAGAAAACTCGATAAACCGAAATGCGAAAGAATCTTATAGATAAACGGTACTTTTTCTTTTCTTTAATTTACTAAGCAATTTACTAATCGATTTTAAAAAGAATCGAAGCATCTACGCGGATAATCTTGCTATGTAAGCCGCTTCTTTTACAATTAGATTCAATAATAGAAAATACTTGAATAGCGATTAAGTTGATAAAGCATTCAATTCAAACGAAAAGGTTTATAAAGAATTTAATTTGCGAAAAGACGAAAAAGAAAATAGTGATATACTTCGCGATAAATACGTCTCGATTACCGATAAAAAGATAAAGAAGGTCACTCGGCAATTAGCACGTTAGCACGCATAAGTAAGCATTTATTTCATTTAAATATTTATATTTTGTTAATAATATAAAGTCACGCTATATAATAACCGTTTAGCAATTTCGTCGCTACTAGCAAAGTATAGCGCGGTCTTTAACAAAGAAGTGCCGAGCTGCTAATTTAAAAAGTAAAAAAGCTTTCCTTGAATTGATAGCTTAAGACTTAGCAAGCACGGTTTCAAAACGAACTAAGTAAGAATTCATTTTATTATGCTTTTAATCAACTAAACTAATATTATAACTTTTAGTTTTTATCCAATCAAGCCTCTTTACGTCTACTTTTCCCTTAATAAAAAGAAGTATTAGCGAGCTAAAATTAAAGCAAATACCGATAAAATTGAATACGAATTGCCGGGTCTAGCCGCTTGGTAAAATATAAAAGAATTCGAAAAGAATATTGAATTTAAAAAAGCTGATTGCGATCTTATTTTATTTCAACGCGTTATGCAATTGATTTAGAAAAAAGACGAGCCAGCTCCGGAATTGTTTTATAGCGTTAAAGATAGCGATACGGAATTAAGATCATTCCTAAACTCAATGCCTAAGTTTATATAAAATAAAATTCACGATTAATTACAAATTTTATATTTTACAAAAATACTTTTATTTATCTTATTTATTAATTATATTTATTAATAATACTTATTAATTATATTTACTTATTATATTTATTAATTATATTTATTAATCATATTTACTAATTATATTTACTAATTATATTTACTAATTATATTTATTAATCACATTTACTAATCGTCGGTTTCTTGTATAACGATACGCTAAGTCTTATGACGATACGCTAAGTCTTTTAGACGCATTTTACATACGCTAAGCTACTTCCTTCTTTTTTTCCTTCGCATTCTTCGTATTCTCTTATTCTTCGCTTTTAACTTATGAACCATGGTTTACGAGTCTTTAGCGCTTTTACCTTCGTGTATATAGACCTTAGCTACCTTCGACCTTTATACTTAATAGTTATTAATTTTAAGTTATTACTTTAAGATTCTCTTAAGCTTTTATATAAACCCCGCGCTTTCGTGAGTTCTTTTAAGTAATCGCTTAAGGTCGTTACAAGTCTTTTAAACGCACTTTACATGCGCTAAGCTACTTCTTTTATTTTTTTTTTCGTATTCTTCGTATTCTCTCATTCCTCGCTTTTGACTTATGAACCATAGTTCACGAGTCCTTAGCGCTTTTACTTTCGTATATATAGACCTTAGCTACCTTCGACCTTTATATTCGGTAATTGTTGATTTTAAATCATTACTTTGAGATTCTCTTAAGCTCTTATATAAACCTTTGCGCTCTCGTAAGTTTTTTTAAGTAATCGCTTAAGGTCGTCATATCTTAAAGTTTTAAATAAAAAGAATTGACCGACTTGCTGTATTTAAAATCGATATAAATATATTAATAAATTATTTTAATATTTAGATTTATGAATTATATTTAAAGTTAATCATATATATATTTTATTTAATATAATAACGATTTTAAAACTATTTACATAAACTTATCTATTAATTTATAATAATGAAATTCAAAAGGCCTTCGCAAGCTATCGAATTTATTACTTTCCTTTCTTGCGATACCTTCCTTTTGTATATAAAAAGTCTTTTATTCGCTAACAATACCAATTCCATGATATCCGTCGTTATATTCGTTTTTACTAATCCATTTAATAAATAGCTTAATTTTATAGCCGTTATTTAAAAACCGCTTAACTCGATATTCGTCTATTCTAACTAACCAGCTACGATTACGCCCTTTTTCGTCTAGCATTTTTACTGCACACCGAGCGTTTCGACCGTTCGTTCGTCTAATAAAAAGAGAATAATAAGTTTCATTATCTATTTCGGTAAGGATCGAGTTTAATTGGTTTGCAATCTTTAATAAATTAATAACTTGATTAATATATAAATAATAAAACGGCACTTACAAATAAATCGGCAAGCGTCCGTTAAAATATGAATTTCTTTTATCTATTCTTTAGCTATAATAGATATTCGAGCTTGTAAATATAATTATAAGCTAATACGATTATAAAGTGTTCTATCGTTTTATATAATAAATTTTTAATTAAATGCTTTTATTTTTAATATTTATCAGATTATATTAATTTTATTTACCGCATAGCAGCAGCCGAAAAGAAAGCTGCAAAGATTATATTTAAATTAAGATTTCTATAAGCACTTTATCTTTATATACTAATTAAACCTTAATAAATTTAAGTAAGTATTTGTTATAACGACCTTAAGCGATTATTTAAAGAATTTATAAAAAAGCGAAAGGATCATATAAAGCTTAAGAAGATTATAAAATTATTATTTGAATTTGAAATTAATAATTATCGAAAGTAAAAGTTGAAAAAAACTGAATGTTAGATTCCTTTTAAGTGATTAAAGAATATATTCGTAACTTCGTAACGGTCGTCAAAGTACTTGCAATTGCAAAACACTCGGTTATAAAAGTATCTGAATTCTAATTGCTCTTTAAAATTCAAAAGAGCTGATTCCTTCTATATGATTAAAAGGAATCACGCGCACTAGCTAACTAATAAGTTTACTAATTAAGTTAAAAGTCCTTTAACTAGTGTGATATGCTAAGCGAAGCATGTTAAGTAGCCCGTAAACTCCTTCAAATACTACTAGCTAGCTAAGGTCGATATAAATATACCGATATTAAGGTCTATATATAAGAAGGTTGTTCGTAATAGTCAACTTAAGTAAAAAGAGCTTAAAAGTGTTAAAAGATATAATTATAATTAAGCTTTAATAAAAAAGAAATAAAAAGAAATAAAAAGATAAAAAAAAAAACCGCTAGTTAAAACTTAACGCTCGCAAGAATGCTACTTAAAAAGAATTAAGCGTAAGCAAAACCTTTTTTAAAAATAAACTAACTTAATAAAATATATTTAAATTATAAAATGATATTATACAATATTCAAGTATATAAGACGTTAATATATAAGTTCAAATCAATAGTTTAATAGCAAATTCGCTAGAATCTAAACATATCTTCTTAAGCTATTGATTCGTTTTCATCTTAAATTACTTTAATTACTTACGAAGATACCGATCCATTTTAAAGTCAAGAGTTCGAAAGCTCTACAACTAGTTTCTTTAGCCCAATACCATTAGCAACTATTAGATGTTCTAATTAATATTATATTTAAAACGTCAAAGAGATTGAGACTTTTAATACTTAATAGTCATAGACCTTATAATATTTTCAATAACAAAAAGCTAATCAAAATCTTTTGCGAATCGATTAAAATAAAAAGAAAACTTCTTTTATATAAACTAAATTCGTTTAAGCAGCTAAGAAATTAACAAAAGAGCTTGTAATATGCTATAAAAAGTGCGACCGAGCTTTAAAGCATCCGAAGCTAAAGGCTTCTAAAACGAAAGCATTAGCCGATCATCAGAAAACGGATGTTTGCAAACGCGTCGTAAGTAAGCTAAAACAAAAGCTTCGGCAAACTTAATTAAGATCTAAATTTCCTTAACGCAATTTAATACGTTTATTTTTATTTATAAATTCGGTTAATAAATCTAGTAAATCTGATTAGTAAATCTGATTAGTAAATCGGATTAGTAAATCTAATTAATAAATTTGATTAATAAATTTGATTAGTAAATCTGATTAGTAAATCGGATTAATAAATCTGATTAATAAATAATAAAACTAATATCTAATAAACATATTTATTACGAAGAACGCTTTCGCATCAAGACTTAAAATCAGCATTTCGAAAAGGTGTTTTAAATGTTATATTATTTACGCGAAGCTCGTTTCGAATAGTTAATAACCCGGATTAGAAATCTCTTTGCGAATTACAAAACCTACATCTTAAGCTCTTTAATGCTTCAATTATTAAGCGAGACCTTAACGATAAGATTCTAGAAATTGATCGCTATCTATTAAACAATTTACTAGCCAATCAAAAACTCAGCATTTTATTAGACTATTAGTCTAGCATTAAGCGCTATTCTTTCATATGCATAATCGGAACTGCAATTACAAAAGATTAGCATATAATTCAGCTTATGCTTAGATTTATATACGTTAAGTTCAATTATATAAAAAAAGAATTAGCAAAAATTATTTACGAACGCTTTATTAAATTAAGCTTAATAGAAAGAATAATCGCGATTACAACGGATAACGCATCTTCGAATAACATAATGATAAAAGAGTTGCTTAAATACGTCGAAGATACATTTAAGAAAAAGCTTTTTATAAGCTAAAAGATTCTATACGTTCCGTATATAGCTTACGTCTTGCAATTATCTTTTAAAGCGTTGCTCGGACCGCGATTATCGCTAACGAACGAAAGCTTAAAAAAGCATTAAGAAGAAGATTCTAATATAAACGAGCTAGAAGAAGCAAGAAGACGCGATAAACGAAGGATTGCATATACACTTGCGATTGTAAGTTTTTTTTTTTTAAAAAAAATATTTATTAATCATATTTACTAATTATTAATCAACGTACTTAAGTTCGAAAGTTTATTAAGTGTATTACAGCTAGCTAACTTCGAAAATCGCGATTTAATAAAACGATGAAAGCTTTTATCGACGATTCAAAGCATCTTTTAACGAAAAGCTTAAAGCTTGTTTTAAATATTGTTATAAAATAAGATTCTATATTCTATATGCTTAATCGATTTATAACTCTTAAAGATGTTATTTAAAAACATTGTATAAAGATCGATAAAATAAGTATTTTCAAATTATCTAATACTTAATAAAAGCAAATCTTATAACTAATCGATATTTTTCGACCGTTTCACCTTTTAATTATGCACTTAAGTGAAAAGCTTAATCTTATTATTTAATACGGATTTTTAATATTCGATAAAATATTCGAACGTTTAAATAAAACACAAGCACGATTAAAGTTTAAATATATAAAGATTTCGAAAGAAAATCGCAATGATTTTAAATAGATCTTGCAATTAAAAGAAAGCGTCATTAATGCTATCGAGAAATTAAATAAGTATTATAAGAAAACGCAAAGGCCGTTAAAAGATATTTTTGCTTTCGCGACAATCTTACATCTTGCTATTAAGCTAAGGACTTTCGACCCAAATTTTTCTTAGCTTTACAAAAGTAAAGATTAGTCTATAATATATCAAGCGAGATTCGAAAGGCTTTTTAACGAATATTATAAGTCTTCGATATCTATAGCTCAACGTATTAATAATATCAAAACAATCGATCGTCAACCGATAGCCGCTTTATTACTCCGCGGCAGATTAATGCTAAGTTCTTTTTAACAAGCTTTTTTCGAAGATACAAATCACGAGTCGTCGAAAGTGCATGATTATCTTTCAGCTCGTAAGTTTGAAATTTTAATTCAAAACCTTAATTTTATTGATTTTTATTAATTGAGTTTAGCGGTCGACGGACGAGAAATTTTAACTTCCTGGCGAAACCTTGAGCCTCGGTACCCTGATCTAGCTCGAATAGCTAAAGATTTTCTATGCATCTCTTTAACTAGTATTTGCGTAGAAAAAGTATTTAATATTGCAAGAGATATTTGCGATTATCGTCGCGGTAATTTATCGCTATCAACAATCGCAAAAGAAATAACTGCTTTATATTTCAAGATATATAATACTCGCTTAAATAAAGCTCGGCACTTATTCGAATCGATTTTAATAAATTACAATGATTTAAATAAGGATCAGCTTAAAGAGGAATTCGAATAAGAAGTATAAAAATTTCAAGAATAGCAAAATCGTCAATTTCAAAGCTTATCTTGTTTTAAATATATCTTTGCTTGCGATAATCTTACGATCGATCAAAACCTTCGAACAATAAGTTTTAAGCAACGAAAGGCTAAGTTGATAATATTAAAAGCTGAAGTGCGAGAATCACGTAAGTTTAAATAATATTAATTTTATAAATATTTATTAATTTTATTAAATAAAAAAGAACTTAAATAGGTTTCAAGATATTGATAAAGATGTTTCGTTTAAAATGCGATAGCCACGGTACGGAAAGTCTTTAAATTACGAAAGGCATTCAAAAAGTAAGTTAATTTACTTGCGATATTTTTACCTTTTATCGATTTATTAATCGATTTACTAATCGATTTACTAATCGATTTACTAACTATCATATAAGATTATACAAAGCGCATTCTTCCGCTTTTTAAAGCAAAGTCGTAGCAAATCGATTATATTCTTTATAAAAAAAACCAAGCAAAGTAAATCAATCGAAAGTAGCTACGGATTTACCTCTTGATAAGCAAACTCAAGATGATATAGATTAAAACGTTCTTAATGATATAAAAAACGAAAACGATTCAGAAAATTCAGATTCGAACGGTACGAACGAATCGACTAGCTTTGAACGCTATATAAACTACAAAAATAAAGTGCAACGAAATACGATATTATATAATATACGCTTTTATTTATATATAAATTCTAACTTAAATATTAACGATAGCAAATTTATGCGATCAAAACGATTCGAATGATATTTCTCAACAAAATTATTTTAACGCAAAAGAAATATCAAGCCTTAAGCAAAGTGATGAAAGGATAATAAGTAAAAAGGAAGCTGATAAAATACCGGACTCGGCTTCGCTATCTTATAGAACCTTAAATGCCGCTCAAACCTCGAAACCTAGTATTTCGAAACTTAAAACTACTCTTTTAGTCGTTATTCAAAGTCAAAGTAAATCAATTATTATATATAAGTTTAACGACCTTAAATCTAATACTTTTATAAGCGAACGAATTACAAATCTATTATCAACTTTAAAGCGCAAACGAATAAAAGAAAAAGAAGATGATGAAACGGGATTAGTACAAGATAAAAAGAAAAAAGCTTCTTCTAGAATTAAGCGTTTAATTGCAAAGAGTATCGCTCCTGCTAAGTTTTATAATTAGCGACTTTGATTTTATTTACTGAATTGCTTTTTTTGTATCATTAAGTTTTTATATTTACTTGTTTACAATTGATTGCAATAATTAATTAAATTCTTTTTTATCGATATCTTTAGTTTTTTTATTATTATTAATATATCTATATCGACCTTAGCTAATTAGCTAAGAACACCGGTAATAGTAGTTAAAAGAAGAGTTCACCCGTGAACTATAATTCACGGGTCAATTAACATGCTTCGCTTAAAATGTTATATTAATTAAAAGACTTTTAACTTAATTATAAAACCTTTTAGTTAGCTAATACACGTAATTCCTTTAATCATAAATATTACTTTTACTAAACTTTAAAAGAGCTGATTCTTTTTATAACTATTAAGTTTTTTAGTAAAGTTAAGTTATTCGTAAAGCTATATAGCCCGTGAACTATAGTTTACGAGTAAGTTACGTATAACAGCTTTAAGTACGTTAAGTGTAGCAGCCTTGCGTAAGTTACGTATGGCAGCCTTACGTAGTTTACGTGTGGCAGCCTTAAGTACGTTAAGTGTAGCAGCTTTACGTAGTTTACGTATAGCAGCCTTAGGTACGTTAAGTGTAGCAGCCTTACGTAGTTTACGTGTAGCAGCCTTAAGTACGTTAAGTGTGGCAGCCTTACGTAAGTTACGTATAGCAGCCTTACGTAGTTTACGTGTGGCAGCCTTAGGTACGTTAAATGTGGCAGCCTTACGTAGTTTACGTATAGCAGCCTTAAGTACGGTAAGTGTAGCAGCCTTACGTAAGTTACGTATAGCAGCCTTACGTAGGTTACGTGTAGCAGCCTTAAGTAGGTTAGGTATAGCAGCCTTACGTAGGTTACGTATAGCAGCCTTACGTAGTTTACGTATAGCAGCCTTAAGTACGTTAAGTGTAGCAGCCTTACGTAAGTTACGTATAACAGCCTTAAGTACGTGAATTCTTTTTGTATAGCATTTACTAATCAGATTTACTAATCAGATTTACTAATCAGATTACGTACGGTAAAGCACGTGCTATAGCCGAGCTAAGCACGTGTAGCAAAAGGACGTGCAGCATACAAGGTTTCTTTCCGTGTAGCATTTATTAATCAGATTTATTAATCAGATTTACTAATCAAATTTACTAATCAGATTTATTAAGCGAAGCGTTCTTTTTTTGTTCCGCGTCGAGTTCGTGTTTTAAATATTATAATTCACTTTTATTGAATCGAAGCATTGCATCGATTATCATTAAGCGACGCGTTATTTTTTTTGTTCCGCGTCGATTTATTGTTTTAAAACGCGTTATTTTCTTTGTTCCGCGTCGATTTATTATTTCAAATATTATAATTCACTTTTAATGAATCGAAGCAATGCCTCGATTACGATTAAGCTACACTTTTATTTTTATATAAGTACTCGCTCCTTTTCTTTTTCCTTTTCTTTTTTTCATCATTACTTTAATACTTAACTTCTTAACTTCAACCTTAACACTTAACTTCTTAACCTTAACCTTAACACTTAATTTCAACTTCTTAACCTCAACACTTAACTTCAACTTCTTAACCAACTTCAACACTCAATTACAACCACATTCAACTTAAGTAATTATTTTTTTTTTGATTCTTTGCTTTTTGATTCCTTGCTTTTTGATTTCTTGCTTTTTGATTCCTTGCTTCAAGCTAATTATTTTCTTTATTTAGCAATATCGATTCCCTTTCTTCATAACGTTATAATCGAAGTCAACCCTTTTAGCATTAGTAGCAACAAGCCAATCAACGAGATACTTAATCGCTACAAGGATTTCGTGGTCGTTTATGCTAATAGTAGCGTTATTAATTTAATATTTACTTGCTATGATAAAGAAGATACCGCTTTGTTTCTAAGACCAATCGGCTTCGAATACGAATAAAAAGGTCGCAAAGATTTTATCGACGAGTTCGGTATTAAGCATTACGATGCTAACAAAGTTAATAATAACATTTATATTCTATGATTATTAATTGATTTTTTATTTAAAAAGAGAGCGCTCAAGTCTTTTATCTCCTCGACTACTTTGTCTCTTTTCTTAACGCAATTAGAAAGCAATTCACTTATAAGAATGTTAAGGTTCGATTGATTTTAAGTGATCTTACTCTTAAGCTTTTCGATAGCGATCATGCCGAAGCTAAAAGCATCTTAAAAGAGCTATTGATGCTATACCTTTTCACTATCGATAGCACCTTAATATATAAACGCCTTACCTTCAAGTTCTCGAATGAAAATGAGTTTAAGTAAAGCAACAAGTGCTAAAAGCTAAAAAAGCTACTTAAGTCAAACGAGATTTATCTAAACTATGCTTATAAGCAAGAGCTTAAGCTAAAGGCGGAGACCGAGTTGAACGTATTCTACGTAATTGCAAAAGGACGGGTCTTTATCAACTCTTTATAACTAGTAGACTTAGGCTAAAGAACGGGTCTTTACCAACCCTTAAGCCTTTATAACTAATAAATTTGACTAATACTCTGAGTCTTTAATTAGTAAATGTAATTAGTAAATGTGATTAGTAAATGTAATTAATAAATGTGATTAGTAAATGTGATTAGTAAATGTGATTAGTAAACCTGATTAGTAATTATGCATATGCATATTTTTATGTATATAAACCCTATAGAGTAACTTTACGCCCTATAAGGTTTCCCCATAAAGAAGAGCAGAATTTTGTACCCCCCGTAGGTTCCTTCGTGGGAAGGACTCAAAACTCCGTGGGGCCCCATGGGGCCCCATAGAGCAGCCTAAATCAGACTTAAATACTTCTTTTTTATCGGCCTCGAACGAAAAGCTCTTTTGCTTTTTTTTACTTACTTTACTCTTCGGCTTTCGAATTAAAAAACCTTTTTATTACTTATAAGAATATTTCGATAAATATCACTTCGATATTATTAGCTAACGTTAAGGATTTTATTAAGCTTATTAAAACCTCGATTTTTAAGAATAGCTGCGAACACTTAATCTATTTCCTTTTCCGCTTTTTTTATTATTCCGTTTTTCGACGAAGAAAACTAAGTCGAATTCTTTCGACGTATCGACTTCGCTTTTGTTAATAAAAATTACTTTTACGAAAAAATCTTTAAAAGTACAAGAGTCCGACCAACTCGCTTTTTAAGCAAGACGGAGTCTGCGTTTAAGAAAAGACTCGACGCGTAAAACGAATTCTAGACTTAAAACTGCTCTTTTATCCATAATAGACTCGAGCTAATCGCCGCAGACTTCGTTAAAAAAAAAGAATAAGCTTTATAATCGTCGGAGACTTTAAAAAATACGATCTTAAAAAGCTATTATTAATAGATTTAAAAAAACGATTTTAATTTAAAAGCGTCGCGACGTTTTATCGTTTTTAATCCGCGTTGCTTGCTTTTTATATTAACGAGTTCGACGACGTCACTTTTTTTAATAACGAATTCATACGCTTAAACGGACAATTTAAGCTTCTCGATAATAATATTTAACTTTCCGCTTTATAAATAATTAAAGTTTATTTTAATTAGTTACCGTTTTCGTACGAAAACTTTAAATTTAATTAAGTTTTAAATAACGATTATATCGACGGCGATAAATCTAAAACTGCTTTCGCCGACTTTATAGCTTTTATTCGTAAAGAAAAGCAATTAATATAACATTCTTCGAGCAAAGCATTCTTCGCATACGGAAAACTTAATAAACTTGCAAAAAAAGATAAGTTTATTATAATTTATAATTATTATAAAAAACTTTATTATTTTAAACCGGAATGCGTAATAACTTACTTTTATTTAAAAGCTGCTTTCGATAAACGAATCGAAAAGAAGCGTAAAAATAAAGCTGCTAAGCAAGTTAAATTAAAAACGGTTAAAAATACCGACTCTTTCGAAAAGACTTTTTCCGCTGCTTTCTTTATGCTATCGATTCGTAGCTGCGCTAATAAGACTTTTCAACTCGCTTTCGACGTTCGAGATTTTAATATAAATTAGCAATTAAAGTTTGCTCGAAATAGATTATTTTAATTAAAATTAATTTAAAAGCATTATTCTTTTCTTCAGCTTAACTTTTCTTATAATTTTCAATTAAAGCAACGTTTTCAAAAGCTTCGGACTTTATTATCGAGTACTACTTTTATTCTTAAGTATTAAATAATTTCTATTCTTTTTATAATCTTTACCTTTTTACTTTATTTTTTATTCTTTTTTTTTATTCTTTAGAAAACACGACGGCTTACCGCTATAGCAATGTTCTTTTATCTTTCTTTTCTTTTACTTTAACATACCGTACTTTTTATTAAAGCTTTTTTTAAGGATTCTTCTTTTTAATTTTCTTAAGAAACCTTATACGCTTTCGCTTCTTAGTCTTTAAATATATTCGAAAACACTTTTATTTTTAATAATAATTGCATTAAATATATATTCTATCGTTAAGAGTTTTTCGAAAACATTTTTTTACTCGATTTAAACGAAGCAATTATTGTTTCTAAAATAAAAGGTCATTTACTTTTATTTTAAAAGAAAGGTATAATTGCTTTACCCGTTAAAACGAATAACGGCAGCTTCGATTAAATTCGTTTATATAACGTTATTTATTATCCGAACTTTAATACTAACTTTCTCTTTTATTTAAATCTTATTTGAAAAGATGTAAATATAATTTTAAGCGAAAAAAGTGCTTTGTTTTTTTTATTAAGCAAGAACTCTTTAGTTTTTATCGCTCGAATCGCTTAAGACTTGTTTTGCTTTAATATCGATCTGCGTTAGCTTATAAACCGAGTCTTTCGCTTAAGTCATATATATAAAGCTTTCGACTTTAGCTAACGACGCTACGCTTACTTCTTTTAATTAGCTTCGACTTTCGATATTTTAGATCTTTTTTAATAACGATCTTAATATCGAGCTTTAGCCGCTTTTTTTATTAAAAAGGCTTAAGCTATTTAGTATAAGCGTTTTAAATATCTCGGATAAGAAAACTTATTAAAAATACAAAAACTATTAAATGATATAAACTTACGTATACTTTTTCTTTTATACGCTTGCGAAAGCTGCTTCGACGGTCGAATGATTAAAAGAGCATATAAAAGATATATTAATTTAAAACGGTATTTCGACGAGCTTATTTATATAAATACTATTAAACCTTTTCGCAAAAGGTACGACGGCTTTACTTATTTCATCTACTTTTATTATAATAAAATAAAAAAGGTCGAGTGTTATAATATAAAGTACAAGTCTAAAGTATTAAATAAATTTAAACTTTTTTAAGCTTTTCGTCGAAAAAAGATTATGCGTCTTCGTATTAATAACGAAAGCGAATACGTTTTTCAGCGTTTTTAAAAATACTTAATCGAGACAAGCGTTCGATTTAAACTTGCTGTTCCGTATAATCTATAAATGAATAGAGCTGCCGAAAAGATCGAACGAATACTTTAAGATATTATAAAAACGCTTTTATAAAGTTTTAAATTCGATGCGAAATAATAGCCGGAATTGCTTTGCATTACTATTTATTTTTACTTTCGTCGCTTTTATAGTTTTATTAATATGATTCTTTTTAACGCTACGAACTTATATAAACCGTTCGTTTCGTATTTACGTATTATTAGCTTTAAAGCTTAGTTTTTCGAAAGCAAAATTAAAAAGATAAAATCGTATATTAAACGAGTCTTTTACGGAAAGCTGATTAAATACGAAAGTGATTATATTTATCGTATTTTAACGATCGACGGTTTTATTAAAAAAGCATATAACGCGCATATAATTAAGCAACTTTTAGCTTTTGCTATTATCGAACAAATAGATTTTATAAAAAGATCATTTACTTTTCCGTATTTTAATTCCGCTTTTTACTTTTTTGATTTTTATTTTTTTAATTTTTACTTTTTAACGCTTTTAAAGCGCAAGACCGAAGGTTCGCTTAATACAAAGCTAAAATGCTTACGCTTTTCGCTTACCGCTAAGAACGAAGACTATTCGACTCGAAGGCTTATCGCTTAAGATCTTCGTCTTTTACTTTTTTAAAAGAACTTTTATATCTTTAATACTTTTGATCGCTTTTATTATCTTTCGACTCTTCTCTTTTTTTTTTTATCTTTCGAAAGTACGTTCGATTCTATTCTTCGAACTCTTTTTCTTTCGTTAACTCTTTTTAAACTTTATTTTAAGCTTTACCGAGACTTTGACTTACTTAACTTAATCGCTTTTATAATACTCTTAGCAAAGCAGACTTTAAAGCCGAAAAAGAAACTTAAGGTTAAGCACGCTAAAAATAAAAACACCTTTTATATTTAAGCTTTACTCGATCTTATAATAAAAATTACCTTTTTCGAAGCCAACTCTTTTAAACCTTTCGAACCGAAGAGTTACAAACAAGCTATAGCCGATAATAATCGAACGGCTTAATTAAAAGCTATAGCCGAAAAACAGAAATCACTTTATAAGAACAATACTTAAGACTTTATCGACTTACTTACGACTTAGCGCGTCTTTTCCGATCGATAAGTATATAAACATAAGCGAGAACTTAACGGCTTTATAATCCGTTAAAAAGCACGTTAAATCGTTAAAAAAGATTAACAAAAAGAAAGTATTAATTATACCGAGACTTTTGTTACGGTCGTTAAGCTTATAAATTATAAAATGATTTTCGCTATCGTTATTGCTTTAAATTAAAAGATCGATTAAATAAACGTTAAGATCGCGTTCTTATATAAAAAGGTTGCCGAATCCGTTTATATAAAACAATTTATCGAGCTCGAAAACGAGACTAAAAAGGTTTGCAAACTAAACCGCGCACTTTACGGATTTAAATAAGCTTTTCGCGTTTAATATAATACTTTATTCGAATTCTTTATCGAAATAAAATTTAAACTTTTCGGCACCGACGCAAGCGTTTTTTATAAAGAAAGAGTTATTATCGCTATTTACGTCGATAACTTACTTGTCTTTAGCCGTGATCGCGCCGAAATCAATAAATTTAAAGCTGCTTTATTTAAACGTTTTTAAATGATTGATTTTAAACTAATAGCTTATTACTTAAGCATAATAGTTATTCGAAATCGCGTTAATCGAACGCTTAATCTCGAACAACGAGCTTATATCGAAAAGATTATTTAAGATTTCGAGATAAAAGATTATAATACTTACGGTATACCGATAAAAGTTTCTTTTAAAGTCTTAATCTTACTTTTATTAAAGTATCAAGCCTTTTTCAAGCTTCGTTATAAATACTAGCGACTTATCGATTCGCTTATATACGCTATGCTAAGTTTTAAGCTCGATATTGCTTTTTTAGTTTTTATAATTAATCGTTTTGCTTTAAATTTAATTATAAAATATATAAAAGCAGCGAAACGCATCGTTCGCTATTTAAAAGAAACTATTCGCTACAAATTCGTTTACTAAAAAGACTTAAGCGATTTAATCGGCTTTTTCGACGCAGATTAAAGTAATTATTAATTAATACGCAAATCTATAAAAAGCTTTATTTTTAACGTCGGAAGCGGAGTAATCAACTAGTTTTCGAAACGGCAACTTACCGTTGCTTTATCTTCGTGCGAATCCGAACTGATAGCCGAAACGGAAGCCGTTAAAAAAGCAATTTAGCTTTAGCGCTTTTTAATCGAAATACTTTCGCAAAAAAAAAACGATTTTAGTTTTGATCTATTACGATAATTAAAAAGCGATCGTATTAATTAAGAATACTTAATTTTATTATCGAATTAAATATATCTACTTTCGTTATATGTTTATTTAAAAGGCCGTATAAGATAGCTTAATAGATTTGAAATGAGTCGCTATTGCAGATCAAGTCGCCGACGGTCTAATTAAGCTATTAGTTAAGCGATAATTTAAAGAATTTAAAAAAGCGATTAAAGTGCTGAAAGTTTAATATTACGTAATCAAAGCACTTTTATTACCGACTTATTCAACTTAGCTTTTTTTAATTAAAAGTGGTTTTAAACGATAAAGATCGATTCTTTTTAATTACTTTATTTAACTATTAAAGTTTTAAAAGATTTGATCGTAACGGCGCAAACTTAAATTAATATTTTTATAAACTTATAAAATCCTTTTTCTTTTAAGATCTTTGCGACCGATAAAATATAAAAGATTAATTATAATTTACTTTTCTTTTTAATTATATACTTTATCATTTTATTTTTTTTAAATTATGCTTCGAATAAAAAAGATCGCTAAGCAAACTGTACGTTTTAGCGACTTAAACTCTTTTAGATCCGATCGCGATAATCTCTTTTTTTTCGAAATTAAAACCGATAAAGAGCTTCGCACTTGCATTAAAGCTCGTACGAAAATAATTAAAGCTAATAGCTTAACACTCGTTAAAGAAGCTCGAAAAGACGCTTGCTTTTAAAAACATGATTTATAATAAAGAAAACGAAGACTTTGGTTTTTGTTTTGCGACTTTTTTTTATAAAGCTTTTTTATTAATACCGACGAAGTCGGCAACGCTATTAAGCTAGATTAGCAAATGATCTCGGACTTAAAAGAATTATAATTAGATGCTATTATCGACGAAATAGCGGGTTACTTAATCTTGTTAACGATGAATTTCGAGTATTATTAATTATATTACTTAATAAATAAAACTAGCACTTTATATTAAATTCTTTTTTCTCGATTATTTTTTTATATCGATTACAAAGAGCAAGCTAATAGTTATATTAAGATTAAAGATAATTATACTTTTTCTTAATTCGCTAAATTGCTTACGAAACGTAATAATAAACCGGCTACTTTTCGTTTCGACTAGTTTATTATAAAGACGGAAAGATAAGTTAGTAACTAGCCGAAAAAAGAAAGCTTATAGCCGAACGATTACGCTTAAGCAGCTTAGCAATAGAAAAACGGCAAGAAGTTTAATCTCGCGATTTATAATTGCAATTATTTTAATACCGATCTTAACGAAGTTTATAAGTCCGCGCTTCTTTTTTTATAAAAAGAATTCATTAAAATATATCTTAGCTAATAAAAAAGCTTTAATAAAAAAGATCTTTGGATTTTCGACTTAATTAACGGCAATCTAAACAACTAATGCGTGACTTACATCGCTATTTGATTACGTAATACGTTAAGCAATAAGAATTAAAAAAACTAGCTATTATCGAAAGACGAGCTTAAATAAAAAAGGGCAAAGAAAATCAATTAATCTAATTTAAAACGGAAAATATAAATAAAAGCTATTTTAATCTTACGCTAAAAATCCTTGTCGGAAGTTAAGACTCGATCTTCTTAAGCTTTATCACGCAGATCTTTTATTTCTCGAATAAAAAACAACGCTGAAAATTCGATAAGCATTACGCAGCACTTTTTTTTATCAGCTAATAATGCTATTAATCACCTTTCGAATCAGTTAATAAAAGAAGAAAATAGTTCACTTAAAGAAAGAAAGCTCTTTTAAGTGCAATTAAGCGAAAAGACGAGAATTAAGGATTAAGATAATCTTCTTTTCTTAAAAACAAGCGAGCAATTAAATTAGTCTTTTGGTTTTTTCTTTGTAGTCAAGTTTTTCGGCCTTTGCTGTTTTTCTTTGTAAAATACTCTTATGTTTTTTTTTGTTTTTTCTTTTCGGATCCACTTTTAATAAGAGCCTTATTTATAAACTTCAGTAAGAGTCTTTTTTATTTGAATAAGTCTTAAGTGAGAGTGTCGGATATGATCAAGTGATAGACCTATTACGTGTTAAGACCTTTCTAGATATATAAGTAAAGGGCTACTTTTTAAGTTTATCAGACAACAATTAAAAATCTTTTTACTCATCTTTTTCCTTGTGTTACCGTTTAACAGATCGAAAGCTTATTACTTGTATCTACGAAAGAATTCGATCAATTCATCGCAAGCCTACTAAACGAACTACTCGAATCGGACAGCTACGTTAATATATCGGAAAGTTTTGTAATTACTTATAACACTTTTAACGCTAACGAAGTATACAAACAACTAAAGATTCAAACGGCATTCTACGCTTTTACTAGCTAAGTAAAGACTTAAAAAATATCCGAGCAAGATCCGCGTTTACTCGCGGGCAAAGCAAAGACTTATATAACTTTTAAATACTCGGAAAACGTATTTATAAGCTTTATAATTAATAGCAAAGCAATTAATTTCTTTATCGCTAGCTTGCCTTAACTACGAGCACTTTAAAAAAAGTATTTCGAGATCTAATTAAATATATCTTAAGCAAAAGAGAAGTCCGTTAAATACAGCATCGGCTTTGCTACTTTTATTAAAGCAATTACTTTAAAAACACTTTTAAGCTAAATAGAGTTCTACGTTATAAAAAGCGACGTATCCTTTTTATTCTTATTAGCTGATATAAACAAGCATAAAGTGATCTTAAATAACTTACGAAACGTATTAATTTAAAAGAAAAAAGAAATACTAATAATAAAGATATTTAAGCACGTGTAGATGCTATTAAATAAAAAGCACGCTGCTACTTACTATAGCACCGAAAGCGAGACCGTCTACTGCTACTTTACGGAAAAGCAATTAAAAACCATTTATAAGCGTTTTAACTACCTTTTAGTAAGTCGATTTGCTGCTATTCTTAAGAAGGCCGAGCACGAATTCAAACGGGATTTGCTTTATAATATTTAAAAGTTTTATTATTATTGTTAAGTATTCGAACGCTTTTTAAAAAGGTTTAGTATTAAACTTAAAGATAATACTAACTTTAATAATACGGTATACGTCGATGTAATGCATTTTGATAGCAAGAACGTATTATACGTCGTTTGCGATTCTATCAACTTTCAAGCCGCTACTTTCTTTAAAAGCATATTCGCATAGCATTTATTTAAAAGATTCAATCGATGTTAAGTTAATACTTATGTCGGATCTTTTACAAATGTCGTGCACGACTTCGAGATTAACTTTAATTTAGCAACGTTTCGAAGCTATTTTAAAAGTATTAACAACACTTTAAAGCAAATGCTTATAAAAGCTTATTATAGCGTCGAGTTAATAGAACGCTATTACGTCTTTATGCGACGCGCTTTTAAGATCGTTATAAAAGAGCTTTTTAAAGATTTAAAAAAAGATCGTCTTTAAATAGCTATTAAAGCTATTAACGATATAGCGAGACTTAATAGCTTAGTCTTTACGCTTTTCGTTTTTAATACTTTACCGAAGCTAACGGAGCAAAATCGACTTGCTGCGTTTACTTAAAAGCGTGTTGCTATTATTAATAAAGCTATAAAAGAAATACGAAAATGCTACGCCGCGAAGCAAGTTAAAGACGCGCTTAAGAAAAAGAATAAACCAATTACGGAGCATACTTTAAACCTTTTTATTAGTTTATAAGTACTCGTGTAACGAGAAAACTAAAAGTAAAAAAGCTTTTTTCAACTGCTTAACAAGCAAAAGCACACGTGCATAATAGCATGTCCGAGGCTTACGGAATTCAAGTCTACCTTTATAAAACCATACTACTTTAAAGTTAAAAAGCTATTAAAAGAGTTGCAAGTATTAAAAGTAAAGGTAGAAGAAGATCAAAGCAAAAGCGAAAAAGAATTAAAACTGCGAAATTCGCTTAAACCTTAATATTCGCTTAATCTACCGAAGTCGCTTAATTCAAGAAGCTCGCTAAGATTAATAAACAGCTTTTCTAACCTTTAACTTATTAATTCTTAAAGATCAACAATACTAATAATCTAAATACTTTATTAGAAGTACGATCTTAATATTTCGATCGTGCTCGATAAAAAAGAAAGCGATTCTTACGTTTTATTTATTAAAGACTCCGAAGTGTTTATTATTAATAAAAAACGCCGAGACTATAAGCTTTTAGATAAATTGCGAGCCGAAAAGATCATTAAGAGCTTTAAAGCATTATTTTAAGAGTTTAAAGCAAAAGAATTAGCTAGATTAATAGCTTAAAGCATCTTTTAAATAATCTCGAGCACCGACTTACGTATTAAAAGCGCTAAGATCTTCGGATCTAAGTTTGTTAACGAGATCAAGAGCAAAAGAACACTTACGCTATACGAGAAGTTTCGTATAATAGTTTAAGCCTTTTAAAATAAAAGCAAGACGAAAGTACTTACCGAGTCTTTTATAATATAGCGAGCGGGCTAAAAACTTTATTGTGCTTTAGCTCTTTCTTTAATAAAAAATTACGAGTGTTAAGTTTATAATAAAGATATTACGCAAGCTTATACTTAATTAAACACGAAGCTTATACGGATAATCGTCGTACGATTACTTAAAGAGATTACTTATCGATTTCCTTTCGGCACTTTGTTCTTTATAACTAGCTTTTTATACGGCATCTTCGAAGCAAAGACGCATTAGTATAAGCGTTTTTCCGAGCATTTTATAAACAACTTCGATATAAAGCAATCGAGCTTTAACTCTTGCTTTTTTATATTAAATAATAAAGATCAATTAAGAATAGCTGCTTTATAGACGAACGATGTTCTTATAATTGTTAATCGAATTATAAAAGTAAAAGAAGAAAAATAATTAGTTAAATCTAAGTTAAAGAGCAAAGAAATAAAGACTTTTATATACGTTAAACCGATGATTTTTAATAGATGCAAGCTATCTTTAAATAAAAACGGGTTCGGACTATCAATTAAGCAAAAAAGACAAAGTAAAAGGCTTGCCGTGATCAAGCTCGATTCAGCTATATAAGCTAAAAAGTACTTAAAGCAACGTACTCGAAAAGCGTATTTAACTATTATTTGTTACTTAAAAGCATCTTGTGCTTTATCGATAGCTGCTTAGCATTAAGAACCGAAAGACGAAGACTATAAAGCTTTTAATAAAGTGATTTAATAACTAATCGATCACTTAATTCGAAGGATCTATTATATGCTTTTAAACTTGAAAACGGCGAAGCTTTTTATGTTCGTAAACAAAGCGTTTGCTAATAACGTTGACTTTAGCTTTTAAATCGGTTTCGTAGTTATTTTTAATAATAAAGCTTACGTAAGTAAGAACAAGTTCACTTTAACGAATAATATCTTCTATTAAGTGTTATAGAAATGCAAAAGAGTAACAAAAGCAATATTAGCTTCCGAGCTATACGCTATGTTTTTAAGTATCGATATAGCTATTGCTATATCGACTACTTTTGCTTAAATCATAGCTTAATTAAGAATCTTTAATTTCTTCGTAGTTGTGTACATTGACTTTTATTCGCTTTACGAGTGTATAATAAAGCTAAGAACTATTAAAGAAAAGCGCTTTATGATCGATATTATAGCTATTCGAGAGTCATACGAAAGGCGAGAGCTTTTTAAAGTACGCTAGATCAGTAGAAAATCTAACCTTGCTAACGCTATAATTAAAATCGGAGCTAATACTTTTTTATAAGAGCTAGTTTTAACTAATACCTTGAAAGTACAAGTGGACGGATAAGTAAAAAGGCCGCTGTAAGAAAAGGAAAGATAAGATTGTTTTTCTTTTATTCGATTACCTTCCTTCCTTTTTCGGTCGATATAATAGTTAGCAAAGCATTGCTTGCTAAAAAGAGAGTTGCCGGTGTCGGTATATCTATATCGACCTTAGCTAGTAGTAGTAATAATAGTAGTTAAGGAGTTCACCCATGAACCAGGGTGTTGTGGGGCTATACTACGTGACATCATTAGAGCATAGACTAAGTAGCAGAGGAGTCATCTTTTTTTTTAATGATTCTTCTTTTTTAGATAATACAACAACTTTTTCATTTTCGTTATTAATTTTTTAGCTAGCGATTAACGCCGAGACCGAATCTTAAAATCTCTTTCTGATCCGCAGTTAAGTTATAAGTTGAAAGTACTTTAAAGAAAACAATTAGTTAAGATCGAGAAGAAGACTTACTTGTAAACTCAATTATTAAGATTATTAAAAACAAGATTTAAGATATCAAAGAAAAGATCTTTCGAGACGAATACGAAAGACTTTTATCGATAAGATTAAAGCAACGTCTTATTTACTTACGAAAATAAACGCAAGAAGAAGTCTTTATATTTAACTTACGAAAAAAGCTGCTCGGCCGAAGCTTACTTTTTCTTAAGAAATACTTATTATAAGCCGACGACACTCGAATAAAACTTAAGAAGATACGGATCAGCTTTTTAATATTTAAGAATATATAAACTAAGACTTAGCTTTATTACGCGGACTTTAATCGATATTAATTAAAGATTATAAAAAAAGCTTTGCTTTAAAAACAAACTTTTAAAAGGCTATCTAGAATAGAAAACTTTTTTTTTATTAGCTCTTTTTTTTAATTTTAAACGCTCGGACTTTTTTATTTAAGAAGACTTTTTATAAAAGAGAGCAAGCAGCAATCTATATATCTTGCTTCAGAACCTTAAAAAGAAAAAACAACACGCACTTTAGAAAAAGAAATTAAAGATCCGGTTTTTATAAAAGAAGAAAACTAACTGTTTAAAAAAAAAGCTTAACGGCTTTTTACTTTTAAATAAAGATTGTTAATAGATCTTACGCTTCCGCTAATTTTACTTTCTTTTTTTTATAAAAGCAAAGTCTTAAGCTTACTTTTAATAATATACTTTTAGTTAAGAAAAGGTCTTACTTCACTTTTAGTATTAGCTGCTTTAAGATCGGATTCGGAAAGCAACTTTTTTAACGACTTACGCTATCTTTAAAAAGACACTTTAATTGTTAAATTCAGCTTAAAAGCAAAGCTAAAAACGTATTAATTTAAAGACTTATTTAATACAAGATTCTTTGAAACTTTTACTTAAAGTAATCAATTGTAAAACGCTTATCTACTTACAATAATATAAAATAGACTTTTTTAAAATAAGATTTTACTTACGATGTTTTAAGCAAAAATACTAAAGTTCGAAAGATATAAAGATTACGACGAGGAAATGCTTGCGGAGCTATAGCTAAATAAGCTAAATTATAATTTCGAGCAAGCAAGTTAAAAAAACCTTTCACTTTTAACGTACTTAAGAGCTATCTTTATCTTGCTTATTAAAGAAGCTAATAAAAAGTTTAAGTCGAACTTTAGAATAAAGACTATTATAATAAATAGATTAATAGCTATAAATAAAGAAAAGACAAAAGTTGTAAAGTAATTGAAAATACAATTCTTAAAAAACGAAAAGCAAATTAAAAAAGAAGATATAATCATCGAAGTCTTAAACTTAAGGTAAAGTGAAAAGGAAAGCTTAGCTTCGTATTATTTTAAAACGCTTGCTCTTTTTAAGAAAACCGAAAAGAAAGACTTAGATAAAAGCGAAGTGTCGAAAGCAAACTTAATATAATCGGACTTTAATAAGTATATATTAAAATCGATTTCTTTAACTTTCGTTAAAAGAATAGCAGACGATTAGATTAGATCATTAGCGCTTATTAATAACGCTTTGCTTCACTTTTGCTTATAGCGCGCGTACGAAACTTTCGTGCTGTTTTAAAACGCTTTAAAGAGAAAAAAAAAGATCGAAGTAAAGATCGAGAAAAAGAAATACTACAACCGTTTATAAAAGTTTGTAAAGTATTATATTAGCATTTTAGCGCAAGCAGCTTTAGCAGCATTTTAAAACAACTTATATATATCTTTTTAAACTGCTCTTACTTTAGCAAAGCTCGCTTAATTTATTAAAGTTATTTAACGACAATTAAATAGATTATAAAACAAAACTTAGCAATTATAACCTTAAAGCGAGGCTTTTAGATAAAAGATAATAAGATATTAAAAAAACAATTAAAGACCGAGTTACGAAACGACTTTTAATGCAAAAAGTAGCAGTTATAATTAGTTAATACATTTTTAAAATAATATAAATCAATAAAACTAAAGATAAGGCTATCGCTCGGCATTAATACCGGCTTTTATACTTTTTAAATCGGCTTCGGAATCAAGCAATCCGTTTATAAACAAGTTTAAAATTTACGTTAAAAATAAAGACGGACCTTTTTGCGTGAGTTGCGGTTATATTAAATATATTAAGCTTAAATACCCGAACCTTTTATTTTTAAATTAAAAGAGAGCTTATCTTAAAAGTATAATATACTCGGATAAGCTTATGAATTTTTATTACTTAAAGATCATTTTAGAAAGAGAAGAAAGCTCGGTGTCTGCTTTTATTAATGCTTTTTTTTTATTAACGTCTTCGATATTAAAAATAAAAGTCATATTATTAAGCTAATTCTTAAAAAGGTATAAGAAAGCAAAAGTTAAAGATATCTTCGATGCTGCATCTTTAAGTAATAAAGTAAATTTAAGCAGCTTAAGAGGCTTAAAGTACAAAGTAGCTTTATTAAACATTAAAGACATTTTAAATGTAAACGTTCGTATAGCCGATAACAAAGCAAAGAAGAGAGTAAGAATCTATAAGTCTTTAAATAATGCAAAAGTAATAAAAGCTGTAAAGCAACTTATTAAGAAGACCTTTACGAAAAAATCAAAAGAAAAGAAAACAAAAGAAAAAGAAAGCAAAAAGCTAAGATAGCTAAAAGAGATCGTTAAGCGTGAAAGCTAAAGACCGATTAACTATATAAACTTAGCGTCGAAGTTTGAAACAACTATTAATTTATTAAAACTATTCTAGCTTTTATTAAAAGTGTTTAAGCAATTTAAAAAGCTATTTACGAAGAAGAATCTAAAAAAAAAGTCGAGACTTATTTAAATAGCAAGCAATTAAGCTTCGATAAGCGCATTGCTCGTATAAGTTGCTTTATATATTTATTTAAATAACAAAGCATAAAAAGTCTTATTACAAATCAGAATCAAAAATAAAAAGAAAACAATTAAAGTAAAGCTTCTTATCGGGATGAGCGCTATTAATCAAAGGTCAAACATAGTATTAATATCTTTAAGCTTAATTAAAAAGCTAGACTTAAAAGTGCGCAAGCTTATATCAAAAGGCTACGCTAAAGTCAATTATAAAACAATAAATAAAAAGATACATTACTTAAACGAATTCGTCACGATTAAGATTAATGTTTTAAAGATCTAAAAAATAATTTACGTATTTATTCGAAAATCAAATAGTCTTTTAAATATCGAACTAAGTCTTTTATTAAGTTTCCTTTAAATGTTTTTAATAAACGCAAAGCTTAATATTAAAGAAAGCAAGATAATTATAAAAAGATACATTTTAAATAAGAAAAAGATTATTATTTAAAGACTTTTTTTTTTATTTTCTAAGACTTTTAATTTCGTTTTATATCCGAAAAAAGAATTAAAAAAATCTTTCGACAACTTTATAATAAAATTCGAACTTTTAAAATCAAATGTCTTTATTATTAAAGATAACTTAAAACATAAGTCTAAGTTTAATGATATTAATGAATTTGAACTTTCGAGAAATTAAATTAGCAAGAACGCTTTAAGATTAGCGATAAACTTATTTAAAAAGCTAAGCTTTACTTTTCAATTCTTTCACTTTCGAAGCATTTATTAAAGCTTCTTTCTTTGCTTAACACGAATTCACTCTTACTTTTTTATAACTACTTAACAAGACTACTACTTAAAGTTTAAATTGTTTTTCTTTTTTAATTTTTTATAACTTTAATAAAAGATTTTTAAACTAACGAGTCTTAAACATAAAGAAATCAATATAAGAACTTCGAATCAAAAAAGAAGCTTATTTAAAAGTCTATTTATTTCGAAAAGCATTCGACCAACTTTTTTATTAATTTAAATAAACACTTTCTTAAAATACTTAATAAAGTTATTAAAAGAATAGTAATCATACTAGCAAAATTTTGTTTAATGCAAACCGCCGCTTAACTTTTCTTAACGCCGAAAAAAGTAAATCGTTTGCTTATAAAGTGCTCGCTAAACGAAGTCTTAAGCTTATAATTATTTAGCTATAGCTTAACTTTTAAAGATAAAATCTTTTTAAATAGATTAAAAAAAGTCTAGATCTTAATATATATATACCGAAGATTAAATAATGCTAAGTTAAACGATTTCTTTTATACGGACTTGATCATATATAAGCACCGAGTACTTAATAAAGCGGCTTTAATTGCAGATAACGTTTTAAAGCGCTATTTTTTAATAAAACTTGCTTAGCTATATAAGACAATTAAAGAAAGAATCAAGAACAAGATCTTCGAAAGCACGATAATAGCGAACGGTAAGCTTTCAGATTAAAACAGCTACTTTAACTTTATACCAGGGCAAAGGACCAAGTTCTTTGTAGTGTCACCAACGGGCTAATGTCTCGATTTATAGAATTCCTAATATATTTAAGTAAATTATAAAATAAATAATAATAGAAACTAAATCAATAGAAAGGTAATTAACGCAAGAAATAATTTATTTAATAATTTATTTTAAAAAAGAAACCTTTTTAAAACCTTCTTTTTACCGGGAAGACTTTAAACCCTTTTACGAATTACTTATATTTTGATAATTTATTATAAAAAAGGAATCCGTTTAAACTCTATTTCTTATTAAAGAAACTCTAGACCACTTTGCGAATTGCTTATATTTGATAATTTTATATAAAGGGGGGACCCCTTTAAACCCCTTTTTTTATTAAGAAATCCTATACCCTTTTGCGAATGACTTATATTTAATAATTTAATATAAGGAGGAGACCTTTTTAAACCCCTTTTTTTGATAAGGAAATATTAGATTCTTTTGCGAATCGCTTATATTTGATAATTTTATATAAAGGGAGGACCCTTTTAAACCCCCTTTTTTACTAAGAAATCCTATACCCTTTTGCGAATTAATTATATTTAATAATTTATTATAAAAGGGGAATCCGTTTAAACCCCTTTTTTTAAAGAAACTCTAGACCACTTTGCGAATTGCTTATATTTGATAATTTTATATAAGGGGGGGACCCTTTTAAACCCTCTTTTTTATTAAGAAATCTTATACCCTTTTGCGAATTACTTATATTTAATAATTTAATATAAAAGGGAGACCCCTTTAAGCCCCCTTTTTTAATAAAGAAATCTTAGACTCTTTTGCGAATCACTTATATTTAAGGCAGCAGCGTACGTTACGTAAAGCAGCGACGTGCGTTACGTATAGCAGCCTTAGGTAGGTTAAGTGTGGCAGCTTTACGTAAGTAACGTGTGGCAGCTTTACGTACGTTACGTGTGGCAGCTTTGCTGCAATGCTTTACGTATTACGTAAGGCAGTGCTAGCGACGTGCGTTACGTAAGGCAGCGACGTGCGTTACGTGTGGCAGCCTTACGTAGGTTACGTGTGGCAGCCTTACGTAGGTTAGGTGTGGCAGCCTTACGTAGGTTACGTGTGGCCGCCTTACGTAGGTTACGTGTGGCAGCCTTACGTAGGTTACGTGTGGCAGCTTTACGTAAGTTACGTATGGCAGCTTTACGTAAGTTACGTGTGGCAGCCTTACGTAGGTTACGTGTGGCAGCCTTACGTAGGTTAGGTGTGGCAGCCTTACGTAGGTTAGGTGTGGCAGCCTTACGTAGGTTAGGTGTGGCAGCCTTACGTAAGTTACGTGTGGCAGCCTTACGTAGGTTACGTGTAGCAGCTTTACGTACGTTACGTATAGCAGCTTTACGTAAGTTACGTGTGGCAGCCTTACGTAAGTTACGTGTGGCAGCCTTACGTAGGTTAGGTGTGGCAGCCTTACGTAGGTTAGGTGTGGCAGCCTTACGTAGGTTAGGTGTGGCAGCCTTACGTAAGTTACGTGTGGCAGCCTTACGTAGGTTACGTGTAGCAGCTTTACGTACGTTACGTATGGCAGCTTTACGTAAGTTACGTGTGGCAGCCTTACGTAAGTTACGTGTGGCAGCCTTACGTAGGTTAGGTGTGGCAGCCTTACGTAGGTTAGGTGTGGCAGCCTTACGTAAGTTACGTGTGGCAGCCTTACGTAGGTTACGTGTAGCAGCTTTACGTACGTTACGTGTAGCAGCTTTGCTATAACACTTTACGTATTACGTAAAACAGTGTTAGCGACGTGCGTTACGTGTGGCAGCTTTACGTAGGTTACGTATGGCAGCTTTACGTAGGTTACGTGTGGCAGCCTTACGTAGGTTACGTATAGCAGCCTTACTTAGATTACGTGTAGCAGCCTTACGTAGTACGTACGGCAGAATTGATGTCGGTGGCTGAATTAAGCTTAGCTGTGTTTTATATTTAATTCGGGCCGACCCGTTCCGAAAAAAGTTTAATAGATTGATATGGAATAAAAGTCTTGGCACGCTTAGAAATCCTGTTAGATCGGTATAGAAAATTTCACGTGATTGAATGATTAATCACCACCACAACTACTGGAATTTATCTTGGGTTACCGTTGGTGACAATAAAAGTCGGCAGAATCGAAGCTTAAAAAAAAAGAGTTTAAAATAACTTTTAATTACTTTAAAGTGAAAGAGAAAGTCTTCGGTTGCACTTTAATAAAATTGAGCGAGTGTTACGACTATCTTAATTACTTATAATATTAAGTGTTTTATTAAATAGATTTAAAGAATAGCTATTAAAGCGTCTTAATATACTTAAAAGATCGCTATATATACGCATTCTCTGCTTTAAAACACTTATAAATGCAGCTAACACGCATGACTTAAAGAAAAGCTAGTTTTGCGTTTATATATAACGAATTAATAAAGATTGTTTTTAGTTTAATATTTAAGTCTTAAATAACGATAAACGAAAAATAAGATAATTCGAAGCTTTTATTGTTTTTATTATTATTTAATAAAGAAAAAGAAGTCTCTTTCTTAAAGCTAAAGTATTATATAAACGACGTCTTTTCGAAAGCACGCGACTTTAATAAAGCTTTCACTTTTTTAAGAGACTATTAATTGCTACGCTTATTATAATCGCAGTTGAAGCTTAGCTTTAAGAAGTGCTCTTTGTTTATAAAAGAGGTTATAGTCTTAAAGGTAACTTATAAGTCAAGAAGGAGAACATTAATAAAAAAAGAAAAAGTAAAGAACATTAAAGAGTAGCCGACCTCGTTAAACGCTTAAGAGACAAAAAAGTTTTTAAGAGCTATCTAAATCATTAAGAATTAAGTTAAAAACTTTACGAAGATAACTAGACTTTTGTATCGATTCACAAGAGATATGCTTTAAGCATAAAAAGATACAAAAGCTTTATCTTTAGCGTTGCTTAAAAATTATTGCAATCAAATTTTAAAACGATTCGATTATATCTTTTATAAACTTATTTATATGTATACAAATGCTAGCGCTTACGCAAAAGGATATTGTATTATACAAATTTAAAATGATAGAATTAAAGTACTTTTTTTGTTCGATAGTTTTATTTTATTTAAAACGCAAAAACATTACGAAACGTATAAGCGAGAGTTGTTAATAATAATAAAGTTCGCTAAAAAGTTTAATTATATGCTTAAATACGATAACGATAGCACTTTTTTTACGGATTATTAACCGCTAATCTACTTTTTTGCTTTTAAGTCTATTTAAAAAGGAATTTACGCGAGGTAAGCGACGGAACTTAAAGGACTTAATATAATAATCAAATATATAAAAAGAAGTCGAAACTTAATTGCAAACGCTTTGTTTCGAATTATCTTTTTTAAAAACGAGTGTCACGACTAAGATTTTTTAAACTTTAATAGCATTTTAAATATAACTCAAGATAAAGAATAGATTTAAAAAGACGAGAAGAATAACTACGAAAAGCTTTTAAATAAAGTGGTCGACCCGCTAAAAGAAAAGGAAATAAAGAAGATCTAAATAGTGAAAAGAATGCTAGATCTTATAGTTATCTTTTAACTTGCAAAAGTAAATAAAAGAAATATCAACTTCTTTTTTGCACTTTGCTTAATAAAAAGAATGCAGTATAAAGCGGGACTAGAGCTTATATCGAAATATATAAAGATTTTTATTTATAATTATGCAAGCTTTAAAATAGCTTCGATATTAAAAGATAAAATAAAAGCATACGAAGAGTGTCTTTAGTACTTTAATATTCTAAGGTTTTTGATTTAATAAAAATTCTTAGATCAAGTAGATAAAGTTAAAAGAAGAGCTTTAAAAACTAAATTAGTAAAATATAAATAAAAAAGCAAAACGCTATAATTCTTTTAAAAAAGCATTTAAAAGATATGCTTAATGCTAAAATAGATAGCAAATGTATTAAAAAAAGCATACGACTAAAAAAGACACTTTGCGACGAGAATCACTTTAAAAAAGCTAAGACAAGTATAATAGTCGACGATAATAAAAAATACTTACTTATATATCATAAGCTGTATAAAGTGCGCTAAATACGGTCTAGCGTAAAGATCACAACTACTCTTTTTAGTAATAGTATCGGCTTTAATAAAACTATTAAAAGCGGATTTTTATAAACTATTCTTTAGAGTACTTAACGAATATAAATACTTATTAGTTATTATCGATTACTTCTTAAGATTCTTTTAAACTTTTTTATGCGCTGCAGCAAACTCGAATCACGTTATAAAATCTTTAAAAGCTTTATTTTTATAAGAAAGCTTACTTATAAGCTTTTATATAGACTTTAGTAGCTACTTTAAAAAGATAATAAAGAAGTTTATAAAGAAGAAAGGAGTGCTTTAGACGAACTTATTAATTGCATTAAAAAAATCGATGAGGATAGCTAAGAAAGCAATTGATATAGTATAAAAGGCTTTTAGCAAAACGATAAGCATATTCTCGAAAAAACTTTAATTAGTTATATTCGAAGTTAATGCGAAAGAGGTACAACACTTAAGATATTCGTTATTCAAGATTTAAAAAAGATTCGAATTAAAAGCAGCGATCGATAAAGCGTTTTTAGCGTATTATGCGAAAGTTATTCACGAGACTCTCTTTTAATAAAGCTTTTTTGAAAGACTATAAGGAACTGACTCTGAAGAAAACGAATATTAAAGCAACGCAGTCATAAAATATATAGCAAAGCATGAAATTCTTTAAGATAACGTTCACGACTCTTCGATTAAAAAGAAAAATAAAAAATAAAGAGACTAACGGAAGCTTAAGAGGCTCACTCTTAGCGCTTTAATAATGCTTTACGATCATATTATAGCAAGCTAAAAATTGCGCTTTTTTTAAAGAAGACCTTTTAAAGTATCAAAGTTAAGAAAAAACTATTTAAGATCGTATACTTTAAAACAAATCAACGGCAAAAGAATCTCGACATGCTTTTATATCGATTAGCTAAAACCTTTTTATTTAAGAATAGCATATTTAATCAACGAAGACGAAAAGCGATTACTAGTATATTAAAACTTAAAAGCAAGCATAGCAAAGCATTCTTTGCCGGTTAAAGCTAAAAACAAAAAAAAGATATAGCAGATAAAAATCGAATCTATTAAAAGAGTTTAAAGATATTAAAAGAGCTAAGAAAGCAAAACTATATCTGCAGAAGACTAAGAAATTAAAATAGCGAAAAGATAAAGAATAAAGTATAAAAAAGCATAAGCATACTAAAGATTAAAAGGTTGATATTTAAGAGTTGCTCGAAAGGTTGCTAAAACAAAATAAATAAAAAAAATATTAGTTGAACAAGATATAAAAGTTCAGTTCTCGAGACGAGAACTAATATAAAAAGGACATGTTATAAAGCTATACTACGTAACATCATTAAAGCACAGACCAAGTAGCAGAAGAGTCATCTCCTTCCTTGATGATTCTTTTCTTCTAGATAATACAACAACCCTTTCACTTTCGTTACCAATCCTTTAGCTCAGGGTTCACGGGCCACTTAGCATGCCTCGCTTAGCATGTCAGCAGTCAAGGGACCCTCAACTTGATAAGTAAACCTATTAGCTAGCTAGTGCACGTGATTCTGTGACGACACGCCAGGTCTCCTGGACGCACTTCACATGCGCCAAGCTACTTCCCTCCTTTTTTCCTTCGTATTCTCTTATTTCCCGCTTTTGACTTATAAACCATAGTTCACGAGTCTTTAGCGCTTTTACTTTCGTGTATATAGACTTTAATTACCTTCGACCTTTATACTCGGTAGTTATTGATTTTAAGTCATTACTTTAAGATTCTTTTAATGTTGGATTGCTTCCAAGCGATTGGGAATATATTCGTAACTTCGTAAGGTCGTCAAAGTACTTGCAATTGCAAAACACTCGGTTAATAAAGTATCTGAATTCTGTCTGCACCCCAAGACTCAAGGGAGCTGATTCCTTCTATATGATTAGAAGGAATCACGTGCACTAGCTAGCTAATAAGTTTACTAGTCAAGTTGGGAGTCCTTTGACTGCTAACATGCTAAGCGAAGCATGCTAAGTGGCCCGTGAACCTTAGTTCACGGGTGAACTTCCCAACTATTACTACTACTACTACTACTACTAATTAAGATCGATATAAATATACCGATACCGGCAACTTTCTTTTTAGTAAGCAGTGCTTTGCTAATTACTATATCGACCGAAAAAAGAAGGAAGGTAATCAAACAAAAAAAAAAAAATCTTATTTTACTAAACCTCACTCTTCTCTTTCTTATAGCGGCCTCTTTACCTATCCGTCTACTTGCACCTTCAAGGTATTAGTTAAAACTAGCTCTTGCAAAGAAGTATTAGCCCCGATTTTAATTATAGCGTCAGCAAAGTTAGATTTGCCTTCGATCTAGCGTATCTTAGAAAGCTTTCGCCTTTCGTATAACTCTCGAATAGCTATAATATCGATCATTAAGCGCTTCTCTTTAATAGTCCTTAGCTTTACTATGCACTCGTAAAGCGAGTAAGAGTCAATGCATACGATTACGAAGAAGTTAAGGATTCTTAGCTAAGCCGTGATTTAAGTAAAAGTAATCGATATAGCAATAGCTATATCGATATTTAAGGACATAACGTATAGCTTAAAGGCTAATACTGCTTTTGTTATCCTCTTGCACTTTTATAATATTTAATAAAAGATATTATCCGTTAAAGTGAACTCGTTTTCACTTACGTAAGCTTTATTGCTAAAGATAGCTACGAAACCGATTTAAGAGCTGAGGTCAGCGTTATTAGCAAACGCTCCGTCTACGAATATAAAGAGCTTCGCCGTCTTTAAGTCTAAAAGCACGTAATAGATCTTTTAAGTTAAGTGATCGATTAGCTATTAAATTACTTTATTAAAAGCTTTATAGTCTTCGTCTCTCGGTTCTTAATATTAAGCAGCTATCGATAAAGCGCAAGATGCTTTTAAGTAGCAAATAATAGCTAAATACGCCTTTCGAGCACGTTGCTTTAAGTATTCTTTAATTCGTATAGCTGAATCGAGCTTGATCATTACAAGCCTCTTACTTTGCCCTTTTTGCTTAATTAATAATCCGAACTCGTCTTTATCTAAAGATAGCTTACATCTATTGAAAATCATCGGTTCGGCGTATATGAAAGTCTTTATTTCTTTGCTTTTTAGCTTAGATTTGACCAACTCTTTTTCTTCTTTTGCTTTTATAGCTCGATTGACAATTATAAAGACATCGTCCGTTTATAAAGCAGCTATTCTTAGCTGATCTTTATTAATTGATATAAAAAAGCAAAAATTAAAGCTCGATTGCTTTATTTCGAAGTTATCCGTGAAATGCTTTAAAAAACGCTTATACTAATGCGTTTTTGCTTCGAAGATCTCGTATAAAAAGCTAATTATAAAAAACAAAGTGCTAAAAGAGAATCGATAAGTGATCTTTTTAAATAATCGCACGACGATTATTCGTATAAGCTTCGTGCTTAACTGAGTATAAGCTTAAGTAATATCTTTGTTATAAACTTGATACTCGTAGTCTTTTATTACCGAAAGAGCTAAAGCATAATAAAGTCTTTAGCCCGCTCGTTATACCGTAAAAAACTCGATAAGTACTTTCGTTTTGCTTTTATCTTAAAAAGCTTAAACTATTATACGAGACTTCTCGTATAGCGTAAGTGTTCTTTTGCTTTTAATCTCGTTAATAAACTTAAATCCGAAGATCTTAACGCTTTTAATTCGTAAATCAATGCTCGAGATCACTTGAAAAATGCTTTAAGCTATTAATCTAGCTAATTCTTTTGCTTTAGACTCTTGAAATAATGCCTTAAAGCTTTTGATAATCCTTTCGGCTCGCAGCTTAGCTAAGAGCTTATAGTCCCGGCGTTCTTTATCGGTAACAAACACCTTAAAGTCTTTAATAAATAAAACGTAAGAATCGCTCTCCTTTTCGTCGAGTACGGTCGAGATATTAAAATCGTACTTTTAATAAAGTATTTAAATCATTAATATTATTGATCTTTAAGAATTAATAAGTTGAAGGTTAAAAGGGCTGTTTGCTAGTTTTAACAAGCTTTTTAGATTACGCGACCTCGGTAAATTAAGCGAATATTGCGATTCTAGCTTTTTTTCGCTTTCGCTTTAATCTTCTTCTATTTTTACTTTAAGTGCTTGCAACTCTTTTAACAGCTTTTCAACTTTAAAGTAATAAGGTTTTATTAAAGTTGACTTGAATTTCGTAAGCCTCGGACATGCTATTATATACGTATGCCTTTGCTTATTAAGCAGCTGAAAAAGGCTCTTCTATCTTTAGTTTTTCCGCTACACGAGTACTCGTGAACTAATAAAAAGGTTTAAGATATGCTTCGTAATTAATCCATTCTTCTTTTTAAGCGCGTCTTTAACTTGCTTCGTAGCGTAGCATTTCCGTACTTCTTTTATAGCTTTATTAATAGCAGCAGCACGCTCTTAAGTAAATGCGGCAAGTCGATCTTGCTCCGTTAGCTTCAGTAAAGTGCTAAAAACGAAAAGCGTAAGGATTAAGCTATTAAGTCTCGCCGTATCGTTAATAGCTTTAATAGCTATTTAAAGCCGATCTTTTTTTAAGGCCTTAAAAAGCTCTTTTATAACGATCTCAAAAGCGCGTCGCACAAAGACGTAATAGCGTTCTACTAGCCCGACGCTATAATAAGCTTTTATAAGCATCTGCTTTAAAGCGCTACTAATACTTTTAAAGTAGCTTTAAAACGTTGCCGAATTAAAGTTGATTCCGAGATCGTGCACGACGTTTGTAAAAAGTTCGACGTAAGTATTAACTTAATATCGATTAAATCTTTTAAATAAATGCTATGCGGATATGCTTTTAAAAAAAGTAACGGCTTAAAAATTAATAAAATCGCAAACGACGTATAATACGTTTTTGCTATTAAAGTGCATTACGTTTACGTATACCGTATTATTAAAGTTAATATTATTTTTAAGTCTAATATTAAACCTTTTCGAAAAGCGTTCGAATACTTAGCAATAATAGCAAAACTTTTAAATATTATAAAGCAAATCCCGTTTGAATTCGTGCTCGGCCTTTTTAAAAATAATAGCAAATCGACTTATTAAAAAATAGCTAAAACGCTTGTAAATAGTCTTTAATTGCTCTTTCGTAAAATAGCAGTAAACGGTCTCGCTTTCGCTTTCGATACTATAATAAATAGCAGCGTGCTTTTTACTTAATAGCATTTATACGTATTTAAATATCTTTATTATTAGTATTTCTTTTTTCCTTTACATTAGCACGTTCCGCAAGTTATTTAAGATCACTTTATGCTTATTTATATTAGCTAATAAGAATAAAAAGAATACGTCGCTTTTTATAACGTAAAACTCTATTTGACTTAAAAGTGTTTTTAAAGCAATTGCTTTAATAGAAATAGCAAAGCTAATCTCGTACTTAACGGACTTCTCTTTTGCTCGAGATATATTCAATTAGACCTCGAGATACTTTTTTTAAAGTGCTCGTAGCTAAAGCAAGCTAGCGGTAAAGAAATTAGCTGCTTCGCTATTAATTATAAAGCTTATAAATACGTTTTCAAAGTACTTAAAAGTTATATAAGTCTTTGCTTTGCTCGCGAGCATACGCGGATCTTGCTCGAGCATCTTTTAAGTCTTTACTTAGTTAGTAAAAGCGTAAAATGCCGTTTAAATCTTTAGTTGTTTGTATACTTCGTTAGCGTTAAAAGTGCCGTAAGTAATCACAAAACCTTTCGATATGTTAGCGTAGCTGCTCGATTCGAGCGGCTCGTTTGATAAGCTTGCGATAAACTAATCGAATTCTTTTGTAAATACAAGTAGTAAACTTTCGATCGATGCTACGTATTAAAAGAATTTGCTTTTCGTCACTTTTTTTGCGTTTTTAAAGCTTTAAAACTTAGCGACGGATGCTTTCTTTTCGTCGAAAGTGTGATTAATGCTTTAGCAACTTAACTTTTTATAAACAAAACACTTTTTTTTACTTTTAATAGCTTTAATAGCTTTTTTACTTTCGAAGTATTAGCGATTTTAAATAAAGCATTCGTATTCTTTATTTAAATCGAAGTCAATTTTTAAAGTGTTATAAAAGCAAATGTAATCGTATAGCTCGCTAAAGCTCGCGTAAGCTTTAGCTTTAACGGATCGAAAAGTCTTAATTGCAAACGCAATTGCTCGTTAGATATCAGCAATTGCGGCGATAAAAGTAAAAGCAAAGTTTATCCGCGCAATAATCGTTTTTAGCACGTTTTTATAAGCTGAATACAACTTGTCGGCAAGACTTTTATCGTTTTTTAAACTTAATCGTAATAAGCTTTAAATTCTTTTAAGCTTTTTAGCGAGCTTTTTAAAGCACTCGCTAAGCGAGGTTTTTAGATTCTCTTTCTTAATTAAATTTAACGAAATTTCTTTTTAACGATTGTATTTTGCTTATCGCCGATAGTTAGTTTCGAATTAGTCTTTTATTGCAATAACGTTCGCTTTAAACGTAAGAAGCTTAGCTTTAATCATATAATTATAATAAAAAGTTATAACTTTATTTATAAGCATAATTAAGAACGCTATTAAATAATCGTCGGATATTAAGCCGTATCGATTTGCTTAATTAACGAAAATACTTAATTAAGTCTTAAAGTCATCGTCGAATCTCGAATACTTTAGTTCTTTAAAAAAGCTTTTTGCAAATAAAGCTAATTCTTTTGCTTTTAAGTAAAGATCCGTCGCTTTTAATTCGAGGAAATCGTTTTTATTATCGTTAAAAGCGCTTAAAATGCCGTATGCAAGCGTGCCGTGCTTAGCTAATAGTCTAATCGATAAAAGGTTACCGATATAATTGCCGATAGTCCGTTTTTTTTAAAGTTTTTAAGAAGCTTATTTTCGGATCCGAAGTCTTTTAAGAGTCCGTTTCCGAATTCTTTTAATAATTTAAAAAAGCCGTTTTTACTTTTTTCGTATCCGTATCTTTAATCTTTTTGCTAATCTCTTTCGTTTCTTTTTCGTCGATCATCGTTAAGATCGTTAAAGCTATTCGAGTTATCGGTTAAAGCTTTAGTTTAATAATATCCGTACTTTTAAACGCGCTCTTAACGATTTTTATACTTTTAATATCTTTTTTATCGATACGTAGCTTATTAAAAGATCTAAAGAGCTTATCGGTTCGTTCGAAAATGCTAAATCTCTTTTTCGAATTGCTAAAGTTAAGTACGGAAATCTGTACGCTATCTTTAATAAAAGCTAATTTTATCCGGAATACTTTTAAGTTTTAGCGGGTCTTCTTTTAGCGTATAATTGCTATTGCTTCGCGTATTATTAAGTCCGATGATAATCTTAAGACTTTTGTTGTTATTGCTATTAAGCTTAAGTTTTTTAGAAAACTAAGTGTAGCTTTTAAGAAAAAGGTTTATAAGCCGTTAAAGCGATTTTAGCTTTTGTTGTATGATTAGCGTATTGCGTAATGATTATTAAATTGAAGATGAGTACGTTAAAGTACTTCGTCGTAGCCTTTCGTTAGATTGTATAGCGTAAGTTTGTAATTCCGTTATTTGCTTTGCTATAGCTTTTATATTTCGTTTTATATTTCTCTTTTTTTTTAAAAACTCTTTTCGTAACTTTTAGATTTCCTTTCTTTCTTTTTTTTTACTTAAAGTCTTTTTTTCCTTTCTTTTTAAGCTTTTCGAAGGTGATAAAGGTAGTTAAAGCGTATTATCTTCGTCGTCCGTAAAGTTTTCGGCGGTCTATTTTAAATCGAAGCTTAAAAGTGTTGCTTATTGCTCTTTTATTTCTTCGCAAGTCTATTAGTGCTGCTACTCGTCGTTTAAGAGCTTGACCATCTTATTAGCGTAGCCTTTTTGCTTTAAAAAGCATTATACGCTTTTAAATAGCAAGTGTTTTTTAAAACTAATAAAAGTAGCAAACTTAAAGCTTTGTTTCGTATTATTTTTCGTTATCGTAAAGCTCGTTTAATCTTAGCGTAAGAAAGCGTGCCGGAATAAGCTTTATAAGTCGTAATCCTTTAGCTTTTTACACTTCGCATTTAAGAAGTCTTTTATTATTGCTCGAGCCGTAATCTTATTATCGAGCTTTGCGTATAATAGCTCATTTAAATTAAATAAGATACTCGATATTTCGTCGTTTAGTCTTTCCGAAAAGCTTAAAAGTCTTAAGTATAGTGTTTCTTTTAGCTGAATAGCTAAAAGTTCCGTAAGTAGTAATAAGACTCGAAAGGTATAATACTTTGCTTTTTATCGGCTAGACTCTTTACTTAAAGGTCTAGTTGCTCGATCGGTTATAATTATTATCTATTCGTACGTAAATCGATCTTGTTAATTAAGTTTGCTATATATAGCAAGCGCGGCTTTATAGCTTTAAAAGTTGTATAAAAGTGACTTAATTCGGAATCATTTTTCCGTAAGAATAAAAAAAAATTTAATAATATAAGCAAGCGATTTAATACGGAATCGCTTTTCCGTTATAAAAAAAAAGTATCGTAATGAAAAGTATCTTCGCTATAAAGTCTTAGCTTCTTTATGATTGATCACTTAGTAGTAAATCAACTACTAATTAATATTAGATTGCTTTTAAGCGATTAAGAATATATTCGTAACTTCGTAAGGTCGTTAAAGTACTTGCAATTGCAAAACACTCGGTTAATAAAGTATCTAAATTCTGTCTGCTCTTTAAAACTTAAAAGAGCTGATTCTTTTTATATGATTAAAAGGAATTACGTGCATTAGCTAGCTAATAAGTTTATTAGTTAAGTTGAAGGTCCTTTGACTGCTGATATATTAAGCGAGGCATGCCAAGTGGCCCGTAAACCTTGGTTCACGGGTGAACTTCCCAACTATTACTACTACTACTACCATTACTAGCTAAGGTCGATATGGATATACCGACATTTAAGCTCTTATATAAACCTTCGCGCTCCCGTGAGTTCTTTTAAGTAATCGCTTAAAGTCGTTATATTATTAATAACTATCGCACTCCGCCGAGAACGGCTTTAATAATATTCCTTTTCTTTAGAATTCTTTAATATTTAAACGTTAAAAACACTTAAACGATTTTAACGGTTACGAGAAAGCTTATTTTAAGTATAACTTAAAGGATAGCACTTATATAATACAGCAACTTTCGCTCCGCGAGCAAAATCTTTCGCACACTTCTTAAAGCTGCTTTAGCAGCTCTTTCTTTTTCTTTTACGGCTTAATTAATAGTTCCTTTTACTTAAGAAAAAGCTATTAGTAAGCAAAACGATAAAGATAATCTTTCGGCTTTTATTAACCTTAAAGAAGCTTTAGCTCAATACTAAGCTCTTTTTTAGTTTTAACGAAAAGCCGCTAAGCTTAAAAAGCTTTTCGCAAATATAAAAACTCGTAATAAAAAGCTCGATAAAAGCGTTAACGAGCAAAAAACCTTCGCCGATAAAGCTAAAAAAAAAGCTCGTCGAGCTCGAAAAGAATTAGATCAGCTTTAAGCGGTCTTGCTAACTACGAAACGCTCGTTAAAGCCTTTTTAAGTGTCTTTCGAAGATAACTTTAAAAGCAAAAAGCTATATAAGCTTTCGGTTTTTTAAATTACTTTTTTTATTTATAAAACCGCTAACCTTCGTCGCTTTTTCGCCGACGACGATAAACTACTTTCTTTTTATAAGCTAACCAACCTTCGCATTTTAGCTAAGTTTAATACTTTTAAAGCTTTTTCTTTAGCTTCTTAAAGTCGCGCTCGTATCGAGCGGATCTTTAACTTTAAATAAAAGCTTTCAAATAGTATAAGCTATCGAGCACGTTATTAGCAAGCCCGCGTCTTCGATAATTTAAAAGCTTTCGAAGAATACTTCTTTATAAAACGTTAACGTAAGAATTACGTTTTTAATTAAACCGAAAAGACAGCTTATTTGTTCTTAGCCTTTTTAATTATAAATCGTAGCAACTCCGTAATTGCTTCGGAACTCGTTTAAATCGCTTTTGAGTTTTTAAACGACTTTATTAAAAAGGCTAAAGCGTTAATTAAGTTCGAAAAACTTTATATAAAGCTTAATTAGCAATTCTAAGACTTTTATTTTATTTTCTCGAAGCTTACCGCTACCGCTGAAATCAAAGATAAAGACCGATTACGTAAAGCTTTGCGTTTTAAGATTATTAAGACGTTGCGCGATTAGCTTTATTTAAAATTTACTAAGACTATAACTTTTAAAGACTTTTAAACCGCCGTCTAGCAATTAGCTGTTAGCTAATACGCGTTTACAAAGCTTTACGATGCTTTATAAGCTAAGTATAATACTTAATTCGCAAAGAGCTTTTATAATAAAGCTCGTAACGAATCTCGCTTGGCTTAAAGAATAGCGGTCAAGCAAATCGCTTATTACGAAAACCGCTAAAGTAGCTTAGCTTTCGTCTTTTTCTTTACTTTTTAGCGTTAAACTTTTAATAGCTTTAGCGCTAATATAAATCGATTTAATCGATTTAATAAATTCTTTTTTTTCGAAAACGCTTTTAAATTAGCGATTAAAACTTTTAAATCGTTTCGTAAAAACTCGAATACGCCGAAGCTCTTTCGCTACTACTTAGTTAACGAAATAGACTACGGCGCTAGATTTAAATACGGCTTTTATTCGGATGACTCGGACGATAAGCTTTACTCCGACGCTTTTAAAGATTACTAAAAGCTTTCTTTTGCTAACTCCGACGCTTTCGATAATAAAAAAAACGTCGAAGCTTAAGCAAAGCTTTTTTTTTAAATTAGCTTCGAGATATACGATACTTCGATCTTACGAAGCTTTTTAATAATAAAGCTATAATTATACCCGTCACTTTTATTAAAAACGGCTTTTCGTACAAAGTATCTGCTTTGCTCGACTTAAAAGCTAATAAATACGCGCTAATTGACTTAACGCTATTTAAATCACTTTCTTTTTTTCTTAAACTTTTAATTCAACTCTTTTCGGCCTTATTTTTTATTAAATCATATAATAAAGCTCGTAAAGCTATTATCTTATATTTTGCACTTCTTAATCTTACGGTTAATAAGCGCGTTTAATCTTTTACTCTTTTTCTTATTATTAACTTTAAAAATCATAACGTAATCTTCGGACGAGCATAGCTAGCTAAGTATTAGATTTTTTTTAATTGCGTTCGTCGCAAGCTTTATTAACTTCGTTTTAACCTTTCGATTGTTATTTACGCTAAACCTATTAAGATTATATACCTTAATTAGCGTAAAGTAAACGCTCGTTATTAATACGACGCTAATAAGCGTAATCGAGCTTTAAACCGCTTTTAAAAAGCTTACGACGCTAATTTATTTATAAATTATAATTTATAAGTAAATCAAGTAGCAACGATAATCGCAAAATCACTTTTTTCTCTTTAGAATCGTCTTCTTTCCGCTTTCTCTTTTAAGATCGTTGAACCTTTTTCTTTTATTCACCTTTTCGTAAAGCTGCTATTCTTTCGCTTTACGAAAAACACTTTTTTCAAAAACTACGCTAAATTAATATTTTAAATAAACCGTAAGCTTATATTAACCGATATCGTTTTCGTAAAACCTTTTTTACCTGTTAAACGCTTTCGCTAAACATCTAAGTATAAAATTAATAAAAACTTTAAGATCAACGGCGTTTTCGAATACGCTTTTTATATAATCGCTCGTTAAAAAGACGTAAAACTATTTTCTACGTTTTTTTACGAGCTCGATTGCTTAATCTTTAAGCGTTAAACGATTGCTTTTACTTAAGCTAACTATTAAGCAGCGCTAACACGCTTTATTAACGGCTTTATCTTTGTTATTAACTTTATAACAGAACTATTAAAGCTTATTAACGACCTTTTTATCTTTTCCGAGTACTTCGATTACGCATACGTATTTTTTAAAGCTGTTAACAACGTGCTAATATTATATAAGCTTTACGATTACAAAATCGAGCTTTTCGAAAAGAAAGAAAAAGCGCTTCGGTACTTACTATTATATAAAATGTCGATCTTTAAGCTAAAGCTTATTAAAGCTTACTTTATCGACAATCTTAATAAAGGTTTTATCGAACTTTTAATAACGCTATTTATAGCTTTAGTCTTTTTTGCTAAGAAGCAAAACGGTTCCTTTCGCTTTTATATTAACTTCCGCGCGCTAAATAACTTTATTCGTAAAGATCGATACTTTTTCTTTTTAATCGATAAGACCTTCGCACGTCTTTTAAAAGCTAAAATCTTTACGAAACTTAATATTCGATAAGCCTTTTATAAAATACGGATAGACTTAGCTTTCGAAAAGCTTATAATATTTAAAACACGCTACGGTGCTTATAAGTGCAAAGTTCTTTTATTCGGATTAATTAATAAACCCGCTATTTATTAACGTTATATAAATGACCTCCTTTTCGACTTTTTAAATATCTTTTGCATAGCATATTTAAACGATATCTTAATCTATTCTTCCGACCTTTTAAAACACGCTTATTACGTCCGTTAAGTTCTTTAACGATTCGACGACGCTAGCTTTTAAGTTGATATTAAAAAGTGCGAATTTAATATTATTAAAATAAAATACTTAAGCTTTATTATCTTTACCGAAAGCTTAAAAGTAAATCCGGATAAGACTTCGATAATAAAGCATTAAGCGCTTTTCACAACCGTTAAAAGCGTTTAAAGCTTTTTTAGATTTTATAACTTTTATCGCCGATTTATTTAAGATTACGGCGTGATCGCAAAGCTTTTAATGCACTTGATTAAAGCTAACGTTTCTTTTTTATTTAATTCTTAATATTAAAAAAGCTTCGACCTTTTAAAGCTCGCTTTAATTATTGCGCTAATCTTATAGCATTATAATTAAAACCTTTTTTATATGCTAAAGACTAACGCTTTTAACGGCGTAGCCGCTTTAGTTCTTTTTTAAAAGCATAGTTCCGATTAACTACTAATCGCTTATTATTTTAAAACTATAGCTTCCGCTAAGCTTAATTACGTCGTTTACGATAAAGAGATGCTAGCTATTATACGCTCTTTTAATAACTTCCGCGTCGAATTCGCCGGCTCTTTTTATTAAGTTTAAGTAATCATCGATTATAAAGCTTTAAAATACTTTATAACTTTTAAGACTTTTAACGCTCGTTAAGCACGTTAAGCAAAGCTCCTTTTCGATTACAATTTTATTATTACGTATAAATTAAGTAAAAACAATCTTTTAGCTAACGCGCTAATACGTCGTATCGAAAAGCTTTTTTTTTAAAATAGCTTTAAGCGCACTTAGCGCTTGCAAACGTTGCTTTGCGCCGATAACGTTGATTTACGATTCTTAACCGAAGAGCTACGCTAACTTACGTTTTCGAAGACCGCCGTTATTATCGAAAAGATCGCGGAGCTCTTACCGATATTCCGAGTTATTAATCAAGTTTTAAAAGCTAATCGGACCGCTTTTAGTTTTATAGCACTTCGAATTTAAGCTTTTAAAGTTAAATCCTTACTCGTAAATTACGATTTACGAGTTAAACTTATTATAAAAAGCGACTTGCTGCTTTATAACGGCCGCTTATTAGTTTTTAACGTTTAAAACTTGCGCTCGTTACTCGTTCGAAAAATCTATAACCAAGTATTTACGGCACACTTTAGCTTTCGAAAAACTTATAAGCTTTTTATAATATAATATTATTAGCACGGTATAATTAGATTCGTTAATTAGTATTACCGCAATTACTACGCTTATAAACGAGCTTTAATGCTTCGCGATAAGAAACTTAGTTTGCTTTAACTTTTCTCGATCCTTTCGCGCTTTTAAAAGCACGTTATTATAGATTTTTATAGCTTTAATAAAAACAAACACGGCTACGACAACGTCTTTATAATAATCGACCGCTTTTTTAAGCAAGCAATCTCGATCTTTTATTATAAGTTTATCGACGTTAAAAGCTTCGCTAAGCTTTATATCTATTATATCTATAAGTATTTTAAAGCTTTTTTAATATTAACTTTTAATAAAGGACTTTAATACTAATCCGAGTTTTAAAAAAAATTTAATAAAATCTTCGATACTAAATTGATCTTTAACACCGCCGCATACTTCGAGACTAACGGTTAAACCGAAATCTATAACTAATACTTACAAAAGCGCTTCCGTCCTTTCGTAAGCTATTATTAAAACGATTAAAGCGAATTCTTTTTTATAATAGACTTCGCTCAATTGATTCTTTTTTACGACTCTTTCGGCGGTCTTTTTTTTTTTAAAGTAATTTACGGCTACGCTTTCCGGATCACTTAAAATTAAAGCTTAAAACGATTTGACGATTAAACCTTTTCTCGCAAGCTTAATTAAAACGAAGCTCGCGCTTACGCTAACCGCTACTTCAAAGCTTAGAACCTCGCTAAAAAGCACTTTCAACGCGCTTAAAACCGCATAGCTAAATAAGCTAATAAATTAAAGCGCTCGATTGATTTCGACGTTAATAATAAAGTTTAGTTAAACATGCGCTCGTTTCTTATTTTTCGACCGTTAAAAAAGCTCGATAACCTTACGAACGGACCGTTCGAAGTTACCGATAACGTTTATAATAGCTTTAAACTTAAGCTTTTCGAATTAATAAAAGTTCATTTAATTTTTTACTTCGGACGGCTACGAAAAGCTTTTAATAATTTTATTTTCGAGCAAATCATTTTTAAATTTAACTCGATTAATATTATTAGCGAATTTAAATACGAAATAGAAAACATTTTAGCCGTACGCTAAATTAAAAAGCACTTTAAATACCGCGCTTTTTAGCTCGACCGCGATATTAATCTTACTTAATACTTCGCTTTCGATTTTATGTACGCTCTTTTTAAGGTACGTGACTTTTACTTAAAATACAAAGAGCTTTTCGGCCTTTTCGCGAAGCTTTTCGAATGGATCAAAGCTTATTCGAACGGTATTAATGATTACGATCACTTGAATAATAATAAAGCAATAGACGGACGCTTAAGGACGAGCTTTTTTCGGACGGAAAAGTAGTGTAACGATACGCTAAGTCTTTTAGACGCATTTTATATGCGCTAAGCTATTTCTTTCCTTTTTTCTTTCGTATTCTTTCATTCTCCGCTTTTAATTTATAAACCATAATTCACGAGTCCTTAGCGCTTTTACCTTCGTGTATATAGACCTTAACTACTTTCGACCTTTACACTCGGTAATTATTGATTCTAAGTCATTACTTTAAGATTCTCTTGAGCTTTTATATGAACCCCCGCGCTCTCGTGAGTTCCTTCAAGTAATCGCTTAAGGTCGTCACAGATTCCTTCTAATCATATAAAAAGAATCAGCTCCTTTAAGCCTTAAGGAGCAAACAGAATTCAAATACCTTATCAACCGAGTGTTTTGCAATTGCAACTACTTTGACGACCTTACGAAGCTACGAATATATTCCCAATCGCTTGGAAGCAATCCAACAGAAATCAAAAGAGAACATTTAATAATTAAAAAAAGCTTTCGAGACGCTAAACGATCGAAGTAAAAAAGAACTTAATACTTAATTCTTAAGTCGCTTACGAATCGGCGGCGATTCTTTTAATAAAAGTTGTTTAGCTTTCTTTTAGCTAAAAGAATAACAAAAACGCTTTCTTTTTATTTAAACAAGTAATAAAAATGCGAAACCCGGTTTTTTATAACCTTTTTCTTTATCGTTATCTTGTTCTAGCTAATAAAACGGTAGCAAAGAACTAGAAACTTTTTAAAAAGATAATATGTTACTTATATTAAGTATATTAAATAATAAGAAAGTATATAAAATTAAGATAACGAGCTTTAATCGTATGTTATTATAATCAACTTTTTGTAAAGTCTTATCAATAAGACTATTAACACGCTGATTAAAAGATTAGCTAAGGCTTGATTTAAATATAAATAAAGTGCGAGGTTTATAATTTTAAGAACTTAAATAATTAATATTAATAACTTTAATAAGCATAATAACTTAAGAACTTTAATAATATACTTAAACCGTTAGAGCTTTTTTAAAATGCTTTAGACTTTATAGCAAATCTAATACGTCGATTTATAAGAAGTAAGCTTTAGCAGATTAATAACTTTAATAACTTTAATAACTTAACTAAAAGCACTTACTTATACCGCTTAAAGTAGCTTGCTTACGCATACTTCTATTGTATTTAAGATTGTTTTTATTAAAAGTATTTCTATCGAAACCAGAATTTTAAAAGCGTTAAACCGTAAAATGAAAACCTTAATAACTTTAATAACTTTAATAACTTTAATAACTTTAATAACTTTAATAACTTTAGCAACTCTAGTAACTTTAATAACTTTAATAACTTAACTAGAAGCTAGGCTGCTCCATGGGGCCCCATGGGGCCCCATGGAAATTCGAGTCCTTCCCACGGGGGAACCCACGGGGGGTACAAAAATCGGCCTTCCTTATGGGGAAACCTTATGGGGGGTGGGGTTTCCCTATGGGGTTTCTTTATTTATATATATTCATATCACGTGGCTTCGCTTAATAGCTTAAGCGCTAAGAAGTTTACTAAACACGTGCAAAAGAGCACGTGCAAGGCTAGACTGCATAATAGATTTACTAATCGATTTATTAATTATATTTACTAATCACATTTACTAATCATATTTATTAATTATATTTATTGATTATATTTATTAATTCGATTTACTAATCATATTTACTAATCACATTTACTAATTATATTTACTAATCAAGTTTACTAATTATATTTACTAATCACATTTACTAATTATATTTATTAATCGATTTATTAATCACATTTACTAATTATATTTACTAATCGATTTACTAATCATATTTACTAATCGATTTATTAATTATATTTACTAATCACATTTACTAATTATATTGATTAATAGATTTACTAATTATATTTACTAATCGATTTACTAATTACATTTACTAATTATATTTATTAATTATATTTACTAATTATATTTACTAATCACATTTACTAATCATATTTACTAATCGATTTACTAATTATATTTACTAATTACATTTATTAATTATATTCATTAATCGATTTACTAATTATATTTATTAATCGATTTATTAATTATATTTATTAATCGATTTATTAATCACATTTACTAATTATATTTACTAATCATATTTACTAATTATATTTGCTAATTACATTTACTAATCATATTTACTAATCGCATTTACTAATTATATTTATTAATCGATTTACTAATTATATTTACTAATCATATCTATTAATTATATTTATTAATTAATTTACTAATCGATTGATTAATCGATTTTAAAATAATAAATATAGTATACTTAAGTAAGTAAAGCACAAATTGATAAGGTAACGATAATAGTATTTAATTTATTTAAAAGAACAAAAGAGCAAAAGAGCAATTATATTATATATATATATAGCACGCAGCTTCGCTTGATAGCTTAAGCGCAAAGGAGCTTACTAGACACGTGTAAAAGAGCACGTGCAAGGCTAGATTGCATTCATAACAGATTTACTAATCGATTTATTAATTATATTTATTAATTATATTTACTAATTACATTTCAATAGAAAATTTAAACCTTTAATCAATTTGCGATCGGCAAATCAGCGAAGATAATTTAAAGTTAGTATTTCGTATATCGCAAAGTATATTAAAAATAAAGAACTTAAAAAAAGTAAAATTATCGGTTTCTTAAGCAATAAGATTACGCGAATCTTACCCTCTCCTCCCTCTCTCCTTGAATAGCCTTTAGCTATACGAATTGATTTGTATTGACTTGTATCGACTTGTATCGACCCGTATTAACTTGTATTGACTTGTATTTACTTGTATTCATTTGTATTCACTTGCATTCACCTGTATTAAAAGTCTATAATAAAAATAAAAACTTGAAAAGAAATATAATAATAGATTTATTATTAGTTAAATTGAACGTTAAAGCATTGCTATAACGATGTTAGCGCTTTGATAATTAAGTAGTAATAAGATTACGCGAATCCTATCCCTTCTTACCCTTGCTACCTTTTCTTTAAGTCGCCCTTAGCTATACGTATTAACTTGCGTTGACTTGTATCGACTTATATTAATCTATATTAACTTGTTTTGACTTGTATTCATTTGTATTCACTTGTATTTACTTGTATTAAAAGTCTATAATAAAAATAAAATCCTGAAAAGAAATATAATAATAGATTTATTATTAGTTAAATTGAAAGTTAAAGCATTGTTATAACGATATTAGCGCTTTAATAATCAAGTAGTAATAAGATTACGCGAATCTTACCCCGTCTTACCCCTTTTACCCTTTCCTTGAGTCGCTTTTAGAAGTTAGCTATACGTATTGACCTTTATTGACTTGTATTTCATATTTACTAATCGATTTACTAATCGATTTACTAATCGATTTACTAATTGATTTATTAATCGGAATAGCAATACGATTACTCGAATCATATCCCCTCTCTTTTTGAATAGCCCTTAGCTATACGCATTCACTTGTATTAATCTGTATTACTTGTATTGACTTGTATTTCATATTTACTAATCGATTTACTAATCGATTTATTAATTGATTTATTAATCGGAATAGCAATACAGTTACTCGAATCATATCCTTTTCTCCTCTTAAGTAGCCCTTAGCTATTGTGGTGGAGTTGGGGCTCTGTATTTGTTTTGTCCATGTATATAGTACTGATGCTAGGCACCTTTGTCACGTGGGTGCGCTGCATGCTCTGGCCCTGCTAGGCACGTGGTTAGGTCACGTGCAGGCTCTTATATAGACGAGTAGTTGGTTCTTCCTTGAACCAGCACTACTTTATTATCATACAATACAATACACGTACTTATAGTACACATTCGAGTGTCCTTCGATCGTCCTCTTTCTCCCTCCTTATTTACTTACGATTCTATTATAGCTATATTCATATATATCTCTTGATTTGACGTTAAGTATATGTCGGAGCTCTTTTCTTCTATATATATTTAGTGACTTACGCAAGGAATCGAACTAAAAGTTGGTCTTTATACCTCTTTTAGACTTGCTTCCTTTGCGAGAAGCTATATATTCGGAGTTCACGTCATACGCTAGGCTATTGACCATATGCTTTTGCGGTACTCTTTCGAAGGGTATTCGATATACGCTAGGCTAATAGTCAAGTGCTTTTGCATATGAGCTTCGAGGCTATTGCTTTAAAAGCGATCTTCCTTCGATTTGTGTCCGTCGAGCATGCTATTCGGTATATTCGATAAGTATTATTTAAGAAGTCGTTATTTTAATTCGGGGATCGAGCTGGCTAAAGTTCAATTCGGTATCTATAAAGTATTATTCACTTAGACTACTTTACACGGCGATACGCTCGAGGTATTATTCGTTTGATATACTTTACCTTTTCGATTTAATATCGATTCTGATACGAGTCTATTGTTCTTTCTTCTTTGGAAGGGTAAGCAGTAGCTAAGTACCGGAAATACTACGCTAAGCTTAAGAGGTTGAAAATTCAACACTTACTTCGCAATAGAGATTACGCATAAGGACTTCGAATTGCTTTCGATCATCTTTCGCTTCGGCAAATAAAGGATACGACGAGCGGAAATAAGTGTTTGCGATTCGGAACCGTTTCGGTGTCGCATTATACTAGAAGCAGGCTATATGCTTGTACGGAAGCTCGGCTATTACTCGACCTTGTTTTTATTTCGATATACTTAATCTCGGCAATTACTTTTCCGCTTATTACGGATCTTGCGTTATAGAATTAAACGTATTATTAATATCGTCTATTATATCGATTTGGTTTCGACTATTTAGCTCGACGCGATCGATACTCGACTCTTTAATGAATCACTTTCGACGCATCGGGATCTTATATCTTTATAACATTTCTTTATGTATTTAATATTTATTATAAATTGTACTTATTTTATTTTTATTATTTATTTACATTTATATTATTCTATTATTTTCGTTCTTTTTTCGCATTCGTTTCGGGACACTTTTATACTTTAATCGATATCTATCAACTTAACTTAGCGGGCTTACGTTAGAGCTTTCGAAAATCAAAAAGAGTCATGACTTCTTCGACTTAAAAGGATTTCGGATTTAACGAGGATGCTACTCGTAAGATAACCGAGGACGAAGTAAAGAGGATTCAGGCCTTTTTACCTTTCGTAAATGCTTTGAATTACGTGAATATCCGTAGACCTTTCTTTGGACTTAGAGCTTTTAGAATGCTTGCTTTCGACAAAGCTAATATTACGGACCATATTCGTTAGCTCGAACGAGCGTTTAAGGATTACGGTATCGTTACCGATTCGAAGAAGAAGCAGTGCTTTGCTAAGTATAATATTTCTAGCTTTTTCAGTTATAATATCCGTTGCAATATCGAAAGCCTCGGCGGCTTTTCGGACCCGAAGGTGACTTAAGACGACTTCAAATCGGTGGTCAAGGAAGAGTACAAAGCTTTCGACCTAGCTAAGTAGAAAGATAGTATTAGCTTTTTGAACGACTTGAGCAATAAGTAGATAGCAAAGGAAGGAGCCTTTAAGGCAGAGCTTTTATAGTTCACCCGCTAGTTCAACTTTACGAGCCTTGCTTGCTTCGCTAATAAAGATATTACCGATAAGCAATTAAAGTAGAAGTTCTTCGATTGCTTATTATTATCGATGCAGAATCGGACTTAAAAGAACGTTAAACTTAAGGAAGATCATTTGCAAACGTATAATATAATGTATATTATAATTAGCGACTTAATCAAGCAAGAATAGATTACTACGGAACGGATCAAAGAATACGGTTACGTCGAGATCTTTAAAGCTTTTTCTCGCTATGACCCTTATTAGAACGAGAACTCTCGTCCTTAAATACCGTCTGTTATCTTTAAAAGCAAGCGAAACCTATACGTTTCGCTTTTTTATAACACTTACTTCGGTAGTACTTATGCCCTTCTTTCTTATTGCGCAAGCATTACCGCTGCGAGTTCGATTACCTCGTTTATCGATCTTGACTTAAGGATCGAAGCTCTTACGGAACAGCTAGCGAAGGTTAGTATTTATTTAAGGCTTACCGACAGCTTCGCTTTCGTATCGAAAGAGGCTTATGTGAACTTATTAAAAGCTGCTTAATATAAAGAGACTTAAAAGATCGCTTTGCACCGGGTCTACGAGATCAATGCGGCCGATACTTATTCGAACCGAAGCTACGCTATATCGGAGAAGAAACGGTCTTTAAACGATTTTAATTGCATTTTCTATTAGTGCTAGCAAACTTTTGACTTACTTAACTATTAACAAAAGCCTTATAAATACTAAAATCAATGCCATTTGTTTATGCTTTGGTACGGACTAGCCTTTCACTTTAACGAAGCGGACTTGATATGTGTAAGACCGTATCGAAGAGAAATACTATCGATCTCGTTTCAGTTCCGAAACGATACTTTTAAGTACAAGCAAGTTCTAGAAAGAGTTCGTAAGATAATAAATGATCTTAATCTTAAGCGTCGTTATAAAGCTTTAAAAGCATAACGAGAATCTATTAAAGAAGCTGTACGAGAACGTGCTAAAGCGCTTATTCGAGCAGCTAACGGCGGCAATGCGAAGGCTTTTCGTATTAACGATTTTAATACTTCGGATATGATTCGCTAACGATGCATTATATTAGCGGATTCATATGCTCGCGTGTTTAATACGGAAGCTATTATTGCACCGGTAGAGACTCGAGCGCGCAACGCAGCCTTTCGAGTTACGCTATACTCGCTAAAAGACGCTTTTTTAGCAAAAGTAAAAGTCTAATCTACTTATAGCCAGCTTAAGGTTACTTTCGCTAAGCTAATAGAAATGGATAAACCCGAGCCCGCTTATACCGCGATTCTTAACCGAAACGCTTTACGACCGAAAGACTTACGGAATCTGCCCGTTATATTACTAAAAGCTTTTAAAGCTGCACTTAAGCTTAAGGCCAAGCTTTTTAAGACTGCTAAATTATACGAAAAGCTTAGCAAGGTGATCTTTTCTTTAGGAATGGACTACGAAGCGACTCGTATTGAGCTCTTAAAAGGGCGCGATTTGCCAGGGAACTTAACTCTTGATAAGATTATTGCGTTCTTCGCTGCTCTTTTTACTTTTAAACGATCTTTTTTCGAAGGTATGATCGATAAGATGATTTAATAAACTTTTATTAGCGAAAGCGCTATTAACTGCTTTTAAGCTACGGTTAGCGTTGCGGAAGCTTCGGAGGATTGCTTGATTGTAAGTAACAGGTTTATATCGAAGGCGACGGATAATCCGATAAAAGACGGACTTGCTTCGAGGCTTTAAAGACTTATTTAAAGAGAAAGTAATATCTTTTTATTTAATAGCGATCCATTTTGCAAAATAACGGATCGCTTTATCGGTGAAGCGCTTTATCGCAAGAATTTACCTTTTCTTTTTTCTTTTGCTACTTCGATTTACAACCGAATTATCGAAAAAGCAGACCTTATATAAGTCTTTGCTCGGCTAAGACGGATCTTATATCGGAATGCTATTGCTTAACGGTCTTAGCTTAAACGCTTATTCGAATTCTCTTAGATAATTAAGCCTTAATTGCAAAGGAATATTTATGGCAGCTAGACGAAGCACCGCCGACGTAATACGCTTTTCGCGCTCGAATCTCCTTCGATTTAAAGACGGTTCTGCTTTATTCTTATTATCGGCTTTATTCCGACTTTCTTTACAGCTATATTCTACGGTGTTTTCTAGTTCTAATATCTCCTTCTCGATTAGTTTATTCGTAAAGATCGGCGCACTTTGCGAACCGCAGACGAAAGTGATACGGAACCTTTTTCGGCGGAAATCGGCTTTGCTTCGACGTTCGGCTAGCTATTTTTTAAATACTTTTATTATTATTCGTTAACTCTTAAGGTTATCGTTAATATTCTCGGATAGTCCTTTATCATTGATGCGCGGGCTATACTCGATACAAGTGCGGAAGTTAGCGTTATCACTTACGACGCCGCGATTAAATTCGAAGTTCTTATAGCTTACGATCAAGAGATAGGCTTTCGAACAATCACCGGTTCACTATCGCGTTTTATCGAATACGCCGATAATGTGTTTATTAACATCGGAGGTGCTACGATCCGTACTCGATTCTACGTTATAGATTCGCTAAGGTTTCGATTTATACTCGATTACCTTTTTATACGTAAAGCAAGAATCGGTCTTCGATACCTTTCGGACTATAAGGGTAGTCTTGTTATTGCAATGGTTATTGATCTTTTTACGAGCTAAGTTACTTAAGCTAAAGTGAGCGATAAAACGAATCAATACGACGAAGCCGTCGATCGCTTAAAAGAGCAGAGTATAAGCTTTATTTATCACGATGAGTCTTCGAGTAGTAGCGGTAACGATTCGGAAAACTAGTGATCGGCCTCGTTAAAAGCGCCGAAGTCGGTATATTAAAAGCTTCTTGCTTTTCGCTTAGTTTCGAAGGCGAAACGTTACAACATCGAGAAAAGGACGACTCTATTATTTAAGAGCAGTTTATCGATGTTCTTGCTTTTACGGAATACGATTTTTTAATAATTTGTTAAATAAATGCTATTAGCACCGATAACCTTATGACCCGCTGCTACGATCATATCGACTATTAGAATTCGATATTTTATCGGATTCGAAAAAAGATCTTTTCGGACTCGGCTAAAGTATTCGGCATATATAAGACTAAAGAAAAAAAGATCAAGCTAATTAACGAAGCAAACGGCGTAAAAGTAGCACTAAGTGGCAAAGTTGATTGGTACGAGCTATCGAAAGCCAAGGATACGCTATAAAAGCAAATAAGAAAATATAAGCAATACTTTTTTCCGCGTATTACCGATATATCGAAAGGCTTTCGAATCATACCCGAACGCATAGCGAACTTAGATGTCGGTAATATATTACGGCTTAAAGAAAAGAATTTGTTTAAAGAGATAATGCTAAGCAAAAAAAAATCGATTGCATTCGCTTAGCAAGAGTGCGGTAAGTTCTACGACGACGTATCATTATCGATTAAGCTCAAAACTATTTTATATACGGCTTAGCAAGCTCCGAACTACTCGTGTCCGAAAGCTTTATAGCTTATTGTTATCAAAATGCTTTAAGACAAGCTTAATAAAAGAGTTTTAAAGTATTGCGAAAGACCGTATCGGAATCAATAATTCTTAGTAGTTAAAAAGCAGCCGGGCTAATACCGACTCATTAACTCAGCAACTCTACTCAATGCAATTACACGAAAGGACGCCAATCTACTCTTAATTGTGGATGAGTTTGCTAAAGAGTTTTCTGGTTGCTAGATAGCTAGCTTAGTCGACCTTTATTCGGGCTATAATTAACAAACACTTTATTAGTCGAATAAGGACCTTACCGCCTTTTTTATACCGTTAAGTCTCTTTCGATGCATTACCTTTTCGTAAAGTGCTATAAATTCGGTAGCTTAATTCGTCCGAACAGTTAATCTTATCTTAAGTCCTTTGCAACTTAAGGTCTTTATGCTATTTATCGACGATATTAAAGTAAAAAGATTATAAACGGATTATTCCGACGAAGAAGCACTCTCGAGTATACGTCGATTCGTGCTCGAACATATTTAGAATATCGATAAAACTTTAAAACGGATTAAGCGCGCTAGTGTTATAATCGAAGAAAAATCACAATTCTACCGGGATAGTATAAATGTGGTAAGATTCGTATGCAATTCGAAAGGTCGAGAACCCGCCGCGGATAAGGTTATTAAGATTAATAATTAAAAAACCTTTAAAAACGTTATTAAGGTTAAAGGATTTCTAAGCCTTTGCTTTTACTTTCGCATTTAAGTTAAAGGATTCGCATATATTGTTGACCCTTTTTATAACCTTATAAAAAAGGATGTAAATTAGCAATGGACCGAAGCGCATTCGAAAGCTATGCGAATGTTATAAGATGCTTTAACGACGGCTCCGGTTTTGATCAAGATCGATTACGAGGATTAAAACAAAGAAATAGTAATAAGAACGGACGCTAGCTTAAAAGGATAAAAAAGATATATTAGCTAACGCGAGACTATCTCTAGCAAGGTGCAATCGGCTCGGTACGAGTCCGAGGCTTAGACGGAGGCAGAACGGAACTACGACGCTATTAAACGAGAGTGCCGCGGAGTATTTAAAGTCTTTAAGAAACTTAAGCTATAGATTATCAGAGTGCACTTTATCTTCGAGACTGACGCTAAAGTGCTCGTTGCTTAGCTTCGACGAAGAGCTATTGATATACCTTCGGCTTTAATTATACGCTAGCTAGCTTAAATCAATCTTTTCGACTTTAAGGTCCGATATATCTTTAATAAAGATCACATCGCTGCCGATGCATTATCGAGACGGCCACGGCACTTCGATGATTTAAGCGAAGAGGATAAGAATGAGTTCGATGATAGCTTGTTAGCCGACTTAAGATTTATTAAAGCTCGAGACGGCTTCGAGGAACTTTTAACGGACCTTTTAATAGATATTCGTTAATCTATTCTTAAAGATATGTTTTAACGCTTGAAAGAAGCGGAGAATGCAAACTTAAACGAGTTTAACGACGACTACGATTACGAAAGTCTTTTAAACTTAATCGAATACTTTTTAGAATCAATTCGAATAACTACCTTTTTAACGACCTTGCGAAAACTTAAAGACTTAAATAAGGTGGAATGCTGTAAATTTAAAAAGGAGGCTATTAAATACGAAGTGAACGATAAGAAACTTTAAAGACTCTCGACGAAAGGTCTTTTCTTTCGATTAATGATCGATAAACTTTCGATTAAGACAGACATCATTACGGCTTATTACGATAAGAGTAGTTATAAAGGCCGTGAATCAATTTACTACCGTGTATCTTAGCGCTACTTTTAGAATAGATGCTATACGGACGTTAAACGATTCGTTAAGACTTATAAAGAATGCTAGCACCGAGCAGCTAATAGGCTCGAAGAACTATTGCATCTTATCCGATTTAATAGCTTAATAGAACGCTAGGTTATCGATATCACTTATTTACTTGCACGCAATAGCAAGAGCTATTTAGTTGTTGCTAAAGATAATATAAGTAGATAGGTCGAAGCGAAAGCGATTCGGACCCGAGACTCGCTCTCGGTAGCTAAGTTTATTTAAGAAAATATTATCTGCCGCTATAGGATTTTCTTTTAACTGACAATCGATAAAGGTTCGGAGTTTAAAAAAAAAGTAATCGATTTACTTAATAATTAAAGAATCAATCGAGTCGTGGTCTTAATATACTACTTTTAAGCGAATGGAATAGTGGAACGCGGCTACGGACTAATTAAGGACGCATTAAGTAAGTTTAGAAGCACCGATTGGATTGCGCAATTGCTAGCCGTTTTATTCGCCGACCGCATTTCGGTGCATACTCTTACCGGATTCACCCTTTTTTATATGGTGTACGGCAAAGAAGCAATGCTTTCGATTAAGACTCGAATCTAATCTTAAGCTACGTTATTTTAAGAGCTAGTAACTAATCGTATCAAGCTTATCGAATTAAGGGCACGCTAGTTCCGGATGAGAGACGAGGATGCTACGGAAGCTATACTTAAGAAAACCCGCTGCCGCTAAAAGGGAAAAGATGTTTTTAATAATAAAAAAAACTTCCGAATCAGACCTTTAAAAGTAAGTGACTTGGTCTTTAAGCACGACTCGGTACGTAAAGTAGATATGTCCAACGTTAAGAAACTGGATTTTCGATAGCTTAGCTTTTATTAAATTTCGTCGGTAAATATAAAAAGATACTATAAGTTGAAAAAGCTAAAAGAAGACGGGGCTTTGTTAAATAGAACATTTGCCGGCAATCGATTAAAGAAGTTTTACGTGCGATATACCTTCGAAGCGTTACTACTTCGCTTTAAGCTTTAAATAAAAAGATCTTTAAAACAACTTTTACTAGATGAAGTGGCCGAGTCCGGCTTTTAAATTAAGCGCTTAAATAGATTTGTTATTCGATTACTTGGCCTTACGGAAGAGCAACGGAGCTAATACGCAAGAGTCTTTATGAGCAGTGATGAAAAGGCAATAGAGAATGATTAAGTTATAAAGGCATGATTATACGTAAAAAAGGGACGAATTTAGATTTGATTTTTTGATTTTTTCTTTGTTTAAGTTTAGTTTTCTTTGTTTTCTTTTTTTTTATATTCTTTTTATTTCTTTTTTTGTATTAAAGAGCCTTACGTTATCACACTTATATGCCTTCGACCTATTATATACGAGCATATCACATATATAAAGCGGACTTTATTCGGAAGCTAATCAAGAAGAGCATACGAAAAATCTATTGTATTAACTACTTAACAAGCTGCCGACCCGCGATAAAAACTCTTTCGACTTTATAACTCAAGGCTAGGTGGAATGGTGCGAGAGCCTTCCGCAGCACTTTAAGCATTGCTTTTACCTTTCGAAGTCTTACCGATGTTGCTACGACTCGAACCTTTCGTAGAACCACGAGTATTGTTACGGCTAGAACTTCGCGAAAAAGAATTACCGGTATTGCCGCGATTAAAAGCTTAGCGGGCATTTCGGCGGAGCCTTTTCGCGGTAAGAAGTGCTAGCGATTCCGAAGATAAAGATAAAAAGAACGAGGACTTTTCGATAATCTATCGTAGTTAGATCGAAAAGGAATTATAAAAAGTTCGCAATATACACTTACGCGGCTAAGAAAGTTACTTAGCAAAGTATTATTTCGATCTATTGCAGCTAAGATCTGACGCAGTAGGTTTAGCGAAGCTAGATCGGCGGTAGCAGCGGCGGCAAGTAAGCGTAACGCCGGGACGAGATTTAAGCCAGCCAAAGGACCTTTAGCATTAGCGGCGGCAAAGGAAGCAGCGGCGATACGGGCCCGAAGAAGAAAAGAAGCATTATTAATACGAAAGGCAAGAGTACGGCGGGTCTTTATTAAGAGGTTATTTGCAACTATGCTTTTACGAAAAACGTCGTCGGCCGTTTTAGTTCTATTATCTATAGCCGTTATCGCATCTATTAAGATTATGCCGGCACTAACGACTTTTGCGAAGAGCTATCGAATCGGAGTTAGAACGAATGTAAGACGGAAGGTAAGATAACTTACGAAGATGCAAGTTGACTTGATAGCACGGCAACGCTCGCATTTAATAGATTTGTCGGCGGAGAAGATGCATCGACTCGCAGTATTATCGATAGTTTTGCTTGCGTAGCTTACGCACCGAAAGCAGATCGATAACATGATAATAAAAGATAAGGTTAGTAAGTAGTAATGTTGAGAAAAAGATAGAAAGGTGTAAGGTTGATATAAGAAGAAGGTATTGTTTATAGTAAGACCTCGAGTATATACTGCCGCTTTTGTTTTCTTTATCACGTTACCGCTTTAGGCCTCGCGCTACTATCGATTCGGCAATGCGTTATCACTTGACCGCTTAAACCGGCGTACGCTTATCTTGACGATAATACTAACGCTCGAGTTGATATTGTTTTTATAATTGAATAAGTGAGCTATAAAAGATATAAAGGAGAGTTAGACTTAAGGGATTATCTTGCATTTTCGTTGCTATTCTTATTTTCTTTGTTATATTATATACGCCCTGTATCAACACCGATCCGGCGATGTATTATTAAGTAGTACTTTAAGACTATATTGCGACCGTGCAATTCGGCTATATGCTCGTCTTGCAAACCTAACCTTACCACTTTGATAAGAAGTGACTCGAAAGCGAGTCTGATTCGAAAGAAGGACGTATATAATAGAGTTAAGGCTTTGTATTTGTTTTGTTTATGTATATAGTATTGATGCTAAGCACTTTTGTTACGTGGGTGCGCTGCATGCTTTAGCCCTGTTAGGCACGTAGTTAAGTCACGTGCAGGCTTTTATATAAACGAGTAGTTGGTTCTTCCTTGAACTAGCACTACTTCATCACCACACAATACAATACACGTACTTATAGCACACATTCGAGTGTCTTTCGATCGTCCTCTTTCTCCCCTTTTATTCACTTACGATTCTATTATAGCTATATTCATATATATCTCTTGATTTGACGTTGGGTATATGTCGGAGCTCTTCCCTTCCACATTATACGCATTCACTTGTATTAATTTGTATTACTTGTATTGATTTGTATTAACTTGTATTAATTTATATTGATTTGTATTAACTTATATTAACTTGTATTTCATATTCACTTATCGATTTATTAATCGATTTATTAATCGATTGATTAATCGGAGTAGCAATACGATTACGCGAATCACCTCTTTTATTTTAAGTAGCCCTTAGCTATACGCATTCACTTATATTAATTTGTATTACTTGTATTAACTTGTATTTACTTATATTAATTTGTATTAACTTATATTAACTTTTATTAACTTGCATTAATTTGTATTAACTTGTATTAACTTGTATTAATTTATATTGATTTGTATTTCACATTTATTAATCGATTTATTAATCGATTTACTAATTGATTTACTGATCTATTTATTAATCGAAATAGCAATACGATTACTCGAATTATATCCTCCTTTCTTTTTGAGTAGCTCTTGGCCATGCGCATTCACTTGTATTAATTTGTATTACTTGTATTGACTTGTATTTACTTATATTGATTTGTATTAATTTATATTGACTTTTATTAACTTGCATTAGCTTGTATTGACTTGTATTGACTTGTATTTCACATTCACTTATCGATTTACTAATCGATTTACTAATCGAAGTAGTAATACAATACGCTAGTTATTTGCACTTCTTTCCTTCCTTTTATTGCAATTGATAAGACTTTAAAGGATTAATTAATTTGCGACCGACAAATCAGCGATTATAAATTAAAGTTAATGTTTCGTATATCGTAAAGTATAATTAAAATAAAAAACCTTAAAAGAAGAATAATTATCGGTTCGTTACTTATTGAATTAAAGGTCAAAGTATTGCTATAACGATAGCAGCGGCTGCAGCAGTGCAACGCTGTAATAACTAAATAGCAATACAATCACGCGATTTATACCCTCCCTCCCCCCCCCCCCCCCCCTTTCTCCTTGAATAGCCCTTAGCTATACGAATTGACTTGTATTGACTTGTATTCACTTGTATTTATTTGCATTCACTTGTATTAAAAGTTTATAATAAAGATAAAAACTTGAAAAGAGATATAATAATAGATTTATTATTAGTTAAATTGAACGTTAAAGCACTGCTATGACGATGTTAGCGCTTTGATAATCAAGTGGCAATAAGATTACGCGAATCTTACTCCTTTTCCTCCTTTTTTCCTTGAACAGCCTTTAGCTATACGAATTGACTTGTATTGACTTGTATTTACTTGTATTCACTTGCATTCACTTGTATTAAAAGTCTATAATAAAGATAAAAACCTGAAAAGAAATATAATAATAGATTTATTATTAATTAAATTGAACGTTAAAGCATTGCTATAACGATGTCAGCGCTTTGATAATCAAGTAGCAATAAGATTACGCGAATCTTACTCCGTCTTACCCTTCTTACCCTTTCCTTGAGTCGCCCTTAGAAGTTAGCTATACGTATTAACTTGTATTGACTTGTATTTTATATTTACTAATCGATTTACTAATCGATTTACTAATTGATTTATTGATCGGAATAGTAATACAATTACTCGAATCATATCTCCTTTTCTTTTTAAGTAGCCCTTGGCCATGCGCATTCACTTGTATTAATTTGTATTACTTGTATTGACTTGTATTTACTTATATTAATTTGTATTAATTTATATTGACCTTTATTAACTTGCATTAGCTTGTATTGACTTGTATTGACTTGTATTTTATATTCACTTATCGATTTATTGATCGATTTACTAATCGATTTACTAATCGAAGTAGTAATACAATACGCTAGTTATTTGCACCCTCTTCTTTCCCTTTATTGCAATTGATAAGACTTTAAAGGATTAATTAATTTGCGACCGACAAATCAGCGATTATAAATTAAAGTTAATGTTTCGTATATCGTAAAGTATAATTAAAATAAAAAACCTTAAAAGAAGAATAATTATCGGTTCGTTATTTACTGAATTAAAGGTCAAAGTATTGCTATAACGATAGTAGCGGCTGCAGCAGTGCAGCGCTGTAATAATTAAATAGCAATACAATCACGCGATTCATACCCTCCCTTTTTCTTCCCTCTTTCTCCCTTTCCTGAATAGCCTTTAGCTATACTTATTAACTTATATTAATCTGTATTACTTGCATTGACTTGTATTAATCCGTATTGACTTGCATTTCACATTTATTAATCGATTTACTAATCGAAGTAACAATATAATACGCCAGTTATTTGCACTTTCTCCTCTCCTTCCTTATTGCAATTGATAAGACTTTAAAGGATTAATCAATTTGCGACCGACAAATCAGCGATTATAAATTAAAGTTAATGTTTCGTATATCGTAAAGTATAATTAAAATAAAAAACCTTAAAAGAAGAATAATTATCGGTTCGTTACTTACTGAATTAAAGGTCAAAGTATTGTTATAACGATAGTAGCGGCTGCAGCAGTGTAGCGCTGTAATAATTAAATAGCAATATAATCACGCGATTCATACCCCTCTTTCTTCCTTCTTCTTTCCCCTTTTCTTGAATAGCCTTTAGCTATACTTATTAACTTATATTAATCTTTATTACTTGTATTGACTTATATTAATCCGTATTGACCTGCGTTTCACATTTACTAATCGATTTACTAATCGATTTACTAATCGAAGTAATAATACAATACGCTAGTTATTTGCACCCCTCTACCCTCCTCCCCCCTTTCCTCTTATTGCAATTGATAAGACTTTAAAAGATTAATTAATTTGCGACCGACAAATTAGCGAGTATAAGTTAAAGTTAATGTTTCGTATATCGTAAAGTATAATTAAAATAAAAAACCTTAAAAGAAGAATAATTATCGGTTCGTTACTTACTGAATTAAAGGTCAAAGTATTGCTATAACGATAGTAGCGGCTGCAGTAGTGCAGCGCTATAATAATTAAATAGCAATACAATCACGCGATTTATACTTCCCTTTCCTCTCCTTTCTTTCTCCTTTTCTTGAATAGCCCTTAGCTATACGTATTAACTTATATTAATCTGTATTACTTGTATTGACTTGTATTAATCCGTATTGACCTGCGTTTTACATTTACTAATCGATTTACTAATCGATTTACTAATCGATTTACTAATCGATTTACTAATCGATTTACTAATCGAAGTAGCAATACAATACGCTAGTTATTTGCACCCCCTCACCCCCCCCCCCCGCCCCTTTCAATAGCCTTTAGCTATACGTATTGACTTGTATTAATCTGTATTACTTATATTGATCTGTATTTACTTGTATTAAGCACTTGCAAATAAGTACCCACAACCTCCCTCCCTAAATAGCCCTTAGCTATACGTATTGACTTGTATTGACTTGTATCGACCTGACTTTATTAACCTGTATTAAAAGTATATAATAAAAATAGGAAATCTTAAAAGAAGTATAATTATAGATTCATTATTAATTAAATTAAAGGTCAAAGCATTGCTATAACGATATTAGCGCTTTAACAATCAAGTAGCAATAAGATTACGCGAATTATACCCCCTCCCTCCCCCTCCTCCCTTTCCTTGAATAGCCTTTAGCTATACGAATTGACTTGTATTGACTTGTATCGACTTGTTTCGACCCGTATTAACTTGTATTGACTTGTATTAACCTGAATTAACTTATATTAATTTATATTAACCTTTATTAACTTGTATTTTATATTTAATAATCGATTAATTAATTATATTTATTAACTTTATTTACTAATTACATTTACTAATCACATTTACTAATCATATTTATTAATTACATTTACTAATCCTATTTACTAATTACATTTACTAATCTTATTTACTAATCACATTTACTAATCACATTTACTAATCACATTTACTAATCACATTTATTAATTACATTTACTAATTACATTTACTAATTATATTTATTAATTACATTTACTAGTCATATTTACTAATCATATTTATTAATCACTTTTACTAATCACATTTACTAACCGACAACCCCCCTCTTTGAATAGCTTTTAGCTATACGAATTGACTTGTATTAACCTGTATCGACCTGTATCGACTCGTATTAACTTGTACGAACTTGTATTGACTTGAATTAACTTATATTAACTTATATTAACTTATATTAACCTTTATTAACTTGTATTTTATATTTAATAATCGATTTATTAATTATATTTACTAATTATATTTATTTATTATATTTATTAATCACATTTATTAATCACATTTACTAATTACATTTACTAATTATATTTATTAATCACATTTACTAATTACATTTACTAATCGCATTTACTAATTACATTTACTTATCAAATTTACTAATCACATTTACTAATCACATTTATTAATCACATTTATTAATTACATTTATTAGTCACATTTACTAAATATATTTACTAATTACTTTTACTAATTACATTTACTAACCGACAACCTTCTTCCCTGAATAGCCCTTAGCTATACGAATTGACTTGTATTGACCTGTATCGACCTGTATCGACCCGTATTAACTTGTACTAATTTGTATTGACTTGAATTAACTTATATTAACCTTTATTAACTTATATTTTATTTTTCATAATGGATTTATTAATTATATTTATTAATTATATTTATTAATTATATTTACTAATCACATTTATTAATCACATTTATTAATTATATTTACTAATCACATTTACTAATTACATTTAATCATTATATTTATTAATAACTTTTACTAATCTCATTTACTAATCTCATTTATTAATCGATTTATTAATAGATTTACTTATCGATTCATTTAAATAAGAAAAAAGCAACTGCAATTATATATATATATATATAATATACGTAGCTTTAATTCAAGAGCTCGGCAAGCACGTGCAAGTTAAATCTTTTCAAGTAACGTGACTTATAACTAGCCCTACTTTAAACTCATAGTGTAGAAGCACCTAAAAAGATGTACTGTACAGAAGCCTGGCTTTGAGGCTAGACCTTATGATTTTACAAAAGAAGTGTCAGAAAAGGTAAGTGGAAAGCTCGTTGATTGTTTTAGCTAAAAGATGTGTACCCTCTTATAAAAGATAGGTCCGTTTAGTGTGGCCTTAATAGCTATAGCAGGTACCTTATCAAACAAAGTGTTTATATTCGTCTTCTTATAGAATAAGTAAGCGCCTTCGCTTACTATTAAGCAAAGAAGAAAAAAAAAAAGGTGTAAAAGAAAGAAAAATCTAGTGTATAAAAAAAAAAGAGTATCTTGTCTTTAAACTTTAAACATTTAAACATTTAAATTACGCTTTAGCAGCTTTTTTATAATCTTTTTCCGTGCTTACGTCCTTAACTTCTTCGTTTTTTTTAAGCTAAAAAGGTCTTCTCTTTTTAGCAAAGCTAGCATTAAACGATAACGTATTAGCAGCAGTATCTTTAAAGGTGAAAGAGCGCGTATCGTTTTTGCGCTTATTAATAGCATCGTTAATAAGTATGAACTTGGCCGACGAAAGGTTAACGAAGCTAAAATAAAGTCCGGAGCTATTAGTTAAGTCGTTTTCGTCTTTAAGCAAGTCATTTAAAGCTTTTATAGCTTTATCGAATGCGCGGTCTAAGGATTCTAGCTAAAAAGAAGATCTTTTAAAGTTGCCGATTTAGCTCGTAAATCGTAGTTTACGAGTAGATTTCGTACTTTTTAAAGTGATCTTTATACTTAAATCGAAGTCGTTAAAAGACAACTCAATCGGTCGCAAGCTCTTTTTAAAATCTTTCAACTTATCGGCGTTTATAAGGTCGTTAGCTCGGCGGCTCTTGCTTTTAGAAAAAGACTTAGCTTCGTAAGTCTTAGCTTTAGCATTTAAAACGATAGCAAATCTTTTTTTAAATGCCGAAAACAACTTTTTCTTATGCTTAATAAAGTGTTTTTAAAATTAAGTTTAAAACATAGCAAAAATAGCGGTCAATTCTTTTATTACTCGGAGTTCGTTTTAATCTATTCTTCCGATTAAAGCTTTTAATACGAAACTAACGTAGTCTAGCTAGATTATAGCGGCGAAAGGCTAGCTTAATTCATTGATGACTTTTTATCGAAGGGTTAGCGGTATGCGTTTTAAGACGATAATGCAAACGTGCTTTATAAAGCTGACTTTATTTTCTAAAATGCTATCGTTTAATAAAGCGGTATAATTATTAAAAAAGATGGCTTATCCGCAAAAGGAATCTTAAAAAGCGTTTATATTTAAGAAAACACTTTGTTTCGTAATAATAAATATAAAAGTAGCGAGATCATTAACTATAGCGAAAGGTTAGCGAAGCGCAATGTTCTTGAAAGTATTTAAAGTCTTCGATTTAAGTTTAAAAGCTTTTTATTTAACGGTCTTTTTAAAAGTAGTATCGTAAGTGTGGCTCTTAAGCTAAATAGCTAAGCTTCCGATCTAATTCTTTACGCCGTAAAGCATTAAGTAGTAATTTAAAACTCTGTCTTTTATTCGTAAATTACGGTTTACGAGTCGTTTAATATCAACGTCGTGTTTAGTCGTAATTATTCGAGCATTATTATTGCATTTAAAAAGCTAAAAAGGTTCCGGGTAAGCGATAAGCTTATAGTTCTCGTTTCGGCGATTAAGCAAAGCAGTAAAGTATAGCTTATAATAGCTTCGGAGGACTTGCTAAGTTAAGAAGTGCATTATATTAAAAAGTGCATTAGTCGAGGCTCTTTTTAAGTCATTAATTCGAAAGTAGTAAAAGTACATCTAGATCTCTTTGTTCATGATAATAAAGAAAGTTTAATTGCCGTGCTTATCGTTTAAAAAAGAAGCTTTTAATATAAGCTAAACTTTCGTATAGTTATTCGCATTTATAATATTAAGAAAGCTGTTCTTTTAAGCGGTGCTTATTAAGCTAATGCTTTAATTCAGCTTGTTAAAGGACATCGGCTTAGCTTTAAACTTAAAAGAGCTTAAGCTAGATATTCTTTTAGCTAGAGTACTGCTTTTAATCTTAATAGCGAATATCGATTAGTTGCTCGAGTAAAGCATAAAGTTGTTGAAAGCGTTAATTTAAAAGGCTTCGATGAATCGATATAAGTTAAAACGGATCATTATTATTATAAAGCTTTTCGTAGTTAGCTTAAGATATTTAACGTATTCGAAAGTATAGACTTCGTAAAAGACTTTTTTTAATAGGTCGATAGCGGACGGTAAGACTTTGCGGCTAAAGCGAAGCTTTGTTTAAACGTCTAAGTCAAAGAGTTTTTTAAATCTATTTTTAAATTTTAATACGTTCTTTACTTTTTAAAAGACCTTTGTGCAATCGCAATCGTCGTCGTTAAAGCTTAAATTAAAGATCTCGGATAGCAAGAAGTAATTTACTACTTTGCTTCTTTTTCTACTTACCTTTATTTAGCTACGACGGTCGAAGAGTCGTAAGATCGCGTTATTAAAAAATTCGTCTTTTAAAAGCTTGCGGATTTAATTAATAGCTTTCTTGATTAATTTCGCGGTAACTTAAAAAGCATTATCGATGTTCTCGTTTAAGTTTAAGCGGTCGAAAGCTGATTAATAAAAGTCTTAGCAAAAGTTGATAAAAACTACGTTTATATTTATAAGGTCTTTAATTTCGATAAGTTCGAAGCAGCGGTTCGATACAGCTTTAGCTAATTCGTACTCGAAGCTATCTTTTTTTTTAACGAGTAGTGCTAATAATAGTTAGTTCTCGAAAGGGTCGCGTTGCACTTCAAGTTTAAAAGCTAGAAAAGAGCTCGCGTCGATAGACTTGCGTAAAGTAAATATAATCGAAGCAATTAGTTTAGCGTTCGAAAGCTTATTAGCAAAAGATAACGTCGATCTTTAAAATAAAGCTAATAATAGCGAAAAGCGCGCAATAAGTGATTTAAGCAAAAAGGTCTTAAGCGCAAAAAGTTAACTTAATTCCGCTTTAATTGTTAAGTCATCTTTTACTCGTAAACTATAGTTTACGAATAGAATTTCGAATTCGAGTTCTTTTTGTAAAACGAAATTTTAAGTTTAATTCTCGTCGGCAAACTTTATACGTTTTTTAAGCTCGTCGTATTCGCTTTTAATATTATCGGGAGCCAAAATTAATAAGCTATATAATAAGACCTTTAGTCTTAGCTTTTTTAAAAGTCTTTCGTTAAGAATAGCGATCTTATCTTTTTACTTAATATTATTTTTGTTTTCTACGATCTAGCAAGTGAGGTTGATTACCGTAGCATTAAGCTTAGTAAATTTGCGTCTTCGGGCTACATTAATTGTAATCTTTTAAAAAGCGACGTAAGCAACAATATAATAATTAATAACTTAGATAGCGTAAGCGTTAAGGATGTAGTTCTTTAGAATGACGCCTAATTAACGAGCGCTGCGAATTGAAGTGCATATAACCTTAAAGTGGTCGTTATATAGCAATTGCTTTCGAGCGCCGTCGAAAGCTTTCTTAATTCGTTTATATCTTTCGGCGTTTTTATTGCGTAAAGAATAGATAGCGGTGACTCTAGTAGTAAACTAGTCGTAAGCCGAAAAGAAGTCTTCGGCGTCTATGTTCTTTTTTGCGTATTCGACTCGCAAGAATTAATCGTATTATAAGATCAAGTCGTTTTCTTTACTTAATCTGTTATTAAAGTCGGAAGTTGCTACTTTAAGCATAGCTAATTGACTAGAGTTGCTTATTTAGCGGTAAGTCTAAAGGAACTTATCGAAAGTCTTAATAATTCGTTTTTCGAACTTCAGCTCGAAACTCGATTGTCGAGCTAAAGCGGCTTGCTTTTCGCTTATTAGTAGGCTGGAAGGTGCATCACGGATAAAGGCTTTTCTTTTAACGGCGGCTAACTTAAGAGGCATATCTGACTCGTAAATTACGGTTTACGAGCTAAATATAAGATAGCGGAATAAAGCTGATAATAATGGTAATTGATTGAGTAATGATTAAAGTCGTTAATATTAGTATAGTATTATATAATTGTAAAAAGGAAGTAGTAATAGTATTGTTATAATTATTGTTATATAAAAAAAGAAAATGTTGAAAAGAAAGAAAAGAAAGCTTTTTTATATAAGTACATTTGTAAGAAAGACTTACTTTTTTTAACAGCAGTTTACTTTCGAATATACGTGGTTAAGCACGCTTAAAACAAAAGAACAGTTTTAAATAAGAAATAAGAAATAGCCGTATAAGCTTAAAACAAATGAAAAAACAATTAAACAATAAGAACAATCTATATAAAACAAGTGAATAGCTAGTAAAGTGAAAAGAATAAAAAAAGAATAAAGAATATAATGAAAAGCAAGTCTAAAGGTAAAGGAATAAACGTAAGAAATACCCTTCTTTATTAAAACAAAGAAAATGATTATTAAAGGCACGTCCTTTTATAAAATAAATGTAAAACAAAAAAAAGATAAGAAAGTAAGAAAAACAAAGTAAAAGAATAAATTAAAAAACAGTTTTATAAATTAATTTTTATTCTTTCGAAAGTGTTAAAAGAATGATTTAAAAGTTGATAGACTTAAGTTTCGAGATCACTTTTAGATTAAGTAATTTACTTTTACCGTCGTCGGAAGGCTCGTATTCGCTAAAGTCCGAGTTATTTAAAAAGTCCGAATCTTCTTTTTCTTTTTCTTCGTCGTCCTTATCAAAAAGAAAAAAGGTTTGATCGCGGCGGTAGAATCGTTTAAAGCGGTTAGCTGCAAAAGTACTTTTAAGCTTAATCTTATCGGTTTCTTAAAGTTTGTAATATCTTTTATCGTAAGCTTTAAAGACGATATAAAGTCTTAGCTACTTATAGTCTAGTTTAGTATTCGCGGATATATCGATGTTGCGTTTAACGTCGTAAAGCAATACTAAGTCTTTTTCTTTAATAAGTTCCGACTTTAAAACCTTGACTCGTTCTTAAGTAGCTTTAGCGGCAAGTCGATAGCGTTTTTTCTTTAAGATGATCTCGTCGATATTTTCGTCTTGAAGTTTTAATTATTTAAACTTTATAGCAAGCAAGTTAGCGCGGGATCGAACTTCTTGTTATAATAATAACTTTTAAACTAGCTATCGTGATTTTAAAAGTAGCTCAGCTTCTCGTCCGTAGTTTAAGAAGAAAAGGGTAACTCTAGTAAGTACGTGTATCGATGTCCGGACCGTAAAAAGCATTTTATTAAATTTGCGAACTTAATCTTTAAATCTTTTATTTATGACTTTTAATAAGCTATTTAAAATATCTTTATGTCTTTTCTCGATTATTCCATTTGCTTTTAAATTATAACTCGAGATCTAAACTCTTTTGATCTCGTACTTAATAGCGAAAGCCTTAGCAACTGCTTTGTTTTCGAGTCTTTTATCGATAATTAATCTTTTAAACAATCCGTAGCGGCAAACGATATCCTTTTAAAGAAACTTAACAATAAATTCAGCGTTAGCCGATCGAAGTAGTCGTCTTTTTAATTATTTAAATAGATCTTCTTTAATTAATACGAAGTAAGTTATCCTTTTATTAATAATAAGTATTCGTGATACGTTTAAGCTAACTTTTAATTATATTTAAGTAAACTAAGTCGAGTATAAAAGGTTTTTTATTCGTTTAGCTTTGCGTTTCTAATAAAGCTTACAGCTTTAGACGAAAGCTTTGCAGTTTTCGTAGCATCCGTTTTAAAAAAAGAGTTTTGACGTGCGGTAATAAGTTGATTCAGCTCTTTTATATCCGGATTCTCGATAAGAGTCGGAAATAATAATATAGCGTCTTTAAGTTCCGTCGACAACTAGCTTGATCGGATAAGAATTGTCTGCTCGCTTATAAAAGTGATTATCTTTAACTAAGTAATTGAGTGCTTTGTTCTTGAACTTCTAAAAGTCGTAAGTCTTGATCGAAAGAAAGCGTTTAAAAGTAGTAAAGAATTAAATAATAAGCTTAAAGTCGAGCGAATAATCGTGCTTTAAAATTCTTTTTTTAGCTCGTAAACTATAGTTCACGAGTCGTTTAACCGAAAATATTAAAATAATGCTTAGCTCGTTAGCGACTTAATCGTTAATATTTTCTTTTTCTTTTTCTTTAATGTTTAAAAGATATTCCTTTCTTTTCTTAAAAAGACCGTCCGCTGCTGTGTTTTTAATCTTAAAGATATGCTTGACTTTAAAGTTTATTAATCTTATTTACGCAATTTAGTTTATAACGAAAGCTTTAAGCAAATCGCTCGCTGATCCGTTAAGTTGATCAATTAATACTTTAACGTCGGTTTTCAAAATAAAGTGAACCTCGTATAATTCGCTTTTTATCTTTTTTATAGCTTTTAAAGCATCGCGGTATTCTCGCTTAATCGCGTCGTACTTGCTCTTCGCAAAGTTCTAAAGACTACTTTCGAACTTGGCAAGATATCGCTTTTTATCGGAATCCTTTTGTTGCAATACTGTTCTTTATCTTTTGAAACTAGCGTTTACCGTCAAGTAAATTTTCTTTCCGTCTTTGCTATAATCGATCTTAATAAAAGCGGAGGCAGAAAGCAAGGCTTCTTTAAGCAGCTTTATCGCTTCTTGCTAAAGCTTTAACCATTCGAATTCGACCCTTTTTCTTATAGTCGCGTAGATTAAAACAGCAATCGTAAAGAAGTTTTTGATTTAGATTCTATAGTAAACCACGATCTTAATAAAGGCTCGCGCTTCCGATACATCTTCGCACTTAGTCTATTTTAATATCTTTTTAATTTTAGCGGTTTAAAGGTAGCGTCTTTCGCTATCCGTAACGAATCTAACGATGTTAAGGCTAAGTATGCAATATTAAGACTTCGTTCCGACGGTCGTTTTAACTCTTTTAAACTTTACGAGCACTTTGTCGATGTTTTAAATGTATTTTAAAACGAATCGTCGTATTCCGAGCAAAACTTCTTCGTAATTATAAAAAGATCGAGATCTTTTGATTCTTACGTTATTTATATAAAGCAAGCAGACGTTAAGAATACAATTTATAAAGATCTTGTAAATAACTTTAACGAATTAAGTAATCGAATTAATTGCTTTTATAAGTATCCGAATCATTCGAAGTAGTCCGATAAGCGTTTAAATAGCTGTTATGTTTTTAAACTTAACGTCGAAAAAGAATTGATCGTATTTAAAGAAAAAGTCCAAGAGTATAGCTATCGTAAAACCGGTAAATTCGTTCGAGAACTAGTTTACGTTCGAAGCAATATTAGCGTCTTTAACCGTTACACGGTTTATTTTAATTACAATAGTAATCAACTTGTATTTTCCTTTTTTTTTTTTTGTTATAATAAATTATTTGTTTTAATAAAGGCTTTAATATAATTCGAAGACCTTTTGCTTTAATCGTTCTTTTAATATAAAGATGACCATTTCTTATAAAACTTTCGGCACGGTAAACGTTTTCTTTTGCTAAGCTTCGTAAAGCATCGTTTTAATCTTTTAAAGTAGCATGACTTCTTTTCGGACTTAGCTAAAATAAGTAAAATCTTAAGCTATCGCTTCTTCTCGATTCAAAAGGTATTAGTAAAGCAGCTTTCTTTTTTCCGAAATGACTTAAAAGCTAATCGTAAGTGCTTTAAATCGTTCTTTCGTTAATCTTGATTTAACTTTTAAGTTTGAAAACCTATTAATAAAGTATTTCGAAAAAGGTTTTTTAAATTTAAAAGGTTTCGCTTTTTTATCTTGCTTAAATTAATCGTCGATTCTTTTAAGTATCTTTTTATTCGACACTTTTAAATCTACCGGTTTAACTTTCTCCGCTTTCTTTTTATATATCGTATTAACTTTTATCACATTTCTTTTTAAAAGGTTTTTATCGTTATCGATAATAAACATAAAATTTTCCGATTTATCGAGTTTAATTGCAAATATTTTTAATGTTTTTAATTTTAATAAGCTTTGCTTAATATTAAGTTGAATTGTTTTTTTATGATTTTATTGTTTTTATACCGATCTACTCGTAAACTATAATTTACGGGCGGAATTTCTTTTTAAGCTTTTTTTTAGCTTAATATCCATCTTAGCTTGCATATTAACTACTAATTTCTCGAGTCTTCGACCAAATCCGACTTGTCTTTTGCAATAGTAATTTATCTTTAAATAGATCGATCGTAATTTTAAAAAAAGGCTTTTATCGTGTTATTATCGAAATAAAAGAAAGAAAGTTAAGATTTTAAAAAGAAAAGCATACTTAAGATAACCTCGTGATTGCTATTATTAATAATAAAGAAATCGGCGTAGTTAATGATTCCGTTAATAATAACTTCGACGTCGTTTATTTACTTATCGAAATTGTAAAGATCTTTAAACATAATAGTATAGATTAAAGCTCGATCCGTTATAATAAGTAGTTTAATTATCTTAACTACCTTTTTGTTTATTACGTTAACTTTAGATCTGCTATCGAAGAAGGATCTGCTTTTAATTATATCGTCGATATTAATAAAAACTTTTAAAGTTTTTATCGCTACTTCGAAACAATTACGAGCGATAAGTTGTTTGCGAATTTGCGTCGCTAAAAGGTTTAGCTTGCTTTCTTTATTCCGACTTAAACGTCTAACAGTTAAAGCGTTCATAAGAATAAGCTTACCTTAAAAGACCTTTACGTTTTCTTTAATATCGGGAACTATTAAAATGTAATAGCTTAATAGCTTGTCGAAGCGAGAGTTGAGTTTGAATAAGTTTTTAATCTAGACTTCGATTCTTGATTTTATAATCGCCGCTATTGCTTTTTCTTAAGCTTTAATAATAACGTAAAGGTTAATAAACTTCTTTCGTTTATAAGTCCTTTTCTTCTTTCTTCTTAGTATTCGCTAAATGATCTCAACCTCTTTTTCTATATCTTTTATAGCTTCGTCGGCTTTAGCTAGTCTAGAAAGTTTAAAAGACTCTTTTTTAATTATATTATCGAATAACCCGTCTTTTGAGTCTATCTTTATAGCAATACTCGATTCTTAAAAAGCACGAGTTTTAAAAGTGCCGTAGTTCTTTTCTTTTTATTATCGGATATTCTTTTTAATCTTAATAAGCTTAGATCTTTTCGAAAGTAAGAGAAACTTTTTAGCTTTGTCTCTTGCGGCAACGTTGATCTCGACCGAAACAACTTTTATGCTAGATAAGTAGCTAAGCGTGTTAATCTACTTTATAGCGTTAATGTTCTTAGTGTCGACTAGTCTCTTAAGGATAGTAGTAAGCTCTTTTAGCTAGTTAATTAATTGCTAAGCATTTTGATCGGGCTGGTATTAAGCTGGTTATTAGATTGGTTGTTAATAAAAGAGCAAGTGTTTATAAGTCTTAAGTCCGTTAATAAGTCGATTCTTTAAGATATTATCGTATTTCGTTTTACGAACGTTTAAAACGATAGATCTAAACTAAGTCTTTCTTTGCTTCTTTTAGATAATAAAAGCGCCGATCTTTTTAAGCCTTAAGCAAAAGCGTCTATAATTACTAATATGAATACATCTTTTATTAACTATGTCTTTAAAGGCTTTACATTTATCCCGGTATTAATAAAGAGTTTGAGTTGTATTTCCGAAGTTTTCGTAAAAGCTATAATCTTGTATCTGATTCTCGTATTTTTTACTTCTTTTTCTTTTTCGTCTTTATAATCCGTAACCGATAGCAGCAATCTGAACCTTACTTTCGAGGCTAACTTTACTTCGAGCATCTTAAGCGGTATACTTAATAAAGGCTTCGTCGCGATCTTCGAATCAAACTTAAAGTTAAGATTGAATAAAGCGTTAAGAAGTTAAGTTAGCGACTTAGTCTTCGAAGTAATTAATTCGATTATAAATTGCATTAATCTATAAGTTAGAAAACTTTTTAATTATAAAACTTACTTTGTTAATTTCCTTTTTTTTACTCGTAAACCGTGGTTCACGAGTGAACGGCATTATTATTAAGGCTTTCTTAACAGACTCAAGAACGCTAGCTAGTTCGGTGTATTCTTTAACCAAGGTCCGAATATCTTTAATGAAATTAATTAAAAAAGACTTTTCTCGATTTATAGCTTCGATAATCTTAGCACTTTAATCGGTCTTAAAAGCGAATGCGGCGAAGTCGTCGAAGGCGGCATAAGAGTTTAAATCGAGTTCGTCGATCTTGCAATGCTTGATTATTTTGTTTCGGATTCCGACGAGCAATCCGAAAAAGAATAAGCGGCTTTATTCGGTCTTGCTTAAAAGGTATATAAAAGTAAGCTTTTCGGAGACTCGAAAGAAAGTGCGATAATAGTTTTTTAAGTCGTTGATATTTCGTTTTTATATAGCAAATTCCCGTAAGAAGGCGACCGAGTCTTTGATTTGCTAAGTATCGTTTTTACGAAACTCGGCTCTTAAGGCTTTGACGAAAGCAGCCCAATCTTTTTTAGTTTTCTATTCGAATAAGCTCTTAATGACTTTTTTACGAAGGTTATCGCAGTAACGGAAGAGCTTAATAAACCGATCGTTTTTAAAGATATTAAAGTTATTATAAGTCTTTTCGTACTTTTCGATGAAATCGGTGATATTAGCATTATTAAAGCAAAGAGCTCTTAAAGCACTTAGCAATAGTATACGAGTAGTCATAAAGGCGTAAAAGATAGCAAGGTCGATTATAACTAGCGCAAAGCTTGGTAAAAGGACAAGAAGAGCAAAAGGAAAAAGAGTAGTATAGATCTTAAGACCGGTGTTTATTTTAAAAAGCATTTTCGAAGCAAGTGTTTCCGATAGAAGTAGCGGTAAAAGTTTAAGTTAAAAGTCGAAGTAAAATAAAGATAGTCCGAAGCTTATAAGAATACGATTAAAAGATTTAACAAATTCAAAAGATTTTAACGAAAGAAAAGGTGATTTTACGCCGACTTCGATATTAAAAATCTTAAAAAGGTTTTCGGTATTTTAAAGATTAAATATATATGTGTATTAAGAAAGATCGAGTTGATGAAAGGTTTTTAAATTGTTTGATTTTGATTCGTAAACCGAGTTTACGAGTAAAATAAGCGATTTTCGCAAAGTATTTTCGATCCGAGATTAAAAAAAGTAGACCTTTTACAAAAGTAAATTAATAGTCAAAATTAAAACTATAAAAAACTTAAGAATCAATTGATTAGCTTCGCTAACAACTCCGGACTATATTAATTGCTTTAATTCAAGATAAGAGCTAAAGTACGGAAAGATATTTTTACTAATAAGTGAAAATTCTTTTTTATTAATAATAAAAAAGAGTTTTTGCCGAAAAGCCGAAATATTGCACTTCGGCTATTTCGGCGTTTCGATATCCGAACTTATCGAGAATAAAGTTTTAATTGTTTTAATATTATAATTGTAAAATGAAATGCTGAATGATAAACGAAGATCAACTTGATTGCGAATCAAGCGATTGTAATAAGCTGTATAAGGATAAAGACTAAAAGTTTGAATCCTTGCGTAAATCATTAATATAAAAGCACTTAAAAAGATATATTATACAAAAGCCTAGCTTTGAAGCTAGATCTTATAGTCTTACAAAAAAAGTATTAGAAAAGGTAAGTGGAAAGCTCGTTGATTATTCTAGCTAAAAGATATGTGCCCTTTTATAGAAGATAGGTCCGTCTAGTGTGGCCCTAGTGGCTATAGCAGGTACCCCATCAGGCAAGGTGTTTACAATAGGGTTTCCCTATCTTCCGTGGGTAATTTCACTTAAAAAAATCCTCCCTATGGGGCTTTAAAAAAAAAATCCCCCATCGGCCAAGGCCCTATGGGGCGAATGGGGAGGAAAACCCCGTGGGGCCCCCACCCCATGGAGCAGCCTACTAGAAGCACTTACTTATGCTACTTAAAGCAGCTTGCTTACGTATACTTTTATTATATCTAAAAGTGTTTTTATTAAAAATATTTTTATCGAAACCGAAATCTTAAAAGCGTTAAACTATAGAATGAAAACTTTAGTAACTTTAATAACTCTAGTAACTTTAATAACTTTAATAACTTTAGCAATTCTAGCAACTCTAATAACTTTAGTAACTTTAATAACTTAATTAAAAGCACTTACTTATGCTACTTAAAACAGCTTGCTTACGCATACTTTTATTATATCTAAAAGTGTTTTTATTAAAAGTATTTTCATCGAAACCGGAATCTTAAAAGCGTTAGACCGTAAAATAAAGACTTTAATAACTTTAATAACTTTAATAACTCTAATAACTTGATTAAAAGCACTTACTTATGCTACTTAAAACCGCTTGCTCGCGTATACTTTTATTATGTTTAAAAGTATCTTTATTACTATTAGCACTTTATAAAAACCGTCTTGTATAGCGTTATAACGAAAGTGATAAAAGAATATTAAAACGATTAGATTTTCGTAATAGAAAAAGCCGTAACGAAAAAGAAGATGCGAACTAAAGATATTTGCGTAAAGTAAGTAAGTCAAGATATAAATAGCTAAGTTTCGACGAAGAATATCGAAGTAAAAGTAATAGCTTTCGAAAAAAAGCGCGTAACGGCGAAGCTATAATAAAAGCGCGGCGAAGTCGACTTCGAAGTCTTTTTGCTAGTTGATTATCGCTAAACGAAAGCAAATTATGCTTTGCTTTAATCGTAAACTTCTACGACTTAGTTTTTAATCTGCAAGTGTTATAAGTAACGAAAACTTTACTTTGATTTTCAATTTAAAAAAAACGTAATAAGTTAATAGATATTTTTAAATACATATCGAGCTTAAAAGCAGATTCGAGTTTTTATAATGCAAGTCAAGTGTTATTGCAACGATAATTGTAACAATAATAATTGTAATAATAAAAGTGGTTGCAAGAATAATTATAAGTAACGAACGTAAAGTAAGTATTAATATAAAGCATTAATATAGCAGAATCGATAGCGGTAGCTAAATTAAGCTTAGTTATAAGATATATTTGATTCGAGCCGACCTTTTCCGAAATCTAGAATTATCTGCCGACATTTCTCTTAGCATTGCTTAAAAATCTTGCTAGATCGGTATAAAATAATCTCACGTAATTAGATGACTTATCACTACCACAACTATTAGATAACTTATTACTATTACAATTATTAAATGACTTATCACCACCACAATTACTAAATGACTTATCATTACTACAACTACTAGAATTTATCTTGGGTCACCGTTGGTGATAATGAATAAAAAAAAGCAAAGCGATAATAAAGAAAACTTAAATGAAAATGATATTCTTTTCTTTTAATATAAAAGAACTAAAAAATCATTTTTAACGGCTAAAGCTGCTCGCTTCGTTTTATCAATTAGCAAATCACCTTTAGCAGCTAAAGCTTCTTTTCGTTAAAAATTTAAAAAAAGCAAGTATTTTAAGAAGTTTATAATTATTACGAAAAGAAAAATCTAAGCTAATAAAAGCGCCGTCCCTATAAGCTAAAAAGTAAGTTCAATTAATTAATAAATTGATTCTTAAGTATAATTATTAGTTTATATTGTTATTGCGTTAAAAGAGATCCGACGATATTAAAAAAGCATCGAGCTTCTTATTAAAAAGACTTCTTTTTAGCGTCTTATTCGAAAGATCACTTATGATTTTAAACAAGATTTTAAATTTCAACGCGGTGCTTTAAAATGTTTACAAAAAGCTTTAAAAGCATTCTTCGTAAAAGAGTTTAAAAATGAATACTTATATATTTATTTATTAATTGATTTAGTAATCACTTTTAATAACGGACTTATATGCTATCTACGCTAAGCGAGTAACGATTTAAAACGAAGATATAATATTATATAAGAAATCATAATTCGAAGTTTTGTTTAATAATTTTAGTTTATTATAATATAATGTAATATAATTGTAAAGTATAACATATATGATTAATAAATATAATAATTAAATATAATAATCAAATATAATAATTAAATATACTTAATAAATATTCGCAATTTTATTTTATTTTTAGCGGCCTTATATATATTATTTTTAGCTATCTTACTTTAAACTTATAAGGTTTCCTTATCCTTCGTAAAGAATTTAACTTAAAAAAATCCTTCTTATAAGGTTTTAAAAAAAAGTCCCTTATCGGCCAAGACCTTATAAGAGGAATGGGGAGGAAAACCCTATGGGGCCCTCACCCTTTGGAGCAGCCTATCCCTTTATAATAAATTATTAAATATAAGTAATTCGCAAAAGGGTATAGGATTTCCTTGATAAAAAGGGGGGTTTAAGGGGGTCTCCCCCTTATATTGAATTATTAAATTTAAGCAATTCGCAAAGGGGTCTAGAGTTTCTCTGGTAAAAAGAGGGTTTTTTACGGATTCCCTTTTTATAATGAATTATTAAAATATAAGTAGTTTGTAAAAGGGTCTAAGGTCTTCCCGGTAAAAAGAAGGTTTTTAAAAGTTGATTTTTTATAATAAATTATTAAATAAATTATTTATTACGTTAACTACCTTAATATTTATTTAGTTTCTATTATTATTCATTTTATAATTTACTTAAATATATAAAGATTTTTATAATCGAGTGATTAGCCCGTTGGTGACATTACAAACAACTTGGTCCTTTGCCCTAGTACAATACATATACACATATAAAACACAATAGAGTGTTTTCGAACGTCCTTTTTCTCTCCTCCTTGTCATTTACGATTTTATTATAACTATATACTTATATATCTCTTGATTCGACGTTAAGTAATCGTCGGCTCGCTTGAGTAGGCCTCCTTTCATCCTTTCAGTCTTAGTCGGCATAAGCGATTGCGGATCGGAAGCGAATGCGGATTTTTCTTTTATTGCTAGTTATTATATATAAAATACAACTTAAAACATTACTTTTTAATTCACAATCGTATGATTTAATTGTATTTCATTAATTATAAGCCGAAAACGTGTTTATATATCGATAGTTTAATATTTTAAATCGATGAAAAGCTTGCTATTAAGCAGTAAGCTAATTTTTTTTTGAATCTAATGCAAAATAATAATGAATCACCGATAAAATTCAAAATAAAGATACTAATATCGTAAAGGAATCGATTTACGCAAAGCTAAGCGCGAGCGTAAAAAGATTATACGAAAACGCTACAAGCTTAATTATTAAAAACGACGATTCAATACTTATTTTAATTCTCGATTCGAAAGAGATTTGTTAGATGCAACAACCTTTTGAACGTCAAATTCTGCGGCTTCGTAAAAAAAGTATTCTTCGACCAACTTTTTCTTAACTTGAACCTTTTCTCGGTGATAATGATCTAATAATTACAACCGATACACCCTTCTTTAAAGCAAAATATTATTCCTTTTCTTAATATCAATATCGATAACGATAACTTCAATTCTAATAATAATAAAGATTCAAACGATTCGTTACGTAAAGTAAAAAACGAATCAAATTTTAATAAAAATAGTGATCGATAGTCAAATGTCTAATCGGATGATACGATTTTAAATATTTCGAAAGACGGTATAATAAACGATTAATTATTCATGTAAATATTTCTTAATTGTAATAATAAGTGCTATAGTATTAAAGAATTTCTAACATATTCGAAAAAATCCGCATTCGCTTTCGATCCGCAATCGCTTATGCCGACTAAGACTGAAAGGATAAAAGAAGGCCTACTTAAGCGAGCCGACGATTATATGTCGGAGCTCTTCCCTGGACCCACTTCAGTGGTGGGGGGGGGGGGACCGAGTTGTATGGAGAAGATGATATTTTTAAGTTCCTTTTGGTAGGAGAAGTCTATGTACCTCTTTTAGCGTGCACGTGCTCTTAACAAGCCTAACAGCCTTAGGCTATCATATGACCTTATCTTACGAAGTTCTCGCTCCGAAGACTTTCTTTCTTAATTAAGTGCTTAATGCTTATTACTCTTTTTAAAAGAATTCTAAACTCCGCTAAAGTATCGTTGCTTAACTTTTATAGTTCTTTTTTTCACTTGCTTTTTAGTTTCTTTTGCGTTAATATTAATATTCTTTAATAACTTTTACTAAAATCTTTAAACTTTATCTTTTTTTTATCTCTTTACCTTTCTTAATGTTTTGCTATCGTCTTAATTAACTTCTCTTTTTTTTTTCTTCTTTTTAAGCTTTAATAGCAGCGAGTGTTCCGAAGTTTTAGCTTTTAGATTCTAGTACGTTAGCAATCTTTTTTCTTCCTTTGTTATTAAATAAAAAGTCCGCAAGTAAAATAGCTTGAGTTAGTTTATATAAAAGTATCGTAGTATCGGTTTTTTATTAATCTGCTTTAAAGTATAAGATCTTTTATATTCACTTTTTAAGCTTGATACTTTAAAAAGGCTTTTCTAAGATGATCGGAGTTTTTGTCTAGCTGCTTTCTAATCGTATAGCATCACGAGAGATCTTAATAGCAAGCTCTTGACTTTTTAAAAAAATAATTCTTTTTTTTTAAAACTCTTTCGAACGTTTTCGTTAATAATCTCGTGCTTCGCGATGTATTTTAAAACAGCTTTCTTTTAATCTTTCGTTTCTATAAAGTCTACTCTTTATAATTCGTTTAAGAACTCTTTATTCGAAAGTATCTCGTAAATAATCTTCGTATAATACGTTTGAAAAGCTAAGTCTATTGCTGCTTTAAAAGTATATCTTTAATAGATCTTGAATAATAAGTACTTTAAATAAAAGATTTTTTTCGCGTTTGTCTCGAATATCACTTCTTTAAACTTGTCTTTAAATGCTCTTTTAATCTTCTTTATCGCTTTTTGTATTATATCGACCGCTTTCTCCGTTATGCTTATTGATTTCTTCGATGTTAATAAAGAATTGGTTTATAAGACTTTTCTTTTGCTTACGAAATTCCGAATTATATCGCTAAAGTAGTTATTAAAGTCGATATAAAATCCGATTAGCGTTTTATCTTAATCGAACAGTTTTATAAAACAGCGTATAACGTTTTCTAAATCGAGTGCGATACAAAAGAACGCTTAAATGAATCTCGAGAAGTAGTTTATAATAATTAAAAAGAACTAAAATGTTTTTAATACTTTTAAAAAAAGTCTGTAAAATTCTGCTTTAAAAAGCTCTATCGGTCTCGAGACTACTACGCTAAATAATAGTTAAGATCTTATAGCGATGCCGTGCTTCGCGCAGTTTAAGCATCTTAAGATATATAAGTATACGTCTTTAATTATAATAAGCTATTATACGTTTTTCAATTTCTTTATAATAATAGTAATAACGAAGTGACCTTTTTAATCGTAAGCCGTCTGAAACGCTTTCTTAATATTTCCGAGCGTTAAACATATTCTTTATACTTTTTTTTAATAATATTATAATATTTCTTTTTCTTACTTATAAGAACTCGCTTTCGTTTGCAATCTCTTTTGCTTAACTTTGTCCGAGTCTATAAAGAAAATGCCGTAAGCAATTAAGTTAAAGATATTTATGTATTAAAAACATCGTCGATAAGCTTTTTCTCGGAAAAGAATTATATTTAATATCTTTAAAAAATAAATAAGCATCGTATTAATTTAAGTAAATTTAGATTGCAAGTAGTTTAATATTAAGATTCCTTTTTTTAATATCGGTTTTAACTTAACAACGTATTTCGGTCTTCTTGCTCGGTATAAAGCTAACACGAACTTAACGTCTTTTTAAGCTCTTTCGGATAGTTATAAAGTAAATTTAAATTTTAATATATATCTTATTACGTTGACTTTTTTTAATTTTAAGTCTTTTAATAAGTTCTTTACTTCTTTTAGCAGCTGCTTATACTTTTTTTTCTTGTCTTTTTAAATTTAAACCTTATCTTTATTTATCTTTAAGATCGTCTCGAACTTTTCGAATTTTAAACTTCGTTAATCATCTTTTAAAAAGATCGTTTTAAATAAAACGTCGGCAACTTAGTTTTTATAGCCTTCGATGTATTGTATCGTTATGTTAAAGTTCTTTAGCTCGCAAGCTTATTTTGCGTAAATCTTTTTTTATATTAACTTAAAGTTTAAAAAGTATATTAATAATTTATAATCGGTGTACATTATGCTTGCTTTATTACATTTTAATATATAATTGTATTTACAGCAGAATTCGATTATTATTAGCAGCTCTTTTTTGTATATTTTATATTAACGTTATGTTTTCGTTAAAATAAAGCTATCAAATAGCAAAAGTGCTTCGTTTTCGTTATCTTATGTTTAAGTAATGCAATATTTTTTAGCATAAGCACTCGCATTTATATATATTAGCATCGGTTTGTTAAGTATATAACCGAATCGTTTTAAAGCTTTGCTATAAAGGTCTTTTAAAATATTAAAAGATATGCATTCTGCTTTCTCTTACGTTTAGTCTACTTCGCTTATAAGCCGATTAAAAAAGCGAGCAATCTTTACGAAATTTTTAACTTAATTTTTAATAATTTAAATTGATCTTAAAAAGCGCTTTGTCTTTTAAGCATTACGAAAAGTAAGCTAATCTTTAATACTTTATGTTCTTTTTTTTCTTTATCATTACTCTCTTACTTAATTTATATATTACTCTTAGTATTATAATTTTAATTATAAATAAAAAACATTTCTTAAAAGTAAGCTTTAATTGCGACTATAATAAGCGTAGCAATTAGTATTGTTTTAAAAAGATGAACGCTTCTTTAAAGTTACTTGCTCTTAAGAAAACGTCGTTTATATAATATTTCAGCTTTAATAAAGATACTTCGTTTTCGTCGAATATAAAAGAAAAAAGTAAAAGTTTCGAGTTATTAAATCTTTCGTTTATTGCTCTTTAAGACTTTAGTATTTCTTCGAGTACAGTCTTTATTAATTCGTTAAATATAAAAGCCGAGCTTCTTTCTTTTTAAGTTATCCGAATTAATTATAATTAAAAGTAACTTAATATAAAAAAAGCGTAAACATAGCGGTCGTCGAAGTAGATAAACACCGACTAATACTCGTGTTTAAGATCTATTTAAGAAAAGACTTTATATTAAAAATAGTTCAAGTACTCGTAGCATTCTTTTAGCTTAATTAATATGCATTTTAAGATCTTTTCTTTCACTTTTAAATAATCGAACGTAACTTAGAACTTACTTTTCTTAAGTTTTAATTTTTCCGACTTTTAAATTAAGTTCAAGTAGCTGTTCTAATCACTCAACTTTTTATTTGCAAGCATTATGTTCTTAAATATATTATTCTTTACTCTTTCTTTAATCGTCTTATATAATTATGCTAGTTTTATAAGTAAGTATCGTCTCGAAACGTTATTTGCAATTAAAATAGCTCTTTTAAAAACCTTATGTCGATAAGTAATAAAGTTTATATAAGAAAAGTTATCGAGTCTTACGCTATTCACTTTTCGATATATATATATCAAAACTTAAATATCTTTCAACTTATTTAATAAGATTTTACTTTTAAAAGTGAGTTCGCATTTTATTGCTTACTCTTTTAATACGAAAGATCTTAAGTCTTTACGTAATAGTCTAATGACTTTCTTTTTTATCGAAAAGCTTTTTATTGCTAAATAGACTTTACATAATCTCGATTGAATCTTTAGTATGTTCTTCTTCGCGGTCTTAATAAGTCTTAAAGCTTTAGTTTTTAAGAGTAATGTTTGCAAGTCTTTCTTATCGATTTGTATAAAAGCGAATTCTTCGAGTAATGTTTAATAGCATTATATAATTCTTTGTGTTTTAAAACTAGTATTACATTATTTAAGCTAAAAAGGTTGTTTAGTAAAAGTTCTTTTGATTCTAAAGTGAACTCTTTTTCGTTAGATGAGTTTTACGCTATCGCTAAAGCGACTTAAGTAACTTAGTTTTCCGAGTCTTTCGAGTCGTTTAAATTGTCTAAGTTTAACTTATGTTTCGTATCCGTTGTAAAAAGATCTGACTTTAATAATTCGAACTTTATTATTAAGTTATCGAAAGACTTTTTAAATTCTTTTTTAAGCTATAAGATTAAATTGATCTCTTTTAATAATCCGAAGAAAAAGCATTAAATCACTACTTGCTTTTCTTTTAGCACGTTGCTATCGATTATAAGCTTTTTAGCTCGAATCTTTAACTTAACGTTTATTATATGCATCTACGTTAAACTTAATAGCAAGCTTAATTCTGTATTCTTTACTTTTACGTCTTTTTTAACGAAGACGTCGACTTGTTTTTATATTCTTTTTACTTTTATTTTAATCGTAACGAATTTTATTAAATCGTAGACCTTTTCGTTTGCTATATTAAAACTAACTCTTTTATAGTTTGCTAATGCTAATAATTTAAACTTTAGATTCAGTGTTGGATTGCTTCCAAGCGATTGGGAATATATATTCGTAAGGTCGTAACGGTCGTCAAAGTACTTGCAATTGCAAAACACTCGGTTGATAAGGTATCTGAATTCTATCTGTTCCCTAAGACTCGGGGGAGCTGATTCCTTTTATAAGATTAGAAGGAATCACGTGCACTAGCTAACTAATAAGCTTACTTGTCAAGTTAAAGGTCTTTTGATTGCTGACATGCTAAGCGAAGCATGCTAAATGGCTCGTAAACTATGGTTTACGTATGAGCTTCCTTAACTACTACTATTAGCTAGCTAAGGTCGATATAAATATACCGACACCGGCAACTCTCTTTTTGGCAAGTAGTGCTTTGCTAATTATTATATCGACCGAAAAGAAAAGGAAAGTGATCAAATAAAAGAAAAACAATCTTATCCTTCCTTTTCTTATAGCGGCTTTTCTATCTATCTATCCACTTGCACCCTTAAGGTATTAATTAAAACTAGCTCTTGCAAAAAAGTATTAGCTTCGATTTTAGTTATAGCGTTAACAAGGTTAGATTTTCCTTCGATCTAGCGTACTTTAGAAAGCTCCCGCTTTTCGTATGACTTTCGAATAGCTATAATATCGATCATAAAGCGCTTTTCTTTAATAGTTCTTAGCTTTATTATGCACTCGTAAAGCGAGTAAAAGTCAATACATACTATTATAAAGAAGTTAAAGATTCTTAATTAAGCTGTAATTTAAGTAAAAGTAATCGATATAGCAATAGCTATATCGATACTTAAGGATATAGCGTAAAGCTTAAAGGCTAATACGGCCTTTGTCACTTTCTTGCACTTCTATGACACTTAATAAAGAATATTACCCGTTAAAATGAATTCGTTCTTATTTACGTAAGCCTTATTACTAAAGATAGCTACGAAACCGATTTAAGAGCTAAGGTTAGCGTTATTAGCAAACGCTCCGTCTACGAACATAAAAAGCTTCGCTATTTTTAAGTCTAAAGGCACGTAATAAATCCTTCGTATTAAGTAATCGATTAGCTATTAGATCACCTTATTAAAGGCTTTATAGTCTTCGTCTTTCGGTTCTTAATATTAAGCAGCTATCGATAAAGCACAAAATGCTTTTAAGTAGCAAATAGTAGTTAAATACGCCTTTCGGGCACGTTGCTTTAAGTACTCTTTAGCTCGTATAGCTGAATCGAGCTTGATTATTGCAAGCTTTTTACTTTGCTTTTTTTGCTTAACTGATAATCCGAACCCGTCTTTATTTAAAGATAGCTTGCATCTATTGAAAATCATCGGTTCGGCGTATATAAAAGTCTTTATTTCTTTGCTCTTTAGCTTAGATTTAACCAACTCTTTCTTTTCTTTTGCTTTTATAGCTAGATTAATAATTATAAGAACATTATCCGTTTATAAAACAGCTATTCTTAACTAATCCTTATTAATTGATATAAAAAAGCAAAAATCAAAGATCGATTGCTTTATCTCGAAGTTATTTATAAAATGCTTTAAAAAACGCTTATATTAATGCGTTTTTGCTTCGAAGATGCCGTATAAAAGATTAGTTATAAAAAACAAAATGCCGAAAAGGAATCGATAAGTGATCTCTTTAAATAGTCGCACGACGATTATCCGTATAAGCTTCGTGCTTAATTAAGTATAAGCTTGCGTAATATCTTTATTATAAACTTAGCACTCGTAGTCTTTTATTAAAGAAAAAGCTAAAGCATAATAAAGTTTTTAACCCGTTCGTTGCACCGTAAGTGACTCGGTAAATACTTTCGTCTTGCTTTTATTTTAAAAAGCTTAGATTATTATACGAGACTTTTCGTATAACGTAAGTGTTCTTTTGCTTTTGATCTTATTAATAAACTTAGATCTAAAGATCTTAGCGCTTTTAACACGTAGATCGGTGCTCGAGATCACTTAAAAGATGCTTTAAGCTATTAATCTTGCTAATTTTTTTGCTTTAAACTTTTAAAACGGTGCTTTAAAGCTTTTAATGATTCCTTCGGCTCGTAGCTTAATTAAGAGCTTATAATCCCGGCGTTCTTTATCGATAATAAACACTTCGGAGTCTTTAGTAAATAAAGCGTAAGAATCGTCTTTTTTCTCGTCGAGCACGGTCGAGATATTAAGATCGTACTTCTAATAAAGTATTTAAACCGTTAATATTATTAATCTTTAAGAATTAATAAGTTAAAAGTTAAGAAGGCTATTTGTTAATCTTAGCGAGCTTCTCGGATTAAGCGAATATTAAAGTTTAAGCGAATTTCGCGGTTCTAGCTCTTTTTCGCTTTTACTTTAATCTTCTTCTACTTTTACTTTAAATACTTGCAACTCTTTTAGCAGCTTTTCAATTTTAAAGTAATAAGGTTTTATTAAGGTTGACTTGAATTCCGTAAGTCTCGGATATACTATTATATACGTATGCTTTTGCTTGCTAAGCAATTGAAAAAAGCCCTTTCACTTTTGGTTTTCCCGCTATACGAGTACTTGTAAATTAATAAGAAGGTCTAAAGTATATTTCGTAATTAGCTTATTCTTTTTCTTAAGCGCGTCCTTAACTTGCTTAACGGCGTAGCATTTTCGTACTTCTTTTATAGCTTTATTAATAGCAGCAGTACGCTTTTAAGTAAACGCGGCAAGTCGATCTTGCTCCGTTAGCTTCGATAAAGTGTTAAAAACGAAAAGCGTAAAGACTAAGCTATTAAGTCTCGCCGTATCGTTAATAACTTTAATAGCTATTTAAAGCCGATCTTCTCTTAAAGCTTTAAAAAGCTCTTTTGTAACGATCTTAAAAGCGCGTCGTACAAAGACGTAATAGCGTTTTATTAACTCGACGCTATAATAAGCTTTTATAAGCATCTGCTTTAAAATGCTATTAATACTTTTAAAGTAGCTTCGAAACGTTGCCGAATTAAAGTTGATTCCGAGATCGTGCACGACGTTTATAAAAAGTCCGACGTAAGTATTAACTTAACATCGATTAAATCTTTTGAGTAAGTGTTATGCGGATATGCTTTTAAAAAAAGTAGCGGCTTGAAAATTAATAAAATCGCAAACGACGTGCAATACGTTTTTATTATCAAAGTGTATTACGTTTACGTATATCGTATTATTAAAGTTAATATCATCTTTAAGTTTAATACTAAACCTCTTCGAAGAGCGTCCGAATACTTAACAGTAATAGCAAAACTTTTAGATATTATAAAGCAAATCCCGTTTAAATTCGTGCTTGGCCTTTTTAAGAATAACAGCAAATCGACTTGCTAAAAAGTAGCTAAAACGCTTATAGATAGTCTTTAATTGCTCTTCCGTAAAGTAGCAATAAACGGTCTCGCTTTCGATGCTATAATAAATAGCAGCGTGCTCTTTACTTAATAATATTTACACGTGCTTAAACATCTTTATTATTAGTATTTCCTTTTTCTTTTAAACTAATACGTTTCGTAAGTTATCTAAGATCACTTTATGCTTATTTATATCAGTTAATAAAAATAAAAAAAGTACGTCGCTTTTTACAACGTAGAACTCTACTTGACTTAAAAAAGTGTTTAAAGTAATTGCTTTAATAAAGATAGCAAAGCCGATGCCGTATTTAACGGACTTCTCTTTTGCTCGAGATATATTTAATTAGACTTCGAAGTACTTCTTTTAAAATGCTCGTAATTAAAGCAAGCTAGCGGTAAAGAAATTAGTTGCTCCGCTATCGATCATAAAGCTTATAAAGACGTTTTTAAAGTACTTAAAAGCTATATAAGTCTTTGCTTTGCTCGCGAGCACGTTTTAAGTCTCGATTTAGCTAATAAAAGCGTAAAATGCCGTTTAAATCTTTAATTGTTTATATACTTCGTTAGCGTCGAAAGTACTATAAATAATTATAAAACCTTTTAATATATTAACGTAGCTGCTCGATTCGAGCGGCTCGTTTAATAAGCTTGCGATAAACTAATCGAATTCTTTCGTAAATACAAGTAGCAAACCTTCGATTAACGTTACGTATTAAAAGAATTTGCTTTTCGTCACTTTTTTTGCGTTTTTAAAGTTTTAGAATTTAGTTACGAAAGCTTTGCGCTCGTCGAAAGTGTAGTTAATGCTTTAGCAACCTAGCTTTTTGTAAACAAAACACCTTTTCTTACTTTTAATAGCTTTAGCAGCTTTCTTATTTCAGAAGTATTAGCGGTCTTAAATAAAGCATTCGTATTCTTTATCTAAATCGGAGTCAGCTTTTAAAGCATGTTAAAAGCAAGTGTAATCGTATAGCTCGCTAAAGCTCGCGTAAGCTTTACTCGCTTTAGCGAGAAATCGAGAGTTCTTAATTGCAAACGCAATAGCTTTGCGAATATCGGCAATTGCGGCGATAAAAGTAAACGCAAGATTCATTCGTGCAATAATAGTCTTTAGCACGTTTTTATAAGCTGAATACAACTTATCGGTAAAGCTTTTGTCGTCTTTTAAACTTGGTCGTAATAAGCTTTGAATGCTCTTAAGCTTTTTAGCGAGCTTCTTAAAGCATTCGTTAAGCGAAGTCTTTAGATTCTCTTTTTTAATTAAATCTAGCGAAATTTCTTTTTAGCGGTCGTATTTTGCTTATCGCCGGTGGTTAGTCTCGAAGTAATCTTTTACTGCAATAGCGTTCGCTTTAAAAGTAAAAAGCTTAGCTTTAATTATATGATTATAATAAAAAGTTATAGCTTTTTTCGTAAGCATAATTAAAAACGCTATTAAATAGTCGTCGGATATCAAGCCGTACCGACTTGCTTAATTAGCGAAAATACTTAATTAAGTTTTAAAGTTATCGTCGGGTCTCGAATACTTTAATTCTTTAAGAAAGCTTTTTGCGAACAAAGCTAACTCTTTTACTTTTAAATAAAGATCCGTTGCTCTTAGCTTAAAGAAATCGTTTCTATTATTATTAAAAGCGCTTAAAGTGCCGTACGCAAGCGTGCCGTGCTTAACTAATAATCGGTTCGATAAAAAGTTACCGATATAGTTGCTGGTTATAAGTCTTACTTTTTTAAAGTCTTTAAAAAGCTCATTTCCGGATCCGGAGCTTTTAAGAGGTCCGTTTCCGAATCCTTTTAATAGTTTAAAAAGCTCGTTTTTACTTCTTCCGTATCCGTGTCTTCGATCTCTTTGCTAATCTTTTTCGTTTCCTTTTCGTCGGTTATCGTTAAGATCGCTAAAGCTATTCGGATCACCGGCTAAAGCTTTAGCTTAATGATATCCGTACCTTTAAGCACGCTCTTAGCGATTCTTATACTTTTAATATCTCTTTTATCGATACGTAGCTTATTAAAAGATCTAAAAAGCTTGTCGGTACGTTCGAAAGTGCTAGATCTTTTTTTCAAGTTGCTAAGATTAAGCACGGAAATCTATACGCTATCTTTAATAAAAGCTGATTTTATCCGGAATGCTTTTAAGTTTTAGCGGGTCTTCTTTTAGCGTATAGCTTTCGTAGCTTCGATTATTATTTAATCCGATAATAATCTCAAGACCTTTATTATTATTGCTATTAAGCTCAAGCTTTTTAAAAAACTAAATGTAGCTTTTAAGAAAGAAGTTTAAAGGTCGTTAAAGTGATTTTAGCTTTTATTATATAATTAGCGTATTGCGTAACGATTATTAAATTAAAGATAAGTACGCTAAAGTACTTCGTCGTAGCCTTTCGTTTAATTGTATAGCGTAAGTTCGTAATTCCGTTATTTCCTTTGCTATAGCTTTTATATTTCGTTTTATATCTTTTTTCTCTTTTAAAAATTCTTTTTATAACCTTTAGATTTCTTCCTTTTTTTCCTTTTTGCTTAAGGTCTCTTTTTCCTTTTTTTTTAAGCTTCGCGAAAGTAAAGGTAATTAAAGTGTAATATCTTCGTCGTCCGTAAGGTTTTCGGCGGTCTACTTTGAATCGAAGCTTAAAAGTATTGCTTATTGCTTTTTTATTTTTTCGAAAGTCTATTAATACTATTGCTCGTCGTTTAAAAGCTTGACCATCTTATTAGCGTAGCTTCTTTGCTTTAAAGGGCATTATACGCTTTTAAACAGCAAGTGTTTTTTAAAGCTAATAAAAGTAGCAAACTTAAAGCTTCGTTCCGTATTATTTCTCGTTATCGTAAAGCTCGTTTAATCTTAGCGTAAAAAAGCGTGCCGGAACAAGCTTTACAAGTCGTAATCTTTTAGCTTTTTATATTTCGCATCTAAGAAGTCCTTTACTATTGCTCGAGCCGTAATCTTATTATCGGGCTTTACGTATAATAGCTCGTTTAAATCAAATAAAATGCTCGACATCTCGTCGTTTAGTCTTTCCGAAAAGCTTAAGAGTCTTAAGTATAATATTTCTTTTAACTAAATAGCTAAGAGTTCCGTAAGTAGTGATAAGACTCGAAAGGTATAATACTTTGCTCTTTGTCGGCTGGACTCTTTACTTAAAAGTCTAATTGCTCGATCGATTATAATTGTTATCTGTTCGTACGTAGATCGATCTTATTAATTAGGTTTGCTATATGTAATAAGCGCGGCTTTATAGCTTTAAAAGTTGTATAAAAGTGATTTGGTTCGGAATCATTCTTCCGTAAAAATAAAAAAAAAATCGATAGTATAAGCAAGCGACTTAATACGAGATCGCTCTTCCGTTATAAAAGAAAAGTATCGTAATAAAAAGTATCTTCGCTATAAAGTCTTAGCTTCTTTGTAATTGATCACTTAATAATAAATCAACTACTAATCAATATTAAATTGCTTTTAAGCGATTAAAAATATATATTCGTAAGGTCGTAACGGTCGTTAAAGTACTTGCAATTGCAAAACACTCGGTTAATAAAGTATCTAAATTCTATCTGCTCTTTAAAACTCGAAGGAGCTGATTCCTTTTATAAGATTAAAAGGAATCACGTGCACTAGCTAACTAATAAGCTTACTTGTCAAGTTAAAGGTCTTTTGATTGTTGACATGCTAAGCGAGGCATGCTAAGTGGCCCGTGAACCATGGTTCACGTGTGAGCTTCCCCAACTACTATTACTAGCTAGCTAAGGTCGATATAGATATACCGATATTCAGTTTTTTTACAAAGCTAAAAGATATTAATACGATATTAAAACTTTAATTTATCGTAGTCATCTTTATAAGCAACTCGATCTTAACTGTCTTTTTCTTTGTCTTTATGCGTATACATAATACCACTCTTTAAGCCTTTTCGTCGAAGTATATATACGAGCAGATCTAAAATAATATCGATTTAAGGTTTGTGTCGGTATATCCATATCGACCTTAGCTAGCTAGTAGCAGTAGTTAAGGAAGCTCACCCGTGAACCATGGTTCACGGGCCACTTAGCATGCCTCGCTTAGCATGTCAGCAGTCAAAGGACCCCTAACTTGACAAGTAAGCTTATTAGTTAGCTATTGCACGTAATTCCTTCTAATCTTATAAAAAGAATCAGCTCCTTTGAGTCTTAGGGAGCAGATAGAATTCAAATATTTTATTAATCGAGTGTTTTGCAATTGCAAGTACTTTAACGAACGTTACGACCTTACGAATATATATTCTTAATCGCTTAGAAGCAATCCAATACTGATTAGTAATTGATTTACTATTAAGTGATCAATCATAAAGAAGCTAAGACTTTATAGCGAAAATACTTTTCATTACGATACCTTTCTTTTATAACGGAAGAGCGATTCCGTATTAAGTCGCTTTTTATACTACTGATTTTCTTTATTCTTACAAAAGAGTGATTCCGAACTAAGTTATTTTTAAAATAACAACTTCAACGCTATAAAAGCCGCGCTTGCTATATATAGCAACCTAATTAAATTTAAATCGACTTATACACAAACAGATAATAACTATAACCGATCGTGTGACGACACGCCAGGTCTCCTGGACGCACCTTATATGCGCCAAGCTACTTCCTTTTTTTTTTCTTTCGTATTTTTCGTATTCTTTTATTTCCCGCTTTTGACTTATAAACTATAGTTCACGAGTCTTTAACGCTTCTTCTTTCGTGTATATAGACCTTAGCTACTTTCGACTTTTATACTCGGTAGTTGTTGATTTTAAGTTATTACTTTAAGATTCTCTTAAGCTTTTATATAAACTTTTGCGCTTTCGTAAATTCTTTTAAGTAATCGCTTAAGGTCGTTATATTATTAACAACTACTTTACTCCGCCGGGAACGGCTTTAATAATATTTTTCTTTTTTAGAATTCTTTAATAGTTAGACGTTAAAACACTTAAACGACTTTAACGGTCACGAGAAAGCTTATTTTAAGTATAACTTAAAAGATAGCACTTATATAACATAGCAACCTTCGCTTTGCGAGCAAAATCTTTCGTACACCTTTTAAAGCTATTCTAGCAGTTCTTTCTTTTTTTTTAACGGCTTAACTAATAGTTTTTTCTACTTAAAAAGAAGCTATTAATAAGCAAAACGATGAAAATGATCTTTCGGCTTTTATCAACTTCGAAGAAGCCTTAGCTTAATATTAAGCTCTTTTTTAGTTTTAACGAAAGGCCGCTAAGCTTAAAAAGCTTTTCGTAAATATAAAAACTCGTAACGAAAAGCTCGATAAAAGCGCTAGCAAGCAAAAAACCTTCGCTAATAAAGCCGAAAAAAAAGCTCGTCGAGCTCGAAAAGAATTAAATTAGCTTTAAGCGGTCTTGCTAACTACGGAACGCTCGTTAAAGCCTTTTTAAATGTCTTTTAAAGATAACTTTAAAAGCAAAGAACTATATAAGCTTTTGGTCTTTTAAATTACTTTTTTTTACTTATAAAACCGCTAACTTTCGCTGCTTTTTCGCCGACGACGATGAACCACTTTCTTTTTATAAGCTAATTAACTACCGTACTTTAGCTAAGTTTAATACTTTTAAAGCTTTTTCTTTAGCTTTTTAAAGTCGCGCTCGTATCGAACGGATCTTTAACTTTAAACAAAAGCTTTTAGACGGCGTAAGCTATTAAGCACGTCATTAGCAAGATTGCGTTTTCGATAACTTAAAAGCTTTCGAAGAATACTTTTTTATAGAACGTTAACGCAAGAACTACGTTTTTAATTAAACCGAAAAGACAGCTTACTTGTTCTTAGCTTTTTTAATTATAAATCGTAATAACTTCGTAACCGCTTCGAAACTCGTTTAAATTGCTTTTAAGTTCTTAAACGACTTCGCTAAAAAAGTTAAAGCGTTAATTAAGTTCGAAAAACTTTATATAAAGCTTAACTAGCAATTCTAAAACTTTTACTTTGTTTTCTCGAAGCTTGTTGCTATCGCCGAAATTAAAAACGAAGACCGATTACGTAAAGCTTTGCGTTTTAAGATTATTAAGACGCTGCGCGATTAGCTTTATTTAAAATTTATTAAGATTATAACTTTTAAAAACTTTTAAACCGCCGTTTAGCAATTAACTGCTAGCTAATACGCGTTTGCAAAGCTTTACGATGCTTTATAAGCTAAGTATAATACTTAATTCGCGAAAAGCTTTTATAATAAAGCTCGTAACGAATTTCGCTCGGCTTAAAGAGCAGCGGTTAAGCAAATCACTTATTACGAAAACCGCTAAAGTAGCTTAGCTTTCGTTTTTTTCTTTACTTTTTAACGCTAAACCTTTAATAGCTTTAGCGTTAATGCAAATCGATTTAATCGATTTAATAAATTTTTTTTTTTCGAAAACGCTTTTAAATTAACGATCAAAACTCTTAGATCGTCTTGCAAAGACTCGAATACGCCGAAGCTTTTTCGCTATCACTTAGTTAACGAAATAGAATACAGCGCTAGACTTAAATACGGCTTTTATTCGGATGACTCGGACGATAAGCTTTACTTCGACGCTTTTAAAGATTATTAAGAGCTCTTTTTTATTAACTTCGACGCTCTCGATAATAAAAGAAACGTCGAGGCTTAAGCAAAGCTTTTTTTTTAAGCTAGCTTCGAGATATGCGATACTTCGACCTTACGAAGCTTTTTAATAATAAAGCTATAATTATACTCGTTACTTTTATTAAGAATAGCCTTTCGTATAAAGTATCTGCTTTGCTCGACTTAAGAGCTAATAAGTACGCGCTGATTAACTTAGCGCTACTTAAATTACTTTTTTTCTTTTTTAAACTTTTGATTTAACTTTTTTCGGTTTTATTTTTTGTTAAATTATATAATAAAGCTCGTAAAGCTATTATCTTATATTTTGCACTTTTCAACCTTACGATTGATATACGCGTTTAATCTTTTATTCTTTTTCTTATTATTAATCTTAGAAATTATAGCGTGATCTTCGGACGAGCATAGCTAGCTAAGTATTATATTTTCTTTAATTGGGCTCGCTATAAGCTTTATTAGCTTCGTTTTAATCTTTCGACCGCTACTTACGCTAAATCTATTAAGATTATACACTTTAATTAGCGTAAAGTAAACGCTCGTTATTAAATCGACGCTAATAAGCGTAATCGAGCTTTAAATCGCTTTTAAAAAGCTTACGACGCTAATTTATTTATAAACTATAGTTTACAAGTAGATCAAGTAGTAACGATAATCGTAAAATCATTTTTTTTTTTTAAAAAATCGTTTTCTTTCTGCTTTTTTTTTAAAAAATCGTTAAACCTTTTTCTTTTATTTACTTTTTCGTAAAGCCGTTACTTTTTCGCTTTACGAAAAACACTTTTTTTAAAGATTACGTTAAATTAATATCTTAGATAAACCGTAAGCTTGTATTAATCGATATCGCTTTCGTAAAACTTCTTTTACTCGTTAAACGCTTTCGCTAAACATTTAAGTACAAAATCAATAGAAACTTTAAAATCAACGGCGTTTTTAAACACGCTTTTTATATGATCGCTTATTAAAAAAACGTAGAATTGTTCTTTACGTTTTTTTACGAGCTCGATTGCTTAATCTTCGAGCGTTAAACGATTGCTTTTATTTAAGCTGACTATTAAGCAGCGTTAACACGCTTTATTAACGGCTTTATCTTTATTATTAACTTTATAGCGGAATTATTAAAGCTTATTAACGACTTTTTTTATCTCTTTCGAATACTTAAATTATATATACGTGTTTTTTAAAGCCGCGGCCCGCTAGCAACTTGCTAGTATTATATAAGCTTTACGATTACAAAATCGAGCTTCTTAAGAAAAAGCAAAAAGCGCTTCGATACTTACTATTGTATAAGATATCGATCTTCGAGCTAGAACTTATTAAAGCTTATTTTATCGATAATCTTAACAAAGGTTTTATCGAACTCTTAATAGCGCTATTTGCAGCTTTAGTCTTTTTTATTAAAAAGCAAAACGGTTCTTTCCGCTTTTGTATTAACTTCCGCGCGTTAAACAACTTTACTTGTAAAAATCGATACCTTTTCTTCTTAATCGATAAGACCTTCGCACGTCTTTTAAAAGCTAAAATCTTTACGAAACTCGACATTTAGCAAGTTTTTTATAAAATACGAATAGACTTAGCTTTAAAAGAGCTTATTATATTTAAAATACGTTACGGTGTTTATAAATGCAAAGTTCTTTTATTCGGACTAATTAATAGACCCGCCACTTATCAACGCTATATAAATGACTTCTTTTTCGACTTCTTAAACATCTTTTGCATAGTATACTTAAACGATATTTTAATTTACTTTTCCGACTTTTTAAAGCACGCTTATTACGTCCGTTAAGTTCTTTAACGACTCGACGACGCTAGTTTTTAAATTAATATTAAAAAGTACGAATTTAATATTATTAAAATAAAATACTTAAGCTTTATTATCTTTATCGAAGGCTTAAAAGTAGATCCGGATAAGACTTCGATAATAAAGTATTAAGCGCTTTTTACAACCGTTAAAAGCGTTTAAAGCTTCTTTAGATTTTATAACTTTTACCGCTGATTCATTCGAGATTACGGCGTGATCGCAAAGCTTTTAATACACTTAATTAAAGCTAACGTTTTTTTTCATTTAATTCTTAATATTAAAAGAGCTTCGACTTCTTAAAGCTCGCTTTGATTATTGCGTTAATTTTATAGCATTATAATTAAAACCTCTTTTGTATGCTAAAGACTAACGCTTTCGACGGCGTAATCGCTTTAGTCTTCTTTTAAAAGCATAGTTCCGATTAGTTATTAATCGCTTATTATTATAAACACCCTGCCTGATAAAGGTACTTGCCATGGCCATTAAAGCCACACTAAACGGACCCATCTTCTATAAAAGGGCACACATCTCTTAGCTAGAACAATCAACGAGCTTTCTACCTATCTTTTTTAGCACTTCTTTTATAAGACCATAAGGTCTAGCTTCAAAGCTAAGCTTCTATACAACATATCTTTTTAAGTGCCTTTACATTAGTAACTTACGCAAGGATTCAAACCTTTAATCTTTATCTTTATACAGCTTATCACAATCGCTTGATTCGCAATCAAGTTAACCTTCGTTTATCATTCAGCTTTCTTCATACTCTACAATTACAACTTTAAAACAATCAAAACCTTATTCCCGATAAGTTCGAACACCGAAACGCCGAAATAACCGAAGTGCAATATTTCGGCTCCTCGATAAAAACTTTCTTTTATTATTAATAAAAAAGAATTTTCATTTATTAATGAAAATATCTTTTTATATCTTAGCTCTTATCTTAAATTAAAGCAATTAATATAATCCGGAGTTATTAGCGAAGCTAATCAATTGATTCTTAAATTTTTTATAGTTTTGATTTTAATTATTAATTTACTTTTGCAAAAGGTTTACTTCTTTTAATCTCGGATCGAGAATACTTTACGAAAATCGCTTATTTTACTCGTAAACTCGGTTCACGAGTTAAAATCAAACAATTCAAAAACTTTTTATTAATCCGATCATTCTTAGTATATACATATATCTAATCTTTAAAATATCGAAAACCTTTTTAAGATTTTTAATATCGAAGTCGGCGTAAAGTCACTTCTTTTTTCGTTAAAATCTTTTAAATTTATTAAATCCTTTAATCGTATTCTTATAAGCTTCGGATTATCTTTATCTTATTTCGACTTTCAATTAGAACCTTTACTTTTATTAAAAACACTTGCTTCGAAAATGCTTTTTAAAATCAACACCGGTTTTAAGATTTATATTACTTTTTCTTTTTTTGCTTTTCTATTAAGCCTTGCGCTAGTTATAATCGACCTTGCTATCCTTTACGCTTTTATAACTACTCGCATGCTATTGCTAAGTGCTTTAAAAGCTCTTTGCTTTAATAGTATTAATATTATCGACTTTATCGAGAAGTACGAAAAGACTTATAATAACTTTAATATTTTTAAAAACGATCGGTTCGTTAAGCTCTTTCGTTACTACGATAACCTTCGCAAAAAAGTTATTAAAAGCTTGCTCGAATAAAAAGCTAAGAAAGATTAAGCTGCTTTTATTAAAGCTTTAAGAGCCGAGTTTCGTAAAAACAATATTTAGCAGATTAAAGACTCGATCGCTTTCTTATAAGAATTTGCTATATAAAAACGAGATGTTAATAATTTGAAAAACTATTATCGCACTTTTTCTCGAGTCTTTAAAAAGCTTACTTTAATACACTTCTTAAGCAAGACCGAATAAAGCCGCTTATTCTTTTTCGGATTGCTCGTCGGAATCCGAAATAAAACGATCAAGCATTGCAAAGTCGACGAACTCGACTTAAACTCTTATACCGCTTTCGACGACTTCGCTGCATTCGCTTTTAAGACCGATTAAAGTGCTAAAACTATCGAAGCTATAAATTGAGAAAAGTCTCTTTCAATTAACTTTATTAAAGATATTCGAACCTTAATTAAAGAGCATACCGAGCTAGCTAGCGTTCTTAAGTCTATTAAAAAAGTTTTAATAATAATGCCGTTCACTCGTAAACTACGGTTCACGAATAAAAAAAAAGAAATTAATAAAGTAAGTTTTATAATTAAAAAGTTTTTTAACTTGCAAATTAATACGATTTATAATCGAATTGATTACTTCGAAGATTAAGTCGCTAACTTAACTTCTCGACGCTTTATTTAATCTTAACCGCAAGTTCGATTCGAAAACTACGACGAAGCTTTTATTAAATATACCGCTTAAGATGCTTAAAGTAAAGTTAGCTTCGAAGATAAAGTTTATATTACTGCTATCGGCTACGAACTATAAAAACGAAGAAAAGAAAGAAGTAAAGAATACAAGAACTAAATACAAGATTATAGCTTTTACGAAAACTTCGAAGATATAACTTAAGCTCTTTATTAATACCGAGATAAATATAAAGCTTTTAAAAATATAATTAATAAAAAATATATTTATATTAATAATTACGAACGCCTTTATTTAAGACTTAAAAAGATCGGTGCTCTTATCATCTAAAAGAAGCAAAGAAAGACTTGGTTTAGATCTATCGTATTAAACGTTCGTAAAACGGAATACGATAATATCTTAAAAAATCGACTTACTAACGAACTTAAGACTTATAAACACTTGCTCTTTTATTAACAACTAATTTAATAGCTAGCTTAATATTAGCCCGATTAAAATGCTTAGCAACCAACCAACTAGCTAAAAGAGCTTACTATTATCTTTAAAAGATCAATCGATATTAAAAACATTAATGCTATAAAATAAATTAACACGCTTAATCATTTATCTAGTATAAAAGTTGCTTTAATCGAAATCAACGCTGCCGCAAAAAACAAAGCTAAAAAGCTTTTCCCGCTTTCGAAAAGATCTAAGCCTATTAAGATTAAGAAGAATGTCCGATAATAAAAGAAAAAGAACTACGGCACTAGGCTGCTCCATGGGGCCCCATGGGGCCCCACGGAGTTTTGAGTCCTCCCTACGAGGGAACCCACGGGGGGTACAAAATTCTGCCCTTCTTGTTGTGCGGAACAGGCATGGTTCCACCTAAGCTACATGTGACATGTCATGTGACCTCGCTTAATAGCGCCTTTAGCACACTAGAGCTCTTAAGTACATGTATATAAGTCTTAACGAGCTTCTTAAATAAAATATACTAAGCTTTATTTAATTTACAGAATCTCTTTTTGATCTTAATGCTAATAAGCACTATAGTTAAAAGCTATATTCGCACTCACGAGCTATTCAATTAGTTTTTAACAACTTTTAAATTAATCGAAAGCGGATTCTGCAAGTTACTTTAACGTTACTTTGCTATAACTTTTATTTTGCAATCTATCTTTTTTCAATTATATTCATTCCTTATAATTAACACTTACTATTCTTAAGAACTTTAACCAATTTTCAAAAGCTTTAATCACAAAGTCAATTGCTATAATAATAAACGACAAATTAAAAAAAGTTCTTTTAATTAATAAAACGAACTTTATAAATCGTAGCGACTTCTTAAGATAAATTACGAATTACAAATACTTTATTAAGCGCTTTAATATAAAATAATACGTATCTCTTTGTATTAGCGTAAAAGAACTTACTTTTTTTATCGAACAGATTAAATTAAAAACGAAGTCTGTTATAAAGATAATAACGGAGCTTAATAACGAATAGTTTTAAAAATAAGACCGCTAACGAAAAGCTTAAAAAGAACTGCATTTAAGAGCTTTTACAGACGATCTTAATAAACCTTTAAAGCTAAAAGACGCTAAGTTCGAAGACGTCCGAAAAGCGTATAACGATAATATAAAAGAATATAACTTCGTTATAAACAATTAAAAAGTCTTAAGTAATAAAAGTAATCAAATTATAAACTAAATCAAAAAGACGGTTAAGAGCTTTATTCTCGAAGAAGCGATCTTAACGGCTTTAAAAAAAGATAATACTTTTATTTAATTCTTAATAAAGAAGCTTTAAAAAATATACCGTCTATTCGATTCGAGCTTTAAGCTATCGATAGCACGAGATTATAATAAATCTTTATAAGCAGCTAAGCAAAAGAGCGTCTCTTTAACGGTATAGATCAAAGAACATCGAGCTATTTACAAGTTAACGAAGATAAACAACCTTTACGAAACGACGAGTATACTTGCGATAAAAGCATTTTTAAAAGCTATTAACGAAAAATAATTATTAATTTAAGCGTCGCTAAAGCTCGCAAAGGTCATTCGAAACGACGAGCTGTTATTGCTTTAAAAGCGCACTTTCTACGACTACTTTAATTAATACGAAAGCTAAGTCGAAGAGAAAATTAGCAATTTAAACTTTAATCTTTTTAGCGTATTCGCTACTTTCGGAGATTAAACTATTCGTAGCACTTTCGAAAGTAATAAAGCTAACGATATTGCTTTTAAGCAGTCCGGTAAACGCTCCGATAGCTTTAAAAGACTTGCTAAAAGTTTTAAATGCTCGTGCTTTAAAAAAAGAAACTACTATTAAAACGTAATCAAGTGCAAGATCTTTCGCTATTGCTTTAACGGTCTTAACGAAAATAGATTCGCAAAGCCGAATCGAGATAATATCGTCGTTATAAAAAAAAAGCTTTAAGAGCTTAAGTTTAAAGCGCTTCGAAAAGAGATTACGAAAAAAAGTTAAGCATAAATTTAAGTCGATAAGATCGTTTTAAAAAGTAAAGAAAAGCAATCGAATAATAGCGATAAGTCGAAATACTTTAAAAAAGTATTAATAGCTATTATCGATCTCGAGCTTTTTAATACGTTCGATAATCTTGCTTTTAACGGTCTTTATAGCACGGCTAATAATAAGCACTAGCTATTTAATAGCATTCTTCTCGATAATTGCGGCGCTATTCACTTTATTAACGATAAGAATCTTTTAAAGCTAAAGTCAATTTAACGCTTTCGCTTAATCGACTTTATCGAAGCTAAAACGAGTAGTCTTTTAATCGTCGAGCGAAGTATTAAAGTCTTTAAAAGAGCTTTAAACGGATTAAATAAAGCTAAGATAAAAGATTTAAAGTTAAAAAACGTCGCTATCGTTAAAGAGTTTAATATCAATATCATTTCGAAAGCTTTTTTAAGTAAAGCTAGCGTATAGTACTCGAGATATAACGCAACTCTCCGTTACGAAAAGGTTAAAAAAAGCGTCGTATTAAGAAAGTTAAAAAGGAAGTTTAATCTTACGTTCTTTAAATATAAGCTATTCAATTATTCTTTGCTTTAATTGATTCGTAGCTTCTTTTGCTTAATAATATTCTTTACAACTTAAAAGCGCTTATAAACACGCTATAAATTTTAAAAAAGCAATATCTTTCGAGCTTTAAAAGAAGATTCATCGGTACTTTAGCATTTACGAACAAGTTATTTAAGCAAAGAAGCGCTCGAAGCGCTAGCTTATAATACTAAAAAAGTAAGATTTAAAAGAATTATTAAAATTAAATATAAAGCATATGCTATTACGTACGCTTAACAAGTCATATCTCGCCGTACGTTAAATAATAAAGTAGTTAAGCTATTTTATAAGATCGCTTAAGATCTATTCGACTTTCTTAACGGTTTTAATAAAAGCAAATAATTGTTAATAATTAAAAATAAATATAATAAAAAGCTATTCGGCTTTATATTAAAAGACAAGTTGCAATTAACGGTTATAAAAGTACTAAAAGAATTTAAAGCATAAACGAGACGCAAATACGGTCTTTTAATAGCTATTATGCGCTATAATAACGATTCTTCGGTAATCGCAATTAACGTTATCAGCTTTATCGAATATTAAAAATAAGCGAAAGAAGTTAAGATCGAATTAAAGCTTTTATTATCTTTTAATTACGAACTTAATAGAAAAGCCGAAAGAGCTAAAAGAAAAGTAATAAAACGGTTTATTAAAATAAAAGTAAAAGCAAAGCTTTTAAAGAAGCTTTAGCTTAAAACTATATTAACCGCTATCTACTTTTATAATATAACACCGAAAGCGAAAAGCTTTATAAAAAGTCCGAATAAAGTGCTATAGCTTTAGTTTAAGTAATATTTTAAGTAATACGATTCGGCGATCTTTATACGAATCGACACCGACTTAAAACTAAATTATAACGGTTTAGTTGCGTATAGCGTTCGTGCGTACTTAATAATCAAAGATCGAAAAGCTTTTCGTAATAAAAGAGCTTTTAAAGTTAAACTAAAAAGACATATAAGTTATTTAATTAAATATATAGCTTTTAATATATATAAAGTCTATGTTTTTATGTTTTATAAAGTGATTATTATACGCAACGTAACGTTTAATAAGACTTAATTCTATCTTAAAGACGAGAAAAAATCAATCGGCTAATCGATTAGCGAAATTAAAAGCATCGTTATTAAACTAAAAGATATTAAAGACTTTAATTAAACAAAAGACGCTTTGTTTAATATAAAAAACGTTATAAAAGATCGCTTAAAAAAAACGAATGCAACTGATATAAAAAGTGACTAGCCGTTAGACCTTATAAAAGTTAACTTAAAAAGATCTAGTTAAAGCTTAAAAAATACGACTTTATTTAATCCGAGCGATGCATAAACGTTAAAAGCTTTAACTTTAATTAAAGACCTTATAAATACGTTTATATTAAAAGCAATTGCTTTACGAGACGATCTAATAGATCTTAACGATTCGAACTATACCGTTGAACGTCTCGCTAGCTTTTTAGCTAAAAGCAAAAGCGAAAGTGCCTTAAGACTGCTAGAAACAAAGAAGAATACCGTAAACGGGCAAATACTTAGCTTTAATAAAAGAGCGCGCATATTATACCTTTAAGTTGTTATTTAAAGCCGAGGCTCGAAAAGCTAAGCTATAAGCCGACTAACGAAAGCTTTTACGTTAATAACCGGCGGAAATTTAAATCGAATAATTAAAGAGAAGCTTTTAAACCTTTTTAAAGCGAGTATTAATAATAAGAAATTAAATTATAAACACTTTAAACAAAATTCCGACTTTAATAAAAAGCACTTACTTATTAATAGCCGCATTAAAAAACGCGCGAAGATATACGCAAATGTTAATAAGCTTCTTTTAAACAACTTTCGCGCTAATTCGAACCGCTATTCGCGCGTTTTAGATTTTATATCGACTTTTTAAGCTAATAACGAACCCGTGCGCGAAGATAGCAAAGATTACGAGATATTATACGCTATTATAACAGCTGCTACTTCGTTTAAGCTATTATTAAAACAGCTTAACTCGCAAAAACGAAAACATTTAAAACCTTTTACTTATTAAAAAAAGCTATAACGATACTTATACGGCAAAGAGTTCAAGGACAAAGCTCTTATAAAGCTAAATAATCTAAAGAAAAAGAACTGCTAAAAAGTGATTCCGGAAAGCGAAGCTAAATCAAAACCTATACCTTTTAAGTAAGTGTTTATATATAAAACTAGCTCGTTCGAGAAGATCGTAAGATTTAAATCGAAGATTATTATTAAAAGTAACCTTTAAAACGAATCTATTATCTATTTAATTTACGCGGTTACGCTAACAGCTAAATCTTTTAAGATCATAATAGCTATAACAGCCGAATTTAACTTAAAAGTAAAACAGTTCGATATCGTTAACGCTTTTATCAACGCTATAAGACATACGGACAGCGTCTTAGTTACGTGTTATCTTTTTAACGGTTTTAAGTAAAAAAGTATATTCGTAAAAGTCGATAAAGCTTTATATAGATTTAAAGACTCGCTAGCTTTATAATATTTCGACTTTATAAGCATACTCGACAAATTAAAGCTTATACTACTCGATAAAAAACCGTGTATTTTTACGAATTTAAATAAAATAATCTTTATAACGTTTTACGTAAACGATATTCAACTTATATATTATCACTTTAATCTTTTTAAAGCGCAAGAGATCATTAACAGTCTTAACAAAGCGTATAAGATCGAAGCGATAAAAGATATTAAATAATTTCTTAATATAAGAGTCGCTCGAGATCGTTAACGAAGAACGCTAACGTTTATGTACGACGCTTATATTAAAAAAATAGCTAAGAAATTCGAACTTACGGACGGACGCTGCTTAACAACTCTATTACCGTTTTATAATTTAATTAAAAATGAAAAGATAACTTCGCGAAAGCAAATAAAAAAGTACTAAAAGAAAGTTAAATCCGTGCTATATATAGCGATTATGCTACGCTTAAATATAGCTTTTGCAACCTTTTAACTCTTTTACTTTAATACTAATTTAAGCGCGAAGCACTTTCGAGTTATAAATTAATATTTACGATATTTATTTAACTCGCGCTTTAAAAGTATTTAATATAACCAGTTTAGCAAATCAAAGCTAATAATAACTTTTAACGCTTTTTACGCCGATAACGAAGAAACAAAGCGATCTTTTTAAAAGTACATTATGTTTTTATTCGAAGATGCGATCTTTTAAAAAGCTTTAAAGCAAAATACAATTATTACATCATCTATTAAAGCGGAGCTTTTTAATATAACCTTTATAGTAAAAGAAATTATAGCGCTTTAACGGTTTTTTAAAAAGCTGCACCTTCGTTTTGCAACGCTTTAAGTAGTTTATTATAATAATTAATAAACAATTAAGCTTATAGCTAATAAAAAAGAGCGTATCTTTACTAAGCTTCGCTACGTCGATATTCATAATATATAGCTACGCTAAAAGTACTTTAAAAAGAGCTTTTAAATTTAATATCTTTTTATTAAAAAGATGCACGCTAATAGTTTTATAAAGAACTTGACTCGACAAAAGTTTAAGAGCTTTATTAAGCTTTTAAATTTACAAGACGCTCGCGCGTTAATCGAAAAGCTTTAATAACACGCATATACTATTTACTTATTACATTTTTTTTTTTTTTTTTTATTTACACGTAATTTAAAAAAAACATTTATTTAATAATCTTAACCGTTATTCTATTTTATTTTATACGCTTTTACTTTTCGCTTTTTATAATAAAATATCGACTAAAGCTCTTAGCAATCTTTTTACTTTAGCTCGGCGCTCCGTAAGAGTTATAATAACGGCGGGCGCCGCCGCGAAAGCGGCAAGCGTAACGATTAGCGCAAAAAGAGCGACGATAATAAATGCGACGAAAGCGACGGTAACTACGAAAGCGACGAAAGCAGCGAAAGCGACGAAAGTAACAAAAGCGGCTAGCGCAAGCGCAAAAGCTATTATAGCAATAGATTAAAGCCTTTATATAAAGTTCGAAAAGAAGTTTTAATTAAAAAGAACTGCTTAAATTAAATTATTTCGTAAGTCAAGAAACTTGATTTACGAAAAAGTGATATGCTCGAAGCGCTCCGCGTCACCGGACCACGGTTCGCTACTATAAGACTATTCAATCTAATAAAGACTACATTTAAATTGAAGGTCTTAAAAGCAAAAGCAAAACTTATAAAGCTACCGAAACTACTTTTAAAACCTTTACTTTTACTCGTTAGACCGCCCGGACTATTAGCAGCACCTCTTGAAAAGGTAGCATTTAAAGCGAATTGTTATCGCATAATATCTCGAAGACTTCGGCGAACTCTTTATATAATACTATTATCTTTAGCGCTTACGAAGTTATCGAAAGCGGTGTTAATAACGGTAAAAGCAACGATGCAATTGCTATAGCTACTTTTAGCATACTAGAGACAGCGAATAACGCTCGTATCGCAATTATAACAGTTTCTATTAAACTCTGATGTAATTTTATTATTAATACACTTAATGCATTTTAAAGCTTTAACGGTCGTTAGCATAAGCAAACGCTTAATAAAAGAATTTAAAAAAGAAGGCGAAGCTTCGGAAGTAAAAGTGCGTAGTATAACCGCCGCAATTGCCGCAATTGCAATAGTAGCAATAGCTGAAGCAAAGAAAGGATTCTTTTAATAATCAGCATAAATATATTAATCTATTAAAAGCATTTACTTTTAAACGGCTTCGGCCGCGCTTAACGATTTTATTAGATTGAGTTACTTGCTTAAAAAGCATTGTGTAGATAGATAGAGATTAAATGTTTGTTATAATAGAAAAGAACGCGCTCTTACTTATATAGCAACGCGATAAAAACGGCGTTAAAGACTTCCGCTACGTAATAAAACCGATTTAAAAAAGAATTACATTCTTGATTAACACTTAATCAATAATAATAACCGCTATTTGTTTGTTTAAATTGCGATAATAATCTCTTTTATTTATATCGAGTTTAAAAAGCTTAATCATTTATTTTTTTTCTTTTTTATTTGCTTGCAGCTTAGCAGCTACGCTGCTAACTTAAAAAGTGTGTTATGCGGAACAAGCATAGTTTTACTTAAGCTATATATAATATGTTATGTGACCTCGCTTAATAGCGCCCTTAGCATACTAAAGCTCTTAAGTATATGTACATAGATCTTAACGAGCTTTTTAAATAAAATATACCAAGCTTCATTCAATCCACAAAATCTCTTCTTGATCTTAGTGCTGGTAAGCACTATACTTCTTTATAAGGAAACCCTATAAGGCGTAAGGTTACTCTATAAGGTTTATATACATAAAAATATGCATATGCATAATTACTAATCAAGTTTACTAATCACATTTACTAATCACATTTACTAATTAGAGACTTAAAGTATTAGTCAAATTTATTAGTTATAAAGGCCTAAGGGTTAGTAAAAACCCGTTTTTTAGCTTAAGTCTATTAGTTATAAAGAGTTGATAAAAACCCGTTTTTCTATAGTTACGTAGAATACGTTCAACTCGATCTCCGCTTTTAGCTTAAGCTCTTGCTTGTAAGCATAGTTTAAATAAATCTCGTTTAACTCAAGTAGCTCTCTTAGCTTTTAACACTTATTGCTTTACTTAAACTCATTTTCATCCGAGAACTTAAGAGTAAAGCGTTTGTATACTAAAGTGTTATCGATAATAAAAAAGTATAGCATTAATAGCTCTTTTAAGATGCTTTTAGCTTCGATATAATCGCTATCGAAAAGCTTAAGAGTAAGATCACTTAAGATCAATCGAACCTTAACATCTTTATAAATGAATTGCTTTTTAATTAAGTTAAAAAAAGAGACAAAGTAATCGAAAAGACAAAAGACTTAAGCGCTTTCTTTTTAAATAAAAAATCAATTAGTGATCATAAAATATAAATGTTATTATTAACTTTGTTAATACCGTAATGCTTGATGCCGAACTCGTCGATAAAACCTTTGCGACCTTTCTATTCGTAATCGAGGCCGATTAATCTTAGAAACAAAGCGGTATCTTCTTCGTTATAACAAGTAAATATTAAATTAACAACGTTATTATTAATATAAACGATTACGAAATCCTTATAGCGACTAGATATCTCGTTGATTAGCTTGTTGCTATCGGTGCTAAAAAAGTTAACCTCGATTATAGCGTTATAAAAGAAAGGAATCGATATTGCTAAATAAAGAAAATAATTAGCTTAAAGCAAAGAATCAAAAAGCAAAGAATCAAAAGGAAAATAATTACTTAAGTTGAATATGATTATAATTAAATGTTAAAGTTAATTAAGAAGTTGAATATTAAGATTAAGAAGTTGAAGTTAAGTGTTAAGGTTGAGGTTGAGAAGTTAAGTATTAAGGTTGAAGGAAAAGTTAAGTATTAAAGTTGAAAAGTTAAATAAAAAAAAAAAAATGAAAAAGAAAAAGAGCGAGTACTTATATAAAAATAAAAGTATAGCTTAATCGTAATCGGAGCATTGCTTCGATTTATTAAAAGTGAATTATAATATTTAAAATAATAAATCGACGCGAAACAAAGAAAATAATGCGTTTTAAAACAATAAATCGACGCGAAACAAAAAAAATAACGCGTCGCTTAATAATAATCGATGCAATGCTTCGATTCAATAAAGGTGAATTATAATATTTAAAATACGAACTTAACGCGGAACAAAAAAGAAACGCTTCGCTTAGTAAATCTGATTAGTAAATTTGATTAATAAATTTAATTAATGTTATGCGGAACAAGCATGGTTCTACCCAAGCTACATGTGATATATCATGTGACCTCGCTTAATAGCGCTTTTAGCACACTAAAGCTTTTAAGTACATATACATAAATCTTGACGAGCTTTTTAAATAAAATATATTAAGCTTCATTCAATTTATAAAATCTCTTCTTGATCTTAATACTAATAAGCATTACAGTTAAGAGCTATATTCGCACTCACGAGCTATTTAATTAATCTTTAATAACTTCCGAATTAATCGAAAGCGGATTCTACAAGTCATTTCAACGCTACTTTGCTATAACTTTCATTTTGCAATCTGTCCTTTTTTCAATTATATTCATTCCTTACAACTAACACCTACTACTTTTAAAAACTCTAATTAATTTTCAAAAGCTTTAATCACAAAATCAATTGCTACAACAATAAACGATAAAGTAAAAAAGGTCTTCTTAATTAATAAAACGAACCTTATAAGTCGTAGCGACTTCTTAAAATAGATTACGAACTACAAATACTTTATTAAGCGCTTTAGCATAAAACAATACGCATCTTTTCGTATTAGCGTAAAAGAACTTGCTCTTTCTATCGAGCAAATCAAATTAAAAACGAAGTCTGCTATAAAGATAATAACGGAGCTTAACAACGAATAGTTTTAAGAGTAAGACCGTTAACGAAAGGCTTAAGAAGAACTGCACTTAAGAGCTCTTGCAAACGATTTTAACAGACTTTTAAAGCTAAAAGACGTTAAGTTCGAAGACGTCCGAAATGCGTATAACGATAATATAAAAGAATACAACTTCGCTATAAACAATTAAAAGGTTTTAAGTAATAAGAGCAATTAAATTATAAACTAGATCAAAAAGACGGTTAAAAGCTCTATTCTCGAAAAAGCGATCTTAACAGCTTTAAAAAAAAACAATACTTTTATCTAATTCTTAATAAAAAAGCTTTAAGAAATATACCGTCTATCCGACTCGAGCTTTAAGCTATCGATAACACGAGATTACAACAAATCCTTGCAAACAGTTAAGCAAAAGAGCGTCTTTTTAGCGGTATAGATTAAAGAACACCGAGCTATTTACAAGTTAGCGAAGATAAATAACTTTTACGAAACGACGAGTACACTCGCGACAAAAGCATTTTTAAAAGCTATTAACGAAAAATAATTATTAACTTAAGCGTCGTTAAAGCTCGCAAAAGTCATTCGAAACGACGAGCTGTTATTGCTTTAAAAGCGCACTTTCTACGACTACCTTAATTAATACGAAAGCTAAATCGAAAAGAAAACTAGCAATCCGAACTTTAACTTTTTTAACGTATTCGCTACTTTCGAAAATCAAACTACTCGCAATACTTCCGGAGATAATAAAGCTAACGACACTGCTTTTAAGCAATCCGGTAAACGCTCCGATAGCTTTAAAAGATTTGTTAAAAGTTTTAAGTGCTCGTGCTTTAAAAAGAAAAACTATTATTAAGATGCAATCAAGTGCAAGATCTTTCGCTATTGCTTTAACGGTTTTAACAAAAGTAAATTCGCAAAGCCGAACCGAGATAATATCGTCGTTATAAAGAAAAAGCTTTAAAAGCTTAAGTTCAAAGCGCTTCGAAAAGAGATTACGAAAAAAGGTTAAGCATAAATTCAAGTCGATAAGATCGTTTTAAAAAGCAAAAAGAAGTAATCGAATGATAGCGATAAGTCAAAATACTTTAAAAAAGTATTAATAGCTATCATCGATCTCGAGCTTTTTAATACGCTCGATAATCTTGCCTTTTACGGTCTTTATAGCACGGCTAACAATAAGCATCAGCTATCTAATAGCATTCTTCTCGACAATTGCGACGCTACTCATTTTATTAATAATAAGAATCTCTTAAAGCTAAAGTCAATTCAACGCTTCCGCTTAACCGACTTTATCGAAGCTAAAACGAGTAGTTTTTTAGTCGTCGGACGAAGTACTAAAGTCTTTAAAAGAGCTTTAAACGGATTAAATAAAGCTAAAATAAAAGATTTAAAGTTAAAAAACGTCGCTATCGTTAAAGAGTTTAATATTAATATTATCTCGAAAGCTCTTTTAAGCAAGGCTAGCGTATAATACTCGAGATATAACGCAACTCTCCGCTACGAAGAGGTTAAAAAGAGCGTCGTATTAAGAAAATTAAAAAAGAAGTTTAACTTTACGTTTTTTAAATACAAGCTATTCAACTATTCTTTGTCTTAATTAATTCGTAGCTCCTTTTGTTTAATAATATTCTTTACAACTTAAAAGCGCTTATAAACACGCTATAAATTTTAAAAGAGCAATGTCTTTCGAGCTTTAAAAGAAGATTCATCGGTACTTTAGCATTTACGGATAAGTTATCTAAGTAAAAAAGCGCTTAAAGCGCTAGCTTATAATGCTAAAAAGATAAGACTTAAAAGAATTATTAAAATTAAATGTAAAGCATATGCTATTACGCACGCTTAATAAGTTATATCTCGCTGTACGTTAAACAATAAAGCAGCTAAGCTATTTTACAAGATCGCTTAAGATCTATTCGACTTTCTTAACGATTTTAACGAAAGCAAATAGTTATTAATAATTAAAGATGAATATAATAAGAAGCTATTCGGCTTTATATTAAAAGACAAGTTGCAATTAACGGTTATAAAAGTGCTAAAAGAATTTAAAGTATAAACGAGACGCAAATACGGTCTTTTAATAGCTGTTATACGCTATAATAACGATTCTTCGGTAATCGCAATTAACGTTATCGGCTTTATCGAATATTAAAAATAAGCGAAAGAAGTTAAGATCGAGTTAAAGCTTTTATTATCTTTTAATTACGAACTTAATAAAAGAGCCGAGAAAGCTAAGAAAGAAATGATAAAACGGTCTATTAAAATAAGAATAAAAGCAAGGCTCTTAAAGAAGCTTTAGCTTGAAACTATACTAGCCGTTATCTACTTTTATAATATAATACCGAAAGCGAAAAGCTTTATAAAGAGTCCGAATAAAGTGCTATAGCTTTAGTTTAAGCAATATTTTAAGTAATACGATCCGGCGATCTTTATACGGATCGACACCGACTTAAGACTAGATTGTAGCGGTTTGGTTGCGTATAGCGCTCGTGCGTACTTAATAATCAAAGACCGAAAAGCTCTTCGCAATAAAAGAGCTTTTAAAGTTAAATTAAAGAAATATATAAATTACTTAGTTAAATATATAGCTTTTAACATATATAAGGTTTATGTTCTTATGCTTTATAAAGTGATTGTTATACGCAACGTAACGTTCGATAAGACTTAATTCTATTTTAAAAACAAAAAAAAATCGATCGGCTAATCGATTAGCGAGATTAAAAGCATCGTTATTAAACTAAAAGATATTAAAGACTTTAATTAAATAAAGGACGCTTTATCTAACATAAAGAACGTTGCAAAAGATCGCTTAAAAAAGACGAATGCAATTAATATAAAAAGTAATTAGCCGTTAAACTTTATAAAAGTTAACTTAAAAAGATTTAATTAAAGCTTAAAGAATACAACTTTATTTAATTCGAACGATGCACAAACGTTAAAAGCTTTAACTTTTATTAAAGACCTTATAAATACGTCTGTATTAAAAGCAATTGCTTTACGAAACGATCTAATAGATCTTAACGATTCGAATTACACCGCTAAACGTTTCGCTAGCTTTTTAATTAAGAGCAAAAGCGAAAGTGCTTTAAGACTGTTAAAAGTAGAAAAGAGCACCGTAGACGAGTAAAAACTTGGCCTTAATAAAGGAGCGCGCATATTATACCTTTAAGTTGTTATTTAAAGCCGAGGCTCGAAAGGCTAAGCTATAAGCCGACTAACGAAAGCTTTTACGTTAATAACCGGCGGAGATTCAAACCGAACAATTAAAGAAAAGCTTTTAAACCTTTTTAAAGCGAGCATTAATAATAAGAAATTAAATTATAAACACTTTAAATAAAATTCCGACTTTAATAAAAAGCATTCACTTATTAATAGCCGCATTAAAAAACGCGCGAAGATATACGCAAGTATTAATAAGCTTTTCTTAAATAACTTTCGCGCTGATTCGAACCGCTATTCGCGCGTTTTAAATTTTATATCGACTTTTTAAATTAATAACGAACTCGTGCGCGAAGATAATAAAGATTACGAGATATTATACGCTATCATAGCAGCTGTTATTTCGTTTAAGCTATTATTAAAACAGCTTAACCCGCAAGAACGAAAACATTTAAAACCTTTTACTTATTAAAAAGAGCTATAACGACACTTATACGGCAAGAAGTTTAAAGACGGAGCTTTTATAAAGCTGAATAATCTAAAGAAAAAGAATTGCTAAAAAGTGATTTTCGAAAGCGAAGTTAAGTTAAAACCTATACCTTTTAAATAAGTGTTTATATATAAGACTAGCTCGTCCGAAAAGATCGTAAAATTCAAATCGAAGATTATTATTAAAAGTGACTTTTAAAACGAATCTATTATTTATTTAATATACGCGGCTACGCTAGCAGCTAGATCTTTTAAGATCATAATAGCTATAACAGCCGAATTTAACTTAAAAGTAAAACAATTCGATATCGTTAACGCTTTTATTAACGTTATAAGATATACGAATAGCGTTTTAGTTACGTGTTATCTTTTTAACGGTTTTAAGTAAAAAAGTATGCTCGTAAAAGTCGATAAAGCTTTATATAAACTTAAAGACTCGCTAGCTTTATAGTATTTCGACTTTATAAGTACACTCGACAAATTAAAGCTTATACTATTCGATAAGAAACTATGTATTTTTACGAATCTAAATAAAACGGTTTTTATAACGTTTTACGTAAACGATATTCAACTTATATACTATCACTTTAATCTTTTTAAAGCGCAAGAGATCATTAACGGTTTTAATAAAGCGTATAAGATCGAAGCGATAAAAGATATTAAATAGTTTCTTAATATAAAAGTCGCTTAAGACCGTTAGCGAAAAACGCTAACGCTTATGCACGACGCTTATATTGAAAAAATAGCTAAGAAATTTAAACTTACGAACGGACGCTGCTTAACAACTCTATTACCGTTTTATAACTTAATTAAGAATAAAAAGATAGCTTCGCGGAAGCAAGTGAAAAAGTATTAAAAGAAAGTTAGATCCGTATTATATATAGCGATCATGCTACGCTTAAATATAGCTTTTGCAGCTTCTTAACTTTCTTACTTTAGTATTAATTTAAGCGCGGAGCACTTCCGAGCTATAAATTAGTATTTGCGATATCTATTTAGCTCGCGCTTTAAAAGTATTCAATATAGCTAGTTCAGCAAATCAAAGCTAGTAATAGCTTCTGACGCTTCTTACGCCGATAACGAAGAGATAAAGCGATCTTTTTAAAAGTATATTGTGTTTTTATTCGAGAGTACGATCTTTTAAAAAGCTTTAAAGCAAGATATAGTTATTATATTATTTACTAAAACGGAGCTTCTTAGCATAGCCTTTATAGTAAAAGAGACTATAACGCTTTAACGGTTTTTCAAAGAGCTGTATTTTCGTTTTGCGGCGCTTTAAGTAGTTTATTATAATAATCAATAAACAATCAAGCTTATAGCTAATAAAAAGGAGCGTATCTTTATTAAGCTTCGCTACGTCGATATTTATAATATATAGCTGCGCTAAGAGTACTTTAAAAAGAGCTTTTAAGTTTAATATCTCTTTATTAAAAAGATGCACGTTAACGGTCTTATAAAGAACTTGACTCGATAAAAGTTTAAAAGCTTTATTAAGCTCTTAAATTTACAAAACGCTCGCGCGTCAATCGAAAAGCTTTAATAGCACGCATATATTATTTACTTATTATATATCATTTTTTTTCATTTGCACGTAATTTAAAAGAAAACATCTATTTAGCAATCTTAACCGTTATTCTATTTTATCTTACACGCTTTTACCTTTCGCCTTTTATAATAAAAGATCGACTAAAGCTCTTAGCAATCTCTTCACTTTAGCTCGGCGCTCCGTAAGAGTTATAGCAACGGCGGGCGCCGCCGCGAAAGCGGCAAGCGCAACGATTAACGCAAAAGGAGCGACGATAATAAGTGCGACGGAAGCGACGATAGCTGCGAAAGCGACGAAAGCAGCGAAAGCGACGGAAGTAACAAAAGCAACTATCGCAAGCGCAAGAGCTGTTATAGCAATAGATTAAAGCTTTTGTATAAAGTCCGAAAAGAAGTTTTAATTAAAAAGAGCTGCTTAGATTAAATCATTTCGTAAGTTAAAGAGCTTGACTTACGAAAAGGTGATATGCTCGAAGCGCTCCGCGTCATCGGACTACGGTTCGCTACTATAAGACTATTCAATTTAATAAAGGCTATATTTAAATTAAAAGTCTTAAGAGCAAGAGCAAAACTTGTAAAGCTACCGAGATTACTTTTAAAACCTTTATTTCTACTCGCTAAACCGCCCGGACTACTAACAGCACCTCTTAAAAAAAGCAGCATCTAAAGCGAGCTATTATCGCATAGCATTTCGAAAACCTCGGCGAACTTTTTATATAGCATTATTATCTTTAACGCTTACGAAATTATCGAAAGCGGTGTTAATAACAGCAAAAGCAGCGGTGCAATTGCTATAGCTACTTTTAGCATACCGGAGACAGCGAATAACGCTCGTATCGCAATTATAGCAATCTTTATTAGACTTCGATATGATCTTATTATTAATGCACTTAATGCACTTTAAAGCCTTAACGGTCGTTAACATAAGCAAGCGCTTAATAAGAAGGTCTAAAAGAAAAAGCGAAGCTTCGAAGATAAAAGTGCGTAGTATAACCGTCGCAGCCGCCGCAGCTGTAGCAGCAGCAATAATTAAAGCAGAAAGAGGATTCTCTTAATAATCAATATAAATATATTAATCTATTAAGAGCACTTACTTTTAAACGGCTTCGGCCGCGCTTAACGATTCTATTAAACTAAGTTACTTGTTTAAAAGGTATTGTATAAATAGATAAAAGTTAAGTGTTTGTTATAATAGAAAAGAACGCGCTCTCACTTATATAGCAACGCGATAAAGACGGCGCTAAAGACTTCCGCTACGTAATAAGACCGACTTAAAAAAGAATTGCATTCTTAACTAATACTTAATCAATAATAACAATCGCTATTTGTTTGTTTAAATTGCGATAACAATCTCTTTTGTAACTTTGTTTACATCGAGTTTAAAAAGCTTAATCACTCATTTTTTTTCTTTTCTATTTGCTTGCAGCTTAACAGCTACGCTACTGATTTAAAAAGTGTATTGTGCAAAACAAGCATAGTTCTACTTAAGCTACATATAACATATTATATAACCTCGCTTAATAGCGCCTTTAGCACATTAGAGCTCTCAAGTATATGTACATAGATCTTAACGAGCTTCTTAAATAGAATATACTAAGCTTTATTCAATCCATAGAATCTCCTCTTGATCTTAGTGCTAGTAAGCACTACAATTAATAAATGCTGCACGAAAAGAAACCTTGCATGCTGCACGTCCTTTTGCTATACGTGCTTAGCTCGGCTATAGCTCGGCTATAGCTCGGCTATAGCACGTGCTTTACCGTACGTAATCTGATTAGTAAATCTGATTAATAAATCTAATTAATAAATCTGATTAATAAATGCTGCACAAAAAGAATTAACGTACTTAAGGCTGCTATACGTAACTTACGTAAGGCTGTTATACGTAACTTACGTAAGGTTGCTATACGTAACTTACGTAAGGCTGCTATACGTAACTTACGTAAGGCTGCTACACGTAACCTACGTAAGGCTGTTATACCTAACGTACTTAAGGCTGCTACACGTAAACTACGTAAAGCTGCCACACGTAAACTACGTAAGGCTGCTATACGTAACCTACGTAAGGCTGCCACACTTAACGTACTTAAGGCTGCCATACGTAAACTACGTAAGGCTGCTATACGTAACTTACGTAAGGCTGCTACACTTAACGTACTTAAGGCTGCCATACGTAACCCACGTAAAGCTGCTATACGTAACCTACGTAAGGCTGCTACACCTAACCTACTTAAGGCTGCCACACGTAACCTACGTAAGGCTGCTATACGTAACCTACGTAAGGCTGCTACACTTAACGTACTTAAGGCTGCTACACGTAAACTACGTAAGGCTGCTATACGTAACCTACGTAAGGCTGCTATACTTAACGTACTTAAGGCTGTCACACGTAAACTACGTAAGGCTGCTATACGTAACTTACGTAAGGCTGCCACACTTAACCTACTTAAGGCTGCCATACGTAACCCACGTAAGGGTGCTATACGTAACCTACGTAAGGCTGCCACACTTAACCTACTTAAGGCTGCCACACGTAACCTACGTAAGGCTGCTATACGTAACCTACGTAAGGCTGCTACACTTAACGTACTTAAGGCTGCTACACGTAAACTACGTAAAGCTGCTATACGTAACCTACGTAAGGCTGCCACACCTAACGTACTTAAGGCTGCCACACGTAACCCACGTAAGGCTGCTATACGTAACTTACGTAAGGCTGCTACACTTAACGTACTGCTACACGTAAACTACGTAAGGCTGCTATACGTAACCTACGTAAGGCTGCCACACCTAACGTACTTAAGGCTGCTATACGTAACTTACGTAAAGCTGCTATACGTAGTTATAAAAAGAATCAGCTCTTTTAAAGTTTAATAAAAGTAATACTTATGATTAAAGGAATTACGTGCACTAGCTAACTAAAAGGTTTTATAATCAAGTTAAAGGTCTTTTAATTAATATAACATTTTAAGCAAAGCATGCTAACTAACTCGTGAATCATGGTTCACGGATGAACTTTTCTTTTAACTACTATTACCGGTATTCTTAGCTAGCTAGCTAAGGTCGATATAAATATATTAATAATAATAAAAAAACTAAAGATATCGATAAAAAAGAATTCAATTAATTATTGTAATCAATTTTAAACAAGTAAATATAAAAACTTAATAATATAAAAAACGCAATTTAATAAATAAAATCAAAGTCGCTAATTATAAAACTTAGTAAAAGCGATATTCTTTGCAATTAAACGCTTGATTCCAAAAGAAGCTTCTTTCTTTTTATCTTATACTAATCCCGCTTCATTATCTTCTTTTTCTTTTATTCGTTTGCGCTTTAAAGTTAATAATAGATTTGTAATTCGTTCGCTTATAAAAGTATTAGATTTACGGTCGTTAAACTTATATATAATAATTGACTTACTTTAACTTTAAATAACGACTAAAAGAGTTTTAAGTTTCGAAATACTAAGTTTCGAAGTTTAAGCGGCATTTAAAGTTTTATAAGATAACGAAGCCGAGTCCGGTATTCTATCAGCTTCCTTTTTACTTATTATCTCTTCATCACTTTGCTTAAAGCTTGATATTTCTTTTGCGTTAAAATAATTTTATCGAAAAATATTATTCGAATCGTTTTAATCGCATAAATTTATTATCGCTAATATTTAAATTAAAATTTATATTTAAATAAAAGCGTATATTATATAATATCGTACCTCGTTGCACTTTATTTTTATAATTTATATAGCGTTCAAAGCTAATCGATTCGTTCGTACCGTTCGAATCTGAATTTCTTAAATCGTTTTCGTTTTTTATATTATTAAGAACGTTTTAATTTATATTATTTTAAGTTTGCTTATCGAAAAGTAAATCCGTAGCTACTTTCGATTGATTTACTTTGCTTGGTTTTCTTTATAAAGAATATAATCGATTTGCTACGACTTTACTTTAAGAAGCGAAAGAATGCGCTTTGTATAATCTTATATAATAGTTAGTAAATCGATTAGTAAATCGATTAGTAAATCGATAAAAAGTAAAAATATCGCAAGTAAATTAACTTACTTTTTAAATGCCTTTTGTAATTTAAAAACTTTCCGTATCGTAGCTATCGCATTTTAAACGAAACATTTTTATTAATATCTTAAAACTTATTTAAGTTCTTTCTTATTTAATATAATTAATAAATGTTTATAAAATCAATATTATTTAAACTTACGTAATTCTCGCACTTTAGCTTTTAATATTATCAACTTAGCTTCTCGTTACTTAAAACTTATTATTCGAAAGTCTTAATCGATCGCAAGATTATCGCAAGCAAAGATATATTTAAAATAAAATAAGCTTTAAAATTAACGATTTTGTTATTTTTAAAACTTTTATACTTTTTATTCGAATTCTTTTTTAAGCTGATTTTTATTTAAATTATTATAATTTACTAAAATCGATTCGAATAAATGCCGAGCTTTTTCTAAGCGAGTATTATATATCTTAAAATATAAAGCAGTTATTTCTTTTGCGATTGTTAATAGCGATAAATTACCGCGATAATAATCGCAAATATCTTTTGTAATATTAAATACCTTTTCTACGCAAACACTAATTAAAAAGATGTATAAAAAATCTTTAATTATTCGAACTAGATCAAAGTATTAAAGCTTAAAGTTTCGCTAAGAAGTCAAAATCTCTCGTTTGTCGACCGCTAAACTCAATTAATAAAAATTAATAAAATTAAAGTTTTAAATTAAAATTTTAAACTTACGAGCTAAAAGATAATCATGCACTTCCGACGACTCGTGATTTGTATCTTCGAAAGAAGCTTATAAAAAAGAACTTAGCATTAATTTACCGCGAAATAATAAAGCGGCCATCGGTTGACGATCGATTGCTTTGATATTATTAATACGTTAAGCTATAAATATTAAAGACTTATAATATTCGTTAAAAAGCTTTTCGAATTTCGCTCGATATATTACAAACTAATTTTTACTTTCGTAAAGCTAAGAAAAATTTAAATTAAAAGTCTTTAGCTTAATAGCAAAATATAAAATTATCGCGAAAGCAAAAATATCTTTTAATAGCTTTTGCGTTTTCTTATAATACTTATTTAATTTCTCGATAGCATTGATAACGCTTTCTTTTAATTACAAAATCTATTTAAAATCATTACGATCTTCTTTCGAAATCTTTATATATTTAGACTTTAATCGTGCTTATGCTTCATTTAAACGTTCGAATATTTTATCGAATATTAAAAATCCGTATTAAATAATAAAATTAAGCTCTTCACTTAAATACATAATTAAAAAGTGAAACGGTCGAAAGATATCGATCAACTATAAGATTTGCTTTTATTAAGTATTAAATAATTTAAAAATACTTATCTTATCGATCTTTATACAATATCTTTAAATAATATCTTTAAAAGTTATAAATCGATTAAGCATATAAAATATAAAATCTTATCTTATAATAACATTTAAAACAAGCTTTAAGCTTTTCGTTAAAAAATGCTTTAAATCGTCGATAAAAGCTTTTATCGTTTTATTAAATCGCGATTTTCGAAGTTAACTAGCCGTAATACACTTAATAAACTTCCGAACTTAAGTACGTTGATCAATAATTAATAAATATAATTAATAAATTTTTTTTTTTTTTAAAAAAAACTTATAATCGCAAGTATATATATAATCCTTCGTTTATCGCGTCTTCTTACTCTTTCTAGCTCGTTTATATCAAAATCTTCTTTTTAATGCTTTTTTAAGTTTTCGTTCGTTAGCGATAATCGCGGTCCGAGCAACGCTTTAAAAGATAATTGCAAGACGTAAGCTATATACGAAACGTATAAAATCTTTTAGCTTATAAAAAGCTTTTTCTTAAATGCATCTTCGACGCATTTAAGCAACTCTTTTATCATTATATTATTCGAAAATGCGTTATCCGTTGTAATCGCGATTATCTTTTTTATTAAGCTTAATTTAATAAAGCGTTCGTAAATAAGTTTTACTAATTCTTTTTTTATATAATTGAACTTAACGTATATAAATCTAAGCATAAGCTGAATTATATGCTAATCTTTTATAATTGCAATTCTAATTATGCATATAAAAGAATAGCGTTTAATGCTAGACTAATAGTTTAATAAAATACTAAGTTTTTAATTAGTTAGTAAATTGTCTAATAAATAGCGATCAATTTCTAAAATCTTATCGTTGAGGTCTCGCTTAATAGTTAAAGCATTAAAAAGCTTAAGATATAAGTTTTGTAATTCGCAAAAAGATTTCCAATTCGAGTTATTAATTATTCGAAACGAGCTTCGCGTAGATAATATAATATTTAAAACACTTTTTCGAAATGCTAATTTTAAGTCTTAATACGAAAGCGTTCTTCGTAATAGATATATCTATTTGATATTAGTTTTATTATTTATTAATCAGATTTACTAATCCGATTTACTAATCAAATTTACTAATCAGATTTATTAATTAGATTTACTAATTAGATTTATTAATCAAATTTATTAATCAGATTTACTAATCAAATTTACTAATTAAATTTATTAATCAGATTTACTAGATTTATTAACCGAATTTATAAATAAAAACAAACGTACCAAATTGCGTTAAAAAAATTTAAATCTTAATTGAGTTTACCGAAGCTTTTATTTTAGCCTATTTACAACGCGTTTGCAAACGTCCGTTTTTTAATAATCGGCTAATGCTTTCGTTCTAAAAGCTTTTAGCTTCGAATGCTTTAAAGCTCGGTCGCACTTTTTACAATATATTACAAGCTCTCTTATTGATTTCTCAGCTGCTTAAACGAATCCAATTTATATAAAAGAAGTTTTCTTTTTATTCTAATCGATTCGCAAAAGATTTTAATTAGCTTCTTGTTATTAAGAATACTATAAGGTTTATAACCACCAAGTATTAAAAGTCTTAATCTTTTTAACGTTCTAAATATAATATTAATTAGAACATCTAATAATTGCTAATAATACTAGGCTAAAGAAACTAATTATAAAGCTTCCGAACTCTTAACTTTCAAATGAATCGGTATCTTCGTAAATAATTAAAGTAATTTAAAATAAAAACGAATCAATAGCTTAAGAAAATATATTTAGATTCTAACGAATTTGCTATTAAACTATTGATTTAAACTTATATATCAACGTCTTATATACTTGAATATTATATAACATCATTTTATAATTTAAATATATTTTATTAAGTTAATTTATTTTTAAAAAAAGTTTTGCTTACGCTTAATTCTTTTTAAGCAGCATTCTTGCGAGCGTTAAGTTTTAACTAGCGGTTTTTTTTTTTTATCTTTTCATTTCTTTTTATTTCCTTTTTATTAAAGCTTAATTATAATTATATCTTTTAACGCTTTTAAGCTTTTTTTACTTAAGTTGACTATTACGAACAGCTTTCTTATATATAAACTTTAATATCGGTATATCTATATCGACTTTAGCTAATTAATAATATTTAAAAGTGTTTACGGGCTACTTAACATACTTCGCTCAATATATTATATTAGTCAAAAGACTTTTAACTTAACTAATAAACTTATTAGTTAGCTAGTGCGCGTGATTCCTTTTAATTATATAAAAAGAATCAGCTCCTTTAAATCTTAAAAAGCAATTAAAATTCAAATACTTTTATAACCGAGTGTTTTGCAATTGCAAATACTTTAACGACCGTTACGAAGTTACGAATATATTCTTTAATCGCTTAAAAGGAATCTAACACTTAGTTTTTTTCAACTTTTACTTTCGATAATTATTAAATTCAAATTCAAATAATAATTTTATAATCTTCTTAAGCTTTATATAATCCTTTCGCTTTTTTATAAATTCTTTAAATAATCGTTCAAGGTCGTTATAACAAGTACTTACTTAAATTTATTAAAATTTAATTAATATATTAAGATAAAGTGCTTATAGAAATCTTAATTTAAATATAATCTTTGCAGCTTTCTTTTCGGCTGCTACTATACGATAAATAAAATTAATATAATTTAATAAATATTAAAAATAAAAGCATTTAATTAAAAATTTATTATATAAAACGATAAAACACTTTATAATCGTATTAGCTTATAATTATATCTATAAGCCCGAATATCTATTATAGCTAAAGAATAAATAAAAGAAATTCATATTTTAACGAACGCTTATCGATTTATTTATAAGTGCCGTTTTATTATTTATATATTAATCAAGTTATTAATTTATTAAAGATTGCAAACCAATTAAACTCGATCTTTACCGAAATAAATAATAAAACTTATTATTCCTTTCCTATTAGACGAACGAACGGTCGAAACGCTCAGTATGCAATAAAAATGCTAAACGAAGAAAAGCGTAATCGTAACTAATTAATTAAAATAAACGAATATTAAGTTAAGCGATTTTTAAATAACGGCTATAAAATTAAGCTATCTATTAAATAGATTAATAAAAACGAATATAACGACGAATATCATAAAATTAATATTATTAACGAGCAAAAGACTTTTTATATACAAAAAGAAAGTATCGTAAAAAAAGAAAGTAATAAATTCGATAGCTTGCGAAGGCTTCTTGAATTTTATTATTATAAATTAATAAATAAGTTTATATAAATAATTTTAAAATCGTTATTATATTAAATAAAATATATATATAATTAACTTTAAATATAATTTATAAATATAAATATTAAAATAATTTATTAATATATTTATATCGATTTTAAATACAGCAAGTCGATCAATTCTTTTAATTCAAAACTTCAAGATGTGACGACCTTAAGCGATTACTTAAAAGAACTTATAAGAGCGCCAAGGTTTATATAAAAGCTTAAAAGAATCTTAAAGTAATAATTTAAAATCAATAATTACCGAGTGTAAAAGTCGAAGGTAACTGAAGTCTATATACACGAAAGTAAAAGCGCTAAAAACTCGTAAACTATAGTTTATAAATCAAAAGCGGAAAATAAAAAAATACGAAGAATACGAAAGAAAAAAAAAAGGAAATAGCTTAGCGCATATAAAGTACGTTTAAGAAACCTAGCGTATCGTTACACAAGAAACCGACGATTAGTAAATGTGATTAGTAAATATAATTAATAAATATGATTAGTAAATATAATTAGTAAATATAATAAATAAATATAATTAATAAATATTATTAATAAATATAATTAATAAATAAAATAAATAAAAGTATTTTTATAAAATATAAAATTTGTAATTAATCGTGAATTTTATTTATATAAACTTAAGCATTAAGTTTAAGAATGATCTTAATTCCGTATCGCTATCCTTAACGCCGTAAAACAACTCCGGAGCTAGCTCGTCTTTTTTTTAAATCAATTGCATAACGCGTTAAAATAAAATAAGATCGCAATCAGCTTTTTTAAATTCAATATTCTTTTCGAATCTTTTTATATTCTATTAAGCGGCTAAACCCGACAATTCGTATTCAATTTCATCGGTATTTGCTTTAATTTTAGCTCGCTAATACTTCTTTTTATTAAAAGAAAAGTAGACGTAAAGAGGCTTGATTAAATAAAGATTAAAAGTTATAATATTAGTTCAATTGATTAAAAGCATAATAGAATAAATTCTTATTTAATTCGTTTTGAAACCGTGCTTGCTAAGTCTTAAGCTATTAATTTAAAGAAAGCTTTTCTACTTTTTAAATTAACAGCTCGGCACTTTATTAATAAAGACCGCGCTATACTTTATTAATAGCGACGAAATTGCTAAACGGTCATTATATAACGTAACTTTATATTATTAGCAAAATATAAATATTTAAATGAAATAAAAGCTTATTTATGCGTGCTAACGTGCTAATTGCCGAGTGACCTTTTTTATCTTTTTATCGTTAATCGAGACGTATTTATCGCGAAGTATATTATTATTTTCTTCTTCGTCTTTTCGCAAATTAAATTCTTTATAAACCTTTTCGTTTAAATTGAATGCTTTATCAACTTAATCGCTATTTAAGTATTTTCTATCATTAAATTTAATTATAAAAAAAGCGGCTTGTATAGCAAGATTATTTGCGTAAATGCTTCGATTCTTTTTAAAATCGATTAATAAATTGCTTAGTAAATCAAAGAAAAGAAAAAGTACCGTTTATCTATAAGATTCTTTCGTATTTCGGCTTATTAAGTTTTCTTTTCAGCTTTTAATGCTTAAGAATATTTTAAAGTTTGTTTTTAAATTGCAAAAAGCTAATTAGCGGCCGCTTAATCTCGTCTTTTAGCTTTTCGAAGCTCATCTATTTAAAGATCTTATTTTAGCTTTGCTATACGAGCATTAGCCTTTATCGTATAAAGATTAGTTGATAATTAGCTTCTCTTTAGCCTTTTTCTTTAAGAAAAATTAATAAATTAATAAAAGTTAAAATATTACGTAAAAAAGATACTTACTTTGCGCTTGCCAAAGTTTCTTAACACCGGATTGCTTGCTGCTACGATTGCCGTCGTATCGGCCGCATTTTTAAAAAGACGTTTTTAATTAGTAAATAAATTAATAAATAAGAAAATGATTCTTACTATAGATTTTTCAATCCTTTCTATTAAATTAAGTTAATCTATATTTGTAATAATACCTTTTATCGAATCAAACTAATAAGCGGCTATATTAAATAGTATTATAAAGAAGCTAAACGTTAAAAGTAATTGTTTAAAGTAAAATCAAAAATAATAAAATAAAAGTGTTAAAGTTAAAAGTAAACTCGTATATTTTATTTTTAAAACATCTTAACGCGGCCGCTAATAAATTCACGAAGTGATAAAGCAGCCGCAATTAAAATAAAGCGGCCGCAGCTAAAATAAAGCGGCCGCTTCGCGTAATTTTTACTTTATAAAATAAAGTCTGATTTCTTTTTATTATTATTTAATAATCAATTACAACTATCGCTTTCTTATTTGCTACGCTTTTAAATACAACGCTATTTATTACTTTATAAGGTCGTCCTTTTCTTATTTAAAATTATCAACTTACTAATCGTAACTTAAATTATCGCGATTAAGTCCTTTTACTAATACTTTTAAATAGCTTCTTTATTAAACGAACCTTTGCTTTCGGACCGACCTTTTTCTATCGATATACTAAGCATTACGGTTAAAAGAAATAACGCAAGCCAAGATAAATTAATTAATAAAGCAATTAAAAATCAAGCGATTAAAAGTCAAGCGGCTAAAAGTCAAGCGGTTAAGGGTCAGACGGCTAAAGGTCAGGCGGCTAAAAGTCAAGCGGCTAAGGGTCAAGCAAATAAGGACGAAGCATAAGAAGGTGAAGCAAATATAATACGCGGCGAAAGCGTAAAAAAAGAAAACTTAAATTTGCAAAGTAAATAAAGTAAGTTTATATTTAATTAATCGAAATATTATTAATACTTTTTTAATTACTTTGCTTAACGCAAATCTTTATCTGTAGTCTAGCAAAGCTTAATTAGCTACGAATGCGCTAGACCTTACTTTTGCTAAGCGCTACGCTATTACAACTCGATAGCTATCCGATTAATATTTAATTAGTAAATTAATTAATAAATCAATTGTAAATAGCTAATAAGCATTTATAAAAATTCTTAACTTTACTTTTGCTAAGCGCCGCGCTATTACAACTCGATAGCTATTCGGTTAGTATTTAATTAATAAATTAATTAATAAATCAATTGCAAATAGCTAATAAGCATTTACAAAAATTCTTAAAACCTCGCGCGGTATTGCAAGTTTATAATAAAAAACCGATTTATCTCCGTCCTTTTTTCGCCGAATTTCTTAAGGTCAAGCTAATAAGTATTAATTACTTTATTAATTAATAATTGTTAATTTCTATTATTTTAAGTAACGCTCTTTAAATACTAATAAACTCTCGCGCAAATACAAATTAGCACTTATCATCTTTTAGACTTCGATCCGATAATGTTTTTAACTTATAATTAATAAATATTTACTAATTAAATTTTTCTTTAGCAAACGCAATTAAATTTACTCCGGCTATTCAATCCGAAATAAACAAAAGCATCGTTCTTAACAATACTAGCATAAGTACTAATAGCTTTTAATAAGTTTAATTTTTTTAAATCTTTTTTTTTCGTTCGTTAATTGTTTTAAAACTGCTTTAAAAGCAATACAATAATCGACGAGCCAAGCGAGTGTATCAGCTTAGCTTTAAAACGAAGATCCGTCTTACGACTTAAATATTAGAAACAATTCTTTTGCAACTGCTAAACTTTCTTTTGCTTTTACTAGCAATCGTATTAAAAAAGCTTTCGCGTAAAAAGCTCTTAAAAGGTCTTTTATTATCTCGGGCTTAATTATAACTATAAAAACCGCGACGAGAACGATGCTTTATAATGATACAGATAAAGAAAAGCAAAGCGATAATAAAGAAAACTCAAATAAAAATAATATTCTTTTCTTTCAATATAAAAAAGCTAAAAAATCACTTTCGACGGCTAGAACTGCTCGCTCCGTTCTATTAGTTAGCAAATCACTTTCGGCAGCTAAAACTTCTTTTCGTCAAAAATCTAAAAAAAGCAAGTATCTTAAGAAGTCTATAATTGTTGCGAAAAAAAGAGGTTTAAGCTAACGAAAGCGCCGTCGCTATAAGCTAAAAAGTAAGTTCAATCAATTAATAAATTGATTCTTAAGTATAATTATTAATTTGTATAGCTATTGCGTTAAAAGAGATCCGACGATATTAAAAAAGCATCGAGCTTTTTATCAAAAAGACTCTTTTCTAGCGTTTTATTCGAGAGATCATTCACGATTTTAAACAAAACTTTAAATTTCAAAGCGATGCTTTAAAATGTTTACAAAAAGCTTCAAAAGCATTCTTCGTAAGAGAGTTTGAAAATAAGTACTTATATATTTATTTACTAATCGATTTACTAATCACTTTTAATGACGAACTTATATGCTATTTACGCTAAACGAGTAACGATTCAAAACAAAAATATAGCGTTAGTTAAGAAATTGCGGGAAATCATAATTAGAAGTTTTGTTTAATAATTTTAGTTTATTATAATATAATGCAATGTAATTGTAAAGTATAATATATGTGATTAATAAATATAATAAATAAATATAATGATTAAGTAAAATTAATAAATATTCGTAAATTTGTTTTATTTTTAACGGCCTTACATATATTATTTTTAGCTATCCCACTTTAAATTTATAAGGTTTCCTTATCCCTCGTAAGGAATTTGACTTAAAAAAATCCTTTTTATAAGGTTTAAAAAAAAAAGTCCCTTATCGGCCAAGACCTTATGGAGGGAATGGGGAGGAAAACCCCATGGGGCCCCCACCCCATGGAGCAGCCTACGCCGAGCTAACGACTTTATAAACGCCGACAAGTTAAAAGATTTTAAAAAAAGCTTGCGACCGATTGAGTTGTTTTTTAACGACTCCGATTCAAGTGTTAAGATTAATTTAAAAAGTGCGAAATCTATTCGTGAACTACGGTTCACGAGCTATATCGGTAATCTTAAAGTATTATCTTTTTAGCCGGAATCTTTAGATCGCGTATTCGATAAAGTTATAAAAGCTTTAGATGACTTGCTCGAAGACGAAGACGACTTAATTAATAGCTTCGGACTTTATTTTGGCTTCGCTAACTTCTCGTTAATTAAGTTCACACTTATTAACGATGCTATTAATAATAAGCGCAAGAACGATACGCGCTCTTTTACTTTTAAAGATGCTGCTGCTAATATATCATTATCTAATGCTAGCTTAGTTAAAAAAAAAAGACCTTCTTAGCTTAAAGAGAACGAAGGAGTTAAGGACGTAAGCACGGAAAGAGACTATAAAGAAGCTGCCGAAGCGTAGTTTAGATGTTTGGAGTTTAGAAACAAGATACTCTTCTTTTTTTATATACTAGATTTTTTTTTTTTCTTTTACACTTTTCTTTTTCTCTTTTTGCTTAACGGTAAGCGGAGGCGCTTACTTATTTTATAAAGGGACGGATATAAACACTTTGCTTGATAGGGGTACTTGCTATAGCTACTAGGGCTACATTAAACGGACTTATCTTTTATAAAAAGGCTAGGCTGCTCCATGGGGCCCCATGGGGCCCCACGGAGTTTTGGGTCCTTTCCACGGGGGAACCCACGGAGGGTACAAAATTCTGCCCCTCTTTATAAGGAAACCCTATAAAGCGTGAGGTTACTTTATAAGGTTTATATATATAAAAATATGCATATGTATAATTACTAATCAGGTTTACTAATCACATTTACTAATCACATTTATTAATTACATTTATTAATCACATTTACTAATTACATTTATTAATCACATTTACTAATTACATTTACTAATCACATTTACTAATCACATTTACTAATCAAAGACTTAGAGTATTAATTAAATTTACTAGTTATAAAAGCTTAAAGGTTGGTAAAGATTCGTTCTTTAGCTTAAGTCTATTAGTTATAAAGAGTTGATAAAGACTCGTCTTTTTGCAGTTACGTAGAATACGTTCAACTCGGTCTCCGCTTTTAGCTTAAGCTTTTGCTTATAAGCATAGTTTAAATAAATTTCGTTTAATTTAAGTAGCTTTTTTAGCTTTTAGCACTTGTTGCTTTACTTAAACTTATTTTCATCCGAGAACTTAAGGGTGAAGCGTTTGTATGCTAAAGTGCTATCGATAGTGAAAGGGTATAACATTAATAGCTCTTTTAAGATGCTTTTAGCTTCGGTATAATCGCTATCGAAAAGCTTAAAAGTAAGATCACTTAAGATTAATCGAATTTTAATATCTTTATAAGTGAATTGCTTTCTAATTAAGTTAAAGAAAAAGACAAAGTAGTCGAGGAGATAAAGGACTTAAGCGCTCTTTTTTTAAATAAAAAATCAATTAGTGATTATAAAATATAAATATTATTATTAATCTTGTTAACACCGTAATGCTTGATGCCGAACTCGTCGACAAAACCTTTGCGACCTTTTTATTCGTAATCGAGGCCGATTGGTTTTAAAAACAAAGCGGTATCTTTTTTATTATAACAAGTAAACATTAAATTAATAACGTTATTATTAGTATAAACGACTACGAAATCCTTATAGCGACTAGATATCTCGTTGATTAGCTTGTTGCTACCGGTGCTAAAAAGGTTGACTTCGATTATAGCGTTATAAAAGAAAGGAATCGATATTGTTAAATAAAGAAAATAATTAGCTTAAAGCAAAGAATTAAAAAGCAAAAAATCAAAAGGAAAATAATTACTTAAGTTGAGTATAATTGTAATTGAGTGTTAAAGTTGGTTAAGAAGTTGAGTATTAAAGTTAAAAAGTTGAGTATTAAAGTTAAGGTTGAGAAGTTGGGTATTGAGGTTAAGAAGTTGAAGTTGAGTGTTAAAGTTAAGGTTAAGAAGTTAAGTGTTAAAGTTGAAGTTAAAGTTAAGAAATTAAATAGAAAGTAGTTGTAGTAATAATAAAAAAAAGAAAAGAAAAAGGAAAAGGAGCGAGTACTTATATAAAAATAAAAGTGTAGCTTAATCGTAATCGAAGCATTGCTTCGATTTATTAAAAGTGAATTATAATATTTGAAATAATAAATCGACGCAGAATAAAAAAAATAACGCGTTTTGAAATAATAAATCGACGCGGAATAAAGAAAATAACGCGTCGCTTAATAATAATCGATGCAATACTTCGATTCAACAAAAGTGAATTATAATATTTAAAACACGAACTCGACGCGGAACAAAGAAAGAACGCTTCGCTTAATAAATTTGATTAGTAAATCTAATTAATAAATCTGATTAGTAAATCTGATTAATAAATGCTACACGGAAAGAAACTTTGCATGCTGTACGTCTTTTTGCTATACGTGCTTAGCTCGGCTATAGCTCGGCTATAGCTCGGCTATAGCACGTGCTTTACTATACGTAATCTGATTAATAAATCTGATTAGTAAATCTAATTAGTAAATTTGATTAGTAAATGCTGCACAAAAAGAATTAACGTACTTAAGGCTGCTATACGTAACTTACGTAAGGCTATCATACGTAACTTACGTAAAGCTGCTATACGTAACTTACGTAAGGCTGCTATACGTAACCTACGTAAGGCTGTTACACTTAACGTACTTAAGGCTGCTACACGTAACCTACGTAAGGCTGCTATACGTAACGTACGTAAAGCTGCTATACGTAACTTACGTAAGGCTGCTACACTTAACGTACCTAAGGCTGCCATACGTAAACTACGTAAGGCTGCTATACGTAACTTACGTAAGGCTGCTACACCTAACGTACCTAAGGCTGCTATAGCTCGGCTATAGCTCGGCTATAGCACGTGCTTTACCGTACGTAATCTGATTAGTAAATTTGATTAGTAAATCTGATTAGTAAATCTAATTAGTAAATCTGATTAGTAAATCTGATTAGTAAATGCTGTACAGAAAGAATTAACGTACTTAAGGCTGTTATACGTAACTTACGTAAGGCTGCTACACGTAACTTACGTAAGGCTGCCACACCTAACGTACTTAAGGCTGCTATACGTAACCTACGTAAAGCTGCTATACGTAACTTACGTAAAGCTGCTACACTTAACGTACCTAAGGCTGCTACACGTAAACTACGTAAGGCTGCTATACGTAACTTACGTAAGGCTGCCATACTTAACGTACTTAAGGCTGCCATACGTAACCCACGTAAGGCTGCTATACGTAACCTACGTAAGGCTGCTACACTTAACGTACTTAAGGCTGCCATACGTAACCTACGTAAGGCTGCCACACTTAACGTACTTAAGGCTGCTATACGTAACTTACGTAAGGCTGTTACACTTAACGTACTTAAGGCTGCTACACGTAACCTACGTAAGGCTGCTATACGTAACGTACGTAAAGCTGCTATACGTAACTTACTCGTAAACTATAGTTCACGGGCTATATAGCTTTACGAATAACTTAACTTTATTAAAAAACTTAATAGTTATAAAAAGAATCAGCTCTTTTAAAGTTTAATAAAAGTAATACTTATAATTAAAGGAATTACGTGCACTAGCTAATTAAAAGGTTTTATAATCAAGTTAAAGGTCTTTTAATTAATATAATATTTTAAGTGAAGCATGCTAACTGATTCGTGAACTATGGTTCACGAGTAAACTTTTCTTTTAATTATTATTACCGGTATTCTTAGCTAGCTAGCTAAGGTCGATATAAATATATTAATAATAATAAAAAAACTAAAGACATCGATAAAAAAGAATTCAATTAATTATTGCAATTAATTATAAACAAATAAATATAAAAACTTAATAATATAAAAAAAGCAATTTAGTAAATAAAATCAAAGTCGCTAATTATAAAACTTAGCAGAAGCGATACTCTTTGCAATTAAACGCTTGATTCTAAAAGAAGCTTCTTTCTTTTTATCTTGTATTAATCTCGCTTTATCATCTTTTTTTTCTTCTATTCGTTTGCGCTTTAAAGTTGATAATAGATTTGTAATTCGTTCGCTTATAAAAGTATTAGATTTAAAGTTATTAAACTTATATATAATAATTGATTTACTTTGACTTTAAATAACGATTAAAAGAGTTTTAAGTTTCGAAATACTAGGTTTCGAAGTTTAAGCGGCATTTAAAGTTTTATAAGATAGCGAAGCCGAGTCCGGTATTCTATTAGCTTCCTTTCTACTTATTATCCTTTCATCACTTTGCTTAAAGCTTGATATTTCTTTTGCGTCGAAATAATTTTGTTAAGAAATATCATTCGAATCGTTTTAATCGTATAAATTTGCTATCGCTAATATTTAAATTAAAATTTATATTTAAATAAAAGCGAATATTATATAATATCGTACTTCGTTGCACTTTATTTTTGTGATTTATATAGCGTTTAAAGCTAGTCGATTCGTTTGTACCGTTCGAATTTGAATTTTCTAAATCGTTTTCGTTTTTTATATTATTAAAAACGTTTTAATTTATATTATCTTAAGTTTGCTTATCGAAAAGTAAATCCGTAACTACTTTCGATTGATTTACTTTGCTTGGTTTTCTTTGTAAAGAATATAATCGATTTGCTACGATTTTGCTTTAAAAAGCGGAAAAATGCGTTTTGTATAATTTTATATGATAGTTAGTAAATCGATTAGTAAATCGATTAGTAAATCGATTAATAAATCGATAAAAAGTAAAAATATCGCAAGTAAATTAACTTACTTTTTGAATGCCTTTCGTAATTTAAAAACTTTCTGTACCGTAGTTATCGCATTTTAAACGAAACATTTTTATTAATATCTTAAAACTTATTTAAGTTCTCTTTTATTTAATATAATCAATAAATATTTATAAAATCAATATTATTTAAACTTATATGATTTTCGCACTTTAGCTTTCAACATTATCAACTTAGCTTTTTATTGCTTAAAACTTATTATTCGAAAGTCTTGATCGATCGTAAGATTATCGCAAGCAAAGATATATTTAAAACAAAATAAGCTTTAAAATTAACGATTTTGTTATTTTTAAAACTTTTATACTTTTTATTCGAATTCTTTTTTAAGCTAATCTTTATTTAAATTATTATAATTTATTAAAATCGATTCGAATAAGTTCCGAGCTTTATTTAAGCGAGTATTACATATCTTGAAATATAAAGCAGTTATTTCTTTTGCGATTGTTAATAGCGATAAATTACCGCGACGATAATCGTAAATATTTTTTGCAATATTAAATACTTTTTTTACGCAAACACTAATTAAAAAGATACATAAAAAATCTCTAGCTATTCGAGCTAGATTAAAATACCGAAGCTTAAGGTTTCGCCAAGAAGTTAAAATCTCTCGTCCGTCGACCGTTAAACTTAATTAATAAAAATTAATAAAATTAAAGTTTTAAATTAAAATTTCAAACTTACGAGCTAAAAGATAATTATACACTTTCGACGACTCGTGATTTGTATTTTCGAAAGAAGCTTATAAAAAAGAACTTAATATTAATCTGCCGCGGAGTAATAAAACGGCTATTAATTAACGATCGATTGCTTTAATATTATTAATACGTTAAGCTATAGATATTAAAGACTTATAATATTCGTTAAAAAGCTTTTCGAATCTCGCTCGATATATTGCAAACTAATCTTTACTTTCGTAAAGCTAAGAAAAATTTAAGTCGAAAGTCTTTAGCTTAATAACAAGATATAAGATTATCGCGAAAGCAAAAATATCTTTTAGCGGCTTTTACGTTTTGTTATAATACTTATTTAATTTCTCGATAACATTGATAACGCTTTTTTTTAATTATAAAATCTATTTAAAATCATTGCGATCTTCTTTCGAAATCTTTATATATTTAAACTTTAATCGTGTTTATGCTTTATATTTAAACGTTCGAATATTTCATCGAACATTAAAAATCCGTATTAAATACTAAAACTAAGCTTTTCACTTAAGTGCATAATTAAAAAGTAAAACAATCGAAAGATATCGATTAGTTATAAGATTTGCTTTTATTAAGTATTAAATAATTTAAAAATACTTATCTTATCGATCTTTATATAATATCTTTAAATAACATCTTTAAGAGTTATAAATCGATTAAGCATATAAAATGTAAAATCTTATCTTATAATAATATTTAAAATAAGCTTTAAGCTTTTCGTTAAAAAATGCTTTAAATCGTTAATAAAAGCTTTTATCGTTTTATTAAATCGCGATTTTCGAAGTTAGCTAGCCGTAACACACTTAATAAACTTTCGAACTTAAGTACGTTAATTAATAATTAATAAATATGATTAGTAAATATTTTTTTTTTTTTTTAAAAACTTATAATCGCAAGTATATATACAATCCTTCGTTTATCGCGTCTTTTTGCTCTTTTTAGCTCGTTTATATCAAAATCTTTTTCTTAATGCTTTTTTAAGCTTTCGTTCGTTAGCAATAATCGCGGTCCGAGCAACGCTTTAAAAGATAATTATAAAACGTAAGCTATATACGAAACGTATAGAATCTCTTAGCTTATAAAAAGCTTTTTCTTAAATGCATTTTCGACGCATTTAAGCAACTTTTTTATTATTGTATTATTCGAAGATGCGTTATCCGTTATAATCGCGATTATCTTTTTTATTAAGCTTAATTTAATAAAGCGTTCGTAAATAATTTTTACTAATTCTTCTTTTATATAATTAAACTCAACGTATATAAATTTAAGCATAAGCTAAATCATATGCTAATCTTTTATAATTGCAGTTCCGATTATGTATATAAAAGAATAGCGCTTAATGCTAGACTAATAATCTAATAAAATGCTAAGTTTTTAATTAGCTAATAAATTGTCTAATAAATAGCGATCAATTTCTAGAATCTTATCGTCGAAGTTTCGCTTAATAGTTAAAGCATTAAAGAGCTTAAGATATAGGTTTTGTAATTCGTAAAGAGATTTTTAATCCGGATTATTAACTATTCGAAACGAGCTTCGCGTAAATAATATAATATTTAAAACACTTTTTCGAAATATTAATTTTAAGTCTTAATGCGAAAGCGTTCTTCGTAATAGATGTGTTTATTTAATATTAGTTTTATTATTTATTAATTAGACTTACTAATCCGATTTACTAATTAGATTTATTAATTAAATTTACTAATCAAATTTACTAATCAGATTTATTAATTAGATTTACTAATTAGATTTATTAATCAGATTTACTAATCAGATTTATTAATTAAATTTATTAATTAGATTTATTAACCGAATTTATAAATAAAAACAAACGTATTAAATTGCGTTAAAGAGATTTAGATCTTAATTGAGTTTGCCGAAGCTTTTGTTTTGGCCCATTTACGACGCGTTTGCAAACGTCCGTTTTCTAATGATCGGCTAATGCTTTCGTTTTAAAAGCTTTTAGCTTCGAATGCTTTAAAGCTCGGTCGCACTTTTTACAGCATATTACAAGCTCTCTTATTGATTTCTTAGCTGCTTAAACGAATCTAATCTATATAAAAGAAGTTTTTTTTTTATTTTAATCGATTTGCAAAAGATTTTGATTAGCCTTTTATTATTAAAAATACTATAAGGTCTATGACTACCAAGTATTAAAAGTCTTAATCTTTTTGACGTTTTAAATATAATATTGATTAAAACATCTAATAATTGCTGATAGTACTAAGCTAAAGAAACTAGTTGTAAAGCTTTCGAACTCTTGACTTTAAAATGAATCGGTATCTTCGTAAGTAATTAAAGTAATTTAAAATAAAAACGAATTAGTAGCTTAAGAAGACATGTTTAGATTCTAGCGAATTTGCTATTAAACTATTGATTTGAACTTATATATTAACGTTTTATATACTTAAATATTGTATAGCATTATTTTATGATTTAAATATATTTTATTAAGTTAGTTTATTTTTAAAAAAGGTTTTGCTTACGCTTAATTCTTTTTAAGTAGCATTCTTACGAGCGTTAAGTTTTAATTAACGTTTTTTTTTTTTATCTTTTCATTTCTTTTTATTTCCTTTTTATTAAAGCTTAATTATAATTATATCTTTTAACGCTTTTAAGCTCTTTTTACTTAAGTTGACTATTACGAACAACCTTCTTATATATAGACCTTAATATCGGTATATCTATATCGACCTTAACTAGCTAATAGTATTTAAAAGAGTTCACGGGCCACTTAATATGCTTCGCTCAGCATATTACACCAGTCAAAGGACTCTTAACTTAACTAGTAACCTTATTAGTTAGCTAGTGCGCGTGATTCCTTTTAATTATATAAAAGGAATCAGCTCTTTTGAATCTTAAAAAGCAATTAAAATTCAGATACTTTTACAACTGAGTGTTTTGCAATTGCAAGTACTTTGACGACCGTTACGAAGTTACGAATATATTTTTTAATCGCTTAAAAGGAATCTAACACTCAGTTTTTTTCAACTTTTACTTTTTATAATGCTTACTAGCACTAAGATCAGGAAGAGATTTTGTAGATTGAATGAAGCTTGGTATATTCTATTTAAGAAGCTCGTTAAGATCTATGTACATATATCTAAGAGCTTTAGTATGCTAAGGGCGCTATTAAGCGAGGTTATATAACATGTTATATATAGCTTAAGTAGAATTATGCTTGTTCCGCATAATACACTTTTTAAGTTAATAGCGTAGCTGCTAAGCTACAAGCAAATAAAAAAGAAAAAAATAAGTGATTAAGCTCTTTAAACTTAATATAAATAAAAGAGATTGTCATCGCAGTTTAAACAAACAAATAAAGGTTGTCATTGTTAATTGAATATTAATTAAGAATGCAATTCTTTCTTAAGTCGGTCTTATTACGTAGCGAAAGTCTTTAGCGCCGTCTTTATTGCGTTGCTATATAAGTAAAAGCGCGTCCGTTTTTATTATAACAAACACTTAACTTTTATTTATTTATATAATGCTTTTTAAATAAGTAACTTAATCTAATAGAATCGTTAAGCGCAGTTGAAGCCGTTTAAAAGTAAATAATGCTTTTAATAAATTAATATTTTTATACTGATTATTAAGAGAATCTTTTGTCCGCTTTAGCTATTGTTGCTATTGCAATTGCGGCGGCTGTAGCGGCTATACTACGCACTCTTACTTTCGAAGCTTCGCTTTTTCTTTTAAACTTTTTTATTAAGCGTTTACTTATGCTAACGACCGTTAAGGCTTTAAAGTGCAATTTAAGTGCATTAATAATAAGATCACATCGAAGTCTAATAAAAACTGTTATAATTGCGATACGAGCGTTATACGCTATCTTCGATGTACTAAAAGTAATTATAACAATTGCACCGCTGCTTTTGCCGCTATTAATACCGCTTTCGATAATTTCGTAAGCGCTAAAGATAATAATGCTATATAAAAAGTTCGCCGAAGTCTTCGAGATGCTATGCGATAACAATTCGCTTTAAATGCTGCCTTTTCAAAAGGTGTTGCTAGTGGTCCGGGCGGTCTAACGAATAAAAGTAAAAGTTTTAAAAGTAGTTTCGATAGCTTTGCAAGTTTTGCTTTTGCTTTTAAGACTTTTAATTTAAATATAGCTTTTGTTAGATTAAATAATCTTTTAATAGCGAACCGTAGTCCGGTAACGCGGAGCGCTTCGAGTATATCACCTTTTCGTAAGTCAAGCTTTTTAACTTTCGAAATAATCTAATTTAAGCAGCTCTTTTTAACTAGAACTTCTTTTCGGACTTTATACAAAGGCTTTAATCCGCTGCTATAATAGCTCTTGCGCTTGTGCTAACCGCTTTTGTTGTTCTCGTCGCTTCCGCAGTTCTCGTCGCTCTCGTAGCATTTATTATCGTCGCTTCTTTTGCGCTAGTTGTTACGCTTGCCGCTCTCGCGGCGGCGCTCGCCGTTGCTATAACTCTTGCAAAGCGCCGGGCTAAAGTAAAGAGATTGCTAAGAGCTTTAGTCGATCTTTTATTATAAAAAGCGAAAAGTAAAAGCGTATAAAATAAAATAAAATAACAATTAAAATTGTTAAATAAATGTTTTCTTTTAAATCACGTGCAAATAAAAAAAATGAAATATAATAAATGAATAATATATGCGTGCTATTAAAGCTTTTCGATTAACGCGCGAGCGTTTTGTAAATTCAAAAGCTTAATAAAGCTCTTAAACTTCTATCGAGTCAGGTTTTTAATAAGACCGTTAGCGTGCATCTCTTTAATAAAAAGATATTAAACTTAAAAGCTTTTTTTTAAGTGCTTTTAGCGCAGCTATATATTATAAATATCGACGTAGCGAAGCTTAATAAAGATACGCTCTTTCTCATTAGTTATAAGCTTGATTGTTTATTAATTATTATAATAAATTACTTAAAGCGCCGTAAATCGAAAGTGCAGCTCTTTAAAAAATCGTTAAAGTGTTATAATTTCTTTTATTATAAGGGCTATATTAAGAAGCTCTGCTTTAATAGATGATATAATGATTATATCTTGCTTTAAAGCTTTTTAAAAGATCGCACCTTTAAACAAAAACATAATGTACTTTTAAAAAGATCGCTTTGTTTTTTCGTTATCGGCGTAAAAAGCGTTCGAAGTTATTACTAGCTTCGATTTGCTAAACTAATTGTATTAAATACTTTTAAAGCGCGAGTTAAATAAATATCGCAAACACTAGTTTACAGCTCGAAAGTGCTCCGCGCTTAAATTAATATTAAAGTAAAAGAGTTGAAAAGCTGCAAAAGCTATATCTAAGCGTAGTATAATCGCTATATATAATACGGATTTAACTTTCTTTTAATACTCTTTCACTTGCTTTCGCGAAGCTATCTTTTTATTTTTAATTAAATTATAAAACGGTAATAGAGTTGCTAAGTAGCGTTTGTTCGTAAATTCGAATTTCTTAATTATTTTTTTAATATAAGCGTCGTGTATAAGCGTTAGCGTTCTTCGCTAACGGTCTCGAGCGACTCTTATATTAAAAAACTATTTAATATCTTTTATCGCTTCGATCTTATACGCTTTATTAAGACCGTTAATGATCTCTTAAGCTTTAAAAAGATTAGAATAATAATATATGACTTGAATATCGTTTACGTAAAACGCTATAAAAACCGTTTTATTTAGATTCGTAAAAATGCACGGTTCTTTATCGAATAATATAAGCTTTAATTTATCGAGTGTACTTATAAAATCGAAATATTATAAAGCTAGCGAGTCTTTAAGTTTATATAAAGCTCTATCGACTTTTACGAGCATACCTTTTTGCTTAAAACTATTAAAGAAATAACACGTGATTAAGACGCTGTCCGTGTGTCTTATAGCGTTGATAAAAGCGTTAACGACGTCGAACTGTTTTACTTTTAAATTAAATTCGATTGCTATAGCTATTATTATCTTAAACGATTTAGCTATTAACGTAGTAGCGTAAATTGAATAGATAATAGATTCGTCTTAAAAGTCGCTTTTAATTATAATCTTCGATTTAAACTTTACGATCTCTTCGGACGAGCTAATTTTATATATAAACACTTATTTAAAAAGTATAAGTTTTAACTTAGCTTCGCTTTCGAGAATCACTTTCTAGCAGTTCCTCTTCTTTAGATTATTCAGCTTTATAAGAGCTCCGTCCTTAAACTCTTTGTTATATAAGTGTCGTTATAGCTTTTTTTAATAAGTAAAAGGTTTTAAATGTTTTCGTTCTTACGGGTTAAGCTGTATTAATAATAGCTTAAACGAAATAGCAGTTGTTATAATAGCGTGCAATGTTTCGTAATCTTTGTTATCTTTGCGTACGAGTTCGTTATTAGCTTAAAAAGTCGATATAAAATCTAAAACGCGCGAATAGCGATTCGAATCGGCGCGAAAGTTATTTAAAAGAAGCTTATTAACATTTGCGTATATTTTCGCGCGTTTTTTAATGCGGCTACTAATAAGTAAGTGCTTCTTATTAGAGTCGGAATTTTATTTAAAGTGTTTATAGTTTAATTTTTTATTATTAATGCTCGCTTTAAAAAGGTCTAAAAGCTCTTTTTTAATAGTTCGGTTTAAATCTCCGTCGGTTCTTAACGTAAAAGCTCTCGTTAATCGGCTTATAGCTTAGCCTTCCGGGCTTCAGCTTTAAATAACAACTTAAAAGTATGATTTGCGCGCTCTTTTATTAAGGCTAAGTTTTTACTCGTTTACGATGCTCTTCTTTGCTTTTAGCAATCTTAAAGCACTTTCGCTTTTGCTTTTAGCTAAAAAGCTAGCGAGACGTTCAGCGGTATAATTCGAATCGTTAAAGTCTATTAGATCGTTTTATAAAGTAATTGCTTTTAATATAAACGTATTTATAAGGTTTTTAACTAAAGTTAAAGCTCTTAACGTTTATGCATCGCTCGGATTAAATAGAATCGTATTCTTTAAGCTTTAACTAGATCTTTTTAAGTCAACTTTTATAAGGTCTAACGGCTGCTTACTCTTTACATTAACTGCATTCGTCTCTTTTAAACGATCTTTTATAACGTTCTTTATATTAAATAAAGCGTCTTTTGTTTAACTAGAGTCTTTAATATCTTTTAGTTTAATAACGATGCTTTTGATCTCGCTAATCGATTGGCCGACCGATTTTTCTTTATTTTTAAGATAGAATTAAGTCTTATCGAACGTTACGTTGCGTGTAATAATCATTTTATAAAGCATAAGAACATAGACTTTATATATGTTAAAAGCTATATATCTAATTAAATAGCTTATATGTTTTTTTAATTTAACTTTAAAAGCTTTTTTATTGCGAAGAGCTTTTCGGTTCTTAATTATTAAATACGTACGAGCGTTATACGCAACTAAACCGCTACAATCTAGTCTTAAATCGGTGTCGATCCGTATAAAGATCGCCGGATCGTATTATTTAAAATATTACTTAAACTAAAGCTATAGCACTTTATTCGGACTTTTTATAAAGCTTTTCGCTTTCGATGTTATATTATAAAAGTAGATAACAGCTAATATAGTCTTAAGCTAAAGCTTCTTTAAAAGCTTTGCTTTTACTTTCATTTTAATAAACCGTTTTATTACTTCTTTCTTAGCCCTTTCGGCTCTTCTATTAAGTTCGTAATTAAAAGATAATAAGAGCTTTAACTCGATCTTAACTTCTTTCGCTTATCTTTAATATTCGATAAAGCCGATAACGTTAATTGCGATTATTAAAGAATCGTTATTATAGCGTATAATAGCTATTAAAAAACTGTATTTGCGTTTCGTTTATGCTTTAAATTCCTTTAACACTTTTATAACCGTTAATTGCAACTTGTCTTTTAATATAAAGCCGAATAGCTTTTTATTATATTTATTTTTAATTATTAACAACTATTTGCTTTCGTTAAAACCGTTAAGAAAGTCGAATAGATCTTAAGCGATCTTATAGAATAGCTTAACTGCTTTAGTATTTAACGTACGGCGAAATATAACTTATTAAGCGTGCGTAATAGCATATGCTTTATATTCAACCTTAATAATTCTTTTAAGTCTTACTTTTTTAGTATTATAAGCTAGCGCTTCGAGCGCTTTTTTGCTTAAATAACTTGTTTATAAATGCTAAAGTATCGATAAATCTTTTTTTAAAGCTCGAAAGACATTGCTCTTTTAAAATTTATAGCGTGTTTACAAGCGCTTTTAAATTGTGAAAAACATTATTAAGCAAAAGGAGCTACGAATCAATTAAAGCAAAGAATAATTAAATAGCTTATATTTAAAGAACGTAAAGTTAAACTTCTTTTTTAACTTTTTTAACACGACGCTTTTTTTGACTTCTTCGTAATAAAGAGTTGCGTTATATCTCGAGTATTATACGCTAGCTTTGCTTAAAAGAGCTTTCGAAATGATATTGATATTAAACTTCTTAACGATAGCGACGTTTTTTAACTTTAAATCTTTTGTTTTAACTTTATTTAGTCCGTTTAAAGCTTTTTTAAAGACTTTAATACTTCGTTCGACGACTAAAAGACTACTCGTTTTAGCTTCGATAAAGTCGGTTAAGCGAAAGCGTTAAATTAACCTTAGCTTTAAAAGATTTTTATCGTTAATAAAGTGAATAGCGCCGCAATTATTAAAAAGAATATTATTAGATAGTTAATGCTTATTATTAGCCGTGCTATAAAGACCGTTAAAAATAAGATTATCGAGCGTACTAAAAAGCTTAAGATCGATAATAACTGCTAACACTTTTTTAAAGTATTTTAACTTATCGCTATTATTCGATTGCTTTTCTTTGCTTTTTAAGACGATCTTATCGACTTAAATCTATGCTCAACTTTCTTTCGTAATCTCTTTTCGAAGCGCTTTAAACTTAAACTCTTAAAGCTTTTTCTTTATAACAACGATATCATCTCGATTCGACTTTGCGAATCCACTTTCGTTAAGACCGTTAAAGCAATAGCGAAAGATCTTGCACTTGATTACGTTTTAATAATAGTTTCTTTTTTTAAAGTACGAGCACTTAAAACTTTTAACAAGTCTTTTAAAGCTATCGGAGCGTTTACCGGACTGCTTAAGAGCAATGTCGTTAGCTTTATTACTTTCGAAAGTGCTGCGAGTCGTTTGATTTCCGAAAGTAGCGAATATATTAAAAAGGTTAGAGTTCGGATTGCTAGTCTTTTCGTTAACTTAGCTTTCGTACTAATTAAAGTAGTCGTAAAAAGTACGCTTTTAAAGCAATAATAACTCGTCGTTTCGAATAACCTTTACGAGCTTTAGCGACGCTTAAATTAATAATTATTTTTCGCTAATAGCTTTTAAAAATGCTTTTGTCGTAAATATACTCGTCGTTTCGTAAAAGTTATTTATCTTCGCTAACTTGTAAATAGCTTAATGTTCTTTGATCTATACCGTTAAAAAGACGCTCTTTTGCTTAGCTGCTTGCAAGGATTTGTTATAGTCTCGTGTTATCGACAGCTTGAAGCTCGAGTCAAATAAACAGCATATTTTTTAAAGCTTTTTTATTAAGAATTAAATAAAGATATTATTTTTCTTTAAAGCCGTTAAGATCGCTTCTTCGAGAATAAAGCTCTTAACCGTCTCTTTAATTTAATCTATGATTTAATTACTCTTGTTACTTAAGACTTTTTAGTTATTTATAACGAAGTTATATTTCTTTATATTATCGTTATACGCTTTTCGGACGTCTTCGAACTTAACGTCTTTTAGTTTTAAAAGTCTATTAAGATCGTTTATAAGAGCTTTTAAGTGCAGTTTTTCTTAAGCCTTTCGTTAGCGGTCTTACTTTTAAAACTATTCGTTATTAAGCTTTGTTATTATCTTTATAGCAAACTTCGTTTTTAATTTGATCTGCTCGATAAAAAGAGCAAGCTCTTTTACGTTAATACGAAGAGCTGCGTATTGTTTTATGCTAAAGCGCTTGATAAGATATTTATAATTCGTAATTTATCTTAAGAAGTCGTTACGATTTGTAAGGTTCGTTTTATTAATTAAAAAGACTTTTTTTACTTTGTCGTTTATTATTATAGCAATTGATTTTATAACTAGAGCTTTTAAAAATTAGTTAAAGTTTTTAAAGGTAATAAGTATTAATTATAAAGAATAAATATAATTGAAAAAAGACAAATTGTAAAAATAAAAGTTATAATAAAGTAGCGTTAAAGTAACTTATAAAATCCGCTTTCGATTAATTCGGAAGTTGTTAAAGACTAACTAAATAGCTCGTAAGTGCGAATATAGCTCTTAACTATAGTGCTTATTAATATTAAGATCAAGAAGAGATTCTATAGATTGAATGAAGCTTAGTATATTTTATTTAAAAAGCTCGTCAAGATCTATATACATATACTTAAGAGCTCTAGTGTGCTAAGAGCGCTACTAAGCGAAGTCATATAATATGTTATATATAGCTTGGGTAGAACTATGCCTGTTCCGTACAACACTTTCGATAATTATTAATTTCAAATTTAAATAATAATTTTATAATCTTTTTAAGCTTTATATGATCCTTTCGCTTTTTTATAAATTCTTTAAATAATCGCTTAAAGTCGTTATAACAAGTACTTACTTAAATTTATTAAAGTTTAATTAGTATACTAAGATAAAGTACTTATAGAAATCTTAATTTAAATATAATCTTTGCAGCTTTCTTTTCGGCTGCTGCTATGCGGTAAATAAAATTAATATAATCTAATAAATATTAAAAATAAAAGCATTTAATTAAAAATTTATTATATAAAACGATAGAACACTTTATAATCGTATTAGCTTATAATTATATTTACAAGCTCGAATATCTATTATAACTAAAGAATAGATAAAAGAAATTTATATTTTAACGGACGCTTGCCGATTTATTTGTAAGTGCCGTTTTATTATTTATATATTAATTAAGTTATTAATTTATTAAGGATTGCAAACCAATTAAACTCGATCTTTACCGAAGTAGATAATGAAACTTATTATTCTTTTTCTATTAGACGAACGAACGGTCGAAACGCTCGGTGTATAATAGAAATGCTAAACGAAGAAGAGCGTAATCGTAGCTAATTAATTAGAATAAACGAATATCGAGTTAAGCGATTTTTAAATAACGGCTATAAAATTAAGCTATCTGTTGAATAGATTAGTAAAAACGAACATAACGACGGATATTATAGAATTAATATTATTAGCGGGCAAAAGACTTTTTATATATAAAAAAGAGGTATCGTAAAAAAGGAAAGTAATAAATTCGATAGCTTACGAAAGCCTTTTGAATTTTATTATTATAAATTAATAGATAAGTTTATGTAAATAGTTTTAAAATCGTTATTATATTAAATAAAATATATATATAATTAACTTTAAATATAATTCATAAATGTAAATATTAAAATAATTTATTAATATATTTATATCGATTTTAAATATAATAAGTCGGTCAATTCTTTTGATTTAAAACTTTAAGATATAACGACTTTAAGCGATTACTTAAAAGAACTTACGAAAGCGCGAAGGTTCATATAAAAGCTTAAAAGAATTTTAAAGTAATAATTTAAAATCAACAATTACCGAGTGTAAAGGTCGAAAGTAGCTGAGGTCTATATATACGAAGGTAAAAGCGTTAAAGACTCGTGAACTATAGTTTATAAGTTAAAAGCGAAGAATAAGAAAATACGAAAAATACGAAAGAAAAAAAGAAAGAAGTAGCTTAGCGCATGTAAAGTGCGTTTAAAAGACTTAGCGTATCGTTATATAAAAAACCGACGATTAGTAAATGTGATTAGTAAATATAATTAGTAAATATAATTAATAAATATAATTAATAAATATAATTAGTAAATATGATTAGTAAATATAATAAGTAAATATAATTAATAAGTATTATTAATAAATATAATTAATAAATAAGATAAATAGAAGTATTTTTATAGAATATAAAATTTGTAATTAATCGTAAATTCTATTTTATATAAACTTAAGCATTGAGTTTAAGAATGATCTCAATTCCGTATCGCTATCTTTAACGTTATAAAACAATTTCGGAGCTGGCTCGTCTTTTTTCTAAATCAATTGTATAACGCGTTAAAATAAAATAAGATCGCAATTAGCTTTTTTAAATTCAGCATTCTTTTCGAATCTTTTTATATTCTATTAAGCGGCTAGACCCGGTAATTCGTATTTAATCTTATCGGTATTTGTTTTAATTTTAACTCGCTAATACTTTTTTTTATTAAAAGAAAAGTAAACGTAAAGAAGCTTGATTAAATAAAGACTAAAAGTTATAATATTAGTTCAATTGATTAAAAGCATAATAAAATAAATTCTTACTTAATTCGTTTTAAAACCGTGCTTGCTAAGTCTTAAGCTATCAATTTAAAAAAAGCTTTTTTACTTTTTAAATTAGCAGCTCGGTACTTTATTAATAAAGACTGCGCTACACTTTGCTAATAGCGACGAAATTATTAAACGGTTATTATATAGCGTGACTTTATATTATTAGCAAAATATAAATATTTAAATGAAATAAAAGTTTACTTATACGTATTAACGTACTAATTGCCGAGTGACTTTTTCTATCTTTTTATCGGTAATCGAAACGTATCTATCGCGAAGTATATTATTATTTTCTTTTTCGTTTTTTCGCAAATTAAATTCTTTATAAACTTCTTCGTTTAAATTAAATACTTTATTAACTTAATCGCTATTCAAGTATTTTCTATTATTGAATCTAGTTGTAAAAAAAGCGGCTTGCATAATAAGATTATCCGCGTAAATGCTTCGATTCTTTTTAAAATCGATTAATAAATTACTTAATAAATTAAAAAAAAGAAAAAGTACCGTTCATTTATAAGATTCTTTCGCATTTCGGCTTATCGAGTTTTCTTTTTAGCTTTTAATGCTTAAGAATATTTTAAAGTTTGTTTTTAAATTGCAAAAAGCTAATTAACGGCCGCTTAATCTCGTCTTTTAGCTTTTCGAAGCTCATCTGCTTAAAGATTTTATTTCAGCTTTGCTGTACGAGCATTAGCTTTTATCGTATAAAGATTAATTGATAATTAGCTTCTTTTTAGCTTTCTTTTTTAAAAAAAATTAATAAATTAATAAAAGTTAGAATATTACGTAAAAAAAATACTTACTTTGCGCTTGCCAAAGTTTCTTAACACCGGATTGCTTGCCGCCACGATTGCCGTCGTATCGGCCGCATTTTAAAAAAGACGTTTTTAATTAATAAATAGATTAATAAATAAAAAAATAATTCTTATTATAGATTTTTTAATCCTTTCTATTAAATCAAGCTGATTTATATTTATAATAATACTTTCTATCGAATCAAGTTGATAAGCGGCTATATTAAATAATATTATAAAGAAGCTAAACGTTAAAAGTAATTGTTTAAAGTAAAATCAAAAGTAATAGAATAAAAGTGTTAAGATTAAAAGTGAACTCGTACATTTTATTTTTAAAACATTTTAGCGCAGCCGCTAATAAATTCACGAAGTGATAAAGCAGCTGCAATTAAGATAAAGCGGCCGTAGCTAAAATAAAGCGGCCGCTTCGCGTAATTTTTACTTTATAAAATAAAATTTGATTTTTTTTTACTATTACTTAATAATCAATTACAATTATCGCTTTCTTATTTGCTACGCTTTTAAATACAACGCTATTCATTGCTTTGTAAAGTCGTCTTTTTCTTGTTTAAAATTATCAACTTATTAATCGTAAATTAAATTATCGCGATCAAGTCTTTTTATTAATACTTTTAAATAGCTTTTTTATTAAACGAACTTTTGCTTTCGAACCGACTTCTTTTTATCGATATATTAAGTATTACGGCTAAAAGAGATAACGCAAGCTAAGATAAGTTAATTAATAAAGCAATTGAGAATCAAGCGATTAAAAGTCAAGCGGCTAAAGGTTAAGCGGCTAAAGGTCAAGCGGCTAAAGGTTAAGCGGCTAAAGGTCAAGCAAATAAAGACGAAGCACAAAAAAGTAAAGCAGATATAATACGCGGCGAAAGCGTAAAAAAAGAAAACTTAAATTTATAAAGTGAATAAAATAAGTTTATATTTAATTAATCAAAGTACTATTAATACTTTTTCAATTACTTTGCTTAACGCAAATCTTTATCTTTAGTTTAACAAAGCTTAATTAGCTACGGATGCGCTAGACTTTACTTTTGCTAAGCGCTGCGCTATTACAACTCGATAGCTATCCGGTTAATATTTAATTAATAAATTGATTAATAAATCAATTGCAAATAACTAATAAGCATTTATAAAAATTCTTAACTTTACTTTTGCTAAGCGCCGCGCTATTATAACTCGATAGCTATCCGGTTAATATTTAATTAGTAAATTGATTAATAAATCAATTGCAAATAGCTAATAAGCATTTATAGAAATTCTTAACTTTACTTTTGCTAAGCGCCGCGTTATTATAACTCGACAGCTATCCGATTAGTATTTAATTAATAAATTGATTAATAAATTAATTGCAAATAATTGATAAGCATTTACAAAAATTCTTAAAACTTCGCGCGGTATTGCAAGTCTATAATAAAGAACCGATTTATCTCCGTCTTTTTCTCGTTGAATTTCTTAAGGTCAAGCTAATAAGTATTAATTATTTTATTAATTAATAATTGTTAATTTCTATCATTTTAAGTGACGCTCTTTAAATACTAATAAACTCTCGCGCAAATATAAACTAGCATTTATTATCTCTTAGACCTCGATCCGATAATGTTTTTGACTTATAATTAATAAATATTTATTAATTAAATTTTTTTTTAACAAACGCAATTAAATTTACTCCGGCTATTCAATCCGAAATAAATAAAAGCATCGTTCTTAATAATATTAGCATAAGTACTAACAGCTTTTAATAAGTTTAATTTTTTTAAACCTTTTTCTTTCGTTCGCTAATTGTTTTAAAACTGCTTTAAAAGCAATATAATAATCGACGAGTTAAGCGAGTGCATTAACTTAGCTTTAAAACGAAGATCCGTTTTACGACTTAAGTATTAAAAACAGTTTTTTTACAGCTGCTAAACCTTCTTTTGCTTTTACTAGCAATCGCATTAAAAAAGCTTTCGCGTAAAAAGCTTTTAAAAGGTCTCTTATTATCTCGAGCTTAATTATAATTACAAAAACCGCGACGAAAACGATGCTTTATAATAATATAAATGAAAAAGAGCAAAGCGATAATAAAGAAAGCTTAAGTGAAAATGATATTCTTTTCTTTTAATATAAAAGAGTTAAAAAATCATTTTCGACGGTTAAAGCTGCTCGCTCCGTTCTATTAGCTAGCAAATCACCTTCGGCAGCTAAAACTTCTTTTCGTTAAAAATCTAAAAAAGGCAAGTATCTTAAGAAGTTTGTAATTGTTGCGAAAAAAAAAAGTTTAAGCTAACGAAAGCGCCGTCGTTACAAGCTAAGAAGTAAGTTTAATCAATTAATAAATTGATTCTTAAGTACAATTACTAATTTATATAGTTACTGCGTTAAGAGAGATCCGACGATATTAAAAAAGCACCGAGCTTTTTATTAAAAAGACTCTTTTCTAACGTCTTGTTCGAGAAATCACTTACGATTTTAAACAAGACTTTAAATTTCAAAGCAATGCTTTAGAATGTTTATAAGAAGCTTTAAAGACATTCTTCGTAAGAGAGTTTGAAAGTAAGTACTTATATATTTATTTATTAATCGATTTATTAATCGATTTACTAATCGATTTACTAATCACTTTTAATAACGAACTTATATGCTATTTACGTTAAACGAATAACGATTCAAAATAAAGATATAGCGTTAGTTAAGAAATTGCAAGAAATCATAACTAGAAGTTTTGTTTAATAATTTTAATTTATTATAATATAATGCAATATAATTGTAAAGTATAACATATGTGATTAATAAATATAATAAATAAATATAATAATTAAGTAAAATTAATAAATATTCGTAAATTTGTTTTATTTTTAGCGGCTCTATATATATTATTTTTAGCTGTCTCACTTTAAACCCATAAGGTTTCCTTATCTTTCGTAAGGAATTTGACTTAAAAAAATCCTTTTTATAGGGTTTAAAAAAAAAAGTCCTTTATCGGCCAAGACCTTATGGGGGGAATGGGGAGGAAAACCCCATGGGGCCCTTACCCTATGGAGCAGCCTAAAAAAGGCATACATCTTTTAGCTAGAACAATCAACGAGCTTTCCACTTATCTTTTTTGGCACTTCTTTTATAAGACTATGAGGTTTAGCCTTAGAGCCAGGCTTTTATACAGCACATCTTTTTGGGTGCTTCTACACTATTTTAAAATTATAGCTTTCGCTAAGCTTTATTACGTCGTTTACGATAAAAAGATATTAGCTATTATACGCTTTTTTAATAACTTCCGCGCTGAACTCGCCGGCTCTTTTTATTAAGTTTAAGTAATTACCGATTATAAAGCTTTAAAGTACTTTATAACCTTTAAGACTTTTAACGCTCGTTAAGCACGTTAAGCAAAGCTTTTTTCCAATTATAATTTCATTATTACGTATAGATTAAATAAAGACAACTTTTTAACTAACGCGCTAATACGTCGCATCGAAAAGCTCTTTTTCTAGAATAGCTTTAAGCGTATTTAGCGCTTGCAAACGCTGTTCCGCGCTAATAACGTTGACTTACGACTCTTAATTAAAGAGCTACGCTAACTTACGCTTTCGAAGACCGCCGTTATTATTAAAGAGATCGCAAAGCTTTTACCGATATTTTAAGTTATTAACTAAGTCTTAAAAGCTAATCAGACCGCTTTTAGTTTTATAGCACTTCGAATTCAAGCTTTTAAAGCTGAGTTTTTATTTATGAATTACGGTTCACGAGCTAAACTTATTATAAAAAGCGATTTGCTATTTTATAACGGCCGCTTATTAGTTTTTAACGTTTAAAACTTGCGCTCGTTATTCGTCCGAAAAGTCTACGACTAAGTATTTATAACATACTTTAGCTTTTGTAAAACTTATAAGCTCTTTGCAATATAATATTACTAGCACGGTATAGTTAGATTCGTTAATTAATATTGCCGCAACTGCTACGCTTGCAGACGAGCTTTAATGCTTCGCGATAAAAAACTTAGTTTGCTTTAACCTTTTTTAATCTTTTCGCGCTCTTAAGAGCACGTTATTATAGATTTTTATAGCTTTAATAAAAACAAATACAACTACGATAACGTTTTTATAATAATCGACCGCTTTTTTAAGCAAGCAATCTCGATCTTTTATTACAAGTTTATCGACGCTAAAAGCTTCGTTAAGCTTTATATTTATTATATTTATAAGTATTTTAAAGCTTTTTTAATATTGACTTTTAATAAAGGACTTTAATACTAGTCTGAATTCTAGAAAGAATTTAATAAGATCTTCGGCATTAAACTGACTTTTAATACCGCCGTATACTTTAAGATTAACGGTTAAATCGAAATCTATAATTAATACTTGCAAAAGCGCTTTCGTCTTTTCGTAAGCTATTATTAAGACGATTAAAGCGAGTTCTTTTTTATAATAAACTTCGCTTAATTAACGCTTTTTTACGACTCTTTCGGCGGTCTTTCTTTTTTTAAAATAATTCACGGCTACGCTTTTCGAACTATTTAAAATTAGACTTTAAAACGACTTAACAACTAAACCTTTTTTCGCAAGCTTAATTAAAACGAAGCTTGCGCTTACGCTAACCGCTACTTCGAAGCTTAAAACTTCGTTAAAGAACACTTTTAACGCGCTTAAGATCGTATAATTAAATAAACTAATAAATTAAAGCGCTCGGTTGACTTCGACGTCAACGATAAAGTTTAATTAAACATACGCTCGTTTTTTACTTTTCGATTATTAAAGAAGCTCGATAACCTTACGAACGGACTATTCGAAGTTATCGATAACATTTATAGCAGCTTTAAACTTAAGCTCTTCGAGTTAATAAAAGTTCACTTAGTCTTTTACTTCGAACGGCTACGAAAAGCTCTTAATAACTCTACTTTCGAGCAAATCATTTTTGAATTTAATTCGATTAATATTATTAGCGAACTTAAGTACGAAGTAAAAAATATCTTAACCGTACGCTAAACTAAAAAGCACTTTAAATACTGCGCTTTTTAGCTCGGCCGCGATATTAATTTTACTTAGTACTTCGCTTTCGACTTTATATACGCTTCTTTTAAAGTACGTGACTTCTACTTAAAACACAAAGAGCTTTTCGGCTCTCTCGCGAAGCTCTTCGAATAGATTAAAGCTTATTCGGACGGTATTAATAACTACGATCACTTAAGCAATAATAAAGCAATAAATAAACGCTCGAAGACGAGCTTTTTTCGGACGAAAAAGTAATGTAACGATACGCTAAGTCTTTTAAACGTACTTTATATGCGCTAAGCTACTTCTTTCTTTTTTTCTTTCGTATTCTTTGTATTCTCTTATTTCTCGCTTTTAACTTATGAATTATAGTTTACAAGTCTTTAGCGCTTTTTCTTTCGTATATATAAACCTTAGCTACTTTCGACTTTTACACTCGGTAGTTGTTAATTTTAAATTATTACTTTAAGATTCTCTTAAGCTCTTATATGAACCTCCGCGCTCTCGTGAGTTCCTTTAAGTAATCGCTTAAGGTCGTCACAGATCGAGCAACTAGACTTTCGAGTAAAGAGTCTAGCCGACAAAGAGCAGAGTATTATACTTTTCGAGTCTTATCATTACTTACGGAACCTTTAGCTATTCAGTTAAAAGAACTACTATACTTAAGGCTTTCGGAGCTATCGGAAAAGCTAAATAACGAGATGTCGAGCATCTTATTTGACTTGAATGAATTATTATACGCAAGGTTAAATAGTAAAATCACGGCTCGAGCGATAATAAAAGACTTTTTAAATGCGAAGTGTAAAAAGCTAAAAGATTACGACTTGTAAAGCTTATTTCGGCACGCTTTCTTACGCTAAGATTAGACGAGCTTTACGATAACGAAAGACAATACAAGACGAAGCTTTAAATTTATTATTTTTATTAACTTTAAAAAACACTTGCTATCTAAAAGCGTGTAATGCCTTTTAAAGCAAAAAGGTTACGCTAATAAAATAGTTAAGCTTTCAAACGACGAGCAGCAGTATTAATAGACCTTTAAAGAAGTAAAAGAGTAATAAGCAACACTTTTAAGTCTCGAATCAAAGTAAATCGTCGAAAACCTTACGAATAACGAAGATATTACATTTTAATTACTTTTACTTTTATTTCCGCGAAGCTTAAAAAAGAAAAAGAAAGAAACTTTAAGCAAAAAAGAAGAAAGGGAAGAAGTCTAAAAGTTACGGAAAAAGTTTTTAAAAAAAAAGAAAGATATAGAACGAAATATAAAAGCTATAGCAAAGCAAATAGCGGAATTGCGGACTTACGCTATACAATTTAACGAAAGACTACGATAAAGTACTTTAGCGTACTTATCTTTAATTTAATAATCGCTACGCAATACGCTAATCATATAATAAAAGCTAAAATCACTTCAGCGGCTTTTAAACCCTTTTCTTAAAAGCTATATTTAGTTTTTTGAAAAGCTTAAGCTTAATAGTAATAATAATAAAAGTCTTAAGATCATTATCGGACTAGATAATACTCGAAGCTACGAGAGTTATACGCTAAAAGAGAACCCGTTAAAACTTAAGAATATTCCGAGTAAAATCAGCTTTTACTAAAGACAGCGTATAAATTTCCGTGCTTAATCTTAATAACTTGAAAAGAAGATCTAGCACTTTCGAACGTACCGATAAGCTCTTTAAATCTTTTAATAAGCTACGTATCGATAAAAAGGATACTAAAGGTATAAGAATCGTTAAGAGCGCGTTTAAAAGTACGAATATCATTAAGCTAAAGCCTTAATTAATGACTCGAATAGCTTTAGCAATCTTAACGATAACCGACGAAAAAAGAACGAAAGAGATTAGCAAAGAGATCGAGGACACGGGTACGAAAGAAGTAAGAACGGGCTTTTTAAACTACCGAAGAGATTCGGAAATAGACTTTTAAAGAACTTCGGATTCGGAAATAAGCTTTTTAAAGACTTTAGAAAAAGACGGACTACTAGCAATTATATCGGTAACTTTTTACCGATTAGACTATTAGCTAAGTATAGCACACTTGCGTATAATACTTTAAGCGCTTTTAACGATAATAAAGACGATTTCCTTAAGCTAAAAGCAGCAGACTTTTACTTAAAAGCAAAAGAGTTAGCTTTATTTGCAAGAAGCTTTTTTAAAAAGCTAAAGTATTCGAAACTCGACGATGATTTCAAGATTTAATTAAGTATTTTTACTAATTAAGCAAGTCGATACGGCTTAACTTTAAACGATTATTTAGCAGCATTCTCGATTATGCTTATAAAAGAAGCTATAACTTTATATTATAATTATATAATCAAAGTTAAGCTCTCGATATTTAAAGCTAATGCTATTGCGGTAAAAGACTATTTCGAAACTAACTACCGGCGACAAGCAAAATACGACCGCTAAAAAGAAATTTCGCTAGATTTAATTAAGAAAGAGAATTTAAAAGCTTCGTTTAACAAGTGCTTTAAAAAGCTCGTTAAAAAGCTTAAAGGCATTCAAAGCTTATTACGACTAAGTTTAAAAGACGATAAAAGTCTTACCGATAAGCTGTATTCAGCTTGTAAAAACGTATTAAAGACGACTATTGCGCAGATAAACTTTGCTTTTACTTTTATTATCGCAATTGCCGATATCCGACGAGCAATTGCGTTTGCAATTAAAACCTTTCGACTTGTTAAAGCGAGTAGAGCTTACGCGAGCTTTAGCGAGCTATACGATCACACTTGCTTTTAGCATACCTTAAAAGCTGACTTCGATTTAAACGAAGAATACGAATACTTTATTTAAGACCGCTAATATTTCGAAAGTAAAAAAGCTGCTAAAGCTATTAAAAGTAAAAAAAGGTGTTTTGTTTATAAAAAGCTAGGTTGCTAAAGCATTAACTACACCTTCGACGAGCGTAAAGCTTCCGTAACTAAGTTTTAGAGCTTTAAAAACGCAAAAAGGATAACGAAAAGCAAATTTTTTTAATACGTAGTATCGATCGAAAGTTTATTATTTGTATTTACGAAAGAATTTAATCAGTTTATTATAAGCTTATTAAACGAGCCGTCCGCATCGGGCAACTACGCTAATATATCGGAAGGTTTTGTAATTACTTACGGCACTTTTAACGCCGATAAAGTATATAAACAACTAAAGATTCAAACGGCTTTTTACGCTTTTACTAATTAAATCGAGACTTAAAAGATGCTTAAGCAAGATCCGCGTGTGCTCGCGAGCAAGACAAAGACTTATATAGCTTTTAAGTACTTTAAAAACGTATTCATAAGCTTTATAATTAATAGCGGAGCAGCTAATTTCTCTACCGCTAGCTTGCTTTAGCTACGAGCATTTTAAAAGAAGTACTTCGAAGTCTAATTAAATACGTCTCGAGCAAAAGAAAAGTCCGTTAAATACGGCATCGGCTTTGCTACTTTTATTAAAGCAGTTACTTTAAAAACACTTTTAAACTAAGTAGAGTTCTACGTTGTAAAGAGCGACGTACCTTTTTTATTCTTATTAGCTAATATAAATAAGCATAAAGTGATCTTAGATAACTTGCAAAACGTGCTAGTTTAAAAGAAAAAGGAAATACTAATAGTAAAGATATTTAAATACGTATAAATGCTATTAAATAAAAAGCGCGCTGCTACTTATTACAATACCGAAAGCGAGATCGTTTATTGCTACTTTACAAAAAAGCAATTAAAGACTATCTATAAGTGTGACGACCTTAAGCGATTACCTGAAGGAACTTACGGGAGCGCGAAGGTTCACATAGGAGCTCAAGAGAATCTTAAAGTAATGACTTAGAATCAACAACTACCGAGTGTAAAAGTCGAAGGTAGCTAAGGTTTATATACACGAAAGTAAAAGCGCTAAGGACTCGTGAACTATAGTTCATGAGTTAAAAGCGGAGAATAAGAGAATACGAAGAATACGAAAGAAAAAAAGAAAAAAGTAGCTTAGCGCATATAAAGTGCGTTTAAGAGACTTAGCGTATCGTTATACTACTTTCCCGTCCGAAAAAAGCTCGTCTTCGAGCGTCTATCTATTGCTTTATCACTACTCAAGTGATCGTAATCATCAACACCGTCCGAATAAGCCTTGATCCAATCGAAAAGCTTCGCAAGAAGGCCGAGGAGCTCTTTGTGTTCTAAATAGAAGTCACGTACTTTGAAAGGAGCGTATATGAAATCGGAAGCGAAGTACTAAGTAAAGTCAATGTCGCGGCCGAGCTAAGAAGCGCGATACTCGAAGTGCTTCTTAGTTTAGCGCACGGCTAAGATGTTCTTTACTTCGTACTCAAGTTCGCTAATGATATTAATCGGGTCAGGTTTAAGAATGATTTGCTCGAGGGTAAGGTCATTAAGAGCTTTTCGTAGCCGTCCGGGGTAGAAGACTAAGTGAACCTTTATTAACTTGGAGAGCTTGAGTTTAAAGCTATTATAAACGTTGTCGGTAACCTCGAACGGTCCGTTCGTAAGGTTATCGAGCTTCTTTGATAGTCGGGAAGTAAAGAACGAGCGCATATCCAATTAAACTTTATCATTGACGTCGAAGTTAACCGAGCGCCTTGATTTATTAGCTTGTTTAGCTATACGGTCTTAAGCGCGCTAGAGGTGCTCTTTAACGAAGGTCCAAGCTCCGAGGTGGCGGTTGACGTAAGCGCGAGCTTCGTCTTAATTGAGCTTGCGAAAAGGGGTTTGGTCGTCAAGTCGTTCTAAGCTCTAATTCCAGGTGGTCCGAAGGGCGTAGCCGTAGATTACTTTAAAAAAAGAAAGGCCGTCGAAAGAGTCGTGAGAGAGCGTCAATTAAGCGAAGTCCATCATAAAAAAGAACTCACTCCAATCGTCTTAGTAATAGCTTACGAAAAGACGGAAGCGCTTCTGCAAGTATTAGTTATAGATTTCGGTCTGACCGTCAATCTCAAAGTGTGCGGCGGTGCTAAAGGTTAGTTTAGTGCTAAGGATCTTATTAAATTCTTTTTAAAACTCGGACTAGTATTAAGGTCTTCTGTCAAAAGTCAGTGTCAAAGGAGCTTTAAAATACTTATAAATGTAATAGATATAGAGCTTAGCGAAGCTTTTAGCGTCGATAGACTTATGATAAAAGATCGAGATTACTTGTTTAAAGAAGCGGTCGATTATTATAAAGACGTTGTCATAGCCGTGTTTGTCTTTATTAAAGCTATAAAAATCTATAATAACGTGTTCTTAAAAGCGCGAAAGGATTAAGAAAAGTTAGAGCAAACCAAGTTTCTTATCGCGAAGCATTGAAGCTCGTTTGCAAGCGTAGCAATTGCGGCAGTACTAGTTGACGAATCTGGCCATACCGTGCTAGTAGTACTATACTGCAAAGAGCTTATAAGTTTTACGAGAGCTAAAGTGTGTCGTAAATACTTGGTCGTAGACTTTTCGAACGAGTAACGAGCGCAAGTTTTAAACGTCGAGAACTAATAAGCGGCCGTTATAGAGCAGCAAGTCGCTTTTTATAGTGAGTTTAGCCCGTGAACCGTGGTTCACGAGTGAAGACTTAGCTTTAAAAGCTTGAATTCGAAGTGCTATGAAACTGAGAGCGGTCCGATTGGCTTCTAAGACTTGGTCAATAACTCGGAATATCGATAAGAGCTCCGCGATCTTTTCGATAGTGACGGCGGTCTTTAAAGGCGTAGATTAACGTAGCTCTTCGGTCAAGAGTCGTAGGTCAACGTTGTCGGCGCAAAGCAGCGTTTGCAAGCGTTAAGTGCGCTTAAAGCTGTTTTAAGAAAAGAGCTCTTCGATGCGACGTATCAGCGCGTTAGCTAAAAGGTTGTCTTTACTTAGTCTGTACGTGATGATAAAGTTGTAGTCGGAAAAGAGCTTTGCTTAGCGTGCTTAACGAGCGTTAAGAGTCTTAGAAGTCATGAAGTACTTTAAGGCCTTGTAGTCGGTGATTACTTGAACCTGGTAAAAAGAGCCGGCGAGTTCGGCGCGGAAGTTACCAAAAGAGCGTATAATAGCTAGCATCTCTTTGTCGTAAACGACGTAGTTAAGCTTAACGAAAGCTATAGTTTTAAAGTAGTAAGCGACTAATAGCTAATCGGAACCATGCTTTTAAGAGAGGACTAAAGCGATTACGCCGTCGGAAGCGTTAGTCTTTAGCATACAAAAGAGGTTTTAGTTATAGTGCTATAAGATTAGCGCAGTAATTAAAGCGAGCTTTAAGAGGTCGAAGCTTCTTTAACACTAAGAATTGAATGAAAAAGGAACGTTAGCCTTAGTCAAGTGCATTAAAAGCTTTGCGATCACGCCGTAGTCTCGAATAAATCGGCGGTAGAAGTTGTAAAATCTAAAGAAGCTTTAGACGCTTTTGACGGTTATAAAAGGCGCCCAATGCTTTACTATCGACGTTTTGTCCGGATCTACTTTTAAGCCTTCGGTAAAGATAATAAAGCTTAAGTATTTTACTTTAATAATGCTGAATTCGCACTTTTTGATATCGGCCTAAAGGCTAGCGTCGTCGAGTCGTTAAAGAACCTGGCGGACGTAGCTGGCGTGCTCCAAAAGGTCGGAAGAGTAGATCAAGATGTCGTTTAAATATGCCGTGCAAAAGATGTCTAAGAAGTCGAAAAGGAAGTTATTTATATAGCGTTAGTAAGTGGCGGGTCCATTAGTCAGTCCGAATAAGAGAACCTTGCACTTGTAAGCACCGTAGCGTGTTTTGAATATTATGAGCTCTTTTAAAGCTGAGTCCATCCGTATTTTATAAAAGGCTTGCCGAATATCGAGTTTCGTAAAGATTTTAGCTTTTAAAAGACGTACGAAAGTCTTATCGATTAAAAAGAAAGAGTATCGATCTTTACGAGTAAGGTTGTTCAACGCGCGGAAGTCAATACAAAAGCGGAAAGAACCGTCTTGCTTCTTAGCAAACAGAACTAAAGCTGCAAATAGCGCTATTAAAAGTTCGATAAAACCTTTGTTGAGATTATCGATAAAGTAAGCTTTAATAAGCTTTAGCTTAAAGATCGACATCTTGTATAATAAAGAGTACCGAAGCGCCTTCTCCTTCCTTTCGAGAAGCTCGATTTTATGGTCGTAAGGCTTGTGTGATGCTAATACGTTGCTAGCGGCCTTAAAAAACACGTATGTATAATCGGAGTACTCGAGAAAGATAAGAAGGTCGTTAATGAGCTCTGACAGTTCCGCTGCAAGATCAATAGCAAAGATAGAGCCGTTAGTAAAGCGTGTTAGCGCTGCTTAATAGTCAGCTTAAGTAGAAGCAATCGTTTAACGCTCGAAGATCAAGCAATCGAGCTCGTAAAAGGACGTAAAGAACAGTTCCACGTCTTTTTAACGAGCGATCATATAGAAGGCGTATCCGGAAACGCCGTTGATTTTAAAGTTTCTATTGATTTTGTGCTTAGATTTTTAACGAGAGCGCTTGACGGGTAAAAGAGGTTCTACGAAAGCGGCGTCGGTTGACACAAGCTCACGGTTTATTTAAGACATTGATTTAACGTAGTCCTTAGAAAAGGTGTTTTCCGTAAAGCGAAGGAGTGACGGCTTTACGAAAGGATAAATAAAAGAAAAGGGTTCAACGATCTTAGAAAAGGAAGCGGAAGGAAGACGATTCCGAAGAGAAAGAAAACGATTCTAAAGAGAAAGAGGTGATTTAGCGATTATTATTGCTGCTTGATCCGCCCGTGAATTATAATTCACGAGTGAATTAGCGTCGTAAGCTCTTTAAAAGCGGTCCAAGGCTCGATCACGCTTATTAGCGTCGTGTTAATGACGAGCGTTTACTTTACGCTAGTTAAAGTGTGTAATCTTAATAAGTTTAGCGTAAGTGGCGGTCGGAAGGTTAGAACGAAGCTAATAGAGCTTGCGGCGAGCGCAGTCGAAAAGAATCTAGTGCTTAGCTAGCCATGCTCGTCCGAGGATCACGCTATGATTTCTAAAGTTGGTAATAAGAAAGAGAATAAAGGATTAAACGCGCTTATCAACCGTAAGGTTAAGAAGTGCAAAATGTAAGATAGTGGCTTCACGAGCTCTATTGTATAACTTGACAAAGAATAAGGCCGAGAAGGGTTGAATCAAAAGCTTAAGAAAGAAAGAAAGTGATTTGAGTAGCGCTAAGTCAATCAGCGCGTACTTATTAGCTTTTGAGTCGAGCAAAGCAGATACCTTGTACGAAAGGCCATTCTTAGTAAAGGTGACGAGTATAGTCATAGTTTTACTACTAAGAAGCTTCGTAAGGTCGAGGTATCGCATATTTCGAAGCTGGCCTAAGAAAGAGGCTTTGCTTAAGCCTCGACGTTTCCTTTATTATCGAGAGCGTCGAGGTCAGCAAAAAGGAGCTCCTGGTGATCCTTAAGAGCGTCGGAGTAAGGCCTATCGTCCGAGTCATTCGAATAAGAGCCGTATTCGGGTTTAGCGCCGTATTCTATTTCGTTGACTGAGTGATGGCGGAAGAGCTTCGGCGTATTCGAGTCTTTGCGAGACGATCCAAAGGTTTTGATTGCTAACTTAAAGGCGTTTCCGAGAAAAGAGAATTTGTTAGATCGATTAAATCGATTTGCACTAGCGCTAAGGCTGTTGAAGGTTTAGCGTTAAAAAGTAAGGAAGGAGACGGGGGCTAAGCTACCTTAGCGGTTCTCGTAATAAGTGATTTGCTTGACCGCTGCTCCTTAAGCCGAGCGGGATTCGTTACGAGCTCTATTGTAAGAGCTCTTTGCGAATTAGGTATTATACTTGGCTTGTAGAGCGTCGTAGAGCCTTGCAGACGCGTATTGGCCAGCAGCCAATTATTAGACGGCGGTCTGAAAGTCCTTGAAGGTTGTAATCTTAGCAAATTCCAAATAGAGCTGGTCGCGTAGCGTTTTAGTGATCTTAGAACGCAAAGCCTCACGTAATCGGTCCTCGTCTTTGATTTCGGCGGTAGCGGCAAGCTCCGAGAAAACAAGGTAGAAGTCCTAAAATTGCTAGTTAAGCCTTATATAGAGTTTTTCGAACTCAATTAACGCTTTAGCCTTCTTAACGGGGTCGTTCAAGAACTCGAAAGCGATCTGGACGAGTTCCGGAGCGGTTACGAGGTTGCTACGATCCATAACTAAAAAGGCTAAGAACAGGTAGGCTGTTCTTTCGGTTTGGTCAAAGACGTAGTTCTTGCGTTAACGTTCTATAAAAAAGTATTCTTCGAAAGCTTCCAAGTTGTCGAAGACGCGAGCTTGCTAATGACGTGCTCGGTAGCTTACGCCGTCTAAAAGCTTCTATTCAAGGTTAAAGATCCGCTCGATACGAGCGCGACCTTAAGAAGCTGAGGAAGAGGCTCTAAAGGTGTTAAACCTAGCTAAAGTGCGAAGGTTGGTTGGCTTGTAAAGAGAAAGTGGTTCATCGTCGTCGGCGAAAAGGCGGCGAAGGTTAACGGTTCCATAAGTAAAGGGAGTAGCTTAGGGGACCGAGGGCTTGTATAGCTCCTTGCTTTTAGAATTATCTTCGAAAGAAACTTAAGGAGGCTCTAACGAGCGTTCCGTAGTTGGCAAGACCGCCTAGAGCTGGTCTAGTTCCTTTCGAGCTCGCCGAGCTTCTTTTTTAACCCTTTTAGCGAAGGTTTTTTGTTCGCTAGCGCTTTTATCGAGCTCCTCGTTGCGGGTTTTCATGTCTGCGAAGAGCTTTTTGAGCTTAGCGGCTTCTCGTTAAGACTAGAAGAGAGCTTAGTGTTAGGCCAAAGCTTCCTCGAGGTTGGTAAAGGCCGAAGGATCATCTTTATCGTCTTGCTCACTAGTAGCTTCTTCTTAAGTAAAAGGAACTGCTGGTTGGGCCGTAAAGAAAGAGGAAGGAGCTGCTAGAGCAGCTTTAAGAGGAGTGCGAAAGATTTTGCTCGCGGAGCGAAGGTTGCTGTGTTGTGTGAATGCTATCCTTTAAGTTATACTTGGAATAAGCCTTCTCGTGACCGTTAGAGTCGTCTAAGTGTTTTAACGTCCAACCATTAAGGAATTCTGAAAAAGAGGAATATTATTAAAGCCGTTCTCGGCGGAGTGAGGTAGTTGTTAATAATGTGACGACTTTAAGCGATTACTTAAAGGAACTCACGAGAGCGCGAGGGTTTACATAAGAGCTCAAGAGAATCTTAAAATAATGACTTAGAATCAACAACTACCGAGTGTAAAAGTCGAAGGTAGCTGAGGTCTATATACACGAAGGTAGAAGCGCCAAAGACTCGTGAACCATGGTTTATAGGTCAAAAGCGGGGAATAAAAGAATACGAAGAATACGAAGGAAAAAAGGAGGGAAGTAGCTTGGCGCATATGAAGTGCGTCCAGGAGACCTGGCGTGTCGTCACAATAAGCGTTTTAGCTACTTTTCGGCAAGTCGATTCGCGACTGTTTTTAAAAGGGCCGAGTACGAATTTAAGCGGGATTTGCTTTATAATATCTAAAAGTTTTGCTATTATTATTAAGTATTCGAACGCTTTTTAAAAAAGTTTAATATCAGACTCAAAGATAATATTAACTTTAATAATACGATATACGTAAACGTAATGCACTTTAATAGCAAGAACGTATTGCACGTCGTTTGCGATTTTATTAACTTTCAAGCCGTTACTTTTTTTAAAAGTATATTCGCATAGCACTTACTTAAAAGATTTAATCGATATTAAATCAATACTTACGTCGGACCTTTTATAAACGTCGTGCACGATCTTGAAACTAACTTTAATTCGGCAACGTTCTGAAAATACTTTAAAAGTATTAGTAGCACTTTAAAGCAAATGCTTGTAAAAGCTTATTATAGCGTCGGGCTAATAGAACGCTATTACGTCTTTATACGACGCGCTTTTAAGATCGTTACAAAAGAGCTTCTTAAAGCTTTAAAAGAAGATCGGCTTTAAATAGCTATTAAAGCTATTAACGATACGGCGAGACTTAATAACTTAGTCTTTACGCTTCTCGTTTTTAAGACCTTATTAAAGCTAACGGAACAAGATCGATTTGCCGCGTCTATTTAAGAGCGTGCTGCTGTTATTAATAAAGTTATAAGAGAAGTACGAAAATGCTACGCAGCGAAGCAAGTTAAAGACGCGCTTAAGAAGAAGAATAAGCTAATTACGGAGCATACCTTAGACCTTTTTATTAGCTTACAAGTATTCGTATAACAAAAGAATCAAAGGTAGAAAGGCTTTTTTTAGCTGCTTAACAAGCAAAGGCACACGTGCACAATAGCATGTCCGAAGCTTACGAAATTCAAGTCAACTTTAGTAAAACCTTACTACTTTAAAGTTGAAAAGCTATTAAAAAAGTTGCAAGTACTTAAAGTAAAAGTAGAAAAAGATCAAAGCGAAAGCGAAAAAGAGCTAGAACCGCGAAATTCGCTTAAACTTTAACATTCGCTTAATTTAAAAAGCTCGTTAAGATCAACAAATAGCCTTCTTAACTTTTAACTTGCTAATCTTTAAAGATTAACAATATTAATAGTTTAAATACTTTATTAAAAGTACGATCTTAATATTTCGACCGTGCTCGACGAAAAAGAAGATAATTCGTATGCTTTATTTATTAAAGACTTTAAAGTGTTCGTTACTAATAAAGAACGCTAAGACTATGAATTCTTAGTTAAGCTACGAGTCGAAAGAATTATCAAAAGCTTTAAAGCATTATTTTAAGAGTTTAAAGCAAAAGAATTAGCTAGATTAATAGCTTAAAGCATCTTTTAAGTGATCTCGAGCACCGATTTACGTATTAAAAGCGTTAAGATTTTCGGATCTAAGTTTATTAATAAGATTAAAAGCAAAAAAATACTTACGCTATATAAAAAGTTTCGTATAATAGTTTAAGCTTTTTAAAATAAAATCAAAACGAAGATACTCATCGAGTTACTTACGGTATAGCGAGCGGGCTAAAGACTTTATTATGCTTTAGCTTTTTCGCTAATAAAAGATTATAAGTGTTAAGTCTATAATAAAGATATCACGCAAGCTTATACTTAGTTAAGCACGAAGCTTATCTAAATAATCGTTATACGATTATTTAAAGAGATTATTTATCGATTCCTTTTCGGTACTTTATTCTTTATGATTAGCTTTTTGTACGAGATTTTCGAAGCAAGAACGCATTAATATAAGCGTTTTTTAAAGCATTTCACAAATAACTTCGAGATAAAGCAATCGAGCTTTGATTCTTGCTTTTTTGTATTAATTAATAAAGATTAGCTAAGAATAGCTGCTTTATAAACGGACGATGTTTTTATAGTTGTTAATCGAATTATAAAAGCAAAAGAAGAAAAAGAGTTAGTCAAATCTAAGTTAAAAAGCAAAGAAATAAAGACTTTTATATACGCCGAACCGATGATTTTCAATAAATGCAAGCTATCTTTAGATAAAGACGGGTTCGGATTATTAATTAAATAGAAAAGACAAGGTAAGAAGCTTGCCGTAATCAAGCTCGATTTAATTATACAAGCTAAAGAGTACTTAAAGCAACGTGCTCGAAAGGCGTATTTAGCTACTATTTGCTACTTAAAAGCATCTTATGCTTTATCGATAGCTGCTTAGCATTAAGAATCGAAAGACGAAGACTATAAAGCTTTTAATAAAGTGATCTAGTAGTTGATCGATCACTTAACCCGAAAGATCTATTACGTGCTTTTAAACTTAAGGACTGCGAAGCTTTTTATGTTCGTAAACGGAGCGTTTGCTAATAACGCTAACCTTAGCTTTTAGATCGGTTTCGTAGCTATCTTTAACAATAAGCTTTACGTAAGTAAAAACGAGTTCACTTTAACGAGTAATATCTTTTATTAAGCGTTATAAAAGTGCAAGAGAATAATAAAAGCAGTATTAGCTTTTAAGCTATACGCTATATCTTTAAGTATCGATATAGCTATTGCTATGTCGACCACTTTTACTTAAGTTATAACTTAGCTAAGAATCTTTAATTTCCTTGTAATTGTGTGCACTAACTCTTACTCGTTATACGAGTGCATAGTAAAGCTAAGAACTATTAAGGAAAAGCGCTTTATAATCGATATTATAGCTATTCAGGAGTCATACGAAAAGCAAGAGCTTTTTAAGGTACGCTAGATCGAAGGCAAATTTAACCTTGCTAACGCTATAACTAAAATCGGCGCTTGTGACGACACGCCAGGTCTCTTGGACGCACCTCATATGCGCCAAGCTACTTCTTTCCTTTTTTCTTTCGTATTCTTCGTATTCTCTTATTCTCTGTTTTTAACTTATAAACTATAGTTTACGAGTCCTTAGCGCTTTTACTTTCGTGTATATAAACTTTAGCTACTTTCGACCTTTACACTCGATAGTTATTAATTCTAAATCATTACTTTAAGATTCTCTTAAGCTCTTATATAAACTTCCGCGCTCTCGTGAGTTCTTTTAAGTAATCGCTTAAAGTCGTTACATTATCAATAACTACTTTACTTTGCCGAGAACGGCTTTAATAATATTCTTCTTTTTTAAAATTCTTTAATAGTTGGACGTTAAAAAACATTTAAACGACTTTAACGGTTACGAAAAAGCTTATTTTAAAAATCCGCACTCGCTTCCGATCCGCAGTCGCTTATACCGACTAAGACTGAAAGGCTGAAAGGAGGCCCACCTAAGCGAGCCGACGATTATATTATAACCGTTTTTTTTAAATAACAGATTCTTTTAAAATAAGCCTTTTCTTAGTCTTAGAATTAAGCGTTAAAGCAAGCTGTTTTTAAATAGCTTATTTGTTTATAGCTTATGCATAAGAGTCTATCTTTCGATTTGTTATAGATTCTCGATTTATTAATAAACTAGTTTTTAGATTTAGATGCTAGTCGAAGTAATGCAAAAAGTAGCTCGTTTAAAAGTAATAAGCGCAAAAGCAATTGCTATTTAATTTGTTTAATAATAGTTGAGTTGCTTTAAGTCTAAGAGTTTGTATACTCGCTTTAATAATTCGGTTTTTAATTGTTTTTTTAATATCTACTTTGTTTTTATATTAAAAAGAAAAGAGCATTTTGCTATAGAATTGTTAAGTTCTTATCTTGCTTTAGTTTTAAGATGCGTTAAGTTAGCTTTATAAGTTAGACGAGCAGTCTTAAGTTGAAACTTAATAAAGCGGCGACGTATAAGATATCTTGAAAAGATGCTAAAGCTATTTGTATTAAGACTCCGATATAATGCTCGACATACTTTTGCATTCTTTCGTATATCTTAATCTTTTTTATATTCGACTTAATCTTCTTTTATGCTTTAAGTGCACTTTAAAAGAGAACGAAAGTCTCGTATGCTTTTTATAAGCAAAGCAAAAGCAAAGCATTATTAATTAAAGTTAATATCCGAAGCTTATCGTTTATAACTTTTTTAATAAAAGCCGACGTAATAGACTTAAGTATATACTTGTCTGAATCGAATTGATTCGTTATTATTAATAGTGCTTCGTTCTTTTCTAAATCTCTTCTTTTAATCTTTTTTAATAGCGCGACCGTTCGTGAATAATAAAATGCGAGACTTTCTTATAATCTTTATTATAAGTTAAAGACTTCGGCGATCACGTCTTGCTCTTTTATTAGTTTTTTATTATTAAGAAATTGCGTCTTTAATTATTTTATTACTTCGGCCTTCTTTTTTTCTATTACTATAATATAATTAATTATAATGTATCTTATTCTTATATTAAATCTGAACTTTCTGCTAGCTTCTTTTATTAGCAAAATTAAGATTGCTTTAAAGTACGTTAAAAAAAAAGGTTATCGAAGCTATCGATTTCGAAATCATAGTCTAGCTTGTTTAGCTATAACTTAACCGGCATCTTTTTATCGTAGTTTTTACACTAGTCGAACTTCGGCATCCTTAAGTTCGATATCTTATTTATTGCTTTAAGTAATAGTATAATAGTAGTAAAGAAAAAAGTGAAATAATAATTCTACAATTGATTAGTTGCTTAAGTATCTTGTTATTGCTTAGTCTTTATAAAAGCATTTATGTTATAAATCTTTATATCAATCTTAAGCACGAACTTAACACTTATTCGGTCTTAAAGGTTAAAAAGTAGTGATTAAGTCTTAATGTCTAATAGTTAAAGTAATAAGGTTATTAATCTTGTTAGCTATAAATATGTTCGTAAGAGAAAGTTAATAATCAGCTTATGCTATGCTTGTTATTCTAAAGTAAAAAGTATCGAGGCTATTAAAAGTAAACTCTTTTCTTTTGATAAAAGTATCGGTAGTGAATGCTAAAAGTAATAAACGTTCTCTTCGTATTTCCTTTTCGAGTCTATTAAAAAAAGTAAGCCGAAGTAGAGTTCTTTTGTTCCTTCTTTATGCATTTATCTAATTGTAAGTCGTGATTTCTTTATAAGTCCGTAGGTTTTAGTTGAGATGGTTTTAGTTAAAGTGCTAGTAAAGCGATAATTTGTCGATGAACTCTTTAAAAAGGATTATTAAAGCTGAAGTTTTGTTTCTTTAATAGTTGTATTCTTAATGTATTGTTTAGGCTCTTTGTCTGCGAATCAAAGGATTATCAAGTCGGTCGCTGCGTAGGTCACCACTTCAATAGTAAAGGGGGAGGACCGAGTTGTGTGGAGAGGATGATATTTCTAAGTTCCCTTTGGTGGGAGAAGTCTATGTACCTCCTCTAGCGTGCACGTGCTCCCAACAGGCCTGACAGCCTTAGGCCATCACAGACCCTTCCACATTATACAAATTAGTAATTAGCCCGTTGGTGACATTATAGAGATCTTGGTCCTCTGCCCTGGTATTATTATTCATTTTATAATTTTAATTTAAATACATTAAGAATCTTATAAATCGAATAACTAGCTCGTTGGTGACACTACAGAGAACTTGGTCTTCTGCCCTGGTATACTCGATAGATATTGATTTTAAGTTATTACTTTGAAATCTTCCTGAGCTCTAATAGTCAGTGCACTGACTTTGTGACCTGCGGGCTCTCGGTCACAGTCAGGACAAGCAAGTGTCCCAGGTCAAGCAAGTGTCCCATTTCAATTATTTCAACTTGTATTAGAAATAAATTAGCAACGAATATTGCTATAATATTCAAAACTAGATGCATAGATCGGCGTAATCGAGATCTTTAAAAGTCTAACCAAGTTTAAAATATTTTTATTAATAATTTATTAATAAATAGAATAAATAATGTTTGATTATCGATTGAATTTGATTGAAAATCAAATATTTTGTATTAAATTTTTTATATTTTTGAATATTAATCGTCTTTTGAATTGATTTTTAATATAAAAATTTGATATTTAAAAAATTCTTAATAAAGCGGACTCAAACCATTTGGTTTTTTTATTATAACTTCTATAATTATTATTTTATTTAAGTTACAAATATAATCGAAAAGTTGATGTTCTTGAATTTTCGCTAGATTGTCCGAGCTTTTTTCGCTGTTACAATTGTGATTTTGCGTAATAAATATTATTTTACTTATTTTAATAATAAAAAATATATAATATGTTTAATAAGTAAAGTATAATTCACTTATCTCGATTCGTATATCTAATTTTTATCATTGTATCTTTTTTTGTTATTGACTTATTCTTAATACAAATCGCGATTTTCGATTCTTTTCGATAAAGAATCAAAGCTAATTTTTTTTTTTACGATTTGCAACTTGAATTACTTGATAATAAAAAGAGCTATATTGATAAAAATTAAATGCATTAATCGGCGGAATCGAGCTCTTTAAAAGTATCAAATTTTAATATCATAGCTTTATTCGTTATTAAGTTATTTCTAATACAAGTTGAAATAATTGAAATGGGACACTTGCTTGACCTGGGACACTTGCTTGTCCTGACTGTGACCGAGAGCCCGCAGGTCACAAAGTCAGTGCACTGACTATTATGTGATCCCTCGCACTCCCGTGAGTTCTTCAAGTAATCGCTCAAAGTCGTCACAAAAACCAGCGACGAAAATAATATCAAAAGTAGCGACGGCGAGGTTTAGGTAGCTATAATAGTAGATCAAGGAATCAAGGGAGCAAAAGTCACATAAGACGTTCTCCTGTCCTCCGGTCATCGGAAGTATGATTGTTTCTATTTGATTTTTTAAAAAAAAAAGTCGTTTAGAATTAAAAATCCAGTGATTAAGAGTAGCACACATGTTGCTTTATTGGTGTACGGTCATTGCTCCCACTCTTCCTGCGCCCATCGGATTGTGAAAGGGCCTGCCTGGCATTAAGGTAAAAATTTGACCCGTTATAAAACGGGCGACCAAGGAGAATATAATTTGATAACTAGCTGAACATTCTCAAATGAAATACGACTTGTGCTCCAGTAAAAGACATGTAATTCCTTCTGCAAACGTCCCTACAAGATGTGAATCGCCCTCCCAGAGTGACCGATATTGTGTCTTTAACCTCAGCTGATTCCCAGAATTTCACAGAGGCTGAAACAACTTCTCAAATCCAGGCGCCCAGCAACGGGTGATTCCTTCTTCGCGCAGCGCGAAAACAGCATCGTTGTAGAGTTCAACAGAAGCTGCCGTTAAGTAATTTGTGTTTTACTGGCGATGTGGAAGGAGAAAGAAAAAGATTGGTGGGAGCGGGAAGATTGACGAATACTTATGGAGCGATGGTGCTTGCCTGAGGCTGCAAGGTAAGTAACGTGAGTCTTAGCGTGTGGTGTGGCCCGGGCGACTTGACCATCAAATGTGGCCTTCCAGCCAAAGCGAATGCCCAGGGGCATCACGTCGAAGAGCCTTCTTCTGCCTCTCCAACCGCCTGCCTCCTACCTCCTACCTCCTACCTCCTACCTCGAGTTCTCGATCTCCTGCGATTCTACTGCACACACCATCCCCCCGCCCCCGACAACTGCCTGCAAAGCCAACTTCGAAATCATCATCCATCGCATCGCCCTGCGCCCACATCATAACTAACGTAGCATAACACATCACAGCCAGGCAGGCGATACCTGGCGTGGCTCGTCCTCCCTCCGCCTACCATGGATATCGAGGCGCTCAAAGAACAGTGGTCGGAGATTGAGGACCGCGACGGATTGCGTCTCAGTTGGAATGTTTTCCCCAGCTCTCGAATGGTGTGTTGGACGATTAGGAGGCTCCTGGGCATGCTGCTGATTCTCTGTAGGAAGCCTCAAGGCTCGTAGTACCAATCGGCGCACTCTACACCCCCCTCAAGGAGAAGCCTGAATCGCCTCTGCTGCAATTCGAGCCTGTGATTTGCAAGCAACCGTGTCGATCCGTCCTCAATCCTTACTGGTGAGCTACAATGGATAGTTCGGCCACCCACTCCGTGCTGACTTGGAACGAAATTTAGCCAGGTGGATGTTCGCGCCCGGTTGTGGATCTGTCCGTTCTGCCTCTCTCGAAACCCCCTCCCACCACACTACAAAGACATCACAGCGAATGCGATACCACCCGAGCTCCACCCCAGTAATACTACCATCGAATACAGACTCTCGAGGCCTGCACCAAGTGCACCCATCTTTCTCTATGTTGTGGACACTTGCCAAGAAGAGGACAGTTTGACTGCCTTGAAAGAATCCTTGGTCATGAGTTTGAGTCTGCTCCCCGAGAATGCTTTGGTCGGATTGGTGACATTCGGTACAATGGTGAGGCGCCTGCTCTGGTCGAGAGTTTTCATGATCTGACGACGAATAGGCACAAGTACACGAGATTGGCTACAATGAGTGTCCAAAGTCTTATGTTTTCCGAGGTAGCAGGGACTACTCTGCGAAGCAGGTTCAAGAAATGCTAGGCTTGATGGCACCTGGTCTGCGCCCTGGGATGCAACAGCAACAGCCTGGCCCGCCGAGGCCTCCGATGGGACCTGCTGCAAGATTTTTGCTTCCTGTACAGCAATGCGAGTTCCAGCTCACAAAAGCATTGGAGCAATTGCAGAAAGATCCTTGGCCAGTCGCGAACGACCGCAGGAATCTTAGATGTACCGGTGTCGCGTTGAGCGTTGCAGTTGGCTTACTCGAATCATCCTTTCAAAATGCCGGGGGTCGTATCATGCTCTTCGCAGGTGGTCCAGCAACCGAGGGGCCTGGCTTAGTCGTCGGTCCAGAACTTAGGGAGCCAATCAGATCACATCACGATATTGACCGAGACAACATCAAGTACTACAAGAAAGCGCTCAAGGTATGGCACCACTGTCAATTTCCTTAGGACAGCGCACTAGCTAAAAAAAAACCAGTTCTATGACAACTTGGCCAAACGAACGGCGCACAATGGCCATATCATCGATATCTTCGCGGGCTGTCTGGATCAGGTCGGATTGTTGGAGATGAAAGGGCTCTCAAATTCAACTGGAGGCCATATGGTTCTGACGGACAGTTTCACTTCGTCGATGTTCAAGCAGTCGTTCGTGCGAGTCTTCGAGAAGGATGCTGATGACAATCTTCTCATGGGCTTCAATGCCTCGCTCGAAGTGCTGACTACAAAGGAGTTGAAAGTCACTGGACTGATTGGGCACGCCGTCTCGATGAACAAGAAATCGACTTCTGTTGGGGAGACCGAGTGCGGCATTGGCAATACTTGTTCATGGAAGATGTGTGGTATTGATCCTAATGCCAGTTACGGCATTTACTTTGAGATTGCCAGCCAAGGTGGACCAGCGCAACACCAGCAATCGCCGCAGAAGGGAATGATGCAATTCTTGACATACTATCAGCATTCTTCGGGTCAATTTCATCTCCGAGTCACCACAGTGTCTCGTAACCTCAGTGGACCTGCTGGAGATCCTGCCATTGCACAGTCATTCGACCAAGAGGCTGCCGCTGTGCTGATGTCCAGGATTGCCGTTTTCAAGGCCGAGGTTGATGATGGTCCAGATGTGCTCCGCTGGGTGGATCGGATGCTCATTCGCCTATGCTCTCGATTCGCCGACTATCGTAAGGATGACCCTTCCTCTTTCCGCCTGGAAAAGAACTTCACACTCTACCCTCAGTTCATGTTCCACTTGAGGAGGAGTCAGTTTCTCCAAGTCTTCAATAATTCTCCGGACGAGACTGCGTTCTACAGACATGTTCTGAACCACGAAGACGTTAGCAACTCTCTGATCATGATTCAACCTACTCTCGACTCGTATACATTTGACCAGGATGGAAGTCAACCAGTTCTCCTCGACTCGACTTCCATCCAGCCGACTCACATTCTTCTACTTGATACATTCTTTCACATCTTGATCTTCCATGGAGAGACTGTCGCCGAATGGCGGAAAGCAGGGTACCAGGACCAAGAAGGCTACGAGAACTTTGCAGCGCTACTAGAACAGCCGAAGGAAGATGCCAGGGTAGGTTTCTGGACGTTCGGCCTTTCTCCCATGGCTAACATCACCTAGGATTTAATCACCGACCGATTCCCACTCCCCCGCTTCATCGTTTGTGATGCCGGCGGTTCTCAGGCACGTTTCTTGCTCTCCAAGCTCAATCCTTCGACTACCCATACAACTGGCGCATATGGTGGTGTTGGTGCTCAGACCGCGCAGACAATCTTCACTGATGATGTGTCACTGCAGACATTCATGGACCACCTGATGAAGTGAGCTGCGACACCTAGCATAGAACGTACCCATGCTGACTTCAATAGACTCGCGGTGAGTGGAACCAACTGAGGCAATGTGTCGGAGTTGGTTACGGGAGGGCCTGGGGGCGTATGCTGGCTTTCATTGGCAATGGAAATCTTGAGTCTCTGAAGAGCCCCGCCATAGTAGGATCGGCGCAGTTTCACGTGTACTAAAATGCAACAGCTTGCTATGTACTGCGAAAATAATACCAGAAACGATCCTACACACTCTTCTATACGGTTGGCCTGACGCACGCTTTCTTGTGTTGTAGGATTAGTGTGTATGACCTGCCTAATATTAAAAGAAACACCACTGGTCGAAGAATATGGAAGAGCTTTCTTCTGATTGGTGAGGCAGAACTGCCCAAATTTCGTATATGAAATGGCACAAGAAATGGTACTCACGTAGATAGAGCCTGAAGAGATGGAAGATTGCCCCTCGATGCCTCAATTTTGAAAGTTAGAATGGGCTTGGTCTGTATAGTTCTAAGTACCAGCACTGCAGTATTTATCTCGCTAGGTGTGCTCGTCCGGTGTGTTCTCAAAATATCCAACGTAACCGACTTCCCCCTTCGTGGTGCGGTAAAATCAAAATCGATGTATTGGACATGTATCTGGCTCTACGAGAATGAAATCGAGGAGAAGATAGGCAAAAGAAAGATATCAGAAGGAGAACGCTCCCACTCACTTTACACAAAATACCTACCAACTTACTTCCGCAGTGTCCATAGTACCTGATTGTTGCGTTACTCCGACCTTTACATCCGTATCAGGCACGCGTCTAAGAATTCTGCCGGTTTTCCTGATTACTAAGCAGCATAGTTGTTCGAACGCTCTGGGAGCAAAGGCGGTGAGAGGAGCCAGAGACTGAGGTAATGTCCGACCCACTTTTGAACTCCACTTACTAGCGCCGCTTCCAAGCCTCCCCGACTCGCTTAGGCACTCCCCCTTCTCGCACATACAAAAATTTCAAGATATTCCGCCTCGTCTCCAACGTCAATTCGGCATCACCACGACTACGAGTAAAATCCATCGTCAAAATGCGTAAGTGCCGCGCCTCGCTGCTCTACTATGCGAAAGATCGAATCACTGGTTAACTTTTTGCGCGCAGCTCCCAAGCTCGACCCCAACGAGATTAAGGTGATGTGAGTTAACTTCATACAATTCTCTCCCTCTCCCTCTCCCTCTCCCTCTCCCTCCCCTCTGCGATATCCCCGAATCGAAATTCAATCCCGTTGAGACGACCATGAGAGGCCGGGATTTGCAACTGCGGACGAAGTACAGATACTGATACTGATTGTGCGTCTGCAGCCACCTCCGAGCCACTGGTGGTGAAGTCGGTGCATCTTCCGCTCTTGCCCCAAAGATTGGTCCTCTCGGCCTGTCACCCAAGAAGGTGGGAGAAGACATTGCGAAGGCGACTGGTGACTGGGTACGGATATGGATATGAATACCCCTCCGAACACAATGCTGAGGCAGTCGGGCTGACAATCTTACAATACAGAAAGGACTCCGTGTCACAGTCAAACTCACCATCCAAAACCGTCAAGCTGCTGTCTCCGTCGTTCCCTCGGCATCATCCCTCGTCATCAAGGCGTTGAAGGAGCCCCCCCGCGACCGCAAGAAGGAGAAGAACATCAAACACAGCAAGTCGGTTACCCTCGATGAGATCATTGAAATCGCCCGGACGATGAGATTCAAGTCATTGTCCAAGGATCTCAAGGGTGGTGTGAAGGAGATTTTGGGCACCGCATTCAGTGTTGGCTGCCAGGTCGATGGAAGAAGTCCCAAGGATGTTAGTGATGATATTGAGAGTGGAGAGATTGAGAGTAGGGCTTGAACCACAAATTCCCGCACTCGCAGGAGCACTGGCTGACTTGACTACAGTTCCGGAGGAGTAAATGGCGACCAACGAGTTTCCTTGCATTTATTCTGGGCTCCACACTCCACAATAGGTAGTGCAAGCAATGGCATGAATCAACAATAGGTAGTCCAACAGGCTGAAGTGACGTGCATGTTCCCCCCTTCCCCCCCCCCCCCCCCCCCCCCCCCCGGCCCGATTCACTTGCTAAACACTCTGGCCTTGACCCCCTTTCCCTTCGAGGATCGGTTCAATCTCTGGTAAGGCCTGATTTCTGCAGCAAGAAGATAGATTACTGTCCGATTACTCACCGCCATATCTTTTGTCCTTGGGCGTGGATATGGCGGTCCATATTTTTTGGTCAACATTTCAGCCAATGCGGTCGTTGCACTTCCACAAGAAATTTCCTCATCAGCAGCGAATTGGATGCGGAGTGAGTAGTGCAAATCATCTCAGCGATCACCAGCGCCTTTATATGCGTGCCACATGTGAGTGCAGAAGCGGAGCGGCTTGGTGTCTTGGGATCTGAGGATGATTGTTGTGATTGTGAAAGAAAAGCAAAGACATCATGTGCCGGGCCGGGCTACGCTAGGTAGGGCCGGCACTCCCCACCATCTCTAGCCAACAATTTTCATGCAATCAAAATTAAACTCTTGTCGTTGCAATGCCAACATTCTTGTCTTTCCCGTCTAATACTCGATCTACGTAGTACTTGGGTGTAAGCTACGATACGATCAAATCCTTTCTGACGGTGAGCGGCCCGGTCCGGCTAAATACAATACATATATACTAGGTATATACAATATGTATGTAGTGTGGGTCGCGATCGTTCGCTCGCTGCTTTCCCTTCCAAAAATACGATCCTGGTAATTTTACTCGAACTCAAACGCACTTCGCCCTGGGCTGACTGGCTGACTGGCTGACGGGCTGACTGATTTTGCTTGGTATTGTCCAAATTTCACCTTACCTCGTCCTCTATTCGCCTTATCCCCCTTCAACCCATGTTTTGCCGCCCCTCAAAACTTCAGTGCCTATCTATGGAGATATCACCACATTCCATCCTCCATCCCTCTCAGTGATTTACTGTGCTGAGCTGAGCTTCTTTGTACTTAGCATTTCCCTTGCAGTTTCCTTCCTCCCCACGTCGAAAGCCCACGTCGGGTTACACCCGAGCCCGAGACGACATCTGCGAAGCCCGATCCAAATAATATTCCCTCCTCCGAGCGGTTGGCGGCACTAAGCAGTACGGGACGGGACGGGACGACACTCGACTTCACTGGACTCGAGGATGCTCGGTTAGGGCTGAGCTGGTCTGCGAGCTCGAGATGATCAACAGAGGAAACATTCCCCTCCTCCGTGCAGGCAGTGGCACTCCTTGGATCTGAAGATTGATGCGACAAGAACCGATTAGATGTCACAAATCAAACAAGTGTAGTATAATATACCCGCTATAACCGAATGAACATGATTCCCCAGGTTGCCCTCCACTCATATCTACCGCAAAAGTTCGGAACTCAAGGATCTGATGGTGTCCCTCCCTTCGACCCTCTCCAGCAACCCACAGGACCCGACCGATACCAACCCACGCCTGTCCCATCTGCAAGCCCTAGGAATCTTGTGTCTTCTTCGCTGGGGCCTCCGAACCGCGCATATCCGGGTCACAATAGCAACACTCGCCGTCCAGGCCTCGTGCGCGCGGAGTCGAGTAGTCACGGCTTTGTTGGACACTACAACGACCCATCGGAGCATATGCTGCGAAGGAAGACACCGAATGGTACCCTCGCTGCTGGCTATGACGGCACACCCGTACAATGGTCCAGCAAGGTCCCTGCTCTGAAGCATGTTGCACTTGCTGCGTGTGTGGATTCTTCAAGTCAGAATGGAACTTACACCACATCCATCTTAGACGATCCGCGGGCGAAACCGAAATCTGCTGCTCTGAACCTTGGCCTGGGATATCAGCAAGCTGGCCAGATCCACGCCTCACGGTTCGCTCCTCACGATCGAGACGTCCGAATTGGCGGGAATATAGGTACACCGCATCAGCTTCCCTCCAACTATCCTCATAATGTTTGGGATCAGATTCAGACACACCAAGCATCTAAGTTCTATCCCAAAAATGGCATGCAGATTCCAACTGTTCTGCAACCAGCGTACCAACCATCTCCTGGACCGACTGCATCCAACGATGGGGGTTTCTATGGTCCATATTGGCCCGACGGTAGGTTTGTACCATACAGACCAGCCGCCGTACGGGACCATGGAGGCTTTCATCACCAAAACGTACCGATGAACCAAGACCACAGTCAGCAAGCGCTACCCCCAGCAGACCATTTGCCACCCTTACGACAGCTATCTTTCGCTGAAGAGGCGAATCTGCTTCAGCACCCCGGTCATGCACCTTTCAATATTCAAAGTCGAGACATTCGTGCGCCGCATGTCGTCTGTAATCCTTCTTTAGCATCGCGTTCGAACGGGAGCAGCACTTCGTTCCACACCATTGATGGCGGTTCTCGAATACGAACCGCTTTTACGCACCAGGCCGGTAACCCACATTTCAAGGAGAAGACCTTGTCCTGGGCTCACAGTATCTACGTTGATCTTCTCGCATTCCTTCACCAAACAGAGAAGGAGAACAAGCAGACTAAGCAGCCTATCGGATTTCGGACCTATTCTAAGAACAGCATATACCCTAAACCGCCTCGTCAATCCTTCTTCTACTCGAAATCTGCTCAGTGGGAATCCTCAGATGACACAAAAATCAATGATGCAGTCTTTCACGGGCAGAGCGGGCATGCTCTGACATCCTCTCCACCGTCATTTTGGGACAACTTCATTGGCTTCCAAGAAGCTGGAGGTCTGAGTGAAGCACGGCTTGCCAGGCCCCCGAACCAAGACATGCCGCACTACATGTCTCCATTCCAGGCGCCTTCCCAGGCTTCCGCTTCACCAATGAGCAAGGCACGAGATGCATTGGAAGTCCTTCACATTCTGTGTGACCAGAGTGAGTGGAGCTGGGTCGACGGTATGCTTCTTGGAGGGTGCCTCGCATATGGTCTCGAGGAGTATCACAAAGCGCTTAAGTGGTACTCGAAGATTATTGCTCTAGATCCCACGTGAGTCAACTTCACGTGTGATTATAATATACACTAATTACTGTTCTAGGCACGTGGAGGCTATTTCGAATCTCGCGGCCACGCTGTTGTGTTTAAATAGACGTGAAGAAGCAGAACAGTACTGGTTGCAGTCGATCAAGCTCAGACCGAGCTACTTTGAAGCAGTCGAACATCTCGTTGGAATGCTCTGTGGCGATCATCGAGGAAACGAGGCTGTCAACATCATTGACTTTGTGGAGCGCTCGCTGCGGTTGCCAAGATCCGAAGAGAACTCGGACTATCTCAGTGAGACATCGAGTAATGCCGATCGAGATTCGTTCGACTCTGTGGGCATGTCAGCCGAGAACTTCGCTTTGGATTCCGATATTGACGTCGAAGGAGTGTTCAGCCCAACGGTTAGAAAGGAAAACGACGACCCTCTGGCGCAGCCTGGTTACGGATCCAGTGGGTTCTCGGTGCCTGGCTCAGAGAGCGGTCGTATCCTTGCGCTAGTCCATGCTAAGGGCAACATGTTATATGCTCTTGGCGACATCGCTGGTGCCTCGAAAGCCTTTGAAGAAGCGGTCCTGATCAGCACGGGTCGAGGGTTCCATGGAATCCAGGATCTGATCAGAAGAATAGTCAACGTCCTATCACTGGACGGGATGCGTCCTTTGCGCACCGACTTTAGGTCGCCTACACCGTCAGCTGGTCGTTCCCCATTGCTTCTACCCCCCGACAAGGCTTTGCAGACAGCACGGCTTGTGTTTACGAAGAATGGTGATCTCCCTGGACTTCGATACGTGGCTAACGGTCTAGCGAAAAGAGCCGCAGTCTCGACTACTAGCAATTCTCTCTTGTCTCTTGCCAAGATCTTTCAGGACGCAATGTCAAACAGTAGTTCTCGTCAAGGGATTTCGGGAACGCCAACAGGAGTCGGGGACATACTGGCACTTTACTATCTGTCGCTATCCCTCCAGCCCAGCCCTTCCACAGCGAATAATGTAGGTATTCTCCTCGCCAGTGTACAGCAACCGCCGTTACACCGCCCTCTCCAATATAGAGAGACATCTACTCAACCTACTATACCTGGGGTAGTTCCCGGTAGTGGGATCGCTCTCGCTCTGGCTTATTACAATTACGGACTTAATCTTGATTCTCGCCACGCACATATTTACACGAATCTCGGAAGTCTGCTCAAAGACATCGGCCAGCTTACAGCTGCGATCACGATGTACGAGAAGGCTGTTGCTTGTGATGGCACATTTGACATTGCACTGGCGAATCTAGCAAATGCTGTCAAGGATCAAGGCCGCACAAGTGACGCTATTGAGTACTACAGACGCGCCGTCGCCTCAAGCCCGGACTTTGCAGAAGCAGTGTGTGGACTGGCCAACGCTCTCAACTCTGTCTGTGATTGGGCTGGGCGAGGAGGGGTCATACTTGACGGTGGCAGACAAGACAGATGGCATATAGACGAGACTGGGATGATCACTGACGCCCGAACAAATGGGCAAGGTGGTGGTGGCTGGATGAAGCGCGTGGTTGACATCGTCGCAAAGCAACTGAAGGACGGTTCCGTGTGGGGGCTAGGAACTCTGCAAGGCCCAGCACTTGATCGATTGCTTCAGCAATTGCAGGCAGCTGACTCTGGTGGCGAATGGCCATTGGAAACGCAAAAGAGCATGCTAGCGACCTTGAAGTCGTGGGCAGGACAACGCTGGGAGGGTGCCCGACTTGTGCGTTTAATAGAAAGAGCTACCAAGAGAGCCATGCACCGATGGTATCATGACAAGCATGTGCAGAAACGGCACCTACCCCCGTCGCACTATCCAAGACCTCAACTACCCGACGGCTTGACGGTGCCTACTGCTCCGACAGTATTGCCGTTCCATACATTTACCTGCCCCTTGTCTGCGAAAGACATACGGATGATCTCACAGAGGAATGCGCTCAGAATATCCTGCTCTACTCTGAACATGCCATGGATGCAAGGATCCGTCTTCCCCCCACCTTCGCCTCCAGCGCCCCATCTCAATATCGGATACGTATCTTCGGATTTCAATAACCACCCTCTCGCACATCTGTGAGTATTATGATCCAAAGGCTCTTGGATTATCTTTTAACTGAGGTAATAGAATGCAATCTGTTTTTGGCTTCCACAATCCTTCACGCGCGAAAGCACTCTGCTACGCCACGACTGCGAGCGATAACTCGGTCCATCGCAAGCAAATCGAACGTGAGGCGCCAGTGTTTCGAGACGTCAGCACATGGCCAGCTGATCGCTTGGTTCAGCAGATTGTTCAGGATGAGATACATATCCTGGTCAATTTGAACGGCTACACTAGAGGCGCAAGGAACGAGGTGTTTGCAGCTAGACCGGCCCCGATCCAGATGTCTTTCATGGGTTTCGCGGGTACACTTGGGGCTGAATGGTGCGACTACATCCTGGCTGATGAAACCGCCATCCCTCTTGATACCTTGCGGCCTTGGAGAATAAATCTGGCGCTAGAAGATCAAATTTTGGATCTGGCATCGCACGAGGAAGAAGACTGGGTATACTCGGAGAACATCATTTTCTGCAAAGACACGTTCTTCTGTTGTGACCATGCTCAGTCTGAGCCTCGAGAAAAGCAGCTCTCGTGGGAAGAAGAGCAGTCTCGAAGGTGGGCAATGCGGAAAGAGCTGTTTCCCAGTCTTTCCGACGATGCGATCATTTTGGGAAACTTCAATCAGCTCTACAAGGTTCGTATTTCTTGATTCCGCAGGGCTACTACCTCTCTAACTGATACCAGATCGAACCTACGACATTTCGGACGTGGTTGAGGATTTTGGACAGGGTTCCGAAAGCCATACTGTGGCTCCTTCGCTTTCCTGATCTAGGCGAAAGTAACCTTAAAAGAACGGCTCAAAAGTGGGCCGGAGAGAATGTTGCGTCGCGAATATGGTTCACGGACGTCGCTCCCAAACATCAACATATTTCCCGGGCACGAGTGTGCGATCTCTTCTTGGACACCCCAGAGTGTAATGCCCATACGACAGCTGCTGATGTTCTATGGTCAAGCACTCCTCTCTTGACGCTTCCCCGATACAAATACAAGATGTGCTCTCGCATGGCTGCTTCGATCCTCAAGGGGGCATTGCCTCGGGGTGAGGAGGGTCGCAGGGCCGCTGAAGAGCTCATTGCAGAAGACGACACACAGTATGAAGAGTTGGCGATAAAACTGGCGAGTACCTTCTCCTACAGAGTTACCCCCTCTGGTCGGGGAGAGGGGATTGGGAGATTAGGAGACATCCGGAAGCTGCTGTACGATAATCGGTGGACGTGCGCTCTCTTCGATACCAAAAGATGGGTGTCCGATCTTGAGACTGCTTATGACGAGGCCTGGAGAAGGTGGGTTGGGAACGAAGGTGGAGACATATATCTGTAGTTTTCTGGGATGCATGCTTGGGGGAACACATGTCGGACGTTGAGTTAGATCGGTCTTGGATTTGCATTTCGCGGTGCAACGAAGGAGTCACACCGGGGAAGATATGTAGAAGGGGGGGGGGGGGGGGGGTGTTAAAGGAGTATGGATCTGGGCCAGTGGCTCCTTACTGCCACTGCCACGCTATATACCCAAGCATTTGCGAGTCCTGATACGGTCTCTAGCCCACGTATTTGGTCTGTTGGCCACGTGCACTGACAGTGAACAGAACCGCGTAGGCCGAAGGTCACTGGTAATGGGCCGACAAGCCTGCAATCGGGTTCCGAGGAGGGGATAATCAAAGTATTGACCTTCGACCCTCCGCCCTCGTCGGGCCTTTCTTTGCCCGGTAGCGAAATGCCGGTTACGGAGGGGGAGTCCAGAATATGGGGCCGGCTCCCTACTCGCTTGGTCTCGGTTGTCCACCAACCGGAAGGGCACAACATGTTCACCCCCTTTTACCCTTCATGAGTCATCCTGTACCACTAGCTGGAGTCCGTGTCCTTTTTTTTATTTTCTTTCTACCTTTCCTCTATATCTGTGTACATCTATCTATCTTCTTTCTTCTTTCCCTTCCCTTCGTGCACTTTTCCCTCTCTGCTTACTCCTTTTCTTGCTCTTCTTGTTTCCTCTCTCTCCTCGTCCTGTTCCGCAATCTGCTTGCTTTTCCCGCCGTCCGGCTTTCAGGCGTGGAGGCGTTCAGGCGTTCAATCCACGACGACTTGGCGGATCCGTTTCTTACTGTTCTGAAAATGATGTCGATGATGATGATGATGACGATGGTGATGGGACTTGGGCTTGGGCCACGAGGATCTTTCATCTCCTCTCGTTTTCCCAACGAGTCCGATTCAGCCCTGCCCCTTCCCCCCTCCCCGCGCGGATTGATTGTTTGCTTGATTGCTTGCTTGATTGATTGCTTGAAGCCGTTCCGTTCCGTTTCGAGAGATGCTGTACTGTACTGGCTTGGTTTTGGTCTTGGTTTAACTTACCTGCCTCCCCACCTCCGATCCTCCCTACCTACCTACCCACCCACCCACCTACCTCCCTACGAGCCCGTCTGGTTCAAGACCAGTTTGTACACAACAAACCGGCTTTAGAAACGAGGTCTGTCCAAACTCCGCCTTGTGCAGTAAGTACGGTCTGTACAAATCGATATTTTCGAACCGACTTGTATTCATCCATTTACTTATTCCCTCATGTATCTATCTATTTTCTCTACTTCATTTTTTTTAAAAAAAACAAAAGGAAGAAAGAAAGAAAAAAAAACCAGAAACCCATATCCGTCATGATCTTTGACGCGTCATGAATTTTTTTTAAATATATATATATATATATATATATCCTGACGTAGCTTCTCGCCCAAGAACAACACTCACTCACCCACTCACCCACTCACCCACTCCCTCCCTCTAAATCTACCACCTCGCTCTAACTGCTCTAACAGAGCAGAGGGGAGCAGGCCTAGGGGCTTCCTACCCAGCTCACCCTCACCCTCACCCTCACCCTCACCCTCACCCGCACCCGCACCCCTAGGGCTTAAAGCTCCTCCTCCTCCTCCCTTTCCCTAAAGTCCTTTCCCTAAAGTCATCCTGAACCAGAAGCAAAAAAAAAAAGAAAAAAAAAATTTGTCGTCCCGTCTTTCGAGCCGCAAAACAAATAAAGCCGTCTGTCACTATCATTACGAGAATTACATACATCTCCCTCGAGCTCGAGCTCTCATCGTAATGTCGATAGTTCGGGACACCTTCCATCTTTCATCTTTCTTTCATGATAGACTAGACTAGACTAGATTAGACTACCATGCCGGATCGTGCGTGGTTCTTCCATTTCCATTTCCATTTCCATTTCCATTTCCATCTTTCGCTACTTCCCTTGTACGACGTTCCGCGTTCTTTTCTGGAGTTGTTGTTTACATCATGGAATTCGAGTCAAGCCATAAATTTTATATCATGAATAATATCTTTAATGATTTTTTTTTCTTTTTTCTTTTTTTCTTTTGGGGGGGTTTTTTTTTTCTTTGGACGGTGGGGGAGGCAGAGAGAGACGTATTTTTTCTATCTTCGCTCTAATTTAATTAAATTAATTCCGCTGTAAAAAAGCTGTACTTTTTTTTCTTCTAAAATCTATCCACCTTTCACCCCAGCAGAGACTATCGTTGTTATCAAATCTTCTTTACCTGTTTATGGTGGTGGCGAAAAATGCTTTTATACAAACCTACCGAGTTGAGGTTTGTATAATCGATTGATTTGAGTTCGGAACCAACCACACGCCAAGCAGAGCACCACTTTGGTCTTATCCCCCCCCCCCCCCCAAGTCAAGCCAATCGAAAGAAATGCAAAGACAATTCTCTAAACACGACCCGCCCCAAACGGCCAAGGACTATCCAATGACATTGGGAATTAAATGGAATTGCAAGCGGAAGAAGGGAAGAAAAATATTGATACAAAGGACATGCATGGTATTATGGATACTGAATACAAGGTTCGTTACAAAAATCCCACAACCCGCACGCTATGCTGACAGAAAAGAGGGATGCCTCCATCCACTGGTCCTTCTCGGCCAGCGGTTCTGATCCCTCGCGACGAGTAGATCAGAACACGAGAGAAGAGGTTTCCCAACGACCCTCCCACCCGCACGCGTGTCCGGGGTGCAGGGTGGTATGCCACCTGGGGAGGGACATCATCGGCGGTGGAATAACCCACAGCCCGCTGGCTATTCTAACAGAGACGAGAGACTCATCCGCTGATCCTTCTCGGCCGAGGGCGGTGCTCTCTCGCCGCGAGTATGGGACATGGACGAGGAACCTGATGTCCCCTGGGGGGCTCGGGTCGATGGATCCTCCATCGATCGTCGTGGCTCGGCGGCGGATCCGGGCCCACTCGAGGTCACTGTTGGCTCCCGATGGAGGTATGTCTCATGTGGAGGTTGGAATGGATGTGGCTCCAAGTCGCTGGTCCTTCGCGGCAACTGCAGCGGAGGCAGCTGCACCGGGGTGGGCGGTGCGGTGAGGAAGAGGGGTGGGGGCGACCGGAGGCAATATGTGGGGGGGGAGCGGGGTGGCATCTGATGCGGGTGCTGCTGCCATCGGGGGGGAACCACGTCGGGAGGGGGCGGCGGGGGGCCCGGGTGGGATGGGGTGGGTTGCGCCTCGCCGGGGAAGCGCGGCGGCAACGGTATGGACGGATAGGCCATGTGTCCCCGGTATGCCGGAGGGGGCCCGAACGGGGTCTGGGGCAGACTCGGTCTCCGGTCATCGCCCCAGACCGGAGGCAGGGGCGGCAGCTCGACACTGGGTGACGGGGCTAAGCGGGGCGAGACGGAAAAGGTCGGACTGGCGTCGGAAATTCCGGAAAAGGCCGAGCCGGCATCGGAAACGAGGGACGGGGCGCCTTCGAGCGACTCGGCGGCCCGCGACGCCTCGGAGTCGGAGACGGCGGGAGACGGCAGGGGGCCATCGAGGCCTCGCTGCGCCGACCAGGTGGTGGTCGGCGCGATGGAGAGGGGATGATGATGGTGATGGTAATGATGCGCAGGCGGCGGCGGCGGCGGCGGCGGTGGCCCGGTGTATGAGAGGGGCTGCGACGTCTCGTCGTAGGCCGCCGACGGGGGCTGCCGCATGAAGGCCTGTCTTCTCAGATCCAGACGCTTGCGACGATTCATACTCCCGTTCCACCAGTTCTTCACGGCATTGTCGCTGCGCCCTTGCAGTCGGCGCGCAATCTCGGCCCAGCGCTTGCCCATGCCCTCCACCATCTGCTCAATCTGCACTCCTTCCTCTGGACTGATGGGAGCATGATTCAGCGACGGCTTCAGGTTCTGGTGGTAGCGTTCCCGGCACTGCTTGGGCGAGCGGGTGCCGATGAGCTGGGCAATCCGCACCCAGTTCAAGGCGCCTTGCGTTTGGACCAGCTGGCACAGGTACGCGTCTTCCTGCTGTGACCATGGGCCTCTGCGATGTGTACTGGACATGAATGGAGGTGAAGGCGCGGGCAGATGTGGTCATTGGGGGCCAGCCGACTTTCCCGCGTCTCGGGGTTTGCGGGTTGGGGGCGAGGCGGCGGGGGGAGGGAGGATCACTTGTGGATCACAGACGCGTTGTGATATATACGGCCGCTTGCACCGACTGTCCGGGCCGGTACTGGGGTCAGAGATACTCGGCAACCCACGGGTAATGGTGAGATGGTGAGCGTGCTGTGGATTTTACTTTTGACCGTTCGTGATGCTGTCGGGGGATAGCTCTCAGCAGCGCGGGCGACGTCTGTTGGAGATGGTTCTAGTTCGGCTCCAACGTGCACTAGGTCGAATCGGCAAGGCAGGGCAGGGCAGGGCAGGGCAGGGCAGGATACGGACGGAAGCTAGATCAGTCCAGTGACTGTTGGCAGAGGGTGTGTGTGTGGAGGGGAGAGAGGATGTGTCTGAGTATGTAGATGAGTAGGTGGATGTGTGGATGTATGGATGTGTGGGCGGGAGGGGGGAGTGCGGGTGCGTGAAGATATAAGAGAGAGAAGGGGAGATGAGAGAGCGAGCGAGAGGGGGAGAGGGGGAGAGAGAGAGCGTGAGAGCGAGAGAGCGTGAGAGCGCGAGCGACAGAGGTGAGATGGACGATCAGACGTTGGTAGGACAAGTCAGTCAGTTGCAGTAGCCAGTTACAGTGGGGCTTGAGCTGGGGCTTGAACTGGGGCTTGAACTGGGGCGCTGCAACTGGTCCGGCCTTGAACTGGTCAGGACTGGGCTGAGCTGGGCGGCGCTGGGCGGAGCTGGGCGGAGCTGACCCGACCTGAGCTGAGCTGAGTGGGAGAGGGAGTGGGAGTGGGAGTGGGAGTGGGAGTGGGAGTGGGAGTGGGAGTTGGACTGGAAATGAGCAAGGACCAGGAAGGGACGATGTGTGTGTGTGTAGTGTGTGTGTAGTGTCGAGTCGATGAAGAAAAAGAAGTCACTTCCCTCGATACAGCAAATGCTCCTGTATCTCCCCCCATTCGGCCCAGCCATCGGCAAGAATACCTCCTTTGGTACTGGTGTCCTGGCGAAGGACGAATATCCGGTCCCATACATGTCTTTCTTTTTTCTTTCGCGTCATCTGTGCCTGGCCGTAGCTCGCTGGGGACTAGCGATGAGGCACTCGCGACTAGGCACTCGCGACTAGAGGGACTTAGCTCCCTGCCGAACCGAGTAGTCTTTCGGGCTACGACTACCTACACACCACGAATATCGTGATCTATCACATGGGCACCAAGTCACCAGTCCCCAGTCCCCAGTCCCCAGTCACCAGTCCTCTCTCTAACCCCTCCCTAGTCCCCCTCACCGGTAACGACAACGGCCCCGCGAACTAGCCCGACGGATCCACGCTGGTTCGGTCCCACCATCCCAAACCCGGTACAGTGGGCTGGAACTGTTTTCGGGTGACGCAGATCGCGACTCGGTCACACGGCGGCGGCGGGGGAATGTTGATCACATTCAGACGCGACGAGACTGCATTATACTATCATCGTTGTAGATGCGATACTCTACGGTACGGGGCGGGGCGGTAATGCTGGTACGTCCGGTCGAGGGACTCCATCTCATATACCGACCGTCGCCATTAAGTCATCGTGGTGTCGAGTGTCGACCATCTGAGCTGAATCTTACGTAGAGCATAGCAATCAGTCCACACTTGATTCATCTCCGTCCTGCTCCCCCTACCTCGGTCTGGCGAATCTTCTGTGCGCATCCTGTCCTGTCGTCGTCGTTGTCGTTGTCGTGTTCATCGTCGTGTTCGTCGTCGTCGTCGCTTCTTTTGCCCTTCCAGATTTGACGGCCGCACTGGATCTGTGGATCTGCAGCTCCATCGGGTCCCGGTCCTGGTCCTGGTCCTGGTCCTGGCCCTGGCCCTGGCCCTAGTCCGGGATCCCGGTTCACATCCTGGCGGGGGAAAAAAAAAACCAAAAAGAAGAGTCGCAGGATCTCCGGATGGGTCCGCAAGGCTTACACACCTACTACGTACGTCTCTGCACTGTACCTACTACTACTACTTGCTGGAGTATTTCTTCTGATTTGCGGGAATCCCTGCTGTGCGACCCCCCCTTGTCGTTTCTTTTGGCTGGTCCAGGTATTTGGAAGAGGAAATACTACTACACGCTGCTGCTGCTGCTGCTGCTGCCATGGACGACTCGCAAGATGTTGCCCATTGAGGAAACCGAATACTGCTCGAATTGCTGCTGGCCGCCGGGCTGGCGTGCACCTACACCCCCCCCCCACCCCCCGAAAGTGCATTTTCTCGCTCGGCCTCACTGGCCGTGACCACATCGTTCGAGCCGTCGACAGTCAACAGTCAACCAACAGTCAACAGCAACAGTCAACAGTCAACAGTCACTCAACCGTCAACGTCAACGGTCCCAGAGTCGATTTGGGCCCGATCGTAGTGGTTCACGTCACGAGTGCGCGATCAGACCAGCCGCAGGCGCGTGCGGGCGGCTGCGGGTGCTGGTGCGGGTGCGGGTGCTGGTGGTTTATGCTTGTTCTGCTGTGCTTGCGCCCCCCGTATGCTTGTTGTCGGCGCCGCACTGTAGGGAAAAAAAAAAGCCTCTTGACTGATTCCGGTGCATTCCTCCGTCCTCACTTGATGTTGTGCAGCGCTAAGGCGGCCCTCGCCCAGTGAGCGCCGACGGTGGAAAACGGAGGGCGTACGGGCCACCAGCAGCAGCACAGATCGGATCTTGAGCGTTGGACCCATCGCACCGGATTCTTCACAGGTCGCCGACGCTGACCGAGAAGGGGAATGAGGGGAATGAGAAATGCGACGGGGCGACCACTACTACCCATCTCGACGAAATATGACGACGACGATTACGACCACCACGACCACCACGACCACCACCACCGTCACCACCAAGACGACGACGACACAAAACCAGACGACAGCTCAACTTTCCTTTCCTTTCCTTCCCTTTCCGTGACTTTCTCGCTGTCGCTACGACCTTCCATCTTCTGAGGGACCGCGGTACCACAGATCCCGCGGGACGGACGGAGACGCTCGCGTCTTTACCCTCATTTGATCCTCATCGCTGGAACGAAAAGAAAAGAAGAGGAAAGGGAGCGGAGAGGGAGAAGAAGAAAAAGGGGTCAAGAGGAAAAATAAATCATCCATCGACCCCCGTCCCATCTCGCAGCTGCAGCCGCAGCTGCAGCAGCGCTTGGGAATAATCTCACCCTGACATCGCAATCGAAAACATCGGGGTTTGACAAGCATGCACGCTCCCGCCGGGGACATTGGTTGGGATTCTCCAGACGTCGTCCCGAAGTTATGGTTGATGACCGTTGTTGCACCGAGTAACCGCTGGTACCGCTGTGTCCAGTCAGTCCGTCCGTCCGTCCGTCCGTCAGTCAATCAGTCAGTCAGTCAGTCAGTCAGACAGACAGTCACCACTTCCATCAGTCAATCAGTCACCCATCCCGATCGAGCGGCATCTGCACATCCCGTAGGTACATGTTGGAATATCCGGGTGTTGTTCGTATCCCCACCCCCACCACCTGGAGATTCCGACAAGCAGCCCAGTCAATCCAGTCAATCCAGTCAGTCCAGTCAGTCCAGTCAGTCCAGTCAGTCCAGTCAGCCCAGTACGCCTTGCAGACCGACCGACAGACAGACGGGCAGGTGGATTTCCCCCTCGGCCAATCGCGAAACCACAATCACTGCCCACCCGGCATCCTGAATGCATCCTCGAAGATTGCGGCTGCGAGCTGCATGCAGCGACTAGTTGTAGCTCAACGTTCGTATGATTTAATCCGAAGATGCATATCAATGTCTCAGCATGCCACCACTCCCTCGAGTCTCTTTGCTTTTTGGTGGGGGCACGAGTCAGGCGCCCCTGAGCCGTCCGGATTCCCCAAAGACCCGTGAGGGAAACAACAGGGACAAGGACCGGGCTCTCACAACCCTGCCGTCTATCAGGATGATGCACTTCGTGCACTCTGGATCCTAGGGTCAATCTGGGACGATGTACGTACGTACGGTATGGTAGTAGTATGTTCAACATGGGTATGTCGGTAGGTACTTCGACAACTAGTAGTACGTAGTAGTCGTACGTAGTACTTCGTATACGAAGTAGTTGTAATGAATGGCGGACGGGCCTGCGATGTGAAACTCAACAAAACCCATGGCAGTGCTTCTGATAAGCAGAAGTCGCTAGAGACGGGATGAGGGTCGAGCTCGTGTCAAGGCTGGGAGAGATGGACAGATAGACAGATAGACAGATAGACAGATAGACAGATAGACAGATAGACATCGAAGGCGCCGCTGTCAACGGGTCAAGCACAAGTTGATCGCAAGTGTCCAGATGATATCATCCACATCACCAACCAGATCCGGGACTGGTCGATCTATCTGGCCTGCGCTCCGAGTGCCCAGTCCCAAGTGCCCATTGGCCGAAGATTGACGATGGTCGTGGTCGTAGTCGTAGACGAAGCTGCTCGATGGCTTGCGTGCGGTGCCCGGTGCCCGGTGCCCGGCCAAGGTCAACAGCGAGGAAAGAAGGTAAGACCCGTCCGAGAATAGACGGTCACATCAGCCCCCTGTCCTTACCGTACCTACAGGACAGGACAGTACAGTACAGTAGAGGGTTGGATCTCCGTACCAGGGGCCTGCCGAATCGGTGGTCGCCACTGGTCGCCCTCTCAGGGCGCATTGAGTTGAGCACTTGGCGAGAAACCCTGAGATTGGCGGGCCTCTCTTCTCCGGCCTCTCTCCGTAATGTCAGCTAGCGGACGTAGCTGCAGGGACAACAACAACAACAACAACAACAACAACAACAACAACAACAACAACAACAACAACAACAACAACAACAACAACAACAACAACAACAGCAACAACAACAACAACAACCACAACCACAACCACCACCACCATTCACGGGCCTCCCTCCTCCTTCCCCCTAGCCTAGAGTCAAGCGAAATGGGTCTGGGGCTGCAGCCGGTTTAACCACACCAACAATAGCGCTGTCCCCTCCATCCTTTTCATTCGCTACCAACGACGGGTCCCCCGACCGACCGACCGACCGACCGACCGGCTGGCCGATCGATCCCGCAGGTGTGCGGGCCGCCGTCGCTCCTGTATTGCGTATGTTATTACTGTTACCAGTGCAGTAAGTACAGTACAGTCAGGACTGTACTGGTAGTAGAACCGAGACAAGACTCGAACTCTCGGGCCTTTGTCTCGAAATGGTAAAGGCAGGACGGGATCGACGGGTGGACTCCCGATCTAGAAAGCTCGCGAATCTCACTTGCAACGGTTTGCCCAGTACTTAGGGAGGAATGAGAGAGACAGGACAGGGGAGGGGAGGGGAGGGGAGGGTAGGCTAAGCTAAGCTAAGCTAGGCTAAGCTAGGCTAGGCTAGGCGGGCGGGCCGCCCTACTTTATGCTAATTGCTAATTCCGATCTCCTTCTTAACCATATCCGTACTTCTGTTGGTCGACGCCGGTAACATAAATAGCATGTGCTCTCTCTCTCTCTCTCTCTCTCTCTCTGTCTGCCTTGCGCACCACCCACCCAATTGAAACAAAGGCGCGAGTTGGCGCCGCGGTGTGGAAAGTCTATTACCGAATTGTCTCTCGCGTTCGCGTCGCTGAAGATCCAAAGTAGGTACGGTAGTCAGATACCGTACAACAAGTAGGTAGGATTTGGGGACTCGAGGGGGGCGTCTGGGGTGGCGTTAATTAAATGGGCTCGTCGTCGTCGTCTCTTGTCATATGTCAAACACAAACATCATCGCGATCTCGACGGACAGAAGTGCAAATTAACCCCTGCCGATTGACCGACCGACTGACCGACCGACCTAATGCCTAATGCCTAATACCTTCTCTCTGCTTGAAACGGGACTCATTATAGCAGCTAGCAGCTAGCAGATTGGTTTACATCATCATCATCATCATCATCATCATCGTATCGTTCATCACGGCGGAACCTAAAAAGTGAGTGTGGTACGGTAACTTCCATGTGCTAGTGTGAGTTCGGACTCGGCCTCGACCCTCCACCACGACCTCGACGTGAACCGTCCCGCCCATCTCTCTATCTATCTATCTATCCATCTATCCATCTATCCATCTATCTAGGGAGCCGCAGAACTAAATGACCAATATCCATGACGAGTGCCCAGGATGCAATGTTGTGCAAGATTTAAGGGTCTCCCGAGGGAGGGAGGGAGGCAGGGAAGTCTCTGCGAGAATACGAAGACGGACCTCGGGTTTGATGGTGGATGAATCAGCCGCAGCTGCGATTTTCGAAAAAGCATCTCCCGAGGTTAGGGGAGCACTCCTCCATCCTCACATGACCGCGGTTGGGTTTCTGGTGGGGGTGGCGCGCCGGTTCACGAGCCGAGGGCCTACCTAGGTAGGTATCTACGTGCCTGTCTGCCTGCCTGCCTGCACGTTCGTACGGACGGACGGAGGGCGTGCCTTTTGCAACGATCATCCCATTCCTGTCTTTCCGGCCTGTTCAGATCGTCGAAAGGAGGTGAGACGGACGGACGGACGGACCGGACTCGATTACACGTTGAACTGGACTGACTGTCGACGTTCCAACATCATCACGGATGCAGCCACGATCAAGTGATCTCCTGCCGCTCCCCTCGTAGGCACTAGACAACCAGCGCGGGCACGCCCGTTTCCGCTCTAGCCCATGACTCCAAAACCCGCGACCGACTGCTCTCTTGCACCCTGCGGCGTCTCCTTCTCCTTCTCCTTCTCCTTCTTCTGCTTCCCCCCCCCCCCTCCTCCTCCCATCAAAGCTTCAGCGGCGTCTGGGGCTGCACACGCACGGCGACCAACAGCTGCGGTCCGTTCTCCGCGGCCAGTTCCGCCTCCTGGCAGTCTTCGATGCCCACCCCGTTGGCAAACTGGACCACCACAAAGTCGATGGGCCTGCCGCCCACCACCACCATCGGGGCGTGCCAGGTCCCCGCTCCGTACGTGACGGCTTGTGCGCCCGTGGCAAAGAAGGCCTTGACCCTCCGGAGGTCGGGAAGACCTCGCCCGGGCAGCTCATCCCTGGCGGCGGGTGCTGCTGCTGCTGCTGGTGAGGAGGGGACAGGCAGGTGCTGGTCAGCCGCTGTCGCCGGCAGAGAGGGAGCCACGATCACGAGATAGCGAACGCGGTGTGTTTCTGCAGCAGACAGACCGAGAGGGATGAAGGTCTGCGTCGTGTACGGATGCCGTTCCAGTATCTCGATGGGAAAGTGGCCCTCGGGGCTGCGGGTGTCGGCGTGGCCGTGGCCGTGGCCGTGGGCGTGGCCGTGGCTCGGGAGAAGAGGCCGTCGGGGGGCACAAACAAACATGTTCATGACGGCTTTGGAGGCCACCTTGCTCGGAGCAAGAGGGTAGTAATCCTCCATGTGGGTGACATCCAGATATTTGAGGGCGCTGCCTTGGTTGGCCTGCACCGCATTTGGCGGCAGGCTCGAGATTCGGGAGGATGGAACTAGCGACGGCGCGGGATTCTCGATGACAGTCCCAAACTCCGCAAAAGCTGCCTGGTTCAGCGCTTCGGGGGTCAGTACAAGCTCGCGAGCAGGGCCCGGAATTGACACGGGCATCTCGCAGGTTTCTATTCAATTGATTTAGAGGTTGGTCAGGTAGGTTTGCGGTCAGTCAGCCGAGTCGGGGTGTGTGCTTGCTTGCAATCGAAGCCCCCCTCTGAGCGTTTGCTTTGCTATGCAGTCACGTGTGCTTGCCAACGTCAACCCAAGATGCCTGCCTGTCTTCCTTTCTCTCTGCGTTCCCATTCCCGTTCCCCATCCATCGCAACCCATGGCTAAATAATTCTGTTAGGCTAGTTATAGATATTCCAGCATGTATATGCGAATGTGGATCCATTTCGCTATATCAGAATCGGGCAACTCCACCCCTTTAATCTGATGGCGGCAACTCGACGGACATCACTCTCTATTCTTGATTCCTCTGTGTGCTCCAAAGTATCTTGCGCACGTATATAGCATTTTTATTCATTGAATATCTAGTTACAGTCTCAGCATTAATGCGATATCGTCTTTACAACTTCTCTGGTCACCCCATTTCGATGCTCTCACCTTCGGCTAAAAAGAAGGGGGTCGTCAATAACATACGGGAATGGTTGGCATCCACCTGCGCCGCAAGAACATATCATACCATAGAGGTCCTCTGTAACCATCTTACCCAAAGCGTAACACCGTGGGCCAATGCTGCAGATACCTCTTCGTACCGGTGAGTGAATGGCGCTTAGCATTGTCCCCTCTCGCCGCCGAGGGCGGTCAACGATGCCCTCATTAAGCGAGTGTTTACTCTGGCCATTGACAATAGCAAGATCACTCCCCGAGCTACTCCATTGTAGCGAAAAAAACCTCACAATAGCAAATCTCGGGATAGGGAGCCACAATAGCTACAACTTGCTATTATGCCTGCCCACAATGGTAACGGTGCAGGCCTCCCAGCTACAAAAGAAAATTACGCCCTCGTTCTCTTCCTTCCCTTCTTCTTTTCTCTCACGTTCAGAACAAAGATTCACAGAATTCCGAGTCCGAGTCCGCTTCCAGACCAGTACCCTTTCTGCACTTTCTTCTTCTTGTCTTTACACCCTCATCCACTCCACTCCACTACACTACAGTACACTACTCACATCTCCACTACACATCCATCTCTCCGAGCCCAAGCTCAAAGATGGAGGACACCGATCTTGAAGAGCGGTACATGGCCGACTACCACTCTGGGCGCGCATGGAAGTGGCTCCTGCCCCGGACGGAGGAGGACGGGCCCATCGAATACTCGTACGCCAGTAAGTACCTACCCCGTGGCGATGTTCTTGGACCGCGCATCCTGCTAACACTGCCGCAGCTCCCGAGACCCGACAGTTTGTCGGCACGGATGACGATGCTTGGGTGTACGCCTGTGAGTGCTTCATCCCGTCTGTATTCCGTCGGACATGCTGACCAGGCCTGAGACAACGGCCGTGACATCCGGGCCGAATTGGCCAGGAAAGCTGAGGAGGAGAGAGCTGCTTCCGGCCGCGGATACGAGTCCGATGGTGCTGGTAAGTCGTGCGTTCCGTACTCTGTCGGCCCTGCTGACCATCTTCTAGCCGAGGATCTTGGGGGAGATGACGTTCGATCCGTCACTCTGTCCCTCGAATCCGAGGCTGCATCTGTGAGTAGATCCGTCCAAGATTATGCGCAATCATTTGCTGAGTACTTCCAGGATGACGAGCAATCCACTGCCGAGTCAGTTGATGAGGACAATGTTCGATCCATTGCCGAGTCTTCTGACGAGGAGGATGTCTCCTCCTACGAGGAGGATGTTTCTTCCTACGAGGAGGAGATCTCAGATGATGAGGTCGTGGCCCGTCCCGGTATGTCAAACTCTCGTTTCCCCCTTGTCCTCTCTCTTTCGCATATCTTCGGATATCCAGCCTCAGAAGAGCTTCTTCTCAGAGCCGAGATATTCTCGCAAGAAAAGATCTCCGTGATCCAGTTTGAGATGAGAGTACAGATGCTAACTTCATGAAGCCGGTGGCAAGTCTCGTGGGAAGACTTACGGGGGCGCTGCAGTCTTGATCCCCCAGGATCAAGAGTCCGACGACGAGAGTGTGGTTGCACCATCCTCTCCTCCGTACAAGCCTGCTCGTAAGGCCCCCGTTTCGGCAAAGGCCAAGCCAGCCGGCCGAAAGAGCCCTGCTCCCTCGTCCCAAGAGGTGAGCAACGACGGCGAGTTCTACTCGTCGATCGCAGAGCGGCGCAAGATGATGAGCCGCGGCGGACAGGTAAGCTTTCCTCTCACCCCCAATTTTTCCAGGCAGAGCATCTACTAAATCATCCAAGCAGCAGTCTGTCGTCAAGACGAAGCGATCCTACGTCGAGGTCGAGGACGAGGACGAGGACGAGGACGAGGACGAGAGCGAGCCCGAGTCGGACGAATCCGACTTCGAATCCTCGGCTCATGTGAGCAAGAAGCGCAAGGTCCAACCTGCCGGGAAGACCGCGCCAGTCGAGACGCCGTCGCCGGCATACGCTCCGGCCAGAAAGACCGTCCCGGCCCAGAAGAGTGCTCCGCTGAAGAAGGCTGCGCCTGCCAGAAAGGCTGCACCGTCCAGAAAGAGAAAGACTCGCGGCGACGACGACGACGACTCAGAGGATGACATCGAGCTTGACAGAAAAGCGTCAACCAAGAAGCCGAAGACGCAAAAGGGGCAGAGGAAGGAGAGGAGAGAGACGGTGGACTCCGACAACATAATCACGGTTGACATAGTAAGTTGCCGCCGATTCCCCCCGGGGTCCCACTCACTCTTGTGACTACTCGCTGACCTCTTGGCTTTCAGAATGCAGTTGCCACGAAGGAGGCCCCGAAGCTTACAGAATGGCGAAACCTGCCAGGCCTGCCCGATGATGAAGATCACGAGGCCCATGAGGGAGTACCCGGTAGCAAGTGGTCCCAGTACGAGTCGGCTGCTCTCTACTACTGCATCGTCGACCGTCGAAACAGAGAGATTGACGAGAATCTGGGTATTTATTCCCTGAATCTGATCCTGATACAGGCGAAGATGATCCTTTTTGCTGACTTCCTATCTCCTTGGATAGTGCCTCTGAGAGATACGAATCTCTACAAACTGATGTCGATGAACAGTAGGTCTACTTCCATACCCGTCTCTTCCTGGAATGGTCCCTGCAGCTCCTCCGGGCATCGCCCGAGCCACGCTCTATTCTTTCTACCCTGCGAGACGATTAGAGAACCATGCTGACGGGGTTAGTCAAATATTCCTTCGGCGTCGACCGTACCCACACGGCTTGCAAGATGCACCTGTACGTTACATCGACCCTGAATCCCGTCTGAACTACTTGCTGACCTATACATAGGAACCGTTACATCAAGGAAGACAAAGATTACGATTACCAAGGCCAGGGCAGCACTGGTGCTACATCATCCCAGAAGAGGAAGACGGAGAGCCAGTGATGCGCTCGTGCTCGCTGGTGTTGGGTGCTTGCTGCGGGTTCGTCATTGGGTCGGCCCGGTTATTGGTTCCTTTGGCTTGGTTTACTGTCACAATTAGGTGATGGGCGGTGGTGATGGTTCTTATGGTTCTGATGGAAGTGGTTTGTCCGCCCTTCACATACTTCTCTCCTCTCGCGCCCAGCTCGGCGCCTACCGACCGACTGCTTCACAGATTGGTGGTGGTGTCTGTTTGCTCTTTTCTTTTCCTCCTTCAAATCCTCTCACGGATACCCAGGATTCTTCCAGGCCGGGTGCGCAAGATTTCTCCCCGAGCCGTTCATGTACCTACCTACCTACTTGGTTCTTTAAATTTCTGCTCGAGCTCGCGACGTTGACTCACTCTTCCTCTCACGGAGGGCGTTACTTCAGACTAGCTCTTCAAATGTCCCGAAAAACAAGAGCTTGATCCTCATGTCTCCAGACAGCAGATACAACTGGCTTCTCCTCCTTGCAATTCAAATCAGATCAAAACATGAAAACAAACCAGAACAGTCCTTCAGCGAGATCAATACCACGTGATATGTATACTCTTGTGTGAGGTCGTTGGAACAAGACATGAGTGGGTGTCTCGGAATATAGTAGATCCGGCTTGGCATTCCTCCACCCTGGCTGCTGGCAACTTTCACCTCAGCCTTGCCCGCGAACCGACGACGCTTAGACGAGAATTTAACAGACTGCCTGCCCCGTCGGAGTAACTGCTTCGCCATGCATGCCACCATTTACAATTCACACTTACATTCACACTCACATTCACACTCACATCCACGTTCACTTTCACATTCACTTTCACATTCACATCTACAATCATATTGGTCTCTTGAAAGCTTATTAATCAATCAATCAATCAATCAATCAACCGCGCAAGCTCGAGCTTGACGCGCCAGCCAGTGACAGCCGATTCACCTCCCGCGGCTCGACCCCGAATTCTCCTCGCGCCCAGCTCCCAAAGACGTGATAAAACGACTCGAGCTCCCCCTCGCCCTCACTCTCACCATCTACGAAAATCCCGCCACACCTGGCCCAAGCATAGCCAGCCAGTCACGATGGATATGGATATGGAGATGGACATTGACATGGGAATGACCGAGGAGCTGATCATCCCAGATATTGACATTCTCGCCGAACCCAAGGTCTCGGTAGGTTCCGATCCCGCCTTGCGATTCTCCTGGCGCAAGGACTAACCTGTCATCCAGGCTCTGCAAGAGACACCAGTCGCCCTTGATATCCCCAATGACACCACAGAAGAGAATGCGCGCGAAGTTACGCCTCAGAAAGTTCACCTCCGAGGCCTAGACAACCTCACCACCAAAGACATCCTAGCCTTCGCCTCGGAGCACTACGACCTTCACCGACCTGTACGCGTCGAATGGATCGATGACACATCTGCCAACCTCATCTACGACACTCCGGAGATTGCGCAGGCAGCTTTGGTGGCCTTTGCGGCCGTCGAAGCCCCAGATGTTTCGCAACTTCCCACTCTACAAGCGATTCCAGCAAAAGCATTCCCTCTTCACCCCGACACAAAACTGGTGGTGAGGTTGGCTGTAGTGGGGGATCGGAAGCAAGCCGGAGCTCGGGAGCGAAGCAGATTCTACCTCTTCAACCCAGAGCATGACCCAGCCGAACGGCGCAAGCAGAGTAACAGAGGACCAAGAAATTATCGGGACCGAGAAGATGGGGGATACCGCAGCCAGCGTTACGACGACAACGAGCAAGAAAGGCGAGAGCGCGAGTCCAACTTCGATGCTTCCCTCTATGATGACGATGCGGCAGCTATAGCACAACGGGCAGACAGAAGTACTCGCCGTGGTCCACCCTCTAGTAGCGAGAACCGAGGTCGGGAAGATCGGGGCGGTCGGTATCCAAAAGCCGCTGGCAGAGAATTATTCCCATCGCGTGATGACAGAGGGAGTGGGAGATTACGCAATCGAAGTGCCTCTCCGACTCGGGATAGAGCTGGGGCCCAAGATATAGTGGAGGCTCGCATTGCGGAGAGGAGACGGATTAACAACGAGGTGGCTTCTGCAAACCGGGTGAAAGCGCAAGCTATCAAGGCGCAGCTGAGAGAGGCCAGTGCTACGAAGGAGCTCTTCCCCCAGAAAGTTAGCCCCAAGCATCGCCGTTCAGCGGCTTTCAATGCCGCCGATGAGGCAGCCGACTTGTTTGCCAGCAGAATGCCGGTGCCTTTCATGGATGGCAGCTCGGATAGCCGGGCAAGAGGTGGTTCGTTGGCCTCCAGGATCACTATTCGCGGTTCTGCTCTGAGCCCATCTTCGCAAGGTTTCAACATTAAAGGAGCTTCTCGAGTGAAAGAGTTGTTCCCTGCTACTCTGGGCGACAATTCCGGCAAGGAGCTGTTCTCGGAGAAATTGGAAGGCAGAGGACGGCGGAGACAGAAGGCAGAGGACCTCTTCTACTGATCGCGGGCATTTGGATCTTGCCTTGCGCATGACCATACACTCTGGGATGCCCAGAGGAATTGCCAATACAATGGGAGAATCACAATACCTCGTCGCGATGGAAGTCACGCGCTGGTGTAGCGCCTGTCTCGGCGGGAACACCACGCGCTATGTATGATCGCGGTGGTCCATACTGGATGGAGAAAGAGACTCCATGGGTTTTGTATATTGCCAAACGGAGTTGGGGGAGGGAGCGGTGGTTTTACAGGGTGTGTTTGCGTTTCCCTCTTACCATACCCAGGCAGTCACTCAGACCTCGTTCTCAATGAGCCCTTGGCGTCCGCATCATAGCATAGCAGGCTTGCTATGCCCGCTATACTAGCCAGATCTGCAAGCATATAAGCTTGCTGAAAGATCATGAATGCAGAGAAGCCTTGCCACGAAACCCCTCTAAAAGCAGCCGCAATTCGCCGTGAAATCCTCAAACTATGACACTGAAGTTGAAATGCATTTGTATGGTTGAATTCAAGTCGGATCGCACAGTACCGTCGAAATTCGGAATCGCTACAGGTTCACACGTTCACACTCTTCGAGCTGTACCTGAGTCATAACCGTGCCCTTCGCTTGCCATTTTGGAAAGAAGTCAACAACGGCGACTTCCTCTTCTCACCGACGCTCCGTAAATTTATCACTCCAGAGCCAACATCGCTGCAGTCCCAAGATGACGGACTGGCTGAGACCTGTCTTTGGACGAGGCAGAACATACGGCGCGTCAAATGCCAGTGAACGGCCAAGCAACCTCTCTTTCGACGAGAGTGTTGCTGGCACGGAGAGTGAGGATGGCATCTCGATCCATGCCAGCACCCCCCGACTTCGACCCTCATCTCGAGTATCTTCCTTCATTGGCATCCGTCCCGCGACGCCGCCAATCCCCCCGACGCCGGATACATTCTTTAGCCTTCGGAATCCCGAGACGGTGTATCGTACGTCCCTCCCCACTGATCCAAATGACTTCTCTTGCGCACCTCCTACGCGCTCCGGACCACGCTCGCTGACGGGGGGACTCCAGACAAGCCCTCGGGGGATCAGATGGCGGAAATGCTCAAGGTGATCATGATGAATCAGAGCTCGGTCGCGCCGGTCCCGGTGGAATACAACAGCGCCATCCTGCACGTACTGGAAGCCTATCAAGAGCTGGGACAGGAGCTACGGAGAAAGAACGAGTCGATCGAAGAGCTGAAGCAGGGGCACACGAAGGACATCAAGGACTTTGAGACGTTGGCTACGCAGTGGGATTTGAAGGAGCGGGACTACAAGAATGAGATGAGGAAGTTGGAGGTCTTGCTGAGCAACACAGAGGGGGGTATGGAAAAAGTCAGCTGTAAGTACAATCAGGCAGCATCGCTCCCCGCCTCCCTCCCCCCTCCCTTTTCCAGTTTCTGTCTCATGGGTACTTTGCTCTTGGGACAGGCAAAATGGAACATTTGCTAAGCCCCCCGACCGTCCAGTGGCTAGAACCAAGAGTACAGTCCATGGCTCGAAGATTGGAGAAAGAATCGGACGGGAGGTTGGCACGATCAAGGCGCGAAACGTTGCGCGTAACTCCAGAGGTGAGGCTTCGTCCCCTCAATTTCTACTGTGTCGTCTGACCTGGCACAGGGCGTTCGGACAGTATCACAGAGATACCCATCGAGATTACTCCGAATGACAAATATCGAGGTAAGTATTCCGCTATCCCATATGGACCTACCCTCATACTGACTTTGGTGAGCCGATCGATTCTTCAAGACCAGAATCAGAGCCAATGCGCGAGAAGTGTCGACCGACGTTCGTAATACACCACCCGAAATCTCTTCCAAGGGCCGTGTTCTAGAGTCACGAGCATCCACTAGCAGTTTTCCTCTGTACGCGTCGCCAGCAGAGTTGGTCGAATCGGTGCGACAACAAGGTCCAGATCCTGACTTGGCGGCACTTAGCCAGGCGCAGCTTGAGGAGCTTGCGCGACGGCAAGCACAGGCGGAGTTTGGGGCGGCCTTCAATTCGTCTTCCGAGTCGGAATCGAGCACAAATTCACCCAAGGGTAGGAGCGACACCGTTTCCCCACTTGCTGCCCCTTCTGGGCTTGGTATTGGCTTCCAGGCGAGGTCCATGTCGATCAATTCGACAGGCTCGATATGGAGGATGGCAGATCTGTCGATCCGGGAATCCATAGGCTCCAAGTCTCGCTATGACAGCCTGTCCCAGGAATCGCCTTCGCAGGTTGCGTTCTCCTTCCGACCGGGCGACGATGAAGTCCTCGCGCAAAGGGCCAGGACCGGCCAGACACCAAGACGGACCCGAGCAGGCTACAGTCATCCGCGAAGTTCCACAGAAGCGAGCCAGCCGCCGTCGGAGTCACCCTCTCTGTCAAGAGACGGTACCTTCGAGACGTCTCGCCACTCGAGGACGGAGGCGACCAAGCCCTCCGGAAGAACGGCCGTGCCCCCGAGAACATCCAGCCGAAGCCGACCACGCGAGATCCAGGAGACGGAGACGACGAGGCGTGACGAGTCGAACAGCAGCTTTGTCACCGCACTTCGTCACAACTCCGGACGAAGCAGCGCGCACGGATCGCAGAACAGCAGCCGGAATCGACGAAACCTGGACAGGAACTCTGGAAGTGGCGAGGCTGTCACGGCTGCCGCGAGGGCCTTCAACGGTGCGAAGCGGCGGCCGGTCCTGGATCGCTCCGGCTCCTCCGGGTACCAGGGAGCTCGAGAGAGGAGAAGCCAGGACGAGGCATCGATGGACGGTCGAGGTCCGAAGTGAGAGGGAGAATCGGGACGTGTTCATGTTTCGAGTTCTGGTGGTGACTTTGGGGAGGGTATGGAACACAATGGCAGCATGGAGCATGGGCTAATCTGGGACCCGTCCGTAGTTCGGATCTCTCGGACAAGTTCGCATACCTTCAAGGCAGGTAGGGGGTCATTTGAGCGGTCCTCTGCCTCTCTTTTGTAAAAGACGGTTATTAGACCGCTTAAATTCCGTACTAAGCTCTTTTCAAGAATACCTTCAAGACAGGTAGGGGGTTATTTGAGCGGTCCTCTGACTCTCTTTTGTAAAAGACGGTTGTTAGACCGCTTAAATTCCGTACTAAGCTCTTTTCAAGAATACCTTCAAGGCAGGTAGGGGGTCATTTGAGCGGTCCTCTGACTCTCTTTTGTAAAAGACGGTTGTTAGACCGCTTAAATTCCGTGCTAAGCTCTTTTCAAGAATACCTTCAAGACAGGTAGGGGGTCATTTGAGCGGTCCTCTGACTCTCTTTTGTAAAAGACGGTTGTTAGACCGCTTAAATTCCGTACTAAGCTCTTTTCAAGAATACCTTAAAGGGTGGTAGGGGTCATTTAAATGGTCCTCTGATCTTTTTTACAAAAGACGGTTATTAGACCGCTTAAATTCCGTACTAAGCTCTTTTCAAGAATAGTTTACCGAGAAGACCGTCCCGTTGAAAGAGACCGTTTTGTGGCCGACTTATAACCGTCTTTGTCCATATTTTTAAAACCAGTTTATTAATAAGCCCGTTTTAGAAAATTAAAATCGTTCGATAATTGATATACCTTAAAAGGGAATGCAAGAGCATTTAGACGGTCAGCTGATCGTCCGATAACCATCTCTTTTATGAACGATTTTAATAAGTTGGCATGGCTGGTAGATCACCCTAGGCCTATACTTAAGATTGAATAGAATTTGAAAACAAACGATTTAAATTATTTAAATCGTCGCTCAAATGAAATTATTTTATTCGATTAAATCGTTTTTTTAGACACTCGTCTTTCCGTATAAGAACCGTCGTGGAACCGTCTTCGAGCGTTTTAAGACCGTCCTATGGCCGTCCTACAGCCGTCCTTGAGCTCAAAACCGTCCTTGAGAACGTGACGTAGTAAGCAAATACTCTTTTTACTGATTGCTAATCTACCTTTTACTACCTTAACCACTTACTACACCCCCCCCCCCCCCCCCCCCCCCCCGACTTTTGCTAAATCGATCGATTTCGGTGATAAAAAAAATGAAAGCGTTGATACCGGTATACAAGCCGTCGTAGCGATACCGAGAAAGATCGTGGCGTCGAACTTTTTTAAATTATCACTGAAACAATCTTCTTATCTAAAAGGTAATTTTCACTTATAATTACATCTTCTGTAGAACGGTCATCGGATTATTTCAAATTTTTTTTTTTTTTTTTTTTTTTGAAAACGAGCTTGTTGATAAGCCTGTTTTACAAAATATAGACGAGGACGGCTATAAGACGGCTACAAGACGGTCTTCTCGATCAACTCTTCTTAAAAAGAGCTGAGTATTTGAATTTAGGCGGTCTCATGGCCGTCTCTTGTGAAAGAGGATCAGAGGACCATTTAAATGACCCCTTACCCCACTCTTTAAGGTCGTTATAGATGAAAATTATCTCTTAAATAGAATCGTTTTAAGAATAATTTAATTAGTTCGACGCTAAGCAAGATCTTTCTCGGTGTCGCTGCTACGGCTTGTACCGGTATATATATCAACGCTTTCATTTTTTTTTTCTAGTCGGAATCGATTGAGTTAGTAGAAGTTTAGCCGCGGTGGTAGTGCGGTGCCTTCGCTCTGGGGTGAGGTTGGTGAAATAAGGGGGTGGTGCAGGTAGTATAAGGTAAACCAGCAAGTAATTGAAAAGAAAAAGAGATTATTTGCTTATTAATTCACGTTCTCCGAGACGGTTTCAAGCTCGGGGACGGCTATAAGACGACCATGTTGTTGTTGTTATTATTATTGCATCTATTAACGTCAAGCGGGTATCCCAAAACGCAATGCTCAGACCCTAAAGACCTCCTATAAAGCACCCGCACAGCAACGTGCTACGTAAAGGAATTATATACAAAGTACTACCTACTATCGGTATCTATCTATCTATCTAAAAATCTATCTATCTAATCAATCGAGAATAAAAAGAAACCCTACGTGAAAGGAAACCTTTCTCGTTAAATACCTACCTAGCCGCACGCTTTGGAAACCGCCTAAAAGCAAGCAATTCATAGTGCTGGGCGTGGAGTTTTCTCTCTCGATGACTGTCGCATCGTATCGCATACGTACGTGTGTATGTATGTGTATGTATGTGTGTATGTATGTATAGCTTTTGCGCGCGGCTTCGATCGAGCCGTATACCGGTAGTAGGTATAGACATCGATTTTCTTTTATCGTAAAGGCTGAGAAGGCTTGCGCTCGTGGCTTTGGGATACTAGCTAGATAGAGGATAGAGCCGGTCGGTGTGTTGGCAGGAGGCTCTTTCTTGATTTCGAAAGCGCGAGCGGTATTGTGTTTTCGATGGATGGATGGATGGATCGATCGAACTAGGTAAGTAAGTAAGTAAGTAAGTAAGTAAATACCGGTAAGCGCTTCTTCTCTCATCTCTTATAAGCGTTCCTTTTTTTTTTTTTTTTTTATATTGCAGATCTTCTGGGGGCTTTTCTGTAATCGGTGTGCCCGTTAGGTGGGTAGGTAGGTAGGTATAGATTGTCGTTGGGGTGGTATTCGAAAAGCGAAAAAAAAAAAAAAAAAAAAAAAAAAAAAAAAAAAAAAAAGGTTCGGAATCGCCGGTAAAAGAAAGATCTGCTCGAAAAGAGACGTCGCATGTCGATGATTCGATTTCGGCTCTTTAGCCCCTCTCTCTTTTTTTTGACCTTTCTTTCTACCGCAAGAGAAAGAGAAAGAGCGAGAAAGAGAAAGAGAAAGAAAAAGAGCGGAAAGTTCGTAAAAAAGCACCTCGTACAAGCACGTAAAGAAAGAATCTCTTAGCCCCCCTTTTAAGATAGCCACAAAACGTTCTGAAAACAATCTCTTCGCAAAAAGACCGACCGACCGACTCTTATAAACGACGATTTCATCGATCAAAACAATCTTAGTTTTAGCAATAATCGTTGAGAACGAAAAGACGAGCTCTTATTAAAAAAAAAAAAAAAAAACCGGTGTAATCGATGGAAATGGTTTTGGTTTAAAGCTGGGATTGTGAATGGTTTGAATCGTTTGTTTTTGGATTCTGTTTGATTGAATTTTGAGTATCGGCTTGGGGGGATTTATTAGTACTAGCTATGCTAACTGACCTCTTGGAATGGTTTTTTAAAGAGAGGGTTGTTAGAGGATCAGCTGACGGTTTAAATAACCCCCTAACCTGCCTTTAAGGTAGTGACTGATTGCAGCTGTGGAAAGCCGGGTAGATAGATGTCCAAGTCTAGCAAGACTCTATGTAGCACACAAGTTACCTAGGTATATATATATATATGTGTGTGTGTGTGTGTGTATATATTCTTGACGTATCCCCCAACTCCCCACTGTCCCGAGGATACGTAGGAAATAGCGCACTACTCTCTCTAATCTAATCAGCCTTTTCCCTATCAACCTTCCATCTTCTTCGATTATTAAAAATTTAAAATATTCCCCGTCCGTACTACCGGTACGTCCGTAGTAGTCAGGTCGTAGAAAGTAGTTAGCATCTCCGACCTACCGGTACCGGTACAGGTACCGGTAGGTACCTTCGTCGACCTAGGTACCGGTACCGTAGCAAAACCCATGTTCACATGTTCACATGTTTCGATTCTGAGTCCAAGCCTTGACTTGTTGTACCCGGTAGGTACCTACTGGTACTTACTTACTTACTTTCTTGTATGAGGTCCGATCGATAGGTACCTCCCCCCCTTTTTTTTCCTTTTTTCCTTTTTCCTTTTTCCTTTTTCATTTTGCCCTTTTGCCCCTTTGCCCCTTTTCCCCTCGGAAAATCTTAATATTTGTGAACTTGTTTGTGAGAGAGGGAAAGGAGGGGGGGGGGAGGGGGGGAGGAAGTAAGGAAAAGGGGGAGAAGGAGAGAAGAAGAGAGGAGGGGGAAGAAGAAGTTGATATCGTCCTTTCCCTTCCTGTTTGGTCTGTTGCTACTATTCTCATCGGGCGTTGAGGACGGGAGAGTCGCGGGGGGGGGTACCGTAGTACTGGCTTCGGCTTGCTTGCTTGCTTGTTTGGTTTCTGGGTAGGGCTGGGTAGGGCTGGGTGGTTGGTTAGGGCTGGAGTGGAGTGGAGGGTAGTGGATGGGGTTGAGGAGGAAGGACGGGATGGGATGGGATGGGGTGGGATGGGGTGGGGCGGATGGGGGTGGATGGGGGTGGAAGGGGGGGTGGATGGATGGATGGATGGATGGATGGATGGATGGATGGATGGATGGATGGATGGATGGATGGATGGATGGATGGATGGATGGATGGATGGATTGGCTTTTTTTGGTGAAGGAGGATGAGGGGGGGAAGGGAGAGGGGAGAGGGGAGAGGGGAAAGAGGAAAGAGGAAAGAGGAAAGAGGAAAGAGGAAAGAGGAAAGAGCAAAGAGGAAAGAGGAAAGAGTAGGCGAGATTGAGCTTCTCATCTCATACTGTATACAAGTCCAAAGGATAGGTAGGTATGTCCAAGGTACTACGTAGGTCGGTATCTATCTATCTCTGAGATGGCCAAGGGAGGTCGGTATCTGCGTAGTACGTATCTCGCGGGGGAGATCACGCTTGGGCTTTCTTTTTTTTTGATGGGCAAGGTCGAACGAACTGTGAGGCAGAGAAGGAAAGAACGAGACAACGAACGAACGAACTCCTGCGTACGTTGTACCTACTTGAGTGCCGAGCAGAGTCGATAAGGTACGTAGTATCTAGGTATCTACAGTAAGTACGTAGTACTACTACTACTACTACTACTACTACTACTACATACCGGTACATATCCCTGTACTATTCTTCTCTTGCCGACCGACCAACCAGCCATCACTGGCCTCGGCAAAGACCGCTCGCTGGATCTGGACCAGAAACCAAAAAAAAATAAAAAAAAAATTAAAAAATTAAATTTTTTATTTTATTTTTTAAAACCGTGGAATCTCTCCGCTCTACCGGTACCGGTAGGTACTGTACCGGTATCTCTTCGAAATCGAAATCGAAATCGAAACCGAAAATCGAAAATCGGGATCGGGATCGGAGTCGGCATCGGAGCCGGGATCGGGATCGGGATTGGGGATCGGGGATCGAGATGGGTAAAACGTACGTAGTACGTAGTACTACGTACGTGCGTGATGGGTACCTGCGTGATGACGCCTGGGGGGCCTCTTTTCCTGGTCTCCATCTGTGTCACTGTGACTGATGATTGAGGTGAGATGTCCCCTCCCCCACCCTCCCTTCCCCCCCCCTTTCCCCCTTCCCCCTTCCCCCTTCCCCCTAGGCGCACGTGCGAGAAAAGTGTTGAGCGGAGGCAAGCAGCGGGGAAGGAATGTCGTCGTGGTCAAGTGTGGGTTGGAGGTCTCGATAGATAATGCAGAGAGTGGTTTTTTTTTTTTTTTTTCTTGTTTTTCTATTATTATTCTTTGTGGCTGATAGTGTTTTTTTTTTTTTTTTTTTTTTTTTTTTTTTTTTTTTGGTAACAGCAGACAGGCACAGGAAGAGGGCCAAACTCAGCAAATCGGGTAATTGTGTGAGGTTAAGCGAAATAAGTGAAATCGGTTGGAATGGCGGGCCGCCTCCCACCTACTCGTTACACGGGATTTATCGCAAACTCAAAAGGACTGGGTGGGAGATAGAGTTAGAGATAGATAAAGAGAAGGAGAGAGAAAGAGCTGGATGGACATGGATATGGACATGGACATGGACATGAACATGGACATGGACATGGACATGGACCCGTGGAATGGGAATAGGACGGGACTCGATGAACTCGTTGTTGATGTTTGTTCATTAGCGATGGTTCTAGAAGTAAAGGTGCCGTGTCGTGCCCTGCCTGGCACCTGGCAGTAGAGCATCAGACGCACGCCTTCATTCGTACAGCACTGAAGATACTTGAAGACGGTCTGTACCGGTGGAAGAAGAGCTGGAGACAATCGACGGGTCCAGCTTCGACATGATCTTAGAGTTTCGACCCTTTTTCTTCTTTTTTTTTCTCACCTTCTTCTCCGAGCCGAGTGGTAAAAGTATAACTCCCTCCGACTCACGGCGCAAGAGTCGGTCACGAGACTTTACTATTATTCGCCAGAACCAGAAGAAGAACCAGAACCAGTGCCAGTGCCAGTGCCAGTGGCGCTACCGCTACACTTACTGTACTGTACCGGTACTTACTACTATCTCTCCCGTTGCTCTGTTTCCGCGTGGGGGGCATATCATATGTGCTACTATTATTAGAGCCCAGCCGCGTGATAAGCCTCCGTTGGGAGGTACAAGGAAAGTATCTCCGAAGTAGTAGTAGTATCTACTGTACTACTACCGGTACCGTATCTGTTTGTCTGCTATCCCTATCTATTTGTCTATCATCCATCCATCCATCCATCCATCCATCCATCCATCCCACCACTCACTGCCTCTGATTCCTTATGATATATATTATCCACCTTCATCTCAACCTCGACATCTCTTTTGCATTTCCATCATGCTTCGCGAGACGATTCGCCCTGTGATACCAGACAAGCAACATCAACATCAACGTCGTGCCACCATCAGCAATTAATATACGGCCGGCCGGGCCGGGGGCCTTGCCAGCTCCTGTTCTAGGATATACTTCCCTTCCCTGCCCTTCGCATTCGCACGCCATTACCCCCATCAATCACCCTTCCGAAATCCCAATCCCAATCCCCAATCCCCAATCCCCTACGTATATCCATCACCTCCCTGCTCATAACTGTCTATCAACCTTCTCACCTCCTCCCGCACTTAAATTGTTAGTAAAGAAAGTAAGTACCCAGCGGACAAGCACAGGTTACCTGCCTCTCCTGTAGGTATCTTTCTTATCTTATCATATGCATACATATACTACTAGTACGCTGTACTTACTTCTACTCAGGTCCAGCTCAGATCTCGGTTAGGCTTCTGCGCTTCTGCGTCGTCCTGACCCCCCACCGCCCCCCCCCAAAAAAAACCCCACGCATGTCCACCGACCCCCCCCCCCCCCAAATCCCCCCCAGAACCGCAATCCACAAATTAGCTGCCAAATCCTCGACTCCTTCCGACCTTCGAACGAAAAAAACCCCCTTTTATCCCTAACGGTTGACTCTCTACGTATGACTTCCGTACTCCTCGGGGGCCACCGATTCGGACAGCCTGGACACCACGAGCATGTATTCTCCCTCGCGATATGAGAAGTCGCGAGCCGACGATTCACATCTACCGAAAGGGGGCTGTCGATATATCCTCTCACACCCGGAACTGACAGGGCTACGGTGTGCCTGTGTCGGCTTTGCCTTGAGTAGATCTGTACCTGGCAGCACTTGTGATTGCGGGCATCAAGCGTGCTATCATATCCCGGAGAAGGAGAGTAACTCGGTCGAGCGGCAAGAGCTGGAGGCTTTGAGAAAGAAGGTCGACTGGCTGGTCGAGCAGCTGGAACGAGAGAGGCGCGGCGGGAGTGGTGGACTCGTGGATCGCATCGGCTGCCTGGAAGAGCTAGTGGATCGGAGTCGAGCCGAAAGCGAAGTCGAGTTCAAGAATGTCTATCGCCAGCAGAGCAGCCTCTTCCAAAATGTCGGGGCTCTGAACCACCGGACGCCGTACTACGACGATACCATCGAAGGCCTGGTGGACACTGTTCAGGGGTTCCGGAACCAGTTGATGGAACTCGACGATGCTTCGATGCGGCTCGAGGACAAGGTCGATAGCCTGGGATCCTTCAGTAAGGCCGCTATCAGTCGGAGACGGAGAGCATCAACGCCCCCATCGAAGAAATCCGACGAGTCGGATATGTCCCTGAGCCCGACCCCTCGCGAGTCTCGCTTCCCTTTGCATCCTATGATGGCCGACGAAGCTACTCGCATTCGATCCTTCCGAGACAGAGTCTCCAGCATTGGATCTGGATCGCAGTCTTGGACCGTCCACGTGTCACTCCTACCGACCTCGTCACAGCCTTTTCCGTTCGAGAAGGACACGGCCGCCTACAAGCGTTGTTTATCAAGAGGTTGGAACCCTCCTTCACACCACCTCGTGCTTCGTGGCCCGATTTGCTACTGCAGATCGGGCCTTCTCACGTATGATCATCTCGCGGGCACTCAAATACTAACACTGCTCAGGTCTCCATCAAGTTGTTGTTGTTCCCGACACCGACAGCGCCTCGTTCCGAAACGCGGTTAACGATGCTTTCTGTGCCATTCTCCATGGACGGCCCTGGCACCCCCTCGTTGCTCGTCTTTGCGATGCCAAAAGTCTCCGCGGTCTCCCGATGCTCCGCCCACTTGACGACTACCTCATTGGGAGCAACTACGACGCTGAATTCCTGCAGATCAATTGCGCTGTCAACGATGAAAGCGGGAAAATCCTCGACCTGTACATTGCCATGGCCGAGGACACGCTCTCGTGGGCCGAGTTGAGAGAGATTGCTCCTTTCAAGACTGGACTGGAAGCTTCGTGGGCGTACGACCGACTCCTTGACGGCCCTTCCAATACCGAGGCCCTGCATCCTGATACTACTCGACCAGCCGCTGGTGATATTCTTACCGCCTGGTCACCAAGACTAAAACGAAACGCCTCGGAAATTTCAGGGGCTGCCAGCTTTGGTCCGTCCGACTCGGCAAATACCAGAGCGAAGCTGCGTCGGCCGTATGCCGAAGGTCCTGTGGAGGTAGTAGGAAGGCACGCAGAAGCAGTTTGAATATATCCCTGAAGAGAAAACTAGCGCTGGAGCGGTGTTTTTGAATGGATGGACGGATGGATGTGTATTTAGCCCTGGAAATCCTGGTGTTCAAAGGTGGCGTTGGGAAGGGGATATTTTACAATACCAAAGACGGTTGGGATGGCAAGGAGTCTTGGAGCCTTTCAAAGACGAGTCACGGTTGCTCTGGTGTTCTGTCTCGGTAGAAAATAGCTATGCTTGTTCATAGACAACCTAATACCAGTACCCGAATGTATAGAGCAGCTCTTCGATGCCTGTGATACTGATGTCTGGTAGAGGTCTGTACGAAACAAGGATAGTAACGAATTCAACAGTTATCCTTTTCCGCCAGTGAGAATATCGCTAGTCTGGTGTCTTATGTATCTGTTCCATGTGGTGTTGATCCAGCGGATTCAGATCAACTTCCACTGCCTCCACAAGAACAATAGCATTGTATCAAGACTACAATTAACGGCTTTAGCCCGGGCATGCTCAAGCAATCCCAGGATCGAATTCCACCAACCCCGTCGCTCACGTGACCCAGGAATTATACCCCTCCACCCCACTAGTGCCGCCCTTAGCAAAAAAATAGAGTTTCAACCGCGGTTGCACGTCAACAGACAACCGTATCAATCCGGCCCATCACCTCTCTTGATCACACTGTCTCTCGAGTTGTTCACGGTCATTACCGGCTATCTTTTTGGAGAGTACCGTCTGAGACGCGGCTTTCGCGCTCCATCCAAGTCGAAGTCCCCGTAGGTGAAGAATTCAAGGAAGTTGGGTCTATCATAGGAACGCACTACACGCCCCCTCGGGCTCGAATTACATCCAGCACTACGATGGGCGACGTTTCCCCTACCCCCTCTCCGACCAAACGCCGGAGGACCAGAGGCCTCATTGCATCGAAGAATGTCAAGAGTATTAAGAGTACGCTTGGTAGAGCTAGTTTGAGCCCCTGTGGTGAGTCTTACATCATGAACCCCTACTACTCCAGCAAGGCCTTGCCTAACCTCGTACCAGAATTGAAATGGCCTCCGCGCCTGGTTCCTGTCGAGATATTCGGCCTGATCACATCCTACCTCCCGAGATCCAATATCCAGAATATGCGCTTGGTCAATAAGGAGTTTGACAAGAAGATATCCGAGGTCCTCTTCCGAACGGTGGTGGTACCATTCCGACCCGAGATCTACGGAATCACCCCCGAGACGACGAGTTCCAACGATGAGGTGCAGCAATCGATCATGATCCAAGATCAGGGCATGAGGGTGTTTCAAGGGCAAGTGGTGCCCGCATTGCTCCGAAAAACATGCCGTGGCTAATGGGTCTACAGATTCGGAAACTGGATTCAGAGGTTTGCTATGAGTTTCGAGATCGATTATTTCAAATTGTCAAGCCCTCCCCTCAAATGTGAACAAGAAGCCATCACCAGCTTTTGGGGTATCTACAGATGGCCATTCAAAACGTACAACAGATACTCGGCGCTGGAAGGGCTGGAACAGACTGCAGATGAAACAAGAACGATGGCAAAGGCCTTGCAGTTCATCTCCAATGTCAAAGAGCTCGGCCTGTCTATTGACGGTGGCCTGGGCTGGCTTGCTGGTCCAGATGTCAGCCAGAGGGTTGCAGAACGTGGCGGCAAACTGCCAGTCTTTGGCGCTTCAAAATTCATGCCCGAGACCTCTAGGCGTAGAAAGAAAGCCAGACAGCCCCTGAAGCTATTTCCTCCCATGGAGCCGGACCCGGAACCGCACTCTGCGATCTGCACGAGAATCTTAGAACATTCGGGATACACCGGAGAGCATCTTCAGTCAGCTATGAAATTGCTTCAGGAAAATGAAGGTGAGGAAATTTTGGAAGATATTGATATCGAATTACAGGCCATCAATGACGTCACATGGGAAGGTCTTCGAGCTAACCTTGAATCTCCCGCCTTCGGTATCCGTCGCTATCCAGACCCCCAGCGGTGTGGCGGGCTTACGGCAAACATTCTCTCTCAGGGTGATGAAGAAGATTTCGAAGAAGATGCAGAGAGCATTAGCAATCAGCAAAGCATGTGGGCTGCAGATAGCACTCAGCCAGGCAACGGGGGCTTTCGATACACGCCCAAGAACGGACGCGATTCCCTGAAACCTAATGACCTCACTAACGCACAGCGAGAGATGTTGCTAGAGATGGAGTGGGCTCAGAATGCATTCATTCATTCGTGGGTCATCGCAATAATGGACAATCAGTATCATCAAACATTCAAGAATCTTGAGGCCATTACCATCGCGCGCATTCCCACTCGCCATCTTGCAGCTCTCCGTCGCAAAGACTTCTGGGACAGCATTCCTCAATTGAAGAGCTTTTCTCTGGCGGTCATAGCCGATTGGCGGGAGGTCAAGAAGGAGGCCACGAGCTGGGTTCAAGATACAAAGGTAGCCCCCTCGAACTCTGTTACGGCCGTCTTTGATATCATCAATCAGCAAATATCAAAGCGGAAGAACATCAGTGCTCTCCATTTCGAGTGGCTATGTGGTGGTGAATACGCCCCTGGCATGTTTTCCCGCAACCAGAATATCTTGGCGGCCCCGGTTGTTGCGACCGCAATGCATATGGTGAACAGAGCACAAGAACGCGCCGTCTTAGCCCTCCCACACATTGAACATCTCTCTCTGAAGAATTGCTGGTTGAGCCCTCATATCTTGAGCAAACTGTTGCTTCCGATGAGAAAACAGGTCCTGCAAAGCATCTCCTTTGACTCCGTCTCCTTAACGGCGACGCTACCGAGATACGCCGAGCCGAAGCCGATTACCGAAGCCGCTGCTGTGCATGTCTTGCAGGGTGCTCTTATTCCGTTAATGGCACCATTAGTGCCTCCTAATGAAACTCAAGAGAATGATCAGCCGGATTGGCTCGATCCGCCTCGGAGTGGCTCTTGGACAGAGATAATTGACAAGCTGAGCCCGGGAACCACCTTGGCTGGACTTCGGTATTCGAGAGATCAAGACCAAGATCTAACTTCAAAGCCAGAGGCCAGAGAAGAAACAAAGCTCACCAAACTGGTTTTCAGGTCATGCGGTTATGTCCGAGTCCCTCTTGACTTCGACCAGAGCGTCCTCGAGCCGCCTCAGCCTTTACCTCAGGCAAGCGCTACCTTGAATCAAAGATACAACGAGTTGGATCCGTACATGATGAAACCACTGGAAGCCCACACTATGGCTACGATCATCAACTACATCGATCCCGTTGAGTCTATTGTCCTCGAGAACGCATGGAACATGATCGTTGGCTGGCGCACCTCGCCCACCTCGCATTCGGAGCAACTTGTGGAGGCCATGCTGGACGGGATTCCTAATGCAGGTGACGGTCGATTTGACGGTTGCATTGAGACTGCATAAGCCTCACTACCGAGAAGGATGTTATCGGGTGCGCGAGCACACCATGAATTTGGACACTGCCACTCAAACCCCCGATGATCATATCAAAATCTCGTTAATTTTTACTGTTCGATAATTTATGCATAGCGTGGGTTTCTGTAGCATAGTTGACTTGGGTGTCACCAGTGGCGCATGGTTTGGGGTTCTAATACAGCAAGGGCGACTCATACCGGTAGATGAATGGCGCATGGGACAAAGCGCTTTTACCTTTAGGAGGATATGAGAGGAGCAGTATGGTACCGGTAATGCTAGCCGTCCTCTGGTTCCGTTCGGGCCGAAATCTGGCTGGGCGAGGGCCGGATTGACATTCAGTTGGTCGATGCGGGCCCACTCGGGTCTTCGATTTCAGAAAATATCTGGCGTGGTTCTGCGGCGGAGAAGCAAGCCACCGGTGATGTAAAAGTAGTCTGGAGTTCAAAACCGATAATTCATGGAAACCATCAGACGCTCGCAGAACGTGGTGTCTGCACTCCGTACCCTCACTCCGAGGAGTGAACTTGAGATGAACAGAGCAGCAGCAGCTGGACTCCTCACATTCGGGTAGCAGGTGACAGTAATAGACTACGCAAGCTGCCAACTCCTAACACTCTCACAAACTAGACTGTAGTAGTGAGTTCACATGTAGTGTAGTGTATGTATGCATGCATGCCGCAACGGGTAGGAAACAGATAGGTAGGAAAGTAGGAAAGAAGGAGGAGGAAGAGGCACGTGATCGTAGGTAGGTAAGTAAGTAATATGGCCAACATGGCTAGGCAGGCGTCTAGAGGTGGGGAGAGCGGGGGGGAGAGCGGGGTATAAAGCACCTTTTGGGCCTTGGGGTAGGAGAAGAGAGAGGAAAAGGGGGGACAGGTAGGTGAAAGTGGTGATTGTCATGGTGTGTTTGTTATATTGGATCTAGTTTTTCGTTTTTGGGGGTGGGTGGGTGCTTGCTTGAGGGGTGAGGTAAGTAGGGTAGGGTAGGGTAGACTTTTTTGCTAATGGATGGATTGGGGGGTGGGGGGAGATGTGTGGATGTGTGGATGGGGGATATGTGGATGAATGGTATTTATCAACGTGTGTTTCGGGTGTGCTAATTGACGGGTGTGCGTGCGGTGCGATTTGGCATGGGCGGGCGAGGAAGAGGAGGGAGAGGGAGAATGGAGAGGGAGAATGGAGGAAGGGGAGGGAGAGGGAGAGATGGAGAGGGAGAGGAGAGTTCTATCCAAGGAAATTAACTAAATGGCTAGATATGTTAAGTGGATATGCTAACTAGATATGTTAACTAGATAAGGTATGTTAACTAGATAGTTAGTAGCTAGCTCATAGGTAGTTTGATTGAAAGTTCTCCCTGCAAGAGAGAGAGAGAGAGAGAGAGAGAGACAGAGAGATAGGCCGGCTGGCTTGTTGGGTTATGTTATGTGATGGTATGCGTGTTGGAGGGTTGGCTGGTTGGTTGCTTGCTTGGTTGGATGGTTGCTTGGATGTGGATGGATGATGATGATGATGAGGAGCGGGTGGAAGGAAGGGGTGCAGGAAATGTAATGAGGGAAGAGCAGGGGAAGTGTATCCTGCTGGAGCTTATACATTTTTTCTCGTTCTCCCATGCTTGAGAAGTTCTGGACGGGGAAATGCGGGTCGTTTCTTCGCTCAAGTTGCAGGGAGGGAGAGAGAGAGAGGGACAGAAAGATAGATGCTGCGGAAAGCTTGAGACAATTGATACAAGAGGCCTCTCCAATTCCCAGATTCTCGGCCCTGGGCGCAGTCTTCTTTGAAGAGCTAGTACATCCTCCAGCACTGGCTCGACCTCCGACTCCCACTGGGATCCCAGACACTCGTTCCACGCCAGCCCATCACCTACCATGACCGAAATCACACTGCTCCGGAAAACAGCTGGTTGTCATGAATTCTTTTTGCGTTCGAAGGGTGACCAGCTAAATGATAACAAGGTACAGCCATCTAATGAGAAAAGCCCCTCAAACCCTGTCACACGCACGCCCTTGCAAACCCCAGATCATGATTGCCCAAAGCCCCGAACCGGAAAAAGACAACCAATTTATGCAGCAGTGATAGCCTTGCGAGTACGGACACCACGTTGTCTCGAGGTCAAGTGAGCATCACGTCCCTCAACAGCGCTCGACTTTGCGACAACCTCCTCGCCTTCGGTCAGGATGAGTTCGATGTGGCACGGGTTGGACATGTACGGGTTGATCTAGCATGCTGTCAGTCGGAATTCTTGCCTGTTGCACAGTTCTATCGGAACTTACACGACCGTGGGCACGGTATGTTCGGCGGCGCTGCTTCGGGGCTTGGTTGACTTGGATGTGCTTAACAACAAGGTTTCCAGTGTCGAGACCCTTGGTATCCGCGTTCGCCTCAGCATTCTTGAGGAGACCGAGCAAGAACTCAGCAGACTTCACTGGCCATCTAGCACGAGAGACTCCGAATTGCTTGCCTGTGCATCACGTCAACATTGCTCTGCTCTGCTCCGTACCAGCCCGCCCCTCTACTCCAAGTAGATCCATGCGTGGAGCGTATGGTGTACACATACCCTGAGACGCGCGACCAGTTCCTCCTGCATATCTTCTCATGGGGACGGCCTCCTTGTGCTCCTGCACGTTCTCGAGGAACTTGATTGCACGCTGCAGCTTCCATCCGTTGATAGCTTGGGCGGTCTCGCGGGTGTTCTTGAAGGAGACTCGCAAGTACGCTCCACGCGCACGAGCTGATTTCGCGGGGTGGATCTCGGTGGCTGCGTATCGAACCTGCAGTTGCTCTCATCAGCGCTGTCCTGGAATTTGACTATCGCATCGAATGGCATCGAGCGTGCTTCGTTCAGCCTCTCCCGGCTCCGAATGCGACTCCCCTAAACAGCGACATGGCAATCTATATTCTCTGGTTTGATGGAAAGCATGGACAGGGAGAGCTCACCATCTTGTCGTTGTCGTTGAAGAATTTGTTTGAGGCGTCGTCACGTCGTCAAGAATTTGCAAAATGAATTGCGGGTGTGGAAGCACTAGCCTCGCTTAGCATAGTGGGTGGGTTGCCAAGACTTCGGGGGCGTGACTGAGGAAAGGCGAGCTGGCAAGGTAAATGCAAACGATACCTAGGTAAAGACGCCGAAAAATTTCACTTGAATCTTTAAGATTATTCAATCGTTCAGTCCTATCTGTCTTGAGAGTTTTATTGCTGAGCTGTAAGTTGAGCCTCAAGTCAAAGTTCTTCCAGACTTTGAAGCCGATAACTCCCATGAATCCAAATCACACAGGCACTCCCAAATAGCCGAATCCCTTGACAGAACGATTCTATTCACAACAACTGCATATGCATCTATTCTGTATTTATTTCATGGTATAGTACATTCTACAGGACCCCCAAGCCATGGGCGAGCCTTCTCTCTTTCACAGAATCTGTTTCAAGACCTTTTCTCTTGTGAAGTTGGTGTTCCGCCATCTCGAAATGTAATCATCGTGGTTGACTACGTCAAGTTAAAAAGTTATCTCATAGAGAAAAGAATAGAATACTTACTGTAGCCACCGCAAACTCTCCTCTTACCAGTGAATGCAGACCTCCCATGCAGGACTCGCCAGTTGTCAAAGACTATTTCACATCAGCATACGCATCTCCAAGCCAACCATCAAAGCATACTCAGCGGACTCCCCGGCTTCATTTGCGCCCAATACTGCTTCTCCTTGCGGTTCAAGATGTCATTGAACTTGGCAGCAGCTTTATACCACTTCCTAGCTCCCATGCCATTGTCCTCCTTCAACGCTACCACACCTCTATCATTGTTATTCCATCTAATCTGCAGCATTTTCCGGAACTCTCCGTCTTCCAAATCTTGTAGACTCAAAACTGGCATCTTTTTAGCAGGAGTGATGGTAATGCCTTCGTTACCGCTCGCGTGCCAGCTGATGGGCGTCTTGTACAGGACCTCGTAGGAGAAGGGCGATTCTTTGATCAAGGTTTTGACGGCAGCGAAGCCATCGACGAGGAGGGAGGCGCCGCCATCGCCGTCGGTGTGCGAGAGAAGGTGGAACATTTGGAGGCCGGCGGGGTCGGTGAAGTACGTTGTGTCGGTGTGGGCTGGGAGTGCGAGATTGGTGTAGGCAGTGTCTTTCATGGTGAGGTCTGCTGTGAAGTCGTAGAAGCCACCTGGAGATGTAAGTACGACACAAGTAAGGACCGAGGCATGGATATACCGTAGTGGGTGACTCGAATGAAAGCAATCCGCTCGAGGAGCTCTTTGGTAGCTTCAGGTGTAGGAGGACAGCCGTCTACGTAGCAGAATCCATATTTGCGCTGCTCAAATCAGCAAGGCTCTCTCTCTCCCGTTCATCAAAAACAACGGACAATCTTAGCTGTCCACTTCCCAACCCCTCGATCATCTGCCATAACCTCTTCATACTTGACCGAAGGAGGCGCATGTCCAATGGAGGAGTCCCAAAACTGAGTTCTTCTCGGTCTTAGCAGCCTACACCACCACTAGAAACGTGCATGGATGACTTACGGATCAACCTCCTTCTCTTGGTTTTTCAAGGTAACCATGCCGGGACCCTTTTTATGCTTAACAATCCAATCCCAGCTATAAGAACTGACATGTCCATCATTGGCCCCTAACAAATTAGAAAACATGGCTCAACTGGGAAGGGGCACTTGCATGTGATTTTCAAGCCGTCCTTGCCAGCTCGTACCTCCTTCGGTTGGATATCCTGCGGGATCTAGGTACCTGAGTCAACACCAAGCCTTCGACACCACAAGACAACCAATTAGAGACTTACCGCAAAGGTGTCTAAAGCCCTCTGCATCGTCTCCCCGTTAATACACTTCTCACAGCGACAGTTGTCCCTTTAGAGGATCAGCACGTGACCCCGTCTCTTTCCACAGCCGTCACAAACCTCAACCATAAATTCGGCCTAGTTCGTTCACATCAGTTATCATACATGTTGTGGAAACAGGATTCCAACCTACATATTAGAAACCAGGGACCCCTTCGACGTCATCATCTTAATCGGCACACCCCAAGGCCCCCACGTCGGAATTCCCAGCTTCTCATCCAGACGATCCAGCGGGTCTTCACCCTTTCTCAAAAGCAGACCATCATGATAAGCTTCGGAGAGTATGCGGTGAACGCCTTGCTTCTTAGTGGTCTGTTTAGCTTGGTTGAGGCCTGGGTCTTCTTTACGCAGCGGAGGAGCACTCTCGCTCTCAGCAGTTTGCGCTGGGGGATCAACTTCTGGAAGAGTCTCCGATACGTTTGCTAGTGGAATTCTGTCGGCCGACTCTGAGCTGGAGACGGCATTAGTGGTCACCAAACGTCTGGTAACTCGGCGGGGCAATCTAGGCGCTCGGAAGAGACGCTGGAGGCGCATAGCCATTTTGGATGGTGTTGTTTGGTGTCGTTGTTGAGAGCTTGAGCTTTGACCCGAGAAAAAGGGTGGCCGGCGGCCGATGTGGCCCGCTTCGGAGCCGGTACTTACCGGGATAGTTAATTTTCACTCATGAATAGTGCCGGCAAGTTTATGTTGCGTTTGCTAAAAGGCGTTTGGGTTCCAGATAATAAATTTCCTTTCTTCTCATTCTTTCTAGGCTTTGAATCATAGGTCTTCAGAATGAACTTTCATGTGACTCGACAACACCCATAAGACCACGCAGGGCTCTCTCTACTGCAATGCCGGTGTTCGGAATGGTCACTCACTAATCATGCGAAATCTGGACATCGCTGGGCCATCAGAGTTCAGTATCAAAGAAAATTAATTGTTCATGCAAATAAGCCTTTGTAAGGGAAGTGTCAAAGCCTTGGGTTACGACCTTGTTCCTATTCCCAACATCACATCTAGCCCCGTTCATACAATTGCCCCTTCTTCATCTAGAACCACTCTCCACCTATCCATCTGTTGAGGAAGTCCAAGGACGCCTCAGGTTGATCCATAGGAACCATGTGGCCAGCACCGAAGATCTGGAGGAAAGTGAAGTTTCCACTGTTCTTGATCTTTCCGTACTTATCGCCGTTGTCAAGCTTGATATCCTTGATCTCGGCCTTGTTGAAGGCCTTTTGTCCAGGCCACTCGAGGGCCTCGGTCCAAGCTTGGTTCCCGAGCCAGTTACAGATGAAGTCGGCATCCCCAGCATAAATCAGGACTGGGATCTGCTCAAGGATACCTGGCACAAGACGGTGGAATGGCTGCATCCAGTCACCTTGAAAGAGGAAGTTTCGGTTGATATCGAAGTTACAGCTGTCGTAGCTGCTGACCTCGACACCCAGCTCCTTTTGGACTTCAGCCTTGTTCAAGAATTCGCTGATCCAGCCAAGAGCAGAGTAGCAGAGATTGCTCGTGTCCTCACATTGTCCTCGAATGTCATAGACGTTTTGGCCGGTTTTTTGGTAGGGACCGATCATGGCGTTGTTGCAGTAGATGCTGGCAGGAACACAGGACCAGACACTCTCACTATCGTAGCAGCTCTGAATCAGGCTCTGACAACGTGGAAGTGCGTTTTCCATAGCCTGACACTCCCCAGAGTCAAGAACAGCTGGGTATCCACCCTCTCCACAGGCCATTGGCTTGTAGTATTCATACTGTGTAAGTCCATCAGTCAAGCCGTTGCCAATCAGGACAGACTTCAGGTTGATGTTGCGCTTCTTGTGCGAGAGAATCTCGGAGGTAAAGACTGGTATATAGTGACCGGCGTATGACTCGCCAGCGATGTGGAAGTCCTGCTTCGCGTATTCCGGGAATTGCTTGAAGAAGAGGGTAAGGAGAGCGTAGACGTCCTTGCCGGCGGCAATAGTGTTGCTGACAGAACCGCCACTGTAAGAGTAGCCGACATTGACTGGCTGGTCAAGGAAGATAACCGAGGCATTTGCATTCCAGGAGTACGGGTTATTATGGAGCTTGAGGTTCTTGTCGATTGAGGCAGGTCCAAGTTCCAGGAAGAGACCGGTAAGGGACGAGCATCCAGGGCCACCGTTGAGCCAAAGAACTACTGGGTCTTTCTCGGGGTCGTTTCGGGACTCGAAGAACCCTGACATTGATTAGTAGTTAATTCTGTGCCGTGGTGAACAGAAGACTTACAATAGAACAGATGCTTATCATCCTCGTCGTCATCGAGGTAACCGCTGTATTGCTTGACAGTGTCGACACCGAGCTTCGAAGGATCAACGTGCTTGGCTCGTAGCTTGTATGATTCGAGCTTTCCGTCAATCTCTCGCTCCTTTTCGCCATTGGCGTTCTCGACCCAGACATTCTGGACATCAGAGCCTTTGACAACGAAGTCCCAGGCGCTGTCGGGCTTCTTGGTGTGTGGCTTTGGGGCGGAGAAGAAGGTTGCCTTCTCCATCTCTTCGGGGAAGTACATGGTAACCTCGTCCCAGATGGCCTTGGCCTCGGCAGTCATTTCTTTCATCGACTCGGCCAGATGGCCGAGCGCCTTTGACCAGGCATTAGCGACTGGCTCCGCAGAATCGTGAAGGAGATTCTGGCCGTCTTTAAGGATAGACTGCTGGTTGGTGATGGTGGCCGAAGCAGCGCCCAGTAGGACGGTAGAGGCGAGGAGCTTCATGATGAAAGCGATAAGGTGGAATAGGATGCCAGATCAAGATCAGGAAGACAGAAGATGGGGAATGTGAAAGTGGGGGATTTATCTGCGGTTGCCGTTCAACCTGGGTCGTTTGTTCACGGAAGGATTGGGGAGGTTGAGTTTGGAGGATGGGAGGAGAGGAGGGGAAGGAGGTCAAGGCGTGTTGGCCTGGATACAGCTCGGCTGCTTGCAAGGTCCTGCGTCCTGCCTGGTCCTGTCGATTACGCCGCCCCACGAAATGACTCCAACTCAAAATGCAAAATGGGGACGGGATAAAAGGTGAGGCGAAGGTAGAGAGTACCTTCATTTTATTGGAGATTCTGGATCTAAAATAGTAAAAGAAATGAGTAGGTAGTAGGACCAGGAACTTGGAACGACGTGCCCTGTCTAATAAGGTAAGCCTGGGCAGGTAGGTGAACGTGAAGAGGGGTTGCAATTTTTCGTTGCAGCCGTATGAATTTTACTTGATCCCCCACGATCCGCTCAAGTATCAACCGAGTGAGCAACTCCAGGTTACAGTACTTATTTGATTGTACCATAGGTACTCGATGCTTTCGCTACCATATTTGGCTCCCAGATTTCCCGTCCCACTAACGAACGAACCAACTCTCGCAAAGCCTGGACCTCCTCAAAATGCCAATCAACCAGCCCTCAAACCAGATCAAGCTGACCAACGTGTCCCTGGTGCGCCTGAAGAAAGCAAAGAAGCGCTTCGAAATCGCATGCTACAAGAACAAAGTCCTCGAATGGCGCTCCGGGATCGAGACCGACCTCGACAATGTCCTGCAAATCAATTCCGTGTTCCTCAACGTCTCCAAAGGACAGACCGCGCCCTCAGCCGACCTGGCGAAAGCGTTCGGGCCGAAGACTCCCGTAAACGATATCATCCTGGAGATCCTAAATAAGGGAGAGATGCAGGTGGGAGAGAAGGAACGGCATGCGCAGTTAGAGAGGGTACATGACGAGGTGGTGGGAATTGTGGCGAGCAAGCTGGTGGATCCCAAGACGAAGCGCGTGTATACCACGGGCATGATCGATAAGGCGCTGGATATGCTGAGTTCGCAAGGATCGCAAGCCCAGAACGCCGGCAGTGGAACTGGGACGCCGGCGACGGGAGAGGATGGGGAGGCAAAGCCGAAGATCAAGGAGCATGTCTGGACGGGTGTTGTGGCTACGAAGAGCGCGAAGAGTCAGGCCTTGGAGGCTATGAAGGCTCTGATCGCACATCAGCCCATACCCGTGGCCAGAGCGAGGATGAGACTTCGCATCACTTGCCCGACCAGTATCCTCAAGCAAGCTGCAAAGGCCGCTGCGCCAAAGCCTGGCGATGCCGAGGAAGGAGAAGAGAAGACGAAGGGCACCGTGAAGGACCGAATCTTAAGCTACATTGAGCAAGTGGAGACGCAAGATGTTGTTGGTTCTGAATGGGAGGTTACAGGGTTCGTGGAACCAGGTGCTTTCAAAGGCTTGGGAGATTTTATTGGAGGGGAGACAAAAGGTCAAGGCCGAGTAGAGGTTCTGGACATGGCTGTCACACATGAGGATTGAGCGATCCAGACTTCCGTTGTTTATTCGCAATCTAGATTAGAAAGCGAGGATATTCAATGCAATTCACAAAAGCATACTAACCTAGCACTGGAATATGGAAGTTACGAAAGTTTTGGAAGTTTTGTTCACTCAACCAGATGTGGTAGATGACACCCAGTTTCTGCTCAGTGGCGTAGTGTAAAAAAGCCATATGCACCGCGTGAACCCCGAAGCCACACTCCATCCAGCCCTTTATCCCATCGCATAACACGCTTAACCACCCTTCTTCTTGGACACACCGACAGTACGGCCACGACGTCCAGTAGTCTTGGAGTGCTGTCCACGAACACGGAGACCCCAGTAGTGACGGAGACCACGATGAGCACGGATCTTCTTCAGGCGCTCGAGATCTTCACGGAGCTTCGAGTCAACACCGTTGGCCAGGATTTGGGAGTCCTTGCCATCCACGATATCGCGCTGACGATTGAGAAACCAGGATGGGATCTTGTACTGGGTGGGGTTCTGGATGATGGTGACGATACGCTCGAGCTCTTCGGAGGTAAGTTCACCGGCACTAGAGTATGTCAGGGTGTGGTTTCGAGGTCTATAGAACTGGGTACCGTACCGCTTGTTGAGATCGACATCGGCCTTCTTGCAGACCAAGTTGGAGTATCGGCGACCTGAGTAAAATTAGCATGATTCGAGCCAGGGGGTAGAGGGGAACCTGCCAACTCCCTTGATCTTAGTCAAAGCGAACATGACCTGTAAATTGATTAGTATCGAGCGACCTTCCAGTAGGTTTTCGGGTCTGGACCTTTTGCTTTCCCTTTAATTCAAATTTAATGTTAGCGAAAATCTGGGTCTGGGAGTCTGGAAGAGACTGCCCGTACCTCAATGTTTGTATTCAGCAGACGAAGAATCTGTTCCAAGTAAGTGCATGTTCGGAGCATTTGTGGTTGTCGCGGGGGTGGTTTCGAGAGTCTCCAATCTTTTGATATCTGGAAGTGAGGGAGAGGTATCATACGAATTGGAAATTGGACTTTTCGCCTGCGAACTGTTAGCTGGTGCTTGAGCACTCCGCAGAATCGCGGCAGATTGGGGAGGACGAGGTGAGCCAGGCATCTCTGCGCTTCCTCTCGAAATAACGAATGTCGGCACGATGCAAACCTCCTCCACTTCCAGTATTCGTAAGAAAGGTGTATGTTGCTTACCCGTGACGAGAGACATGATGGGCAACTGTGGTCGTTGTCCTTCGCTGTCATGCGGATTTTGTCGTGAGGGAATTCTGAAGTTGCAGTTTCCACGAGGTTTTCAGAATGGCAGTGTGTGCCTTAGCGAAGCTAGGCCTGAAGCAGGTTAGCGCCCGCCTGGGTCTCGTGCCACCGTACTTGGTAAGCCTGCGATCCCTGAAATTCGAGAGACTCCATAGTCAAACCACAATTCTGCGCTGGGCACAATTGAAAGCTGCACTGCAGCTACAACCATTTCTTTAGTTATCAGATGATTCCATATCTCTTCAGCTTCATCGTATCATTTCAATCTATCCATCCAGCTTTCTTTGGCGCTCGGCCTCGAAATAACAAAAAAAATTCATCCATTTCCACCGACATCTTCTGGAAATAGTCAGCAGCTCCGGAAGCAACTGGACTGGTCAAATTGATGCCGTCAGTGTGCCCAGCGGCACATGGGGACTTCTCAAAAGAGCTTCGTTCCATTTGCGGCGCCCCCTCAGACCATCCAGAGATCATACCCGGGCAGCAAAGAGCATTTGTTCTTCCTGCTTTTGCAATGTCACATTCACATGACACTTTTTTAGGCCAGTCCGGTCAGGTGGATCCATCATCATTGGGAGAAAAAATCCACATACCGAAAGTAGTTCCAATGTCACCTTCCACGCGTCGGTCCATTAGGAGATAACGTGAATACTTCTGTTGATTTGGCCATCTGCGAAGTCCTTTGGGGTCGGGGCTTTCGGATCTTTGATTGTGTCGGGGGTCGAACTCGCACTTATTAGCTCACATTTATGGTGACCAAGTCCCTCTCCAAGTACTCTGGTTCCAGCCCTTTTGGTCTTTTCATATTGAAGTAAACCCCTTATTTTACCAAGAGTTAATGTGCCAGTAACTATTGACACCATCATAAGGCAGTTCTACTCTGTATTCCAACTTAAGTCATTCTGCCCTACAGACTCTCGGATTTTCCGCTCTTAGCAGATTCCCTCGCCGCCTCGATAATTTTCAGTACATCCCTCGCCTCACTGGCCTTCACTGGCACCACACTTTCGCCTCCCCCAGCAACAGCCTTCGCAAAACCATGGTATAACGCAGCATACGTTTCCGGCTCAACGTTAGCCAGCACACTTTCCTTCGGCTCGCCGCCCTCTAGCACCACCAACTTTCCCGACCTGTCTATACTCTCAACTCCAAAGCCCTTATCCCCAGGCTTCTCCCCTGCTTTGAGCTGATCCTCCTGGACATCCAAGTGGAACTTCTTGAAGCTTCCCTTCGCCCCTCTAACCCAGTATCGCAACTGCTCAGTCTCAACACACATCACACCGGCTTTGGCAGTGACAAGTGGTCCACCAGCTCCGTACCCAAGCATAACCGAGATACTATCCGGCTCAGCTCCTCCATCATTCCTCTGGTTCGCAAAGATCGCCGTCACAGTCTTCGGAAGTCCGAAAAGCACGTACGCCTGATCGAGAAGATGGGTCCCCAGATCATACACAACACCTCCTGCCTGAGCCATACTCAGTGTACCCTTCCAGGTCGAAGGTCGCTCTGGCTTGTACCGGTCGAAGTGCGTCTCAAATTCTACCACGCGGCCAATGGTGTCCTCCTTGATCAATTTCTTCACAGTCAGGAAATCTGAATCCCATCGTCGGTTCTGGTATACGCAGATCAGCTTCCCAGCCTTTGCTGAGATGTCGATGAGTTTCTGCGCTTCGGCCGATGTAGGCACGAATGGCTTCTCAACCAAGACATGCTTCCCTGCTTCCAAAGCAGACTTTGCAAACGGAAAATGGGTATCGGGGGTTGTGGTTACGACGATGATTTCGAGGGAAGAGTCTGTGAAAAGTTGGTCTGCTGAGTGGTAAATTTTGATCTCGGGATGGTCTCGAGCAGCATCGTCGCCGGGCTTGGGGGTCCGTTGGACGATGGCCGACAGCTTGAAGGAAGGCGTTACTTGGATGAGGGGGATGTGGAAGACCTTCGCGGACATTCTGGGGTTTTATTTCAGCTTCATTGCTCTATGCTGAAGAGGCTTCGGAGAATATACCCATATCCAATCACACCAACATTGTAGGTTTTACTTGACATGGCGGGGTGATCTTCTGTTGCTTGTGATTGTAGCTCAAGATTTGACTGAATTCTTGGTATAAAAAGGACTAGATGAAACGAAAACGAAACAGATAGACGTCGTATCTTAACAAAAGCTTGTCATGCAGTAATGTTATAATCAACAAAAATCAATATCGTCCACCAGCTAGCTGATCATCGACCCCTCACGAGGATGGTGGGGTGAAGGTGGGATGCTGCATCTTCCAAACGCCGACGAAAGGGCCGGACGTACGGATGTTGCATGCGAGCTAACTAAGCCTTCCAAATGCTGGAAAATGGAGAATCATGCTGGGAAATGGAGATATTTCCCTCTTGTAGTCCAGCTCGGCAAATAGGTAGGTATTGAGAAGAGAGTTGGGAAATATGCCAAGCGAGAGCCGGATCGACGAAGTTCTCGGGTTGGACTGAGGATTGCGTATTCGGCATGTGCTTATTTACATGCTTATCTATACTATACTACCGGTACGTATGAGGTATACTCGGACCCGAAAGTTTACAGTTTATACTGTACAGTAATGCTTTGGCATTGCCTTTTCAATCCCAGTCTATTTACTAGTATATGGGGGGGTATCGGAGACTCATCTGCAGCTAGGTATTGGGCAGAATCCAATTCCCGATTCCACACCTAGGAATGTACTCAAGTTCTCAGAGCCGGTAGGTAATTCTCAAACATCTTATCGGCAAAAAAAATAAATTATGCACGTCTCCTCTCATCAACACTCCTGATGCAAGATGACCAAGTTTTTCTTTTTTTATCACGTGTGTGTCGTCATCGATAAAGCTAGGCTGCTGCCCTGATTGACCTCCCGAAACAATAGAGCTTCACGTCAACAGCATCCAATTCAGATACCCACTTGAGCACCTCTCAGTAAGAACTATGGCAATTCAGCAGCGCGCTTCCGGTCTCTATAGCCGGGTCCGAAGCTTGGTCGACAACTACATTATCAGTCCGTCGAGCAGAGAGAGGTACTACAAACAAATCAGCGCCTTCGTTTCCGAGAACCCAATACTCTCGGTAAGAGCCCCCCCCCTTAACTATATTTACAATCAATCACCTCCTCTATGAAAAGCGAAGCTAAGACTCCCAGACTTTCCTCGGCACGCAATTGGTCTTCTCTATTATCCCCCTTATCCTCTTCATCACCTTTAGCCTCGGCGTCTTCCTCCTCGCGCTCGTCTCCACCGTCCTCTTCATTCTCTTCTGGACCGGTGTCCTCCTGCTAGCCCTCATATCCGCTGCGCTTTTCGTACTTTTCTGGGTCGTGACTGCGCTCCTTGTCCTGATCCCTGTACTGCTGATTATGGTCAGCTTGGGACTAATGGTTGCGTTCACGGCTGTGAGCAGCTACTTCGTTACGATGAAGGTGTTTGGTGCTGTGCCTGAGGGAAGGAAGGAGGCGGCCTTGCCGAATGGGAAGGTTGCGGTTGTGGAGAAGAATGGAGAGGGGCTGGGGGATGTTAATAGCGAGGTGAAGGGATGAAAGGGTTCGGGTAGGAGAAGGTGTAAGACTTCCGACGGAGTAGCGGCGTTGCGAAAATACATGGCATAGGAAAATAGCAAAAAGCACAAGGGCACGGCATGCCCGATTGAGCGCACATGGAGGGCTTTTTCAAGTCAGTCATTCATTCATCCATACTGCCATGGGGAAAAGGGGGTTACCTGCCTGCCTATGGACATAATTGGCGATGCCGGCGGGAAGCTAAACCAAAAGGTAAGATCGTAAAGTAGTCACGTCAAAATACATGGCGTGAAAAAAATCACACTTCGTACACCTTGGAAGAAATACTGGAACCCATTTCTCTGCCAGCTAGCTAGCTGTCTAATCAAGAGCGTTTGTCCCACCAGGAATAGCCACCTTCCCATCATGACGAAGGCTATTGCGAACAGTCCGTCTCGTCTATTTGCATTCATTGCAATTTCATCTCTACCGCTTCTCTGCCACGTTGGCAAACATCTAATCGGAACCTTCAAGCATCGGACCCTCAAGTGCAAAGGCTCTCATGGTAGCAAATCCAGAAAACCCACATCCCTCGTGTGTTTTCCTAGTACTCCTTCATCAAACCCATCCCCTAATGCTTTCCGTTGACCTTCTCGTTGCTCTTGCCGTTCGGCGTGCCATTTGCCTTGCCGTTCGCATGGCCGTTGGTATGACCGTTTGTCTTGCCGTTAGCAATCCCATTGGCGTTCCCGTTTAAGTTCCTATCAACGCCCTTCAACGCATCCTTCGCCGCGCCTCCCTTGATATGCTCAGGCCCCACGGTCCTCTGGGTGTTTCTTCTCAAATACGACTTAACGAAGAATCTTGCAAAAAGGAAAGTCAAAGGCGTCAAGTAGAAGACGTTCAACCAAATCGCGAAGGTCTGGCCGCTGGTGTCGATACACGGAACGGTCTGGTACTCGGTACGGTATTGAATGCCTCCTGATCTGAAGGATGGCACAGCGTGAGCGGTTGGTGCTGCGCCGTTCACGTTCTCTGCAAGACCTTCTTCTCCTACAGCCCGGTACAGGAACTTCATGATCGTCTTTCCGAAGCCATTGGAAGCTGCGGTTGCGACAGCAGATGAGGCTGCGGCTGTAGCAGCTGTTGCGGTGGTCTTAAGCGTGGATTCGACATCCGCGACCTGGACTGGGATGGTGTAGGAGACGAAGGAATGGAGAGCGGCGTAGCTAAATCCAACCAAAAACTGGGTGATTTGCATGGTTGTGAGAGATTGCTTGATGGATTGCGGAACATGGATGGAGAATGCCGCCAAGGTGTAGTAGGTGTACTATGAAAAACATTAGAAGGTTTCTCAATCGCGGAAGGAAAGGAGTAGTAGTACCATCATGGCATGAATTGCCGAATTGACAAAGACAAACATCCAGATTGGTGGAGACATGAACCGAATGCCAGCCCACATGCACATCATAGCTCCAGCGTGGTGGTACTTTTGAAGAGTTGAGCTTCGCTTTCCCTTGGCCAAGATGATAGCAGTGTCCAGGACCTCGTAGAACTTGCTCAAATAGAACAACCAGCCATAGAAAGCCAAACCCTCGTTCCACAGCCTACCCACATCTGTACCGGCTGGTGTGCCTGCCTCGCTGAGAAACACTGACGGAGAAGTCGAAATCCATTGGGAAATTGCGGGGTTGTAGCTGACCGCATTTCCTAGCCCATGCGGCCCATGCATCTTGCACAAGCTGTCGACCAACGGTGTAATGTTCCCAAAACCATTCCAACTTGGTAGGACTCGCTGCAGAGCGCCAAACATTCCAACAAAAGTCCATGCGGAGTAAAGGGCCAGAAAGACGTTGTGCGCCACCACGAACCAGAAAAACGGCTTGGTCTTGCTGATAGCCCATGGCCTCATTCCCCGATCGCGGTTGGCCTTGTTCAGAATTGTGACTGTCAACGCGTACACAATAGCGACGGTGACGGGGACTTTGACATCGAGCGCGGCATTGTAGATCGAGGGGGGTATAGAGATTGGAGGAGCGAAGAGCGTGGTTCCGGCAGTGGGAGGAGGAAGAGCCTGAGGATCGTTTCTCGGAGGCAACTGGAAGAGGTTGGAATCGGGGAGGGAGAACATGACCTTGGCAGAAGACATCTTTGCTCAGCGCTTGAGCGGTTTCCGTCTGATCTGGTCTGGTCTGGTCTAGTCTGGTGGGTGGATGTTGCAAGAATCCGAGAATCCGAGATGCCTCTGTTCTCAGTCGTCGACCGTAGATGTGAAAGTGAAAGAAGGTATGAGAGGAGAAAAGTGATTGCTGCAGAGAAGCCCAGAGCTGCTGCGACCGAGAGTAGGCGATTGCGAGGAGGAGGAGAGGTTTTTTTTCTTTCGGAGGGAAGCTTTCTATGGAAGTAGAGAAAGTACTAGCGCGCACTTTCAACCCGACCAGCCCACCGGACCCAACCAAAGCATTCCAGAGCAGGGAAGGGAAGGGCAATACGATCTACCGAGGCTGGCTTTGTAAGGAGATAGAAGGAGATAGCAATATAGAAGACAGGACAGGATCGGGATTGAGGATGCTGGTACTTTTCACCAGGATCGTGGGGATGCAAAAGAAAGAAGAAAAAAAAGTGTTGAACGGTTTTTTGGGTGATGGATGGATGACGTGAGTGGGGCCCTCGGAGCTGAGCTGAGCTCGCTTAAGCCAAGAAGCAGGGGCCCTGCATGCCGTGCATGATAAGTACGCGGAATCTTAAAAGCATACACCGATCCACCTATCCATCGATTCACCTATCCACCTATCCACTTATCCAACTATCCATCCTTCCATTGCAAGCCGCCACTATGCTCAGCTTCTCAACAAAATCAACAACCATATAATATCTTATTTATATCTTTGGGACAGGTGCATACGTTGAGTTTCAACATGTGTATGATTGTCTGTATATGTAGAGTACAGACTGCATGCAAGTATGTGGTGATTCTTAGCTAACCTCTTGTCCCTTGATAAGATGCATGGGAGTTGCAGAGCGGTTGGGAACCATCTCACTACCTTGTGGGATCACTGCATATCCTCTCCATTCGGACCATTCGGACCATTCGGAGTGATATCTCCATGAGAAGTTCGAGAGTCAACTACCCCCTGGGCACAATGGGCAGCCATAGGCGTTCGTAACATTCACAATGCGACTCTGCCTGCCGAGTGACTTAACTACCGGCGTTATCTCTTTCTTTTCTCCTCATCCTATCAACCCCTCGGCTCAGTCGTCTACCCGCTTCCAGGCTTCTCGGTTCCAGTGGCAATGTCCTTGCTGTAGATAGCCCTCTCGAACATTTCAAGCGCAGCCAAGGGTTGTTAGAAGGGGACTTCATAGCCAGACTCGTAGACTCAGACGAAGGGGAAGTTGCCGGCCTGCTTCACTTGGCTGTGGATGAGAGCGTCGCTGGTCGTGACATTCACGTATCCAGCGCCGTCAAAGCCTGGGGCCTGGACTTCTTCAATGTCGACTTCCCCGCCGAGCCAGTTGCAGCTGTTGCAGTGGGACTGCGGCGAAACAAGGTGGACCTGGCCCTCGGCATCGCGTAGCGACACTTACCAGTCACCTCTAACTGCTAATGCAATGCAAGCCTTGGTATTTCGTACCAGAACTCGTTACATTTGACAGCTTAAACTTTCTACAACCATAAGCTTTGAAAGGTAAAGAAAGATGATAGACCGCTATGACCATGTCATTTTGATATTGTCATTTAATTGAGCCAATTAAGGCTTAAACATAGAAAGTTGGCTTTCGCTTGACTTTAGAAGAAGTCTTCAAAAAAGGAGCGCCTTCAGCTTTGTCTTTTGTATCTAGGTCTGTTAAACAAGCAGATTTAAGATTGACAGTTTTAATCAGCTACGTCCCCGAAGATCGAACCAAAAAAATACCGGCTAACGTTGGTTTTTTTTTTTTTTTTTTTTCTCAAAGTATTGACCCTTAGTTTTGGTGCGAAAAGTGGTTTTATGCGTTAGCAGTTAGCTCTTACTGTACTAGAGCGTCGAGGGTCATTGAGGCGTACGGAGCTTTCAATCAGCATCTCTGGCATAAAGCATAGATGTGATACCCTGCTGCAGCGATTTCCTTAGAGCACTAACAGTCTCATATTCGCGGCTATCATTACCCGTCGAAGTGGAAGCTCCGTAGACCGCATTCGAGGACAATGTGTGTAAGTTGTAATATTCCTGATGCTGGATCTAAGGGTCATACCAGCCATTTCTGTACGGGAATCAACTTGGCTCTTGCAATTTTCCACTGGCTTGCGAGTTGGGATCGGTGTAGCCATCGACAGGAACGCTATACGAGAGTCAGGTCTCCGTAGTGTTGTTAGAGGTCCCCCAAAGCGACAATACTCACGGATGACTTTTGGGCACACCTGGGTCGGCTGATCAATATAGATCATGTTACTGGCTTTGGAACATGGATATGGATTGCTATACGCCTTGCCATCGATATCCACTCCACAAGGCAGGCCTATCTCTTGGAATAATCCAATCATGAAAGACGATCCATGCCGTCAGAGGAGCCTCTGAAGGGTCTGTGTTCCTCGATTCAAAGAACCAGAAAAGAATATTCCCATTTTTGAAGACATCGATATAGAAAAAGTACCTAGCTCCTGAAGCTCGGATCGAGTTCACAGATACCTCCTGAAAGAGTCATGTTGATAGAGAAATAAAAACCGAGACGGGGATATTGAAGAGACGGAAAACGGGCGCTAAGACAGCTAAAGTGCCTTCCTAACTCCCAAGCTTCAAGGATGGGTGGGGTACACAGCTTACGGTAAGCTTTTCAGGAAAGCTTTTCTGCAGCAGGATATATATATGCCTGCTTATTCTGGACTGGCAATGCCTGTCCGGAGAGGTTCCACGATTATTGGGATTAAAGATGTCATGATTTCAACTGTCCTTGAACATAACAGCTAGTTGCAAAAGGCCGGGTGGCATCGTGGTGACCTAGTAACAAGTGGCGAGGGTGTAGCCGACGATCAGATATGTTTCTCGTTTAAGCCAGGTTCATATTTGCGGTACGTGGGAACCTGAGGGAATGGGAAATGATGTACTCTGCTCATCTCACTGGTATGGGTGTGAGAAAGATGAGCTAATGTCATAAGATATGTACTAACCCAGAGCCCACGACCTCTATGGAAACACGCAGGAGATCACGAATTGTTCCAAAGTCAGCAGGCACTTCTTCAGAAACACCTCAACGCATCAGCTGCTGCCAGTGCCTTATTAAAAGAGCTTGTCGAATAGTCGGTCTATTTTTCAACTTTTAACATCGATCATCACTTCGACTTTTACGTTTCGATTGGTTAAGCGGCGCGAGCTCTCTCAGATATAATCTCTCGATCTAGTCTGAGAAAGTAAAAAAAAAAAAGCAGATTTCGAAATCAACAGTTTCGAGACTCAATGCCCGTAATTCACCCATTTACCCCTTCGCTCCTCCCTTCTCGCTTCCCTCTTCCCACACACACACACAAAAAATTAAATCTACTCTATAGAAGCGAACTCTGCCCCAACTTCCATCAACTGCGAGGAATGGCATGGTGGTTTAGTGGCTATGAGCCGCTGGCCGCTTCCAAGTACACCTGTTGATGACGAAAAACCTATTCAATTAGGTTTGTAGATTGGAACCTCATACCATCATACATATGAATTGAGTTTCCAGTTGATTTTTGCTGAAATTCAGTGTAAATTTTTTTTTTCGATTTTTTTTTTCATAGTATTCTCTGTATCCTATCTAATAGTGGAAGTTGGTCAATCTCATAGCTTTAGAAAGCCATAGAACATATACCCACCCCCATATGTTTTCCATGCGGCAAGGCTTGACTTCCTTTAATTACAGTCCTGGCACTTATCCTTTTCACAGTCGGGTCTACCTACCTACCTACGTAACTTCGTGACTGATCCCGATCCCAGCCACCTATTCAAACAATGAGCATCGTCCCAGAGCCCAGAAAGATATTGCAAATAAAGAATAGAATTCATCAAGTACCAATAACCCAACCCCCCCCCCCCCCAACCCCCCTCCCATTCCACTAACATTCTCTACAAAGAAAGCTCTCCTCTTCTATTCTCTATACATTCTCCTCGGCCTCCTTCCCATCCCCTCGTCCCAACAGCTACATTGCAAGCACCACAATGTAGAAGCAAACGCTCGCACCTAAGAGGTAGCATCGAAAGAAACAGCAGTCGACGCCTGCCCAGCGCTCGCCTTATCAGCCGCAATGCTCTTGGCAAGCTTAGCCTGCACGGCCGCGAAATCACCGCCGGTTCCGCCCTGCGAGGCCTCGACCTGGATACCAATCACCTGGGCCGTCAGCTTCAGCACCTTGTTGGCATTCTTGCCGACCTCGAGCGCGTCGGCAGCAGGCCCGGTGGCGGCGGCGATGGCTGGGTTGAAGGCATTGACCTCGGCGTCCTCTGCTGCGTTGTAGATGCCCTTGATAACTTCCAGGTCGTTGGCTGTGACCTGCGTGAGGTCGCTTGGGAGGCCGGTGAAGAGGGCTGCGGCGTTGGCTTCGGCGGAGCCTGCTGTCCCTGAGGAGATCTGGAAGTCGTTGTAGGCCGATGGCTTTAGAACGTCGGCTGCTGAAGCGGCGGCTGTTTTGGATGTCAGTATTGCGAGTCTTGAGTGGATTGGAGGGAGAAGGTGGGGGGTTGAGGGCCTTCGAACCTTTTGGGTCTTTGGACGAGCCTTTCGAGGTCGCAGGGGTTGCCGCTGAGCGTGGGGCAGAGCTGGTGGGAGTTGCATCTGCGTTCTTCTTGGGAATGAGCGATGAGGCGACAAGAGCGAAGAGGCCGAAGGCAACGATAGAGTTGGTGAATTGCATCTTGAAGGTTTTGAGTTGGTTGACTGGTTGATTGGTTGGTTAGGTAGGAAGAAAGTATTTTTTACTCGTTAGTTAATGCTGAATGAAGCCCGAACAGAATAAATATAGTATAAATGTAAAGACAGTGTAATATTGATAAGAGATAGATCAACTGATGAAGAGAATGTAATAGTGACAAAAAAATTGCTGAAGAGCGTTGATAGAGTGGAAAAAAGACCTTCTAGTAAAGGCGACAGATCACTTATATACATACATAGGAGGCTCCGAAAGTCTATAGCATGAACTACTTTCGACCCGCCTCCCCGTCTCATCTCTGTATCCACCTCTCACCACCGAGTCGTCCGTCCTACTTGCAGCAGGCCATGCATTCCGTCTCTGAAAGGCGTCTGGCATAGGACATATCCGAAATGCTTGAAACCGCACCGGACACAACCTCACGCGGTAACATCTACCCCAAATAAAGGGCGGCTCGGCCCATTTTATTTTCAAACCCAAAGTCTGCTGAATCTTGGTTCCCGCCTGGGCAAATCTCATTCGAGAAAGATGGCGATGGGGTTTCAGCCTGGCAAGAGATGCTGGTATTGCGATTTCATGCTCTTCGTCTGGAGGTGTGAAACCCGGGAGGGCCGCATCTCCACGACTCCTCGTAGACGAAAGCAAGAAAGTAGAAGCAACGACGAGCCTAGGATGGGTGGTTGAGGATCTGCGGCTGGTTCAGACGAGCGGCTAGAGGCAGGAACAGATGAGAGTGGAGAGGGCACGTCGAGTTTGCATTTAAGGTTTTTCGCTTGTGTAGGCCCGGGGCTAGCAAAAGCTTCGCATATGTACTCATGTACCGCGCAGTCGTGATATCTGTTGCAGACCTGGTGTAGGTATAGTAGAGAGTAGAGAAGACGTAAATGAAAGGCATGGAAGAATATCTTCGGTCATACTAAGAGCATGTGCATGGATTATCTCTAAATGGGGAAGAATGGTCTATTTTTTTTATTAATAATTGTCTCTCGATCTGTAGGCACACTTCAACCGGACCAGGATATTTACCTTGACACGTGATACATGGCCATCAACTGTACTGCTGCAGCAACTCTATGCTATTTGATATTTTTTAGTATCACGAAGACATTAGCTTCTTGAATGCGTAGGATAGAATACGCTACCAAAGAGCGATTTATAATATGGTTGGCCATGTTCATGCAAGTCTCAAAAATGGAAGGTTTCGTTATAGTAGCTCTCAGATTTGGTTTCGTGACCTTAAAGACCCTCATACCTCTCTTAGAACTGCATTTAAAATTTTCCTGGCACAAAACAAACGTGACTATGCCTCCCTGTGAACTCAGCACCGAGCCGCTGGGATTCCAAAGTAATCCACAACATGTCTCTGTCCATACGCCAATTCGCACCTCTGCCCAGTTTACTGAGGAGCAGCGTTCTTGGCCTCCACACCCAACGAAAATCCGCCGATAAAACCCTCCATGCGACCCCGTCATGATTGATACGTCCAGTCTGTCTCGTCGCAGGTGATGCAATACCTAACATCGTCTATGTGACAGGAACTCAAAGTAATACCTACATTCAATGAATCAACTTTCATGATTCTCCAGGTAAGTTCCTCATCCTGTGTAAATGTGGTGTCTTTCAATCAAAATACGGTGATACTCTTGAGGTTTAGAAGGGGATCAGTGCCTATCTGAAACAGCTCTGATTACTCTGATTGATATGGTATTAGTTGGGCCGTCTTTGGTAAAACGAACAGAGACTTCGGAGCAATAAATTATGGTCCAGATTTGATCCCCAACATGTCCACATATAATTCAATTGCGGCTAAAATTTGATCAACCCTCTCTTTGACCCTTTGGATTCCAATTGTCGACCACATTGCAAGCTTTTAAGGAACGTGGCTCGGTATTGTGCGAGTTGTCTATCTCAGGGCTCGGTTTTGGTGTTTGTTTACTCCTTCCTTGGCGAGCCTCGCTACGCCCCTTCCCCTTCCGACCTGCCCTGCGGGGTTTCAACTTGCTCTCCCATAACAACACATTCAATTCTTGCCGCCAAAGGAGAACTATTGCAACTTATAGTCCTTAAATTGGTTCTCGTCACACTATCTTATGACTACATAATTCCTTGATACTTTACTTTGATATCTCTCTCCACGACGACAACGACAACGACAGCACAACAGCTTCACAAACTCTGTGGCTCTATCTATCTCGCAATCACCCTCTCGCTCCTCCATATCTCCAGTAATTCCAGTCATCTATGATCTGTCTCGCACAAGTTTCAACTTGACACTACCCACGGTTACCGATTCGGCTTTGCAATTTGGCTGCCACCTCCAACTTACTTTTCGATCTCGCACATAGCCATCCACAACATTGATAAGGTAAGTCATCCAAAGGTGACCTTCAGATTCTCCAGTCTAAAACCTTCTGAGAATAACACGTCCTTTGCTAACGTCCGTCTATCAGAAACATAATTTCTCATAGTCCGTCAACCCGAGCAGGACCCCCGAGCTCAACTACACCTACATCCCTCATCACCTTTGGGAGCAACTCTACCTCGCCATTTTGGGGAACTTGCAACTATCTAGCTCTCTCACCTTTTATGGTCGACACCTTCCCATGGCCACACGTCAATAATATCATCTACCTCGATACGTAATAACATCTGATCTTCAAGATGCCTCCCAAAAAGCGACTTGCTCCCGGCGAGGAAAGCGAAAATTTCAACCCCCTTGACACGCAACTACCCCAGTCCAAGGCTCAAAAAGGTCCCGGTGGCGTTCGTCTAAAGACTGCAGCAAAAGCTGCCCCGAGCACCAAGACAAAGAGCCACAAGCTGCCGCCTAAGGAGTCAAAGAAACAGAACAATTTAATCAGCGAGGTAATCGATCTCGATCAGATCGAGCATGAAAAGCCTTATCGAGAGCAGCTCCACCGAAAGCCAGAGGTTCGCATCAAAAAAGTGCCACCACCGACTGGCAAATTTCCGCTCTTTACAGACGGAGATGTTATCATTCATCTTGAGTGTAAAGGCTGGTTATCCACATACCAGCTCCATTCTAGTACGCTCATTCATGCCTCGGCATGGTTCGGGGAGACCGTAGATTTGGACATGAGTATGCTTGAAGCCGACCCTGTTAGAGGCGCCAAGATGCAGAAACGATACAAAATCAAGGCGAGATATGAGCTGAAGGTCAACCCAGACTTGAAGGTTTATCTTCTTAAGAGAGGCGTAAGTCGAAATCCCGCATTCTCCAAGCACGATTAGTGCTCTGTGCCAACAAATTCACCTGGAATGCAAGGCATAATGCTAACTCTTTACTGCAGAGCTTCACATACTTCAACGAGCAAGTGCCCTCTAGACTGGGATCAAGTAAGGCCGAACCTCAAAAGTCTCTTGGGCAAGCCCTGCAAGCCAAGATGCCTGCGAGCGACGCTGCAGTCAAGAAAAGTATTTCACAGAGTGCAGCCCTTGAAGTCATAGATGAAGACAAGTATACCCACCAGCAGATCATCAAGGACGGAGTTTCAGAAATATCGAGATCTGCGGGAGAGCCCAGCGAAGCAAAGAAGATCGCCGAGTCCGTCGACAAGCCAGAGCAGCCTACAATTCCTAAGAGCGTGACCGACATGGCCCGGTTATCGATATCTGAGAGTCCCGTCAATGTCGGATCTTGTGATGCTTCTTCATCTTTCGAGGGTAAGCCCATTGAAAAGGAAGAGGTTACCACGAATTCGGCGCTGGATATCGACACGGCCATGGTGAACAACTGTGGAGAGTCAACCAACGTTCTTGCTCTGGCCTCTGACACGGTTGAGAGTGCTTCTGTCAAGAGTGACAACGACACCACGATGACCGACATCCCCGAAGATACTGTACCTGAAGGTAACGACACTCACATGAGCTTGCCTATCATTGGAAAGCCTATGGAGGCATGTGGTTCTGGGATGGACTCGGCTCTCAAGGAGGAAGCAACTTCAACAACTCTCTCCCCCACGGCCCGATCTCAAATCGCTGCCAGTCTAACAACTGCTACGCCAGCCCTGGCTTCCGAAGATGCCATCACGACAGAGCCTCCAGCTCTAGGCCCAATGTCTGCCGAGCCGGAAAACACAGATGTTCATGTTCCAGCTCCAGCCTCGGCGACGGATGGAAATGCCGTCGCTGAGAAGGAGAAACTCTCCGAAAAGGAGCATGTCGACACAGAGAAGTCCTCTGCTCTCCCAGCTGCTACGGCCAAAGAACAGCTTCCCCAGAGCAGCACACCCGCGGGCCCGGTCCAACCAACTAGCCAAAGCCAGGGAACCGCAGAAGCCGAGTCTCTCAAGTCCACAGCCATCGCAATCAAAGGTCGGATCGTGAAGAGCCCGAGAGGAGTTACCAAATTCGCGATGGCGACCAATCACTTTGTGGCGCGACCACTCGCAATCAGAAGTGGATACGACTTCGCATTTGCCCACCACAACCTCTTCCTTGCATATTACAACCTGCCTCTGACGATCAGCACTGTCGACATCGACTTCGCCCTAGACCACGCAGAGCTACTTATCGATGTCGCCCGTCTATATGGCTCAATCCCCATGGTTCGATCGCACATTACCAGCGCGCTCATGAACTTTGGCCGGGACCTCTACCTCGCTATCATGCACGACCCACCTCGCTGGATGCAGCTCGCATACTACCTTGAATCGGCTCCAATCTTCAGAGAGGGACTGATCCATGCCGTGGGAAGCTATGGATGGTGGCCCTGGTCGTCCTTCCACCCACCCGAGATGTTCGCTCAAACCATCGAGGTGATGAACCGAAAGCTCAGCGAGCTGGAGGCCTTGAGATCTGCTGCTGCCGACTCTCTCGACGCGGCCCAGCTCCAAGTAGGAGATGTTGATCTGACAGCCGATTCCCTCACAGCGGCCACTGCGGACATCTGGTCAGTCGGGCAGCAATGGAAAAGCTGGTTCAACGGAGCTCTGGCAGAGGCTGACAGCAAGGCTCCCCAATCCAACCCCAACCTCGAGCACACCAGGCGACTGGATCACGCGGGCGTCTATCGCTTGATCTTGAAGGGCGGAGATGCATACTTGCCACTTGAGGAAGTTCTCGACCGAATCGAGGCCACCAAACCAGATGGCGCGAAGGTTTCATCGAAGGGTCGCGAGGTAGAGAGAACTCTGAAGACCATGAAAGACTATGCGCAAGAGCAGGTCGCAGCCCTTTGTGTGAACAACTCTATGCTCCCGGTGGAAGAGGTCGGAATCGACTACTTCACCTGCATCAACTTGAAGGACAGCGAAATGCCATGGGTCAAGCCTCGTAGTGCGACTGTCCCTAAGAGAAAAGTCCAATCTTAATTACAATAGAAGGTGCACGAAAGAGGCTTACGTTCAGTTATTGGACATTGGCATCGCCATTCGTCCCTGGCTTGGATGCACGAGCCTGGATATCTTCCTCAAAACGGAATCCCTGGAAGCTCGGTACTTACCAGCAGAGTGACAGCCACGACGTTCAGCTGCAAGTGTCGACTTCGGTGGTCGCTTGCGGGCATATACTTTCGATGATTTCTCCTTTCTTCGCCCATCTCATCATGCACACAACCTTCAGTTTCCATCTTTTTTCTTGCTAAATCATTTACAGAACAAGTTGACGATCGTGGAGATCATACACAAACCTGCAAAAGCCCCCTTTCCTCCAGAATCATACATAGCATAGTTAGGACAAATAGAAACAATGCATCAAAATCAAATCGGATTCAGACGCCGCCCATATGCAATGTGACCCCCGACGCCTTGCTAAATGACATCTTGCTCGCGCAGCCTCTACGAATTTTTGATTTCCGGCCCAAACAGATCATCAGCAGCAGACCTCTCCATTTCGAGTTTTCGCTTCTTGATGATCTTCTCATCTTCACCCTCCTCCCCCTCTCTCTTCTCGCGCTGCAACTTCACCAAGTCCATTTTCTCTGGATTCCTGCACAGCTTCAGTTTCTTAGCCAAGACCTGCAATTCCTTCTTCTCGACAGCAGAAGGCTCTGAGCTCGGATCGACAGTCTTGAGCATCGCAGCACACTTTTGCAGTGCACCGAATACCTTGTGCTGCACATCCCCCGCAGAAGCAGGAATCTTGATCTGGATGTACCACTCCAAGAGCTCTGAATCCGCAAGCATCAGCGCTGCCATCATGATCTGGCTCGGCGTGAAGTGGAAATAGACATCCGTCAACAAGGCGCTCGTCTTCAGGTAGTCCCTAGCCTTGCCATGTGCTTCTTTAACTCTTTTCCCCATATTGCGTGGCCGGTCTCCGTTGAGCTTTTCTCCGCCAGGAAGGGCAGGTATATTTCCCAATGACATAGCTTGTAACTCCATGACAGCCCCCTCCAAAGCTCGGAACGGGTGACGTACATCGAACGTGAACCTCAGGCCTTGCGTAAGTAGGAATTCAGAGGCAAGCACGTCTTCTGGCTTCGTCTTGCCGATGGCATCTGCGAATTTCGTAAGACGGAAGTAGTGGTTCTCGGTCTTGGTAGCGAAGAAGAGGGCGGTTTTCAGGATGTCGGTCGGGTGGTAGGTCATGAGAGAGTTGGTGAGGTAGAAACGCTTTATGTATTGGATTGCCGTGGCCTGCTTTTGCATGAGTCTCATTTCTCGTGGTAGATGTATATTTCCTAGGTCTGATTTGATTGTATGCATACCTTGACATCCGTAGGCACTTTCAAATGGTCCCCCAGCTTCATAGTCTCCTTGCAATAGAACGCTACAAGCCTCAGCTCCTCATCCACCGTCAAGCAGTTCACCGGCCCCTCCGGCGGGAGCCCATTCTCTGCTTCACTCGTGTCGGCTGAGGAGATGATGCGAGCTTCGCGCAGGCGTCGCACGGCTTCGCGAACGCGGTCGGCGGCCGTTTGGTTTGTGGTTGAGCGCAGCGCGTGGAGGGATTGAGGGGTGTAGGACCAGAGACGGTACTGGGTCGATGTCCGGTATCTCTCGTCTTCTGACATCGCGCAGGTTGTGCGAAGCTTATTATGTAGGGATAGATGTCTGTGTTGTTTGTTTTGGGTGTCGACAGCGCGTCGCAATATGTTGACCTGAAGACCGAGGTGTCGGCTAAAAGTCGGGTCACTTTCTAAATATCGCGAGAGATTCGGCGGAAGGGTCTGCCTGTTCAATGACTAAAACGGGTATACGCTACTTGCTTTGCAGAAATTTGATAGAGAACATACGCAGAATCGATGCGAAAGATGGTTTGTATCTATTTTTCCATCACAAGTGCATGGGAACTATGTTAGGAATGATTTGAAATTCTATCTGCCACTTTTATGCATTAATGTCTATCTACATTATAGCTGCACCATCAATTTCTGAACAATGCGATTCAGTCCTTCCATGCGCCTAAAACGCCATCGCTTTCGCAACAAACAACACCCAATTTCATTTCTCATTATTCATAACCCTCTCTCTGACACTCCCAGAAAGCCCTCAATCGTAGAGAGCCGATTCCGGATCATCATCTCCCAAAGCATCTGCAACATCAGCATTATCCATATCAACATCCTCGCTCGAGCTTTCCTCGGAATCATCGTGGTTACTGAGAACTCTGATTCTGTTGGAATTATCCATAACCACTCTAGCCCTCTCTCCGTCCTTGATGGAACCTCTGAGGATCAAGACCGCAAGCTTGTTCAGAACCTCCGTCTCGATCAGTCTAGCCAAAGGTCTCGCACCGTAGCTTGGGTGGTACCCAGCAGATCCGAGCCAATCTCTAACAGCAGGCGAGCAGTCAATCATGACATCTCTGCCATTGCTTGACAGACGCTTCTGGATCTCCATAAGGCGCACATCGACAATCTTGCGGATCTCAGCCTTGGAAAGGCGATTGAAGATGATAGTCTCGCTGATACGGTTGAGAAATTCGGGCAAGAAGTAGTCTTCTAGTGACTTCTTGACCAGAGCTCGGGTAGTGTCATCGATCTGGCCATTGGCGGTGGTGGCACGTTGGAGGTACTCCGCACCGATGTTGGATGTCATGACCACGATACAGTTGCGAGCATCAACGATTCGTCCTTGACCGTCGGTAATACGACCGTCGTCCATGAGTTGAAGGAGAATTGTGAGCACCTCCTTGGCGGCCTTCTCAACCTCGTCGAAGAGCAGGATCGAGAACGGCTTTCGGCGAAGAGCCTCTGTAAGTTGCCCACCTGCGTCATGTCCGACGTAACCAGGAGGAGCACCAATCATCCGACTGACAGTGTGGCGTTCTTGATACTCGGACATGTCGAGTCGAATCATGGCTTTGGGATCATCGAAGAGGAACTCGGCAAGGGCCTTGGTGAGAAGCGTCTTACCAGTACCGGAGGGACCACAGAACAGGAAACTTGGAGGTTGGTTTGGGTTGGCCAATCCAGACCTCTGAAGACGGATCTTGTCGGAGACGGCTCTGACGGCCTCTCGCTGACCAACTACGATCTTGGAAAGTACCTTCTCCATATGCAGGAGCTTATCCTTCTCGGTGGTCTTGAGTCTCGTCACAGGAATACCAGTCGAGCGAGCAACGATCTCGTTGATCTGGTCCGGGCCAACAATGTCTGTAATGAGTGATCCGCCGGAGTCGGGATTGGATGAGCTCAAGGCCTGGTCTGCATGCAATTTTTCTTTCTCCAACTGCTTGATGAAAGCCTCTTGCTCGGGAATGGCGTAGTACTGCAAGTCGGCAGCCTTCTGGTCATCGTTCAGACGGATAGCCTCCTCCTTCTTGACTCGAAGCTGATCCAGCTTGACCTTAGCTTCTTGAATAGCCCTGCTTCGGTTCTTTTCGCTCTCATACTTCTCGCGAAGAGGCCTCAGCTCCTCCTCAACATTGCTGGAGTCTGCCTTGGCTTGTGCGAGACGAGCCTTTGAAGCCTCGTCCTTCTCTCTCGACAAAGCATGGATTTCAATTTTCAATTGCTGAAGTCTGCGGTTGAGGTTGTCGAGTGCTTCAGGTAGTGATTCTCGCTCAGTCTTGACTGCGGCGGCAGCCTCATCAATCAGGTCCACGGCGGAGTCGGGGAGTCGTCTCTGGGTGAGGTATCGTGCAGCCAAGGTAGCAGCAGCAACGATGGCTCCATCCGAGATCGTGATACCGTGGTAGACTTCGTACTTCTCCTTCAGACCTCGGAGGATCGATATGGTCTCGGGAACCGTAGGCTCCTTAACGAGAACTTGTTGGAAACGTCTCTCAAAGGCCGCATCCTTCTCAATATATTTTCGATATTCTGCAAGAGTTGTGGCACCAATGCAGTGAAGCTGTCCTCGGGCAAGCATGGGCTTCAACAAGTTGGCAGCATCCATGCCACCCTCGCCGCTGGATCCAGCACCCATGAGAAGATGCATCTCGTCGACGAACAGAACGATGAATTCCTTCGATTGCTCAATCTCGTTCAAGAGACCCTTCATTCTCTCCTCGAACTCTCCTCTGTACTTGCTGCCGGCAACAAGCGAACCGACATCCAGAGAGAGCAGTTTGCACGTAGCAAGGTTGTCGGGCACATCATTGTTGACAATTCGCTGAGCAAGACCCTCGACAACAGTGGTCTTGCCCACACCAGGCTCTCCGATCAAGACTGGGTTGTTCTTTGTCCGTCTTGACAAGATTCGGACCACTCGTCGGATCTCCTCCTCTCTGCCAATGACCGGGTCAATCTTGCCCTCTCGTGCCGTGGCAGTCATATCGATGGTGAACTTCTTCAGATTCTCAAACTCCTCCTCAGTATCGGCCGTCTTCGAGTCCACTCTGCGTGTTCCACGAATATTCTGGACAGCATCTTGCAGCACCTTGACATGGGGGATGTTGCCTTCCTTCAGCGCAGCCTGGCAGGTCGTGTCCTCCGACAACGCGATGATCAAGTGGTCTACGGCAATGAAGGAGTCTTTCTGCGTCTTTTGTAGTTCGTTGGCTTGTCTCAGGAGTTTGGTGAAGGAGGGTGCCATGGAAATCTGATCGGGAGGAGGATTTTGAGTGGGTAACCGGACAAGAGCGCGGTTGAGGGCTCGTTGGAAGGCTTGAGGGTCGCCATGAGCGCGCTCGACGACCTGGCGGAAGAGAGACTGTGAGGAGGCGCCATGAGAGGCGTTGACGGTTGCTTGCTGGTCTTTGGACTCGTCGACGGGCGGGTCAAGCAGGCTAGAGGCGAGATGGAGGGGTAGAAGTTGGGGGTGAGCATATGACTCTGCGATGGCCATGGCATCGGACAGAGCCTTGGTGGCCCGGTCGGTGAAGTTCATGTTTGAGGTCGACATGTTGTCGAGTTTGACCCGGGCGTGTGATCAGTTCGGGTAGGAGGTTGTGGATGTAAATGTAATTGTGGTTGTTTGTCGCTATGTGGAGGAACTTTCGAACTGGGATGGATAGTGGGGTGTCAGAGCAAGCTGGCAGGTCCTTCGGTTGTTTGTTTTGATTGTTTTCAAATAAGTCGGTGATCTGGGTCACTGTATCGAAGAAAGTCTTGGGGAGGTTTACTTGTGGAAGGACAGAAATGGAGAAGATGTGCTATGGGGAGCAAGATTTATATCTTGCCATCGAGGGTGACGAGATGGCTCTAGAGGGAGCTGGTGTTGTCTCGAAAGCTCGGCCTGTCCAAGGAACGAGATGCAGCTAGAGCCTTCTTTTTCTTGTGGGGTGGTGGGGTCGTGGGGCCAGTGCTGCTGGCAAAATATGGGGCCTGTCGAGGAGCAAGCTCACCTGTAAATTCAGCCACAGTAGCTCATCAAGCCACAGCATCGGCCACAGCACTGGCCACAGCACTGGCCACAGCATCAGCCACAGTATTAGCCACAGCATCGAAATAATCCATACCAGCTGCCTTGCTTTGTCGTTGGACTTGGTCCAGTACCGGTACTGCGTCGATTGACAGCCAGCTGTCCCGCCCCAACACGCGATGAAGCCCAAACGCATGAACCCCGAAGAGCTGGCACGTCGAGCCCACCAAGCAGCAGAAGCCGCCGCGTCCCAGGCTGCGAAGCAAGCCGAGATTGCTGCGCGCAAGGCCAATACCGTACCAAAGACACCGCCGCCCGAACATGGCCGGGAGATCTTCGTCTACAACCATGCACAGCGAAACCATGTCGTCTACTCGCTCAGGAAGGCCATGAACGTACGGTCTGCCTTCTGGGACATTAAAGCGGTCGGGTGCTGATTCAATTCCATAGAACAATGCCGCCTTGGCCCAGCTCCCCTTCAACGGCAAGAAATCCGTACCAGCTGCCCTGCGCAAAGACCTATGGCATCCCATGGCCCGCATCACCTTTCCGAAAGGCTCTGGAAAGGTCGGACTCTCCGCCTTTCAGAAGCTGCGCGAGTACAGGAAACGACACGAGTTGGAATGGGAAACGAAGAAGGGTGATCACATCTTCTGGGATCCGAAGGCGAGAGAGGATAAAGATAATCCTGGGAGTTTTACACCAGGCCCGAGAACTATCAAGGCTAGAAACAGGTTGCTGTGTGACCAAAAGGCGAACAGCATTGCTGATATTGCGGCCGTGTTAAATCGATTAGCTTCACCAATGCAGAAGTCTACTGCTGTGCCGAAGGAGGGAGAAGAAGGAGCTGTCACGGCTCAGGAGGGGGACACAGCCGAGACAGGAAAGAGTGCGCAGGAAGGGGCAGTGGAGGGGTCTCAGAAGCCAGAGGAGTCCGCTGAGGTCACCAAATTGCCGAACATTGGCCTTGTGGGAGAGGGATCCGGAACCCGAGTCGAGGTTCTCTGGCGGGACTTGCACGATGCGGAATTCGCAGAGTCGTGGGCCGGGAACATCGAGCACGGCAAACTCCCAACGCCCAGCGAGGATATCCCAACCTGGCTCAAGGAGAAGACGTTACGAGAGAAAGAAATCTCCGACGCCGAAGAGGCGGCAGCGCGGCTCCGGAACGCAGAAGAGCAGGCCGCAGTACGCGCCAGATGGAACGCCTTGAGCCCCGAGGAGCAGGCCGAGGCGAAGAAAGAAGCGCTAGCAAAGAAGATGGCTGCTCGCGGGAATGCGATCTCCGACGCCGACAAGGAGGCAGCGCGGCTCCGGCACGCAGAAGAGCAGGCCGCGGTTCGCGCCAAGTGGAACGCTTTGAGCCCCGAAGAGCAGGCCGAAGCGAAGAAAGAGGCGCTGGCAAAGAAGATGGCCGCTCTCGAGAATGCGAAGCATGAGAAAAAGGCGAAAAAGCAGAAAGTCAAACACGTAGCTAAGAGGAGGACAACGGGCAGCACAAAGATCCGAAAGGAGACTGTATAGGATTAGGTCAGCTGTGCTGTGTTGTTTTATGTCGTGTTGATATCCTCCACTGTAATTTACAAAAGCTGTAAAGTAAGAAGGAACAAAATATACCATACCATACCATACCATACAAGCGGGTAAGTAGACGTCCCTAGCAGCGAGCCTCTAGTGAAACCTGGCAGGCCGCCTCACAATTAGGCCGATGCTGCTTGCTGGTGCCAACAAGCAGATATGGGACGGGGTTGGGATAGAGAGTATTGCAATCAAGGCGTCTCTCTCTCTCTCTATGCTGTTCTGTTATCTCTCTCTCTCTCTCTCTCTCTTTCTCTAATCTGTTATTTTTGTTCTCCTTTCTTCCTTTCTTCTACAACTATTCTGCTTCGCTTCGCTCTGCCCCTTTAATTACGTACTCTGCGCAGCACTATTCATATGGGACGGAACGGGATTGGGATGGGATAGGATGGAAATGTATGCGATTGAACCCCACTGCACTCAGCTCTCGAAGTCTGGTAATTTGAAGATTGAAAATTGAAATTTTTCCGTTAGAGCGAGAGAGAGGACGTCCATCTCTTCCAAACCGCCACTGCGTATGTATACTCATGCATGCACGTCGCATCTCGTGCTGTGTTTGCAATGCCCTAGATCCCCATGGCTCTAGTACCACCGTCCACCGTATCCCTTGCAGAGCGCCAGACCGCTCGCTTCTAGACTTTGATAGCAAAGCCCTTCAGGTACTCATAATCTGCCAAGTTGGCCTGCACGCACTGCCGGATAACGCGTGCCCCTTCCTCCCCATACTTCTCTCTCCATTCCTGATCTTCCGCCTCGACGGACTTTGCCTTCTTTTTCTTGCACCGAGACATTAGTAACCGTACCGCTCTTCACCACCCGCGATAGCCGAGAGAGGGTGCACAACTCACATGGGTAGCGCTCCTCGGCCTGAGCGAGGTGCTGTTGATAGCATCATCGTGGAAACCTCTCCACTTTTCGAATGCCTCTCGCGCTCTCTGATGATCCTCGTCTGTGTCCCAGACGAGCATGTCAGGGCTGTACTCAAGACCGACTTCCTTGCAATACGCGCGCACGATACCTTCCGGGTTATCGAGGAGATCGTCGGCGTCGATGACTGTGATGCTGACCTCTCCATCGCTTAGATCTCCATGCTTGCCGGCTTCGGCGGGCCCGACTTGTCCGTCCTTAACCAGGAAGTCGAAGACGCGGCGTAGCTCGTCGTACCCAGCCTCGGAGGGCATGAAGTTGTAGAAGCCGGTGATGGCGTCGAGAGGGGGGATCGTGCAACGGTAGTAAGAGGGGATGGAGTGGCGTGGGTGTCGGATCAGGAAGGTGAAATGGAATTGCCTGAGGACTTCGGCCGGGACGACGGTGGGGTTTCCTGGCTCAGCGCCGGTATCGTGCGGGTACGGGGCTTTGTGGTTGCCGTTGGTATGATGGCCGTTGGTATGATTGCCGTTGGTGTGATGGCCATTGGTGTGGTGGCCGTTGGTGTGGTGGCCGTTGGTGGTCTCGTTGCCATTTGTCAAGCCGTTGGTCACCCCATTGGTCACAATCTTCTCTCCATTCGTGCCGACTCCTTTCTTGACGGTTTTACCACCAAGGGATGGGGCGATGGTTGCTGGCTTTCCCTCCGGAGGCACCAAATAATGTGTGATGTCCTTGATGAATAGTCGTTTGCCCTGAACTAAATGAGTTTCTGCTTGGCTTCGCCTTGAAAGACAAGCGGGAGCGATACGACGGTAGCGAGGCCAAAGAGATAAGGGGCCCCAGGCATCAAGATTCGAAGATTGTGAGTAGCACTCGAGCGGAGGGAAAAGGGTGGAAAGGGGCAAATGAAACCAGGAACAGTCTTGGGTAATGTTGTTGTATTCTTATCCATCATCTCTAGTTGAGCGTAATCCAAAGCACCAAGGCCTGGCTCTCTGCAACGTCGTGTATCATCCTCCGGTCTTTCAAGCACTTGCTCAAGATGCACCCAAAGCCGTTCTTCCATATCCACGCTGCATTCGTGATATATATATATATATATATATCTCTCTCTCTCTTTGACCGGGGGAGGTGCGAGTGCTAGGGAATAGTGGGGTTGCGAACCTCTTTTCCTTCTTTCTCAATCCTCTCAAAGATGGACTTGAAACTGCTGTTCGCAAAGCCGCTCTCTTGGCGGGCTTTCTCGTCATCTTCATATCTGGCGCTCAATCTCTCCGGGCCAAAGTAGAAGGCATCGCCGAAGGGTTCGTGCACACAGCGAAGTGTATCCTGGCGGGTCATAAAGACCTATATTTATTGACCTTTGTCAGACAGCGTAAGGCCAATTGGGCAGGAGGAGGGAAGACTCTTACTCTTTCAAATGCAGTACTGCATGCCCGGGGATGGGTCGCAACAAATATGGGTTTTGTTGACATGATGTCTGGGGGTTGTGTGTGATCAACTGGAATTGATTGAACGGACGAAAAGGATCCGGTTGAAGTAGTACTTGTATGTGGGAGCAAAGCAGTCGGTATCTGTCGGTATCTCAACAGAACTTGGATGATGTCCCGTAGCCAACTCGGCCACGGATAAGAGGCGAGGAGGGGCAGAAAATGCAAGCTAGGTAGCTTTGATCTGTGCCACCAAGGAAACTGGGCGGGGGGTGGGGGATTAAGTAAGGTAGGAAGGTAGGCAGGTAGGAAGGTAGGAAAGTAGGCGGGCGGGAGAGAGCTAGAGAAGGTACAGTCAACGGGCACTACCTACCATTAGCGCGCTACTAGCTAGGTACATACTTATTATGGGCTCATCGATACTTAGCTCAGGTTACGCGAGCCCGGACGGAATCATAACAAGAGAGTCATAGTAATAATCAAATAGTAATAATAACCATTGCTGTGATCTTGTGGTAGGCTGGCGGGTTGCAGATGTGCAGATGACCAAGGCGAATATTGGAGGTTGAGGGTTGAGGTACGTCAGAGTGGGCAAGCCCCGCCAAAAAGGGCATGCAGTGCAATGAATCAATGAATAAATGAATGAATGAATGAATGCATGGAGTGGGAATGGGAATGGGAATGGGAATGGGAATAGGAGTAAAATATGAATCGGGATATGGAAAGTTGTCGGAGCGCACTGACGATCTCCGTACGCGGGGAATGCACACCCGCATCCGAATTGGGACATCTCTTATCTGCATAACAATCGACATAAGACCCAGGGTACAATCAATTACGTAACGCTGTCTTTCTTTCAGCTCTACGGAGCGGAGTTACGGTAGAAGCGAAGCTCGGAGATAAATGATATGATGCCCTCCTCTCCGTATTCTCCGTATACTCCGTATTTTCCGTATGTTCCGCTCTCCATGTACCGTACCGATAACCTACAACTACCGGTACTTGGGGGCTCTGTCTCGACTATCACTATCCTCAGCCCTCTTCTTCTACCACCTCTCCAACCCTCCCGATGCGCCAGACCCTTTCGCAGTAACCTGTAGCCTGTAGCATCAGGGCTGAGATTGAGTTGCGACGGACCTGAAGATCGAAGATCGAAGCTCAGAGCTCTACTGTACTGTAGATCTACCTCTCTCCTATCCCTGTCGCTCACCACCTGACTTACTATACTACTACTTCCCGTGAGCAATCAATACCTTAGGTATATACTCCCTGGGGTAACCAACCTCCTCTACAATAAGTACGCACGCAATATACGCCCCTCGACCACTACTCACGCCCCTCCTCCTCCCACGCACGCATATCCATCCATCCATCCATCCATCAATGTCTTTCGATGCAATGTTTGGGAACAACTCCTTGGCCATGGCTGCGGCTACTTCCAATACCAATACCAATACCAATACCAATACCAATACCAATACAAATACCAATCCCAATCCCAATCCCAATCCCAGCTCGGGCCACTCCTCGCCCGCGGATTTCGAAGTCGAGGACGATGCGAATATTCTAGGAGCGCAATGGCAGCATGGCCAGAGTCCGTCGAATCAGGCATCCCAGCACCCACGAACGCCAGCGCCTCTACAGAAGCGACGAAGGGTAACTCGCGCTTGCGATGAGTGTAGGAGAAAGGTTTGCTACTCGCATCTTCCCATGTCCATTGGGGATTGTTGTGAGAGCGCACCGAGTGATTTCGCTAACACTGAAGCAGAAGATCAAATGCGACGGGAAACAACCTTGCACACACTGTACTGTTTACAGCTACGGTACGCTTCCTCGGTTGGTATCTCATACACTTCCCGGCTAAGGCTCCATCATAGACTGCACATACGATCAACCTTCCAACAGGAGGAGAAATCCCGCACCACAATATATCGAGGCCTTGGAGACACGGCTGCAACGGACCGAGACGCTACTCCGATCAGTATTGCCGAACGTCGACCTCAACGACGCCAATATAGATGCCCTTATCCAAAAACGCCTTCAAGCTGGCAATGGGGAGGAAATCCAAATAAACCAAGCCGAAACATCAGGGGGAAAATCCGATGAATCTGATCATGAGGCGCAACTGCGCTCAATGATTGAATCTACAGGGCAGTTGGACCTCGATGAAAGCGGGCACTGGGATTTCCATGGAGGATCGGCAGGTATCGTGTTTGTCAAGAGAATGCGAGAACAATTTGGCGATCTCCTTGGGGGTTATGACCATCGTGGTCCTTTACTCCCAAGGCTTTCCCGCCCTGTCGTTCCGAGTATCGACTCTCCCAGATCCATGACAGAAAGTCCAATGGACGGCGGTCTGCCCAATATCGTGGATCTCCCATCCCGGGAGACTGCGAAGATTTTGTGTGGAGACTCGCTTGACTGCGGATGTTCTCTCTTACGGTTTGTCCACCATCCGAGTTTTTATGAAATGTGTGATAGGATTTACGATACACCCCCTGATCAGTTCGGGGATAATGAGAACCGATTTCTACCTCTTCTATATATGGTTCTGGCACTTGGGTGTTTGTTTCATAATGAGCCAAGTCGGGCTCACAAGGGGGACCCTCAAAACACCTACAAGAACGGAATCGAACTAGGGTAAGCCAGATTCTCTCAAGCTCTACAGGATACTTCGTGGATCTTCGTGCCAGTAATAACGGCCCCATCGGCCATCGGGTATTTGCATTTGTAATGCGTTGCTCATCCGGAGCATAGGCTAACTAAACTGTAGATTGAAATACTATCGAGCAGCACGCAGCATGGTCGAACCCACAGATTGCCGTGATCTTACATCTTTACAGGCTGTCATCTTCATGACTCTCTTTCTTCAAGCGTCTTCAAACTTGAGCACCTGCTACTCGTATGTTGGAGTCGCTCTGAGATCTGGCCTGCGCATGGGCCTTCATCGAAGTCTGGCTGGAAACTTCAATCCCATCGAGCGCGAGACCAGGCGCAGAGTCTTCTGGGTCATCCGTAAAATGGATATATACGTCTCTGCTCTTTTGGGGCTTCCTCAAATGCTTAGTAGTGATGACATTGATCAAGAGCTGCCAATTGAGGTAGACGACGAGTATATAACGAAGGACGGCGTCATCGACATGCCCCCCGGGAAATTCTCACTGATTCTCGCCGCATCTAACGCTCATACCAGGCTAATGTCTATTCTGGCGAAGGTCGTCAAGTACATCTACCCGACAAAGGGTCTAGAACAGTCGCTTCAAGGAAGCACCAAGTCTTCGTACGTGATCAGCCATGCCAAGATCAGGGAAATTGAGCGTGACCTCGCACATTGGTTAGATAAGTTGCCCATGGTTTTGCGACCTGCAGGAGAAGGCCCACCTGAGGTTCTTCGGTAGGCATTCTTCATGTCACCTATCAAATATTGCTAAGAGATTACACTAGTGTGCAACAACTTCTCCGACTGTCCTATGCTCATTGCCAGATGATGCTTTATCGACCATTCTTACATTATGTGTCATCAAGCGCATATGTAGGTAAGACCATTGACGAAAGGTCGTATGCGTGTGCAGCCGCGTGCGTTAGTGTATCGCGAAATGTTGTTCACATCACCACGGAGATGGAGAGACGAGGTTTGCTTATCGGTGCTCATTGGTTTACGGTTCGTACCCCTCTTGCCATTCCACGGTAGATTTTACAATGCCAGAATTTCCGTTCTCTGAGCTGCCAGATGATACATGCTGACGATTACAGATGTACACCACATTTTTTGCAATCATATCCCTTGTGTATTTCGTACTCGAAAACCCCGAAAAGGCAGGGTCACACGAGATTCTTGCTGATGCAAACGATGGGAAGGATGCTCTGGATGGCCTTGCAAGGGGGAGTCAGGCAGCTGATAGGTGCTCCACCGCTTTGGGGGTGAGTGGTTGCCTCTCCCAATTGACATATTCAACCTGAATTCTGACAAATATTAGGGGCTGTTCGAGAAATTGCCCGAAACACTAAAAGGCTCCAAGGTGCCCAAACAGCAGAATAAGCGTTCCGCTCCAGAATCCTCTCTCCCAGGGCAGCGAAACCTACACAGCTGTCCCGAGCACCCTGATCCTGCATTGAGTATCTCACGAGCAACGGCCTTCCCTATGAAAGCTCCCGCCCAATCAGGAGCCCTATTAAGAACCACTCCAGACGGCGACAGCTTCCAAAACAACACATCATCGAGCCCCAACCTTCGCCAAAGTTTCCACGACCTAGTCTCGCCAACCACAGACATGTCTCCTATCAATACCCCTTGTTCCAACACAATAGGCACTATGCGCCCCTCACAGTACTCCATGCATCCACAATTCGGCCTCAGCACGGCCGTCCCCGAATTCAGTGCGATGATGTTCCCGTCTAACGATCCATTCGCGTATCCGAACCAGCCGATGATGCAGTTTGACAATATCAAGCAGGAGGGCATGGGCAACATGGCGAACGGGACTCAAGTTCTTCCTTTAAATCTGGCGAATAGTCCCAGCCGCGAGTACGACGACCTCCAAGGGCAGCTGTTCGGGCCGCTCCCGCCGTACCTTTCGCAGACGCAGCAGGGGTTTGGCATGCAAGGTTCGATGGGAGGTGAAAACATGATGGGCCAGAATCTGAGTTATGCTACGGGCGTGCAGCCTGGAGATGATGGCATGGTTTTCGATGGGACTTTCCCTGGGCAGGCGGGTGATGCTTGGGCATCTTCATCCTAATCTTTATAATTTCTACAAATGTGATTCATTCATTTTGTATGACCCATTCTGTCAATATCTCCTTGATCCACAGTGAAGAGGAAGGGGTCGACCGCATCCAAAACTATTCGAAACGCCCGCTTCGTCTTGATAATTCAAATTCAAGACCAAAATAAATGGGTTACTGATTGATGAAAGGATTAGATGAAGTAGAGATCACTTGAATTCATTTTCACAGCACTCACCACGTGACTCTTAAAGCCTTGATTTGATGCGTCTGGGTGCGGATTGGTTTGTCACTTACCGTTTACTTAAGCTAAAGTCTTGGCAATAAATCTTAACAAGGCTCCCTCCCAAGAGCTTCGAGAACAACCCCTCCATAGCTCCGAGCAGCGTTCATTCGACGACGACAACAAAGTCAGGTTCGATCCCGAAAATGGCGACAATAAATAGCTCTCCACCTTCTCCGATACAGAGCCGGATCAAAAGAAATATTGTGCTTGTGCACGGTATGAGAGGATTGCCCAATGGACCTCCATCATCTAACTCGTTCTAGATCAACCCAAGTTCGACTTGGAGTCATATTTGGCAAACTACCAAGGTACACACTTCCTCGAAATCACCCCTTGCTTGGAGTCGGATATATGCTGACCAGGACAATTAATAGGACGAACGAGAGTAGAGCGCCTCCTCTTCATCGGTGCATCCTCTACAGTTCTTGGAGTCGAGGCTCTCAAGTTAGCAATTAAGGAGGCCAAAAAGGGCAAGGATGTCAACCGGTACCTCCAAGCGCAGAACACCCTCCGAGTTGTAGGACCATTCGAGCCAGAAGCTAGTAGGGATCTGCCGTGGGTGGAGAAGCAAGGCAAGATAAATCAAGCTGAGACGACACGCCTGGAGGCGGAGCTGAAAGGATACAAAAACAACTTGATCAAGGAGAGCATTCGGGTAGGCTATATCCTTACCAAGCGAGGGAACGTCTCCAGCACTAATGGCAGTAGATGGGACACGAGGACCTGGGCAAGCACTATCAAGCTATTGGCGATCTGCACAAGGCCTTCGAGGCCTACACTCGCATGAGACAAGATATAAGCATGGCTAAACAAATTGTTGACGTTAGCAAGCACCTCATCGAAGTCTCTATCGAGCAAAGAAACTACGTTGCGGTCGCATCCAACTTGCAGAAGATTCAAGGTACATTGGGAAGTCCAGACGACGACAGATCTCTCCAACCATTCCTTTGCACTGCTCAAGGACTCTGTCACCTGGATGCCGCAGACTACTACTCGGCTGCACGGAAATTCTTGAGCGTGGAGGCCGGCATAGGGTCAAGCTGTAGCACCTTTATCAGTCCAAACGACGTTGCTGTCTACGGAGGTCTATGCGCTTTGGCTACGATGGATCGCAACGAGTTACAAACCAAAGTCCTGGAGAACTCCAACTTCCGCACGTACCTCGAGCTGGAGCCTCATATTCGACGAGCCATCTCCTCCTTTGTAAACGGCCGATATACCGCTTGTTTGGAGGTCCTCGAAGCTTATCGTTCAGATTACTTGTTGGATCTCCACCTCCAGAAACATATCGACGAGCTCCACCAGCTTGTTCGGACTAAGAGCATAGTTCAGTACTTCGTCCCCTTTTCCTGTGTGACCTTGGAAAGCTTGGACGCAGCGTTTGCCGCGCCAGGTAAGACCATCGAGAAGGAGTTGGTTGCCATGATTACGAAGAAAGAGCTTGATGCACGGATTGATACCCAAAACCGAGTAAGTTGTGAGAACAAGTTAACCAAAACTTCATTGCTGATTTGGTAGCTCCTCACCTCCTTACCCTCTGCACCCCGTTCTTCCCTCCACAACTTAGCCCTCGAGACCGCCAAGGAGTACGAGCGCGAAACCCGACTCCGCATCCAGCACATGAACATCCAAGGCGCCGACCTGGAGATCAAGGGCAACAAGCGAAACGTAGCCTTCAACTCGGGACTGGACAATGATTTCTTCGACGGCGGATTCGGTCGTGGTCGGGATTTAAGGTCGGGAAGAAATGCTTGACGGCTGGTAATGGTCTAGATGGGAGATGAGTCTGATGGCCGGGAAATTGCGTAACGAAAATGATGCATATGAGGAGGCGTTTGTGTAAAACTGGGGCTGGGCATTTGAGATTAGCTTAGGCTGGTTGGTGTATGTATGGTGTTAGGAGCGGAATTACAGATTTGGTTTCTCAGAGCTTTCTCACGCACACGACCCTTGGGTGGCTTCGCGATACGATTTACATCTATCATCCATCTCGCTGAGTCGCAAGACGGGTGGCATACTCTTGCTTGATGAGTGTGGTGCATTAAGCTGAGTCTGGGCCTCTCTCAGCTCTCATGGCTCTTTCCTAGTCTGGACGAGCTTACTACAGGGAGCAATCCCCTTTCTCATTCTCATTCTCATACCTTCCTCTCATATACCATTCCTAAGCCCCTCTCCTCTCTTCTCCTCGTAGACTCACTCACTCCCTCATCTCCTCCTTTCTCCTTCTCCTCCTTCTCCTCCTTCTCCTCTCCCCTTCTCCTCTCTCAACCCAAAACCCAAATTCCATCTCCTGATTCGCTCGGTCGGTCTGTCGGCAAAACCATGCCTGGCCAATCCAATGAGCACTATCTAATCTGGTTTTTTTTTTTTTTTTTTTTGTTTCTTTGTTTCTTTGTTACAGGTAGGCAGCAGAGTGCAGAGATGCATGGAAATTTGAAAAAGGGATAGGGATGATGATGATAGCTTTAAGCGAGAAACACGTAAGTTACATACAGCCAGATGAGACTGACGAGGAGCTAGCAAGAGAAGAATGCACGACGGCGGACGGTTTATTTATAGATAGATAAATACATGAATGAATAATGAATGAATGAATCAATCACAAGCCATCTTCACCGAGAGGCCACGCGCTTCTGCGCGCCACCAGCGTCCCCGAGAATCTCCTCGAAGCGGTCCTCCAGATCGACGTGCACACGCACCTCCTTCTCGCCCATGACCCGCCAGGTGCCCCGCTTCTCCTCCCAGTCCAGGCCCGGGATATGGTCGATTTCCAGGCCGCAGAGATAGAGTTCCTTGGCCCAGGGACAGGCGCGCAGGCATCTGTACCAGACCTCCTTCGCCGAGGCCCGGAACTCCTCGCGCTCGAGGCAGAACAGGAGGTATAGCTTCCACAGGCCGGCCGAGGATGATACACCGGGCGCTCGCAGGGCGTGCTCGAAGGCTGCCTTGGCGGCGTGGATGGTGCCGTGCTTTAGCTCGTGCGAGATGGCGAACAGGCGCGAGGAGGGCGCGTCGGTCGCGGGTGTAAGGATGCTGGTGGCGAGGAGGGAGCGCACGCGGTTGTCGGTGCGGAGGCGGGAGAGGGATTCGGTCCAGGCGTAGAGGGACAGGAAGATTGTGTTGCGCGGGAAGTGGGCGAGGCAGGAGGAGGTCAGGTGTGTGCGCAGCAGGGAGGGTCTGAAGGGGCCGCCGGCGCGGGTGTGGTGGTGGAGGAGGCGGGCGGAGAACTGGAGGGTCTGCTCGTGCGCTGCTCTCGCGGCCGGGTGGTTCGGGCGCGCGAGGAGCGTGCTGGAGAAGGTCGTGTAGTGCGATAGGGCGGGGAGGATGGAGCCTTGGGTGGACGATTGGGGCTCCGAGGTGGGTGGGGAGGTGAGGTAGGCTAGGAGGGCTAGACAGTCGGTGTAGAGGGCTGCGAGAGGGTAGGCGAGCGTGCTGGTCAGGTAGTCGCGGGTAGAGAGGAGATGCTGGCGGGTTTTGAGCAGGAGCGCTGGGGTGAGTGTTGTTTTCGGGTTGGGGGTCCCGGATGGGATGTCCAGGAGGAGGTGGAGGGCCGAGGTGTGGGAGGAAGATGAGATGTGCAACCAGACCCAATTACGCCAGAGGAGAATGCTAGAGGTGGAGGTGGAAGTGGAGGTGGAGATAGAAGCGGTAAAGACTGTGTTGGCTAGGTCTTTGTTGCCGCGGGCCCATTCTATCATTGCGTAGGCGTTGTAGAGGCGAAGACTGGAGGGGTTCTGTTTTAGAAGGCCCTTCGAGATCTTCTTGATGGTTGAGGGGGAGGTATGGAACTCGAATGCTAGGTAGTATTCCGCGAGATCTTCTGTGAATCGGGCTTGGATGAGGTGTTTGAGGACCTTGCTAATCCATACTTGGGATACTGGACTGTTGTTCCCCTCGTAGCGAGCTTGCAATGGACACGCTGGGGCGCTCTCTGTGGTCATATTGGGGGCTCCAAAATAGTCTGAGAATGAATTTAGCGAGTGAAGGCGAGTTGGAGAAACGAGACTGCTTACAGTTTCCTGCTAGGCCACCACCGAACAACAATTCTGAAGAGCCGAAGCAATTAGGAAATGAGGTTCGTAAAAAAGATGGCGTTCCGACATCATCGCTCTCGTTATGCCTTGTGGTGAAATACTCTTTCTTGATCCAAGTAGGACTGCACTCGAGTAACTCGTCGCGAATAAATGCATCATTTGACCATTTCCTCGAAACATCCGAGTCTACAGTTGTCATGGGTGGCAGACGACAGAAGAGGAGAAATGCATCGATACATAGTTGGCGGAGTTCCTCTGACTGAGGAGGCAGTTGTAACATGAAGTCTTCGATGTCAGAAAACATGATAACTCGGTAAGGATCATCTTCCACTACTTCATCCATGGTCCGGGCCGGAATCTGTGAGCATTTCATACGGATTCGCTCAGCTGTGACCCAGGTTTGGAAGATGTTGGAGTTGTCCAGGGGATCATTTGTCTCGTCAACGAGAGTATTCGGGACCTGTGTTTGTATCAGTGGGTTGTCATGGTGGTCTTTGATTCATGAAACTCGTACCTCTACATCATCGCCGCTGCTTGCAAAAAAATGATCCCAACCTAGAGAGCCATCTTCGCCGATTCGAGCGACCTCACTCTCCCAGAAGTCTTTGAAAGAGTCCGTGAGCTTGGGCTTGACAACTTGCTGCTGTGGAGAGTTGAAGTTCATCTCAAGCAGACCTTCCCAGATTGAAATTGCTAGCTCAGTGTACCCAGATTCCCGCATGAACAAAGTCGATCTCAGTACGACATAAAGCAGTTGCTCATACAGAGTAGTAGCACCGGCATCTTCAGCAGTGCTCTCAACGACATTCTTTAGCACCTTAATCCTATCGAGAAGCACACCTTTGACTTCATCGTATCTAAAGGTTGAGAAGTTTGTTTGTTTGAAGTTTAGATAGCTGGTCCAGAGAAAGAGACTGTCAATATTCTCCCTCGAAATTCTTTCCCAGCGGTCTGCTTGAGTTTTGACTTCCCATATCTTGGCCCCCTCCGCCATGAGGCCCAGCAATAGCCTCTCACGATCCTCCAAAGACCGAGAGTTTTCAAGTGCCTTTTCGTACATGTGGATTTTTATATCTGCTGTACTTTTGATCTCAGCTGTCGTGACTCGCCGACCATTGTCTCCAGCCGTCATCAGAAGATCTTGGTGTTCTATGAGCGCCAACCACGCTTCTATATCGAGAGGGCATTCTTCTACTTTCCGGGAGAGTTCCACGTTCTTCTGTCGAAGAGAATCGTCCTCCTTGATTATTCGGCCAGCATCAGAGTCTGAGCAGTCGCTCTCAGTCGCGTATCGAAGATCCTCGTCTAGTGGCTGAGTATTGTCCTTTTTCTTTGAATGTATTGACCGATAGTCTCTCTTCTCCTCATCGGAAGAGCTTCCAACATCTTCCCCTCGCTTGCGTTTCTTCCCTCGCCGAGCTTGTAAGGGGACGAAGTCCGACTCAAGAGCCACAGGATCAGCGACTGTAGCTTCGGGACGTATCTTCAGAAGTCTTGGCTTTTCCCTTTCCACCCGAGAAAACACGTACTTCTCTCGCGAGCTGGGTTTCGAGTCTCCAAAGTTGCTTAGCACAACCCCCTTGTCTTCCACAAAATTCCGGTCAATCTTCAGATCCAAAGAGGCCCCCAACACGTAGCCCGAACCGTAGCGGTAGAATGGAGGAACAGTCCACCGATGGACACTCCCATATACCAGATTATTCACATCGCCTTTGCGGTCAACTATGAAGACCTCTGGCGAGCCGGGTTCTGGCGAGACACGTGATACAGGAGCTTTCTCGATCGCCTGGACCGAGGGCCGAGTTCTCTCCCTGCTCCTGTATCTTCTGTGATGCCTTTTCCCCTCTTCCTTCTCATCGCAACCTCTGGATCGATGCCTGGCCTCTGCCCGTGGCTTTGATTTTGCTTCATCTGGCTCACTGTTCGTTGGCACAGGTTTGGGTCTGAAAGAGGCGAACTTAGGTACATTGCTGGCCGACATTTTGGAAGTCCCAAGCCAGGTCGATACCACCACACTGTTACATCTTCGTATGGAGGTGACTTCGAGCCTCGTTCAGAAGGTTGCAAAATTCGTGGTAACCAAAAGCACCACGTGCCCAGTGGGATAGGCTAAGGCTGCGATAGGCTAGCGGTCGAATGGTTTATCCGAGAGAAAAAGTTCCAGATTATTTCTGGTCCGGAGACAAACCCCACGCCAGTCCTCTTCGCAGAATAAAATCCAGGAAGGCGCGCAAAAAACCACTACAATGGCGACTTCTTTGGCAGCTCAGCTGTCTGCGATTGCCGCCAACTCCGAAAATTCTTTGAATTTGAAGGCGCAGAAGGCCAGGCATTCAAAGTCTTTGATCTTCGAACCCCGAGTAGCAGCGTCGCAGAGCTTCGATACGATTTACACGTTATGCCACGAAGGATTCCAGGAATTATGTTTGCTGGATGGGAGGTTCCTTGAATTCCAACGGGACATATTCAGCGAGCAAAGCCAAGAAGAGGATAGGACGCAATTAACAGCTGCACAAAATTCGGAACTCGACAAACGGTTAGAGTCATTCTTGGGGCTGGTTGGAGGGCGATTGAGATTGATGCCTGCTATAAAAGCAGTAGAGTGGCTGGTGCGGCGGTTCAAGTGAGTCTGAGGTGAGGAGAAGCAAAATCGCATTTTTGGTAACTTTTGCAGGATCCACGAAAAAAATAGCACCGTCCTCCTGCTCACATTTCTGCCATACCACACTCTTTCGATCTTCACGACACTCCTTTCAATACTGCCTGAGAGAATTGCGCCGGAATTCAAGTTTCTTCAGCCATATATAAGATCATTAACATGCCCTCCGAGACACACTATCGTTCTAGTCGCAACAAATCACACTCCCTTCGCCTCTGCTCTCAATGCGTATGTTCTACGGGTATGCCAAGCCCGGCAAAATTACCAGACTCTTCTCGCGTTCTGGGCCGGAATCATGTCCGAGGCTGTGGCAGGAATGATGGACAAATCTCGATCAGGAAGGAAAGGCGTTCAGCTACAAAACGAAGAGGATGTCGTTCTGAGGTTGTTGCCTACTCTGAACGAAGGTCTGTCGATGAAAAGAGTTCCGGATCTTCGTGTTGGGTGCTACATGATCCTTTCAATTATGGCATCCAAGGGTGGACTGGATGATAAAGTCCTGACAGCTATGATGGAGGCTGTTGTTCTGGGATGGACTGAAGAAACGACGATCCCTGGTCTTGTGTGCCTGTCTATTTTGGCGCAACAGCGCAGCCCCATGGCTCTGACGAAAAGACTCACCAAGGAGCTACTGAAGGTTGATAACCTACCAGAAATTCTGGTTGAGTTATCAAAGCAACGGAGAGTGGATAGACTTGCGAATGGCTTTTGCGTAGCCCTTGTTCAAAAAGTACGAGCAAGATCGGAGATCTCTTGCCTTCCAACCATTCAACGACTCATCGAGAATGACCTCCTAAGCGATGCCCAAGCCGCTGTCAATTTCAAAACCCTTATACTGGCAGCACATGAACTCAACGCCAAGTCCACTCCGCATCAAGATATGCGTTCACACCTGGCTTCGGTATTAGTTTCACTAACCCAGTTATCTGGACACACAGGCGTTGTAGTTCGAGGAGTACTGGAAGACACAGATATCGACATCGATGACTTGGAATTGAAGCTTCAGGCCACGCTTCGAAATTTGGAGGCTCCCCCGTCTCCATCGGAGGACGTTGTGATGGAAGAGCCAACGTCTATAAGGAGTCTCAACTTTCCAGCTCTCATCCAGGAGCTTCCCAAGAAGACAGTGATCGGATCTACGTTCTTGGCACACACCTCTTCGCATATCTACCCTGATCTCTGCAGAGCTTTCATTACAGCAGTGTCCAATGCTGCCGATTTGAACACATTCGACGAGCTGCCTATTCTTCGTCGGCAATCCGCTGTGGAGGATACAATATACCTCAGCTTCTACATGCGAATCTGGTGTGGTCCTCATCCCGTCATAGCACGAGCTTCGGCCCTCCAAATGGCAACTCGCCGTCTCTCGAAGGACCAAGTCGTAAGCGTAGACTTTCAAGCAATCCTGCCGTATGCAATTGCGGCACTTGGCGACGCGGCATCTAAAGTACGACGGGCCGCTTCGGAGCTACTGGTGGCTATAGGCAGAACCTATCCCTCAGGCCCGGAAGCCAAGAAGAAATCGAAAAAATTGCCACGTTGGGCGTCTAATGATTTGTATGGAACTGGTCTCAACTCTGAAGATTTGACTTGGCTTTCTACAGATGTTGCATCTCGATTGCTGAGCGAAATCATCATTCCGGCTTTAGAAGAATGTATCCTGGATCGAAAACATGTCGAGTCCGTTTTTGAGAGGTCTCTGAACAGTGCCCGAGGTCCAGAGACCCCCAAGAAGCAGGATGCCGGTCGCCTTTCACAAGCTGCACGTACATCGATTTTAACATTCTTGGCCCGGCATGTGGTTCACACTCCCGTGTATACCGTGAAGTTGCGGCTACTCGCTTCTCTGAATCAAGTGCGTAGTATAGCAGGCACAACGAGAACGAAGGTCCTGCTTCCAGCTCTGCGACAGTGGGTTGCTCTGCCCTCAGCAGAAGTTCTCAAATGTTGCCAAGATGAGCAACTCGATGCTGCAGAACTGGATAGTCAACTGCTGGCAGTAGTTGCGGCTAACGACAAGGAGGGCCAACAATTCCTAGCCAAAATTGTCAGTGGAGAGATTGTGGCCACTCGACCAGCAATCCTGGATGCAACTTTCAAAAGATTACGATCAATGTGGTCGTCACTGAACGGGGTAATACGATTGAACACTGCCCAGATGTTGATGGACGCTGCCCAGATCTCTCCCGAAGAAATTGACGAGACGCGAGAGGCAGCTTCTACGGGCGCTGCAGACCTGTTGAGGACAACAGCTCTCTCAACAGACATTTTATTGGCTTTTCTTGACCAGCTGCCGACAGCCGCAATGTTGGCAGACAATCCACCAGCTACGAAAAGGCGCAGAATAAGCCACGGAGAAGTGGCTCATACGCCTCTTCAAGATACGAAACAGCTCACTGCCGCCATCAGAAAGATCACCTTTGTTCTGCAACTCGTCGATAGCTCTGAGCCGAGCAAGCATCCTGAGCTTCTGCGAGGGCTTTTCACTGTTCTGGCCGAACTGCAGCACTTCAAGGCCCAGCTTTCTTCAGAGCTTGCATATCTTCAAGGGCTAGTTCTGGGTAGCCTTCTCGGTATTCTGAAAGCCCATAAGTCAAACTCAAGCATCAAGTTGGATTGTTCGGCCGTTCGAGCCGACTTGCTCGTTGACTGTGTCCAAAATACAACGAGTCCACAGGTCCAGAATGCTGCCCTCCTCCTTGTTGCTTCTCTCGCGGATACCGCCCCTGAGCTCGTCCTTCACAGCGTCATGCCTATCTTCACCTTCATGGGTAGCTCCGTCTTGAGACAAAACGACGAATACTCTGCACATGTTATCAACCAGACAATCCGAGAAGTCATTCCTCCTCTCATATCATCTCTCCGAAAAGAGAAGGGAAACCCTGTCACAGGCGCAGCCGAACTCCTTCTGAGCTTTGTAGCCGCATACGAGCACGTTCCTCCACATCGCCGAAAGTCTCTTTTCACCTCCTTGGCTCAGACTCTAGGTGCCGAGGACTTCTTGTTCGCGCTCTTGGCGATGCTTGTTGACAAATACGGGGTGACGGAAAGCATTAAGGCATTCACATCTGATCTGGCTGGATCATTCGGAGTCGAAGTTCAATTACAATCCTCTATCAAGTATCTCGACTTGGTCGCGGACCTGCTGAAAACCAAGCCATCGTACTCTTGTGTCTTACTCGGCGCCAACGAGGACAGAAAATTTGATCCTCACAGAATCGCTCTGGATGAACTGACCTTGCTCTCACACCTTCTTTCTCAGAAGCGTCTTGTATCTCAGACCGGGAAATTACTGACCCGCGACGACATGGATGCCGCCAGAGTGCGAGACCTCTACTCGATTTTGTTGGAGAATATTCTGGCTCTAGCAGACACCTTGAAATACCAGAAGCGCCTGCACATTGCTTGTGGCGATGTTCTGGAGAGCTTGCTGGGCCTCCTGTCTACAAGCGAGTTTGTAAAAGCAGTCGAGGGCCTGCTTCACAGACCTGGCGAAGCACTGCGCCGCAAGGTTCTAAAAGCTCTCGAGGTCCGTATCGATCATGAGAGCTCATCCGATGCCATCTCGAGAGTTGCCATGCTCAACTTCCTGCCCCAACTCACAGCCATCATTCGGGATTCCGAAGACGTTCTGTACAAACACACAGCTGTTGGATGTGTTGACAAGATCTCTGAAAAATATGGAAAGAAGGATCTCGAAGCCGTATCCGCCGCCGCCGAGACGATTGCAAGTAACCACTGCCTCGGCCAATCTGACACCCCTTTGAGAGTGATGGCACTTCTATGCCTGTCTTCATTGGTCGAGATTCTAAGGGAAGGCATTGTTCCAGTCCTGCCGATTGCAATTCCGAAAGCCTTGGAGTACATGGAAGCAAGTGCTCAATCAAATATCGAGTCTCATAGGCTGTACAAGGCCGGCTACGGATTTATGGCAGCCTTGGCCCAACATCTACCCTATATGGTATCCGGAGCGTACTTGGAAAAGCTTCTTGAGATATCCAACATCTCTGCCGAAGCCGATCTTGACGATGAATCCGATGAGACTCGGGTGCAATGCCTGCAACTTGCGGCGAAGCTCATTGATGCGAAGAGCATGTTTGTAGCGCTGGAGAAGGATTGGGTGCGAGCTTCTACAGTGGGGGCTTTGGTAAGTGACCTCGATAAATGGAATTGTGCGACTATTACTAAGTCGAAAAGCAGGCTCTTCATGAATATTTGGCTGTCCTCAGTACAGCTATCGATAAGCACCCGAAAGCTATTGTCACCAAGTACTCATCTATCCTCGCCAAGATATTTCAAAATGCATTTGATCTTCGCCGACAATGGACTACCGCCACAGATGATCGGTTTACAGCTGATAATATATCCGAAATCGAGAGAGAGGTCAACGAAGTCGCCATCAAGATGATCTACAAGTTCAATGATGCAACTTTTAGACCCATCTTCTCTAACCTCATCGAATGGGCATCGTCGCTGCCCAAAAAAGACAAGGTTGGTAGAGCGTTACGACTCCAGAGCGTCTATGGCTTCATGGCTGTGTTTTTCGAGAACCTCAAATCGATCGTCACGAACTACGCAACATATCTACTAGATAATGCAGTCGAGATCCTCGCAGTCGTGGATCCTAAAGACGAAGCATCGAGAGAGTTGTGGTCTCGTGTGCTTCGCACCTTGACTAAATGTTTCGAGCATGACCAGGACGACTTCTGGCAAGCTCCATCACATTTCGCAGCGGTAGCACCTGTGCTATGCGAGCAGTTTATAAACGCATCGACCCTGCCACTGATTCAAGATTTGGTCCCTGCTATCGTAGAGCTTGCGGCTTCGGCAGACTCATCTGACCATCACAAGGAGCTTAATGGAGCAATTCTAAAGCACCTGCGATCCGAGACCGCAAGTGTTAGGCTGGCAGCTGTTAGATGCCAGCAGGAGCTCACTGACAGACTGGCCGAGGAGTGGCTGGAGATGTTGCCCCAGATGTTGCCGTTCATCAGCGAGCTACAGGAGGATGACGATGATGTGGTGGAGAAGGAGACGCATCGCTGGATCTCAAAGATTGAGGGTGTATTGGGGGAGAGCATGGACGCGATGCTTCTGTAGGAGTGGCATGGCTTCCGGTGGCGTAGGCGTAGAAATGGAGATAATTACACTTAATTAAGGCTAGAGAATGAATACACAAGAATAGCAAAAAGTTGAGGAATGTGTGTCTGCATTAACTCGCTTCGCAACATTACCGTTCCTAGATACATCAAATTCTCTCAACTCCGGCGGTTCAAGCTCTATAATCATGTTCTCTATGGAAATCCCGCACTCTGGATCGTGCATTGACCACCACAATCTACTGCCATGGTTCTCTATAGTAGGTAGCTGACGTCTTCACCTCTTCTCGTCTCTGGAGTCATCATCCTTGGCCCTTACATACATCGCCTAGGTAGGTACTTTTCCGTCTCGCTGCCTCCGCCGAAACAAAACGAATCTTTCTTTCTACCTGCTGATAAAGGTGATATTAATTTTACCCCCCCCCCCTCCTCCCCCCTTTTTTTTCTTTTTCTTTCGTTAGGTACTTGTTTTATTAGAATATTACGTACGTTCGTACAAACGCACGATGTGTGTTTCGGATATAAATAATGGGTCTTTGCAATGCTAGTTAATATAGTTTGTTCATTTCGATCGCTCGCTTGGGCATATTTCTTTTTCTTCTTCTTCTTCTTCTTCGGGCCTCGAGATTGATTGGGGAGGTTCTGTCTGACTTTCAAGGTCCTAATCTTTGGATGACTTGTGGGCGATTGATTAGGGTGGGTGGTGACTTTACTCGCAGCAGTCTGTATAGTTGCGTCTCTTTTTTTTTTATTATCGCGGCGTTTATATCAACTAGGGATGGGCTGGGCTGGGCTAGGCTCGCTTACTTGTTCGGCAGTCTTGAGGCTTTGGGATGAGACGAGGTAGAGTGTTCTCGCCGCCTGTTTGAGTGGTTATAGGATGTGCGGCCTTGGAGAAAGAAGCCTTGCCTGCGTGTGAGTGAAGCCAGGCTTATGAAATCGGGTTGTGTTCATCATCACAGCGAACAAAACAAAGCCTATTAGAACAAACATGCCTGCAAAAAAGTTTCATTATCTATTCCATTATGTTCTGTGATAACGGACTACCCGTTTGCGTATATCCTAGTCGTACTTCCTGACCGATAGCCATCGCTGGTCGCCGGCTTCTCTTCGACATCCACACCAACGCTCTTCGTGATGCTGTACATAGGAAAGGAGGTCGTGGTGCTGTTATCCAGTCTCTGGGCGCCGTGTGTGCCGGAGCGGATCCCGCTTACTGTGCTCTGCACGTGCGTGTTCACCGAGAGGAAGATCTTTACGATGAATGCTCGGAGGGAAGGGATGCAGGCGCAAAACACTGCCACGAACTCCTCGATCAGAGACCACAGGACAAAATCGAAATGATCCCAGGTGGCATCGAACTGCTTATCGAACACGGATAGATACCTAGAAGGTTAGGAAGTCAGCAAACGGATAATCTTGTGAAACGCTCGAGAAAGCATGGGTGTGGTCCCTACTGGAGGCGGACTATACTAGTCACACAGGCACTGTTGTCTGGTTAGCAGGTGCCTTGATTGTAAAGTGACATGGGTAGTGATTAGGGAACATACAAGGAGCCGATGGAGAACATGAAGAACAGATTCAGTTTCTGGCCTCTGCTAAGTTGGAGATTCCAGATCTCACCCGCGGGTAGAAACAAGATGAAGAAGTCCTCTAGTATACTTGCGCCGGCGCCACTATACCCAATAATCTTTGGGTGGAGACATTGGCCTGCAATAGACCTGTCCCAAATAGCATGAATCGGCCAACACTGAAAGATGATAAGGAAAAGGCTGTAGGAGACAAGCGGTCAGCAAGAGCACATTCAAGAGAGATCGTAGGACTGAGATTATCATGGGACTTTCCCCCAGGTATTCTAATATGAAAAAAAAGAAAAAAAAAAGGGTCAAAGGCTTCACGAATGGTTACCTACTACACGGTCCCGTGAAGGAGGAGGAAGGCTATTCCCAGTTTGCTCATAAACTCCGTGCGCGTTCGGGGAAATAACCGCACGTAGAGTAGAAGGAGAGAGATCTTTGCCAAGACTTGGATGATAATGTAGAGCATCTGACCAACGTCTACCAAAAAGCAGGAAGTCAGCAAATGGTTGTTCGGACAAGCCTCGAGATCAAAACTTTTCCTGAAGGGTAGAGACGAAAGAATTGGCTAGTGCCCAAACACTGACAGTAGGACTAGAGAGACTGTTAGCGAGTTTCTTTGCAAGCACTTCTCATCAGGGCTGTCCACAACTGTTGTACGTACTTTCGCACTGTGGACTGCGTTTTCTGGTTTGATCGTCCAGTAGTGTTGTCCCAGGCCTAGTTTGGCGCATGCAAAGAGAGTTGCGGCGAGGCCCGCCAGGAAAACCTAGCAATATATTTGTTTAGCCTGGAGGTATCTCTTGCTCGGAAGATGATAACCCACGGTGGATAGTAGAGCGGCGTAATCATCCAATCCAAGCCTCCTGCTCGCTGACCACCGTGTGTAGAACTTCAGCCCTGCGGTTGGAAATGTGATGGCGGAAAGAACGACGATACAAATAATCATTTCGTTGCTTCTCGATTTTATCGGATGGCCTTTACAAAACGACTGCATGCTCCGAGTTCCAACTAGGAAGGCTGTTAGCAGAGAAGCACCCCCGAAGGAAGGATAAGTCGTCTCACTGATCTGCTCGTTGAATGAGCAAGACTTCTGCACACATGTTGAGAGGGAAGACTGCAGCGTGATATTTGAACATAGTGAATCTGGCAACGGGACAGTGCTGCTCGAGCCTATTGAGGACAAGATCCCCGACAAACAAGGCGTCTACACGTTTTCCATCAGCAATTGCAAAGCCATGGGATCGATAGGGTGGATTTCTTGATGGTTCGTACAGCACAGTCGGGAATTCCTGCGGGCGCTACATCCAGAGCGACAGCTTCACCGAAGGCCAACAACAGTCCTGAGATTAGAAGCCCTATAACCTTCATATCGAGAACTTGGATCTGCGATGCACTGCGATGCAGATCATGGAGTTGGTCGATGCGATCTTCTGTGCGCAACCCGTTGGAAGGGCTTCGCATAGACTGGACTCCTAGTAGTACTTCTAGTCTTCTACTTTTCTCCCCACTGCGGCTGAGTAACACTGAAGGTTTCGTGGCCAAGTGGTACAACTTAGTAGTATGTCACCGCTCCTGGGTTGCCAGGGGATTTCTACTTATACTACGTACTTAAAGGGCGATTTGAATTTTGAACATCGAACCTCTACTCCGTAGACGCTCGTGTGGAGACTCTCAATCTCGGAACTTAGGCCAAGTGGAGCCTAAGGGCATTGAAGAATCCTTGACTAAGGATATGCGAAGTCCGGATTGTCCAATGTCCAGCCAAAGGGTCTGTATTACAAGGGGGGCCCAAAGCCTTCGGACCTCGGCCTCAGCTGCCCCCTGAATCCGGATCTTGATCCGGATCGGGTGTTGTACCGTGATGGTTGTTCTGTTGGTTGGTGGTACATTCGTTCCGGCTCGGACGGAAGATTCTTCCACCACATACTACGCAGGTACATGATGCTCTCTGTAGAAACTGCTAAAGTATTGGGAGGAAAGGCTGTGTTGTTGCTGGTTGATTTCTATTGAAACACGATACCACCAGTACCATACATAGCTCTTGTTCTTCCATCTCCTTAATGTACTTAAGAGCCGCAAAGGTAGTGGTAACACTCTTAGAAGCCGCTTGGGGACTCACCGTGCATCCAAACACAAGGAAGAGAAATGGAAAAAGAAAGAAAACAAAAACCTTAACAGCTGTGCAGTACAGAAACTATCCAACTCCAAACTTTACTCGGCGCCTTAATCCTTAACTCCGACTAATCAGCGATCTGTGCTTTTCAAGTTTCCAAGACAAGGACCCGCTACAGTCCGTGCATCGAATCGCGAGCGGCTCCATACTACTAGTAGTACTTGTCTGTTTAGTATGGTCGATATTACTTCTACTACGTATGATTGCGTTATAACGCTATCTTTTACTTGGTACTTGCACTTTGGTAGAAGTTTAAAGAAACCGCAGATACGGTCCATCGTTTCCAATGCCACGTAGCGAAACGGTGACCCGCATGCCTCAGCCAACGCCTTGACTTGACTGCTGCTTTAATGTGAAAACCATTGCCTTGATGCGTAACACATTCGAGGATGGACAATAGATGTTGATATACGGAGGTACAGCGGTTAAGTATCGTAACCTTCGCCGACCTACGGCTACTATTTTTAATCCACCTAAGCAATAACGTGGTCGCTAAGCATGGAATATTGAAGAATCTCATTTTAACAGAACCCAATTACCACAAAATCGCAGGCGTAATTGATACATCCTTGAGGGTACGAAAGTTGGGCATCGATTACGCTTCTATTACGATTCGTATAAAGATTCGATATACTACGTAGTTACGTAGTATCAAGAATAACGTTTTAAGCCTTCGATATTTTTTCTCGTAGTCTCTTAAAAGAGATCGATTGAGCGTTATAAACAGATGGGAAATATCTCTTTTAAATAGAGTAGTTTCTTTCGAGCGTATACGTCGATTTTTCGGTGTTTAAGGAGGAAAAGTCGTAGTAGCAAAGCTCTTTTAAAAAGGTATCGGTGAATTCAATAACTGATTGATATCTATTATAACTGGCGATAGATTGTGAACGGATCGATTGCACTAGAATTTTAAGCAAAAAGAAAGATTCCAAGCAAGACGAAGGATAACTTAACTTAAGTGACCTTTACTTCAATTGGCTTAAAACCCTTGTATACTCCATTGTTACCCCTTGCTATACCCCTGCTATACTTCCTGAATCGGCCCATAAAAGACCCAGTATCACTACTACATTTAGTATTTGGAAAGGGGGAGAGTTTAAAAAAAGGAAGATTAGTATAAGCGAAGCGTATACGTTTTTAAAGCCTTCGAGTAGAGTTTACATAAAGGTAGGCATCAAATCATAGCGTTAATAAGTAAGCTTCGAAATTCCCTCTTGCGTATGTTATATATACTACGTACATTTAATCATGCTGGCGGGCTAATAAAATATATATATACATAAATAAATGCGCTTGCAAAGTGCGTATGAAAGGGTCTGTGCACGTTTTTATCGTATTAGGAAGGAGGTAGAAGGGAATAGCGAAGGAAAAGTATTCGAATTGCAAGAGGCAGGTTGAATAACTAAGAATTTCAGCCATTTCTAAGACTATGATCAGCTGAGAGGTCTAATTAAGAATCAATACATAAAAGGGGAATGCTGGCCATTTATTGCGTACCGAGGATTGAGTTGCAAAAGGCAAGTCGATTTTCGATAAAAGCAACGAATTAGACATAATGTTTCTTAGCGAGTTGGTATTAGTCTTTCTCTATACTACGGCTATCAAAGGCAGTATTATATTATTAATTAAGAGTACGCTCTATACTGAGAAAGAAAGACGAAGAAAAGAAAGGAGAACTAGATACAGGAAGGAGGTCTTATAAGCAGGCTTGCTAAGACGGGAGCTAGAGGTCACGAGGTAACGTGTAACCTACAGGTGCCCTACGCCTCGTGACCTGCCCTTACAAAATAACGTCCGCTACCGTAACACCGGAGAAAGCATTACGCTTTGCATATATTCCAAATCTGCCTGAGAAGGTGCAAATGGTTATTCCAACTGAAACGATAAACAAAAAGGAGGTCGATTTCTGGGCTCAATGCTGGGATGCAAAAGAAGAGCTACTTAAAAATTCGAGCAAAACTGTTGATTGGATGAGCTGGGATATTGTTGGTAAACCTAAACCGAGCGGAAAGGAGCTGATATTGATGGTGGTTGGAGTGTATCGTAGGCGCATGCTCTCGGTAACTTCCCTCTTATGTTTTCAGGCACGCCACGTGTCCGTGAAACTTTGATAGCGAATCTCACTTCTTGGTAACATGTAGGTACGTACACAAGGAAAAATCAAAACGCTGTACGTCGGTGCAGTACGCGCTGGAGGACTTGGTGCATGAAGTGCGGAGTACAAGTAAGTAGATAGAACTCCGTAAGGTACGGAGTTGGAACCGACGCGGGGCTCGGCAAAGGACATGGGTGGCAATCAGGTGATCCGGATGCCTGAATACGCGCTAATATAATACAACACCATGTCGACACGCGTCGCCATTCCTGACCTGTGATACCAGGCTCAACACACCACACATCAACCACTCAAACAAACGATGTTCAAGCCGTTCAAACCCCCACGCTTAAAGAGCGTTGCTAGACCAGCTTCCATAGATGTGGACGACATTGAGATCCTCGAGTCGCCACCCCGGCCTTACAAGAAACGACGCCTATTAGAGCACATTGTCGAAGACTCTCCGCCAAAGAAGGCGCCCCTTACATCTTCTGCTGTGCTCGCTCCAAGAAAGCCATTGTTACCCGTTAAGAACCCACTTGAAGCGAAGCCGCGTCCAGAATCCCAGGCTGGTAGTCCTGAGAGCTATTATATGGTGCTATGGTACGTCAATCATACACGTTACAGAGAAATCAACTAATCAGCCATCTCCCAGGCGCAAGTTTACAACCAAAAAACACAAGACTTGGGATGGAGATGGAATTCTCTCGGTCCGTGATGGATATGCATCCCTCCAGGATGTAGATGGGGGTCGAGAGATGGGCCGTTGCTTATACAAAGATCCGCTCCTCCCTGGCAGCACTTTGAGCATTGGAGGAAAAGATGTTGAGGTCGATTCGATTCTCAGCAAGGCGGATTTCCTAGCCGGAAAGCCATTTATCAACAGCACTGTCACACGAGCTGCTCCTGCCAGCAGTGTTACTGTGCCGAGGAAGTCAATTGTCCTTCCAAAGGGAAAAGTCTCGTTATCTCAGAAGAAGAAAACTGACGGTCCCGAAATGGAGGAGATCCCTGCTGCGAGCTTCTATGCCAATGCGGGCACCGTGGCAATGAAAGCCCAATTCAAGAACCCCCTCTTGTCGACTACTACTATAACCCAATCGAAGGATGGAGCCCCAACACCTCGCCATGATGCCACTGCACCGGATGCCTTGGTGATGCAGAGACCGAAGGACTGTCCTAAAGGAAAGCAAATAGTAGATGTCGTTCTTGACCCATTCCTTGGCCGACACCTTCGTGAACATCAACGAGAAGGAGTCAAGTTCATGTACGAATGTGTGATGGGAATTAGGGACTATGATGGGAGAGGTGCACTACTGGCCGACGAAATGGGCCTTGGGAAGACACTACAAACTATTTGCTTACTATGGACACTGCTCAAGCAGAATCCTATTCATGGATCTGACCCGGTTGTGAAGAAGGCATTGATCGTATGCCCTGTGACATTGATCGATAACTGGAAGAAGGAGTTCAACAAATGGCTTGGCAATGAGAGAATCGGCGTGTTTGTAGAGGACGGCCAGAACAAGAAGAGGAAGATCACAGATTTCACACACGGCAAAAGCTACAGCGTCATGATCATTGGCTACGAGAGACTGCGGTCAGTGCACGACGACCTCAAGAAGGGAGCTGGAATCGACATAGTCATTGCGGACGAGGGACATCGACTGAAAACAGCTCAGAATAAGTCTGCACTTGCTATCCGTAATCTCAATACCGATAGGCGTGTAATTCTCTCTGGAACGCCGATGCAGAATGATCTCTCGGAATTCTTCACCATGGTTGACTTCATCAACCCTGGACTGTTGGGAAAGTACAACACATTCAAGAAGGAGTTTGAGGGCCCAATCCTGAAAAGTAGACAGCCAGAAGCTTCGGCCAAGGACATCGAGAAAGGTGCAGCACGAGGCGAGGAACTCACTTCGTTGACGAAGACATTCATTCTGAGGCGTACTGCTGAGATTCTTTCCAAGTATCTGAAGTCGAAGACGGAATACGTTGTATTCTGCAAGCCTACACAAGCTCAAGCCGAGATCTATCAGCACATCATTGCGTCTCCTTTCTTTGGAAAAGCACTGGGCACTTCAGAAGCTTCACTTCAGCTGATCACTATCTTGAAGAAGGTCTGCAATGCACCTAGCTTGCTGATGCAGAAAGCCGATGCTCCAAGCAACCCTCTTGTTGCCGCATTACTCGACGTCATTCCTCGGGAACTGATGCAAAAATCGAATGCTATAGCGAGTGCCAAGTTCAGAGTTCTAGATCAGCTACTGAAGTGCATCTCCACAACTACCACGGAGAAAGTTGTCATTGTCTCGAACTATACGTCTACTCTTGACCTCGTTGGCCAACACCTGACTTCAATGTCTCTACCATTCCTGCGCTTGGACGGAAAGACTGCCCAGAAATCCCGCCAAGGTCTCGTGGACACATTCAACAAGACTGATGCTTCCAAGACTTTTGCCTTTTTGCTGTCTGCGAAGTCCGGTGGCTCGGGTCTAAATCTCGTCGGCGCATCTCGTCTGATTTTATTTGACGTCGATTGGAATCCGGCCACGGACCAGCAAGCTATGGCCCGTATCCATCGAGATGGTCAGAAGAGGCCAGTGAAAATATACAGATTCGTATTAGCAGGTGGAATGGACGAGAAAATCTACCAACGACAAGTGACCAAGACTGGACTAGCCGACAGCGTTGTCGATGGAAAGAAGTCGGAGGGGAGTTTCACAGCGCAGGAGCTCAGAGATCTGTTCCGCCTGGATATGAGTGCTGGGTGCCAAACTCATGAACTGTTGGGTTGTGATTGTAAGGGAGCTGGCGTTGACCTTGCACCACTTGAGAGCTCTTTGGATTCGGCACCACACGAGGCCGTACAGGACAGCATGGATGACAGTGACAACGACTTGCTGTTCCCCCCAGCCAAAGTAATCGTCTCTGGCACCAAAGCCAACGTAGCTGCAGTGGAGAAAAGCATTGCCGACAAGGAAAAGAAGAAGAGAGCGAAGAACTCGGAAGGGAATATGAAGGCTCTGATGTTATACAAGCACATTGACGCCTCAATATTCAGGAGCGAGGCGCAAGATGTGTTCGGCTTCGAGAAGGAAGATTTCATCGACGTCAAGAAAGCACTAGATGATGAGATACTCGTTCAGGTACTAAAAGGTGAGAACTGCAAAATCAATTATATATTTGCCAAAAGGGATCGGGTCTAGGCTAGGGAGTGTGGGTTTTGGGATCATTCTGGAGCATAGCAAGGCGCTGAAGAGGATATATCATGGCATCTGATCGACGGTGCATCTCGCGTGGCTGCGGGCGAACAAAGAACACTTTGCTTAATAGAAATAGAAATACATAGCAATCCAAAGGACAAATTCGAGCTCGGCATTTCGTGTCACTTGATGAAGGGAAGCTATGAATGCAGACAAATAGTTTCGAGTTCTACCGGCTTGTAAAGAAAGTCCTTCCTCAGGTGCATCTTCGTAACTCCAAATGCCAGCAGAGGCCTGCTATTGCTGTTGTGCTACCGGTATTGGGCTCCGTAGAGCGAGAAAAGTGCCGGAGATCTCCCGGCGTGAGGGCGCGCTAAGTGCCCCTTGTTATCGAGGTTTGGGGAGACCTGTCCTGTGCATCCCGCTGCGCAAAGGTCACAGTGGCATCTCGGAGTGAGCAATCTCTCTTCTCCTCACTCTCTTATACAACCCCTTAAACACCGTCACTTCTGCAGGCCGTTTTTCCATACCACTAAAACTTCTTCTCGCGGACTTCGAACTGTCCACAACCCGGGGCGCAAATCGATTCGGTGCGCTGGTCCCAGGACCACATAAATATTCAGGATGAGCGGAACCGACTACTCATACGACGAGCAGGTAGGCTTGCCTCGATCCTCCCGAGTATTCTATACATGCTGATTTTCCCAGGGCCAATTTTTCCCCTTCTTCGTCCTCACTGTTGTCGGAATAGTCACAGTTCCCTTGACATACTCTGTCCTCAAGCCAAGGTCCGATCCCGGTGCAACTGCCCCTCGAATAAAGTCAGATTTCCGGCCCGAGCATGCAGACTTGGTCGATAGCCAGAGAAAGGCACAGAGGAGGAAGGAGAGAAAGATCAAGAGGGGAATCGCAGTGGTGGTAGGATGGCTGGTCATGGCTTTCATGGCCTACTTGATCGTCTCGACAGCGCGAACGATACCGAAGCTATGGAACCCGTACGACATCCTGGGGATCAAAGATGTGAGAACGCCCACGCTTGGTTTCTGGTAACATAGCTGACATGAGTATAGTCTGCCACAGAGAAAGAGATTAAGTCGCACTACAAGCGCATGTCACTGAAATACCATCCGGATAAGATTAGACCCGACCCAGCAAAGAACCAAACTATAGATTCCCTTAATGAATTCTTCGTCGAGCTTACGAAAGCCTACAAAGCGCTCACAGACGAGGATATCAGGAGAAACTACCAAGAGTTTGGTCATCCCGACGGCAAGCAAAGCTACAGCATCGGAATCGCTCTCCCGAAATTCATAATCACCGACGGCAATGGAAAATACGTTATCTTGGTATACGCGGCTCTACTAGGTGTCCTCCTGCCATGGCTGGTGGGATCTTGGTGGTACGGTACACAGAGAATGTCCAAGGAGAAGGTTTTGATCGAGAGCGCCAACAACCTATTCCGGGAGTATGAGGATGGCATCACAGAGAATGGCATAATCAGCGCCTTGACTACCGGCTTGGAATTCCAGGCCGCATTGAAGGGAGACATTGCGGATTCGGGGCTATCGAAGTTGGAATCGAGGATCTTCGCTGAGGGAGATGCCACTCCCCTTGCCGGAGGCCTAAATGTTAAGGATCGCACGAAAATCGAGGACATGGAAGGCGGTGTTAGGAGAAAGGCATTGGGTCTTCTATGGGCTTATCTAGGCCGAGTTGAGTTGGACGATGTTGCTCTGAACCAATCGAAGGTCGACGTAGCCCCCGTCGCCCAAGCTCTCAGTAATGCTTTTGCCGTTATTGCTCTCGCATTCTCTACGACCGGACCAATCATGGCATCATACTCGACGACTCAACATTTGATCCAAGCTATCTATCCTGGCGGATCACCACTTCTTCAACTCCCCTATATGACTCAAGCGATTGCCCGAGCAATCGAAGGCGATTCAAAAACTCACCTGACTCTTCAACAGTACATGGATTTGCCAGAGGCATACAGGAAGAGACTGTCTGTTGGAAAAGGCCTCCTCACCAATGCCCAGTACGCAACCGCCATATCCGTCGCCAAGCAGCTACCTCATCTTCATGTGGCAAAAGCTTTCTTCAAGGTTGTTGGAGAGAAGTCTATCACCCCGGGCTCACTGGTATCTCTAGTCGTTAAAGGTCGATTTATACCCCCTGGAAGCGCAAATGTTCCCGAAATCAACGAACTTGATCTTGAGGACGTAGACCCAGCTGAGGACGATGTCGACGCCATCAACGGACGACCATCAAAGGACAAGGATGGTAAGACGATGAAGGAGGAGAAGCCAGTACAGCCTCCTCTTGCTTTCGCACCATACTTCGGCCGCGAGTACTCGCCAAGATGGCACGTGTTCCTCACAGACAGCAAGCAAGGAAAGATTGCCGTTCCACCGTTCACATTCACGACTTTCGACAAACCCATCTACGACGAGAGCGGAAAGCCCACGTTCAATGTGCAAACGCTCAAGGCTCAGTTCCAAGCTCCTCCTTCAGCTGGCAACTACACCTTCGTCTTCAACTTGGTCTGCGATTCGTATCTCGGATTCGACACTAAGGCTGAGGTCACGCTCGTGGTCGCAGAGGCTAGTGAGGCTGCTGAAATTGTCGAGGAAGATGAGATCAGTGAGCCTGATGAGGGTATGTTCCTGCCCTAATCCCAACCCCCTTTCGGTAACTAACAGCAAACCAGATTCCATCGCAGGCCAAATGCAAGCCCTCAAGACCAGCGGCACCGCTCCCACCTCCAAGAAGAAGAAGAAGCCGGTCGTTGATGAAGAGTCTAGCGACGAGGAGAGTAATACGGATGGCGAGGTGGACGACGATACCAGCGAGACAGACACGGACACTGACGAGGAATGATGTGTGTGACTTCGCATAGTACCTTGCTTGATTTTTTATGTCCCAGGAGAGCCGGGCGGCATTACTGTGGGAATATTGTAAAATACGGAGTGGCATTTGGGAGCGGCGTTTAATTTTTCTCAAAAAACTTCTCTTTATTGCAAATGTTTTCGCGGAGTTGATCGTAGGGAAGGTGATGCTTAGAACAAGAGAAGGAGAGAGAGCGCGTGGGAGAGAGCGAATTTTCACCCTTCTCTCATTAAAAGGAGACGGAGCGAGCATTCGTACATACAGACAAACTCACTTCCAGGTGAGACAACCAGATCAGCAGATCCGTACACCACATACATCCACGTTCCTCCCTTCCACATGCGCTCTCCTCGCAAAGTACTCCTTGGCGATCTCCTCGATAAAGCGGTGGTCCGTAGCAGACCACACGTCCAGGCCCATTCTCACCACATCCTCGCTATTGACATGCACCGCTGGCCCCGTGTCATCACCACTCACAGGATTGAGAGCAGCGTGCGCATCCTCCCTCTCATCATCCGAGTCCGTCGCATCGACGATATCGCTTAGTGTAGCCAGGACTTGCGTTGCCAGGCGGTGGAAATAAGCGATGATAGCCATCTCATGCTTGGCGCTCATATCCTCCCCGTTCCTGCCCCCTGGCGGATGGGCGGAGGAGGAGGAGGGACTAGAGGAGGGTAGCGAGAGGCCGGAGAGGAGGGTCGCGTCGGCGTCGGCTTCTTCGTCGATTTCGCCGCGCTGCTCGCCCGAGGAGGCCCACCACATGAATCCTGAGTAGGCCAAGGCGGACCATGACAGCGGCTCTGCGATGGCGTCCGTGTCTGGGAGGTCGGATTTGGTGATGTCGCGGGCGTGGGAGGGAGAGCTTGACGCTGGGCGTGATGTCGATGTTTCTGGCACCACAGGCTGCTCGGGGCTGGATCTCGTCTTGTCGGCTGGACTGGGTGGGGGAGAAGCATGGCGGGATAGACCCCAGCGAAGGGATTGGTAGCGGCGGAGGTCACGCTGCGTGGCCTTCATTTCTACGCCTTGCGCGGACTGGATTTTGGGCCAGACCTTGTGGGTGGCGTCTGTGGTGTAGGGAGGGGGCATGGTGACGAGGACGTCGTAAAGAGTGCTTTTCATGGCAAGGATGCTGTCGGTTGTGCAGGCTATCCAGCCGCACCCTTGGTCGTCTCTGGCCTCGGAAAAGTCGGACTCGTGGCCTGTGAGAGATGCCTTCGAGATGCGCAGGTCTTCCTCTAGGAGGGGGATGTCGTGCACGCCTATTGAGAAGAGGGGGCGGAGGCGTTGAGGGGGAGCTGTAGAGGCGAGAAGATCACTGACTGCTAGGGGAATGTTCGAGAGGACGGAAATGTCGTATACTAGATTGGTTGTCAGATACATAAACATATGTATATATCTCTCTTTACGTTCAGCATCAAACGAGTGGTCACATACCAAAATCACAAGTTTCTTGAACAGGCGCCTGCGCTGTGATCAATATCCTCTTTCGCAAGAGCGCAGCCCTATGCAGAGGGAATATCAGAGGCCCGAAAGCCTCAAGTAGCCTTGGTAAACTCCACGCCGGATGGTGAGCAGACAATGAATGCCCAGGAGGGAGCAGTGCCGCGCCATCTGAGGCCGATCGATTTCGGCCATGTCCGTTCGGCTTCACAGTATTATTTCGTACGGGTTTGAGCTTCAAGCTCAATGGAGTATCCAGCGGTGACTCAGTCATCGCCGGCGGAGAAGGACCTTGTGCTTTGTGTTCTTCCCAATACTTCTCGAGAACTTTCGTCTGGGTCGTGTCGACGATCAACTCACTAAGTCGAGTAAGTAAGCTTCCTCTCTCGCAGCATTCATTGCTCTGATTGTCTACCTGGCCATCTCCTTCAATGCCTCAGCATGTTTCCAACTCCTCCCTAATCTGCCATAGCTTAAGGGCACCATAACCCCCACGGCAATCATCCGGGCATTCCTGGATTCCTCGGCAGCAGGCGCGTTGATAAAAGCGCTGAGCCCGGCATGATTGTCGTGGACAAAGTAAATCAGATCCTCTTTCACGGTGTGCAGTCCCGATGGCAGGCTCTTATATTCCACTACTCCCTCCAGCTCAATGCCTGGCAAAGACCGCTTCCATCCAATGGTGTAGCCGGCTTTGATGTCGAAGTAGATGAGGAAGAGGGCCGAGAGAGATGGGAGATCGGGGTTTTGGAGACTACCATTCGGCAGGTTGATGTTCAACGGCTGACCTCGTCGGGCTGCAGCCATGGTCCTCGAGGCGCCGTGGGCATGCCAACAGGACTCGGATTGGGTAGAGTGGGGATAGTTGTGGTTCAGAGGTTCGGGACTTGGCCTGAAGAACTGAATGGATGAAGTGAGGTAGGTAAGATGACACGAGGCTGAGCCCGAGGCTGTAAGAAATGTACTGTTTTCGGGCTAGGAATGGATACGGAAATTTTGATTAAGATGTTTTCCAACTACCGGTACTGTAATGGAGTAATCGTTTCCCGTCTCGTATAAACAGCCCGGACTGACATTTCATTGTCATGGGATGGTCCTTCATCTTGGAGAACCGGACTTGAAGGAGCGCGGCTATCCGACCTATTTATAGCATCTGATACGGGCGACGACGACAAAAGGACATACGCAACAAATCCATCTCAATTGCCATACATAATTAAATATCAACAGAGGTTTTTTTTTTTTTTTCCTTTTTGTTTTTTTCTTGGATTGTGATGGGATTTGGAAAATTAGTGAACAGCTAACCACCTTTGGGTCCTAATCCGATACTGAAGCTAGCATCACGCCTCCCTTCGCCTCTTCTTAAAAAAGCAGAAGGGAAAAAAAAGGAAAAAAGGAGAACTCAACAGGAAGCTCACTGTGGCATGGGGCACATACCACGTACGAGGTTCCAGTTTACAAACGGGACTTGACGGCGCAACGTTTAGGGCCCTTTCCTTAAAAGTTGCGACGTCAAGTCCCACTATTATTTACGGGAGCGAACTTGCGAAGGCCCGGGAGTCAACAGCTCGCTAAACTTTCAACATTGGCACAATGCGCAATGTTCTTTCCATCTCTCCATCCCTACTTCATCACTACTTCATCACCCCAACGCTGAATACCGTATGAATTCCTGTGAATTTTATCTGGACGGAAGATCTGCGCTACCAAACTCCATCTGAGCTCGTACTGCGTCGCATTTATATCTGGAAAAGAGACGTTCATATAGTTAGGACTCTGAGCAGCGAAGCATCAGGCACAGGTATATCCGAGATCTCGAAGCATGGCGGACCAGGTAAATCTTCCCATTCCAATGCACACTTAATGTTGAACTCCACGTTACAAGCTGGCTACAGCAGTCTGTACCTGCCTGACTCTCTTTTGTGGTTTCCCTTGACGAGAGATTTTCTTTCACTGTGATCCATCCTATCTGTAGGGGAAGGGCGCAGACGACAGTAGCTCCCGCTACAGTACTTTGGATTGCTTTCTGGGCCTTCTTGTATGTAACTCCTTAGCTTAGCACGTCGCCGTACCCCATGGGAGGTCCCAGGGCGGCAGGCTTCGCCTGCTACCCGCCCGATGTGAATAAATACAGCAACAACAACAACTTAATGTTGAACTTTTGCTGATGTATATCATCAGTCTATCGAAGGGTGGCAAGCCTTGGATCATCAATTGCGGCAGTACCAGCGATTATCGTCACCTCCCCAGCAGACGACGGGCAACGCATCATTCTCCATGTTTAAACACCTTCCTCGGAAAGTGAGAGACCAGATTTGGATGGGGTGCTTTCCCGAGCCACGCATCGTAGAAGTCCGCTTCGTTGGATTGCCTTTCCACCAGCCCTCGCCAAGAATACCATCCCCCATATTACATGCTTGCCGCGAGTCTAGAGCCAAGATGTTGGAGTCCTATCTTCCACTTTATCGTCCGGAATCCACGTTACCAACCCTGTATATCAATCCAAATATCGATGCCCTCTTCATCAACGAGTACATTCACAAACTCGACAAGGTTATTCCGGAATTCAGCCCCCGAATCCTCGGGTCCTTACGCCATCTCGTCGTCGAATCAGAACGGGTTCTCCGGCACCCCAGCTACTCCAACGTCTCAATGGATAAGTTGACGAAATTCGCGAACCTCGAAAAGCTGACAATGTCCACGCCTCCCACGAAGCCCGATTTCCAAGATGTCGTCCTTCTCAGTATATTTCCTTATCCACTTTCAGCACACCTGGGAGGAGGTTGTAAGTTGGCTGAATATTACAATGCTATGAGGTTCCAGCTCAGCGAAGAGGCCGTCTCGAACATTCGCGCGTGGAGCTCGCCGGACGTAGCCCAAGGGTACAGCTGGGTTTCCGCTGCGATAGAGAAGGTGTCTCGTGATAACCCTGATTGGAAGGTTCCAAGAATTGATCTGAAGGCTGTTGAGCGTATCCGAAAGTTGACGGGGACAGATGGGGACTGGGCAAGCATGCTGGACGAAGGTCTCTCTATCGGCGAGTTTGAACTCGCCTTGAGTTAGACATGCCCTGGAGAGACTGTCCTTCATGTTGCCATCACAAACATGCAATAGAAATCTCAATGGTCTGGTTTCTCTTATAGGCAAGAGCCTTTCTAGCTAGGATAATAAAATCAATGCATTCAAAGTTCAAAATCTATCATCTTCTTACATTTTGAACGCGTTGATTCTAGAGAAGCGCTCTTGATTCTGGAGACTGGAACTCAATTCTTTCTCGGAGCTGGAGTTACAATATCACCGAATATAAAAATCAGAGGACATAAAACGAGAGAGAAAAGGTTAGAAAATCTTCACAAAGAGTTTTGGAACCAGAGAAATAGTTCCTAGATCTCTATTTTTAGACTAGTAATGGGATGGTGTTATGGACTCCTATCCCTACCCACCACCCGTCGAATCTTGGTAGGAAATCTTGTTTGGCTTCGAGGACTACTCTGTTTGCGACCAAAGAGCGAATTTCGTGGAAGGAAGGGTCTTTTCTTGCACGATCCTCAGCTTGGGTATACTGTGAATAGCGGAGCAAACCTCACATGAGGTATTCGGCTTCAGATCGGGAGTGGAGAGAACTGCCAGAGGGATTGGACCACTGTGTCGTGATCAACGGTTTAAGGGGTTGTAGGAGAACCCTACGATCAATAGATAGGCTACAATGTGTCATTGCCGGAACCGCTGTTTGTTGTTATAAGTGATGTAATTCAGGTGTCCCGGCACCGATGAGGAGGGCAGACTTTGAGGGGGGGAAACAAGCGGCCCGCTAGCGTGTTCCTGCCGTTTGGAGTTCACCATTTTGGTCTCCCTTCCGCTGCGATTTTGAAAGTCTCGAGAACGCACCTTGACAACCAAACACCTCTCACCGACGATCCGAAGACGGCGTCGACCCATCAGGATGGCCGATCCCAACGGTGGCGACGACTATCTGTCAGACCCGATGGCCAGCATGCTTTATGTGCTCGGAGGCAGTACCACCGGGTTCCAGCCGCTCCCAATATCTGACTCGAGATCAACTGTCAATCCAGCTCACGAAGATATCCTCAAGCTGTCGGCCGATGATATCAGATCTGCAATCTCATACGTTGTAAGAAGCCCCATGTCCCCGTCTGAGTTCGGCCAAAGCAGGGAGGTATTTTTCCTCCTCTGCAGACCTCGAACTAGGAATTCCCATGTCGGATAACGATGACAGTTGAGAGTTACTAATGATCTTGCAGGACCGGATCTGTACCACCCATCCAGCCCCGAAGCGTAAGGCAATCCTCATTCGCGACCCTACTTCCAAGTCGTTCATCACCTACGAACGCTGTAAGATCTCAGGCTCCATCAAAGTCATCGAGGACCCCATCTTCGCTCAATTCGCAAGATTCCCCAAGGAGATCCGGCGCAAGGTGTGGAGACTCAGCTTGCCAGGACCCCGAATGGTGGAGCTGAACTACAACCCCAGCTTCCACGTCGTCTCGCCTACCAGAAACCCGATCCAGCTCCAGATCTGCCACGAATCGCGCGAGGAGGCCCTGATGAAGCTCGACCTGGTCTTCCGTCCCGGAGCTCCCAATCCACCCATCTACGTCCACGCCAGCACGGACACGTTGTACTTCTCCGACCAGTACACCAACCAGTACCCCGGCGCCGTCAACAGAGGAACCCTGTGGGCACACTACCCGCACTACCTCTTCTGCATGACACTGAACATGCAACCCACCGTCACCCAGACCATCAAGCACCTGGCCATCAACCTCGAGCAGGAAAAGTGGAGTCCCGTCCGCTGCACCGACACGCCCTCTCGCACCTTGGTCCTCGCCCGCTTCCCCAACCTCGCCTCCGTCTCGGCCATCGTCGAGAGCAAGACCCGCAACCGGAGCAACGGCAGCTACCTGCTCGTGCACCCCGGCGCGGCCGGCATCCACCTCAGGCGCGACGACGTCTCGGGCCAGCGCATCTGCATCCACGACCACCCGGCCGACGCGGTGCCGACGGCGCTCTGCCTGCGGTGCCTCTCCGTCGGCGTGATCATGAGCGCGCGGAGTGCTCCGCTGGGGGACTTTGGTCTCGTCGCTCCGGCCATGGAGATGGAGATGGCGATCCTGGCGCTCCTGAGGAACGAGCCGGGGACGGGAGGGCCGAGGGCGGAGCTCAAGTTTGTATTCGAGGAGGGACAGGGACCGCTGCGTTGAGGGGCGTGCCGTTGCGCGTGTGTGTGTGGTGCTCTGCTGACTTGAGCGGTCGCTGGGCATATCGCGAGGAGATTCTTGGGCGGGGGATGATGCTAATACTAGGTACTAGTAGGTGTGGCTTCGTCGGGCATCGGCTCACTGGCTCTCTTATGGTTTGGAATTGCGTGAGGACCGGGTCATAAGCGAGCACATTAGCTTTCTCTCGAGTTTGCGCTGAACACAAGTCCCGTCAACCAAGCAAGCAAGCAATCCTGATCTGAATGAATGAATGGATGAATAAATGCTCATTGTGAATCGCCTGTTTATCTACTTACTCGTTTCATTTGCTATATGCTAGCTACATAACCATAGAATCAAAAGCCTTCCATCCATAAGAAAGGGAGACTTGATGTCTGCTGGGTTCATTCAGTCACCTATTCACCCACCCTTCCTCTCCTACCCTCTCCTACCCTTTTCCCTCCTCCCTCCTCTATCCCCACAGCCACAGCCACAGCCAACCACAACCACAAAAGACGCCTCCTCACCGACAGCCACAGCACTCCATTCCACAACCCCGCCCGCCACCCAGCTATCCCATCCCGTCCGTCCCATCCATCTAGCTCTACCTACCGATTCCCGAACCAATTCTACCAGCCAGATAAGAAAACATCGTAGACCCCCCCCCCCCCCCCCCCCCCCCGCTCCCCCTCTCCCGCGCACCCCTCAAGTAAACAAAAGTCTCGGCTAAGCTAAGATCTCCTAGCCGAAGCACTCATGCACTCATGCACTCATGCACCAGTGAAACCTGCACATCCCTGCCTGCCCCCCCCCCCCTTAGTCCGTACTTAACCTGACCTTGCTTACTTAACCTTACTTTACTTACTTTACTTACTTTACTTACTTTACTTACTTTACTTACTTTACTTACTTTACTTACTTTACTTACTTTACTTACTTTACTTACTTTACTTACTTTACTTACTTTACTTACTTTACTTACTTTACTTACTTTACTTACTTTACTTACTTTACTTACTTTACTTGCTTTACTTACTTTACTTACTTTACTTACTTTACTTACTTTACTTACTTTACTTACTTTACTTACTTTACTTACTTTACTTACTTTACTTACTACGTCGCAGGCGTAAGTATTACCCCTCGGGGGTAGGGAAAACAGGGGGTTTAAAGTGGAAACTAAACTTCTAAGGCACCCTCGAGGGGTAATACTTAGGCCTGTACCGTGGTACTTTACTTACTTTACTTACTTTACTTACTTTACTTACTTTACTTACTTTACTTACTTTACTTACTTTACTTACTTTACTTACTTTACTTACTTTACTTACTTTACTTACCATATTTACCATACCTACCCCCCTTTTCCTCCAGCCTCAAATAGTCAAAGAGCATAGCACAGCACACACAGCACACCCAGCACACCTAGCACACACAGCACACACAGCACACACAGCACAGCACACACAACACACACAGCACACACAGCACACACAACACAGCACAGCACAGCACACACAACACAGCACAACGCACGAATAAGACACGAAACGATACTTTCAGGAGCCGTAGACCCGCCTCCGAGGGAAAGCTATATAGAAAGAAAAAAAAAGAAGAAGAAGAAGAGGAAAGCAAGCAAGCAAGTAAGTAGCAGATGCAAAAGGAAATCGATCAACAATTCCTCTCAGCCCGACGACGGGAAAAGGCGCGGGCGGCTGCAGCACGGGTATTATCGATCGAGGTGCTCAACTCGATGGATATATATTCTCTCTCTCTCTCTCTCTCTCTCTCTCTCTCTCTCTCTCTCAGTCATGTATACCCATATACGTACAAACAAACAATCGTACAATGCAAATCTGCTACTCTAGTTTCCATCCGGTGCGTTCATCGCTTTCTACACAGATCCAGCCAGACCTATCATATCACCTGTACAAGTCTGCTCCTTGTTTGTTGGCTTCGCAGCGAGCGAGGTGACGAGGTCTAGCGGTTATTGACACTGGCCGCGAGTATACAGCCGACTACCTCCTTTTTTTTTTTTTTTTTTCTTTTTTCTCCATTTTTCCATTTTTCATCTTCTGATCTGATCTGATCTCATCTCATCTCCCTTCACTTTCTAAACGGACGTGGTTTCACCCAGGGAACAAGGGCTGATATAGCGAGGACCAAATCGTCGCCCTCATCCAGTCAACCACTGCAGTGCACTGCATTGCATTGCATTACTCCTCTCGCTGGCGGCGGTTCTCACAGTCGTGCTGCAATGGTGTGTATGGGGAGGAGAGGATAGGCGATTCTGCTACGAGTCGTCGATCAGGATCCAAGTCTCTGGTTCGGATGGTGGGGGTGGGGACGGGGGTGGATGTGGATGTGGATGTGGGTGGGAGGTGGTGATGAATGTCCAGTCTCCAAGGTCGGCGTCTAGTACTGACGAAGGTGGGATAGGGATCGTGGTGTCACTGTTATCCAGATGAGGGGGCGGCAGGGACTGGAAGGGGGAATCCAGTAATGGAAGGGTATCGGCGCGGTGTTGAATCGGGGGTGTACCAGGAGATGGTGAGGCTGGGAGGGACAGCAAGCGGGGGGTGTTGACGTCGTCGGTCAGAGAGGAGAGCGGGAGATGCAGTGGGATGGAAGGCCGTGGCGAAGGCCGCTGGGACCGTTGCGGTTTGCCGTGCCGGAGGATGAACATGGGGGCTGGACACTCGACGGGCACGCCGCATGCAACGGTGTTGGACTCGTCCTCTGGTGCAAGATCATCGTTGGTATTATAGAGGATGCCCAGTCGACGTAGCTCCTGGCAATTCATAATGTGCGTAAGCATGCATCTATCTACGTGCCTGTCCTTCTCGACGCCACGCCAAGGTTCAAGTCGACAGATGCCTCGACCACACCACCAATTCGAGGGGTATGAGAATGATGACAGGAGGGTGGTGCTCAGGGATCGATGTAGTCGATGTCCCCGAAGAGACTGACAACAACGCCCAGCATCGCGGTATCGGGTATCAGACTCACGTCGTCTCCCAGCTCGCCCCCAAACATCACCAACTGCTCTTGCTCCAACCACCGCTTGTCCAACTCCGCGAGGGCTTTCTCCTCCGTTCTTCGAGCTTGCCACCGCTGCCAGCTCTGATCGAAGCTCTGGCGCAGGAGCGGCGAGGAGCGGGTCTTGTCAGACGGGAGCTGGATGGAGGCGTCGTGGGCATCGAGGAGACCTTCGTGGAGCTCGTACTGGAGGTTTGCTTTTCGGGTGAGGATCCGTCGACTTCTCGACCCGGGACGCTCTCGACGACGATTCTGCCGCTGTGGGGGGGCTGCGATGAGACCATCCGTTGCGACCATGTTGAGCGAAGTCTCGGTGTCGAGCAGAGGAAAGATATATATATGTATGTGTATATATATAATATATAGCGAGATTGGAGGTGGTGTCAGGAGATGAGAATCCAAAAGAGGTCTACGATGAAGAGACGATCCGGGCACAGGCCGGGCTTTATTTATACCTCTCTCGATCTGCGACAAATCATATATCTCAGAGTCATTCTCGTCGAGAGTCAGTCGAGTCACGGGATCTGACTCGACTGAAAAGGGGCGATGGCAAGATCTGACGATGCGACGACGACGACGGGTGAGTCAACAAGTCACCCGATCCGCTTTTGCAAGGTGGCGCTCGCTGCACGGGCACTTGGGTAGCCGAGGCTGAATCACAAGCAAGTCAAACAATAAACACGGATAGCAAAGCCATCGAGGGGAGGTTATTAGAAAGAAGAAAAAAGATTAATTTATGCCGTTACATAGTTTGAGATGCCGTCGAAAATGACTTGGGGTAGAGGTGCATACGGAGGCTCGTGGTCGGTTTGGGCCGCAGGTAGCAGTGGCTGTAGCTGCGGCGAATCAGCAGTCCGGCTTATACCATCCATACTGCTTGTTTACTTTGCTTAGTACTCCGCTTCTTGAGCTTGCCCATAGCGCACTGTACATAAGACCAGATGAAGTCTTTAAAAGGATAATTAATAATTTCCAAGATGGTTAATGTTGAGATATCTTGAGCTTGTATGAAATCTTTCTTCTTCTTCTTCTTCTTCTTCTTCTTCTTCTTCTTCTCCTCCTCCTCCTCCTTCTCCCAATCACATAAAAAATAACAAATCATATATCCTCTCAAACTCTCCCCCCCTCCCTCTCATCCATCTACCTGACCTTATAATCCCTCCCAGGCCAAATTATCCATCCAACCATCATCATCCCTGTAACGTCTTCCTCAACATCATATACCTCCCATAAACCAACAACACAAATCCCATCAGCAGCAGGGATTCATCAAGACTCTTTCTTCATTTCCCCTCCAATCCATCTAGCATAGACCATTGAAGAAAGCAATAGAAAGAAAATAAAAAACATTAACGTGTATATTAATCTTTGATATGTAAGTGTATATGTACCCATGCCGAAGAAAAGACGCCCGCGTTACCATCGCCATCGCCAGAAGTCCTTCGCCAGAGCCAGAAATCCATCGCCAGAGTCCAGAATCACAAGTCCATAGAGTATTTTTCTTCGGAAATGAGTGGGGAGAAGAAGGATGTTTTGGGGGGGGGGGCGTTGGTGTGTTTTGGTTTGTGTTATTTTGGTCTGGTTTTGGTGCAGAGAGAAAGAAAAGAGAGAAAGAAAAGAGAGAAAGAAAAGAGAGAAAGAAAAGAGAGAAAGAAAAGAGAGAAAGAAAAGAGAGAAAGAAAAGAGAGAAAGAAAAGAGAGAAAGAAAAGAGAGAATGAGAGAACGAGAGAACGACAGAAAGACAGAACGACAGAAAGACAGAAAGGAGCTAGTTTGAGATGCGGTTGATGGTAGCTGCGATGGGACCTCTGGCGATGCATCGTGAAGATGTGCGGGCTCTGTTTAGGGAGATTAGGACGTATGTTGATGTATATATGCATATATATATATATATCGTGACATAGGGGGGGTGTGGGAGAGGTGTGTTTTTTCGGTGGTGGGTAGGAAGTAGGAATGGTAAAGGGGAGTGGAGAGAAGAGATCCATCCACGTACATGCTGCACGCCGGGGTGAGAGCGAGGTCGGCAAAGTACTCGACGTAGTCGTATGGTGGCGGGTAGTGGGACGGGTCGGAGAAGTAGTGGGCGAGGGCCAGGGAGAAGTTTGCGCCCGTGGTGAACTGGGTGAACTTCCAGATGGAGAAGCTGGTGGTGGGGGCCGCGCCTGGGTGGAGGGGGTGGGGGTTAGTGTTTGTTTGTGGTGGAGGAGGGGTGGGTGTTTGGGTTGGGCGATAGGGATGGAGATGGAGACGGAGATGGAGGTGAGGGTGAGGGTGAGTTCGAAGATAGGGCGGGCCTGGATCAAGAACCTACAGTACACGTAATTCCGGGGGAAGTGGTTACCCTGGGCATCCTGCAACCAGGAGTCGCCGCAGGAGATACTGCTGTTGGCATTGGGATCGGCGAAGTGAACTGCGACTCGCATTAGTGAAGTCTCCTCGCGGAGGATGAGATGTTTCGGACGAGAGATTTGAGATCGTCGGGAAACTTACATGACAGAGTGTGGTTCGAAGTCTGACGACGGCGGTTGCTGACCTCGGTGTAGACAACGTCAGAGACGAGGAAGTCCTTGATCTCAAAGAAACCAACGGCATGGCTGGCGAACTCGGTGGACACGCGGGCTTGGGACAGCAAGGCAAAGCCAAGGACCAGGAGGAGTTGGAGGAGTTGGAGGACGTGCATCTTGTCGACGATGACGATGACGATTGCGGGTGTAGTTTGAAAGAGGTGTTTATTTAGCAAGACACTATATGCCCAGAGTATAAGCTTCGAGTGAGGGAGAAGGGACGAAGTCGTTGAAGTGTTTGAGGTTGATGTAGGAAGAAGATATATTTCTATAGAGAGCGTCCTTATATAGTTCCAAGCTTCTCAACAACGTGCGACCCGTACTCAGTTAAGGACCAGTGAGGAAGCCATCCACCCAGCCTATAGAACGAAGGTAAACGTTCAATACAGCGAGAGCAGATAAGTAAGAGCGGGCGGTGAATAGGTAGATAAGTCAACAACTGGGGATTTTCTCCAACACATTTCAATAACTTGGACACGGGATCGAAGGGTACTTGCACGAGGTATCCACAAACACGAGATGTTTCAACCAAAGCAAAGGGAGGTGGCAGCTTGTATACGTGCTCATGGGAAATGGATGCAGTATCACCGTCACGGCGTCTGGGGTCCATGATATAGAGCCTGCATTCAGCCCTTGGACTTTAGCCTTTTGCTACATCGCGCCAGCTACATATGCAAAGGTCCTGTACCTGAAGATCATCGGGCCTTTACCTGGACGACTGTTCGTCCCATAAGTCGCATACGTGGGGTGATGATGGACTGCCGGTCAATAATAGGATGTCGTAGGTGGAGGTCAAACGTTGACCTATCTTTTGCGGCTTGCGATCACCGGGTGCCGAGGAATGAGGAATCCAAAACTGCCGGTGCCAAGATATCAAGTAAGGACACCGAGCATCAGGGTACAACATCCAATGCTCCTAGAATCCTGGATGGAAGTGGTCTTGAATGGAAGGATGTGGATAGAATAAAATCGTAGTCGAAGGACTAGAAAATTATTTGGGTTTCTCTCTGACGATTGAGAAGCTGATAGCAGGATGATAAGTAGAGGTTGCTCACATACTAGGTAGATATCGTCAGTACATAATCATCTATAGAGCCAATTTCCAGCATTTGGTTTCTCGAGAATGTCTGCTAGTGGGTACTGCAGAGCATCCAAGTTATTCCACCGCTTATTGAAATTTGCATTTTCAGTTTCTGGATAGCCGCACTCGCATGACGCTTGCGAGAAACCGGGTGTGACTTGGAATTCCGCTGGTCACAAAGCATGGCAGAATGCATGGTGGGAACATGCTGTACGAATACCTATGCCTATGCCTATGCGTTGGCAACAAACGGGGGAGGTCTGATGGTTCATAAGAAGGTCAGCTGGCTTGGCTCTGCAGAGCAGCGACGTGTCTGAAGTTGTTTATTGCTCCGAGGAGAGCGGAGGCTTTCCCGCAGTACGTACGAGCTGCTGACTTTCCAGGTTTCTCTGTTGTAGGCCTCGAATGAGGTCGAATTCTCGCTTGCTATGGCGAGAATATAGCAGGCGAAGAGCGGCTTTCATGGGAAGAGTATCTCCTCAGACTCTGGTACTCTACTACTTATTCCACGCAGCAATAAGAATATCCCTAGAAGGCAAGGTCCAGTCGTGTTCTAACCGTCTTGAAAATCAAGGAAGACCGGCATCTCTCAACGTGGGATGTAGGGAAACTGCATCTCCACCAGGTTCAAGATGGGAATGCTGCATGCAAAGTACCTTCCGTCCACCCGCATTCGCATTTCCGTGTACAGCAGGTGTCAGCAGGGTGGCAAATGTGCATTCTGTGTAGTGTGCTCTCTGAATTCCTACCAAGCAGGCGGACGAATCGCCGTCTAGTGAGGTGGGTGAAACGGATAAGCAGCTGGTTGAACTTGACGGCGACTTGGTCTCTTCTTTGAGGGTGACAGCGGGCTTTTGCCTTATGCGGAGACGCATAAAGGTTGGAAACCAATTAACAGGAAATTCAAATGCGGGCGAAAATCGATCGATTGGGTCAGTGTTGAATTTGATGGTATGGATGGAGTTGCAAAGGTGTGTGTGATGAATTGTTTGGATGATGAATTATTTGGATGATGAATTATCTGGACGATGAACTGTTTAGGTAATGGATTGTTTTGAGGCTCTCTGCTCTTCCCCTACTACTGGCCCGTGCGCCCTCGTCGCCCTATTTGCCCGAGGCTACGACAGTGCTGGATGAAGCCCGGCGAAGGGGGTACTAGGGAGAGTTAGAGTAGGTAGTTATCATAGAAACTGAGTTTGAGAATTGGACAGGATACTAATAAATAAGTATTTCAGTACATAAATAAATAGATAAAAAGAATAAAAATCAAAAGAAGAAGAAGAGGAAAAAAAAGGATATAGGCTCTATACCAAGAGCTTGCGTAAGGGACAACAAGTTCCTATGTAAAGTACAACTACATAGCAACTCGGACTCGACGGATTCACGGTACCGTAGTTGTCTACAAAGTGCAATAGTTGGCACGGACATGGATAGTATGACTTAGCTGTAATTGAAAATGCCAACTATTGCACTTTGTAGACAACTAGGTACGGGTAGGTATCGATCCCAGTGGCTTTCACCACGGGCTCTTGGCCAAGATCGAGTAAGGTAGGTAAGTGTTGCAGCAGACTGACATTTTCGTGACCAACCTTTCTTTCCGAGTTATATCGGCCTTGAGCCAGGGGCAATGCCTCGCGTTCCAGCTGTCCTTGGGGCTCTAGGTAGATTGGGAGGATGTATTTCTGTATCCATTGTGACCTCGGAGAGCGGAGAGCGGAGAGCGGAGAGCGGAGAGCGGAGAGGGATTTGGAAGGGGTGTTTCCTAGATCAAGTACGGTACTTATAAATCAGGTAATTATAAATAAAGTACTTGTTCCTATAAATAAAGTACTTATCTCTAAATAAAGTACTTACCCCTATAAATAGTCTAGTATTTATCCCTATAAATAGTATAGTAAAGTACTTAATCCATGTCTTCGTCTCACAAAAGCTCAGGCCTCGTCCAGCTATTAATATCCTTCCCACATTACGGTAGGGAGCGGCGGCAGGGGACTATTATAGTTGTCAGAGTTGTTGTAATTACCTAGGTACCGGTCGGTAGTGATGGAGTGACTGAGTGACTACAGCGCAAAGTGAAGCTTTCGAGAGAAACGATTTTTGTTTCACACATCAGTTGTCTCCCTTGCCGTAACTGTTTGTTCGTCCGGGCTCTGACAGCAGAGGGATCAGGCCAACAGTAAGTACAACCCCCACACAAAGAGCACTGCGAATGTGCGATCCTTTTTGGTGCACTGCTGCCCTGCTGCCCTGTGGCCCTGTGGCCCTGTGGCCCTGTGGCCCTGCTGCCCCTCCATCACCCTCTCCCATACATCCCCCCCCCCCCCCCCATCCCCCCCAATCCCCCATCCCCCATCCCCCATCCTCCATCCCCCTTCCCCCTCCATCCCCCTTCCCCCTTCCCCCTTCCCCTTCCCCCATCCCCCCCTTCCCCCTCCCCCCCTTCAATTGCTGTGTCGAGGGCTTCGGCCACGGCGCATCACATATCATCGACCGATGCCCTCCTTTTTTAAACATAGCAATCGATCCAAGTCGGCTGCTCTGAACAATCCCGGCGCGCGAACCCCCAGCATTTCCGGTTCAGCCTCGTCCATTCTGGATCTGAATCTGAATCTGAATCTGAATCTGAATTTGGCTCAACACGACCCGGCCCGAGCTTTGGATCATCAACCACGGCCGGCCTACGCCGCCCAGACTGGTGTTGCAACGGATTACGATTCGCGATTACAGCAAGCGGTGGGCGACTTCCCTTCGCCATCTCAATCTGTACGGAAACCGAGCGACGGCTATCAGGACTCCTCGTCGAGTACGGATGACCTGGCTTTCAACTCGGGGAGGTCGCAACATCTCCAATATCAACAACCATCACAACAACAACCACAACCACAACCACAACCACAACCACAACCACATCAACAACCACAACCACATCAACACCAAGGGGACGCAGCACAAAATTCGCGAGTTTTCGAGCACAAGAAAAGCAGGGGTATCTTCGATCGCATTAGATCAAGCAAAAATCCGGAGTCCAGACCACCTGCCCTACGAACCACCTCATCCGGCAGCACCGCTGGATTGACTCGCAGAAAATCCAAACGCCAGGAAACTCCTGCCATCCAAACAAGCTCGCAAAGTACTCTGGTGGAGCTGCACAAGTTCGACTGGCCATCGGCACACGATTCAACGTCGCGCTTGCCGTCGCCCCAAGACAGACCAGACGACGGCGGGGACCTGGATCCATTTCTCACCAGGGAGCCCGGACCGCATAGCCTTGTGAGAGAAGACGGTCGCTTGCGCACAATACGCCCTCTACAGGGAGACCCAGGGCCACCGACTCATTCGCAGAACGACGAACAGGCTCAGCAGGAGCACCACAGGCGAGCTGAGTCGCAAGGCTACTACTACCAAGCGACAGACCGGAGTCATCAACCGCAAGTGAGCAATCACCCACCAAGGACCCCACCATTCACAGGCGATCTGCGACACCGAAACCCCGAGACCATCTCGCAATTCTCCTTCGAATCACAGGTGGATGCCAGAGAGGACCAACAACGACCGGTCTCGGTGCAGTCGAACGAACAATCCTTCTCCTTCAGCCACCCACAACACCAGGAGTTCTCAAGCAGAACTACCTTGACCCCCCAAGGCCCTCGCCCTCCATCACAACACGCTATGGCGCAGCCTGGCAACTCTTCTGCCAACCGTAGACCAGGCGATACAAAGCAGACATTACAAGCCGGGCAGGGAGAACCCCGAGACGCCTCCGCTCTAAATTACAACAGAGCCCAGCTCCCTGGCAGCCAACCGTCAGCTGCCGGCATGGGTTCTGCTCTCCCAGGTGCTACCCCCGGAACTGTGTACAGAGGGGGGCCGATACAAAGGGAGTATAGTAATACAGGTATGGGGGAGCTAGGTCGGAGCACACCGCCTCCCGTCCCCGGAGAAAGAGAGGTGACGGAAATGTACAAGGAGCTGAGTGAGTTACCCACGCTGGCCCGTCCCGTGGAATGCTAACAGACCCAGTGACCAAGTACAAGAAAGTCAAGGGTCTTTACTTCGAGAAGACTGCTCAGGTCGAGCAATTACAAAATGCTCTCGCCAACCAAAGACTCTCGCAGTCTCGAACATCTCTCGACGACAGCGAATACATGACGAGGTTTCAACGGCTGGATGGCGCGACGACCAATCTGGCTTTTAATATTCGAAAACACTGGCGGACTGTGCCAGCATGGTTATCACCGTCGGTCAATCAAGACGCAGTGAAGATTGGCAAGCAAGAGATGACCGCAGTGGGCCGAGCCTGCATAACAAAATTTCTTGTCGACGAGATCTTTAATCGGACCTTCCACCCCGGGCTCGAGGTGGAATTGAGTACCAACCTGAAAGCTATAGAGAAAAATATTCGTCGATTCTCGCCCGTATTGAACAGCCAAGAAGAATCGGATGCTCTGACTGCGAAGGTCGTGCAATGGCGGTTGGCAACTTTAGAGGGTCTCAGAGAAGCCCTACATTCCCCTCTAAGCGAGGAATATCGGAAGGAATTCTTGAGAATGACCGCCACAAATCTTACCGCCAGCCTGATCAACTTTCTGCAAGATCCGATACCGCCCGGGATCGAAGAAAGCGCTTACATGATCGTCGAGCTAGCTATCAGCATAGCCTCCAACCTTCCCCTGGAGAGCCGGGATATCGCAATCACGTATCCGATGCCAGGCGACGTGGTACACGCCTCTTACATGAAAGTCGAGCTCGGAATCCCGGCGCTGGATAACCCCGGGGCCGAGACGGCAGACACGGATTCGGCTAGCATGGGGAGTCTCGAAAAGGACGAGAGGGAGGAGGGCAGCGAGAAGAAATCATCGAAGAAAGACAAGAGCAAGTCTTCCATGCTGTCCGCGATGATGGGCGGCTCGAGCAGCGGGACGAACAGCAGGAAGCCGAGTAGCAGCAGCAGCGCGCCGAATTCCATCTCGGAATCGAGCACCGAGGGCAGGAAGTTCGTTGCGGAGGATGGGACGCTGATGGTGCGGTTTGCGGGCTTCTTGGCGGTGGAGGTGAGAGGGAGGCAGATTCTGGCCAAAGCGCCGGTTTTCACGGCGATAGATGAGAGCAGGAGGTTATTCGCTTGATTATATGAGTCTAGATACAATACCCTTCTTATTTTCTTCTTCCTCGTCTTCTCTTTCCTCTTTCCTCTTATTTTTTTCCCTTTTTCTTCTCCTTTCTCCTTTTTCCTTTTCTTGCTATTTTCTTCGTCCATCTTGGAAGAAAAAAAAGAAAGAAAGAAAAAAAAAAAAAGAATAACTGAATGCATTCGACAGGCTGATTCATTGATTGATTGATGGCAGCATAAATCATAGCATGGGGGCGGAAAGGGAGAAACGGGAGAGAAGAGAATCTACGTAGGAGAAATGAATGTTGGCGCAGGGTTGGGGTGGGCATGATATGATATGATATGATATGCCTTCAAATGACTGTCTTGAAGCTGGAATCGCTTGATATATATATATATATATATAAGGCTGTCGTCGTGCGGGTAAGTTTTTCCCCCTACCTTTTGACCTCTCCATACATACCTACCTGCATAGATGAACAAGCACCTTCAATCGTACTGGCGTACCGAGTATCCTTGCAGGCAGGCAGGCATCTCTCTCTTATCTTAGTTAAGCGAGATATTGCGCCGACTTCAAGATTCGCCAGACTTGTCGGACCACCGAGTGGTAGACGTCAGCAGCATAGGTAACCAAGTGCCTTCCTCCATTGCCCGAGTCCAGCAAGCGAGACTTTGCAATACTGTCACCGTCGACGTCAACCTCTCGCTCCAGCGAAGGATACACTCCAGCCACGGGGGTCCGCTCAAAGAAATTCGCGGGCAGCTCCCAGCTCGCATCTTCCCGCTGCATCGCCTGCACACTATCTCTCACAACGTCGTATCCAAAGTTGTACGCGAAAAACTCCTCTGGCGTTTCTGAGATCGCCCGCGTCAGCCGCTCGTACCCCGGGCTCCGAGGAAGTGAAGGGACTTACTCGGCACCGTCTCAGCCGGCATGAACTTCGCGGCGTCCGTCCTGATTTTCTCGGGCTCGTCTTGGCCAGCGTCGGCATTGGAGGTCAGCATTTTCCCCCTGCTGCGAACTGTGTTGTCCTTGGAGATGGGGGCGTACTAGAGAATATCTGCATCACGCTTGCTCGGTTCATGCGCACACTTTCGAACACCTTGAGGCGGCGGTCGAGGTTTGCGGGTGTGCATCCGCTTAGTGCGATGCCTAGAGCGACGGCATCCTCGATCGCTTGGGCGCCGCCTTGGCCTTGGTCTGGAGGAGGTTGGTGATGATGGTCAGGGTCTGAACGGGAGTACGTACGAGGCAGCATGGGGTGCGCAGCATCACCTATGGCGACGAGTTTTTCTTTGTGCCATGATGAGATGGGTGCTCTGAAGAGGAGTGGCCATTGCTTTACGTCTTTGGCCTTTCTGTCATAGATTCGTGTCAGCCATATGAGCCAGAAAATGTACCTAGAGACTCGGGACTCACTTCAGCACGGCTAGGAGAGATGGATGGAACGCGGAATATGTCTCAAGCAGAGCTGAAGTCTCGACGTGGGTCTGCCAGTCTTCACGGTAGACTTGTTCGTCACTATGAAATATTGCAACGAAGTTGTGGACCTTGTTGCTAGAGGCGATGTTGTCAGTGTGTGGCTTTTGGTAGTGGAGGTTCAGGGGGCGTACTCCCGGCATGGGTACCAGACTAAGCGTCTACCTTCGCCGACGAAAAACTTGACCCTGCCGTCGTCATCTTCCGTGAACTGGACTGTCTCTATCTCCTGAGTCAGCAGGGGCTTTGAACTGCTTGTCTCGGGAATCTCTTGGCGTTTCTAGGAGCTGGCTTCTTTCGGGACGGGTAAGCTTACCCGGATCCGCAGCAAGTTCCTCAGTCGGAATCAAGAATCGGTACGCAAAGTTGTAATCTGTCGTGGGTAAGGCCGGGTTGGGAGATCCTCTAGAGCAACAAAGTCTCGGTTATCCTCACATCCGCGACCACCACCACTTTGGGACCCAACACAGACGTACAGTATCGCCTCGACTGAACCAGTATGTACCCCATCAGCCGCGATGACTAGATCACCGAATACCGTCTCGCCGCTCGATAGGGAGACCGAGCCCGCTGCAGTATCCTTGGAAGTATCACTCAGTCTCGGCCATCTACCGGCTACGCCTTCTCGGATGGAATCAACATACATATCGAGTCACTTCGGATTTGAGATGCACCACCGCAGGCCTGCCCTCCCCATCCTGCCGTGTGGCCAAGCGCTTCAACTCCTCATGCAAATCCACGCGATGTGCGAAGAACCAGGGCGCACCAAACTTCTCCGTGACGTAGGTGTCATCACCCTCGTGAAACCTGACCAGCGTCGAGCCATGGGCTCTATAGCTCCTCTTGCAGGTCACAAATTGTGCCTGCACGGGATCCAGTCCCCATGCCAAGAGGCCGCGGGAAGCATTGGGGCAGACGTGAATGGCAGCTCCGAGTTCATTGTTGAGTGCTGAGCGCTCGTAGATTTCGACGTGGTGGCCGGCGCGCCGACATGAGATGGCTGCTGCGAACCCGGCAATGCCTGCTCCTACGATGATGATATCCAAGGGAGAATGTTTGATAGACGACGGCATGGCGTCTGGAAGAGAGAGAGGGGATGATGAAGAGGAGGAGGAAGAGGAGGAGGAGGAAAGATGTGCACATTAGAGGAAAGACAAATCTGGGGGAATAGACATCCCCCGCCTGGTTTGCGCCAACGCCAGCGCCATGCAAGCAGGGCGCGAGTGGCAAAGCTCGACTTCGATGCTTCGACCACTCATTGAACAGGATAAGCTCTAGCTGGGACGCCGGTGCTACTTAGCTACTGTAGTAAGTACTTTCTGTGCATCGGCATCCGCACAGTCGTCGTGCTAGTCTTCGTGCTAGTCTTCGTGCTAGTCCTCGTGCTAGTCCCAGTTCTAGTTCTAGTTCTAGTTCTAGTTCTAGTTCCAGTAGGAGCCCCGTCACCCGTGGAGTGGAGTGGATCCCGGATGTACTTCACATGATGTATGTCTCAAGGGACGGCCCGGGATGGATCCTCTTTTGAGCTGGGCCGTCTAATATCCGACGTCGGGAGATGTGACTGCCGGATCCAGTAGCATGGCGTTCCGTTGGATCCTGGTTGATTTTCAACGTTCACTTCAGTCACCAGAAGTGTGAATCAAGAAGAATGGGGGTCAAGGTGGATGGATGGATGTTTGAGTTTTCAGGTGCGAGAGAAGTTCTTGTACCCTCTTACATTGACTAAGTTGTCTTGGCAAGCTAATTGGTGTCACTTAGTAACCTGACTGAACATCCACCAGTCCACCAGTCCAGCATTTGACTACGGCCAACACCACCACGACCACCACATTTACCACTTCCACCGCGACCGCCAGCACCATTCCGGAAGTTTTATCGATGCTTTTAATCGCAAGTGAAGCGGAGCGAGGGGACGAAGCAGGATAGGGAGCTGCAGATCTGCATCGCCCTCAACGCTTTCTTGGGCACTCTGCCCCGGTTCAATCGCATGCATGCATTCATGGATATTTTGCACCTGTCACGGGCGTCCGGATGGTTTTTTTCCCTTCTCCTTTCTTTCTTTGATTCTATGAGACTGGCCTCGTCAAGGCTCGAGACCCCTCCGATGATCAATCATCCAATGCAGGTGCGGTGGCCGCCCTCCTACCGACAGTGCACGGTTAATTGCACTACCCCAATGTCCTCTCCTCTAGTACCTCTATCATTTATCAGCATCCAAATGATCCCCTCTTGCGCCGTCATTTCCATATTATTTTCTAGTCATTTCGATTGCTGTTTGCTTCCCTGGCCGTCATTCGCAGCCGGACCGCGACGATCGAGGACATCATGGAGAAGCAGGCTTCAGCAGCGCAACTAGACGAGCATTCCCATACAGAGAATGAGAAACTTCAGTCTTCTGAGCCCGGTTACGAGAATATGGGAAAGCCGATTCCAATTCCAAGTATCGAAGATACGAAAGAGCCTATCCCCCATCTACATGCAAAGACATTCTTAGTTGTGTTCGCCATGTGCCTCATCTACTTTGCGCAAGTCTTTAATGTGGTGGGTTCTGGGGCAGTGAGTTTCCCCTGCTTGAACTACGATTCAAATATAATAACAGTCTGATCCCTCTCGTAGCGCGCTCAAGATATCGCGGCGGCAGTTGGTGGATCGACAAAGTCAGTGTGGTTAACCTCCGCGATTGCCATCATCACTACAGTTCTCAGCCCTCCCATTGCGCAAGCTGCCGATTACTGGGGACGACGATGGTTTCTGATCATCCTCACAGGCTGTGGTGCTGTAGGGTCGGTCATCGTTGCGCGTGCCACTTCGATGGACATGGCCATTGCGGGTGAAGTGGTGATTGGAATATCTTACGGAGCCCAGCCTCTGCTACACGCTGTCGCTTCGGAGGTTTTGCCACGAAAATACCGGCCCTTTGCGCAGGCAGCCGATAACGTGGCAGCGGCTCTGGGAGGACTCGTTGCGTTGCTGGTTGGAGGTGCCATGACTAGAAACGCCAACCATCTGGGGTTCAGAAACTATTGGTACATGTCGACCGGTGAGATTTGGCTTCTCGGATGTTAAGTTTTTCTCTCCTTTGTGTAATCGCAAATTTATAGTCACGGTGATGTTGTCTCGCCTTGGACCTTCGGCCTTGTTCCGTTCTTGGTATGCGGGATCCATTACTGACGATGGGATAGCTCTCTACACTATAGCAACAATTCTCTGCGCGGTGCTCTACAACCCTCCTACGCGGGAATCTCAACTGAGGCTTACGCACATCGAAAAGTTGCGGAAGCTCGACTGGATTGGATACTTTTTCCTCGCTTCAGGGCTCGTGCTGTTCAGTATGGGACTCTCCTGGTCCCAGAATCCATACTCATGGTCCAACGCCCATATCTTAGCACCTTTCATCACCGGAATCGCGTTGACTGCCTGCCTCGCGATCTACGAAACTAAGTTCAAGAAGGACGGCATGTTCCACCATGACTTGTTTAAGCATGGCTGGAACTTCGTGATCGCCTTAATATGCGTATTCGTCGAGGGACTGGCTTTCTTCGCAGCCAACAACTACTTTGCATTTGAAGTCAGTGTTCTGTACGAGACCGACCCTCTGCTAACCGGCATCCGGTACGGGATCACTTTTATCGTCTACACCATGTTCAGTTGTATCGCTGGCGCCTTCTGCTCGAGCACCAAGAGGGTCCGCATTCCGACGGTCGTTGCATTCTGCTCCATGATCACTTTCTTCATCTGTATGGCGACAGCCACGCCTGGCTCCTCAGATGCTGTCTGGGCTTATCCCATCTTCCTCGGTATCGGGCTGGGGATATGTCTCTGTGCTTTGCTCACCGTCGCTCAACTCAGCACCCCTCCCGAGCTGATCTCGATCGCGTCCGGCTTGATGATCGGTGTCCGGTCTCTGGGGGGGTCGATTGGTCTCGCGGTTTGTAGGTCCCCCAAGCAAGTCAGAGCAGCCACTTCTAGGTCTTCAGTACTAACGACTCGAAATCTAGACAACGCCATTTTCTCCGGGAGGCTCTCTGCGAACATTGGTCCCAGAATCGCCGCGGCGGTCATGCCGCTGGGGCTTCCAGAGAGCTCTCTCACAGCCTTCATCGGCGATCTCGCAGCATCCAATACCACGGCTCTGCAAGCGGTTCCCGGTGTCACGCGAGAGATTATTGGAGCGGGCATTGGGGGCTTGTCTGAGGCGTACAGCCTTGGTTTCCGATATGTCTGGGTTGCTGCGGGTTGCTTCACCGTTGTCGCTGCTATTGGTGAGTCGTCCGTGTCCGTCCTGGTGGCTCGCCCACGTCTTCAATGTACGCGCGTGCTGATTTCTGGATTGCCGTTACAGCGGCTCTGTTTTTGGTTGACCCCGCTCATGAGTTCAACATGCATATTGACGCTCCTGCCGAGAAACATGCAGCTCTATACTCGCAGAATTCTTAGCCACCATATTCTGTTCTCGGGGCGAATAGAATTTTCGTTAATATAAGATTCTAATTTACATCTACGTGTGTGCCGCGTCGTGCTAGCAAAATGTTTCTACTTTGATACGAAATGAATATATCGTGTGTTGTGTATTGTGAATCGGTCGGGCTTGATACATTTTTTCCCCCAGTGGTGAAAACGCTTGGAAAACCGTTGGGGATGAGATCTTTCGGTAGGTAAGTCGGCAAGTTACAAACCATGCAAGCAAGACAGCTAGCTACCTTGGGGGGGGGAGAGGGTTCTGTCCCAGCATTAACTACAACGGCCGGCTGATGTTTCCCGAAAGGAGAGAGCGGGAGGGGGTGGCGGGATGAACCTTTTTTGATTTTAAATCCCCGGAGGCCTGCTGCTTGGTTGGCTGGGTATCCCTAGATGAATATGCGGACCCTCCCCCTTCCCCCGCTTGCAGGGGCTTCGTTCGGTTCCGTAGAGGAACAAGATAACGGAGCGGGCTGCGGAGCTGAATTGTTAGGAGCTTTTTCAGAGCAAGAAAGAAGCAAAAAACAATGTGCACGGGGTCTGCCTCACGCCCAGGATGTTATGTGCGTCCGCCGGGAATCGGACCCGGGGCCCATCGAGTGCTGACTGTCAGGTAAATGACACTTGGCAACGATGGATTTTACCACTAAACCACAGACGCTTTATCACTGCTATACTCTGCAGCCAGCAAGAAGATTTAATATCGTATGTACGGTTTGTGAGAAGAAGGGGGGAAAAAAAATTGTTAAGCGAGACGCTAGCTAAGCTTTTAAGCGGATGTGGGCGGATAGGATGGGATGGGATGGGCGAGGGGGAAATACATTGCACGGAGTAAGAGAGAGATGAGAGATGAGAGATGAGAGATGAGAGATGGGAGATGAGAGATGGGAGATGAGAGGAAGGGCGTTTTGGAAATGATGGATGGCCCACGGACATGGAAAATATAACTATGGTAACCTAGCTAGCTAATACACCCAATATATATGTATCTCCGTCCGTGCCGTCCCGTCCTGCCGTGAGAATGATCGCCATCATCATCACCACCGAGCCCAGAAAAGCCCGTTAAAAAAAACCATCACTTCAGCAGCGTAGCCCGGCACGGCACGGCACGGGAAGGAACGGGAGTCGGAGATGGCATATGAGCCCCAGGGGGGCCGAAAAAAAACGTCAAGTGATAGAAAGTGAAGGCGGGCCTCTCCTTCGTTTCCTTACGAGATGCAACTCCCCCCCCCCGAGCATTATTCCCAGGGCCATAGAGAAAATGGAATGTGAACGGGACTGGAGCGAGACAATGCGGGATGTCCCATCTCGAAAGGCGGGTTTTTCTTTTCTTTTTTCCCCCTTCCGGTACAGATGATACGCGGTACAGTACGCCTCTGGTTCCCACGCGGGCGCGCAAAAATCCAGAGAGAGACCAGGTCAGATCACATATCAGTGCAAGCACAAGCACAAGTACGAGCACGAGTAGAATTTTTTTGGCATTCTTTTGAGGTCGAAGAGCTCAGGCCGAAACGAGGGACTGACTGACTGACTGACCGACACGATCAGCGAGAGACATATTCGAAGTGCGAGTAGTAGTTTCAGCATGGCGTACGAGATTGTGGCGACGTGCGTCCCGGCTGTGGTGACGAGTGTTCTGTTCACGTCGGTGGCATTCATCTGTGTCGTCGCGAGACTCTATACCCGCCACTTTATGCTTCAGAATGCCGGCACGGGTACGTAGAAATTTTTCAACGCTGGTACACCCTCGCACGCGCGCGCGCGCGAGAGAGAGAAGGACATTGCTGATAGTACGTGTATGTCTTTCACAGACGACTATCTGATAATCGGTGCTATGGTGAGTCTCATCAAATCAGAAACGGAAACGGAAATGAAAGCTCACATATCTAAGGCCGCCTCAATCGGGTTCTGTGTGATCATTTTCTACCGTAAGTGGGCTGAAGGGAATGGCATCGATGGAAGCTTTTTGCCATCCCTTCTGACGTTTTCGACAGAGATCCAAAATGGCCTCGGACGACCGTTCCTGACGCTGTCCGAAGCGACGGTGCTCAAATTCCTACAGGTGCGTTTTCGAGGATGTCATGATGTCAGCTGTGCTAAGTCGGAAAGTGTCTCTGGGCAACGATCCCAACGTACAATCTTGCTCGTACGTATATATCTTGAATCTTCGGCCTTTCCGCCCAAGCGCGCCTCCTCCCCAGAATCCTGACCGAGGGGAAAGAAACACTGCTGATGCCTGCGCCCTGAAGTGGTGCTCACCAAGATCTCCATCGTCTTCCAGTACAAGCGAATCTTCACCGCCCGAAAGATCATCCGGCTCTGCAACATCATGATCGGCATACTAAGCGTGTACGGGCTCTGGGCCGTTTTCGGCTCCACGTTCATGTGTCTGCCCGTGTCGAATTTCTGGAACACGGGAATTTCGGTCGGTTGCATGGAGAAGACGGCCTTTTGGTTCTCGAATGCGGCGCTGAACATTGCGACTGACATTCTGATCTTCTCGATTCCGATGCCGCTGTTGAAGCAGTTGCAGCTTCCAAAGAAGCAGAAGATTGGACTCATGTTTGTGTTTGGCTTCGGGGCTTTGTAAGGCTTATTATAAAATCTCTCTGGCTTGAAGAGCAATTACTGACTAAGTTTGCATAGTGTATGTGTGACAAGCGTGATTCGTCTAAAGAGTCTACATGAGATCTCTGCCTCAACCGATACGACCTGTAAGTCGCGCCCTTAGAACAGTATGGTTTAGTCTGCCGTATGTACTTACAGAGAACAGTGGACGGAGTCAACGCTGGAATCTGGTCTGGCATTGAAATCAACGTTGCGATTGCATGCGCCTCTTTGCCGTCCATCAAGCCTCTCATCTCGAGAGTCGCGCCTCGACTTTTCTCGACCCGCAGTACAAGCTGTAGCCGCTCGAACGTGAACAACGCACCCGACGCGCCGCACTATGGCAGCTTCGCAATGAAGAGCAGCTTCGGGGGCAGTAAAGGGATGGGAGGCTCAAATGTTTATGCGGTCGGCAAGATAAACACCACGGGGGGGTCGGGGGATATTAAGATCCAGAAGACGGTGATCATGCAGAGAGAGGTCAGACCCAATTCTGATGGTAGTGAAAGCAGCTTGGTGTTCAAGACGGATTGTTACAGCGAAGAGCGGAACCAGAAGATAACTCGCGAGACGGTTTAAAGAGATGTATTGCGGGGCGATACAAGATTGTAAACACACACGGTCAGAGGGACTCTCTGTGCCAGAATATATACGGTAGAGATGGAGTTGCGACTCAATCCTTTTGAGATTGTTAGATAAGTAATCTGGGTCTACGAGAGAGACATGTCGTCAATTGAAACAGCCGAGGCTCAGCCTCAAACCCAATATCAACCCCAATACCTATCAATCATCAACTCCAAGCCGTCCACTACACAGAAATCCACCATACTTTCAGAGCCTCTAATCGAGTCGAATAATATGGATATGATGGACGCGAGACCAGCCTCACGAGGTAGTAATTGGAGTATTGATGTTGAGGACTTTGATGATATGGTGTACGTGCGTTCAAATCTTAGAATCGGTCACGGTTCATCGTTTACCGAATACCTTGCTCACAAAACAAATACAGATCTGTCAGCAAACGGCGGGCAGAAATATACCCTGGTTAGTTTAGATATTTTCCTGCCCGAGGGATCTATGCGCGGCTTCGCAAGCCGCAAGGACATGATGAGGAGGGCAGCATAAGAAGGAATGCTGACAACCAAAATCCAAAGCGAAGAAGCACGCCAGATCAGTGGCCAAGCATCTAAATGTCCAGAGCGGATTGGTATTCCTCCCTGGTACTCCGTCAAAAGAGTACGAGGACTCGGATGAAGCGGTACATTTTCGCCAACGGCGGTACTTCTACTATCTCAGCGGCCTCACAATTCCTGATTGCATTGTCACCTTCGATGTTGGCCGTAATGACCTCCGAGCAGTATGTACAAAATGTTACCCCCTTTCTTCCTTGTTCCGAGATCCGAAGCCACGGAGACATGTTTCCAGAGCGACCAAGACCTTGAAGCATCCTCAAATTTTATAACTACAAAACTTCGGAGCTAACCTTGCTAAAGTGGATTCCTCCGACCAGTAGTGGCTTCCGTGTAATCTACAACGGATCAAGTCCCAGCCGCGAAGAAGTAAATGAGAATTCTGATTTCGACCACGTCGACTATAACAACAGACTTGACGAGTATGTCAAGAGCTTCATCCACCATGAGGAGACACCTACCGTCTTTTTACTCCACAAGTATCACGAAATCTTTGCTTCTCATGTGTTCCGACCTATGCCAGCTGAGAGCGAGAAGAAGGTTCGATTCAACAGCAATATCCTTATGCCAGCAATGAATGCAGCACGAGTCATAAAAAGCTCATACGAGATCAAGATGATTCGAAAGGCTTGTGCCATTACTGCAAAAGCTCATGTCAATGTGCTGAAGCACGTCAAGGCTTTTAAGAACGAGAGTGAAATCGAGGCTGTGTTTATATCCACTTGTATCGCTCATCAAGCGAAGCAACAGGCTTACGGCGTCATCGCTGGCTCGGGCCCCAACGCCAGTACGCTCCACTATAGCGAGAACAATGAGTCGCTGGAGGGTCGACAACTGGTGTGCCTTGACGCGGGATGCGAGTGGAAATGCTACGCTTCGGATGTCACGAGGACATTTCCAATCTCTGGAGAATATAGCACCGAGGCGAAGGAAATCTACGACCTTGTCGCGAGGATGCAGGAAGAATGCATTGCAATGGTCAAGCCCAATGCCGACTATCGCGACATCGACTCGAAAGCACATGCGATTGCCACTGAGGGTCTATTGAAGCTTGGGCTTCTTCACAACGGATCAGCTGAAGAGATCTATGTAGCTGGCGCTTCCAAAGCTTTCCTCCCGCATGGTCTCGGTCGTATGCTCTCCCCTGTTCCAAAAACATGAATTCTATTGACTTTCACAGACTACCTGGGCTTGGAGACACATGATGTTGGTAACGGGGGTCTTTTGCTACTCAAAAATGTCCGGGGTAAGGAAAGAGACTGCCAGATTAGCGTCTTTGCCGACGATTGCCATCTTTTCAGGGCTGCATCTATGCTCTTGCCAAACATGGTTATTACGGTCGAGCCGGGGATGTACGTGTTCAATTCAATAAATACTCCACCCCCCCCCCCCCCACCGGGTAGCCTGACTAACGTCAAATAGCTATTTCAATCGATACGCCATGGAAGAGGTATGGTTGAAAGATGATCGCATCTCTCGTTACATCAACAAGGACATGCTCGAAAAATACTACCCTGTTGGCGGTGTTCGTATTGAGGACGATATCTTGGTCACGGAAGACGGCTATGAAAATATCACGAGGGAAATTCCCAAAGGTGACGAGGCTCTTCGAATCATCAATGAGGGGATGAACGAGACTGTGATCGTCGAAAGGGTCGCCGCTCAAGAAGTACAGCGGAAGGCGGGGTGGTTTTGGTAGAGACCGAACCACCATAGGTAGGCAAATACCCGGTGTAGATCGATCAAGTAGCCAGCGATCCGCGTTCGGGCGAGGAAGATGTACTGTTCACGATGAGGAGAGAATTTTTCAAGGGAGGGAGGCAGTCGTAGGGGTTTCATAGGTTTTTAACAGACGTTCTCATCTTTTCCTGCCTATTCAATCATTCCATTCTTGATTTTTGTGTGTGAGTTATCTCCTAAGTTACCCCTTAATAGCGTGTTAATAGCGTCCAGATTAATGGAGAAGCCGGAGAAGCCTGGAGGAACACGTCTCAAACGAGCGAAATACCATGCCACACCTAGAGAAACCTGAAAAGAGAGCCCACTACGAGATATCGTGCCTCTGCACTCCCTGCTATGGGATCACGCTCATCTTTAGTGTCGCCAAGATATCTAATCCCATCCCAAAGATGAGCAGAGAGCTTGTGAATTGGTCGCCGGAAGTAGCAGGGAAAATTTCATCTTTCCGTCATCATCAGTTTGAATTCTAACCTGGCGGCCGTCAACGAGCCATCGAAGCCCAAGCCTAATCGTGCCAGCTAATCTGGCACACTCCTTATCTCAGACAGCTGCTCATCACCTGTTGTCCTTCTGCGTGGCTGGGAATGCCTTACGACTTCTCCACGGTGGGAGGTTCGAAAGTGGAGAAAGTGGGATAGCGGCGTTCAGATGGGTATGAGCATCTCTTCATTGTATACGACGTCGGATTCGACGTCAATCTACCCGGTCACATGGATGGGCAGTATCGGAGATAAAGAGGCAGCGAGCAGTTATCCGACTTTGGCGGGTTTGCCGAGTAGAGAGAGGAATCGGATATGAGATTGTAGAATTCCCTTGCGATTTCATGGAGACCAAGAAAACTGGGTTGATAGGAAATTACGAACCTTGTACTTTTTTCATAGCAGCTATGTCGACTGTCGCGGCTTTCTTCTCCTTGCTTGATGCTGTTGTCAGGCTCGGCAGCATAGCGAGACTGATCCGTTTGTTTTCTCCAACTTGAATGGTCTCCACTTCATACAGATGCATGCCAGTCTACCTAGCGTAGCCCATTTCGCAACCGGCGAGTTCTCTCGAATTTTCGAAGAGCTATTCGCCAACACTATATCGCTATATCGGTGGGACGATTGCTTGCTCGGGCGTAAGCACTGGAAAAGACAGCCGGCTACAGTGCAGGCGCTCTCGACATTCTGGCTTGAGTAAATGCCGTACCCGAAATTCTCCACGTCTCCAACGTTGCTGGGATCCAAGTAGCCAAATTTCGCAAGCTCGAACGTTAAGTCAACCGTTCTTTTAACTCTATATAAGCAAATCAATAAATACATTTGCGACGGTCCCACGATGGCTGGAGTTGTCTGTCGTCAGCAATAGTACAGACAATCTCAGAGGGATGGCCGTCTTCTTGGACGCTGTTGTGAACAGTGGGAAGTGAGTTGTCGTTGTCGGAGCTACGAGGACGGCGAGCGCCATCTCGGCAGACGGGCTACTCAAACTCCTCTAGGTCGTCCCTGTTGCTCTTGATTCGGTATCAAGGACTCGCGGTGCTCTCGTCTGTTAAATGATCGTACTGGCATTCTACGAATTGCGAGTGGCTACTTGAACCCAATTAAATCAAGAATCTTGCTTGCCTGTTATTTGCGCATTTAAAGAACTTCGCTTCGTCGACGAATGCTTGATATGGTTTGGGCTTCCTGAAGGATTCAGTATCCATCAAATGGAACAAATACGCCAGGAGGACTAAGGACTTGGTTGGACTTGAAGAGCCAATTCGCCTTGGAGTAAAATTTTGAAGATTAAAAGTATGATGTTGTTGATGGAGATTGACGACTGACGATTCCTCGACTTACGTCCACCTTCAAATATGTATTGATGTAATGAGACTGTTTACTTGATTGAACTCTCACAGTCTAGCGCTTCAAGTATAGTTAGAACCAAAGATTCGTGATTCTCAAAGCGACTTGCCGTGGCTTGATATTAATATGGCATCGCTACCTACCTACTTCGTAGCTAGTATCCACGCTGGGGAAAGATCAGGCAATAGGGTGGAACTGGATGGGGTAGCCGTGCTGTTAAGTGATTTCTAAAGCCCATGGACTGGATGATGGCTGGATATGTACAAGTCAGCCGATTGTCGGCATTCTAGCCGAAGAGACATATGTTCGTTTGACTGAAGCGAGGTTTTATTTACTTTGTCAGATCTGGGTTGGTTCATTGCTGGATTCGGGAAGTCCCGGCCCCACTCACCTGCTAAGCGCTCCCATGCCTCTGAAAGAGCCTGGGGAATAGATACGCTGTGCACACGAGTATTACAATTCCTCAATTTCAGAACCGACATGAGAAACCTAGGCGTTCAAGTGGGAAAGGATATGATGGAACAAGTTTGGCGAGAAGGAAAGGGGGAAGTAAGGCTAATCTAAACCTTATTCGTGCTATTTGGCCTCAGGCAACAAAATTAATCGACCTCTCGTCGCAGTCAGAGCTCGTGCAAGACAACCCACCCCAATCACCGAAGAAAGATGCCTTCACCATGTAGAGTGACATAAAAGGCTCTGGTTATCATGACCAAGGCGCCTTGCAAGCTTAAGTTTCGTCCATGATACTCGCGGCTTCGAAGCCTCCTACGCTAGCAGGCAATGTCGCGACTTCAACCACGCCTGAAAGCCCTGGCAACCTCGAACGTCTCCTCGCAGTCCGCCTCTGCCACGAAAGATCCGCAAACGAAGCCCGAGACACCAGTATCCCACTCAAATGTCCGCCCTCCCTCTGCGGATCCCGTGTCGGACCGCGCTACCCTCTTCTTGATACGGCGAACTTTGTGTTCGCAGCTGGGGGAGAAGGGTCGAAACACCCCGGCGCCCATAGATCAGTTGCTGCCGCCCTTGACGAGCAGTAATGAGGTCGACTTGCAGCTGTACGCTTTCATATCTATCATAATCCGGGAATTTGTCCAGGTATGGTACTCAAAGATCACCCCGGATCAAGTGTTTGTGGAGGAGGTGGTGAAAATCATAGCCCACTGCACAAGGGCTCTAGAACAGAGGCTGCGGAAGGTCGATCTGGAAAGCCTGCTCCTTGACGAGCTGCCAGAGCTGCTAAGCGTTCATGTGCAAGGTATTTGGTCTGGGAACGAGATTGTGTCTAGCTGCTGATGCACCATAGCATGTCGAGCTTCCCGTCAACCTCTGCATCCAAGTCCGGTCGAATCAAGTCCCCGAGATATATATCACTCATTATGGCCCTTTCCGGCTCTGTCTCCCGTCCCTGATGGCGGCCAAAATATCCTGGAACAAATGAGGAACGAGTCCACATACAGACAGCTATTGGTACAAGGAGTTTTGGCTGTTTTACTGCCGACAGAGGACTTGGAAAACGACTGTCTGACTAGCCTTGTTGGTCAGATATTTTCTGAGATGATCCTGGGCGGTGGCATAGGGGGCAAAGCTTCTGAACCCTGGCTGCTCTGGGACGGTATCACGAAAATTGCGGAGGTCATCAAGACCCGCCTCCCGCAGTCAAAGGCACAGGTCCGTGTTCAAAGATCAAACTCAGATCTGGGGGGCTCCACTCCGCTTAATGCTACTGCAAAAGGCATGAAGCTGTGGGGACTTGGTGGTTCGCTTCAGAAAACGTTTTGGCTCGTGCTTCAATATGGCTTCGTCGCTTTTACCGCGGTCCGCTTCTTCTTGATTACCCTGGCCACGGCATCCTCGTTGCCTTCTCGTATTCAGCCTTCGACGAAAATCAATGGCTCAAGGTCAGCGAATGGGTACGATGACCCGGATCCAGTCTCGTCGAAACGACAAATATCATCCAAACAACCTATTCTGACAATGAAGATATGGTCTTGTGCTTCTACTCTTCTGGATCTAGAGGCCCGAATGCCGTGGCTGAACGCCACACTGTCTCTCCTCCAGTGGGCTGCTATTACCGGGCCTGGGGAAGTCGGTATCACGGACGGAATGGTCGATAAGTAAGTGACAGATCTCCGAAATTCCTGCTGTCTTGATACAGGCGCGTAATCGCCTGTTACACCACATGAGATATCGATCACTTGACTCCGATTGTCCTAGCTACGTTGAAGAACACGAAGTCTCGGTTCTGGGTGCGCAAACCTTTGATCTTTTTTATTCGCTATGCATGATATGTTTGCTATCCTCGGAAGCGGGAACACGGTTCATTTGTCATAATGTCGTTCCTTCGACACTCAACACTTGTTGATGCTGTGGAACATCGCCGCTTGTCGCATCTATTCCATTGAGAAGCATGGCTGTCAGTTCCGTGCAATTGGCATCAGGCTATATCAGCCCACTGTTGTCCATTTTGTCCCGTTGCCGATAATCACCATCAAGGGAATTGTCTTCGCTTTCCCTCAGCGTTTTTGGTGTCTTATCCGCATAACGGTCCAATGCCACCCTTGCAAATATCCAGCAGCGAGTCTTGGAGACGAGAGCGGGCAAGCCTTACGGCAGCCCTCTCTACGCGCCCGGCGAAATTAGTTGACAGGGCCTCTTGTCCGATTGCTTCGCGTTGTACCGCACCCCTCCCCCTACGACGTCAGCCACTTGTGTTCTTCTCGCCTCGTGCTGGCTATAGTGCGCCGTTATACGGACGATGGCCATCTGCGGCCTCATCTGCGAGCGCCACAATTTCACTGCGTTCTTCACATGTAGCTGTCGGGATCTTCTCTCGCAGCCATCCTTCTTCACTCCGTCAACTCTGCGTCTCTTCAATTCTTCTGCACGACCTTAGGCCGCAGGGCTTACTAACTGGAGTCTATTCCCCAACTGGCCAGACAAAATCGCTAACAATAGTCCCTCCAGAATACTCTCCCACGCCATCCAAACCCACTTGCTGGACCCAACACTCCTCCCGCAAGTCTTGCGCATCGCACGCGCTGCCCTCTTCCCCAACAACGCTCCTGGACCCCCGCGCCTGATCCCCTCTCCCACCGAGCAGCTGCTTATACGTCGTCAATGCGCCGAGACACTACTGTCGCTCGTGCCAGCCAAAGTGCAAGACGTGTACTTCGGGCCGGGTATCGAGCGCAGGGTCAGGGAGGTCGAGGAAGCCCTGAATGTGTTCGACGATGCGTACTGCAACAAGCATCTGCTGTACGGGATCGTGGAGCTGATTATTGTGAGGTTGATGCCGGAGATGGCTGAGAAGGGCATCGAGGAGTTGTTAGAGGAGAGGCTGAATTAGTCGATTAGACACAGCGAGATATTGATGATGAGATTGATAGATGTAAATGCAAAGATCCCCACGCCCATGGCGCAGCTTTCTCTTGGAAAGGGATTAGGACATTAGGACGGAAGAGCTTGTCAAGAAAGAGGCCTTGGAACAATATGTCAGATAGGGCCGCCCTTTTTTTGATTGATGTTAAAACCGACTATGAACCGACCAACCTCCTTTAGTCTGTCCGTCCGTTCGAGCCTAACTCTGACTCTGACTCTGACCCGACCCCTGAGATGAATAACTAGCTGTCCCGCTACATCCATCCAGTCTTCCTTCCTTCCTTCCTTCCTTTAACACGGACGAGTTTTCACGCCACCACCAGCGGCAGCAGCAGCAGTAGTAAACGTCGAATAAACAAAACAAAACAGAACAAAACAAAACAAAACACCCATTCCATCCCATCCCATCCCATCCCTTCCCATCCCATCCCACCCTTCCTCCTTCCTATCCTATCTTGCGATTTTGCCCCGTCTTTCGTTGTTGCCAATTCCAATTTCAATTCCAATTCCAAGACGAAAAACAAGAAAAAACCAAACAAAAAAAAAAAAAAAAAAAAAAAAAAAAGAAAGAAAGAAAACGCAGAAAGAAAGAAAGGGAAGGGGAAAGAGAAGGGGAAGAGAGATCTGAGGACTGAAGACTTGAGTGCGGCTGGAGTTATGATGAATATGTATGTTGGGGATGACATTATAATGTGATATGCATCCTTGGCTCTGGCGTGGCGCACATTAGGTATTAAGAAGAAGGAGTATTTCATCGCTGTTGCCCGTTGCCAGGAAAGGAGGAAGGAGAGGAAAGGTAAGAAGTTTTTTTTATAAAAAAAAGAAGGGGAAAAAAAGAAAGGATTCTGGATTCGCTCGCGCGCTCGCTTACTGACTACCGGTAGAAGAGGGAGGGGAAGGAGAGAGGAGGAAAGGAAAGGGAAGGAAAGGAAGGGAGGATGAAAGGACGAAGAACGAATGGAAGTAGTGACACGAATATATAGACGGGGAAATCTCAACTGCTTAATAGAAGCAAAGTGGAAAGAAAAGAGAGATAGAAAGAAAGAAACAAATAAAATAAGTATGTAAGGTAAGGTAAATAGGTATGTAAGTAAAGTAAAGTATCGCTGGTTTTTGATTTTTCCGCGTGAGCGTGGTGAGTAGTTTATCGGTTTTCTTCTTCTTCCTCTTCTTCTTCTTCATCTTCTTTCTCTTCTCATTTCCCCGTTCCCGTTCTCCTTTCCCCGTGCAGGTGTAGGTGCTCAAATAGTGTGGGTGGGAAGAGGAGAGGAGAGAGAAGATGAAGATGAAGATGAAGAAGAGGGAGAAGAGAAGAGAAGAGAAGAGAAGTGGTGTACGCAATAGAATTCGGATAAGGACATGGGTGTGAATCGAATGTAGCAGCGAATCGCTGCTGCGGGAGAACCGGACGGGGACTCGATGGTATATGATATATGGTACTGGTGCGGGTGCTGGGTATACAGTGATCTGATCCGGAAAAGGGAAAGGGGCGACACAACGCCGGGAACGTGCTGTGCTGTGCGATGCTTGTAAAGACGGGGCCGAATGAGATGTGTTTCCGGTCCTGAATGTGCTCCGAGATTAACGAGAAGAGTTTTTGAGGAGGCGGAATCCTTGTTGTTGATGGTGTGTGTGGGTGTGTGTGTTAACAGCCTGCGCTCATGGATTGCTCCATCTTTGGCGCAGTGAGCTCACAATCCTGCTCTGCGATGCGATGGAGTCCTCCTGGAAGCGCGCCGCTGGACTGGAGTCGCAGTCTTTCCGTGAGCTTCAGCACTGTCAAGTACTCGTCCCGATCAACGAGGCCGCTGGGGGCTTGGCTGATGAAGTTGAGCAGCGTATCGAGAGCCCGTCGCGCGTCGTCTTGGGTTGGAGAGCCGGGTGCTGAGGATCCTGGGGGTGATATCAGCCCGGTGATTGGAGTCCCTGGTTGTGGGGGTGCCATTGATCCGTTGCTGCTGCTGTGGTGCAAGGAGTGCAGAGGTGGCGAGGAGATTGCCGAGTCCATGCCGAAGGGATGTGGCATCTCGTGGATCGGAGAGTCCAGAGCTGATGATGGAGAGGTTACTGGGACGTTGTACTTCGGGGTCAGGGGCTCATCATTCTGGGAGGAAATGAAGGAAGGGTCAATCCCAAGCGTAGGGAATGTCTGGCTTCGTGGCCGCTGGAAGCCGTTTCCAGGAGGTAGCGAAAGAAGGGCTTGCTGCGATGGTAGCCAGGAGCCACCCTGATCAGAAGAGAATGCAAAAGGGGTTGTAGGGCTTGTAGGTCCTCCCGAGAACGACGAAGGCGCTGTATCTGTAAAAGCACTCGATAAAGATGTTGTACTGCGTGAATTCGAATGCCGGTAACCCCCGTTCTCCTTGGCGAAGTATTCGTCCATATTATCGGATTTGAGGTCCTCCTCGCTCTTAGTTGCAGATACAGGTGACGGTGAAGGCAAGCCACTCGGTGATTTCGGTGATATTCCGTTGGGCGTTTGCGAAGCCGAGGATGGTCCCGCAGACTCTGGATTCAACGACCCACTGTCAGAGATGTTGGTCTCTGAGGCTCTTCTGGTTAACTTTGCGCCTCCTAGCTTATTCTTCTGCTTGAACTTCTCAAGCCAAGCGGCGCTGTTCGTCTTCAGATGGCTGTCAGCGTTGGGATGGATGTTGGCTGCAAAGTATCGAGCCTTTTGTTTGATATCATCGTCCGTCAGCAGTTGGCCTTGCTGCTGGGATTTCCTGACCCAGTTGGAAAGGGTCCTCTCAATGTCTGGATATTTGCTGCCTTTGGCACGCTTGACTGGCGATAGATTTCGGTCCTCGGGAAACAGGAATTTCTCTTTTTGGCGAAGCACTTTTGAGACGGTACTGACACAGTTTAGTTGATGCAGAGCACGATCAAACGCTGAACTGTACCTTCTCTCAACACCGAACATCGCTGTGATGAGTTAGTTGGGGGTTCAAGTATTCGGTTTCCTGGAAGGAAGATGTCTGTGGGGATTTGGGGAGAAAAGCTCATGATAAATTATCATTACTGGAACTCACCTCCGATGTCTGTCTGCTTAATAGTTGGGTTTTCCTCATGGTACTGACACATCCTCCTCCGATCACTGTCCGTGAGTGTCTTCCGTGGAGTCGGAGCCGCGTGGATTGCCGGTAGTTTCTTACCATTCCCTTTAGACAGAGGAGGTGCGGTTGCAGGAATCGCAACAGGTGGTGTCGGATAAGTCGCTGGATTCGTCAACATACTAGGCCACGTCGGATGGCTAGGCATGATCAGAGGTAATAACAGTTGGGGCGATGTATGAGGAGGGGAATGTTGTGGGATCGGCATCCTTTGCTGAGTGAATGATTGTTCTGTTGATAGCGCATCATGCTGGAAAGGTTGCGTGAAAGCAAATACCCCGTTCTCGTATACTGGCGACTGGTGTTGCGAAGACAGATTGTAGTTCTGATTGATGTCCATCCATCCACCATTATTCCCAAAATCTCCATTCTCATGCACCAGCTGGTGGTGATCATTCTCCATCCCGATGTGAGCCTTCATAGACTCACTCGTGCATCTGGTGCAGTCCAGGTCCCCCAGTTGTCGTTCACCAAACAGCGGTGGAGTCCGTCCTGTGGTAGGGAACCTTGGAATAACGTTCCCGGCGCAACCATAAATCGTAAATATAAGGAACGACTGAATATGCCCAAGTGAGGCGTATCGAGGTAGTTGGGAGTTTTTCCTAGCTAAAACTGTTCCTCAAAACGTATGCATGATAAGCAATGGGGGTGGTTCCTGAGTGCGGCGGCGTTAGGGTCAATATACGACGAACCCCTGTCTCGAGCAGCTGCAGCAGCGTTAGAGTAAGGATGTGTGTGTGTACCGGTATACTCCGTAGTAGAGACGGATTCGAAATCGAGCGCGACGGGAAGGCAGCCGGCTAGTTAGTACTCTGTAAAAGATCCGAGTGCCGGACCGGAGGAGCACTGAGATGTATGTACTCCGTGCTACTGAACTCTGAAAGGTACGGGGTGGGAAGGTGGCAGGGTTGAGGTGCGGAGAAGCTGTGGCTTTGCTGAGTGGGTGCCTAGTGACCGGGATAGTCTAAGATCAAGAGCGCGGGTACGAGGGTAGCTTGTGCCCGTATCCATATATATATATGCATGTCTGACCTACCATGGCATGATGGCATTGGCATGCCGGCCTGTCAGGGCCAAGCGAGAGAAAGAGAAGGAGAAAGAGAGAACGACAGAGAGTGAGAGAGTGAGAGAATGAGAGAATGAGAGGGTGAGAGGGTGAGAGGGTGAGAGGGTGAGAGGTGAGAGGCTGAGAGGCTGAGAGGATGAGAGGATGAGAGAGTGAGAGAGAGAGAGAGAGAGAGGAAGTGAGAGAGAGTGAGAGAGAGCGAATAGACGAACAGGTGGATTGAGCTTTGGGCCCTGGTCCTGGCCCTGGTGGTGGCCGACCATTCACCAGACAGCAACAACAAAATACCCAGCTAAGTACGGAAACACTGGTCCCCCCTCCCATCCTATCGACCTTCCGCCCTACGCGATCTGGCGCATCCGAAATGGAGAGTAGGTGAGTGGAGGAGGGCAAGCAAGAAAAAGAAAATCGATTCCTATCTCGAACAAACAAGCAACCTAGGCCGAACCTGGTAGTACTCCGTGTATTCCCAGTGCATCTTTTCATTTGAGTTTCGAAGGTCTGCGAATGAACCAGAGAGAGCCGACTCGCTAGCAGCTATTTGCTACTGCCAATAGTGCCAGTGCGAAGTCGTCGCGCAAGCACCGTAGTGACCATTTCCGGCGGCCTCATCGGGGATGAAGTTCAGACTTGTCCATCTGTTGTGGACATGAAATGAGCCGTTCACTCTCATCCCGAGCACAAGGCTTTCCCTCGAGTCTCATTTCATCTCATATTATCTCGCTAGCAAGGCATGGATGGAATGAGGTGCTGCTCTTCGCTCGCTTGCTCTTGGAGGCTGCTGGCTGGCCTTCGAGCCAGCCGGTATCGTTTCCGCTGGTCGTCTTTCCTCCGTCAGCAGTGAAAGAAAAGAGCCTTCGTGAAAAGATCGGGTAGCATTATTGCCTGGGCATGCAATTGGATAAGAGATAGCGGTCATGGTCCGAGCGACCCTGTCGTCGGAAGCTTTTCCCAGTGGCTTGTCGGCTCGCTTCAAGCAGTTTGTTGTGATTGCGATTTTCGTCAACGGAAAGCTTCTCATTTTCATGTATATCACAATTGTTCTTGTCGCGGTTAATCTTTACCTGTTTGTTCTTTCATATTTGCCAAGATCGATGATGAAATAGAAAAGGCATATCGAGCCTTCGTTTTCTCGCTAACCCTGGGATTCGAAAGTAGCCTTTTGCTTACTGTTGGTCGCAACGAGAGTACCCTTGACCTTGATGACAATGACCACAACGACAATTGTTCAACGTGGGATATAGCCTGAAGGTACAGCAGAGACGCGTGCGCCTCTTGATTGGGCCGTTAGCCACGTGGAAAGGCTTCATTCTAGTTTTAGTACTGTTAATTTTTCGTGCCCTCGAATTCCACTATCAACGGCCAGCCCTCTTTGCCTTAGGCTCTTTTGCTCTTTTTGGAGCATTCTCATCTGTCCATTTAATCACAGGTTCAGACTAACGATCTCCGTAAGGCACCAGGCTTCACAAGAATCACTGAATTCTCATGTCTTCATCGCGTTGAATGACGATTCGGAGTCTGTTAAATGAAGCTGCGTTGGAGTCGTGACCATTTCCCTCCTTTCCCGGCCGGCGGCTCGAGGCCACCGTTGAAAGGTCGGAGCCGAGCATAAATCCGCCGAATTAGTCCCACGCCTCGGAATTTCCTCGAACGATTGGCTGAGAAATTTCAATAATTTCGGAAGTTTTTATGGCCGCCCTGCCCGTTCATAGGCTGTTCAAGCCGAGTTGGCCGTCTCCTGCTGCTTTATGAGGCCGCAAGCGCTGAACGCCAACGTCTGTGCATATTCATTGCTGGCTGTATCATGATCTGCACTGAAGGGATTATTATTCGGCTATGCAGACTTGATCCTATAAAGGCTTGTTCTCCGATGACAGGACGTCGTGCTGCATGAAGGTGGCTCTGGCGTTCGGTACGGACCTAGTTTCTGGTCAGCGAGAGAGACTCGATACTCAATATCCGATATTGAAATGGAGTCAAATCCAGTCTCAATACGGCAAGAAAAAGCAGGTATGTAGCAAATTATTGCCATATTTTGTATGAGTTTTTCTATTTGCCTTCTTCATCAGCCATTTGGCAAGACGAGCAGTATCTTCTTCGGGGTATGAACGAGGCTAGCTGAGATAGCGGACAGGGGAAATATCTCCTGAGCCGCTATCGTCGCGATCAGCCTGAGGCTTGACCGAGGATGATGCCGTCGACCTTTGGCGAAATATCCAAACTATTTACATATGCTCTCATCCATGTCTTACAAAGTGTTGAATCCTTTCCGCAACTGGACAGAGTAGACTGATTCCGTGCCGTTCTTGGCGTGATGATGATGCTTAGGCCTTGGTTGAGTATTGATACTCTATGGCCTGATAATCATTTATCGCTTGATGATGGTAACTGCGTAGCGGTAAGTGAGACGCACAGCTGAGTTGTGGCCTCTTGGACTTACTGATATCTTCATCGGCCAACTCATGGCTCAGACCGACTCTTTGCGGTTGATGTTTCACGGATTTGCCAAATACGACGGCCACTCGGAAATGCTCGACAATTGTCTTATGAATAGCATTGCACTGGAAAATTCAGCTGCTACTCTTTCACAGGCCACCGCCAAATCCTGCGGCAATACTTACGAAATCTTCGACTGTACACTTGGTGGAACGCAACACTACCGGCTGTGTGTAATCGGGCAATTTTCCTTTGGGCTTGGTATATACTCTCACCAGATTTAGCTTTTCCCACCTGCGCAGATGTCAGTACTCAAGGTTCGGGGTTGCGGGGAATTCAGTGGCGAGAGAAGACTGCGGCTGATCATGCCGTAGCCTGCCTGAAAGCCGGATTTGAATTGGGTACACTGACATTTGTTCCAGCAATTCATCGATATTCCACCCATGCTCGGACGAGATCGGACAAGCATTCGGGATTCTGTAGAGCAAGTCCAATTCCTCGATTGAAATGGCGTCAATTTTGTTCAGAGCATAAATAACCGGAATATAACTTCTGCTCTTTGCTTCCAGGACATCGATTAGATCATCGATCGTGGCATCACAACGGATAGCGATATCTGCGGACGAAATCTTGTACTCGCCCATGACAGCCCTGATCTCGTCGGCATCAATATGCGACAGTGGAACGGTATTAGTAATGCTAATTCCTCCCTTGTCCTTCTTCTTGAACACGATATTTGGCGGTTGCTTGTTGATCCGGATCCCGAATCCCTCCAGCTCAGCTTCAATGATTTTCTTGTCGGTAAGAGGCTTGTTGACGTCCAGAACGATAAAAATCAAATGGCACGTCTTCGCGACAGCGATAACCTGTCGACCTCTTCCCTTTCCATCCTTGGCTCCCTGGATAATACCAGGCAGATCCAGCATCTGGATCTTAGCCCCGTTATATTGCACCTGGCCCGGCACCGTCGTCAAGGTCGTAAACTCGTATGCCGCAGCCTCGGAATGCTGCCCGGTAAGCCTACTCATGAGCGTACTCTTCCCCACCGAGGGAAATCCTATGAAGCCCACACTGGCAACACCAGTTCTCGCGACATCGAATCCAGCTCCTCCTCCACCACCACTCGTTGTCGGCGTCAGGAGTTCCCTCTTCAGTTTGGCAAGCTTGGCTTTGAGTTGACCTAAATGGAACGAGGTTGCTTTATTCTTCTGGGTTTTGGCCATCTGCGGATCGTCAGTATGTGCTGCTGCTGAGCTAAGGGTGTTGGCAGATAGCCTCGAGCGATGATTTTGCAGTTGGGCATCTCATGAGACTGCGCATTTGGTACTGGAGAGGGCTACATACTTCGGCCTCAATGTCCTTGATCTGTAGCGGGGTGTTAGCAAAGGCACAATCTCTTTAAATCTGGAGATTTCTATACTTTATCCACGGTGGTCGCCATGGTTGCGGGTGCCTTCAAAAATATCTGCTGTTGTGATTGGGAATTTGGAATTCAAAGCCTCGAGTATGGTTGCTGTCGAAGCTGTCCCCTTTTGCAGTGAAATCGCGGAATGTGGGGGGAGCGACCAAAATGTACTTCAAGTGTGCACGCGCCACGGATGATTTTCGGAACGATGTTCAGCTCACGTTTCTCGTCAATGTATTCAAAATATTCAACTTCCTGCCACCTGTATCCCAATTTTGAAGAATGCGTATTCCAATCATGGATCCTTCCCTCTTGTGCAAAGCTTTCTTCGTCCTCGGCTCTGCCGTCAATATAGGAGGGACCCTGATACCTTCCTTCAGAGAGCAGATCATGAACTACGGGTCTCGAGGCACGCCTTCAACCACATCGCCACAAAAACAGGAGAAGCAACCATTGAACTTTTTCGAATACATTTCTTCAATCCAAGTGCCGCATACATGGTTTACTCATTACTACATGGTATCAGTGTTATCATCAATATTCTGGGGTTATCAGATCTACAATCATGGGCCGGCAATCGAGGTTCTGGCTGCGTATACTACTCGGAAGGATGGCACGATGACTGTCAATCAGGTCTTCCTAGCATGGACTTTAATGGCTATTCAAGGATCGAGGAGATTGTATGAGTCTATCACTCTAACGAAGCCTTCTCAGTCAAAGATGTGGGTTGGGCTGTGGTTGATAGGAATGGCATATTACGCAGTAATGGGAATTTCTGTCTGGATTGAAGGTTCCGGTAAGTCTGTGGCAAGGCTTTCGGAGAAGCCATTGACGCTGACCCTCCTAGCTGTCCTTGATCATGATGGACGTTGGGGATCATTGCTTCAATTTGGAAATCCTTCGGCTAAAACGCTAACAGCTGTTCCGCTGTTCCTGCTCGCTTCCCTCGCCCAACATGATTGCCATGTGTACCTTGCCAGTCTCAAGAAGTATACCCTTCCGCAACGCTATCTGTTTCGAAAGGTTGTGTGCCCTCATTATGCCTGCGAGTGTCTGATCTACATCGCAATTGCCATAGTGGCTGCGCCACCAGGTCAAATGTTGAATAGCACTGTGCTGGCTGGTCTTGGATTTGTTGCTTCGAATCTTGGGGTAACGGCAGACTCGACCAAAAAATGGTATATGAAGAAGTTCGGGGCCGTCAACGTGGTCGATCGTTGGCGTATGATTCCATACGTCTATTGAGTGCCTCGAGTGCTTTATTAGCGCTTGACGAAAAGTCCAAGTTGGCCGCCAAGTTTGGAGACTCTGAGTACGTCTCGATAAGTGAGACTGGTTCTAGTTTGTCGCACATTACAACCATCTTTGAAGGCCTCCGGGTCTCGAAGGAGATCCCAGTTTGCAACCGTGTTCGGCCCAATATTCAAATCTTCATCGACATTTGCAATACCGTGTAGAAAATCGGTGTATAGCTCTCCAGTGGTAATCAACAGGCTCCTTGGCTCTTGCAGTATCTTCCATCTTGGTTCAAGCTCTGTGGCGCCGTCTTCGTTGCTACCGTAGATGTCTAGGCAAAGGGAAGCCCCTAGGCTAACTGTACAGACCACTGGGTGATATGCAGATCCATCCTTGTGCGGCATTATTCCTTGCCCTCGTAAATATTCATTTATAAGGACATGATTAGGTCTCTTGTGAGGGCTGTTGGAGAAAATATGATTTTGATTTTCGCTCGAGATGGGACAGGAAAGAAGGCGGGCAGTAATGGGGTTTGCCAGCCAGTTTGGCAAAGGGCTGTCGAGCAGTGCGTTATTCTTGGTGAGATCAGATGGCCATGTTTGTAACCGCCGCTTCGAAAGATGCTTCCATCGAGGCTTGGGAGCTGTTTCGATCTTGAAGAATGAGCAGTGGACACGAGAGTGGGAGTGATGGGCAAACCTTGGTCAACAGTGCCTGTTCCTCCTCCCCGCTGATGAAGTCTGAGATGTAAAAAGCAGTGGCAGGTAAGCTTTTAATTCTAACATCCTCCAGACAGGCTGGCATCGTTAGTGGCAGGACTTTAGTCTCCATTGTGTAGCAAAATAGGAAATTTGCGGCGCAGATAGTGAGGAATGTGCAATAAGAGTGGTGCTATGCCTCCCTTTCAGAAGGTCATGATCTTTCCCAGATCTTTCTATCAACTTTGCAGATTCAACCGCACCCCTTTGATATCGCTACCAGATTCCAAAAGAGCTTATAACACAGGAATATAAGCAGGACAATAGTTGCCTGCAGCAGCAGCTCACTTGCAGGCGTCTTTAAGAGCTGCTCCTCGTGCGCCCTTGTCCCCTTATGAAGCTCTATGGAAAGAGCCGAGGTTTTTAGTGACTGACGAACAACATAAACCTATTGTTGTTTCTGTGAGAGGCCACTGAGTGCTGAAGAGGAGGTTGGTGTTGACTCTGATGTTCATGCGAAATGGAGAAGCCCCTATTCACCCCGGGTGAGGACAAGAAGTCCCACCCCGGCTCGTCTAGCGAATCGAGTGCGGGAACACGGAGAGCCTCAACCCCCAATGGAACACTCCTTTCATCCATCGCCACGACCATCAACCCCCCGACCCACGACTGGCAACCCCGTATACCCCCTCGAATCATCGCGCATGTATCTTAGTCATTGATACTCGACCTCGACCCCGACGCTGTGCGCCAGCTTTCCTCTTGCCCACCGCCGCCGCCCCCATAAACGCCCACCACTGCGATAGGACTCGGATGATCCTCCTTGTCCTTCCTGTCTGACACTGCCAAAGTGTCTCCCCCCAGACCGGCCCACGATGAGTTGCAGGATAGAGAGACTCACGGGATAGATGCCATGGATGCGCAGGTCATTGTGGACGCTGTTACCGCGAAACTGAGCGCCGAACCCGATGGATTGGCGGCAGAGCCGGAAGGCATTCGCAGCGCAGCAACAGGAACTCCGAATGGCATCAGATCATCGCCACCCATGTTGGCACAAGATGTACTCATGGCTGTAGACCGACCAAAGCCCACCGCCGGGGATGCGGGGGAGAAAAGCGACTCAGAAGCCGAGACCATAGTATTGCCTGGAAAAGATGGTCATTCCCCGTCCAAGATCCGAAAACCGATCAAAAATGAAGATAGAAGTGAGGACGAGGAAATGCGACATGCATTCACAGACTCGAAATCGCGCGGAGATTCGTCTCGAAGCGATCTGAAAGTCGGAAATCCAAGTGTGAGCACCGCGACCACCGCGACTTCCCTGGGAAAACGAAAACGACCCAAATGTGGTATTGGCGCCAACGACTCTGCACATCTGGGAAACTCAAGTGGCCTTAGTTCTGTGCCAACATCGCCGGTAGCCACAACACGTTCGTCCCTGTCGAAACCCGCAGCCTCTGACTCTGAAGTATCAAGGTCGCCATCGCCTCGCTCTCGTTCGCGCTCAACTGTACGCGACAAGGCCAAGTCTGTCGACAGAGCTCTCTCCCGCAGGAGAGAGTACACCACTGGCTCTGGAGACGAAGACGAGACGGAATTGCGCAGCTATGGGCAACAAGCAAGCTCAGTCACCGATCACAGACCAAACAGACCAAAAGGCGGCAACGACACCAATCCACGTAAACGAACGAGATCAAAATCGCCACACGGTCACAGCCATAAACGCAGCCTCTCGACACAACTGCCTCCAAAATCATCTCATGGATTGAGCAACAAGAAGAAACGAATTCCTGCGCCCCTTCAGTCCACCGAGTACCACTCGGACGAGTCTTCGGCGAGTGGGAACTCGCATCCCCGAAGTTCGCGCCTGCGCAATCTAACTGCGCCAATCACGGGGGACTCTGCAATTTCACCTGCCAAAATGCCGCCGCATAAGAAACATGTCAACTCCTCCGGACAAACATTGTTGGCGATTGCTTGTGGCCGCAACAAGTTAGAAGTAGTCAAGCAGCGATATGGAGAACGGCCAGAGGATCTAAATCTTGCGGACAACGCCGAAAATACACCACTTCATACGGCGAGTTTGATGGGTTACGAGGATGTTGTAAAGTTTCTTCTGAGCACTGGACGTTGTGAGCTGGACTGCGTCAATTCTGATAGAGACACTCCGTTACACGATGCTGTCGACAACGGTCACTGGGAAGTCGTTAAGCTACTTTTGGATGCCGGAGCGAATCCCGCCAAACCTAATCTTGCTGGAAATAAACCGCGCGACCTGATTGATGACGACCATAAGACCGAGGAGGGCGAAGATTCAGACGCGAGGGAGGAGCGCTTGGAAACTAACAGGCAGTTGAAGGAGATGAGGGTCGCCATTGATGCTGCAAACGCAAAGTTTGTAGGCAATCGCCGTGGCTCGGAGGACCATCAAATGCACGGCAATGGAGATGGGCGTATGTCACTTCCCAGGGAAAGCCCTCGACAAACACCGCCAGCAAATGAACTGCAAAATTTCGGACTCCCCAACCGCAAAGGCACAGCACGTTCCAGGATGAAGACTAAAGAAAGCAATCTTTGGACAGGGTATGGCGTACCAGAGCTACAATCAGCTGCAAGCGAAGGTGATCTTGAAACAATCAGTCGCGTTTTGGGCGTCAACGACAACATTGATGATGCCAGAACACTTTACAACGCTGCCAGAGGAGGTCACGACGGCGCTATCAACTTACTCTTTGCCCTGGGTAGCTTTAGCTCAGATCCTCCAGAACTAGACGGTGTACCACCAGATCAGTGTACTCCAATTCTCGCGGCCATTGGTAAGGACAGTCACCTCGAGGTTATCAAATTGTTCCTGGGAAGACCCGACTTTGATCCCACACGCCTTATCAATGGAGAGACCTATCACGAGATCGCCAGGCGACGTAATGGGCCTTACTGGCAGGAAGAAGAACAACTGCTGAAAGAGGCGTTCATTGCTTACAAAAAAAGTCACAAGGCGTCTCCTGGGAAGAGTCGTTCTCCTGGAACGCGCCGAGATGGAAGAGAACCAGAGCGAGATGCGAGAAGAGTGCCGCGATCTGAAGACCAGCAAACACCGAGAACTCATAAGAGAAGCACGTCCAACCCGAAGACGAGAGAGAACGAACCGTTGAAGACCCAGAATCGCAGCACATCAATTGGACAGCCTAAGGACGGACAGAACGCTGCTAAGAGGGGACCAGGCCGACCCAGAAAGGAAGGTCAGTCAACATCGGGTGCCATTTCGGATCGCGAAACCAGTCCCCTCGCTCCCCCGAGACAAAAGTCGTCGCAGTCCCGAAAGTCCGAATCCGATGCTGCTGCCACATCAGAAACCGAGCCGACTGCGAAGCCTCGCCGAAAATTAGTTTCCGGGAAAGAATTTAGAGGTGAAAGAGAGCTTGAAAAGCAGCGGCGCGCTAGTTTTGTTTCCAATGCTTCTGCCGCATCGGTCAAAGACAAACGTGAGCGCGGGCCTTCCGACACTAAGCTGGAGAAATTGGATGGGAGGGCTAGCCCTAGTCTTGCACGAATGGGCAAGAACTCTGGGTCTGCTCATCATGATCGCGATCAAGCGGCATCTGACAAGGAACGAGCTCGACCTCACAAAAGAGACGACTCGAAGGATAGACTAAGTGCTATTCGCGGTGAAAGTCCTGTCAAACGAGCTCGAAAGAGCGAGACTCCACCTCGTTCCGGGATGCAGGAAGTGAGCCCAGCCTACCATCTAGACGGGCCCCAGCAGAAGAAGCAAAAACTAGCAGGAGACGCTACTAGTGGGCACCAAACAGATAGCTCCTCGCCAGAGTATCGCCCTGCCGTTGCGAAGTCAATTCTCCCTCGCGAAAACACATCAGTGAAATCTAATTCTGATGCCAAATCTAAACCTCCTCGACGTTCTCAAAAATACAGTGGAGCCTCCGAATATTCAAGGGAATCACATCTTGATACCACTTCCAGTTATCCGATCAAACCAGGTCTTTCGGCACCTACTTCCGCTCCCGAATCTAATTCCAGGAAGTTGAAAGAATCTACTGAACAAAGACCTTCGAAAGATTCTAGAAACGAGCGTACCCCTATCACCAAGACCAAGGTAGAGGAGGAGGAATCATTTCGTCAAGCCCAGATCCAGCGTGGTAAGAGGGAGGCCGAAGCGGAAGCCATCCGGCAGAAAACAATTGCGGAGGAAAGAGAGAGGGTCGAGCGGGAGAGAGTCGAGCGGGAGAGAGTCGAGCGAGAGAGAGTCGAGCGGGAGAGAGTTGAGCGGGAGAGAGTCGAGCGGGAGAGAGTCGAGCGGGAGAGGGTCGAGCGAGAGAGGGTCGAGCGAGAGAGAGTCGAGCGAGAGAGAGTCGAGCGAGAGAGAGTCGAGCGAGAGAGAGTCGAGCGAGAGAGGGTCGAGCAAGAGAAGATCGAGCGAGACAGAGAAGCGCGTCTGGCTAAGGAAAGAGCAGACCGGGAGGCGGAGGAAACTCGGCAGAACGAGGAAAAGAGGCAGCGGGAGGAAGAGCGAAGGCAAAGGGAAGAGGCTGATCGAAAAGAGCGACAGCGCTTAGAGGAAGAGGAAAGAGAAACTCGCGCAATGGAGCAAAGGCAACAACTGTACCTTGAACAGGAGAGGAGGAAGAAGGAGGAGGCCGATCGAAGACATGCAGCACAAGCCGAACAAAAACGGCTTGATCAAGAGAGGGCCGAGAAAGAGAGGCGTGAAGCGCGGCTCGCAAGGTTGCCAATGCTGCTCAGATGGTTCGATCAGACGTTTGATTCACCAGGCGGGCATCAGTTTGCGGAAATCGTGCCTCATTTCAAGAGAATCGTCGGTTACAGATACGATACAATCAGGCCGGAATTCACAGGTCAAACTGTTGGCCGTGAGCAGTGGATGCTCAACACGCACGCTGCCATCCTCCTGGGAGAGCAGGATCTGAAGTTAAGCCGATGTAAGCTTCCTTCCTGTAATTCAGAAGATGCAATTGCTAACGCAAGATTCACTAGTTTCCGCATGGGATCGAGTTTCTCTGTCCATCAATCAGAAAACAGCCATCTGGAGTACACACAATTCACAATTTCTACTCTATGATGGTCTGTTACCTCTCCGCAAAGCTCTACCTCGCCCCGAAGGGAGCCAGAACGAGATCATTCAGAAGAATAAGTCACTGTTCTTGGACCTCGATTTGTTCATGGTCAAGGTATGTTTATCAGGTCAGAATACCCGAAAACACTCAATGTCTAACGCCCACAGGTCTCTGAGTTCATGTTCATTGTCCCAACAATCCCTCATCTGCGTGACGTTGAACTGAAGGTCGAATATCGAGAGCTCCAAGAGCCCCAAACCCCTGATATGGTTGGACAACCGCAAAACTTACAGAAGTGGAGGTCTGACCCTGACACTGTCGCCGGCCAAGAAACCATACCAGCCCCAAAGTTCTATCGCAACGGCGACCTGGTCAGACAAGGCAGAGATGTGACGAGAATATTGAAGCATCCACCCCCACTGGACACCTTTCCAAGACGGGAAGGAATCTCTCGAGTCCACGAATCAGATCCAGATTACGAGGAGCAATGTAGGAAACAGCGTCTACCGGGCTACCGCTCATCGTCCACTTCTTCCGCAAACCACCCCCGTTCTGCTGAACCGCACCCCAACGGCATGACGCCTCCGAGATCAGATCAATCGAAATCGCTAAATGGTGGTAGCCCCACCCGCAGTTCCGAGTCCGATGCCCATATGATCAATGGTCTTCCAAACGGTATCAGTAACGGAGGCAGCCCTCCGCCGCCGTCTAGCATCACGGAGTAGGTTTGCAGTCTGGAGCTGCTTCTAGAAAAGCCAATATCTTGTATGGAAATATGAACCTGGCACGAATGTCCCTTATTTTCATTGGCGATTCTGTGCATGTGGGCGTGTGTCGGTACATGAATGAGATTTGTTGAGCGTTACGAGACATGATGATGGATCTGGTTACAGTTGCATTGCTGGATGGACAGGCAGGCAGGCAGGCAGGCGTACGTGCACAGCTTTCGCGGGCTAGGAGGGAGGGAGGGGGCGTTTTTTCATGTAATTTTTTATAAAGAATAGCTTTGCTGGTATGTGAAAGAAGAGTGTTATGTCATCTACACGCTGTCTTTTTGTACCGTATCGTATCCTCATTCCCCCACCCTCAATCTTTTTCCAATCAGGGGAGCGGAAAGGGGGAGAGAAGATGTAAAAATGCGGCTTTGTTTCAAAAATATTCACGATTGTAATCGTCGGCTCGCTTAGGTGGGCCTCCTTTCATAAGACTGAAAGGATGAAAGGAGGCCCACCTAAGCGAGCCGACGATTATATCTATCTGTGTCTGCTGGTGGATGGGTCAAGAGTCGAGAAAAGAGGAAGATGTGTAAGCTGTAAGTCGGAAAAAAAAAACATTTTTTTCAAGGAGTTTTAGGCTTTTTGAGTTTTGGCCTTCGAGTTTTCAAGATTTGACTTTTGAGGTTAGGGTTGCCCCCCAAAAATTTGCTCGTGACGCTTTCGTTCGCTATGTAGTAGTAGGTATACCGGTACCGGTACTCGACTAGGCGCGGGGCGGAGATGGATACCGGTATCCGAATCCGAAAGAGAGTTGGTTGGTTCGTTCTCTTGATTTGATTTGATTTGATTTGATTTGATTTTGACTGACCGACTGGCTGGCTGGCTCTGACTGATTGAGTGACAAGTATGGTAGTAAGATGAAAAAGAGTTGTACGCCTTGGAAACAAGTTGTGGATTCCTCTTCGAATTTTTCGAACTTTAAATTCGTTTCCATGGCACTCTCGGAGGTTGAGAAGTAGGTAGTAGTAGGTAGGTAGTTCTGGAGGAGGCAGGTATTCGTCCTCTCTTTTTCTTTTTTTTCTCTCTCTCTTTTTCTGTTTCCTCCACCTTCTCTTCCTTTTGGTAGGTCAATAGGTATCGACCGACCCAAGGCAGCACCGGTAGTTACTACTGTACGTGGTTGGGGGTGATGTGGCCAGTTCGGGTACCTACCGTAGCATCTCAGGCACAGACAGATAAGCATACCTCGCTTAGCCTGGCACCACTCTTCAGGGAAACCCCCACCTTCGATGAAAACCCTATTATATACCTTAGGTAGCTAGTGCACGTGACCCCTCCTACTCGTGTAAAACGAACTACCGGTAGCTCCCCTGGAACGTGAGGGAGGACGCAGAAACCACAGGACCATGCTTACTGACCCATTGGTTTGCAATGGCAAGGAGCTGCGCGCGCTGCACGCTGGGATGCCGAAGTTGCGAACGTTCGCTACCGGCGATGCAACACTTCCTCCGCCTCCTCTTTTTTTCTTTCTGGGCCTTTCGCGCTGGGTTTGGCTTTTCTTCGCTTCTGCCTTCCCTTCCTGCAGGGGAGAGAGAGAGAGAGAGAGAGAGAGAGAGAGAGAGAGAGAGAGAGAGAGAGAGAGACTTTTGGGTTGGGAGATTTGATTGGTGGTGATGATGCGACAAGGGGGCTAAGGCTGGCTCTGTCTCTCTCAAAACTGCTGCTTGCTAAGGACACGAAGCGAGGCTGTGTAGCAGGGCAGGAAGGGTAAGGAAAGTAAGGAAAGTAAGGAAAGTAAGGAAAGTAAGGAAAGTAAGGAAAGTAAGGAAAGTAAGGAAAGTAAGGAAAGTAAGGAAAGTAAGGAAAGTAAGGAAAGTAAGGAAAGTAAGGAAAGTAAGGAAAGTAAGGAAAGTAAGGAAAGTAAGGAAAGTAAGGAAAGTAAGGAAAGTAAGGAAAGTAAGGAAAAGAAAAGTATTTATTCATTCATTAATTTATTCAATACCTAGGTAGTTACCACACAATCACTATATCACACACTCACTCACGTGCCGACTAGGTACTCGTTGATATGATATTTCGCAACAAGTTATTATATTTATTTATATGTTGCATCATCTCACTTCTATCATATGCATGCATATACTACGTATAATCAGGAGGAGGGGAGAAGAGAGCCCTTACCTAGCCCAGCCCAGCCCAGCCCCCTCCTCCCTTATCATTCATTTCATTGACGCCTCGTCTCATCTCGTTTCCCTCACTCTGGTATTATCCCCTTCCTACCTTCCGTCACCGGGCACTGCCCACCTCCCAGAAACCTAGCTAACCCCCCCCCCCACCCCAAATCAATCCAAAAAGCCAGCTCTCGCCCCTACCTCCGTTACCATGTACCATGTACCATCATTCTCACATACCTGGGTATCATCCTTCTCCAGTCTCCTTGTTATCTTTTCTTACCATAGCTGTGGAAATCTATACATTTTCTGGTCTGGTTTTAGCTCACCTCGCTATTTGTAAGGCCATGTCGCTCGCTCGTTCAGCTATAAAAACGCCTGCTCAAAGTCTAAATATCGCTCCAAGCCGGCGCGGCCCCCAGTCAACCCACCAGCTCGCGTCTTAATATCCTTCATTCACTCTTTAACGTCCTGACACCAAGGATGCTCGAGTACGTTTTCGATAGAGATGCGAGATTCAACGTCTCGGTCGAGCATGGCGCGGATCAGGTCGATGCTATCCTCGCTCATGACGTATGGGACGCGGAGATCACGGTCCATGATCTCGTCGATGCTGTAGAAAGGGTTTTCCTTGTAGACGATAGTGTAGAGAAGGATGCCGAGGGCCCAGGCATCTTGCTCCTTGCCACGGTAGGGCTTTCCAGCTAGGACCTCGGGTGCTGCGTAATCTGGGGAAATTTTAGCAGGATTGAAAGCCGGGGAGACACTCGTTCTTACCAATAGTTCCAACAAAAACATCAAATGGTCCATTCTTGATGTACGCAGCACTGCCAAAGTCGATAAGCTTGATGTTGCCCTCACCATCCAGAACGACGTTCTCATCTTTGATATCCCGATGAACCACGAGAGCCTTGGTGTGAAGGTGATGAATCGCGCGGGCAACCTGTACGAAAATACTTCTACATTCTTCCTCCTCCATGTTGACCCGAAGCTCGATATAGTCAAAAAGATCCATCCCAGGCAGACCGTGAGGAACCATCTCGATATAGTAATTTATATCGTCTTCGAAGAAGTCGGTCATCTCGACAATGTTTGGATGCTTCAATCCATCTCGTCGCAGATAATCGAGGACGTGGATTTCTAAGGGCACGGTGCCAAGCCGTCGGTCTCGAGTCCACGTATCAACGAGGATGCGGCGCTTGGTAACATATTTGAGTACCATTTTCTGGTTCCCATCCTTCTTGTACCGTGCAAGCTTGACTTGACCATAAGCCCCTTGACCCATTTCTTCAAGAATGAAAAAGTCATCAATCGTCTTCTTCGGCGCGGGTTTCACGATCACGGGGATCTCTTCTTTCTTGGGTTCCTCTGGGGTGGAGTACCCACGCCCAGTGATCTTCGCAGCCGTCTTCTTCGCAGCGGCCTTGAGCTGGTTCGTGAGTTGAGAGGCATGGGATTGCCTTTTCTTCGTCTCCTCGTCCGAAGATTCCATTTCTATCGGCGAAGCGACCTCAGTCTGTCCAGGCGACGGTTGGTGGAGAGGAGTCGCAACTTCAGAAATTAATGGCGAGCCGGGTCCCGGGGGGTTATGTCTAGATGCGTGAATGTGACGTGAGTAGGTGATCCACAAGGCGTAGACAAGTTGAGAAGATGACTCGGACTTGGGACCAGATTCGTCGTCCTCTTCTTCACTCCTCTCTTCGATGACGTTCTCGTCATAAGCTGGCACGGGAGGGTAGCTCTCAGACTGTACAACCCTCAACTGAGCGTCTATCTTGATCTCAGAGCCATCTCTATGTTTCGCAGGAAGCCCATCGGGCCGTAGGAAGTACGATGCAGCATCTTTCTTTCCATCTCTCAGGGCCAGTGATGCCCACGCACGGCGGAAGCTGTGCTCCGGAATAACAATACCATCGATCAGGTCAACCCCGTCTTCTTCGGTCAGAATCTTTAGCATTCGTTCAAAATCGGGAATCAGGTCGGTGATTAGTCGACCATCCGGCTTTTCCTGGCCGAATAAAGCCGCCGAGAACACTGAATTGGAGCTCGTAATCTCCAACGTCTTTGCAGAGAGGACCATGATTCCAGCGATATGGGGGAAGCTAGAGACTCTCAGGTCGGTGCAGCCTTCTATTCTGTCGACTATGCACGGAATGTTCACGCGTCCAGAGTTGCGAGCTGAGAAATACCTTCTCTTGGCAACTTCCGCGTAATCAATCTCACCAGTGCCGGAAACGATACCCTGCCGAGGAATTCTTGGTAACAGCTGGCCAATGTCCATACCGAATCTGGTAATATCCCTCCCCCATATTGCGCCTGTTGCACCAACAATTTTGGTGACCAGTGCATCCTCGTCCAGACTGAGCGTGGCCACATCCTCATGGATCTCTTCGAGGACCCAGATCAATCCACCCCGTTTCTCTTTAACCCATAAACTGGCAGAGCCTGTTGCTCCATTCCTTTTTTGAATCGGCACCACATCTCCGCAGAGCAGGACTCCTCTAGACTTGTTACTAGGGTGAAATAAGCCGCCTTTGGCATTCTTCGTCCTAGCAACAAGACTCGACCCTGCGCCGTCATCCGTTTGCGATCGTCGAGGTGACTTTGGATTCTGCCGTGAATTTGGTTTGCTAAGCAGAGCTGCAGTGACCCCACCCGGCCTGCCAAGAATAAACGATGTTGTTGGAGTAGGACTTGAGTACGTGCTTTGGCTTTCAGGGGGCGACCGGGGACTAGGTCTGCCAGAATCAGAGGCGGAACTTGACCCGGGTGCTGTCAGTTTTTCTTCTAACCACGCCCTTCGCTCTTTTTGCACAACTTCCAAGATTCCCATCTTCCGGACCTCGGCATTGGTGACGCCAAACACAAGGCAGGCGAGGTCATTGGCTGCCATGATGGTGTATGGTGCAGTACTTGAAGTGGTGAAGATAGCTTGCGCTGCTGGAGACCATCTACTAGAGTGTCCATGGACCGCAGGACCCAGAGGGTGAGAAGTGCCCATAAACGAGCCTCCAGCGGATTGGGGAATCCCAGGAGACAGGAGCTGATCATTTATATCGATGGCTAGATATGGCTGTGCGAGAGCGTCCATGAGTCTATTCTGTAGAGTCAGAGGTGCAATATCCGTATATGTTCGCTTCAGGCTTTGCCGTCTTGTCGCTGGGGGAGAAGATTGGGCGGTCGTCTTGCTCTCATTGGTATGTGTTCGTGAGGAAGATCCGGATTCAGTTAAAAGGGGTACATCCTTCTCAGTCAATTCACTTTGCTGTCTCGATTTTTCTAATACTGGGCCGTGAAGAGAAGACCTCCTACTAGTCGTGGGAGATGGTCCGGGACTCACATTCATCTCAACAGGAGATTCCGAACATGGTAGGAAGCTGGCTTCGAAGACATTTCCAGCATTCTCAGCAGTCGCCGGTCCAGTCAGAGCGCCCATCTGATCTGTCTGAGAGGAGAGCCCCGGGATATTGTTTGCGCCCACCAGCTTTGCTCTGGCCAAAAGCTCCAACATTCCTTGCATCTCATGGTCCCCAGTGACCCGTGCTTGTGCACTGGCGATTCCAGCATTCGTATTCACCCGACCTAGCTTCTGAGACATGAATTCCACAGATCTTTTCAAAACATTCTGTCTATTGTGTATAAATTCATCCGATTGATGGGCGAAGGAGAAAGAGTGAAGGGACTCGGAGGGGAACCTTGAGAGGTCTTCTCCGAAATTTAATTTTGGCGAAGAGGGTCCGGAAGCAATAGCTATAGAGGCTGCCCGCGAGTTCGAAAGCGTGAGGGTCCCCGAGCTCGACCTAGGTGCAACAGAGGGGTTGCGAGACGATGATGTAGAGGAGGTCCTCGTAAATCCTCGAACAGGAGGCTGCTGGCGAATCCGCCGAAGCCCAGAGGCACCAAGACCATGCTCGTGCTCCGCCATGATGGGGGACCTGAGAAATCTCTCGTCAGCCATCCGTACCAGTGTTATCTCGAAGCATTCAAGACGACACAAGTCGTTTATGTAGCCCCCAGAAGCAGCACTCCACCCACTAACCTCGGCATTGTATCATATTCTGCCGCCGGTACCGCAGAACCCGCATCACAAGAGAAACGTATGCGAGCCCTGTCCGCCCCTGCGTTCGCGAAATTGGGCGTACTCCGGTTCTTCGGGAGAGAAATGTGTGGTGGGGGAGATGAAGGACTTTGACGGCCTCGCTGTTTCTCGACGCCTGCAGTCGAAATCGAGGTTAGCATCAGCATCAGCATTTTTCGGAAGCCTTTGATACAAAACAATGAAGTCTGATAAGCTAGGAGAAAGGGGCTTGATATGAGATATCTGTAGACCGAGCAAGCATCAGGTTACAGCTGCCGGTCCTTATAAGTCGTTCTCTCTGACTCTTAGTGGTGGTGACAGCGTACTACTGTCGTGGTCGTGGTCATGGTCATAGTTGTAGTTGTAGTCGGGAGATGCAGACAAAGATAATGCTTACCATGTGGGACCTGCCCATCCAGCTCCAGCATAATTGAGCGCGATCTGCTGCGATGCCCACGTTGGCGGCGGCGGTGGCGCTCGGAGGTCGTGGGAGGTCGTGGGAGGTCGTGGGAGGTCGTGGGAGGTTGTGGGAGGTCGTGGGAAGTCGTGGCAGGTAGTGGGAGGTCGCAGGAGGTCGCGAGAGGTCGTGAGAGGTCGTGAAAGGTCGTGAAAGGTCGTGAAAGGTCGTGAAAGGTCTGCAAGTGTAGTAGGACGTTCAACAGCCTTTTCAATGGGAATGGGATGTCGTTTGAGCGGGTGGTCGGGTAGGCGGAGTGCAAGGCTGACAGGCAGGTCAGAATGCGGTGGTGGTGGTTTCTTTCGTTATGAGTATTTCATATCCGGGATCAATGTGAGTGTTTCTCTTGGTGTTTGTGTTTGCGACGGAATTGCTGCCGACAAGTGTTTGGCAAGGAGAACCCGGGTATCTGAGGACGGTTGTCGAGGTTGTGAATTTTTCAATTGCGGGATGATCTTCGTTCCCCACATTCACTCTCGGTACAGAGTCAGCATGAAACCAAGTCAAGTCAGTAGGAAACTGGAATCATTATCGTGGGATCCGCTTTCTCAGTTAATTGTAGTTACTGATATACTATTGGGAATCTCTAGAATGGCTAGGTAGCGCCAGGAGTTGATGATGATTGCAGATGTCCGTATGAGTAGCGTATATATAGATGTATAGGGTATATAAATATATATATATGTATTTACGTTTACGTGTTAACCCTTATATACAATCAATATAGAGAGGCACCTTCCTTCCTGCTCAAGGTACCCACCCACCTAGGTAACTTTGCACGTGAAGATCGGATGGAGGGGTAAGCGGATTACGTCCGTGGCTTGCTGGCCAGCTGGGGCTCGATATCTTACAAACATTATAAATTTTATGAATATATTTACATGTATACATATTTGCTACATTTTCAATCTCGTCCACGAATTCCCGAGGATATTTTACAGGTACTCATTATCCATCTGGATACGATACGGATACGAATGGATGCACCAACATCACAATGGCGGTGTCGATAAAATCGGGTCAGCTGCTCCGTCCGCACCAAACCTTCAAGTGTCCCTTGGACCCCGGCCAAGAAAGCTCCCCGATCTTGCATCCGCCTCCTCGCTACCCATTGTTTATTATTATACCTACCATCTGCCATAGCATCATACCCAGGCCCAAACCATCTCCTCTCTGCGCATGCAAACACTCGGATCCGGCCGTGGGAAATCATCTTCCGGGCGATTTTCTTTTTCTCTTTCTCTTTCTCTAAAAAGACGAAAAACGAAAAACCTCTTATCACCCTGCTTTGCTACCTATTCTCCTGAACGCGAGTGCCTTGGCCCCTATGCCGCCAATACTCGCGCGCGAGTCAGGATCTGGAAAGCTAGTTTTCAGGTATCTGAAGGTCATCCATCCCATTTTTGTCTTTCAGCTCGGCGGCAGTTCTCTATTTACAAGTAGCTGTTGGTGAGCCAGCTGATGTAAGAGATGATGGTATATCGTAGTCCTTTAGGGTTCAAATCTGGGGAGATCAACATCTCGTGTTCATCGAACCTGGATCTGTGGCTTGCACAATGAGCGACGGGTTCGCGCCTGTGACACCCTTCCCAGACATCCGGTGGGCGAGCAAGACAGTGTGCCTTGTGCTACGGAGCATCATTTGTAAAAGTGTGGTCGAATCGGAGCCTCTTGAGATGTTCCGGATGGACGATCGGCAGCATGGCAGTCGTGTGCACTGGTCCGTAAGTAACAATACGTTGTCAGTGACAGCCAATCTGATCGGCCTAGAACTCAACGTGGGATTTGGTGATGATAATTGGGTATACGACTCACCTTTGGCGCTTTTATTTTGTGTTTGACTGTCCGCAGGCTGGCTTCAAATCCTCGACCTGCTACTATAAATAAACTCCCCTGTGCTCGCTTATCCAGAAACTGCTGCTAATAGTGGGAGTTGACCTCACAACTTTTGGGGCCCTTCCCTAAAAGCCCCAAAAGTTGCGAGGTCAAGTCCTACCTACTATTACATCGTGGTCGTGGCTCGAGGTTCGACATCCTGCTAATTCTATTCTCACCAAATATAATAGCCGCACGATTATCTATAGTCGATGTAGGAATTTCAAATACGGTTACTAATATTAAGAAAAAGAATATTGATACCGGGTATTCCGTAATTGGATAAAGTGATATATCACAAAAAAGAGATAAAGATCTTTTTTTGCACCTACTTCAGATAAAATTCGTCATCTTTCTTACTGTCAGCTTCTTGATCAACTTCTTCCTACTATTTCTTTTCGTTAGCTCGCATCATGATGCTATTATCGCGATATACCTGCTCGATCTTGCTAGCCCTGAGCTTTGTTTTTAGTAAAGCTCAAGGAGACGATAAAGAAATCATCGGCTATCGAACTGCTTTTAATGTAAATTTCACTTGATCTATATAACATAAGCTTATATTAATTACGCAAATGATAAGACGAAGCCGAATATACTAATAAGCACGAAAATCCTTATAGAGATAAGAAATACGATAAAGACTTTTCGTTTCCTTAATTAGGAGTTGGCTTTTATATAAGTAAGTTGGTTTATATTCGTATAACTTGATCATCACGCAGGATTGATAATCTAAATAGCAAACGAACCTGCGAGCTGGCCGGCTAAGAAAGACGACGGACGATTGGTACTGTGCTATCAAAGCGGATAGTAAAAAGCTCAAAAGTATCGGCAAAGGATTTATCCCAAGATATCGTCAAACACAACGTATGAAATCTAGTGATATGTTAGGGAATGTGTTATTATGGAACGGTTCAGAAGAAGACATTTTGGGGTATACCGAGTCAGAGAAAGTGCCAGATCCGGAGAAAGCATTACGCTTTTCATTGATTAAAAGTGCCCTGGGAAGCTGCAAATGAATATTCCAACTGATACGATAAACGACGACGGTGAGTTAGAGCTATGGGCTCAATTCTGGAAAACACCGGAGGAGCTCAAGACATTTTCGGCCATAACCGTTGTTTGGATGGGGTGGAAGATTGCTGGAGAAAGTGGATCGTACGGAGAAGGAGAGCAGAGACTGAAGCAAAAGCTTGAATGGGAGGAGGAGCAAAATATGATGGAGGAGGACGAAAAGATGGAGGTGGTCAAAATAGTAGAGCAGGTCTATTCGATGGAGGACAGTTAATCATTACTGATGAAAAGGTGGAGGCGTTGGATTGGTGGCGTTCGCCCCCTTTGGCAGCACCAGCACCGAAGAGCTGTGCAATACTAAATTAGCTGGTATAGCTTTCCCACCATATGAAGTCACCGACCTGCCATTCTGAACAAAGCTTCTTTCAAGAAGCAATGGCTCACAACAGCATAGGTAAGTTCTCTTTGTGGAAGAAAAAGCAGCGCCAGACTTCTTTCCCGCCTCACAAAGCCATTGTAAATACGATGTGTTTGTTGTTTTTCTTTCCGTGTCCAGCTTGTTAGGCTGTTCAGATACAGAAAACACTTCAACCCACTGGATATATATCTTCCAAGATACCACTCCAGAATAACTTCACTCGCATCAAAAATCCTGTCGATCAGCATTATCCTCATCTTCTGTCCTCATCTTCTATACATACAACATCCCATCAGCACCGTTCCAAACACCAGACAAAGAACCAATCACTCAAGAACACTCAACATGTTGAATGAAAACCAGAACCAAAATCAAAACTCAGCCGGCCTGAGCATGGACATCACGATGGAGAACTCGATTCCCACAGGCTCCAACGCTACCCCACCATCTCCAGCCACAGGCCTCAACGCAGTCCGACTGGGATCCACCAGCGTCCCCGAAACAACAGCACAGGAAACTACTGCATCGGGCTTCACAAGCGCGAATGCATCCGCGCAGTCAGCGATCGGAGTCAACAGAACGGGACGCCGAGTAATCAGACGCTCGAACCGCACCGCAAGAGGACGATCCAGCTCTCGCCGGGAAAACGCAGTCTCAGCGCGACGACGACAACAACGACGAGGAGGACGAGACAACAATTCCAGATCCCGATCCCGATCTCGATCTCGATCTCGAAGCGCCTCAAGCCAGACCAGCTCCTCCTCCACCCTCGCGGATGGCTCAAGTGACCGCAGCTCCCTCTCTGCCGAGCTCTCACTACCACGACCACAACAGTCTCGAGCGGACTCTTTCTCACCACCGCACGCCATGCAAGATGCTGTCCGGGTCGCGGCCGAGGCAGCTCTCCAGATCCAGCAGAGCTACGTCGCAGAGCTCGAGGCGATCGAAGAGCGGGAGAGTGAACGTGCGGCAAGGATGACTGCTGAGTGGGCCCTCCGGGTCATCGTCGAGAATGAGATGTCGGAGGCGCTGACGATGGCTGGGATTGAGAGCGACGATGAGTGAGTGAGTTGGTGAGGGTGAGAGCAGCAGGTAAGGAAGGCATGGTAAGGGAAAACTTTTCCTTTCTCTCCTTTCGTAGAATCATGTTGTTTCCCTTGGATCCCAAATGCGCGCCGCGGTGCCCCAAGTCTTTCCCATCTCGAGCCAGACAACTTGGTCGGCCGGGATCCTGAAAAAGATCAGAGCATTCGGATTGGCCATGTCCTTCCTTTGTCAATGGCTGTCAAGCGCGGTGGTGATATTGTCTCTTGATTTTATTACTGGCATTCATTCCTTAAGTAAATTCTTTCTTCTCTTGCGCTTTCGTCTCTACTCATCTCTTAGAAATAAAACGCATTTACTTGCAATCCAGGACTTGTCATGTTCGTTTACATTTGTCTCTCCTTCTATTTAAAATTCAGTAATGCTTCATCTGTACATGTGTTTATGCTCTTAAGTGGGTGGTGCTATTGTGCGGATGACGCACATGGCATTGAATAAGACAAATCTCGATATGTTTGTTAGATATCAGAGATCTTGCGCACGTATGAAAAACGCCGCTAAAATTTATCTTTCACAGAATTTCCTTTCGTCATGGGTCGAGTCAAAGAGGTCGCTCGATATCACTTTTAGTAAACGTTACCGTCCGATCAAGTAAATATTTCACGCAGGGCATCTAGTAACTCAACTGAGTTATCATTCGGTTCCGAGTAGGAAAGAAAATAGGAAGGGAAATTGTGTAGATAATCTCCTGGATCGAGGGCCATCCCTTGAATTTCAAGCAAATTTTTGGCAAGTGAAGATCACTTTTTGGATCCAGCCACTTCCAAATCTTCCCAGTTCCTGCAACCCGATTCATTTGCTTTCCACACTCCTCATTCATTCGCTAAGGCTTAAACCAAGGGTGCTTTTGTGCCAAGCCACATTGAAAAGCGATGCATAAAGACACAGATGAACATGCGTATGGCATATCAGGTGCCGAGATATTGGTGCTACTGAGGCACAACCACAGTGGTAATCACTGTATCCGGCCTCTTGACAAGTGCAAAACCAACCATAGACCACATATGATCTACCGCTCTCCCTTTCTAAGCCAATCGCCAACCATCTTGAATGAACTATCCTGCATCATCTCCAGCTCAACCTGCCTACAGCCTCTCGGCTGGTGGCGGTGGCGGTGACGCCGGCCACGAGAACCTTGCAATCTCTGATGCCAGACGCAGAGCGTCATAGTGAGCCTTATCCATCTTCGGTCCATGATCTTCAAGCCCCCTACCCTTCTTCCTATTAAGAAACATGGCAGCTTCTCGCGACGAGATCTTGCGTGGGGTTTCCACCGCTGGCAGATGAGGTGCGCTTTGAGCGGGTCCGCTGGCTCTAGGCATGGACGACTTCTGCCTGCCAAGGTCCTCCCTCTTCTCGTGCTGGAGAGGGTTTCTTGCACTCTGGTGGCTTCTCTCCTCGGGCTTCTTCCGGATCTGGGCGAGCGAAGGGGAGGTCGGGGAAGGAGTTGGCTCCATATCCAGCTCGATGAAAGTTTCACCATTACGACGGTCATACAAGCAGAGCCCTTCTTTTTTGATGAATACCATCTTATTCTTGTGCTTCTTCGATGCTTGAGTGGTCGGTCCTTGCGCGGGCGGCGGCATGGGGATAGGATACGCAACATGTACAGGCACGGCTGAATGAGGCCGGTGAGGAAGACCCGGTGATTCTACCCGCTGCTTTGTACTGGCGTTATCCTGTTTTCGCGGAGGCAGCAGAGGAGAGAGCGGACCCGGTTCCTCTCGCAGGTCTTCGGATTTCGTCTTTCCGGTATTCAGATCTGGTAGCGGTGGGGGGCTTGGTGATCTTCTCTTCGATCTGGATTCTTCGAACCGGTCTCTCCTCTGCCTAGTCACCTCCGCTGCCTGCCTCTCTTCTTCCTCGATCCGCGCTAGCCATTCTGCTTCTTGCTGTTTTCCCCACTCGGCAGTTCTCTGCGCAGCAAGCTCTTTCAGCCTCCTCTTCTGCTTTTTGTCTTCCTCTCGCCTCTCAAATTCTTCCAAAGTCCACTGCCACTTCTACACTGTCCCATCAGCAATCTGACTCGCGCTACATTCCGAGAACAGGAACAGGAACAACAAGCAAAGTCCACGAGCTTTCCTAAACAGTGAGAGTGCTGTACTGTACTTACCTCGCTGACCAGAGGCGTCATTTCCGCAACAGCGTCCGACAACTCTCTCCACCGCAAAGCCAGATGTGTGTTGAGGTCGGTCAGCTCCTCCACCTCTTCCAGCATGATCCTGAGTCTCCTCCCCTTTTCCTGAAACTCGTTGAGCGGAAAAGCTTCCCTCTCAGCCACTCTATCGATGAGAGTCTTTCTCGCCCCTTCGAGGCCTCGGCTGATGGTCGCCTTCGTGATCCTGTCGTGCGGGTGATACAAGTTGTAATCGACTATCATAACCAGTAGAGCGTGCCTGTCTGGGCCGGAGTATTCCATCTTTGGAGTTGGTTGTCCTTGAGAAGCAAAGATGTGAAGGCTGTGGGAGAAGAAAAGAGCTGGAAGTTTGGAAGTTTGGAAGCTTGGAAAATATATTTCGAGAAGGGGCGCTCACAAAACAAACACCAGATCGATCCTAGTCGGACCCACTCTCTCTGTTCACCTATTTATTATTGCGGTTAAGTGGTAATTTGTATTCACTATGAAGCAGTCGTCGATCTGAAGTGGTCACGCTAAAATAGTCACCCTCAGTGTATCTTGTGTTGCTCTGCAGAATCGACGGGACAGCGTATCACGAATTGGATTGATGAGAATGATACTACCCACACTGATTGTGACTAAGTCTTTTTACAAAATCGGAGATCCCAAGGTGCCTCCTCGAAAGGGGCTCAGATCACAACGTAACATTGGGTTTGTTACAGAGGAGTGATAAGATGTGTAAAAAGTTCTGCAGTCCTCGTACCGAAGAGAGATATGGTCGAGGGAGCCCCCCAAAAAATAGTACCCAGGACGTAGCCTCGTAGCCTCTACCTTCGGCCCGAACTAAACTCCATCTCCCTCTCCAGTCTACCGCAAAGTTAGTCGTCTTCCACCGCGTTAGCGCGTCTGCACCTTCGCTAATCAGAAGTCATCGTGTATCAACAAGTAACAACGCCAATAGGTCAACAACCTCTTTCAAGAAACCCCCAGATCGACCGCGCAAGACAAGAAACCAACCGCACACACCATGGCAACGCCTGCTTGGCTCAAGACCATGGTCGACTCCTCGCATTACGAGTGTCCGACCCCAAAGCTACCCAACACCTCCAGCTGGACTTGGTTCTGCTGCGTCGTATGTTTTTGCCTCCTCCGACGGCCTTCTCTCGCACTTTCCAGATCCAGAATGATATCACATGTGAGAACTGACACCGCTGCGCAGTGCAGACACGCCAACCAGAAGCCCGACGAGTCGCGCGACTACTCCACGTGCATCAAGTGCTCGCACGAACGCTGCCGCAGCTGCTCCATCCGCTGGCGCATCCGCACTATCGAGGAGGAGTGGACGTCACGTGCGGCCGAACACACCATGAAGTACGCCAGCCGCCTGATCACGCGGGAGGAGTACTACGACCTGAAGAGTGGCGACGAGGAGTATGCGAAGCAGACCGGCTTGGAGACGGCTTGGATGTGGGCGGAGCGTCGGAAGAGGGAGGGCAAGTGGGGCCAGGGACGTACCAACGGCGAGAGCGAGAGGAGCGATATGAGTGAAGTCGGCGAGAAGAGTGTCGTCTCCGTCTCGGAGGATGGCAGCGTTGGTGCGGAGCGCGAGGGTGGTTACGATGGATAAGAAGAATGCTTGCTTCATGATCGATGCTGAGGCTCATGCCTAAAAGGTGACGATCAGGAGTAAAGATTTGACGGCACTTGTCTCCTTCACTCCCCTGAGCTTCTTCTAAGGGGAATAAATGTGGCGTTCTTGATTTCTTTGATTCCGGCTGGGAATGCAAAGTTCGTGAATGGACATGACATCGCAGGGAATCTGGTTGGATTCATAGGCTTGGGTGGTATAGCAGAGCAGCATGAGTCAATCAGGTTCCTTCTCCATAAAAGTATAAAACTACCAAACCAGTGAGCTGTAGACTTCTTTTGAAACAAAAACGCAAGGGAAAAAGAGCCATACACAGAACCAGTGATTCGCTCAATCTCAGCTTCTGCGCTACGATGTCAGAAACTTCTCCCCTACGCCTGGCGGAGGAACCTCCAAAGTTTCCCAATACAGAACTCTGGTACTGGAAGTGCCACTATGTGAGACTTACAAAGTACAAGTGTTGAGCTTACCGCTGATATTTGCCAGTGCAACTTTACGAACCCGATGCCGGGTTCGGTCGAAGTATACGGGAAATGTACCCTGTGCGTCCGAGAGAGATGTAGGGAATGCCAGATTAGGTGGGGAAGCCTCGAAGAAAGGGCAGGCCGGAGGTGACTTCAGAATGCCATTATGGACAGGCGGGCAAATATTTGCTTGGAGTTTAATGGAACGGACAGCACGTCAATCTGCTTCAACATTAGCGATTCTCAGCAGGAGGAGCACTTACATTGTGGACCAGGACTATTGAGATAATCGGGGCCGTGCTCTCGTTACCAAGCCATGAAATTCAAATCAATTATCGATTTTTCGCATCATATACATATGGTCATTGAACGTAAGTAGCCGGTCACATCTGTACACCAGAAGCCTATCCTGTCCTATGCACCGCAAGCCCAATTCAACCGAACCCAAACTCCCTCATCGAATAAACATCATGAGCCACTGGGGCCAGCTTCGTTATCTTCGGCCAATTCCGGCCTGTCTATTTTTTGCCGTTTGCCTCTAATCATATCTCCGAGCGTATTGCTCAGGCTTCTTGCTCTTGTGACTCGACCGCCGGCGCTTTCTTGTGGCTTGCTGGCGTACTCATACTGGTCGTCATTCTTAACAGGTGACGTTCCTAACTGGAAGTCATCCTCTTCGCTTGTGTTAGTCAGCCGTTGGGATCCTGACTTTGTCCTCCGAAGCGCCGATTTGGACCGCCTGAAGCCGCCACTGCGGGCAACAACACTGAGACCACCAGAGATCGGCGACAGTAGAGGACCGGGTAACATTCTAGACATAGAATGTCTGGCAGGAATCATCGGAAGATCTGGCTGCGGGGGTGCCGGGGACTGCTGATCGTTGGGATGAGTGTGCACATTTCCTTGTGATATTGTTCTGGCCAAAAGATGCGATGTCTGAGGAGCATTGTGCGCTTCTGATGGAAGAACTGGCGAGGATATTGTGCTTTGCAGTCCTGGATGGTGTTGTAGTAAAGGTTGCGGAAGATCGTCTGGGGACGTTTTCCAGGGACTGCTGAAAAGAGGGCTCTCCTGGCTACTGCCTTGAAAGAAAGGCATGATTCGCAGCGATGGCTTGTACGAGGAATTGGAGCACATGGGAGGACTTCGTGGTCTTTCTAGAGGCTCGGCAAAACTGACATGTGAGTCTTGCCGCGATGCAGAGCCATGGCCTTCGACCACACCATCGTAGTTCTGGAATACATTCGCTCGTCTCTGGGACTCATCCCGGGATGATAAATCATCTTCTGCTTCTTCTTGTCCAGTGAGACTAATGCGCTCCTCTCCATCTGACTCGGAGCCCTCTTCTTCCTCGTCATCTTCATCCTGTGTTTGCCGTCCACTTGTGATGAGCCAGACACTAAAGAATGTCATTATACATCCACCAATAAACTTGGAGAAGTTGTCGGCAGTAGCTTTCTCAAAATCGCGATACAGAATCGCACTTCCGATTATTACGGAAAGAGTGAACATAACGAACTGTATAGGAATGACCTGTGTCGAGTCAAACCGTTGAAGTGATTTGTTGACGTATCTCACCTGCATCACGGCGGTCGCAATGAGTACAGCCACCAAGGCATAAGTGACTGGAGTTGTCAAAGCTCCCCATAGAGTTGACGAAAGCATTGAAGCAACGCCTTTGGTTGAGAGGGCTGTGTAGCCTCCTGTTCATAGTTAGTAGAGACATTGACACGGATAAAGCACCTTCGATCCTCACCAAAAAGCCCTACAAGCCCCAAGTCGATCAATATAGTTCTGTTCCCGTACTTGGGGCTCGCAAACATCAGCACTACTATGAGCGTTACAGTGACACCCATATATATCTTGAACGCCGTCGTTGTAATGGCACCCCATATCTCATGAGGCCCGAATTTCTGCTCCTCTGTCTTGGCACTCAAGACTACCGTGATTGCTCCTCCTACCGCAACCAAAACACCCCAAAAGTCCCGCATTCGAAACCTTTCCTTCAACATGATAGGAGCTATAACGCAGTTCGATATCAGAGCCACCACGCCCAGCGGGGACACAATGGAAGCCGGCGCAAAGCCGTAAGCCAGGAAATTTCCCGCCTCTCCCACCGTCATCAGCACGATTCCTCCCCACCAGTATGGCGACTTGAGATAGTTTGATTGGTCTTCGTGGGAGAATCCGCTTGACTGAGAGTTGAAGGACGACGACAAGAGGCTGTCCGCCTCACCATTTATTCCGTCCACTTTCACAGTCTGCTGCCCACTTACGCCCGTAGCCCCATATCCTCCACCGGTCTTTGATATGGTCTTCATCTTCTCTTTCCGGCGAGCCCGCTCATCGTGTAGCCTTAGGTGGGCGTATTTTTGAATGTTAAGAGCGAAGGATATGAGGATGTTGCCGACTACGGCCGTGATGATTCCGATTAGAGAACTCCATCGTTGCAGCTGCGACCCCCCTCCAATAAAGGATATGGCGTTGAAGAGGAGCTCAGAAGAGATTTGGGACAGTTTCGCGGCAGGAAAGGATGCCGTCGTCGGGTCCAGAGTCGGGGTTGGTAAATACATATCAGCGTTGACTTGCAATACTGCGTATCATCCCAATTGCGTCCAGGACCTTACAGACCGGACTGTGATATCGATTGCGGTGACATGAGGGTATGAAATGACCATCGGGTGCTCGGCCGTGAATATCTGTGATGTTGTGATTATGATTACGGAGTATAGTTGTCGAGACATGCGGAGGCGGAGGGTGTAGAATCGTGGTTGCGATTTGCAGGGACAGACCTAGCCCGATAAGATAAATACGGTCGGTAATTCACCCCACCAAATATGCAAGGTCCCCATACTTATTATTGACGACAACTCCACGACTTTCTTTCAAGAGTGTCAGACCACTCACTATACACCATGAGCGACGATGATGATTTCGATGTGGAGGTGCCTGAGATGGCTGCAGACGATCCTATGAGAGCATATCTTCCACAGTCCTTTGGAAAGAAGTCAAAAGAGACAGATGTTGCGGCGCAAATTGGACGGACAAAGAGAGCTGTGGACAAGGCTACAGCTACAGCAATTGCTGAGAGCTCTGCTGATAGAGAGGAACCACCACTGAGGATCGCGCAGGAGCCAGCGTCGAAGGACTTTGGATCAAGCGATGGCGATGACCCTGACGACGACTCGGATGAATCCGACGACGACGAGTACCCAGTATCGCATGAGCTGGTGCTCAAGACACATGACCGCGCGGTGACTACAACTGCTCTGGATCCTTCTGGAGGAAGATTGGTATCGGGCTCAACGGATTGTACGCTAAAACTACACGATTTTGCGTCTATGACACCCACGACCCTGCGAGCATTCAAGAGCGTTGATCCAAGTGCCTCGAAGACTTCTACAAACTCGGAAACCCACCCCATAAATCATGTCGAGTTCAACCCCTTATCGGGTGGGACATTTCTGTGTGTCTCAGCGACACCTCAAGCCAGGATTATGAGCAGAGATGGAGAGGTGCTGGCCGAATTTCAAAAGGGGGATATGTACTTGAGGGATATGAAAAACACTAAAGGACATATTTCCGAGGTCACAACCGGTACCTGGAATCCTATCGACAAGAACATATGCGTGACGGCTGGGACAGACAGTACTGTCCGAATATGGGATGTCAACCACAAGAGATGTCAGAAGGAGGTAATTGTACACAAATCCAGAGCTGCTGGATCTGCTGGCAGGACGAGAATAAGTGCAATCGTCTGGGGAAGTGCGATGCAGGGGGGTGGTAACATTCTTGTTGCTGCGGCTCTCGATGGAAGTCTGGTGATGTGGAGTGGCGATGGGCCCTTTTCAAGGCCAACAGCGGAGATCAGAGAAGCTCATAAGCCAAATACTTGGACTGGAGGAGTGGATATCAGCTCGGACGGTCGAATGGTCGTTACGAGAGGAGGGGATGATCTGATCAAGCTCTGGGATTTGAGAAAGTTTAAGACCCCAGTTGTAACCGTCTCACATCCCTCGACATCGGACACGTACTCTGCGACCAACATCAGATACTCGCCAACATCTTCAAGCATAATCACCGGATCGACGACAGGTCATCTCCACATCCTGAACCCTGGAAATCTCAAGCCAGAGTTGGTCACTCCTGTGACACCAGGGTCGCCGCTTATTACAGTTGAATGGCATTCCAAGATCAACCAGATCGTGACCGGATCCGCCAACTCCGAAATACACGTTCTTTATAATCCTAATACCTCAACCCGTGGTGCTGTCGATGTCATGTCTCGAGCGCCCAAGAAGCGACACGTCGATGATGATCCGAACTTTACAACCGACCAGTCGGCTGGACTATCAGGGGACAGCGTTGTGAGTGCCGGTGGAGTCATCACAAGTGCTGGGGCGACTTCATTTGCAGCTCGTCATCCAACCGTTGGTCTCACAGCTTCCGGTCGTTCAAGAGATCCTCGGAGACCTCAGATCCCAGCGGTGACTCCATTCATGAAAAGCCAGCAGGACGAGAAGTACATTAATGAGAGCATATCGTTGAGCAGTATGAGAGATGAGGATCCTAGAGAGGCGCTGCTCAAATATGCTGAGCTAGCGAAGAAAGACCCGATGTTCACGAACGCCTGGAAGGAGACCCAGCCCGTCACTCAATATGCGAATCTGAGTGACGAGGAAGAGGAAGAGGGGCCTGACAAGAAGAAGCCTAGGAGAGCTTAAATTGGCGTTTTTCTGGGTTGGGATATGAGCGGGGGCATGTCAGGGCGTTCACGGAGAGTGGCATTTGGACCAGAGGACGGAATGGGACTTATGTGAGTTTGTCATGGACAGAATACCCACGAATGCAAGACTTGGAATAAGAAGTGGCCCCATTAGCCAGTGATATTGATGAACTTCATTCTTGTCGGATTACAGAGTCCAATATGGCATTCAGGAATGGAAGGAACGCGAATGGCGATGGCACGGCAGTAGGCAGTGGCACGTGACTGTGGCCCGTGCACCTACGGTTCCCATAAGGAACCGTCACAACTACTCATAGCAATACCAGACATTACCAACACCATAAACCACCTGATTAGCCTAGACTATCAACCACTTGTATAACCAACAAGTCTCTTCACCTTCAATCTACTCCAGTCCCACGAATAATAAGCTCGGGTTGCGAAAGTGATCTCTGGAAACGTTGTCTGGAAACGTTGATATTTATCAACTTTGGTAATTGTAACGCGAAAAGAAACTGTCAAAAAATGCTTTTGATAGATTTGGCTGGCGTTTGGTTGCTCTTACATGCTAGTTAGTAAGGCCGTGCTTGGTGAAGAGCAAGAAGAGCCGAATTTCAAGACGGTCTTCGGTCCTTTCGTTCGTCACTTGCTGCTGGGCAACGTGGAAGATTTCATGATACCTGTGTTCGATTCCCGTGAAGTCTCCAAGGACACCAAATACAGCTACTGAGGTGATGGATTGATAGCCTATCTTACTACTAGCGAAGTCTCGTTTTTGCGCCCCATATAGCTAGGTAGGTAGCTGACATCAGTACAATTTTGCATGGCTCATAGAAAGGAAAAGCGAGGTGGACTCTGAAACAATATTAAGGTACCAAGGGATACCGTGCAATGTTTTATAGGCGCAGCAATTTGAGCGTTGCAATCAATCACAAGAAAAGATAAGTAGAGTTGATGGGTGGGAGGTTACCCGTTCAGAGCCACTATTTGTGAATTCGTACAGAAGGGGAATACACTTCAACGATATGCATGACTGAGCTAAGATGTTAAGATTAGAAGTGGTATGCAGAGATATGAATAATTAAAATGGGTCGGCAACTGGAATGGAAGGATGCAACGGTCGTGGCGGACAGACAATCCAGCAAGAGAGTGTGCAGGAGCAATGCACCAGAGCAATAGGGACAGGCAATAAAGCCACGGGTGTAACAGTCTCCAGGGTCTTCAGGGTCTCCAGGGTCTCCAGAGCCTCCAGAGTCTCCATATATTCTTGAACTGTCACATTGATGCCGTCTGATGTTTCGTTAAGGGAATCCATCTTCGGCCAAGAAGAGGTAGACTCCCCGCTGTAACCGAGGCATCCCACCCGTACGGTTTCAACAGGGCGTCCAAGTAGGTACCGGTACGGTACATAGGTACTCCGTATATCAAACTTTCCGTAGCGGAGCGGCCGCTGGCGTGGGATATACGTAGTACCACGGTACAGGCTGCGACGTAGTATTACGCCTCGAGGGTAGGGAAACCAGGGGGTTTAAAGTGGAAACTAAACTTTTAAGGCATCCTCGAGGGGTAATAGTAGTACTTAAGCCTGTACCGTGGTACTTACGCCTGGGACGTAGTAATAGTGGGACTTGACGTCACAACTTGAAGGGCCCTTTCCTAAAGCGGGCGAAACAATTATGTCCCGCGAAACAATTATGTTCCGCGAAACGATTGTGTTCCGCGTCGCTTCTTAAATAGCGGAGAAGTTAGATATGTATTTTTATTAAAACAATAACTGTATGACCTGATAAATATATATGTATATATATATATATATTATTATAGTATTAGATCTTAATCAAGCTGGAAAAAAAAATTCGATTGTACCGTTTCTTTCGAATCAAATCAAGATAGGCTACAAATTAAGGCCGCAGCGAATTAGGTCTACTTTCTCTAACTTATTATTTAAGTTTTTTTTCTTTTCAAATAATATTATGCCAAAAGTGACGATAATATAATATTAATTCGCTTATAATCTTCGTCGTTATCGCTGATTTAATTGTAAGCTATTGGATTTTGCTTAATTCGAAAGCGTTTTTTATTTGCGAAGACTTAAAAGTGGATCGAACACAAAGCTTCTGCGAACTTGATAAGCCTTTTTTCTTAAACGCTGTTGCAACGTCAAGTCCTACTACTAATAGAAAAGTTTCAGAGCCGACTTACGGTAACTCAACATACGTAACGATTGAGTTAACCCCACTATTAGTAAACGGAGATTATTATTAAGAAGGATTTTCGCAAAGTCAGTTAACTTGATCAGTTATCTTGACTGAATTGAGTACTGATTTGCGAGTGCCTGTATATAAACAAACATGGCTCCGACACTAGTAATCTTAATACAATAAGACTTAGATCGAAGGCGGTCGATAGCTATACTTAACGAAATGGTGAAGTTTTCGTATTAAAAGTCCGAATACACGAGTATTCGATCATCAAAGTGCAACATATCCTCCCCTCCATCGCCCCCCCCACCCCCCCCCCGAGTTGCTACAGCCTGAGGGTGCCTCAAAAAATTAAATTTCCGCTTTGAACCCCCTGGTTACCCTACCCTCAAGGGTGTAAGGATTACGCCTGCGACGTACGTAGTAGTACGACCTTCGTACATCTCCACCTACTCCTACATCATGTTAGGGGCCAGGGCACAGAATTAGCTTTAGACCAAGGCCAAACTATCTCGAATACAATATCCGCAAGGCGAGACAACACATAAGAGTACTACGCAGGTCGACTGGTCAATAATCGTTATCTTTTGAAACCGATCACCTTGCTAACTTCTTAGCTGTGGCACTGACTCTATATATAAGATGACTGAGTGAGTTAAGTCTGCTGCGAAACTTGTCTATTACAACAGTCTGTACGGAGTATAGCTGGCTACGCCCAAATTCGACTCTATATTAGGGTTGATCTGCGACATGGGGACATACTTACTACTAAGTACTGGCCGCATGAGTATAGTTCGTACCTCCGTACTCCGTATTCATACTAAGTATAAGAAGGGATGACAAGCTTCTGCTGCTCGTCATCATGCGCACTTTTTATAAGCTAATCAATTCCGTTCGCTCAAAAAACTTATTTTTGCTTTTTCCCCTAAAGTCACATTCTCTTTAATAAGGGGAAGAGCCCTACAGCAAGCTCGTTTTGATAAACAAAGGAAAATTCTGCTACTACGCAAAAAAAAAAAAAAAAAAAAAAATTGCTGCTTTTTCGACTTCAGATCAATTTCATTGAGATGTTGTTTTCTCGAATTCTGCTCACCTCCGGCCTGGCTGCCGGCGCCCTTGCTGCATCATGGATAGTGCCTGGCGCTGACTGGAAAGATACCGCTGGTAACACTATTGATGCCCACGGAGGCATGATATACCAGCATGAAGCAAACTTCTACTGGATAGGCCAAGCTGCGAATGATGGCAAGTCACCTCTTTCTGGGCCACGAGTACTCTAGTCTGACCTGTCAGATGTCACACCCTATCTATACAAGTCAACAGATCTCCTCAACTGGACTCCACTTGGGGCTCAAGCCGCAATTAAGTGGATGTGGAGACCGAAGATTGCCACGCCAAATGGATCTTTCTGGGTATGGGAGTGTGTTATTCGCCGTCGAGTATCATGTTGACTTTCGGTAGATTTACGGGCAAGTCGATCGCTCAGTGCAAGCTTTGGTATCTTCTCAGATTGAGGGAGGATACAAGGTGAATGGACCTGCCGTTAGGATACCGCCAAATTCCTACAGTTATTCGGACACAGGAATGTTTCAGGATCCCGACACTCAGACTTGGTATCTCATGACCAGTGCCGACCACAACATTGTGCAGATCAACCAGATCAATCCGGACGGGACAATTGGTGACGAAGTTAACCAACTCAGTAAGTGGATGATTCTTGGCTCTTTGCATAGTACCAGCGCTGATGGATTATGAAGCTGGCGGATCATACGAAGCACCAGGGATGTTCAAAGTGGACAATATCTACTTTCTGATCGTCTCGGGGAAGACGGGATGGCGTTCCAATCCCAACCAGATGTTCTGGGCCGATAGCATCGATGGCAACCTCACCGGCCCCTTTGAAATTGCACCGGTGGAAGAGAACACTTACAATTCGCAGAATACCTTTGAACTTACCATTAAAGGATCCAAGCAAACGACTTACATCTACATGGGTGACTCGTGGGACTCGAAGGGGGGACCGAGTTCTACTTACATTTGGCTTCCTATGAAAGTTGATGCTACGTAGGTTATCGACGGTCGGGCCCGCGGACATATCTGACATTATCTGTAGTGCTCACACGCTCGCACTGGAGTATCATGCCATGTGGAAAGTCGATGTGACGACCGGCGAAGTCTCATGGCCTACCACCAAGAAGCGATATGAGGCCGAAGCTGCAGCAATCTCTGGTCGCGCAGGTAAGTCCTCAACTTTGCTGTCTTTGACGTCTTCAAGGGATCATGTTCCTCTAATGCTTGTGACTCAAAGCCATCAAGGACTGCCAAGGTTGCATCAGTAAACGTTCAGTGCATCAAAGTAAGCTATTGAGAGCTCGCCGAAAGTACCCAAAACTTCATGGCTGACTCCTCATGCAGTTGATACTCAAAGCCAGGTCGTCTTCCAAAACATTACGGGTACTGGGAAGCCACAGTGGCTTGCTCTGCATTACACAGTCAACAATGCAGCCGGTGAGTCCTATTAGGCTGAAGATTGCACGAGTTGAGCTAATTTTCCTGACTGTAGTTGGTGAAGCACACCTTGCCATTAACGATCAGCCCGTACCAACAAAAATCTCTGACATGAACTGTCGTGCCGGTCGGCAAAAGACGATTCCTGTCGAGCTCACACTGAAGCCAGGAGACGTCAACAAAATCACGTTTGGGGTAACGGGTGAAAAAGGTCAGTTCGCATCTACAATTTTCTTTTCTCCGGCCTTCGGCTGTACCATTGCAAGAACAGTGCTGACTTCAGGCGTCCCAGATTTCGAGGCCCATCTAGACGGCATCGAGATATTTGAAGACGCCTAGAGAGAATCTTCTGCGCCGCGAAGACGGGTGGTTCTGGAGATGTTTCTGGGATCACGGGCTGTAGGCTGTTTCTTTTCGGTCCCCTGCGATTGTATCTTTAGATTTCTGTTTTTGTGGCGCCGCGCGCTTGTTAAAGCTGAATTTCCCCCCCACCCCCACCCCCCCCCCAAAAAATAAAAAAAAATAAAAATTTGAGAAATTTTTAAGAAATTTCACACGCTTGATGTAAGCCAACTCCGCAATTCCTTTCTCCTTGCGGAAAATAGAGCCGATGGCTCAGTGGCTTAGTCGCTGAAAACAGATAACCTGTTTCCCGTGGCAGAAGCCCAATGTGGCTTTATTATATCACGTATTATTATTAGCGGATAACCTAATCAGTTAGGGTTGTAGACCAAAACCTCCTCATGAGCTTGCAATCGAGTTTGGCCAAAAAGAAAAGAAAAGAAGAAGAAAAACATGTTCTAGCGTTTTACTATTTTTAATAGTTACCTGATAGGCTCATGATGTCTGTCTGTTTACAAAAATAAAAAAGGTGGCGTCTGGTAAATCGGAGAAAATGAAATCCTCAAAATGAAAACTTTGAAATTGGAACCTTGAAAATAGGTTCTCTGAGAGATCGACATTGCGTCATCTTTCCGATTTCGTTTGGTAATTCCCTCAAGTCCGGTTTCAGAGGTCTATTAAACTCGCCACGTCGAGGATCGTTCGTCCAACCTTGCTTTAATACAGGACGGGTATCCTTAGCATAATTTTGAGCAACCTAATCGTCGGACTTGCTTCCCTTTATTCGCTAAGCAAAACGATATTACTACGTAGTACTTCGTACGTAACCGCATCCTTCGCTTCTCACAAGTCAAAATTTTAGAACAAGGTTCAACGTTACTACGAGTCCATATCCAATGGAGAGACTCGACACTGAATTTGTGGATCACATGAAATGGAAACTGCTTTTTTTGCAGTCTCTAGTTTCGAGAAGGGTTGCGAGGTTTCGAGGTTTTCTTTCAAGGTTTCAAGCCACACACCCGTTTCACGAGGACGCTGATTCAGTCCATTACCACGTCCCAGGCGTAAGTATTACCCCTCGAGGGTAGGGTAACCAGGGGGTTTAAAGTGGAAACTAAACTTTTGGGGCACCCTCGAGGGGTAATACTTAGGCCTGTACCGTGGTACAATTTAAAAGTGCTGCCAGTTTTGGCCGAGGTGCGATTTGAAGAAGAGCAAGAGGTGCAATTGAAAGTGCAACTAAAGAAACAGCAAGAGGTGCAATCAGTTTTTATTAAGGCACCTTTGGAGGAACTTTAACAGGAGGTGCAATGAAAGCAATTGTCAGCTTTGATCAAAGCACATTCGAAGTACTGTTCCCACGCTATATCAACTTCGAAGCTTGCTTGACTTGGGCCGCACCAGGATCGCTTCAAAGTTCGAATACGTCCGCTGTACGGTGTCACGAAGCTAGCATTGAAGACTCTCCGAGTGTAGGATCGAGCGATATCTATCATCAAGCAGGGCGGCCTTCAATTCTTCTGATATGCCGAGGGCATTCAAGGCGGCAATTATTCTCTCGTTAGATAAAGGGCCGATGTGGAGGCGGGATAATCTTTCCCAGGGCGAATGAAAGTTTACTATTAGAAGATATGGAGGCATAGGGTCGCGCTGCTCATCGGCCGAAGATCGTAGCGGCAGCAGTTCTGTTGAATCCCAGATATTTCACACTACTGACGGATTTCGTGGTCTCCGGGATATCACAAGGGAGGGATAGGAAGTTCTATCGTATGCTAACAGACGTATCGAAGCACTTGCACCGCTTGAGGCACTCGTTGCTTGCCGGAGATATAGATAATGGTGGAGGGGGTGTAATCCTGTTAATTCTTTAGATTTGAAAAAGTTGAACCGATGACCTACTTACAATTCAAAAACGAAGCGGAGATTTTACGTTTTCCGTTCATAAGGGGCTTTCCGTAGAAGCACGAAACATTCCTCGAGAGCCTTTGATTCTGCAGGATTGAGAACATAGCCGAATGAGGACATAATGCTGTGTCTTCGTTATGCGGGCGTGAAGTGATTTGTAGAGTTGGAGGTTGTTAAAGGTGAGCTGGGCGGTTGGTTGTATCCGTAGAAGAAAGTATTGTCAACATGCTTATCCCAAGATTCATCACAACTGAATTCTACACTTATCTCATCCGTTGTTAAATATACCTCTAAAGTGATGGAGCGGATTTACCATGGAAACCATTATTTAAAGTTACTTCATACTGGAGACATACCTTAAAGGGGAATCATTTGGACAGTCAGCTAATCGGAGTTGACGGAATCAATTATTTATGTATGACAGGAAGAACGCCGGTCCAGTAAAGCCAGCAAGGACGGGTGGCCAGGTAAGCGTCACGAGGTCTCCCTCCTGGGCTGTTTACTATGATCCTAATCATCATGCAGACTCTACATACCAATATTCCAGCGGCTATCCAAGTTAGAAGACATGATAGAATGGTGGAGCTGGAACCTGAAGGGCGCTCTCCTAGAAGTACTGAAGACATGGTTGTGTATTGAATGCTGGAATAAGGGTCAGGATTTGCAGTTTGGTGATAGTAAATGGGAATTCAAGATACCCGAGTTTCCAACATGACGACTGTAGAATGCAGACCTGGTGAAAGGTCTTCTACTGTGAGCTTAAAGGTTAGTGAAGTGCGTACGCGACTGCCAGAAACTAGCCGAGGATTTAGCCGAGGATTCGGTAAGCAACAAAACAATGAAACCCGACAGCCCAGTGTCCTGCCAGAAATTAGCCGAAGATTTAGCCGAAGATGTAGTAAATAACAAAACAATGGAATCTGTCAGTCCAGTGTCCTGCGTAGGACCTTACACCAGTTCTTTCTAAACTTCCGGGTATAGAATGATGCTATGTGGTTGCGTATCTATTCACCAAAGCTTGTACCTGTGGCCTTTTGGTTGGAGTCTTCTTCATATCAGTACTACTTTTTGCTGCGACCTTTTGTAATAGAGAGGAAGAATGGAAACATCAACTTCGCTGCGTGACCCCCACTTCTCCCCCACAGCTCATGTACCCGGTCTCTTCATATCTTCAAGGTCATTTATTGAAAGGTGAATGGCAGAGATCCGAGGTCACTAGTCTGGCCCCTCGATCTATAGTTGCCGTAAATTGCGATGCAGAAGCCTCAACCACGCTAGTAGAGTAGTTTGTTATTCTCGCCTGCCTTCACCATCCAATCCCGTCACGACCACCTTTACCGTCCTCCGAAGTTCAGCAGACCTCAAATTACTTCAAATTCCTTCACATTGACAACTTCAAGGCCCAAGAGTCCAGATCATCTTGTCACATCCCCATTCTCACAGGCCTAGCGCGCCAGCACCGTCAACATGTCCAACATGTCCAACCACTTGGAGCAGCTGCCTACCGGCTCATTCTCGAGCCCCGAGTTCCAGACTACGTTGCAAGGCATGATATCCCAGCAGAACTCCACACTGTTGCAGATCCATATGGCGAACTCGGCGCTGTACCAGCAGCTGGCACAGCAGAATGCCGAGCTCGCGCAGCAGAAGAGAGGCACGTTGAAGCTGGCTGAGACACACGAGGCAGAGAACAAGATGCTCAAGGGCGAAGCTGCGATTCTAAGAAAGCAACTTGGAGACGCGGAGGAGCGTGTCGCGAATGTTCGGGCAGAGATCGCCGTGCTCGCGCAGCAGAAAGCCAAGTGGAAGCTGGCTGAGGCACAGGAGGCAGAGGACAAGATGCTCAAGGGGGAAGCTGCGATTCTAAGAAAGCAACTTGGAAACGCGGAGGAGCGTATCGCAAATCTCCGGGCAGAGAATGAAGCTTTGAGGAAGAAGCCTCTTCCGGGAGAGATGGGTAGGCTCAAGAGGCAGAGCGAGACGATGGAAGGCAGACTCGTGAAATCCACAGGAAGGTATGTCGCACTGTGCCCCGGAATACTCGAATGCGCATGCTAACTTACAGTTAGAATCTCTGAGCTTGAGCGTATTGTCAAAGACCTTCGCGCTACCGCAGAGTTGAAAGAGCCATTGTATCAGGTCGGTATTGACGTTCGCAAGGGGCTCTGGGAGAAATGGAGGGCACTATCCGGTAACTTCGAACCCAACGCAGAGTTAGTCAAGAAGAGAGACCGAGCTGCCAACGAAGGGAACTGGGGAGCGGACTCGGCACTCCTAAACCTTGGATATATCTCGTCATCGATCACCTCGGGCGTGTCGAACGGAGGAGTCAACGATCTCTTCTTCTTCTACTACGTGCTCAAGTCCGACTGGGCCAGACTGCGCTTCCCCCGACAGCTAATTCAAGCCGCCGACTGCTGGGCTTCGATCACCGTTTCTGAACTGTCCGCTGAAGGTCTCTCCATTAGTGAGGATGGCGTCCAGGAGATCGTGGCCGATATCATGCTCAAGATTTCTCGTATGATGATGGCTGATGGGGACGATCTATCTGTCGAAGAGATTGCCACTGTTGAAGCCGTAATCGACAGTGACGCAGAGCTCGTTCGCAAAATCCACGAGCTTGAGATTATCAAGAACGACATCGTGGCCGAGGCCTGGCGAGGAAACCAACGAAGATCAGGTGAAACTCCGCATCAATCACTGGACCTCCTCACCGGAGCCTTGTAGCTGATAACCGGATAGCTATTTAGAAGAATCACGAATTGGTCCCCCCAGCTCGGCGGTCGAGCCCGAAGGAACCTCTACCATCTTGACATACATTTTCGTGCCGGCTGTGAAGCTTCAATCTTCTGAGAATGGTCTCGCAAGCTTTCAAATCCCCAAACCTGTTGGATGGATAATTACATGTATGATACAAAACCAATAGACAACGTTAAAACAGATGGAAGTAGTCACGCTGATGTGTAGATCAAAACCTCAATACTCGACGGAGTCGCCGAGCACAGTATTGGCAGTATTCTCCATCCACGTCTACTTCAAGCACCCAGCTTCTACGCTCTTCCCGAGTTCTTAATCAGTGACCAGAGAGGATCCAGCTTGATCAATCTCTCGTCAACTATTATAATTCAAAAAGCCACAGCCAAACGTCCCCAGCCGGCGGCTCTTATAATTAGCAACGCCCTTAGTGGAACAAATCAAAGCCGGATGAACGACCGATGCGTAGCCGCAAATTCCAAAGTTCAACAATGATTCATATGGACTCCCACATTAGCTAGCTCACATAATTAGGTAGCTTCAACGTGTCGTATATTATAGGTATGCTGCAGGACATCCCCTCCGTTTCCTCGTCCTTTCCCCGGGCAGCTTTCCGAGTTGGATGTACGATTTCGTTACGATAAAGCCGGTGGGTTTGTCGCAATTGCTGGTGGTGGCACTGAGTATACGGTAAAAAGTGAGTAGTTTTCTTCGGAGGTAGCACACATAATACGTTATATTCACGAAGCGAATAGTAGTATCTTTCATCCACACAGCTTGGTTTGCTTACGGCCAGTGATACAAGGAACCAGCTTGATGGATCGCTCTATTTGCATTGCTCTATCCTACCCGAGGAGTTTACGCTGCAAGCCCCAGGCCCCCCTCCCGTCCATCCAAACACGCCCGAGGAAGAACTAAGCCGAAGAGAGATTTACCGCCGATTCTATCACAGCAATAGGGTATACACATAGAAATAAAAACGCTCACGTCCATCTGAACAAATCTGCAAATCTATTCGTCCAGTCTCCAACAATAAAACCCACTCGCACTCCTAATAATTCAACCCCGAGAAGCTCCGATTCCGGATAAGCCCCCTTTCCTGGCTCATGCTTCTTCTCAAAGCACTCCGCGTCGTCCCGGCAATCTCCTCCGGCAGCTCAACTTCATCCTTGATTCTGCTTATCAGCCACGCTGCGACCAGCGTAAACAGGCCCCCTGCCGCTAGCACGGCCGCATAGCTGCGATCTCCGGGTGTCCCGCGGGGCTTCTGCAGGAAGCGAAACATGATGGACGAGCCGAGCGTCGCCAGGATCTGTGGCGCGGCGATGGCCATGTTGTGGATGCCGAGGATAACTCCAGCCTGATCTTCTTCTTCGTGATGCTGCCCGGGATGCCCCTCGACGTCTGTGTCAGGGTCGGAGTGGCGGCGGGCGGCGGAGCGAGCACGGCGCAGGGCATCACGTTTGCTGATTTCGGCCGAGATGAGGGCAAAGGGTGCCCAGAGGGTCAGAGCCCAGGAGATGCCGACGATACCGATGAGAGCTGTGGCGGCGGCGATGCTACGGACGATGAGCGCGCTAAACATGCAGCATGTGAAGATGAGATGGGAGATGAGCCAGGCGCGGCGGAGGGTTAGCCAGGGGATTACGAGGGCGTCCAGGAAGCGGGAGACGCGGGTTGAGTAGGATTTTTGGGAGTCAGAGGAGTCGGATGTTGAGGCGTCGTATGTGGGGGCGATGAAGAAGGGGAGCAGGACATTGGTGGTGAGAGAAGTGACGGCGTAGACGAGAAGGGCGCGAGTACCCATGCGGGTGGCTGTTTCGTAGAGCTTGTCGATTTCATTCGGGGTCATGTTGGGATTCTCAAGAAGGTAGGGTTGCACGTAGATGTCTCCTACGTAGGAGGAAGAGTAGAAGAGCTGGGGGAAGAATCCGATCCAGGCGAAAAACTGGACCTCGCAAACTTGCCGGGTAAGAGGTGGGAGTCTTCGAATGGACTTGAAAATTGTTTTGAAGAATGCGACCAGACCTCCTTTTCCTTTCGGCTTGGCAACTTCCAGTCGAGGATCTCGCTCTTTGATGGTGAGGATACTGATAGCTACTGTACTGAAAAGCGATATCGATGCAATCACGCATAGAATCTGGAACTGTGTGTTTCCAAAGAACCACATGTACTTGGGAAGGTCAACATAACCAGCCACGTAGCCGATGATGTTTCCAACACCCACGACTCGACTTGCCATGGAGTTTGCAGATTCTACGAGGGTAAGCTACTTCCACCCATCAAGAATCCGACTTACCTTGCTGATGACTCGGGCAGCAGTCCAAGATGAAGGCTCTAATTCCTGCTTGCACTGCAAAGCATTAAGCGGGGTCGTACAGCATCGGAGGGCAACATTACCTGTGTTTATGGAGAAGTCTAGAATGTACACGAAGCCGACCGCGATCACGATCGTTGTAATCTTTACGCCCTCCGACTCTTCGCTTGCGCCGAAGATGCCCAGAAACCCACCGACTATCTCTCTTACCCAGGCAAGACACAGCAGTGAGAGGATAGTTGCCAACCCCCCAAATACCATGAATGGAGTCCGCTTTCCCCATGACGATCTACAGTTATCGCTGAGAATTCCCACATATGGTTGTACGAGCGCTCCTGACAGAGGTCCTGCTATCCATACCAAAGCCATGAGAGACTTGCTCAACCCCAGCGAAAGCAAATATGGAGTTCCATTTGACAGTTCCACTGCCCATGCCAGTTGTAGTCCTCCGATACTGATTGTTAAGAGAATCATGTACCATAGACTCTTGGATTCTTGGTAGTTATCGATGGGGTCATCGTGGAGAACGGATCCGTCGACCAGTCCGTCCTCGCTCGAATCGTCTCCGGATGGGGATATCAAGGGCGACTCTTCATGCAGAGGTTTCCCAGTCTGCTCTGGAATATCATCGTCTCGTTGAGTCTCTCCAGATAGTGCAGGGGATTGCAGAGCTGCCGGCCGCTGACGAGGATGGTCTACGGCCATGATATTCCGCAGATCTGAGGTCGTTGATTGTTGTCTTTGCTCGACCGTATGTCTTTGGAATAATAACACTCGCTTTCTTCTCGGGGTCTTGGTATGTCGCGTGTAGAGGTCGGCGCAAAGGCAAATGTCGATTCGGGAAAAGCTTCTAACTCAAAGTCACGGCAGAGGTCCGAGTAGGTAATTCGAGCATTAAGACTCGAGAGGTTTGCAGAGTCCTCGGATCTTAAACAGCGTGGCTGCTCCGAGTTCACGAACTGCACATTCTCACCCTACCCTCGACGCAGACTGCGATCGCGTGCTGGCAAACCGTGATTCGACGATACCGGCTGGAGTGAACAGCAGATGTGTTGGGGGGGGTGATTCTGCCGGTCAGATGGTTTGACTGATGACAGCAGGAATGCTTGATGCGATGCTGAGCCTTTCGGTCAGAAGGGTTCCGTAGTCGTATTTATGTAAATGCGAAGGGAGACAGAGCTGGGCAGAGCTGGGCAGAGCTGCTGGACTGGACGGGACCACAACATGTCTTGAAGGTGTCAGCATCCACAAGACCCTGCTGTAGATGAGCATGGAGATCCCCCAGGTACTGTGCGACGTTGACGACACCACCACGGACTCCCGGGAAGACCGATGGGGCTGGAGGTCGTCGAGTATGGGATACCCGGGCGGGGCAGCTGTGTGGCACCCAAGAATAGCAGAAGATGGGGGGCATTGTAGATATTGGGGCAGGATAGATGGGTCGTGGCTTGTGACTCGTGAGGCAGAAGATGGCTGGCACCAGCACGGATGGACATGCTTTCTTTCCAATGCCGTATGCCATAGAAGATTCGGGCTCGGGGAATAGCTAGCTGGGCTGGATCGATATCAAAACAATCCCTACTTATCAGACTGGGAGGCTCCTCTCTATATAGATCGCGTATCACTTTGCGGCATTTATCTCAGTCACCTGGGCTTCTGCACGACATTCGATTGCATAGCCAGGCCCGATCCAAGATCCTGTCCAGCGGAGCCGCATCCATTCTTGGAGACCGGCAACCTAAGTAGCAACTAATCCCAGACGACTACTGGCTCATCGCCCACGACTCGTCTCCAAACTCCAGATCCTCTTACCGTACGCACCATCGCGAACAGTTACATGCGTCCTCTCCTCTCGGCACGCTGCTCGTTGCAGAGCTACGACTCGACATACAATCTCTCCCGCGCGCAATCACCAACATGGCCAAGATGTCTACGGCCCTCGTAGGAGTGGCCTACCAGCTCCTGAGTACGTTACACCCCGTGGAATTGGATCGCAGGCAGAGGCTAATCGATGTAATACAGAACGAGAGGCGGAAGATGATTCACCAGATGGTATGGAGGACACTTTGAGAGTGAGAAGATAACGAGGCTGACGGGAACAGGACCGGATTCATCTCAGATGGAGATCTTCTCTTCATGGGCGCTCTTCATTATGATTATGCTGCTCATTGCAGCTCTATTCACCAGTTACATGCTACAGCAGAAGAAGGTGGAAGCTGTACACGAGACGGTTATATCGATCTTTGCTGGTAGGCAGCTTTCCCAAATGCGATTGACCATACTGACTCTCCAGGTATGACGGTTGGCCTGATCCTCAGACTGAGCTCCGGAACATCAATACAAAGTCTCGTCAGCTTCAACTACCAGATATTCTTCAATCTGCTGCTTCCTCCAATCATTCTAGGCTCGGGGTACGAACTACACCAGGCGAACTTCTTTCGAAACATTGGGACGATCCTGACGTTTGCATTTGCTGGGACCTTCATATCCGCGATTGTGCTAGGACTTATCCTGTTCGTATACACCCGAATACCGATTGATGGATTTGACATGACCTTTGTCGACGCTATTTCTGTTGGAGCGACATTGTCGGCCACGGATCCAGTAACAATTCTTGCCATTTTCAACACCTACAAGGTCGACCCGAAGCTGTACACAATCATCTTCGGAGAATCCATGCTTAACGATGCTGTAGCTATCGTTCTTTTCGAGACAGCTCAGAGATACAAGGAAGGCGGAGCTGCAGGAACTCTTGGCCTCGTCAGCCTGATGGAGGGTATTGGAATCTTCTTGGCTGTCTTCTTTGGGAGCTTGCTCATTGGAGTATGTGTGGGTATTGGAACGGCTCTTGTTCTGAAGTATACCTATGTTCGAAGATTCCCCAAGATTGAGAGTTGCTTAATAATATTGATCGCATATGCCAGCTATTTCTTCTCCAATGGCTTGCACATGTCTGGTGAGTGGTCCGGTTGGGAACTCTTGTCTATGACTCGCTAACCAAAAAATTCCAGGAATTGTCACGCTCTTGTTCTGTGGGATCACTCTTAAGCATTACGCTTACTACAACATGTCACGCCGAACCCAGCTCACCACCAAGTACCTTTTCCAAGTCCTGGCTCAACTATCAGAGAATTTCATCTTCATCTACCTCGGGCTGTCGCTGTTTACCGACAGTAAGCTAGAATTCAAACCTCTCTTCATCATCGTCACTGTCATGGGAATCTGTGTTGCCAGATGGGCAGCCGTCTTCCCGCTCTCGAGACTCATCAACTGGTTCATCCGTTACCGAGCCAAGAGACGAGGCAAGGACGTCGCCGACGAGCTACCCTACAGCTACCAGGCCATGCTCTTCTGGGCCGGTCTCCGAGGAGCAGTCGGAGTCGCTCTTGCAGCCGGTCTCTCAGGCGCAAACGCATGGGCTTTAAAAGCCACCGTTCTGGTCGTCGTGGTGCTCACTGTCATCATCTTCGGTGGAACCACAGCCCGTATGCTCGAAATTCTCGGCATCCGCACCGGCGTTATCGAAGAAATTGATTCCGACGACGAATTTGACATCGAGGCCGTGCCAGGCGGCACATACTACAAGCAAAACTCATCTGGCTTCGGCAACGCCCAACGAAGGAACGGGTCTGTTCAGTTAGATGGCATGAACGGCCGCAGAAAATACGATCGTGGCACTTACGTGAGCGGTAACTCCAGTCCCATCAATGCGCCCAAGGGCCTCGCCCGGAAAAACTCCAGCGGCCGCGACATGCGCGAAAGCGAGCAAGAGCTTCTGCACCCCAATTCGGCAGAAGAATCGGATCTGGATATCGATAGCGATACGTCTGATTTGCCGCCTGTGGCCAAACGCGCGGAGAGGAAGCGAAGTAGCCCACCGCCGAGAGAAAGGGAGGAGCCATATCCGACGAGCGGGAGCGCAAGCCACGAGGGTCCGCAGATTACAGCGAGCGGGGCGATCTCCTCACTGTTGCATGGCACATCGGAGGATCACGCGGCGTGGTTCAGGCAGCTGGATGAGGGCTTTATCAAGCCAAAGTTATTGCTAGATGGAGGGAAAGGACCGCATGGCGGGCCGTCATAGAATCCCTCTTCAAGATCCACTGCTCCTTGTTGAGAGAGGTAGAAGAAAAAAAAAATAGAAATATAATGATGAGGAAACGAAGCTTTTCTGAGGTTCTTGCTGCGACGGTTGGATTAAAACGGACCGGAACAGGACGGGACGAAACGGCGTCGGCATGTGTGGCGTTCAGCATGTATAACATAACTTTGATTTGACCACTGTCCCGGCATTGCTGGTTCAGAGACTACCTAGACGAAGATCTGCTATCTGGAACTGGGATTACCCGAGTAAGCACATGTAGCCATAGATAGACAAGAGATTTTCGTTTCCATGCGCTGCTTGCTCTCTCCACACTTGTCCATGTGGCATCTGTACCCGAGTCTGCCTCGTTTATGTGTGTGGTGCTCTTGCTAGTCGCGACTTGGATACCGTAGACAGCCAGACAGACCAGGCTTAAGTGAGACATGCATTGATTGGATCGACCCGAATGTCTCTCTCGGTACCAATGGGAATATCGAGTGTGATGTGCAACAAAAAATAACTTTGCCTACCTACTTGCTTGCCGACATAAGCGGCTGCTGAAGTCGAAGCCAAGTCCGAATGTATCCAGACTCGAAAAAGCAATTGGTGCGATGTGCAACAAAAGAGGCACAAGAAATTTCCACGGGACGTTCAATTATTCTAAAAGCGGCTATGGAATGGATATATTAATTCGAAATGGCAGGGTTTCGTACATCGATCGGAATTGAGAGAAATGGCTTCTCCGTCTACGTATGACGATGTGACGGCCGCCCTGTTTATTCCATCTTCTCCTCCCTGCCCGCCTCCTGCTTCTTCTTCTTCGCAATACCAGAGCCAAGGCCGCTCCTCCTCCACACGCTCACCAGGCACCAACACACCCATGCAAAGCCGAGCGCGACACCAGCCGCAGTCGCGCTCTCGACGTAGCCGCTCCTGTCCAGGTCCAGCACCGGCACGGTCAAGCTACTCACGAGTCTGCCATCCGCTGCTGCTGCGGCCGCACGGGGCGAGAGGTGGTAGAGCAGGGTTCGGGGACCGAACAGGCCGTCATAGCCGAGGTTCACGCGGTCGAAGGGGTTGGTGGGGAATTTCGTACCCTCGTCGGCGGTGCAGGCCCAGAAGAGGACGGGGGAGGGGAATTTGGTAGGGGTGAGGCCCGAGGACTTGGCCGAGGGGGTGAGATAGCGGAGGTGCAGGGGGATTTGGGATGTCCATGATTCGGAGGCTGGGGGTGATGGGGGAGGGGAGAGGGAGAGCAGGGCGGAGGATCCCCATTGTGGGAGCGTGTAGGCGGGGGCTTCGAGGTCGACGGGGCTGGTGATGTAGTGGACTTTAGACAGATTTTTGGAGGCGAGGAATAAGGGGTCTGAAAGCTGGTATCTGTCGATGAAAAATGTTTTTGGAAGCGTGAGGTGGGCGTGTAGGGAACAAGCTCTGTCATCTAATGGAGGGCTCGAGGAAGTGATGTTGAGCTGTAGCGTGGGGTGTAGTCCTGTGGGCACAAGGAAGTTTGACGTGAAGGTTTGAGAGTGCGGGAGGGGATGATGGCGCGCAGGGAAGGAGAAAAGCGTCGGAGATGGCTTGGTCGATTCGCCTAGGACGGTGAGAAATCCGCCTAGGGAGAGCTCTTCCGTTTCGCGGGCTTTTTCGACGGAGAGGATCCCGACTTCTACTCGCGAGGAGGGGAGAGCCACTGGCTTGGAAAGGGAGAGGGACTGAGTTTGCGGTGCGAAGAAGGCGGAGAGCGTTGCGGCTTGGGAGATGGTGTCGAAGTCTAGGTCGAGGGATGATGCTGTGGAGAGGGCCTGTACCCGAGAGAGACATGAGGGGTCTTTGTTCTTCGCAGAGCGGGAGGGACACAGCTTGTGTGACATGTAGGATATAAAGTCGATGAGAGTTGGAAGAGAAGAGTAGTATTGCATGGCTGCAGAATGGGAGAAGCGGTCTCTAGGTAGAGATGTAAAGGATTCCTACGCTTCGTTTAATCCGGGTTCTCAGTACAAGGAAAGGTCATACCTCAGGAGATACACAGTCCAACTCCCCAAACAAATTTTTTAAAAGCGGACACAATAGTTCCCTCAATAATCAGCCGAAGTCTCGCTTTACGGGGCTTTTGAACATACGAAGATCCATTATTCGTCAATGGCGTGTAGAAAACATGTAATCCAGGACTCAGTCTCGCAACAAAGGGTACCCTCGCCTCAAACACCTTCTCCTCAACCCATCTGATATGCAGCTCATGGCTTCCTTTGAGAACCTTGTACATCTCATGCGGCAGCCCATCAATTCCAAATGTGACCCTCTCTTCTCTCGCTGCTGTGAGTTCCGAGGTGGATATCGAGTTGGAGGTGACTGTTAGCTTGCTGGGATCGATAGAATCGATCGGCTCTTGGATGAAAGTGATTCGTTGGCGCATGATCAGGGGGTTATAAATAGCTGGCCCTTGAATATTTTGAGAACTTGGTGAATTTACACAGCACCGGAATCGAAAGGATACTGTTCAGGAGGGCTCTTGTAGTTGTTGATAGGGGCAGAATAGCTACCCATGCAAGGCGGTGAGAGTCACGAGGCTGGATTGTTGCCGACGACTAAGTTGCCGACGACTAACAACCGTCAACATGAACCGGTAAATCCAAGTTCGCTCACTATTCCAGCATCGTGTTATCTCAATATTTTTTTATCTCACTGTTTATCCAGGTAAGTTATCGTGTGCTTGGCAAAAAGAGAGCAAGTCAAGCTAGGAGTCTAGTCTGGGCCCAGAAATTGATCTTTGCCGTCCTCGAATCCTTTCGAAAACGAGTCAGCAAACCGTTATAAATCGTCGTTACCTTAAGCTTGATTTGGAAATATATATCTATATATATATACAGACCTGCTGTAGCAAGTCCGCACCCTCAAAGTGGGACACCCAGCAACCCGGGACACCTACTTTTGCCCTTAAAAAATTGATAGAGAATCTAACCATCTATTGATTATAATATTGGTCAATTAATACAATTCTGTTATATATAGTTGCTCTAGTACCTACTTTTGGTGTAGTCTTGATGGTATAGGTCCGTTCACTAACTAGGTAAGCTTACCTCGTGTCCAAATCTTTACCTTCATTAAGATCGGGCTACTAAAATCGATTCCGAAGACGTTAAAAAAGGAAGAGATGATGACTTGCTTAGCAACAGCTTCGGATAGTAGCGATTCTAAGCTTGACGATGACGATGACGTTGATATGAGTCTAGGAGCGAGGGAAGGTACTGTTTCATTATGCGTGTATGTCAGAGTTGCCGTGTAAATACATATTTCAACTACATCGCCATGTTCTGACTTGCAATGGCCAGATGCATTCTTACAATTGTGATACATATTTGTAAAGCAACAATTTCTAAGCATGTGGATATATGTTTTATTAGGTTTCTATCAATGGTTGTAGTCTAATAAGTGTTTTGATGAAAGTGTCCCACTTTGGTGATTCCGATTTGCACTGCAAGTCGAGTCGGGTCGTTTTTTTACAAGGATTATTTAAGGTTACCGACGATTAGGGAACACCTATGCTAATTCCGTCTTCGGAGCCCCCTTTTATGCGGTCGGGTTCAGCGAGATTCGCTCATATCTCTCATCCAGTTTCAGCACTTTCACAATTGTATATCTAGTAACAAGTATAATAGCATAGTGTCAACCCCCTTTCCGGCAAGGCCGGCCGCCAAGCACAAGGGGCTCATGACCAGCCGCGCAGACAAACTACAAAACCTCGAGCCTCGTCTATCGCAAGTATCCAAACCCCCCCAACTACACACACATACGATATCCATACAACTCCGAAAAAAAAAGAAAAAAAAAAGTATTCGAGGCAGTTCAAGATGCGGCTCCTCTTCCCCGCCCTCATCGCCCTCCTCACCCTCACCCCGTCGGGCCTCTGCGGAAAGAAACCCGAAAAGAAACCTTCAGACGCCATTCTCCTCTCGGAAGTCAGCACCCTCACGCTGCGCGCCAAAGGAAAGACAGCCCACCGCCGCCTTCCTGCCATCCCGCAACTGATTTGCTCCGGGCCCTGGTGCAATCGCTACAGCATCGATCGCATGCGCTGCATCAACCAAGGCAGCTCTTACAACAAGGAAGACGTAGAATGGAGCTGCACGGCCGAGACTTCGGACGACTTCAAGCTGGGAAGCACGGAGGTGACGTGTGAGGGCTACGATAGCAGGGAGGATCCGTATGTGTTGAAGGGGAGCTGTGCGGTAGAATACCGGTTGGTTTTGACAGACAAGGGGCAGGAGAAGTATGGCAAGCAGAGGTTCTTGGGAGGGGCGCTGGGAAATGATACGGAGGCTAGCACGATTTGGAAGGTTTTGTTTGGGTTGATATTCGTTGGTGTATTGGTGTTGATCTTGTTCAAGGCTGGACAGGCACTTCCAGCGGCTGGACGTCCCCGACAATATGGAGCGGGAGGTGGATATGGAGGAGGTGGATGGGGCGGAGGGGGTGGTGGTAATCCATACGACCCTCCTCCCCCCTATCCTGGCAAGCGATATTCGAGCCAGCAAGAGAGTTGGAGACCTGGTTTCTGGTCTGGTGCAGCAGCAGGGGCAGCAGGAGGATATTTGGCTGGGAACAGAGCAAACGGACAACAGGCGCCGCAGAACAACACTTCATGGCTTGGTGGCAACCATGGGGGCAGCAGCTTTGGGAGCCCTTCCCGAAGCAGCTCAGGTTCGAGCTCATCCGTGAGACACGAAAGCACTGGCTTCGGTTCGACTTCACGGCGATAGCATACGTAGCTTGAACGTTTTTCTTTTGTATTTTGACGCCCATTGGTGTGTAATCTACTATACATCCGCAGTGTTCTGCATTCAATCCCAATAGACTAGTGGAACCCTCGCCAGGGGTGAATTTGTAAAGAAAATCTGGTCTACAGGTAAGAGAAATCGTCTCTTCGAGCTATGCAGAAAGCATCTGGCCACAACACAACTTATGGAATCGTACAATGGAATGATAACCCTTTTTGTCCCGCTAGAAAGGCGTCGCTGAAAATCCATACCCAAGTCTCGATACGGCAAAATTGCAGGGATGCTAAAGATGGATCGCCATGACGTCCGATTTATCGAACGGGTTGGAGCAGTTGGGGCATTTTCGCATCCGGTTTGCAAGACGATCAGCAACACAGTTGTTGCAGAATGTGTGACCACAACTTCGGATTGCCGTGTTCTTGAAATCCTTGCGGCAAATAGTGCAGAGAGCGAGAGTCTGAGATTGTTAGCAAGGCGCGAGCCAAAAAAAAAAAAAAAAAAAAAAAAAAAAAAAAAAAAAAAAGGTTGAAAAACTCACCCGAAGCATTTCCTCCTCCCCAGACTGGTTGCTCAGACTCTTATTCTTCCACTGGTCTCTCTCCCTCTGGACATGATCGTACTTCACCTGAAGCTTCTCCAATTCCAGCTCAACTGTTTGAATTCGTTGCTTAGTATTTAAGTTGTGTGCATCTTTCGACTTCAGCAGGTTCGAAAGTTCAGTAACTTGCTTGCCAAGAGCTTCTGCCTTGCTGGTAGCTTCGCGGCTTGTCGACTCCATCTTCTTGTTCTCGGCCATGGTGGAGGTGTTGGTTTGCTTCATATCACTCAGTTGCTTCTCTAGATTTCCGAGTAGGGTTCGGTTCGCGGTCTCGACATCCTTTAACTGGGTGATGATCTCGGAGCTCTTGGCATTTTGAGTCTTGAGCACCTTGACCTCCACGATTCGGGTTTCCATGTCTTTCCGGGCAGCGAAATATTTCTGATCAGCCTTGGCCTTCTCAGCAGAGAGGACCTGGATCTTCTCCTCCAAGACGCTCAGATCAATGACTTTCTTTGTCGACAGAGCTTGAACTCGCTTATAGGCATTTTGCATCGCAGGTAACTCCTTGTTGATAGCATCGAATTGGAGCTCCAGGGTTTCATATTTTCTACGAAGAGCCTCCAAGTCGAGCGAATCGATCTGTGGTCGCGGAGTCAAGCCACAGGGCTGCTCGTTGATAGAGGCCTTCAATCGCTCAACCTCGGACTCCAATGCATCTATTCGTTCATCTTTTCCGGCCAGGAGCTCCTTAAAATGGTTGGCAGACGGGCGTTCTTGATCCTGGCCAGGCTTGCGGATATATTGGTCGGCAAGTAGCTCGTCTCTGACAGCCCGAATTCTCGTGAGATCGGTCTCGACTCTTTGCATTTGATTCTCGAGATCACCCGTAATCATTTCGGACTCTCCCTCAACCTGGACTCGGTAGGCGGTTCGTTCGGCTTGGTACTTCTCGGCATCTTCCCGGAGTTGAATATTGGTGGCCTCCAAATGGTTGATTCGACGAATGACATCCTCATGCTGACTTCGGAACTGCTTGAACAGCTCGGTTCTTGCGTAGTCATCCTCTGTCAAGCTGGAAAGCCGAGTAGAAGCCGCTGTGAGCTGCTCAGTCAGGGCCTTGTTCTCGGCATTGATAATCTCCATCTGCTCCCTTTGCTTCTCAGCTACAGCCAATACTTCCTTGTATGCGGTCTGGGAAGCTTCGTTGGCCTCAGATATTCCATTTGTCATCTCGACATCACCATTTTCCGCATTCCCATTACCACTACCAGCACTGTTTCCAGATCCGTTCATGGCCTGCTGCTCAAGCTTGGCAACGGCGGCGCTTCTCGCTCGGTCATATTTCTTCTCGGCTTTAATGTAACGAAGGGATGCGGTTTCCAGACGTTCATTCAGCTCATCCCTCTCCGTGCGAAGTCTGTCCAGCTTGATCACAAACTCCTTCTGGGCGCCCAATAATTTTGTGAGCTTGGATTGCAAATCCTCGATATCTGGCGATTGTTCTCCCCGGGAAGCAGCCAGTCTTGTGAAAATGACCTGTAGTTTTGCTTTAATTTCCTTGGCTTTGGAAGTAAGATGACCTTGAAATTCCTCGCTGCCCTTGAAGTGGAGGGCGGTAGGGAACGTAGCTAAGAATTCATGAGCTTGTGGCTTCGGCTCACGAGGACGCGCTCACCATCATTATCAACCTCAGGGATTTCATCTTGTGCCAATAGCTTAATCTCGTCCAATAACTATCCCCAGTCAGTCTATGCGCGAGCACGTGTCCGGAATGACATTACCTGCGACCACCAAGCATCGACTACGCGAAGATGATCATCATGATGCGCGGCCTTGGATTGGATACTTTTCAACTGCGATTCAAGTGTGCTCTTATCCCGCTTGTACTCCTGCAACTGGCGCAAGATCGCATCTTTCTGGTAGTGCTATAAGTCGACACGTGTTAGCATGAACTCCCAGCCTGTGATGTGCTTCTGATCGAGACGAAGAAACGGGTATGGAGGTGGCATTGGTAGGAGGTGTTGTACGATGCTGTAGGACAGGTAGGTCTGCAAGCTAAGCAACCGTGCTGTGGACAGCAAGCTGCGCATTAGCACCGGCCAGATAGATCGTACACCGTCAGGCACTTGATATATGAGGAGCAGAGATCTGGTACAGGTGGGGGGGCATTGGGCCGGGGAGAAACCCGTGCTGATGGGAGGGAGATAAGGTCGCGACGGCGACAGCAACATACCTCTAGATCGCCGGCCCAGGGCATATCGGCATCTGCGGAGGCTTTACCATTGACGGCTTGTCTCTTGGTTGGAGGCGCAAGATCATCGCCAGCTGATCTCTTCCTATCCTCCATCTTGATGAGCGATGGATTAGACGGAGTCTGTTGATGAAGAGTTGAAATAGGCATTCAGGCAGGGCGAGCCAGCTGGCACATGAACTTGGCAGACGGGATATGGTTTGGTGAGATCTGCTGCCGTGAATGTAGCCAGTCGTGAAGTTGTCCTGAAGTCGTAAGGGGGTGATGGTGGTGTTGATGGTGAGGATGAGATTTGAGGGAGGTTGAAGTAAAGAATACTTACATGTACGAGCTCCCGCTAGCTGGCTAGCGTTGAGGGCCCGCTTTATTCGAATCTTAACCTCCCCCACCACCTCGACCGTACTACAACTTCACGACTCGTATTCTCGACATAACCTAGATCTCCACTACACACCCGATGCGAGATACTCGATAGCAATCATGTTGAAGGGAAGAAGTAAGAAGTTTGCGCCCAAGAAGCCGGTGCGCTCTACAGCTACCGCGTCATCACGCCCGAGTGTCCCTCAAATTCCAGAAGCGTCTCAGTCATCTCAACAGGATCTCCACTCGGTACCAGTTTCGCAGAATGTCGACGTACCTGCTGCGCCAGTCGTCGAGGCTTCGTTACCCCAGCCGAGTCAGGAGGCCCCGGAGGCGGTTGCTGCAGTAACTCAGGACGGACATGCAGTTCGGTCAGGATTGAAGAGAAAAGAGAGAGAGGCAGACGTTGCGCCGCCGCCAGCAAAGCGAATTCCCATACCGGCAGAGGAGCCCGTCGCGCCTGTATTACAAGTGCGGAGTCAGGTTGAGTCACCAGATCACGAGAACGAAGTACCTTCTTCTCCCAAATCTACAATTGCAGTCGAGCCGTCCGTCGAGCAACCTCAAAACCCGGTCCCTCGCGCAAAGATTATTCCCCCCAAGAAAAAGACAATCGCAAGCCTTTCCGAACCACCCACGAACCGGATACCTGCAGAACGCCAGGATGGGCCGAGTACCCAGATGGGAGTCCCTAGCTTGTTTACATCTCCAGAACACACACCAATTCCGCCCCTTCTTCCGACTACGGTTATCAGCTCGATACCTGCTACTCCAGAAATTTCGCTCGCGTCTACATCTGTTGCGCCTGATACAGGCCCAGTAGTCGAGCTCGCGAGAATAGTATCCCCAGACAACTCTCCAGCTCCACCCGAGCACCGATATCCAACGCCAGAAAATATCGCACGGCTTCCCGAGGAAACTCAGAATGGTCCGTCGAATATGGGTCGTGCTGGCGGTGACGTAGCCGCAAATGGACCCGCTAGAGACAATGCGGCTGCATTAAGACCCGGAGAAGTCGGTCAGAATTCCGAGATCGTGCCAACCAGATTCTTGAACCCGGATGGTACATCTGGTGGTGAGGTGGCTGAACAACCTGCTTCTGTGGTGGGAGGAGAAGCAACCCCGAAGCCAAAGAAAAAAGCTACCAAGCGGAAGAAGGTTCAACCACAAGAGGACGGGGCCGACGCTAGAACAACCGTCGACATCCAACTGAACAAACCTCGACGTGTAGCTGGACCCAAGAAGCCTCGTAGGAAGAAGAACGATGCAGCAGCAACTAGGGGAAGGAAGCGACGTGCCGCCACCCCTGATGGCGCTTCTGATGAAGAGATTGATCAGTCAACTTTGACCATGATGGATCTCTGTAAAGATCTACGCATAGGTAAGAAGTTCAGCAAGCACGAGGAGATAAAGGCCCGGATCAGGGAGAAATATGATCAAAGCACGAGAGAAAAGATGAAGAGAAAAAATCCCGAGGTCACTGCGCTCGTAGATGCCGCACCAAGACAAGGAGCAGCCGAAGGAGAAGCAGGACCCTCTGAGCCAGCGGAGCCGGCTGCCCCAGCCGCGGAAGCAGAAGAAGCAGAAGAAGCCCCAATTGTACCAGGATCCGGAATTCAGATGCGACTTGTCAACAACCAGCTAGTTGTAGATGATACCTCTACGCAAATTGATCGCCAAGCCCGTGGCCAAGTCGACGAAGGGATAATGCAGCACGTCTTGGAAGATGATTTCACTCGGGTCGTCACCTCCGGCACCTACATGAAGCGCGAGAAGGCGCAGCTCTGGGACCACGCCGCCACGGCCCGTTTCTACGAGGGCCTCGCCCAGTTCGGCACCGACTTTGAGATGATCGCCAAGCTGTTCCCGCACCGCAGCCGTCGCCAGGTCAAGCTCAAGTTCAACAAGGAAGAGCGCATCAACAGCGACAAGATCACCCAGACTCTGATCGGCCCCAAGAAGAAACACATCGACCTGAAGCATTTCGAGAAGATGTCTGATCTGAAGCTGGAGGAGACGGCAGATATCGTGCGCGAGAACGAGGAATTCGAGCAGATGCAGCTGCTGAAGGAGAAGGAGGAGAATGAGCGCGAGGCGGAGATTACGAGGCAGAAGAAGGCCGCCATTCATGGGGAGGCTTCGGGGACGGCGGCGCAGGCAAAGGCCATTCTGGGTGATGTGAGTGATGCGGAAGATGAGCTGGCAAGGGATAATCGGGGGAAGGGACCGCCAAAGGGAGCGTTGAAGAGTGGTGGGAAGAAGAACAAGCATAGTGCGTATGGGGGTGGAGAGGAGGTGACGATATTAGGGACGATTGAGCGTTAAACTAACTGGCTTTGCATGGGTGGATGATGATAATGGGATTACATGATCAAAAGCGTCGAGGATTTCGACACGCTGGACAGAGGCGTAGAGCTGCATACGATCAGATAGAAGCGCACGCCCTTAAGGATCGAGGCCGTGTAGTAGTAGTACTCAACAAAGATCCCATGTCAAAAGAACCCAATTTTGCAATTTCGTTCTGCCATCTACAGCTTGAAGCCCATCTTTGTAACCTCCTTAAGTGGTCGTTACTTTGCCAACGCGCCCCTCCTCCATTCATATCCAGATCCGGAATCTCTCTACCCAAGTTTGCCCACCCTTCCTTTCTGCAAATCTCAACTCTCATCTCGCGTATGTCTTCTACTCCTTCTTAATCAAAGACTCAAACAACGGCCCCAGAACCTTCGCGCTCTTCTTCAAGTACCTCTTCTGCCCACCCTCATAGTCCACAAACGTAACTCCAAAGCGCGTCTCGTAACCCTCGGCCCACTCGAAATTGTCCATCAGGCTCCAGGCCAGGTAGCCTCTCACGTCGACGCCCCCCTCCTCGACGGCCTTGGCCATGGCATTGACGTAGCCCCGGAAGTACTCGGCGCGGAACTCGTCGTCCAGGATCTGCTCGAGCGGCAGGTCGTTCTCGCCCTTGAGGGAGGTGCCATTCTCGGTGCAGTAGATGGCAGGGTGGGCATACCGCTCGGAGATCCAGACGAGGAGGTTGTGGAAGCCCTGGGGGTTGGGACGGAGCCAGACGGACTGCGTTTCGGGGCCGATGATCTCCCCAGTCTTGGACTCGAAGAGGGTCTCGAGGTTGCCGAGGTAGTCGTCGATTTTGGAGGGCGTGGTTTTGTGCTTGATGTAGTTGGCGGCGTAGTGGTTCATGCCGTAGAAGTCGTTCGATCCCTTGACCAAAGCGAGTTCCTCGGGGGTGAAGGTGGGCAGGCGGTCCCCGAGCTGCTTGATCATGGATGCTGGGTAGCGCCCGTGGTAGATGGGGTCGGCGAACCAAGAAATGCTAAATTCGAGTTTGCGCTCTGCGGCTTCGACGTCGAGGGGGTCGGCTGGGTCCCAGGGGTAGACGCCGTCGCCTATCCTGATATCAGCCCTGATTTCTTCAATAGAATGGACAGTTGGGGGACTGACCATTTAGCGTGATGCCAATCTCGCCACCATTCTTGGGCTTAAACTCCTCTCTGTAGATCTTGACTGCCGCCCCATGAGCAATCAGAATGTTATGCCCTACTTGCCAGCACTCCCTACTGCTGTCCCCAACAGCCGACTTTGTCCTATCGCTCGTATGCCCAGGAGCAAACAACCCCGTGTTGTACCCCAGGATCGAGCTACACCACGGCTCGTTGAACGTAATCCAATACTTGACCTTGGGTAGCGCCTCAAATAGCAGTCGTGCATAATTGGCGTAATCAGCCACAAACTCCTCCTTGTTCAACAACCCGCCGTACCGCTCGTGCAGCTCATTCGGCAGATCCCAGTGGAACAGTGTCACGAACGGCACGATCCCTTCCGCAAGCAAGTCTTCTACGAACTTCTTGTAGAAGGCGATGCCGGCGGGGTTGACCGGGTCATTTCGGCCGCCTAGGGGGATGATACGGGACCATGAGATGGAGAAGCGGTAGGCATTGGCGCCAGTCTCTCGAAGAAGAGAAATGTCTTCGGCGGTGCGATTATAGCTGTCGCAGGCCACGGCGCCGGAGGAGCCGTCGGCGATTTTGCCGGGGATGGTGCAGAATTTGTCCCAGATGGAGGGGCCACGGCCGTCTGCCTCTGGAGCACCTTCAATCTGGTAGCTGGAGGTGTCAGTTGAAGCTTTTCGAGTAGAGGGCAGGATATGGAAGCTTGAGGATGGAATGACTCACGAAGCCGTAGCAAAGCCCCAGAGGAAGTCTCTGGGAAGAGACATGGTGGTGGCGTATTCCCTCTCTTCCGTTTGATTCCTCCGGATTAATATAATTGTTATCAAGACTAACTTGCGGGAAGGGAAGGGAAGGTGTAGAGAAGAGAACAATATGAGAGAGAAAGGAAAAGTAGAAAACTAGAAAACGAGGACTGGGCGTCGTTATATATATGTATATACATCGTATATATATTTGTAGACATGTCTAGTCATAAGTGGGATTCCGTCTAGCCGCAGCGTAATAAGATCTTCCGGACCGTACAGACCGGATGAATGGAATTCCATGACGGGGGTAATATGTGAAGCTCCGAGAAGTAACAAATTGATCACGGGGGAACGATGGCGGCCTTGGACTTGGACTTGAACTTGGACTTGGACTTGGACTTGGAGACTGGACTGAGATGAGCCGGATGTTCGGGCCCTCAAGCCGTCGGGCAAACCGCGGAAGTGCAAGAGGAAGGAGGCTCTGCTCACGTGTTTCGGCGCCCTGGTCGTGATGAAGTCTCGTCTCTGAGCTTGTGTTCTAAGATGTTCGTGTTTGATCGTCTAATATATTCATGCGTTGTTGATATGTTCGTCGTATTTGTAGATCGTTACGAAAATAGAATTGAGATGCTTCTCTGCAACGGACGCCACGACTGAATCGCTGCTCATCACCACCCACTCGGGCTGTTATCTATCTGCAAGGGCCAGGAGGTCCAGAGTGGTCCAGCTGCAGTCGCGGGGTAACATTTCTCTCAATCTCATCCCGACTATCCTGACTGCGACCACTTCAGCCATTCTCTATTTCATCTTCTTGCTGGATATTCCCACTTGAGAAATCTCCATCCACGTACGATGGGCAGTATAGAGAAGGGCCCAAGCCTGCTCAGAGTTGCCATTGTCGGGACGGGGATAGCGGGACTCACCGCGGCAATCGCTCTTCGGAAACATCCCAAAATCAGTGTCGAGCTGTACGAAAAGGCCACTGAGTTGAAGGAGATTGGAGCCAGTATCACTCTCGGACCCAAGTAAGCAGATGATTGAAACGATGGGCACTTCTCGCATCCATTTCACTCCCCCCTACCAGAATTCCTGGTGTGACCGACCGCCTCTGAAATCAGTCAGGAGAGAAGCGTGCTGATGAGAGGTCGTGTAACCCAGCGGTCTGAGAACATTGCAAAGACTCGGCCTGGAAGACTGCATCAGTGACCAGGTGGGATACCGTGGACCCAACCCCGTTTCCAGGTTCTACCGCCACTGGAAGACAAACGAGATCATCGGCGAGGACTTTTATGAAAACGTCTCGGAGCCTCTGCATTATACCGCGAGGTTCCATCGCGGCCATCTCCAGCAAGCTCTACTCAAGCACGTCCCCCGCGATACCATACACTTGAAGAAGAAGATAGTGTCTGCCACGGTCGATCCGCAAGATCATGTGAAGTTGGAGTTCCAAGACGGCACCACTGCAACGGCCGACATACTGATTGGAGCTGATGGCATCCGTTCAGTATGTTGATTCCAGCTACCCCTTCCCCCTCACCCCTTCCCCCAAAATGAGACCTGACGAGAAGTCCCCCCAGGGTGTCAGGACCGCTTTCGCTCCAGACTTCGAGCTGGAATGGAGTGGGCATACCGCCTTCCGCGGTATCTTCGACGCCTCTCTCGTTGAGCCGATTGAAGGGGTACCGCTGGACTCAACTCACTGGTGGGGACCAGACACGAACTTCTTCGCCACACGACTAGCCCGGGACCTGTTCACCGTCCAAGGCGGAATCTACGCGGATCCCGCCGACCCGGTCGCGATCGCGAAGTTCAGAGACGGAGCACCGTGGGACCAAGAAGCGAACGTGAAGCTCCTCAAGGAGAAGTACGCGGTAAGCGTTTCCGAGCCCGAAGTCCAGCCAAAAATTTCCTTTCATTCCATCTCTCTTCCTTCCTCTCTCTCTCTCTTTCTTTCTCTCCTTCTCTCTCTCTCTCTCTTTCTTTCTCTCTTTCTCTCCTTCTCTCTCGTTACCCCACCCAGGGACGGCGCTGATCTGATCGTGGGGTTACTTACTCCCTCCCCAGGACTGGAATCCAATCGTCAAGGCTCTCGCGGACGTAACGCCCGACATCCGCTACTACCCCAACTACTTCAGCGGCTCCTCGCTCCCGACCTGGGTCTTCGGCAACGGCAGGGTCACGCTGATCGGCGACGCGGCGCACGCCCACGGGGGGGCTTTCGCAACCGGGGGCTCGCTCGCCATCGACGATGCCTACGCCCTCTACCGATCCATCACGTCCGTCTTCCCCCCTGCGGCGACCGAGGGGCCCTCGCCGGGCGAGATCCGGCGCGCGCTGGAGCTGTACGAGGCGACGAGGAGGCCGCACGCGGTGCGCCTGCTGCAGGTCGTGCACGCCAACAACGAGATGAAGACGAGGAAGATTAGGGCCGAGACGCGGGAGACGGATGGGGAGTTGAGGGCCAGGGCCAAGAGGGGCTCGGGCACGACTTGGCTGCATGAGCATGACGTTGTGCGAGCTTTCGAGGAGGTGCTCGCTAAGGATTCGATGAAGAGGCCGAGAGGCGTGGTAGAGTAGGTAGAGTAGAGTACGTACGGGAGTAAATACGTAGTAGATAGGGGTCGGTTCTTGTTTGATGTTCTTCTATATGCCGTGCTAGTCCTGGAACTCTTGATTTCCGTAGAGGATGGATACCGGTCAAATCCGGAGAGGGTCGATAGGCATACAACAAACAGTAAGTAGCGAGCGCGCTTCTCCTTCTCCTTCTTCTTCTTCTTCTTCTTCTTCTTCTTAGTCTTCTTCTCGAGATAGATTAATCTTCTTCCTCGTCTTCTTCTTCTTCTTCTTCCCCTTCTTCTTCTTCTCGAGATAGATTAGATTAATCCCCCTCACACTGAGCAAGAAGACGAGCCGCGCGACAGTGCCTCTTCAGGAGAGAAGCGGCAGCGACGGGACGACCGGAGGTCGAGCAACAGCACAGCACCGTAAAAAAGAGGGTTTCTGCTCCTTGCGCTAGCCGGCTTCCCAACCTTCCCAACCTTCCAAACTAAAACTACCTACCTACCTACCGGTACGTACCTACCTACCAAACCACCTACCGGTATATACGGTAATAGCTCGATTATCTATCTATCTATCTGTAGACTACATATGCTATCAGTGCACATGTACACACACACACACACACACACACACACACACACATACTCTTCCCGCAGCACCGGCTTCGTGGAAGTGGTATACAATCCTCTCTTCCCGGCTCTTCTCGGCTCTCCCTGTATTTGTCAGCGAACCTTTGGCGCTGCTACTTCTGGCCCTTTCTTCTCCTCTTCCTCGTCTTCTTCATCTTCGGACTAACGGCTAACGCAATTCATTCATTCACTACTGCCCTGCCGCACTCTGGCCCCGGTTTCCTGGCTTGAGCCTCTCTCCCCCGACTTTCGCTTCGCGGCGCAGGGTAGGCGCGAAGCGGAGCGTTGATGTACGAACGAGCGGGCTGGGACAGGCAGGCAGGCAGGCAGGCATGAGAGAAAGAAAGAAAGAAAGAAAGAAAGAAAGAAAGACAGAAGGAAGGAAGGAAGGAAGGAAGGAAAGCTCGATGCGGTTGAGAGTCCGCGGATGGTGTACTTTGACGGATAGATGGACAGATACATGCATACATACCTACGTATATACATACATACATACATACAAGTCCCTATCTATGTAGGTATACCGGTAGTCGTCGCTTATCCTCCCCCCACATAGGCCCCACACCACCCAGAAAGCCCTACTGTGGTCGACGTCGACGATGAGCGGTAGATACCGTAGGGTCTGGTATGTGTATCCGCGGATGCGCCCAAGTCTCCTTCGCGACCAGGTCACTGGACCAACCCCCTCCTTCGAGGCAGCTGCTCTCTCTCGCCTCATGACTCGCAATTAAACATCAGTCGATATCCCGAGCCAGAAGCGGGCATCGGGAAGGAAGGTGCGGGGTCATACAAGTAAGGGACGGACGGCATCAGGTGCCTTTGCTGAGGAGCTGCTTCAAGCCAGCACTCGTGGACGCAAGGTGGCTCAGGTGGCTCAGGTGGCTTGCAGAAGCGAACGGAAGTGGCGAGGGAGAGTGGTACGAGAAAGATCGGTCGGTATCTACGTACTGGTACCGGGTCTCTCACCCGGCCCACCGGTTTCCCAAGGATGTTGGTTGTTGGTCGGTCGATCGATCGACCGCGAGATTCTGTGTGTACGAGGAGGTAGGTACAGGAGTGGTAGGGGACAGTGGTACCGGTAGTAGAGGATAGTAGTAGTAAAGGATAGTAGTAATAGAGGATAGCAGTAATAATGGATAGCAGTAATAAAGGACAGGACCTAGTTAATAAGAAACGGAGATCATTGATGTCTAATATAAATAAACACACCCACACCCACACCCACGTGAAAGATGGCCAATGGAAACCAAGACACCCCACGTGCACCCCCGTGAGGAGAGATGATTGCTGGCCTGGTTGGATAAGGAGATGAGTCTTGTTCATCTCCATTCCGCCCTGGACCCCCGGCCCCCCGCCCTAAAGCGGCGCACGCCAAGATTCAGGCGATTCGGAGAGACTTTTGGCCGAGGGGGATATTAAATAAGGGATCAACTAGATGTCTGACTGTGCAGCTGTGTATTACAGGATGTAGGCTGCTTATAGGGTACGGGAGGACTGCATTTTACTATATACTGGAGTCTGGAGGAGCTGGGTCAGGTCGGTAGGTATCGGTAGGTAGGTAGGTAGGTAGGTACCGGTAGGTAGTAGGTATCTACGGATTGGAGGATCTACCGTACATCGCTAAACGTTCTAGCCCGTCCACCTTGGTCCATGTTGTTTGTTGATTTCGGTTCTGTTCTGCGCTGCACTCACGGCACTCACTGCACTCACTCACTACACTGCACTCCCTCACTGCACCATCACCGGCTTCGCTCCTCGCTCCGGCCATGCCATGCCATGCCACCATGCCACCATGCCACCATGCCAACATGCCAAAATGCCAATGCCCATTCTCATCCCCTCATCTCCTCATCCTCTGCTTCATCCTACGGCTCGGACGCCCGAGCGACCAACGGTCGGGTTCAGGTGGCATGGCATCGCCGCATCGGGCGGTGGCTGGGGGCCAAGTCTCCAGGGCCAAGGGCTTGCGCATGCTGCTTTTGCGCCCTCGGCTCCAATCGACCGTGGTGGGATGGGCTTGTTATCTTGGGCATTTCGGCCCTGAAACCACGCTGGTTCTTGCGTCTTCCAGAGCCAAGGCACGGCGCGCCGGTCGGAAGTTTGCTGCGACCACCGCAATCATATACATAAGGAAGGGACGTCTCGCTGCCCATCGCCGGACTGGCCTCCCGACCAGTCTTCCAGGTTCAGGAACCTCCGCCTCGCCTCGCCTCAGGTGACAGATGACAGATGCCCGATGCCCGATGCCCGATGCCCGATTCCCGATTTCCGATTCCCGATTGCCCCGATTCCCGATTGCCCCGATTGCCCCGATTGCCCCGATTCCCCGATTCCAGTGTAGACCAAGATGAGGACACACACGTGGGATCGAGTCCTCGTCGGGCTGTTCGTCTTCGCTGCCTATGCACCCGCCAGATCAGCAGCCGTTCCTCTGTCACGGCCCAACCCCATCCCCATCCTACTGCCCCGGGGGGATGCGAAGCCGCGGTCTCTGGCTCTGGATCCCGATCTGGATCTGCACTTCACCCATCGCGTGTTCAGCAGCCTCGAGGCCGGAACCCCTTTCAACATCACGTTTTCAGGGGCGTCAGGCCCCGCCCGATTGCGGCTCCAAAATAGCCAAGTCGCACGTGTCGACGATGCGGATACGATCGCCGGTAAGCCTCCCGCCTCTCCACCGTGGACCCATCAGACCCAGACCCATCAGACCACTTCATACTGATACCATGCTCAGCACACATCACCAATTCCCATCTAATATGGACGCCGCCCGCTGACCTGCCGGCAACGGATTACACGCTCGTGCTCGAGGATGAAACTTCGGGCACGATGGTGCGGTCACATGTTTTCACCATCCTCCCCGAGGGGGATCGGAAATCCAACGCGATATCCAAGTCAGTCCTCTCTTCTCTCACTCACTCTCACACACACACACACCTCATCATCATCATCATCATCACCATCACCATCACCATCACCATCACCATCACCATCACCATCACTGCTTGGCTCCTCGTATCGGAAACTAACAAGCGCGAACAGAACCCAAACCTCCTTTGCGATCCTCAAAGCCCGCATCCCCGCGCCGTCCCATCCCAACATCTCCCCCACGGCCAAGATCATGGTCGGCTTGGGTTCGGCGCTGATCGTCCTCCTGGTCATCGGAGGTGTGCTCCTGTACTACCGGCATTGCAACCGCAAAGAAAGTCGCGACGGGGTCCCCGTGGGGTCGAGGGCGGCCAGCGTGGACTCCTATCCCCGCCAACCAGCGCCCTATGCCCGTGAATCCACGCCGGATATGGTCGAGGCGCCGTCGAGGGTGTATGTACGAGCTAAGGATCGGAAAGAGGACGGATGGGACGGGGGGCCGTGATAGTCGTGTGTACGAATTGATTTGTTAGTAATTGAAAGCTCGAATCATCATCCTGATCATCTCTCTATCGATGCGATTCTTTGTTCTCTTATTTCTCTTTCCTCCTTTCGATTTTTAGTGGTCCAGTCCAGTCCAGTCCAGTCCAGACAGACATACACACACCTGCAGCTCCCTCCCCTCGCCTCCCCTCCCCTCTCCTCTCCTCCCTAATCTGGTCTGGTCTGGTCTAGTCTAGCCTGCAGATATCCACTCCGATCATCACATCATCATCATCATCATCAACAACATCATCAACAACAACATACCTATACACCAATACAACTAACTCCTGACCCACCCACCACCCACCCACCATCGTCGTCGAAGGAATCTCGCTCCCATCATGATCCTCTTTACTCGTCCGTTCGCTTCGGTATCAGAGTGAACAGCTTGGCTTTTTCTCTGGGGTCTGATACGATCTTATGGCTGGAGATGATCTGGGATGGGGAATGGGAGGTGGGGATTGGGGGGTGGGGATTGGGACGGGGAATTGGGAAGTGGGACGGGGAATTGGGGATTGGTGATTGGGGATTGGGGATTGGGGATTGGGGATTGGGGATTGGGGATTGGGACTTGGGAATGGAAAAGTAAGTGGTTTTTTTTTTCTTTTTCGGTTGCGTGTTGGGTGGATCGTGGAGAGTAGAGACAGCTTTGCGAGCGAGTGAGCGAGTGCTCCCAGGACCGCTCGATCCCCTTGGGTTTGGATTCACGTGAGTTCTTGCCTGATCTAGAAGGGTATTCTCTGAACAATCAGCTGATCATCCGATGACCATCTCCTTTTTTTCTTACAAAAAAAAAGACCGTCCCAAGACGCTACTTAGCATCAGCTCGCTTTAGTAACGGATCCCCCCAAGCCGACAGACACCCTGACATCGCATAAATCCCGAAAACAGACGACTTGCATCCTCCAGATGGGGGGCTAAAGATGGACCTATCTTAATCGGCTGCGATTGTCGCTTGTGTGGAGCTCGTCTTTTATTCTTACAATCCGATGAAAAGGATAAAGACGGCTTCGAATCGATAACCGCTTGGATCGTCGCTTTCTACCACACAAGTCAGCCTCTTTGGGACGGACAGACTACCGACCGTACCCATCCATCCCAGGACCGCATCCGAGCGCTTGAGGACCCGATCGTCTTAAGGTAAAGCCGTTTTGGGGACCGTCTTAAAGCCATCTTCAAAGCCAAATCCCCTCCTCGAGAATTTATATCCATGAGCAGATGGATTGGTATACATATGCTCGCTTACCTGCTTCCCCTCATGCCCTTATGCCCCCTGCCTCTCAATCCCAATCCCAATCCAGCATCGCATCCGTTGAATCACCCAGCTCACGCGCTCATTCTTCGTAGTCTAGGCGGTCGGTCTGTCAAGGGGAGGAGAAGCATTGCCACCGAGCGCTCGTCACCGAGAATCGAAGTCGACGCGCTGCCGCTTCCGCGTTTTTTGCTTTTTGCTTTTTGCTTTTTGTTCGTTCTGGGTTGGAATGATTGGTGGGCTTGCCTGTGTGTGTAGGTAGGTCTCGGTGCTGGGTTGGGAGAGAGAGAGGGGGGGGGGGGGTTGGACGTGTAGCGGGCTGCTTGTCATCAAGTCCTGCGATAGTAACCTTACGAAGCGAAGCTGGGACTGTGTGTGTGTTTTTCTGGTTTTTTCTGTTTTTTTCTGGTTTTTTTCTGGTTTTTTTTTTTTTTTTTCTGTTTTTGTATGCTTTTTTTAAATTATCATGCCCAAGGCCCGAGGCGACTTGTTCTTCCAATCTCTCCTCTCTGCTTTCTCGATCATCCGACTCTTTCATCTAGCTCAGGGACGGAGATAGGAGGCTGTGCTGTTGTTTCCCTGCGGGGATAAGAGGCCTTTTGGGAACGCTTTACTGTATTAAGAAAGGCAGGTGTCTTGCTTGGTCTCTGACCGCGACGATGTTTGGATTTGAGTCTTTTGATTCTAGTATCTCTCTCCTGTACACGCAGCGCGGTGCTCCAAGGACCTGCTTGCTGCTCGATGACGATTGGAGCCGAGCTTTGGTAGTCGGTCGTCGGTCTGGACGTGGTCGCGAAGGAGTGGGAGGGGAAGGGAGTAGGTAAGTAGGTAAGTAGGTAAGTAGGCGAGGAAGTAAGTAAAGTAAGTAAGTATGCGAAGCAGGATTTCCACATACACCAACCGTTTACACTGCGGCTTGGATGTGAGATTCTCCTCTTCCCTCGGCCTTGGGGCGCCTGTGAGCCCGGGGCTGAGAGGAGCCTGGAGGGGCTAGACGCTCTTCTGGAGAGGTACATAGTGGGGGGGGGGGGGGGGGGGGGGGAGGAGAGTCGTAGGCTCTTCGTGTAGGGTCCCTTCCGTCCTTCCCTCCTTCTCCCTTTCCATCCGACCCCATCCCGAGCCTCTGCGAGCGGGAGCGGCGTGGCACAGGGGTCTCATTTCGCTGGATCGATCGATCGATCTGGAAATTGCATCCGTCGACGAGAGCGTTGGCGTTCGTGAGTACGGTGGTGGCGATACGGAGGAGCACATGTTGGCACCGAATCTCGGCTTGATGAGCCACGCTTTTCAGACGGAGTCGTGTTTGGCTTGGTGGTCCAGGAATACAGACGAGACGGTCAGCAGATCGGGTTGATACTAGATCGTTGTGGGAGTTTGGATCGGGACGGTCTCTTTCAACAGGACGGTCTGGGTGGGTATTCAGCTAAGCTGTTCCTGAATATAGCTCCAGCCCCGACCGAACTAAAGCGCTCTCAAAACCGTCTCGTACAAAAGAGTGTCGTACGACAAGTGAAATGACGCCCCTCCCCCCCCTTGCTAGTACCTTAAACGCAGGTGAAGAGGTTACCTAAACCATCAGCTAACCATCCGATCACGCTCTCTCTAAAAAACAATCTGAAGAGATTAGCATAGTCAGTAAGTAGATTGATCACCCCAAGCCACCCACTCAAGATCAAACAGAACCCGAAACCAAACGATCCAAAATGTTTTTTTAAAATCGTAGCTGAAATGGATCGATCCATCCTCATCAGTCAAACCGGGCTGTATAAGAGCTCGTGCTTTTCGTTACAGAGACCGTCCTCGATCATTTCCAAGACCGCTTGGGGACCGTCTTATAGCCAGCCGTCTGAAGGCCTTCCTTGGATTTCAAGCCGTTCTTGGGAATTTGGATTAGGAGGCGGATATTTTGGCCTTTTAGTCTTTGCCTTACACCTTAAAAGGCAGGTAGGGGGTTATTTTCAACCGTCAGCTGCCAATCCGATAACGGTCTCTCTCGAAGACGATTCCCAGAAGTCGGCATAATCTCAGTGGATCACTTCAGGCCGATACTTAAGACTGAATAGAATCCGAAAGCAAACGATTCAATTCATTTAAATCGTAGCTAAAATGAAAGAAACTATTCTAATTGATTAAACCGTTTTTTTTTTTTTTTCTAAGAGCGCGTCTTTTTCGTTCGAGGATCATGTATGAAATAAGAACCGTTCTTGAATCGATTACCTACATCGTCGTTGATAAAAGTCGGGTCTGGTGACGACAAGATCGTTTTCAAGACCGTTTTATAACCATCCTCAGGCCGTCCGTCGTCCGAAGGCCGTCCCCGAACTTGAAACCGTTTCGGAGAACGTGAATTGGTAAGCAAGTAATCTTTATTTTCTTTTCAATTACTTGCTAGTCTACCCTCTACTACCTGCACCACCTCTCTATTACACCACTATTAGCTTGCAGCGAAAGCAGCGCCCTGCGTGCGCGTGCAGACTTTTGCTGAACCGATCGATTCCGCTTATGAAAAAATTTAAAGCGTCGATATACAAGCAAGCCGTGGCAGCGATACCGAGAAAGATCTTGGCATCGAACCTATTAAATTATTACTAAAACGATTCTATTTAAGAGATAATTTTTATCCATAACTATATCTTCTTTAAAATGGTCATCGAATTATTTCAAAATTTTTGGAAAACCAGCTTGTGAGTAAGCTTATTTTAAAAAATATAGACGGGGACGGCTATAGGACGGCCACAAAACGGTCTCTTTTAATGGGACGGTCTTCTCGGTAAACTACCTTAAAGGGGAATGCAAGAGCATTTAGACGGTCAGCTGATCGTCCGATAACTATCTCTTTTAGGGACGATTTTAATAAGTTGGCATGGCTGGTGGATCACCCTAGGCCTATACTTAAGATTGAATAGAATCTGAAAACAAACGATTTAAATTATTTAAATCGTAGCTAAAATAAAACTATTTTATTCGATTAAATCATTTTTTTTAAATACTCGTCTTTTTGTATAAAAACCGTCTTAGGACCGTCTTCGAGCGTTTAAGACCGTCCTATGGCCGTCCTATGGCCGTCCCATGGCCGTCCCATGGCCGTCCCTGAGCTTAAAACCGTCCCTGAGAACGTGAATTAGTAAGCAAATAATATTTTTATTGCTTGCTAGTCTACCCTTTACTACCTCATCCACTTACTACACCCCTTATCCCCCCTCCACCCCCTTAATCTTCTACTCCACCCCTTCGTTGTAAGGGCTGAGCAGGTGGCCGTCGTACGCGGGTAAACTTTGGCTAAATCGATCGATTTCGATTGTAAAAAAATTAAAGCGTTGATATACAAGCCGTAGCAGCGATACCGAGAAATATCTTGGCGTTGAACTTCTTAAATTATTATTAAAACAATCTTATTTAAAAGATAATTTTTATCTATAACTATATCTTCTTTAAAATGGTTATCGAACTATTTCAATTTTTTAAAACGAGCTTATTAATAAGCCTGTTTTAAAAATATAAACGGGGACGGCTATGGGACGGCCACAAAACGGTCCCATTCAATAGGACGGTCTTCTCGGTAAACTATCCTTGAAAAGAGCTTAGTACTGAATTTAAGCGGTCCAATAGCCGTCTCTTATAAAAGAGGATCAGAGGACCGTTCAAATGACCCCCTACTACCCTTTATGGTACGCATTACTAAAATCGAAAAATATATAACAAAAGTATTATTTTTATTACTTTAACTCAATACAATAACGGAATAACAACTTGTAATTAAAATTCAATTAATTGATTAACATCAAAATTAATACGGCGCATCTTTTTATACAAAGATAATTATTATATAATAGTTGGTTGATTTTTTATTTATTAAAAATGAGCAAATTTTACTGTCCCGCCTTGCTGGGTGTCCCGCCTTGGTAGTGCCGACATGCTATAGCAAGTCGGTCAATTCTTTCGAATTAAAATTTAAGGAAACCGACGATTATAGCTATATCTTCTTTAAAACAATTATCGAATTATTTCAATTTTTTTGGAAAACCAGCTTGTGAGTAAGCTTATTTTAAAAATATAGACGGGGACGGCTATGGGACGGCTACAAAACGGTCTCTTTTAATGGGACGGTCTTCTCGGTAAACTATTCTTGAAAAGGGCTTGGTACTGAATTTAAGCGGTCTAATGGCCGTTTCTTACAAAAGAGGATCAGAGGACCGCTCAAATGACCCCCTACCTGCCTTTAAGGTGTCTTTTGTTAAAGGAATCGATATCCCGATTTTGAATAATCTTTGGAGGGGCGGTAATACGTAAGCTGTAGTAGCGATGCCGAGAAACATCCTGGCGTCGATTTTGTGAAATTGTTATCGGAACGATATCATTAGGAAAGAAAAGGGTTTTATATCTTAATCGTGTTTTATCAAGAACGAGCACTAGATTATCTTAAATATTTAATACGGATTCCTTGACAAACGCGTTTTAAAACTTTGGGACGGTGATAGATATAAGACGGCTAGGCTATAGGACGGCCCAAAGCTCGAGGACGGTTGTAAAAGTGAACTGTTCTTGATTTGGAACTGGGATTGATTTAAAACGGTGTGGTGACCGACCGTCTTTTGGAAAAGGGGATCAGAGGATCGCTGAAATGACCCTTTACCTGCCTTTCAGGTACTTCGTAGGTCCCAACTTTTTAATCCAAAAGTGGTAAGTCGAGAGGTGGGTTATAGAGAAGCAAGTTACGTGTCGTTATCTAATGTTCTCCTTTTAGAGGCCAGTTGCAACGACTTGGCCGACCGCTGTATATACGGTCCATGACTGGTCCATTACAACTGTAACGGACTAATAATGGATCCGCATAGTGTGTGTGGTGGGAAAGATGGTAATAGACCTGTACTAGACCAAGTACCTAGGTACTGGAACGCAGCCAAACCCGAACACGACCGTCGACCGGTGGTCTATTTTAAGAACCAAATCACGTGAGGCTAATACTAGATATTCGCAATACTTGGCCTGGACCAAACCACGGGACGGTCTCTCTCAACAGGACGGTCCATTAGCTAAGCTATTCCTGAATACGGCGGTAAATAGGCCCTAATTATTGTCTTGCCGCCTTTGATAGGTCTACATAGCGAATAGTGGGCAATACTTTTCTGCCCACGAGATAGGTGTACCCATCCCAGAGCGGTGAGGCAACACGGTAAGGCCTGTACAGTACCTCCGCAGAGCTTAGTGCTGAATTTAAGCGGTCCAATAATCGTGACCCCCTACTTCGCTATAAGGTAGAAAAGGGTAGGGTGTGGAGCGTGGGGGTTTCGATTTACGGGTGCTACTACTGGCCGGTCCCCATCTGTTTTGGAATTTTCTGGTCCCTTCTTGGTGTGTGTACGACGCAATTGTGGATGCTTCCCTTTCTCATCACGCTAGAAGGGGTTATTGTTTATGGATTGGATGCTGGAAGGATAGCTGGTTACATCGCGCTTAAAAGGGCTGGCGCTAAACATGAAAATGCTCGACCGACAGCTAGCTGTATCGCGCTAAGAGGGGCTATCACTACAAACTGAATGCTCGACGGACAGCTAGCTAGCTGCGTCGCGCTAAAAGAGGGCTACTGCTATAATTTAGATGCTCGAAGAATAGCTCGTTATATCGCGCCAAAAGTGCTGTCGCTAAAAATTGGAATGCTCGACCGACAGCGAGCCGCATCGCGCTAAATGGGGGCTACCGCTACAAATCAAATGCTCGACAGACAGCTACCTGCATCGCGCTAAAAGAGGCTCCGGCTATAAATTAGAGGCTCAAAAGGTAAGGTAGCTAGTGATACCGCGCTAAAGAGGGCTGTCGCTAAAAATCGAAATGCTCGACCGACGGCTAGCTGCCCCGCGCTAAAAGGGGCTATCGCGATATTGGATCCTCGAGGGACAGCCCGGCTGCAGCTAGCTAGCTGGCTGCATCGCGCTAGATGAGGCTACAACGGGGGGCAGAATCCGGAAAAACCTTACCACGTACTACTTCCTACCTTATCCTCAGCTTTTGCGGGCAGCCGGAAGTTTTCCCTCTGCGGCCCGGGCGAAAAGCTTAGGACGAACATCCTCTTGATCTGGGGGGGGGGGGGGGGGGGCGGAAGGGGGGGAGGTTTAGAGTTGGACTTCCTGTACGGAGATCATGCGGCGTTTAAATGCTTTACTTTCTCAGGTCCGGAAAACCTAACCGACCCTGGCGCTTGCGAGAGGGCCCGTAGGTTTTGGCTGGCGGCCCGGGCCAAAAGCTTAGAGTTAACAACCTTTTTTTTTTTTTTTTTTTTTTTTTTTTTGGATCCCCAAGAATGATTTTCAGAGTTGTGTCGCTTGTGGCGAAAAGCTTGCGGCGTCTAAATGCTATAAATGCTATACTTCGAATTCCGGAAAACTTATTTACCCTGTAGCTGGGGAAGGGCCGCTCCGTACCTAAGTTTTGGCTTGCGGCCCGGCTGAAGCTTACCTACCTTAAAGGCAGGTGGGGGGTTGAAGTATTTGGACGCCACGGATCGTATTCGCATCGTCTCTTTTGGGGGTGCATGGTCCCTGATATCTGAGGATGGTCCCTGATATCTGAGGATGATCCCTTACATCTGAGGATGGTCCCTGATATCTGAGGATGGTCCCTTACATCTGAGGATGGTCCCTTACATTTGAGGATGGTCCCTGGCATAAGGGGATGGTCCCTGACTCTTGGGACGGTCAGTGGACTATCCGTCGGTGAGATGAGATGAAATGGATAAGTGTTACATATGTTACTATAATTGGCGTTTTTCCATCTCGTTTTCTTCTAGGAAAAGTTAGGAGTGTGAAAGGGATAAGCGCTACTTGTCAATTGCCTACGTAGGTATGAACTTGAAAAAGTTTGTGGGCTTGCTCTCCGTCGCAAGTTCGGAACCAGCAATCCGGATGGACCTACCAGCGACCCGGCGGATACCGCGAGAGTGTAAGTATGTGGTTAACAACGGACCAAAAGTCGGACTAGCATCCCGGACGGACATACATACCAGCGACCCGAACATAGCGAGAGTATATACACAGCTCAACTAAGCGAAAAAGAGACGGAAGCCATCATCTTGCACACCTTTCAATCTACGTAGAAGAGAACTTTGCAGCTCTTATAGATAAACTATAAAAATACGACTGTATACGGCTAATTAGACTACGAGGAGTCGGATGCTACTAAAATTGAGTTTGTCGAGTGAGTGGTTGATTTACGTAGTATTACGGAGTAATGATTTAATCACGTAGATCCCCCGGTCGCTGGGTATATTCCGTCCGGATCGCTGATAGTATGCCCGGGTCGCTGGTGCAGACTTTCTGGGCGGGTCGATCAAATCTTGATATTGAACTTGCTTTGGTAGTTATAAGATTATAAGTTAATTATGTAGATCCCCCTTGTGTCCGGGTCGCTGAGTATATCTCCGTCCGGGTCGCTGATACAGTAGTATGTCGCTGGTATGTCCGGGACGCTGGTTCCGACTTGCTGAGCAAGTCGGTCAAATATTTACGTTAGATTTGCATTGGTAGTTGCAAGGCTATTGATTAGTTACGGAGACTCTCGCTGTGTCCACCAGGTCGCTGGTAGTATGTCCGGGCCGCTGCTGGAGGGGGCTACGTGGGTAGGAAGAAGAGAGGCTGATTGATGTTAATCGTCGGCTCGCTTAGGTGGGCCTCCTCTCGTCGTTTAGCCGAAGATAACGGAGATCGATCACCGTATACCCTTGCACCCCTGCAATCACTCTCTATTTTCGAACCTTTTCATCACTACTATCGCCGCCACCATCAGTACAACGTGAACGGGTTCTTCGGGTTGGAAGAAATATCGCATACGAGATCGGAATCTCTTGGCTGTCTCTGCGGCTTCTGCAGTAACAGCGATCCCAACTCGATTGTCAGGGCGAGATCAGATAGAAGAGCTACCTTACTTTTCACTCGCGGTGTCGATATACCGGTAACGCTGTATCGTATTCGTGTTTTCTGTCGTCTCGCCTTGGCATAATCAAAATTGGCAGATCCCTCTAACTGCTCGTATTTAATTTAATGTTGGCGATCATTACGCCAAACAGGGCCTTAACCTCAATGTCAAGCCCTCTCACCGCCTTGTCAATAAAAGATAACTAAGATGGTCACGTGGAGTCTGCCCCCTTCCCCGAGCCCCTAATACAGTATTGAGGTAAGGGTCCTTGGGGTCCTTGGTAGGTGTGAATACCTCGTTTTCCCTGCGAGTGCGCAGTAGAAAACGAGTAATCATATTAAAATAAGTGGGTAGGGATAATACAAGAAGTACTCCTTATCCTGATCAAGATCCCGTGACTGATAAGCGAGCGAGGGCAAGAAAAAAGGCTCCGTAATCGGACATGTCAAAGTATCTTTGGCCCTTGATGATATGATCTAATCTGCCTACGGACCGTCATCGGTCGAGTGGCATGTTTGCTTTTGATTGAAGATCAGATTACGAACCGAATATCGTCTGGCTGGCAATTGATAACAGTACATACAGTCCACAACTCCACGTCGGGAATTCCTCCGAAGGGGCGCAGAGGACGAATCGGACGACGGCGACATGGACGACGAGAAGGACGAGAAGGACGACGACACAGGCGCAGACGCAGACACCTTTCTCCTGCAGTGTCTGTCTGCCACGATGCTCGCGGCCCCCATACCGTATCTACAGATACGCTCCATGTCTCACGTCTCATATCCACTTATCCCCATGTCCATTCCAGGTCCATTCCAGGTCCAGGTAGCCGAACTATTCCATCTTCATTCCATGTCTCATTCCGATTTCCGACGCAGTTCATCCATGCCTTCTCGCGTCAAACATCCCCATCCCGAGAGGGGAGAAGGGAAGACCCACGCAATAATATCAAACCGAGGTGGCCCGAGCCGACGTCTCGTCTCTCGCGCCTCTCGCGTCTCTCGTCTCTTTCCCATAATCGTTCTAGGAGAGAAAAAGTTTGCAGTAGTAGTAGTAGCGTTTGTCTTCGCCGTGGATGCCGATGCAGCCGCCCGGCGCAATGCAACAAAAATAAAAACCAAAAAAATCAAAACAAACGTCCCGAAGCCGTTGCGGTGCATGAACCACCCGAGACGCAGACGCCGACCCGCCGACCCGCCCACCCGCCGACCCGCCGACCCCACCGTTCGACTCGGTCCAACCCAAAAGACCCTCCCTGGCTTTCCCCAAGTCCTGGTCCCGAGCTTGAAAGGGGCGCCGGGCATTCTGGGGTTTGAACCTTGATGTTACGGCCCTTCGTTCCATGAACCATGACAGTTACCACTGTACTGTACGGTACGGCGTACGATGTTTTCCCACGGGGATACCCTGAATCGCCACGTTGGACGATGAAACTGCTCCTGGTGTCAACTCAACTTGGGAGAGTCTTGAATCCCCACTTCATTCCATTCTTCCAGAAGGTTTTCCTTGCAGGGCTCCCCTATCTAGTTGTACGGATCTCCCTTTCCCTCCACTCCCCTCCCCTCCCCTCCCCTCCCCTCCGCTCCCCTATCCCGTCCCCCTCCCCCTCCCCCTCCCCCTCCCCCTCTCTCCTTCTCCCCTCCCCCGAGCGAGCGAGCGAGCCCGTTATGCCCCCAACTCCCTGCCTGGCATACCGGTATCCTGTCAGCCAAATAATATCCCTCAAATCAACATGCCAAGGGGCTCCTCACCGCCGTCTCTTTGCTTATCATCCGCGGAAGGGATTCTCGGGGCTCGAACAGGCCATATCCTCAGAGCAATCATTCATCCCTAATCCATATAATCCGAAAGCTTTGGCCTTCGCTTCAATTCATATAAGAAGCAGTCGACGTCGACCGGGTCTCCTGGAAAAAAAAAAAAAAAGAAATCAAGACACTCAGCTCTTTCCACTTCGCTCTTCCACCAACAGTCATTCGTCACCATCATCAAGCACAGTCATTCCGGCAAGAAATTCATCTTACATCACCCATCATCATCATGGTCCCCAGTCGCGTGGATGATGACTTCGAGGTCAAAGAACCCAAGACCGTCTATGATATCAACATTCCATACCAGAGCCAGTCTGAAGATTATGAGCGCCGCACTCGCGATAGAACCGAGTTCCCCGAATACTTGCCTCACTGGGAGGCCGGTGAATTCTACCCCGCATTCCCCGAGTTCGAATATCATGATCCTGCGCTGCGAGCAGATCCACACATGCCGCACCTCTTGACGGCCGGCGTGACGGCCCAGCCAGTCACTCCGCGGATGGGGACCATCCTCACCGGCGTCAAGCTTGAAACGCTCTGTCAAGACGCCAAAGACGAGCTTGCGCTCCTGATATGCGAGCGGAAGTTCGTCGTCCTCCGAGAGCAGCTCGACTTCTTGCGCTCCGGGCCGCAATTCCAGAAAGACTTCATGTCGTATTTCGGCAAGCTCAGTCGCCAGCCGGTTTCGGGTGCCGTCAAGGGCCACCCCGAGTTCCACATCATCCACCGCGACGGCAACGAGAAGGACATTGCCAAGTTCTTCAAGCACAAGATGACGACGACGCTCTGGCACCACGACGTCTCCTACGAGCGACAGCCCCCCGGATACGTCATGTTGGGAATCCTCGCGTGCCCGGACATTGGCGGCGACACGGTCATTGCCGACATGGCCACCGCCTACCAGCGTCTCTCGCCCCTCTTCCAGGGCATGATCGACCAGCTCTCGGCCGTGCACACCTCGCGCAAGATGATTGGGCACGCCAGGGCCAGCAAGCTGCTCGTGCGATCCGACCCCGTCGACTCGGTCCACCCGATGGTCCGCGTGCACCCGGTGACGGGCGAGCGGGCCATCTTCTACAACCAGGAGTTTCCCGACGAGGTGCTGGGCCTGAAGGACATGGAGGCGGAGGCCATCACCAAGTTCCTGATTGATTCGGTGAAGAACGGCCACGACTTCCAGGCGAGGGTGCACTGGGAGAAGCACTCGGTGGTGATGTTTGACAACCGGACTACCCTGCGTAAGACGCCTCTTCCCCTCCACATGAAGAAGAAGAAGAAGAAGAAGAAGAAGAAGGAGAAGGAGAAATTCTATACACGAGCCCTCGCTAACTCTTCCTTCCAGACACGGGTACTGTAGACTACGACACGACAGCGCAAGCAAGACACCTCTTCCGCCTCGCCGCCATGACCGAGGTCCCGCTCTCGGTAGCAGAGAGCAAGACGATGCGCGGATAGGAGATGGAGAGCCTTATTTCTTATTATTCACACAAAACGGACTGGACGTGGGCGGAGTATCTAGGGGCGTTTTCTGTTGCAGCATTTGGTTATCCCTTTTTTCTTCCCCCACCACAAAGCGATGAGGAGAGCGCCCACGCGCTCAAATATCCTATCGTTCTTGTACAAATGATGTGTACTGGATATTGTGTACATATAACTATAAGTGTCTCAGTAGAGAGCATTTATCTCCAAACATAAATATGATACCATGATTAACTGAGCCGAGAATGGCCTGTAGTGCGCATACGCATGAGTAGTAAATGACTGACTGCCCTGCATTTGTTTTTCATTATATATCATTACATCATCATTACATCATGTGCCTGTAAAGTTTAAATCACTCCACTTTAAAGCCCCTGGGTTGCCCTGATGCCTGTGACGTTCGTCGTACCGGTATCTCATCTAATCTCATCTCAATGCAAACGCAAGCTGGAAGAAATAAACATGAAATGAATACGAAGCGACGCTTCTCTTCTCTTCTCTTCTCTCCTCTTCTCTTCTCTCCTCTCCTCCATCTTATCCATCCAACCATCGATTCATCCACGCCCTCCCCACCCGTTCACCTACCCACCTACCCACCTACCCACCTACCCTACTACCCCATCCCACCCCATCCCATCTTATCTCATCTCATCTCATCTCACCCCATTCATTCCCTTCTCCCTTTCTGCAGCTACTTACTCGTGCGTGTGCGCCAAGGCGAAAAAAACCGCCTCAAAACAGTCGTAGGTTGGCGGCCAGGACTCTAGCACTTCAGCGCACCGTGCGTTTTCCAAGATTTTTTTTTTCTTTCGCCTTGGCGGATGTGATAGACGATGTGGCACGGCGGCACGAGTCGGTAGCGAACCTTTCCATATATCCACCTATCCACCTATCCACCTCATCTACATATCCACATATCCACCTCATCCACCTCATCCACATATCCGCCTCATACACCTCATCCACATATCCACATATCCGCCTCATACACCTATCCCTCTCCCCCGGACCTGGACCTGGAGTTGAACAGTCAGACCGCAAATCAAGAGAGAAAGAGTGAAAAAAGAGTGAAGAAAGAAAGAAAGAAAGGAAAAGGAAGAAGAAGAGGGAAAGGGTGGGTAAGAAGAGGGAGACAAAGGAAAAGGAGAAAAAGATAAAGACAAAGAAAGATAAAGAAGAATTAGTAAAAAACAAGAAGAAGAAAAAAAGAAAAAAGAAGAAAAAAAAAGGGGAAAAACCAAGAAAAAAAAAGGGAAGAAAAGAAAAAAAAAAGTTTGAGCTTGATATAGAAAGAGAGAGAGAGAGAGAAATGCGTGAGGAATTCATTTCACTTCTCTTCTCAAGCACAAGCCCTAGCCCAAGCCAACTAATACCTAAGCCATCCCTTCTCATCTCCTCATACCCGCGCTCCATCGATCAAAGCCAAGGCAAAAGGAAAGGAGAGTGAGGGTAGACGAGAGCGAGGGCCCTCATCGCCCTCTGTCCAGAAGAAAGAGAAAGAGAAAGAGAAAGATGTTCGTTTCATACATACATACATCCCCATCCCGACTCACCCATCCCATCCCATCCCCTCCCTACCTAGCAAGCCTTGCACACAGCGTAGGCCTCCTCCTCGACTAGTATCACCGGATGAACGAATGGCTGCCTGATAGCCTGACTGATAGCCTGCCTGCCTGATAGCCTGCCTGACTAATAGCCTGCCTGACTGACTGAATGACTGCCTGCCTGCCTGCCTGCCTGACTGACTAATAGCCTGCCTGACTGACTCATAGCCGCGTCAGCAAATGCCAAGTAGGCATTCCCATTCTCAGCCTCAAAACACCAGCAGCCCGTCTGCCCTAATTTTTTAATTTTTTAATTTTTTTTTTTTTTTTTTTTTTTTTTTTTCTTTTTTTTTCTTTTTTTCCCCATCGCCATCGCCATCGCCAACCTCCCCTTTCCGACACGGTAAACTTTTTCCAAATCTCCTCTTGTGTGCCATTCTCTATCGTCGAGGGTTCCTTGCGCTCTTGAGGTGCCGGGCCGGGTGAGAGCGGGGATGGTGCGCGGGCGGGGCTGGAAACTTGACTTGTACTTAGGTACTTAGGTAGTTGTCTTTGGCTGATACCGGTGTATATATATATATATATATATATATATATATATATATATATATATATATCCGGCTCTGGAGCCAGCACGAGCACGAGCATGAGCTCCAGACGAGGATGTGTAGGAGCTGTATGCGAATGCGAATGCGAATGGGAATGGGCATGGGTCGAGGAGAAAGAAGTCTGCGGCGGAAGGAGACGTTTGGTTGTTACTTTTTATTTTGTTTATTGATTTCATTGATTTCATTGATTTCATTGATTTCATTGATTTCATTCATTTCATTGATTTCATTGATTTCATTGATTTCATTGATTTCATTGATTTCATTGATTTCATTCATTTCATTCATCCCTCTATTAATTTCCTATCCGGAAAAAAAAAAAAAAAAAAAAAAAAAAGGCAAGACAAAAAGAAGTCAGGCCCTCAGGAACGTTGTGCCATCTCGCGTACATCTCCATCTCCATCAACCATCACATCAGTAAAGAAAGAAAGAAAGAAAGAAAGAAAGGGACCGACCGCAATTCGTTTAATGCCTGCAACAGCAGCGATATGTAACAGGCTCTTTCTTGATCTCTACACAGATCTCTACCCTACCCTACTCTACCCCACTCCAGATACATACATAAATACATACCTACCTACCTACATAGACAAAAGTAGGAAAATACTCGATGCGCTTACAGTACCAGTACCGGTACAGTAGGTAGCAGAGAGCTTCTACCGGGTAGGTACTAGGTACTAGGTACCGTACCGTACGTACTACGGCGTTGGATTCGGCTACTGAGCTGAGTCATCTTTTTTTATTATTTTTTTTATCTCGTTTCGAACACCTCCTCTTCCCCCCCCCCCCGCTACCGTTTCGGCGTGCACGGCCTTGCCTTGCCTTGCCTTGCCTTGCCAAGGAAGGGGTGATACCGGTATGAATAAGTCGAGACGTGTTTTGTATTATATTGTCTTGTCTTTGTCTTGTGTTGTCTTGTGTTGTGTTTTGTTGTGTTGTACTATATTGTGTTGTGTTATATTGTATTATATTATATTATATTATGTTATATTATATTATATTATATTATATTATATTATATTATATTATATTATATTATATTATATTATATTATATTATATTATATTATATTATATTATATTATATTATATTATATTATATTATATTATATTATATTATATTATATTATATTATATTATATTATATTATATTATATTATATTATATTGTATTATTGTATTATTGTATTATTGTATTATTGTATTATTGTATTATTGTATTATTGTATTATTGTATTATTGTATTATTGTATTATTGTATTATTGTATTATTGTATTATTGTATTATTGTATTATATTATATTGTATTATATTGTATTATATTATATTGTATTATATTTTATTGTATTATATTTCATTGTACTATATTATATTGTATTATATTATATTATATTGTGTAAAACCCATTGTATTGAATATAGAGCTACAAGAGGTTGTGGTGGGAGGTATATAAAAGCCATACCTAGGCACTCACTGGATATGATTGCACTGCAATTATATTTGTTAATGAAAGCAAATTGCTTATACTTTGCAGTAATAAGAAAGGAGGTGATGAAATGCGGATAGTATGTAATAGAATCACCTCACGTTATATTCACGTACGGGTTCGAACGTGCGATCTTACAAGTAGTCAAAGTGTCACAAGCTGATTATTATAGAATCGCCCGTGAAAAGTATTGCCGTTCACAGGTCAATCGCATACAGCCTCGAAGCTCGTCTTTCTTTCGGCCGCCTCCTATGAACTATGACCCATACCTTGTCTACTATCCCGTCTCTCGGCGCCAGCTTATCAAAACCTCATCTATCGTCGTAATTACCATCATGATTCGAAAGAGCCACATCAACTCAGATCAAAGCCAGCACCCGAGTTGACCGCATACAGCAATTTCGTCCGTAGGCGAGCCTCCGAAGTGTACATGGGCAGCTTCAGCAGATTCACGCATGTACTGGTGCTAGGCAGTCTCTCCTCATCGCGTCCGGCATCTCGAATGCTGAAGCGTGGGTTCAGTTGTGAGAAGCCCAAGAGAGGCGCTCTCGGCGTAGAAGTAACGTACTTTAGCACCTTTCTGCGATCCGAATCGTCAAGCTCCTTCAGCACTTTCCAGAAGATCTTGATTGTGCTGTGCTCTTGGCCATCGTCGCCGATCTGGTAGACGCCGCCGTACTGTGTGTTGCGTCGCAGATCCTCAACGTTGACTTCTGACGAATCGCCGCCGATTAGGGTCTGAAGCTCGGATTGGTTGAACATGGAGAGCCAGGTCGGGTTGATGATTTCGGTGAGGCCCCTGAGGAAGGCTTGTGTTTGGCGGAATGGTTGGACTTGCAGACGATGGCGCGCTACGTAAGAGACATAGACTGGCCGGTTCTTGTCGGTGACAGGAATGTTGGAACCGTTTGGCATCAGATCCTTGGTAATTATCTTTTCGTGTCCGCCATCTGAGGATATGCTATCTGTGATTGTGAAGTCGAGAGAGAAGTCTTCAACGTTTCCAGGGTAGTTCTTCAGCTTGAGCAGACCTTGATAGAGACCCTCATCTAAATCTCGGAGGTCGTTGATGTTTGCTCGATATCCCGACTCGGATCCTGCAGTAGCCCATTTGAGGAGGAAGAATCCAGCAAACCCAATATTGACGAGGATCCCCTCGTATAAACATTTTCCCACGATCCTCCCAAGGAACTCGTAACGCTTCAAGAGATCGTTCATGCTTTCCTTCCACACAGGAGAAGTTTCTCTCAGCCCTGCGGCTTTTAGTAGCTCTTTCCGCTCATCCACTGTGGCTGGATTTGGGTAAAGCAGATTCTGGTCATTTGCGATGAACAGGCGGGGAGATGCCTCTTCTGACAAGAATGCCTCATTTGTAATGCTCGTGAGGAACTCCTTGGTCACACCTCCACCATCAATACCAGCTTCAACCGTGTCAAATTGATCGACGAAGGTGATTTGAATTGGCTCCTTCAAGCCCTGTCCGAGCTGGTAGAACTGTTTGTAAGCGTCTTCAAATATCTGATCTCTTCTGATCTTGGCATGGTGACGGCCTAGCAGCTCGTGGCCCGATGGTCTAGATGTCATCTGCGCCTGCTGTATGATGGACATTCGCCAGATGTCGGGGTCCACGTTGCCACCTCGTCTTCTTGTCTGGTCGAGAAGAACGAACTGACGAAATATTTGGACACGGGTCTCGAACGGAATGACGAAGGGCATATTCTGCAGCACCTCCAGTCTTGGTCCTACTGCAGCAAGAAGCTTTTGGCGAGCAGCTTTTTGCTGCTGTTTTCTGAGGGCTTCGAGCTGCCGAGCCTGCCGAGCTCTTCCCATACCGACGATTTCCCTGCCCTCAGGCATTTGTAAGTCGTCTATTTCTTCTTCTTCACCATCCTCCCTCACCTCGTGCTGCCTCTCTTCTTCCATGACGACGGCAGGAATGAAACCTTCCATGTCAAATCGGGATGTCATCAGCCAGTGATCCTTCGGCAAGAAGGGGCGCCGGGAATCTCGCTCGTACAGCATGCGCATCACCCCTGTCGCAATCGTTCTCACATAGTCAAAGGTCATCCCAGCAACACCAGCGAATGGCCTCCTTGCCATGGTTGTTGCCATTACCTCGGGCTCTGAAGACTGAAATCTCGAGGTGGTGGCTTTCGCACTGAAGTAGCTGCCGATGCTACCTTCGGATGAAGACTGGCCATCGTCGAACAGCTCACCGGCGTTGTAATACATTGTGAAAGCGAGATTATTTAGAAATATCGTGAGTCGCTTGACATCTTCGATAGGCAGTGCGCTTTGACGGATACGAGAGACTGGCCCACTCGCCTGTCCGTACGCTGGAACATTGCCACTAAGAAATTCTTCGTCATCAGTAAACCTCAAGACGAAGGTGTAGAGCTCGAGGAAGAGCAGTATAGTCCGCCACTCTCTGTCTCTCCCAGCATCACTTGAACCGCTTTGGCGCTGGTTCTGGGGCCGGAGTAACGTCAACGCACCCTTGGAATCGGCTCTGATGACAGAAAAAGTATTAGTCAAGCTCATGGCTTGCCAGAAGAATTTCAATGCAGGAATTTCAGAGCCAGCCGAAGTCGTCATCGACCCTAGATAAAGCCACAATCGAATGTCATCGCCCCTTTGGGGGAAGATTCTCAGAAGTGTCAGAGCATAGCTCGCAAGTAAACTGGCGTCTTCCTCTCCTGCAGCGGATGCCTTGGCATAGTCAACGTTGAACTTCACCAGCAGCCCAGTGATACTTGCTTCGTTGACCAGGGAGAGCAGTTCGTTTTTAACAAAGGGAGGTAGGGGAGCTGAGATGCTTCTCTCAACCTCGCCACCATCGTTAGAATCTGGAAGAATTTCTGGATCTGAAGCATCGATCCGGCCAACAATTTCGCCAGAGGAGCGAGAAAGCTGCAGAGATAATGCTCGTAAGAATTCTGGCTCTTGAGAACTTCGATGTTGAAGTCGATGGAGCGAGATGAAGTGCGCCAGGAGCCACAAACTTCGGTCATCCTGCTTGTGATCCACGGGCGCAGATGACAGCTCCAGCACTAATGCCGATGAGAGAAGCCCCACGTTGACAATTGTTGAAAGCGCAGCCAGACCACCGAGAGATTCAGCCAATTTGGGAGTTGTCAGAAAATACAGCGCGAATGCTGCATGAGCATTTAAGACGATCCCATCTAGAGAGGAATCAGTACAGATATGTGTACTACCAGAGCATGGACCATACATACCCTTGTTATTCAGGTTGATGCGCTCTGTCAAGGGCATCCTGATGGCATTCAACACTAGGTTTGTATCGTATTTCGGAAATCCATTGCCTGAAACCAGTTCGGAGAGGAAGGTGTAATAAGAGCGAGATATCATGGGGAACACGTCTGGCTGTTGATCGACTATTGCTACCAGTAACTGCAGCAAGCTTGATACAACTTCAAATTTCAATCTGGGCAAATTAGTAAAGCTTCTTGACTCAGTCCCATCCCAGCATTCCACATACTTCTGTAGGCCTTCTAAGGTGGCATTTGCTAGTCGAACTAGCTGAGGTTGGATCTCAGGACATGCTAGAAAAGCTTCGTAGCCAAAAGCAGATATTCCCAGACTCAGGCTCGAGAGCCTCTCGATATCATCCTCTCTCCGCGGACTGTAAAATACTACCAGAAGTTGTAGTTGCTGAATCAACCTCGAGTGTGGATCCGGGAGATCATCCTTCCTCGCCAGCTCATCCCAGATCCTCCGCCGCGAGTCTGCCAAGTCGCTCCTAGCTCTATGCCCTCTCCATATGCGTTGAATCTTCTTCGAAGCGTTCAGTCGGTCTCGCTCTTGCTGACGCTGCAGTCTCTCTTGCGCGGCTTGCGCCACGGTCTTTTGGGTCCCGGACGCCGCTGGGTTTCTCGAGTTTGGTGCAAATGGGTTTGTATTTTGGCCAGACAGGTTCACTTGTCGGGGACGGCGAGAGCTGCCGCTGAAAGTTTGGAACATATCGAGTGATTTGCTAGGCAGTTCGCCGCCTTCGTGAGCGTTGGTTCTATGTTCGAAGATGCATGCCGTAGATGACGGAGCTTGTGCAGGCCAGCTCAATTTACTTTGGGAAGTCCTAGCAGGTCGAGGCACAACTTTCTTTGAGCGCTGTTTAGGATGGTGGCTGGCTTTTTCGGGGTCTCTGTGAATAGGCCGGGCAAAGCAGAGCAGTTTGTGAGAGAGGAGGGGAGCGGAGGGCAGGCTGGTTGTGGTGTTGTTGTGCTGTGGTGCTGTGGTGTTGTGGGGTTGATTATAATCAATGCCTGTTACTCATGAGGGGTGGGTTTTCCAGATCAAGATCAGAAGGCTGTGGCCCAGGTACCGCGCCGCTGCTCCATAAGCCTTGCCTTGCCTTGCCTTACCTTGCCTTGACTTGCCAGCCTGACAGCCCCTTTGATAATGCACAATAATAATACAACGAACGATAGTTGATTAACGCATATGATAGATAACCACAGCTGGATCAGTCTTGCGGACAACGAGCTTTTGGACTTCACTTTTACTTAGAAAGAGTGACTCGGGTCGAGCTGTGCTCCATAGAGACAACAGGTACCGGTACCCGTAGCACCTTCTTGCTCTTCAATATCACGTGACAGAACGGTCTATCCTCCGGTCTGGCAGGTCGGCCGCACGCTAAGCCCGTTTCAGAAGGAGGCCCACACCCTGCAAATTGTGTCTGACCTCCTCGTCGCGAATTCGAAATTTCTCTCGACATCCCCGACACCCCCCCCCCCCTCAAACTCCACCAAACATCTCGACTGCGGACCAATACGATCTTTCGTGCTTTTTTCGTTTTCTTGCCTCCTTTCAGAAAACCTCTCCAAGAGAGACAAAAAAACTTGAAAATCCACTCCCCCCCCCAAAAAAAACCTCAATCCCCCCTCGACGTCGTCGCAAACCGCCCCGTCATCACCTTCGTTCCACTCTTTCCTCCCGAACCTTGTGCATAGAATCTCCCAGTCTTTGCACATCCCCTCAGAATCTGCTCTGCATAGCTCCATCAAAGGACTTATCAGACTCCTCATTGAAAGACTCTTGTTGTCGCAAGCAAGGTAAGCGCAGTAGCAAAATTCCCTTTGTCGAATGGTTGCGAGCTCTCTTTCTTCCATGCCTCATGGCCTCCTCTTCCTGTTGCCTCATTTTGCGCAAGCCAAGCTGATCTCAATCTCGCCCCAGTCTAGTATCTAGTGAAGATGTCTGCCGCTACCACGAACACTGCTGTCGATCAGCTTGCGTCCGACCTCAATAATGCTTCCTTGAACGGCGGCGATGCAAACGGCGCTCCTGCCATCAATACCGCTGTCCCCGCTACCTCTGAGGACCCTGATACCGCTGGACCTACCCCAAGCTCTGCCGCTCCCCACCCACAAGCCTCTGCTTCTCTCTACGTTGGTGAGCTCGACTCCTCTGTCACAGAGGCTATGCTCTTCGAGCTGTTCTCTCAGATTGGCTCTGTCGCTTCCATCCGTGTCTGCCGTGACGCTGTCACTCGTCGATCTCTTGGATACGCCTACGTCAACTACAACACCACCATCGATGGCGAGAAGGCTTTGGAGGAGTTGAACTACACTCTTATCAAAGGCCGCCCATGCCGCATCATGTGGTCTCAGCGCGACCCTGCTCTCCGAAAGACTGGCCAGGGTAACGTCTTCATCAAGAACCTGGACACCGCCATCGACAACAAGGCCCTCCACGATACCTTCGCCGCCTTTGGAAACATCCTCAGCTGCAAGGTCGCTCAGGACGAGACTGGAGCTTCCAAGGGTTACGGCTTTGTGCACTACGAGACCGACGAGGCCGCCAGCCAGGCTATCAAGCACGTCAACGGTATGCTTCTGAACGAGAAGAAGGTCTTTGTTGGCCACCACATCCCCAAGAAGGACCGCCAGAGCAAGTTCGAGGAGATGAAGGCAAACTTCACTAACATCTACGTCAAGAACATCCCAGTCGAGGCCACTGACGAGGAGTTCCGCGAGTTGTTCGAGAAGTTCGGTGATGTTACCTCTGCCTCGCTCGCTCGTGACACGGACAGCAACAAGAGTCGTGGTTTCGGTTTCGTCAACTTCATCAATCATGAGCACGCCGCAAAGGCCGTTGACGAGCTGAACGGAAAAGACTTCAAGGGCCAGGACCTCTACGTCGGTCGTGCCCAGAAGAAGCATGAGCGTGAGGAGGAGCTTCGCAAATCTTACGAGGCTGCCCGTATTGAGAAGGCCTCAAAGTACCAAGGTGTCAACCTTTACGTCAAGAACCTTGACGATGACGTTGATGATGACAAGCTGCGTGAGCTTTTCACTCCTTTTGGCTCTATCACCTCCGCTAAGGTCATGCGTGATACCCCTGCCGAGACCGCTGAGGCCGAGGAGAAGGAGAAGAAGGACAGCGAGAAGAACAAGGAGAACATCAAGGAGGGCGAGACTGCCGAGGCCGAGAATACTGAGGATAAGCCCAAGTCTGAGAAGCGCACTGTTGGCAAGAGCAAGGGATTCGGTTTCGTTTGCTTCAACAACCCCGAGGAAGCTTCCAAGGCTGTCACTGACATGAACCAACGCATGGTCAACAACAAGCCATTGTATGTTGCTCTCGCTCAGCGCAAGGACGTCCGCAAGAACCAGCTCGAGGCCAGTATCCAGGCCCGCAACCAGATCCGCATGCAGCAAGCTGCCGCCGCCGCCGGTATGCCCCAACAATTCATGCAAACCCCCATGTTTTACCCTCCTGGCCAACAACCTGGCTTCATTCCCCAGGCTGGTCGCGGTATGGCATTCCCTCCTCAAGCAGGTATGCCGATCCCCGGTGCTCAAGGTGGTCGTCCAGGTCAGTTCCCTGCTGGTTTCCCTCCTCAGCAAGCCGGCCGTGGTGGACCAGGTCCTCAACAGATGCCACCAAACATGTACGGTATGCCAGGCCAATTCCCCCAGGCTGCGCCGTACGGTCAGCAAGGTAACCCACAATTCATTGCTGCCATGCAACAAGCTCAACAAGCTGCTGCTCTCGCTGGCGGCCGTGGTGGACCAGGTGCGCGTGGCCCAGTTCAAGGTCTCCCAGGCATGCCTCCTAACTTGGCTGGTATGCAACCCCAGATGCTCGGTGGCTTTCCTCAAGCTGCTAGAGGTGGTGCTCAAGGTGGTCGTGGTGCCCAAGGTGCTCAGGCTCGTCCTGGTCAATACTCCGGAGGCTTCCCTCCACAAGCCGGCCGTGGCATGCCTCCTCAAATGCCAGGTATGCCTCCTGCTGGCGGCGAGTTAGTCGGTGGTGCTCTCGCTCAACAGTTGTCTGCTGTCCCACCTGCCCAGCAAAAGCAACTCCTCGGAGAGGCCCTCTTCCCCAAGATCCAGGTCCTTCAACCCGAGCTCGCTGGTAAGATTACCGGTATGCTCTTGGAGATGGAGAACCAGGAGCTGGTCAACCTGTAAGCGTATCCGTTCTGTATCCCTGTATTCTACTGACTCTGTACAGCATTGAGGATGACAGCGCTCTTCGATCCAAGGTCGATGAGGCTCTCACTGTTTACGACGAGTATGTCAAGAACAACAAGGGCGAAGGCGAGGGTGAGAGTGAAGATCTGAAGGAGGAGAAGGTTGAGGAGAAGGCTTAATTGCCCACTCTTCTCAGCTCTCACCACCTGCGTGAACGACTATCTTTCTCCAAACAAAATTTCCCCCTGTATTGTCAATTTGCAGCCGGCATCGGCTGCTGCCGCAAAAGTTTTGCGCTCTGTCTCTGGGTGGCACAACCTTACATTTTTCGGCTCTATTGATCGCCGCGGCTGTTGGCTTTGTCTACACATTTACCGTATCGTTGAGAGGTTCATCAAAGCGGATGGCCCCTCGATCATGTACTCATAGAAATACGTGCCAGGGACTGGGATTGGCACGAAGTATTCCCCAGGTTTTCTTTAATTGCTTCTCGGCGAAGATGGATGGGATGGGATTTGATCTGGCTCTGCTTGCTTGCTTGCTAGGTCTGTCTTTGTTCTAGGCGAGTCCGGTCTTTGCTTGGAAGGCGCATTTTAGAACATGGAATCAACACGAAACACATTGCAAAATAATCCGCCTGTCTGGTTATCTTTCTCAGGGCTTCCAAGTGACTGTTGATATCATTTCGAGGTGGCCCACCATTTCCGCCTACCTTTACGAAACTAGAAATCGGGTGAGATTGGGAGGCCGCCTCACAATTCCGTAGATCATGAACCAATTCATTGATTACTACGAGTTTGAGCAGAACGCTAAAATCAGGTTACCACGACCTGCCTGTGCGCAGCCTCGCCAGTAAGCCTGGCGGCGGCACCAAAGTAGAAACAGAGAAGGTTGAGGAAGAAGCACGCGCGACGTGGCGCATAAATCACATCCTCGTCTCGTCTCTTCCTCCACCGGCTCTCTCTTCCTCTCCGCCTTTGCTGTCTGTTGTTTTACATACATACATACATACATACCTACACTTTTCGAAAGAGCGGCCACCTCTCTCATCCCTTGCCTAGTTCGGGCGCTGTAGATCTTATGATGAGAAAGCAGTCGATTTATTTATTTTTTTTTTAAAAAAAAGAAAAAATTGGTAATGGGATGTGTGTATGTATGTATGTATGTATATTATTATGTAGGCAGTTTGTACTGGCTGAAGTATAATATGTGAAGAATTAGAGTTAGTAGGGGGTTTTTTTTATACACGCGATAAGGGACTCGGGATAGAGAGTAGATAGATAGATATGGGTAGGTAGGCAGGTAGGCCGGTAGGCAGGTAGGCAGGTACCTATGTAGGTATGTAGGTAGGTACTTACACCGCAGCGTCCCGTGATGAGGTTGCAGTCTTGGTTGCAGTGACCATCTGTACAACGATCTCCCTGGAAAAATGAAAGGCTTGGTTGGTGGGTGGGTAGGCTCGTTCGTGTACTTATAGGTAGGGTAAGTTCAGATGGGAATGAATGCATGCATGAATCCCTTACGCCGCCACATGGTGTAGTGAAATTTCCACAGCTATCACTGCCTTGCGTTTTAACGTCCGTTTAATCATTTGAATTCATTTTACATCTCTACTTATGCGAAGTGAGAAATGAGATGAGAGAGTGGATGACTTACGGAATCTCACTCTTGGCGACAGTCTCGCTCTACTAAGTTGAGAGAGGATGGGTTGGGGGTGGCGAGACACGGGGTGATGATTGTTGCGATTGTACAAACTGATGGCCAAGAGCGTGAACCTCATTTTTGGAAAGTAGAGAGTGTAGATGTGATGTGATGTGATGTCATCGTGGAAGAGAAGATATATAACGTGGATAAAGACAGAATAGATGACGACAAGCTTGAATGAATGCAATTGTCGTTGGACCTAAGTGACAGACAGACTGCTTGCTTTAATATAATCTCATCGGCGTGAGAAGAATATTAGTGCATTCAAATAAGGGTCTTCCCTCTCTTCCGAATAAGACTTGAAGGTACTGTTGCCCTCTCATCGGAAGGGTTTGGATCTATCAGAGGGGAGGTAGAAGGCTCAAGGCAATTACAAGGGAAAGTATATAGATTGAATGTAAGCTTATTTTATTATACTCCGTAGTCAGTCAGAGCTCTGTGCCTGTTTCTTAACTTGCAGCCTCTCGTCGATTCAGTACTGTGGTATCTATAGTGGTGAATAAGTGTTGTCCTGGCTCTAGAGACTATAGTTCTATTTATAGCCCTCAGTTTGTTGCAAGCAAAAGCCGATTTGTCGTGTCTGATTT